>NC_140504.1:5687373-6979873 GCF_964339955.1 Pipistrellus hanaki
ATTGGCTCCAAGGGCAGAGAACCAGGAGGCACTCTGATTGGCCCAGCCTGAGTCACATGAGCAAGTGCCATCCAATCCCTGTGGCTGGGAAATACAGGGCTCAGAGCTGGACCACATGGCTGTCAAGAAGTCAGCTCTTCCTGGGCCAGGTGGAGAGGACGCCTGCAGGGCCAGGAGGGTGGTTAACGGCAGGAAGGCAGGGCAGGTGCTGGACACAGAAAAGCCACCAGAGTTTGGCCCTGTTTTTCAGACCCTTCGATATTGATTGGCCCACAAAGCCCGGATTCTACCACCCCAGTGGTTGGCAAACTCATCAGTCAGCAGAGCCAAATATCAACACTACAACGACTGAAATTTCTTTTGAGAGCCACATTTTTAAAAAATGTATATTTTATTGATTTTCTTACAGAGAGGAAGGGAGAGGGACAGAAAGCTAGAAACATCGATGAGAGAGAAACATCGACCAGCTGTCTCCTGCACACCCCCCACTGGGGATATGCCTGCAATGTACATGCCCTTGACCGGAATCGAACCTGGGACCCTTCAGTCCGCAGCCCGACGCTCTATCCACTAAGCCAAACCGGTTTCAGCAAGAGAGCCACATTTTTTAAACTTAAACTTCTTCTAATGCCACTTCTTCAAAACAGACTCGCCCAGGCCGTGGTATTTTGTGGAAGAGCCACACTCAAGGGGCCAAAGAGCAGCATATGGCTTGAGAGCCACAGTTTGCCAACCACTGTACCACCCAGTCCTTTCTGGAACCAGGTTGTGTGCCAACACAGACTGTGTATACATATACATTGTGTTTCATTTCAAAACCTTGTTGCCTGCTGGACATGTTGTCAGCTTGGCCTTCGTATCAGCCCAGGTGTCGACAGGGGCGGGTCTAGATATGCAAATCCAGTAACGCTAGGGCCTACTTAAAAATGCAAATAAACTCCTTTTACCCTAAGTTTTGGTGTTACTTCCTGGATTTTGGGGACATAAAATAAATGTGCTGCCTGGGCTCCTGGCTCTCTGCCTCTCCATCAGAGAGGATGGCATCCCACTTAGCTCCCAGCTTTTAAATCCAGCTCTGCATCTTCTTTCCATTTTCTTTCTTTAATTTCTTAATCCCCAGCTCCTCCACGCAGGAACCTGACCTGTTCCTTTTCTGTGCTGGACGCGGAAAAGAGAGAAACACCCGCCACCTTTCCCCACTCACCCTTGTTTGCACACCTTCACCCTCTGCCATCCCCAAGCTGTGGGGACCTCCTGTCCACCCCAACCATCCCTCACAACTTCTCAGAGCTCCTGGCCCCTCATCACTTCTCTTTGCTGCCATGGAGATGCTGTGGTCTGACACACGTGTGTGGCAATGGCCTCCCACTGCCGGGGCGAGGGCGGCTCTGTACAGCAGCAATGGACCGCTCTAGATCTTCAAAGCTGGAGACCCTCACCTTGGTCACGGAGCGAGGCCCCCAGCGGCTCTTCCCCGCACACGATGGGGTGGGCTGCTTGTGAATTACCTGCGATGCACAGCAGACACCCCTGTTCCTTCTGGAAGCCGATCTGCTGCTTCGTCCCCCAGGAAGCACTTTCTTCTTTATGTTTCTACAAAACCGTGACCCAGAGGTTTTATCTGTGCCTCCAAAACGTATCATTCCTCTCTCAAGGGTCTGAATTAATACCCAGTTCTATTTCTATTTTGGGCAATTATTAGCTATAAAGCTATAATTTTCTTAAAATGTGATTTTAAAAAAACCATTATAAAAAACTGGCTGTAAAAACCTTTATAAAAAATTGGCTGTATCTGTCAGGACTCTCTCTGAGTTATGTTTTGGATGCATGTGTGTGTTCACCGGCATGTTGTGTGTGTTCACGGAGCTTTACTGTTAATGAGCTGGTACAAGCCCAGGCCGGGGACCATGTCCCATAGCTCTGGGCATGTCACAGCACCTGCCTCCACCGGGACTTCCCTCAGAGCAGGTGCCCAGTCCATGCTTCTCAACGAGCTCAACACTGTCGTCGCCATTGACACATGTGTTCTCCTTTCTGGACCTCCTCCCCAGCTCTGCAGTCACCCTGTCACATCCTTGTTCACAGTCCCCTGCCCATCAGTCTGCTGTGACACCCCTCCGCCCCTACAGCCCTTTGGAGTTTGCCCACTGCCACTCAGTCACAGGAAGGTGGGGGTGGGGGGAGTAGGGGGGGGGGGAGGGCGATAGGACTGCTTCCACGTGGTTTTCTGAACCTACATTAAGGCCCAACATCTGAGTGAACAAAGCCCAGGGCTGGGGTGTCTCCAGAAGAGCTCAGTAAATGGTTTGTTGTTGTTTCAGTTTTCAGTTCCATGTGGGACTGACACATGTGAGCATCTTTCCATTTATTTATTGGATGCTCGAGTTTCTTCTGCAAATTTCCTGTTCATCTACTTTGTCCATTTTAAATGTTCGATTGTTTGGTTTTTGCGATCCACTGGTGAGATTTCTTTATACAATCTCTACAGGCTAGGGCCAAAGTAGGTTTACAGTCATGAGTAGGCAAAAGTTTATTCTTGTGCTATTATTTATTAATGATTGTATTACTTTTCTTACAAACAACTGCAAACCTACTGTTACCACACCCTGTGTATTAAGTCTGTGTTTGAGTCGTACATACATATTTTACTCATCCAATGTTATTATCAAACTTATATTAGCATCTTAAAATGGATTATAGTGCAGCCTCTTTTACTATTCTTTGAAGCAATCTATGTAAGATGAAGATCATCTATTTCTTTTTTTTTTAAATATATATTTTATTGATTTTTCACAGAGAGGAAGAGAGAGGGATAGAGAGTTAGAAACATCGATGAGAGAGAATCATCGGAAGATCATCTATTTCTTGAAGATTTGGGAAAATTTATAGAAAAATCTGTCTAGGATGCCTAGGGAGGTGGGAAATTTTTGATTACTCATTGAATTTATGTAAGGATTTATAGGGTTATTCAGGCCTTTGTTTTCTTCTTGATCCAATTTTGGTGATTTTTAATAAAATATATATATTTTATTGATTTTTCACAGAGAGGAAGAGAGAGGGATAGAGAGTTAGAAACATTGATGAGAGAGAAACATCAATCAGCTGCTTCTTGCACACCCCCTACTGTGGATGTGCCTGCAACCAAGGTACATGCCCTTGACTGGAATCGAACCTGGGACCCTTCAGTCTGCAGGCCGACGCTCTATCCACTGAGCCAAACTGGTTTTGGCCAATTTTGGTGATTTTTTTTATTTTTATTTTTGTTAAGGTTATCCATTTCATTGCTGGCTTCAGGTTCATTGGATAAAGTTACTTATAGCATCTCTTCAGTGCACTTTTAATTTTCGCTGCAATTAAAGCCCGTCTTTCATTGTTCTTAGTCATACTTTGTTGTCCTCCCCCTCCTCCTCCCTCCTTCCCCTGCCTCCCACACCTGCTCTCTCTTCTGCATCCTCCTGCTGGCGGTGAGCTCACTCTTCAGTTGTCTGATTCGCTGTAGCTGTTTCTGGGGATGGCGTTTAGCCATTAGGAAACCGGAGCTCTTGCTGGCCATCCACTCAGGTGGAGCCTGCGTCTCACAACCCCCACTGTCATTTCCTCACTCAGGAGGCATCTAAGAGCGCATTTTTAAGTGATCTAAACATGCTTTTGAGTTTCGTATTATTGATTTGTGATTTAATTGCATTGAGGTCTGAGAATGTGTTCTGGAGGATGGCAATTTTAAAGACCTGATGGAAAAAACACACAAAAAAACCTCTTTGCTTATGATTAATTCACCTAGTTTCAGGAGCATTGAAATAATGCATGTGTTTTTTTGTTTTGTTTTGTTTTGTTTTGTTTTGTTTTGGGGTGGGGGGTTGCTAAGTGCTGGACACTGCTGTGAGCAGCTGGGGCCTGACCAGGCTGGGCCTGTTGGGGAGGGTGTAGAATTCTCCCGGACTTGTCTGTCCAAGGATTGAAGGCTGGGCTCCCGCCTCCCGCCAGTGAGTTACTGTGGGGTGTTAGCCTCCTGTACTTCTGGGCTGCTCAGGGCTGAGTGCTGAGTGGGATCCTGTTGGCACCCTACTTCCAGTGCCTCAGAGCAACCAGGAGGCGGGACACGAGAGAGGGGAGCTGGCAGGCTTGGGGTGATAGCCATTAGCTGGGAGGGAACCCGCCAGGTTCTGAGGCCACTGCTGGCACCTCAGGGGAGCCCATGGATCTGGGTTGTATGCCAGGCACCTGGTGCAGTTTGCTTTCTAACTCAATAATGTGTTTATCAGTCCCTTCCACCTATTTTCCTTGTGTTCACTTGCTTGTTCATTTTCTAACTTCTTACATTGGAAATCTAGTTCATTGTTATTTTAGCCTCCCCACTCCTCTATGGTAGTAAGCTGTCAGGGCTTTAAATATCTCTTTAAGAAACATTTTTCTTGCATCCCTCATGACTTAAGATGTAGTAGTTGTTATATATATATATTTATTGCCTAAAGTTCTACATATGTCTTCTTTATTCCTGATTGACCGCCCCCCAACCATCTCCACCCAGGGCCAGCCCCCACTGCCCAGTGTCTGTGGCCATTGTTTATGCTAATATGCATGCATACAAGTCCTTTGGTTGCTCTCTAACCACCCCCTCCCACCACCACCTCCCCTGCCATTTGTCTCTGGATCTATTGTATTTTTGTTCATCCAATTATGTTGATCATCATATCCCACATATGAGTGAGATCTGGCTTATTTCGCTTAGCATAATGCTCTCTAGTTTCATCCGTGCTGTTGCAAATGGCAAAAGTTACTTCTTTTTTACAACAGCATAGTGCTTCCTTGTATAGATGTACCACAGTTTTTAAATCCACTCATCTGCTGATGGGCACTTGGGCTCTTTCCAAATCTTAGCTATGGTGAATTTTGCTGTTATGAACATAGGGGTACATAACATATGTCCTTTCTGATTGGTGTTTCTAGTTTCTTGGGATATATTCCTATAAGTGGGATCACTGGGTCCAATGGGAGGCCCATTTTTAATTTTTTGAAGAAACTCCATACTGTTCTCCACAGTGGCTGCACCAGTCTGCATTCCCACCAGCAGTGCACGAGGGTTCCTTTTTCTCCGCATCCTCTCAGCACTTGTCATTGATTTGTTGATGACAGGGTAGTTGTTATGTTGCTATTTAAAATATTTTCTCATTTCGACATAGTTTCTTTTTGACCCATGAGTTAGTTAGAAGTGTATGTATTAATTTACAAACACTCATCCCTCTTCCCCAAGTTACTTTTGTGGAGAATTATTCACTTAATTATGGACAAAAAACAATGGGAGGTTAACGAAACCAAACTTGATGTTTGTGTGAGACTTGTTCTGAGCCTAGATGGAGGAAAGCTTTTGTAAATATTCTAATTGTGTCTGAAAAAATATCTGCTCTCTCTGTGTCACCATGTTGTCAGTGGCCACCTATCTCCCTCGGGATCTATCATTTTGAGATGTCCCATCCAACTCCCAGTGGCCAGTATCCGCATCTCTGTGTCTGACAGCTTTGCTGCAGGCAGAGAAGGCAGGCAGGGCAGCAGTGCCCGGGAATGGGCACCAGTGGGCATGGGCACTGGGGAGGGACCCTCCACTCCGCAGATCGGAGTCCTTTTGTCCTGGGAGTGGTACCTGAGCTAATATTTCTTTCCAACACAAAAATGTCTAAGAATAGAAGTAGAGAGAATAGTGTCACAAATTACTCTGTACTTCCCACCTAGCTTTTACGAACCGTCAACAAACCTGTTTTTATCGTCTGCTCTTTTTAAAATAATTAGGTTGTCTCTTGGATTTTCTGTTCTGGAGAACTTTTCAAAGGAGCAACCCATTTATTCATTCTACTAAGAGTCTATTTCTAACTCAGTAATTTCTACTTTTGTTGATGATGACTTTGTTGTTTTTACTCTCTCCCAGATACATTTTGGTTTCATATTTCAATAGTTCTATTCTTTTACACAATTTCCAATTACTCTTTTATAGTATTTGTTGTAATTATTTTTTCTTCTTACAAATGTTAAGTGTTCATTTGTTGCTGCCAGAATCACCTATAACATTATTTTTTGTCATTTTAAACATTTTATTTTACTAACTTTTTTATTTTTAGTGGCCATTTCAGGCACACAGCAGAGTGGTTAGACATTTATAGACCTTATGAAGTGACCCCCCCACTCCCCATGGTAAGTCCTGTGCCCAACGGCACATCCATAGTTACTACAATATCACTGACGACATTCCCTGCGCTGAACTCTACGTCCCGTGGCTGCTCTGTCAGTGCCAGTTTGCACATCTGAATCCCTTCACCTTTTTCTTCCATTCCCCCAACCCCCTCCCATCTGGCACCATCTCTTCTCTGCAGCCGAGTCCGCTCTGTTGTCCGTTCACTTACTCCGGTTCACTGAAGTGCATTCTCGGATTGCATGTTGGTTTTGTTGGCTAATCGTTGTTGGGCATTAGGTTTCTGCACGTGTGCTACATTTGCAGGCTCATTTTGGGTGAGAAGTTTTGTTTCTGAGCAGCGGTTCCACGGCTGACTGGCATCGGACTCCCTCGTCAGGCCAGCCTGCTGTCCCACCCGCGGCCGGCGCTCCTGTCCAGCAGGGCCAGCAGGACGGCCATGTGTGCCTGCTACACCCTTCATGTCCTTGTCCAAGTAGCCTCGCCCACAGAGCGGTCAGCAGACACTGCCTCTCGCTGCTCTGTGCCCTCCCTGCCTTCAGGCAGGGACCTGGCTGAGTCCCAGCGTGACTCCTGACCTCTGCCACCTGCTCGCAGCCCAGGGCCCCTCAGGGCTGTGCCTCCTCACTCTGTGTCTTTCCCAAGCACAGGGCTCTCAGGCTGTCTCTTGTGGGACTTAGGTTTGGGGCGGCACCAGCTTCCTGCGCCACCTTGTCCCCCTGGCCGGGAGAGCCCCTCTCCCTTTCAGCTGAAGAAGGGGTTCGGACAGATGAAGTGCTTCCTGGAAACCGCATGCCCCTTTGGGGAGGGCCAAGGACAAGACGTCCATCTCCACATCGGAGCTCTGGTCCCTCTCCATGGGCGCTGGGAGTGAAAACCAGGCTTTCCTATCACTGTGAGCTCAGTGGATAACAGCAAACGTGTATGTGAACTGTGAGGAAACCGCTTAGCAAATAAACTACTCAAAGACAATGCTGTTGGTTGTTTTTCTAATTAGAAAAGGTATAAGTGTTTGTGTGTGTGTGTGTGTGTGAGAGAGAGAGAGAGAGAGAGAGAGAGAGCGAGCTTGCGAGTACCTGTGTGTTTGTGAAGAAAAGTAATAAATGAGGGGGTTCCCGAGTTAACATATCAGGGACGTTCTTGAAAACCGAGCTTAAGATTTTTTTTAAATATAATTTTATTGATTTCAGAGAGGAGGAGAGAGAGAGCTAGAAACATCAATGATGAGAGAGAATCATTGACCAGCTGCCTCCTTCACATGCCCCATTGGGGATTAAGCCCACAACCTGAGCATGTGCCCTGACCAGGAATCAAACCAGGACCTCCTAGTTCATAGATTGATGCTCAACCATTGAGCCACACCGGCCAGGCAGGCCTAAGATTATTTTTTAAAAACCTTGCTGGTGAGAAGTGGAGGAAGTGGGTTTTTAACACCGTAAGTGGTTCCTGTGCCAGAAGTGAAGAATTCCGTGGGCAGGCATTTAATTGTTCTGGTAAATCTCCCCTCTATGCGTAAGTGATGCACTCAGGCTGGTGGCGGGAGGAAGAGGAGATAGAGGCGGGCGATCCAGCTGCTGGGGTCTCAAGTCTGGGGTGGGCTGGACTTGGCTTCTACCGGCAACAAGGACTAATTGGTAAACCCAGCCATTATCCAAAATGAACGAATTTTAAAACCAAAGGCAATCCATACGTCAACCACATCACTTCTAATTATTGTAACATTTTACTATTATTTGTGATCTTTTAAAAAATATATTTTATTGATTTTTACAGAGAGGAAGAGAAAGGGATAGAGAGCTAGAAACATCCATGAGAGAGAAACATCGACTAGCTACCTCCTTCACGCCCCCCCCCCCCACCAGGGATGTGCCCACAACCAATGTACATGCCCTTGACCGTAATCAAACCTGGGACCTCCCAGTCTGCAGACTGACGCTCTATCCACTGAGCCACACCGGTTTCGGCTATTTGTGCTCTTGAGACTATTGATGCCAATGGTGCCTGACTGGCAGGGACACTTTCTGGTAGTCTGCCGTTCACATCTCTGCTGGTACCTGCTCAGCGACATCAGGTCGGCAGCTTGAAATTGGTGGATGGCGGGAATATTTAAACTTTGGAAATTGGCAAGTTCTGCACATCAGATAGTCTCTCCTCTCCCAGTCGTCACACATTGGTCAGCACTCAGCTGCTTAACACCATAGTTTGTTTTTTTGTTGTTTTCCAGGTTGGTGAGGCCTCGCTCATCCCTCATATCTGTGCCACTTCAGGTGGGTATAGTAGCCGAGCAATATTGGCAACTACTCACTCGTTGAAAGGTAAGTGTCTTAGGATCTTAGGTAAACAAATGGACAAAGTCCTTAAAAACACACACACACACACACACACACAACACCAATGATTCTCTCTCATCACTGATGTTTCTATCTCTCTCCTTCTCTCTGAAATCAATAAAATTATATTTTAAAAGATATTAGGCCAAGTTTTCAAGAATGTCCCTGATACGTTAACTCAGGGACCCCCTCATTTATTTCATTTCTCCAACCTATTTCAAATACAAGAGGAAACATGAGAAAAATCAATGTAAACGAAAAATTGTCTGCCAATTTCTGAGAAACAAACGGTGAAGGTAAGGAAAAGCCACGGCTCACAGAGAAAGAATACGATACTATTGACCCTTCTGAGAACCACGGTGGCAGGTCAGTGGCATTTGGATTGACCGAGAAAACACGAAGGAAAAACAAGTAGCAGAGTTTGCCTCTGTGAACAGCAACACAAAAGAAAATGAGCTGCAAACTTCATGCTCATACATCCATGGAGTGACTGAGTAAATTATGGCAGTCACAGTTCAGTGGAAGGGTATGTGGCTGATAAAACAATGGGTATGATTTTTTATATATTGCTAACATGAAAGAGGAAAAAGTAATGTGGCTAGGATGATTCTATATATAAAAAGAGCAAATTATCTTACACGAATCTCACACACACACACACACACACACACACACACACACAGTTTGTTTATGACTGGAGAGAAGGTTATGGGAGGACACTGCACTGGCCGCTCTAACCAAGTACCACAGGCTCAGTGGCTTAATCAACAGAAATTTGTCTCTCTCGGTTCTAGACGTCACACTCTTAGTCTTCCAGATAACACACTTCCTTATTTTTTTTAAAAAAATGTTTAAATTTTTTTGCAATCTGGAGAGTCTGAGAATTTCCAATCTTTACATTCTGGCTTCCTTTCTGCTTGACAGTTTCTTCTCAGCTTCGTTTTTCTCTTCGTACATTCTGCTGTGAGCAGCCAGGGAGCACCGAGCAGCTGCCACAGCACTTGGTTCGGGAATGTCCTCAGCGAAGCACCCAGTTGCAGAGCGCGCAAGTCTTACCGTCCACAAAACACCAGCACGTGGGCGCAGGTCAGCCGCTCCCTTTCCTCCGGAGTCTCACAGCATGGCCCCAGTCTCCACCCAACCGCACCTCCATCACCGTTAGCAGCCCTTCGTGGCCGGCTCAGCTTTTCCTGCCTCACCTCCGAACCGTCCCCGTCTCTCCCCGTCACCTGGTGCCAGACCGTGTCCACCCTTGGAGATGTTCGTTACACCAGCACGCTGCCCTCTCAGTGCCAATGTCTTTGCCAGCGTGGGTTGTTCTAACACAACACCACAGGCTGGATGGCTTGTAAACCGGGGACTTGTATTTCTCTCACTTCTGGAGACTGGGACGTCGGACGTCAGGGTGCCAGCATGGTGTGCAGGCAGCATCTTCTCACTGGTCCTCAAAGACGCTCTCTCTGGAGCTGCTTCCTCGAAGGGCACTAATCCCGTCACAGAGCGCCCCGCTCATGACCTGATCACCTCCCCAAGTCCCACCTCCAAGCCTTCACATTGGGGTTAAGGCTTCAACATATACGTTTTGGGGGCACAATTCAGTCCATGGCAGACACACCTCCAACTCTTTTTATTTTTTTAAATATATATATTTTTAATTGATATTTTTACAGAGAGGAAGGGAGAGGAATAGAGAGTTCGAAACATCGATGAGAGAAACATCAATCAGCTGCCTCCTGCACACCCTACTGGGGAGGTGCCTGCAATAGGTACATGCCCTTGACTGGAATCGAACCTGGGACCCTTCAGTCCACAGGCCGACGCTCTATCCATTGAGCCAAACCGGTTTCAGCTCACCTCCAACTCTTAACACTGCTGTCTTGTATGTATGTTGGAGGTGTTGATGTAAAACTAAAAGGCCATTATGAGAGGCAACGAGTATTTGCTGAGCTAAAAAACAAATACTAGTGGAGAAGCAGTGATCCCGGCAGAAGCTCTGTCTGGTTAGGAGGCAAAGGCCGGGGTATTGGTGAGAAAGGAAAGGAACAATTACATGCATGGAAGGAAGGCATTGCTGTTGGTGCAGTAACATCACGTAGTGCTGCTAATTCTGAAGGATATTTTTAATTTTAGTCCGGGAGGCCTCAGGCCTCTAGCTATAACAGCTGCTTTCTTGTTATCTTTGCAAACAGGTCTTTGGGAGGCAAGCTCGCACAGGCCCAGGGCAAGGTCGCTTTGCCCGGTTCCAACATTCTGAGATCTGAGGCATCAGAGGTGCAGGGCAGGTCCTCTGACGGCTGCTCCAGCACCATTTTAAAGCGGCTGTTTATCTTTTTTCTTTTTTTCTTTTTTATGGAGGTAAAGAAGGCTATCATCACTATGTATGCATGTTTATTTTGTTATATTAAGCACGTATACGTAGTCTTACTTTGTAAAAGAGATCTTCCTCTCCTTTCCCTCTGAAAAATTCAGTCCTAAGGATGTGAGGTGGGCTCAGCAGGGCAGAATCCGTGCTGGCATGCAAGGCAGTGCCAGGGGCCGGGGCGGTGCTGGGGCCTGAGCGGGGGAGGGTTGTCTGCATGGGGGGGGGGGAGGGGCTGATGTGAGGCGTGGGTGCCGTCACAGACCACACGGTCCTCAGCTTTCAGGTGTCCTGGGGCTTCCATTCTACCCGGAGCCGCACCTTCCAAGTGCAGGTTTCCAGGGGCGAGGAGCCGCTCAGGAGCGCCAGGACCCAGGCAACGGCCCTGGCGGTGACCGGGCTGGAGGCCGGGGTGCTGTATGGGGTGAAGATCAGCTACCATGCGTGCGGGACCAACGTCACCGCCACGCTGACCGTCAGACCGGTGAGGCGCTCATCCGAACATGTGTGTTTCCTGTGAGCTGAGCTGGTCTTTCTATCCCCATTCTGTTGGCCCCAGAAATTCAAACTTCTTATGATCAGGCAGGGGCGGGCATGGGCTTGGCCCACGATCCTAGCGGGGCGGCTGGTGCTCTGTGTCCTCTGAGCAATGTCTGGGTCCTGGCCATCATGGGCTTCCTGAATAGTATTCTTTAAAAAAATTTTTTTTTCACTGAGACTCGTTTGGCTCAGTGGATAGAATGTCGGCCTGCGGACTGAAAGGGCATTAGATTCTGATCAAGGGCATGTACCTTGGTTGTGGGCACATCCCCAGTGGGGAGTGTGCAGGAGGCGGCTGATCGATGATTTCTCTCATTGATGTTTCTAACTCTCTATCCCTCTCTCTTTCTCTCTGTAAAAAAATCAATAAAAATATATTTTTAAAAAATAAATAAAATTAAAAAAAGATGTCCTAACTGTGCTTGCTCCATGTGCTCACTGACGTTTATTTAAAAAGCCTGGGAGATTAGCAGCGGGTTCCAGCGAGGCCTGTGCTCTGCAGGGGTCAGCAGCCCCCATCGCTGATCTGAGCTGTGAGCTTTCAGGGGTGTCCCGAACATAGAAATCCCTTCTGTCCAAGGAGCCCCGCTCCCCAAGTTCATGTGTGCTCCCCTGGAGACCTGGAAGCACCCAATTGCACCCCAGGAACTATCTGGGGAGGATTCTCAGACACGTCATACAGTATGAGGAGAGTAGTTGCTGGTAAAAACACTGGAAAATGACAATAACAGAGTTTTATCATCTTGGAGAAAAGCCATCTCTTACATTATGTTGTAGCCCAATCGATACAAGATTATTTTACTTCCTCGGGTATGCTATTACAGCATCGGAAGCACATCATGTGTGGAGAGATAAAATTATAACACCCATTCAGGCACACACACAGGGCTCCCATTTTTCTGGACACTGAAGTTAGAAACATACAACTTACCATAGGGGTGACTTCAGCCAACCAGGCTGCACCTGATTCTATGTACAAAAAAAGCAGTATCATTTAAAATATATATATTTTATTGATTTTTTACAGAGAGGAAGGGAGAGGGATAGAAAGCTAGAGACATCGATGAGAGAGAAACATCGACCAGCTGCCTCCTGCACACCTCCTACCGGGGAGGTGCTCACAACCAAGGTACATGCCCTTGACCAGAATCAAACCTGGTATCCTCAGTCCACAGGCCGAAGCTCTATCCACTGAGCCAACCGGTTTCGGCGGAGAAAAAAGAAAGCAGTATCTTTCCTCCCAAAATGATGACCACCTCCCTTCCCACCCCGGCCCTGTGTAGACACTATTTGGTAAAGAGCATCTTTCGATTTATGTGCTCAGTTGTGTAGCCTTTGACAAGGAAGGCTGCTCTTGTGGGCTTTGGGACAAGGTCCAAGTGCTTGCTTGCCTGTAAGATCCCATCTTTCCCTGGGGAATTCCATACACGTGGCAGCTACTCCCTTTGACCCCCCCGGCGATGGTGGCTGCCCCTTCCCTTGCAGACATCACTCAAAGCCCCCACCTTAGAAATCCCTGTGCCCTCTGATACCTTCAACACACGAGAGGCTATTGCAGCCTTAACCCAACCCTTCCCATCCCTTCCTCCCCTGCGTCCCCTCCTGGCCCCGGGGTCCGACCACTGCCCTGGACTGTCCATGCACCAACTCTCTTCCTGGACCCAGGTGGGCACCCGGGCCTGCCTTCCTGTTACTGAGCGTGTGCAAAGGACCAAGCCCACGCCCCACCTCCTGGAGACTGGAGGCTGGATTTGGGGTGTTTTCTGGCAAATGCAGTGTTGTCAAGCCCTCTATACCGAGTCCCACAATTTAATTCCGTGAAGAATGGCAGTAATGCACTCTGTCTACAAATGAAACAAAAACGGGCTTTTATGGACAGGCCTGGGAACCTAACCCCTGTGTCTATGGGAAAACGCATTCTACATCTCAGACAATGAGCCGGAGAAAGCGCTGGCATGCCTTGCCTGGGGACTGCCAGCACTCCGGATGCTGCGGGGGCCCGGGGCCGGGGCTGGGCACCGAGGTGGTGAGCCATGGATCCTCCTTTCCTAGCGGTGCGGGGCTGGGGGCGGGGGGGGGGGGGGGGGGGGGGGGGGGGGGGGGGAGCGGGGGGGGCGGGGCTGGCTGAGCCGCATTCGGTAAAGAGATTCTAATGCCCAAGTCTTTCTGTGGGATGTTGATGATTCCAGAAGTCGGAAGTCGATGTTCTAAAAACAAGGGCCCATTGTGATGCAAAGGGACAGGGAGGGTGACACGGATGCACTGCTGACTCCCTCTGTGTCCCCGCTCTGCCCAGCGGGGATAGGACAGCCCCGGCGGAACTCCATGAGATGCTCAGCGGTCTGGGCTGATTCCCACAGGGCCTGGACGTCAGACCGTATTTCCGGGATCCTGTCCACACGCTGCTCCACGCTCACCTCCTCCCACGACCCACCCCACTGGGTCCAGGCCTCCACGCCCAGCCCCCTCTGTCATTGCCCGGAGACCTGGCTGTGACCCACACTGTCCACGCTGGATGGTGACTGTGTGGGGATTTGCAGCTTGTTAGATGGGGAACGTTCACAGGGACCCCCAGCCACCAGCACTCGTGCCTTCAGGTCCCCTGGCCCCAGGGCAGGTGCTTGCCAGCTCTGCTTCTGTCTCTCCCTGTGGGTCCAGGGTCACAGGTTGGCCTTTCCCACAGTTAGGGGGACTGTTCCCGCCACATGGACAGGACCGAGGCTGCTTGGTGAGCAGATGCGAGGCCTGGCCAGCATCCTTGTGATTTAGGTCAAATCACACACACACACACACACACTCACACACACACACACACACACACTCACTCACACACACACACACACACACACACGCACTCACTCACACACACTCACACTCACTCACACACACACACACACACTCACACTCACTCACACACACACACTCACTCACACGCACGCACACACACGCACACACACACACTCACTCACACGCACGCACACACACGCACACACACACTCACACGCACACACACACACACGCACACACACACGCACACACACACACGCACACTCACTCTCACACACACACACACACACACACACACACACTCACACTCACACACACACACACACACACACACACACACTATAATCAATCCCAGCGAGGTGAGATGCTCTCATGCGGCTCTGAAATTATCCCCTAGACATGGATAATCAGTCACGGTAACGGAGACCCCCCTAGGGCCCCGCCTCCTTTGTTGGAGAACAATAAGCTTGGCCCAACTTTCTACATAGTTTCGGTCTGGTGTCCTGTCATTGTTCTCAAACCCACGCAACCTCTGGCACATCAATAATGTCCTGGGACCTTCTTTTCAAAGAGCAAAGAGGAGATGACTTGGGTTCATGCTTCACTTCCCAGTTCTTGTCCTGTGGTTCTTCAGAGAAAAACCAAACCAAACCAAACCAAGCCCACTCCTCCTGTGTCCCCGTGGCCCTGAGCCGGCACCTGGCCCGGCCTGCAGTGACCTCTGGCCACACGGCCACCTGGGCTGACCGGGAGGCATCAGCATTCCTTGTCAGTCCCTCTCCGGGGAGGTTACAGGGCAGCCTGCTTTGGGAATGACTTACCTCATGATGTGCGCCCACCGATGCAAGGGACAGTGGCCTGGTCATGCTGGGCATGGGGTGGGGCTGGCGCCGGAGGGCAAGAGTATGGATGATGTAACGGGAAAGCAGCAGGCATGCGCACTCCAGGGCAGGCTTCAGGACTGCACCGTGCTCGCAGGGGTGCAGAGGTGACAATGCATAGCCCTCAGCCCACCAGTGGGATGTGGGATGGAGAGTTTGTCAAGCTCCCAGGCAGCTCTTATGCACGCCCCAGCGTAGGCCTATGGCCTTGCCCTCACTTCTGGCTGCACGTTTAGCTCTCCTGGGAGCGATGCACACCCTGATGCCTTATGTAGGGGAGCCTGTCCCAGGCCCCCCATAGAGCAGAGGGAGGGTGTGGCGTTAGTTCATCAGGAAAGGGCAGGGGGCGTGTCCGGGAGCTGGATACCCCTGAGGCCAGGTCGTTGCCCGGGGGTGGGAGGGACGTGGCTTGATCTAGATCTGGACAGGCACAGGCCCATCACCACTGATTCCTGAGACGAGGAGGCGGAGGGGCGGGGACGAGGTGAAGGGCAGAAGGGGAAATCTGGTGTGATCGCTCCCCTGCTCCCACCGCCCGCAAAGCCCCCGTGTTTCTGTGACCGTGTGACCGAGCTGCCCGGTGCCCATCCCTGGCTGCTGCACTGGAGGGAGCGGAGAGGGGCCCTACGTTCTGGCCTTGCCCCCCTCAGCAGTGAACTCACCAGGGCCCAAGGCAGATTAACATGGGCAAAGCGAGGGACCAAAGGAACCCAGTGGATCGCAGGTGACAGCAATGGTGGTTCCACCACCACCCCCCACCCACTCCCCCCCCCACCCACCGCAATACGCATCCTGCTCTTCTTGGGGGATCATGGTACACGCGTGCTCCCATTGGGAGGCCAAAGAACCTAGCATCTTGGAGCAAGGTGCCTGGAGACCATACACCGTGAGGGGCGGATGATGGTTCCTGTCGGAGGCCTGAAGGGCAGAGCGAGGGCCGTGGGGAGCTGGCGCACAGCCAGGAGGGGTCACCATGGCGGGGACAGGTTGGCAGGGTAAGGTGGAGCCAGAAAAGCTCTGGGAACAAGAGGGTCACCAAGGCCACCAGGCCACCCCGGGTCCACAGGGCCCTCACACGGCTCGGGGCCCTCACACACGGCCACCTCCTTGGCTGGCATTGACTTTTGCCACTTATGTCCTTCCGAGGCACTGCCCCTGACAGCTCGGTACCTCTTCTAATCACTCACAGAATTGAGTTCAAAGCTTGATGTGATTGAAACAGAAAGCGTCTCACTGTGTCGAACTGTAACTTGTGTAGCAGCCAAGACCGAGAAAAGCAGACACGCTCACGCGGTTCCGTGTGGTAGTTATGCCATGAACCCTGAGTGCACACATGGGCTTGTCCATACCTCACCCCAAACCTTTACAGAACCCATCCAACCCCTCCTTCCAGGAGAAGCAGCTAAAATCCGTTTTAGCGAGCTAGGTACAGTATCCATGTTTTTTAAGTTTGATTTTTAAGAGAACAGTTTCTTAAAACTGCAGCATGCTATCTTAGATTGTTCTTTAGACCACCTTTCACTCATTTTTTTTTTTTAAAGGAAGAATGTTTTGCTCAAAGTCTGGGTTGCAATTGGCTGCGTTCGCAATCTTCGATGCGGATGGGCCAATTCAAGGAAAATGGTGAACACGGTTTTTAGCTGCAGACCTGGTGTCGCCCAGACAGCTTCCCACATTGTTCATGGGAAGGAAAAGGCACCTCCTGACTTCCTGTGGCAACACAATCCGGTGATTGCGCTGGTGCTGTTGCTAAGGGCGGGGTGCAACGTTTGTCGTCTGCTGGCCGGTTGCTGGGGGTGCAGTAACCGGAGGGGAAGGCAAACCAGCGCAAAGGGCCACTCGCTGTAGGTGAGAGGTGAGGAGCCAGCAGGAGGGGCCGAAGGCCGGGGCCAGGCTTCATGCCTGTGGAAAAGGCTCTCATGTCTAGAGCGAGACCTCAGAGGGTAGCGTTAGCCATCAAGGACTCCATAATCATGGTGCTAATGTGCTAACATAGAATGAAAGGTAGGCAAAGCAGATGCAAGAAGGGAGCGTTTCCATGGAGGACTGGACTCTACAGAAATCATCCAATGGACATTCTAGAAGCACACATGTTTGGATATACGGGTATTTCAGATGACAGTAACGGTAGATGGAATACACAGAACCATACGATGAATGCATTTAAAGACAGATCAATAGAACATCTCCAAAATGAGTCACAGAGCGAGAAAACAATCATGGCAAAAACAAAACAAAGGGTCGGACATGCAGGCCAGGAACCATCTCAACACCGTGTAGCCAGCGCTCTGGAACAAGGCGAGAGAAGAGGGAGAGAGGCAATATTTGAAGAAATAATAGCCAAATGTTTCCTAAATCTTATGAAAAAAACAGCAACCCACAGATTCAGGAAAATAAGTCCAAATAAGATGAATAATTAAAAAAAAAATCAAACTTAAGCACCATCATAGTCTGACTCTCTTTAAGTGAATCTATAAACTATGACCATTAATAAAGTATCTTGGGAAATTCACTAAAATGTGGGAATTAAACAACACCCTTCTAAATAACCAAGAGATGAAAGAGGAATTCACAAGGGAAGTTGGATAGACTTGGTGAGGAATGAGAATGAAACACAACAGACCAAAACGCATGGGATGCAGCAGGAACAGCGCTGAGAGAGACCCCACTATGGGGAGGAATACTTCAGAGCAACAACGGAAACGTCCGCCTTCAGAACCTGGGAAAGAGCACCTGGAACCCAAAACTGTGGAAGGAAGGACAGGACGAGGATCAGAGCAGAAATAAGCGATGTCCGCAAGCTCGCAAGCTACAGCATCAGAATGGGAAAACCGATTCTATGTCCGCATTCGAGCACCACACAATTGGACAGCGAGATGAAAACCTATCACTTAGAATAAAATAAAATATAATATAAAATATAAAAAAAGAATAAGCCTAACTAAAGATGACAGGTAAATGGAGAGATGTTCTGTAGTCATGGGTTCGGACATTCAGTGCTGTTAAGATGTTCCTTCTCACCTAGCTGGTGTGGCTCAGTGGTTGAGCACCTACCTATAAACCAGGAGGTCACAGTTCGATTCCCTGTTAGGGCACATCATAGCGACCGGTTGTTCGATTATTCCACTGTTCATCCTATTTGCATATTAGCCTTTTATTATATAGGATAGTCCCAAACTGGAAACAACTCAAGTGTCCATCAGTAGAAGAATTAAAAAATCAACTGAGGCAAAAAGAAACTGGGGTGTAATGGATACATGTGACAACACGGATGCCTCTTAAAATCCTGATGTTGAGCGAAAGGAGCGGGACACGGACACGAAGTGGTGCGGACTGTACTGCAGTCTGTGGTGGTTGACGCCAGAGGAGGCTCTTCCTCCAGAGGCAGGAATTGATTGGGATCCGCCACAAGGACCACTTCACACCACGGCAATGTTCTCCGTGATGATTGATCGGAGTGGTGAATATACAGCACGGGTGTATAGGAAGGTAAACATCACCACGCTTTACATCGAGAAGTGTGTGCTTTGAAGAGAAAGACTCCTTGATTTAGGAAGGGAAAAGAACGCCTGACCTCTGGAGCTGGGCCTGACTGTTTTGAATCTGAGATAAGCCATTGACCTGCTGTGTGACCTCAGGAAGTCAGATAACCTTCCAAAGCTTTACTTCCCCTTTGTTCAGTGCAATGGTGTCTGGTCTACAAAGGTGTGATGCAAAGTGAGTTAGTGGCTATAGAGTTCAAAGCATGGTGCCGGCTACCTACTCTAGCATTAGGGGTAGTAGTCCTTGTCCCCAGGTGACTGCCCCATTTGAAAATAATAATTATATATATATATATATATATATATATATATATATATATATATATATATATATAATTGATTTTTTACAGAGAGGAAGGGAGAGGGATAGAGAGCCAGAAACATCGATGAGAGAGAAACATGGACCAGCTGCCTCCTGCACACCCTGCACCGGGGATGTTCCCGCAACTAATGTACATGCCCTTGACTAGAATCGAACTTGGGACCACTCAGTCTGCAGGCCAATGCTCTATCCACTGAGCCAAACCAGTTAGGGCACGTTGCCCCATTTTGCAGTAAGAATCATTGGCTAGAGCTATCATAATATGATGTTTTTAAGTTATTCTATCAATAGAACTTCTACTGGGAAATACTCTGTTTACTGTTCACTATTACCCTGTAGACTAGGGGTGTCGAACTCAATCAGAGAAGGGGCCAAAATCTAAAATCCAGCCTAAATCGCGGGCCGAATGGTTTACTGAACAGTCATAAACTGACAATGTCATAAACTGACAGCGGAGTGCAGTGATGACAGCGCGGTGCGGGCCACATTGCAAGGCCTGGCGGGCAGGATTTGGCTCGCGGGCCTTGTGTTTGACACATGTGCTGTAGACCCTGGTGAATTTCCATTTGGGCTGTTGTCAATGTTTATAAAAAAAAAAAATTAAAAATTTTGCCCTCGCCAATTTGGCTCAGTGGTCGGAGCATCAGCCCACGGACTGAAGGGTCCTGGGTTCATTCCAGTCCAGGGCACATACCTTAGTTGCAGGCTCAACCTCTGGGCCTGATTGGGGCACATGCAGGAGACAACCAATCAATGTGTCTCTCCCACATTGGTGTTTCTCTCTCTGTCTCTCCCCTTCCTTCTAGTCTGTCTAAAAATCAATGGGAAAAAATGCTCGGGTGAAAAATTCCGTAATTTCCACCATGCTCGCAAATGCAAAATCTTCCACCGGACCCCAAGTGGTAAATCAGTAGATTTCACAGCTGGCCGATCAGGCAGGTGGTGGGTTCTCCTCTGTGCTAGTGACCTGGGAGGGAGCAGACTGCCCTTCAGTAACCTCAGGTACTTCCTGTTGTCTGCAGTAAGTACGCTGGGTAATGGTATCACAGATCTGATTGCATCATCCCTATTTTAAACCATTCTCTCTCTAGTATAAAACAGAAACCGAATCTCAGCTCGTGGCTTGGGCTTTTTCACATGTCTGCGGCGGTGAAAACTGGAGTTCTGCTTTTAGGAGGGGCTTCTTCCCTTTATTGGTCCCCAAATAAATAGGTTCCCCAGCCATGGCCTCTCTGCAGAAGGAGGACTCCTGGGGGACATCTGCACCCAAGCCTCTGGGTAAGTCACCGGCAAAATGCTCTTTAGTAAAAAAAAAAAAAATATATATATATATATATATATATATATATATATATTGTGATGGAAATCTATGGAATTAATAGAACTAGCGGCAGGTCCAAGAACAGAAGTCATGTGTCCTATTCAGGCAGCAAACAAGGATTTGGATTTGAACAGTGATGAACAGTGTCTATGGGAGAGCACTCGGGACCGGGCACCTGTTAGATATTGGGGTTCAGTGAGCACGCACCCGGGCTTCTCTGGCCTCTGGGCCCAGGCACTAGAGAGAAACCCAGCGAATCTGTACTCTCTGGTGAGATGCTGTAATATTTTCCCAAGTCTTACTGAGATGTAATTGACATGTAGCACTCTGTTAGTCCAAGGTGTTACAACCTCAGGACCCGAAATACGTTTCTGCTGTGAAAGGATCACCACAATGAGTGATCATTTAGCTACAATTACCTTCTTGTGATAAGAACTTTGAGATGAATCTCTTGGTAACTGTCCAGCACACGGTATAGTAGTGGCAGCTGTGGTCATGGTGCTGGACATGACACCCCAGGACTTGCTTTATCGTGTAACTAGAAGTTCTCACTCTGCAACCACCATACTGATGTCTCCCTATTTAATACTGCAATGAGGTCACCCTGAGGCTGGTGATGGAGACGTTCCTTTGTACATGTGTCTACCTGTTTCCCCTTGCAGGGCGTCCCACACAGCAGTCGATCATAAGAAGCAAAATAAAGAAAGTCGCTGGAGTGAAGGTGAGCAGTGAAAACGATTTGGGGGCCGGAGAGGGGGAGGTGATGGGTGGCGTGAAGGGCAGGGTCATGGGCACAGGGTGTGGAAATGGTGGATGCATACAAGCCTCCTTCTTTGGTCTCTTCTCGACTGCCACACACCATGACAACCCACCTCGTTCAGTCGTAACAATGGTGGTCCTTTCATTCCCATTTTACTGGTGAAGACTGAGGCTTTGAGAGGTTCGGAACAGGCCCAGCATCACAGATGCTGTCTGGTCCCACCATTGCTGTCTGCCTGCTGATGCCTGTGGTTCTCTCTCTCTCTCCATCTTTCTCTCTGTCTCTGTCTCTCTCTCTTCCAGTAAAAAGGAAGAGTCTCCCCTTTATCCAGTTGACGGTGGACAAAGCACAGTCACAAACACTCCTCTGGCCCCAGGTGCTGTCTGGTCCTGTGTCCCCCTTGTCCCCCCCCCCCCAAAGCGCCTCCACTTACCGGACTTCCTCACGCCCCGCACTCCACACGATGTCTTTGCCCTGCTATCGTTTTGATCCGAGGCCACCTCACCCAGAGGGGCCTCAATGAGGACTGTTCTGTGCCTTCTAAAGAATTATTTTTAATTTTGAAGCTACAAAATGAAAAGTTGTAGCTTCCCGTTTAGCTGTGAGATCCCTTGGACCCTTCCCCCAGTCCCCCCAGGGGAGGCGTCTTGCACAACTCCAGTCAGCATCCCATCCAGATGGCGGACACTGGCACCGTCCAGGGTCAGAGCACCCAGCCCCAGGAGATTCCTTCCTGCTGCCCTCTTACAGCCACACCCTCTTTCTCCCCATCCACCCACCTCAACTCTACCAGCCACTGCTCTTGTCTCCATCTTATACATTTGTCATTTCAAGAACGTTGCATAAATGGGCTTGCTCTAAATAGGATATGTTGAAATAGGCTTCTTCCAGAATTTTCTGGAGACCCATCCAGGTTGCTGCGTGTATCCGTCGTGCATTCCTTCTTATTGCTGAGTCAAGTTCCATGGTGCGGATGGAGCACATTTGTTTAGTTGCCCATTGAGGGTCACTGGCTTGTTGGCAAGTTTGAGAGCTAAGTTCAACAAGTTTGAGCTGCAAACACTTGTGCGCGGGTTTCGGTGTGAATGTGTGACTTTATATTATTCAGAAATAAATGTCCAGGAGGGCCATTGCTGGGGCGAATGGTAGTTGCAGGGTCAGTTTTTCAAGAAACTGGCAGACTGTTTACCAGCTGGCTGCACCAGCATCGAACTAGTCTCCAGTTTACCTGCACCCTCCAATGCAGGGTGTTGCACTGCTTTGTATTTTTGCCATTCTGAAAGGCATGCAGAGCCGCCTGATGTTATTTTACTTTGCGTATCTTTAAGGCTTAGTGATGTGGAACTTCTGTTCATGTGCTTAATTGCAATCTTCTTCAAGGAAATGTCGGTTGCCTCCTGCACACCCCACCCTGGTGATCAAGCCTGGAACCTGGGCATGTGCCCTGACTGGGAATCAAACCGTGATCTCCTGGCTCATAAGTCAATGCTCAACCACTGAACCATACAGCCAGGCTCTTCTGCCCATTTTCTAATTGGATTGTTTGATTTTGTTTTCTTCACTGTTGAGTGTTCAGAGCTCTTTATACATTCTAGGTTTTTTTTGGTGGGTATGAGATTTATTCACAAGTCTTTTCTACCAGACTAGCTTGCCTTTTCTTCATCTTTCTAACAAAGCTTTTCATTTGGATGTAGTCTAACTTACTATTTTTTTATTTTATAGATCATACTTTTGGTGTTTCAGAACCCTTTGCCTGGCCCTAAATCCCAAAGATTTTTTCCTTCTATTTTTTTTTCTAAAAAAATTTTTTTTGTTTTACATTTAAATCAATGATCCATTTTTAATTAATTTTTGCATAAGGCATGAGACTTAGGCCCAGGTTATTTTTTTTTTCTGCCTATGGATGTCCAATTACTCCAGCACCATTTAATAAAGAAGCATGCTTTCCTTCATTGAAGTGTTTTGTACCTATGTAAAAAAATCATATTTTGGGGCATATTTGTGTGGGTATGATTCCAGATTTTTTATTCTGTTTCATTGATCTTTGTGTCTATCTCTTTGCTAGTCTCACACAGTCTTGATTACTGTAACTAAAATTAATCTTAAAATCAAGTCATTCAATTTCCCTTACTTTATTCTTTCCTAAAATTGCTTTAACTATTCTAATTCATTCGACTTTCCAAAAAGTTTAGATTACTCTTATTTCCACAAAAAAATCTTGCTGGGATTTTCATTGGAATTGCATCAAAACTGTATATCAATTGAGGGATAATTGAGATTTTTACTGTTGAAACATGTTTCTCCATTTTTAAAGAGCTTGATTTATTTCATCAATATTTCAAGCTTTTAGTATATAAGTCCTGTATATGTTTTTGGTAGGTTTACATCTAAGTATTTACTTTTATTTGAGCTATTATAAGTGATGTAAATGTGTTTGTTTGTTTTTTAAATTTTAATGTCCATTGCTAGAATATAGAAATAAAATTTATTTTTGTATGTTATCTTATATCCTGCAAACCTTGTTGAACTCACTCATTGTTCTAGGAATGTTTTTGTTGATTCCTTGGGATTTCCTATGAGGACCAACAATGATGTCAATTGCAAATATAGTTTTACTTTTTGCTTTCCAATCTGGATGCCTTTTATTTCTCTCTGCCTTACCACACTGGCTAGAATTTCAGCAATATATTCAAGAAAAGTGGCGAAATCAAATATCCTGTATTACTCTTGATCTTAAGGGAAAAGCATCCAGTCTTTAACCATTAATTATAATGTTAGATGTTGGTTCCTTGTAGATGTTCTTCACCAGGATGAGGAAGTTACCCTTTATTTCTACTTTTCTGATAGGTTTTTTTTTTTCCCCCTAAAAAATCATGAATAGATATTGAATTTTGCCAAGTACTTTTTCTGTTAATCTGGTATGTTACATTAATCTACTTTCAAATATTAAATCAGTCCTGCATGCCAGAAATAAATCTCATTTGGACATAGTGTATATGTTTTAAAATATGTTATTCTATTGCCTAATATTTTGTTAAGGATTTTGCACCTACATTTATGAGGGATATTGGTTTATAGTTTTCTTTTTTTTTTTTTTAATGCCATCTCTGTCTGGTATCAGGATAATTCTACCCAAATAAAATGAATTGGGAAATATTCCTAAACTATATGGGCCTACAGGGTTCCTTATTTGGAATTTTAAAATTAGGAATGCAATTTCCTTAATGTTATAGTACTACTCAACCTATTTTATGTCAAGTTAGTTGTTGTATAGTATACAAGTTTTTGAGAAATTGGTCCATTTTCTGTAAGTTGTCAAAATTATGTGTGTTTATAGTTGTTTATAGTGTTCCCTTATTGTCCTTCGGATGTTTGTGGAACCTGTAGTGATAACCGTTGCTCCATCTTAAACATTCATAATTTGTGTCCTCTCTCTCTTTTCTTTGTCAGTAATGCTAGAGGTTTGTCACTTCATTGATTATTTTTTAAATTATTTTTTCTATTTCTTTTTCTATATTTTTTGAGGTGGGAACTTGGATTATTGACTTGAGACCTTTCCTAATCTTTTACTGATATGCATTCAGTGCTAGAAATTCCCCCTCGACTCCACTGTAGCTGCGTCCCACAAATGCTGGTATGTGAGCTTTAATTTTACTTCAGCTACCTGTATTTTGTATTGTGTCTGAAGACTCCCTCTTTGACTCCTGGATTATTTAGAAGTGTGTTGTTTGGATCCTAAGTCTTCAGAGATTTTCCTATTATCTTTCTATTACCAACTTCTCTTTGATTCCATTTGAATCTGAGAACACACCTTATATAATTTAAGTTCTTTTAAATTGGTTGAGGTTTGTTTTATGATCTGGGATGGGATCTCTCTTGGATATGTTCCCTTAACATTTGAAAATGATGTGTATTTGCCTGTAATAGTTGGATGGAGTGTTCTATAAATATTAATTGCATCCCATTGGGCATTGTTATTGAATTCTATGTCCTTGCTGATTTTCTGTCTAGTTGTTCTAGCATTATTGTAGAAGTGTTACGGTGTCCAACTGGAATTGTGGGTGTATCTATTTCTCTTTGCAGTTCTATCAGTTTTTGGCTTCACATATTTTATAGCTCTGTTTTGGTTCATATATACAGGGTGGGGTCAAAGTAGGTTTATGGTTGTTTGGATGGAAAATAAAATAATAATTAATAAATAATAATGCAAGATATAAGTACAACCAATGGACATAAAACTCTGGGGAGGGAGGGTATGTATGGGAGGGAGGGGGGCAAAAAAATCAATAAAATATATTTTAAAAAAAGAATAAAGGGATAATTTCTTCCTTTCTCAAAAAAAAAAAAAATAATGCAAGAATAAACCCTGTGTTTCAAGTACTCACAACTGTAAATCTACTTTTGCCCCACCCTGTATTTAGGATTGTTATGTCTCCATGGCACTCTTATCAAAATATAATGTCTTTAACTCTGATAATTTTCTTTCCCTAAAGTCTACTTTATCTGGTATCAATATAGCCATTTCTAATTTCGTTTGATTAATGTTTACATGATATATCATTTCCGTATTTTTACTTGCATGCTGCCTATATCATTACATATTTTTAGTCCACTTTGCCAATCTATGTTTTAATTGGTATAGTTCATTTACATTTAATATAAGCATTGACATATTGGGGTTACGTATGCATTTTATTTTTCGTTTTCCCTATGTTTTCTTTTTTTCATTTTCCTATTTTCTTTTTTTCCCCTGCCTTCTTGGGAGTTACTTGAACATTGTTTAGAAATTCATTTTGATTTATCTATGGCAGTTTGAGCATATATCTTTGTATAGCTATTTTAGTGGTTTTTCTAGATACTTTATTACATATCCATGATTTATCAGTCTATTGGTGTCATAATTTTACAGGTTTGAATGCCATATAGTAACCTTACCTCTCTTTATATCTCTTTACCCTCCTTCCTTTATAATATTTTGTCTTAAACATTTACTCTACTTACATTTAGAAGCACATTCGACAACATTACAATTTTTGCTTTAACCATCAAACACCATTTAGATAACTCAAGAGCAGAAAGAAAGGCTATTCTATTTACCCATATTTTTACTTATAGTGTTTTTGTTCTTGATATATAATTTCCTTTTTTTACCTTCTTTTTTTTTTTAATTTAGAGAAGTTTCTTTAGTCACTCTTTTAGGATATGTCTACTGGTGACAAGTCTTGTTATTTTTTCTGGATATAGGTATCTGGGTTGGCAATTTTTTCTTTCAGCAAATGAAAGTTGTGCCAATTCTTTCTGGCCTTCATTGTTTTCAATGGGAAATCTGCTGTCATTTGAATTGCTTCTTATCTCTAGGCAAAATGTCATGTCTCTCTCACTGCTTTCAAGATCTCTTCTTTGTACTTAGTTTTCATAAATTTGACTACGGTATGTCTTGTAGATGTTTTTAATTTATCCTGTTTGGAATTTGATCAACTTTCTGAATCTGTAAATTTCTGTCTTTTGCAAAATTTGGGAAGTTTTTAGCCATTATTCCTTTGAGTACTTTTTCAACATTCCCAACCTCCTTCTGGAACTGTTAGATCTTTTGTTAGATCTTTTATAATAGTCCTGAAGGTTCTCCAGGCCCTGTCCACTTCGCATATTGCCTATTTTCTCTCTGTTGCTAAGCTTGAGTAATTTCTGTAATTGTTCTGTTTTTTAGTTCCTTGACCCTTTCCTTTTGTCCTCCATTCTGCTGTTGAGCCCATTGCTGAGTTTTTTTATTTTGACTATTCTATTCTGTTCTGAATTTTCTATTTTATTCTTTATACCTTCTATTTCTTTGTGAGGCTTTCTATTTTATTTTATTTTTCCATTTGTTTCAAGGGTGTTCATGATTGCTCAGGAAGCATTTTTTAATGATGACTGCTTTTAAATCTTGGTCAGGTACTTGTGACACCTTTGTCCATTTGGATTGTGACGTTCTTGGTTCTTGGAGGAGGAATTTTTTATGGAAATCTAGGTATTTTGGTGTTATGAGATTCTACTTTAAGATTCTTATTTAAGTCTTTTGGCTTCCTCTGTCATTACTCCAGCAGGGATACTTCCTCATTATTGTCCAGGGAGGGTACAAGTCCAAGTTCCCCACTCAGCCTTTATTGACACCCCCAGAGAGGGCCTCCTCATTACTGCAGAGAGGGGATGGGGTTCTGCCCTCCACTTGGCCACTCCCCATATCTCCCTGGCTGGGAGCGATGGCAGGCCCCATTTGCTCCCACAGGAGTAGTGTCCTTGTCAGCACTGGGTGGTGGTGAAAGTCCCGACTTACTGGTTCTCCTCTCCCACCACCCCACTGTCTGGGAGGGTGGATTCCATTTTGAATGGGGTTGGGAGCAGGTTTGGGTGCCTCATTACAGCCTGTGGGAGGTGGGAATATAAGCTTCTCACTATTGTTTGCCAGTGTGGGTGGGTGGGACAGAGCAGTAATCGATGGGGCAGGGGAAGGGAGTAGGATATGGCGCGGATCGACCTCTTCTGCATCCAGCACGGAAAGAGAGATGAACCGGTTCTGAGCGGAGGCGGATGGGGGTTGAGAAATAAAAGAAAGAGACAATAGAAGGATAAAAAGCTGGGACCGGGTAGAACCACTGCCTCCTCTGATGGAGGGACAGGGGCCAGAGCCTAAGCAATGTGTTTGCTTATACCCCCAAATACCAGGGGGTTTCAGCAAAAGTTAGGATCAAAAGAGATTATTTGCATTCTTGAGCACTCCTGGTGCTTGATTGGATTTACATATCAAAGTCTCACTGAAATGAAGGCCAAACTGATAACACTCTTATCTTTCTGGCAAAGCATGTTCCCAGGGCGTGGCTCTGCCTGTGGCCCTGAGTTCAGCTGACAATAATTAAAGAAATGCCCATGTGCCGTCCCAGGGGACCCTCTACAGTAATCTACTCTTTTAGTTGAATTGCTTGTTTCTTGCCTTGAGGATGGGGCAATTGATTGTGTGGTGTTGGGCTGGAGCAGAGTCGTAACCGTCTAAACACTTTCTGTATCGCTAGGTGGCTCCCTTTCTGTCTCTCGAGAGCAGCCTTTGGTTGGGTGGGTCTTTGTTTGTTTGTGCCTATTTGCATTTCTAGGTGGTTGGTTTCTGTGAAGTCTGGGATACCTGAGGCAGAGAGAAAACTCAGAGGCCTCAGCACTGTGTGGTTCCTCGAGTCCCAAGGTCCCTGGCCAGACCTCCCCTCCTTGCAGAGCCCCTCACGCTTATTTCGTGTAATGTCCAGAGTCGTGCTCACAGGAGGAGTAGGGAAAAGCAAGTCTACTCCATGTCCCCGCTAGCCTGGCCTGTGACCTGTGTTAACGAAAAAACCATTGAAACCTGGAAAGAATTTTAGGGAGTTTATTTGAGCCAAACTGGCGACATATGCCGGGAAGCAGAACCTCAACGGATTGAGATAGTGCTCTGAAGAAAGGCGGGTTACATTTCTCTGTTTATACACTGAAATCAAAGGAGTGACATAGGGGGGTTACATGAAATTCATTGGTGATGGAGTAAGGAGGCGGGAGAAAGCAAAGTGGTAGGAAACCCCTGGGATTGGATAAAAAGTAAAATGATGAACATGTATTCAATACTTTGGTGAGTGCAGGAACAATTAACATAATAAGGAAGGAATTTGAGGCATCTGTCCTGGCGCCCACCATATTTGGTTGTGCCCCAGGGGCTCCAGAAAAAGGAAAGCCACAAGTTACCCAGATATCTCATAGATATGCTATCTTATAGGTAAAAAAGGCAAATGGGCTCAGTAAAGAAGATCAAAGTTGATCTTTGTCTGGGAAAATATCGGCCTAGGAAATGACTACCCACTATAACCTGTTTGTAACTAAAATATTTAATTTTCAAACCATCTTTTGTGGTTATTTTAGGTCTCTGAGTTTGCAAGGCCTTCCCTGAGCCTGTCAGGTTAATATGTGTCTCTTTTCTTTCACACCTGTAACAGACTGACCCGGGGGCTTCTTGTAGGCCTCCCTGCCTATGGAAATAGGTTTGGCCTAATCCTCAGACATAAGTGACAGCTGTGGGAAGGTGGTTCGGCAGGGGGCCTGGGTCCTTGCCAGGGCGCTGTAACCCTACGCAGGTTTCAGACCTCAAAGAGCCTTATTTCCTTGTGCCTGGATGATTTACTGCGATAATTTCCAATATTCATTTCCTTGCTCTAGCCATTTCCCCCTTCCCTCCCTGAAAAAAATAGGCAAGCCTTTTTTTCAAATTATTTTTTAGTTGGGTTATTTTTTTCCTGGCGTGGGTACGTTCGACTTGCAGGGATCTTCCCAAAAGTGTCCAGGCATGCAGGAGATAATCTCCCTCACCAGACTTCAGCTTTCACAAGCCGGGGTCCAGCAGGGTGGCCACCCAGGTCTTCCTGGAGGGGAGGGATGGAGAGCTGAAGGAGTGAGACAGAGGTTCAGGACAGTTTGCCAGGCCAGGGAGGGGAGGGGGGGGGTTGCAGGTCCCAGGAGAGCTCAGGTGTCTCCAGGAAGGAAGAGAACTTCTGCAGTGGTGACCAGGGTACTGAGCACCCTGGACTCGAGCTGTGGTTTTGTTATGCCCAGACTTCGTGATCCCCAAGGACCACCAGGGAGCCAAGTCCGATGCAATAAACAAAAGAGCCTTTTCCATGCTAGCATGGGCTTTTTTTTTTTTTTTTTTTTTTTTTTTTTTTTTTTTTTTAATTCATGAGCCTTTAATAAGCTGGCCAGTGACCGCAGTGCCAGCCTCAGGTGTCACAGCAGATTTACACTCAGAATCCACAAGAGGGGGTCAGGACAGTTACCAGGACAACCCAGAGGCTACAAACGCTATTGTAGCCGTTTCCAAGGAACTCGGGGCACAGGTGCGACGCCAGGGCACGCTTGGCCGGAGCATGAGCCTCTACCTCCCTCCAAACTCCGACGGACCCATTGTTCAGTGACCCACTCCACCTCCCTCTGACCAGGTCACCCTGCTCCAGGCATCGGAGGAGCTGTGCAGTGTTTGAGCCCAGCACAAGGCGGAGGGAGGTGGGGGGGACGGAAGGAAGGCATCTCCCCCCCCGCCCCCCCCGCCCCCGCCCCTAGGCCCCGGGGGCTGATCCTGAGCTGGCAGGGCGGCTGGGAAGGGCCTAGCCGTGCCCTGACCAACCAGATGCTGGGGTGTGGGAGGGGTGGGGGCCTGGAGGCCCTTCTGTGCCCGAGGGGATGGGACCACCAACCACCTCGGCCGCCAGGACAGGCCACCCAGTTCTCCAAACAGCACGGGGGCCCCGGGGGGCGCCCTGGGGGAGGACCCCGTGACTCTGCTGCTGCTGCTGCTGCGGGGCCCAGGCCTCTTCACTGCTGCTCCGCCCCTCCCGTGTGCCTCCTCCTGTCACCTCCTCGTAGGGTGGGGGTGGCTCCCAGATCACCAACTCCACGGCGGGCACCGGGGGCAAGTCATCGCTCGTGTTCTGAGCTCGGCTGGTCACAGGGCGCTTTTTCTCTAATAGAATGAGCCCAGCATGTCCTTCCGCTCAGGGCCGTGTGGCGGGCGGGCTCCACTTTCCAGCCTGCCGTGCTGCCCTTCACACGTGTGCTCCGGGCTTGGCTGTGGGCTGCATACGCCCGGGGTGAGGCCTGGACTTCCTCCCCAGCGGCTTTGACCTTGGGGAGCCGCGGACCCCTCTAAGCCTCAGCTTCAAGGAGAAGACGGCCGTGACCCGGGCAGTAAGAGCTCCAGCCAGGTGAGGCTGAACAGGACCTGCTGCAGCCTCTGGACGTGCGCTGTGCTGTTGGGGTATGGTCTCCAAATCGGGGGCCCACCCGGATTCAGTTTCTCCAGGAAGAGGTCCTTGGCCAGGACCAAGAGGCCCGCCAGCCCGCAGAGGAAGCTGAGGAGGTTGGCAATCAGGCACAGCGCCTTCTGTGGCAGGAAGCACGGTGACAGCGTGACGAGGGGCCGGGCCTGGGCAGCTGGCGCTGTGGCCGTCTGTGGGCTAAAGACTGCCAGCCACCATGGCTTCCTCAGCCTCCCCACCCCGTACCCCCCCACCCGGGAGGCTCCGGCTCCCACCTTCTCGGGGCCAGGCCTGGGGCCCGGGCTGCCTGCAGGCCCAAAGGCTTAGGCATAAAGGAGTTCTTGCTGCGTCTCCCTCGCACAGCCCAGCCCCCAGCCTGGCCTCAGCTCTGCTCACTGATCAGGGACTCAACAGCCAGCCTCCTCCCCACAGGGAAGGGCTGGAGGGGTCCTCATTCCTCCCCCCTCCTCCCCCCGCCCCCACATGGTCCCTGAGGTCCGCTGCTCATCACCGTCTTGGGAAGCGCTGTTCCCAGAGCGAAGGCCTGTGACGAGGAAGCGCATGCACACGGGGACCCCAACGTCCTGCAGAATGGAGGTCTCCGGCCCTGGCTCCCTGGCTGGGGTATAGGAAGCGCAGGCCTTTGGTCCTGAGGTTCCCAGCCCAGGAAGGGGCGGGGCTTGCAGGGCCCCTCACGCCTCTGCCCTCCCCCATCGTAGTCAGGTAAACTGCACCCCACCCTCTGCTCCCCACGCACCCCGTGGGACGGGGCAGTCACAGCCCAGGCCGGGCTGAGGGCACACAGTGGACTAGCTGGGCTTTGGGTGCTTGGGGTGGACTGTGGCCATGGAGTAGGGATGGGGGGCCAGTCCTGAGCTGGTGTCTGCCCCCCCCACCACCACCACCAACGGCTAGAAAGATGCTCAGGCACCTCGGTGTAGGGGAGGCAGTGAGGGGAAGGGAGGTGGGGAGCTTGTGCCAGCTCCTGGCAGATTCTGGCCCCCGCCCCGGGGCCCCTCACTCTCAGGGCCCCGGGCTGGGGGTGGAGGGAGGGGCTCAGATCCTGGCCCCCGCCATGGGGCCCTCACTCACAGGGCCCCAGGCTGGGGGTGGAGGGAGGGGCTCAGATTCTGGCCCCCGCCCTGGGGCCCTCACTCTCAGGGCCCCAGGCTGGGGGTGGAGGGAAGGGCTCAGATCCTGGCCCCCGCCCCGGGCCCCCTCACTCTCAGGGCCCCAGGCTGGGGGTGGAGGGAAGGGCTCAGTGCTTCCACTTACCAGAGAGGTTTTCGAAACCTCCGCCACTGCTACAGCCAAGATCCCTGAAAGGAGTGTTACACCCAGACTTCATAATCCCCAAGGACCACCTGGGAGCCGAGTCCAATGCAATAAACAAAAGAGCCTTTTCCATGCTAGCATGGGCTCTGTCCCACTCACGCCGGCAGCATGGCGGAAGAGAGAGCGAATTTCGCCCAGTCCAGGGGTTTTACTCCGGCCGGTGGTGATGTCACTGCCTCGGCTAACCCTGATTGGTTGGGTGAGGATAACTCCGCCCTGCGGGGCGGAGTCGGGAGCTCATCCTCGCCCTCCCCTGCCCTCTCATTCCCCCCTTGTCTAATGTGTCTAGTCAAATCATTGACTCAGCCTACTTCCTTTCAGCATAAACAACAAATACAGTTACCAAGACCCTTAGTACCACAGTTCCCATCAGTATTGTCCTCACTGAAGTCCAGTTCCCCTCCTGCAGGCATCAGTTCTCCTCCTGGTCTGTAGTTGCCAGGATCCAGGCCATGCAGGAGCTGGGAGTCATGTAGTCAGGTCTGGGTGCCATCTACTTCAACAGCAGTGGGCATGCTCAGGATAACAGTGCAGCATCCCTCTGAGTCCTTGGGCAGTGAATTTCTTTACCCACATTGAGTTCCGGGGCTACAGGGTCTGCGGTGGGCACTGGCAGTGCATCTGGAACAAGCAAACTGCAGAGCCTGTAAGGACTTGAGCAAGGGAATGGTTACCATACATGAATCCCTCCCAAAAAGGGGAAACTTGTCCCAGTAAGGGGTACACCTGGCCCTCAAGAGGACAAAGGACAGGGGGTTGGTCCAATTTTCACAGATTCTAGGACACATTTAGTTAAACCCCTTTTCCAGAGTCTCACTTACCTGTCCTAAGGCTAGAGCTATACTCTGAGATACCTTAGTTACCAAGGTAGGGCTGTTATCTGATACTGGCAGCCGAATCTAGGTATAATCTCCTGGAGTAATCTCTTGACTACTATAGAGGCAGTTTCTGAAGTGGGGTATACTTCAACCTAATCTGAAGTGTCTACAAAAACTAGACCTTAATGCTGGTGGTTTAATCTCTGAAATCCACCTACCAATTCTCTCCTGGGGAAGTTCCCTGGACCCGAATTCCCAGGGGGACCCCCTTACCTTGCTTAGCATTTACCTGTGCACAGACAATACTTCTAGCAACTCTGCCTCACAGAAGTTCAGAAGTTTTGGTGACACTTAACCTGGTGTCACCAGGCAACTCTGACCTAGAGCCTCTGGGACCAACCGTCTTGTCATCTGGAGGGTCCACCAATCATCTGGTCTGTCAGGGGCTTGCTTCTGTTCAGCGGATTCCTTCCGGCTACAGTTGGTAACCCTTTTCTCTGTGGATGGCACAGTGTCTCCATCAAAGGGCCCGGATTAAGGCCAAAAGTTCTGGAGCAGTGCCCAAATGGTGTGGTCCAGGGTGACTACCACTGCCCCTGCATATCAGGTCCCATCCTGAACGTAACTGCTCCCATCTGTGAACAGTACCTTGTCGTCTGTTACCTCTGTGCAGTCATGAATAGGTTCCTCCATCATCATCTGGAAGCAGGCTGGCAGGGTTGATGGCCAGAGTCTTATGAATCTGGACACAGGGCTGGTCCAGGAGAAAAGCTTGGCCCATCCAGGTTAGCTCCTGGCCCAGAGTCTGCTTATCTGCCTCCTTCACCAGCAATGCTGTGGTGGCCACTACCTGGAAGCACGCTGGCCACCCTGCTGCCACAGGGTCCAGTCTCTTAGACAGATAGGCAACAGGTATCTTCCAGGGACCTAGAGTCTGAGTGAGAACCCCTTTGGCAATGCCTCTTACCTCACTCATGTAGAGGTGGAAGGGCTTCGCGACGTCTGGCAAGGCTAGGGCAGCTGCTGAGATGAGAGCCTTCTTTAGTTCCACTTTGGACCAGTTCAACAGCTGCATTCCCCCAGTACATGTTCCTTCCGAGGACCACAGTCCTTCTTGATGTCCAAGGAAAACAGGCAGTTTGTCTGGTGGCTTCCTGGGCTGATGTACGGGTCCTATCAGCTCTCTCAAGACTAAATAGGCTGCCTCAATGCTCATCAGGAAACTAACAGGCTTGCCTCTCCTAGCTAGGCTGTCAGGACATTCTCTTTATAATTTTTATAAAAATCTTATCTTCCAAAAATACATAACCATGCCTCAAATTTTAAAGAAAAGGCAAGGGAGGAGGGAGCAGGTCCAGTACCTGTTCCCAGGCCTCCAGCCGCTTGAAATTTAAAATGCCACATTTTTCCTACAGATACAGATTTATCTGCATTTCTAAGCCCCTCTCTACTCCCCCCCACAGAACATCGGTGAAAATTGTCCAAGCAGTCGCGGGGGGTTAAATCATACAAATAATTGTTTTCACATAATTCTAAATTAATTATAAACCTTTGTGATGAAGTCTACTTAAATCTATAAAGTAGACACACATGACTGAAACCAAAAATGATTCCCAAAGTTTAAACAACCTAATGTACAAAATACAAGCCCAAATTCAAGCTTACAATGCAATTACAAGTGACAAAAATAAAGCAAAACAAAACAGATCAAATATAAAAGTTTCATATGTTACATTAAACATTACTTCAGAAAAACTGACTTAAAAAATACTGCATCACTGACTTAAAATAATTTTTTTAAGTGTAAGCATTACATACTTTTTCATCTGACAAATGAAAATAAATCAATCCTTGAGATCTTTGATCATTACTGCTTATTCTTAACACATATAATACAGTTTAGCCTGCCATATTCTAGGCATCTAGTTACTGCAATTAACTTTTCCTAATTCAATTTATACTTTGAACTTTTAAAGCTGGCAAGTCAAATATATTTGGCATTTTTTAGATTAATAACATTACATTTCTAATACATCCTGCTTACTTAGGGTAAAGTTTCAGCAACAGATCTGGTCACACATTTTTTTCAGATCTCAAAATTTTTTTCTGAAGTTCAAACAAAGCACTGAATAATCTCTTTGCAGGAGAGCCAATAGTCTTGCGCTCTCCGGCCTCCCCTAGACCTCTCCGCACCAGAGGCAGTTTACTAAGATTCAAGACAATGTCAGAAAAAAGAATGAATTTTGTTCATAGGTCAATCACAATTCATACTTAAGTAGCTATATGACTCTGCTTAGCTGATACCAATGACAAGGAAGACTAACCATTGTAAGGAAGGCCATCTGGGCGTAACAGTTTTTGGAGCCAGGAGAGTCGATCTATGCTAAGGTGACAAGACGTCCCGCTTTTGACAGGACAGTCCCGATTTTTAGCAATTTCTCCTGCGTCCAGTGGCATTTAAAAAAAAGTCCCGATTTAAAGAATCTTTCCAAAAATCGGGACTTTTTTTTTTTTTTTTTTTTTAAACACTGCGGGACGCGGGACAAATTGTTGAAAATCGGGGCTGTCCCGCCAAAAGCGGGACGTCTGGTCACCTTAATCTGTGCCCAAGTTGGCATGGTATGAAGGCACTGCGTCCCAGGGACCAGAGGCAGGTGGTCAGGCTGATAGAGAAAACAACACATAGCCCTCCCTGCTCCTGGGCCTGGGGAGTCAGGGTCACGCGTGCTCCAGTGATGGCAGCTGCCCTCCTACCCCACAGGGTGCTCTGAGTGTCACGTGGCTTAATCCATGTTACAGGACTTGTCAAACCATTAGCAGCTGTTCCAATATAACTCGTGATTTTCATCAAGCACCTTCTCTGGCTAGATGCCAGGCTGAGAATGATGTCATAGGCAAAGAAATACGTCAGAGATGCTGAAGAGATAAGGCATGTGCTGGGGTGAGCAGAACCTAAGGCAATAAGGGCTTCCAGGGTTGACCTGTGAACTATTTGTAAGGATTTTTCCATGAACTGGTTTCTGGTCCCTGACTTTTAACAACATTGTCAAACTGTCTTAACCAGGGCTTTTAAAGCTAATTCACGCCAGCTGCAAGTCAGAGGGAGAGTACAGGGCCCCAGAGAGCAAATAAATAATGGCAATGACCAAAGTCTACCTATAAGACAGACCGGCACACTATGAGCTGGGTATGATTTTCCAAAATGGACTCCTATGATCCTCACAATATTCCTACGAGATGGGCACAATTGTCACTCACTTCCCAGCGGAGGTCTTGGAGGCACTTAGAGACACAAACCTGCCTGGCTGGTGTGGCTCAGTGGTTGAACGTTGACCAGTGAACCAGGAGGCCACAGTTCCATTCCCAGTTAAGGCATAGACGGCCAGGTTGTGGGTTCAATCCCCAGTAGGGGGTGTGCAGGAGGCAGCCCATCAATGATTCTCTCATCATTGATGTTTCTCTCTCTATCCTTCTCTCTTTCTCTCTAAAATAAATTTTAAAAATATTGTTTTAAAGAGAAAGAGAGAGAGACGAACCTATGCAAAGAGCTAGCCAGCTGGCTCCAGAGCCCAGTGCCTACCGCCCACCATGCTGCTCAGCTTCTTGGAAAGGGCTCTCTGGCTTTCTCCATCTCTCAGCTCTGCTCCTCAGAGCGGTCACATCATTGTCACCTAGACACTCTTCTTAGGACAAGGAAGATGCCACTGCATGTGGCTGCCAACTCTCATAGAGAAATAAACCCTCCACGTCTCTGGGACCAGGCAAGTCCCCATGAGAGCGCTGATGGCCTCACTGAGTCTGTAAATCCTTTCCAGATCCACTGCAGTGGCCAGAGGAATGGACCGTTCTGTCTGGCCCAGATTGTGTGCTAGGATGGACTATGGGAGGGAGGCGCCCCAGAAGAACCGGGGTGCACAGAGGCCTGTGAGCTACAGTTATTTCTCAGCTGGACCTTTTATGGGGGTGATGGGAGGCTGTCATGTATGCAGGTGGAAAGGGAACCACATACTAAACCTGACAAGCTCAGGGAAGGCCTGCAAGGTGGCCTTACAAACTCAGAGACCTCAAGTCACCACATAGGATGGTCTGAAATTAAAACTTCCTAACTAAAAGCAGTTCATGGAGGGAGTCATGTCTTAGGGTGGTATTTTTCCTTCACAAGGGTCAGTTTTTACCTTAACTGAGCCTGTCGTCTTTTTTTTTTTTTTTTTTTTTTTTTTTTTCATCTACAATAGCATACCTGGAATAGCAGAGTAATTTCCCTCTTTCTAGACCCCTCAAAGTACAACTACACTCCAGAGCAGAGACCACAAATCCCCTCATTGTTATCATTATCATGTTAATTTTAACTGTTAACTATCCTGTTCCCACCTGTATAAAGGAAGTATGTGTCTATCCAATCTCAGAGATTTCCTAGTTTTGCTTTCTCCCACCACCCTAATCTACCACCAATGGGTTTTATGTAACACTAGAGGCCCGGTGCACAAAATTTGTGCACTGCGGTGGGGGGAGGGGGGTATTTTCTCAGTCCAGCCTGTGTCCTCTCGCAATCCAGGACCCCTCAGGGAATGTCCGACTGCTGGCTTAGGCCCTATCCCCTCAGCAGTCGGACATCACTCTCGCAATCTGTGATCCCTTGCTCCTTACTGCCCACCTGCTCACTCCTTATTGCTCAACTCACTGCTCCTTAGCGCTACTGCAGAGACAGAAGAGGGTCCTGCCACCACCGCTACACTCGCCAGCCCTGAGCCCGGCTTCTGGCCTGTGGGAGCACACTGACCTCCAAGAAGCAGCTCTTGCGTTGAGTGTCTGCCCCCTGGTGGTCAGCACACATCATAGCCACTGGTTGTTCCTGGCCGTTAGATCAATTTGCATATTACCCTTTTAATATATAGGATTGCTCCATGTCTTCGCCTTTGATCCCAATGTATAAAATAACTGGGAAAGCTGCCATTTTCCAAAGCACTGCCTCATTCCATTGAGATTTTTACTTTCCTAAAATTGTCATCATTTTGGCTCAAATAAGCACATAAAATTCTCTACAGGTTTGGTCATTTCTTACCTACGTCAACATTCACCAGTGGGGAGGAAGCCTGCAGTCATGTTCCAGCGTCTGCCTCTGAGACTTCTGTCCTAACCTTCAGCTTTGAAGGCCATCTCAACAGCAGATGGTATTTCCTCTTTCTCCGTTTATAGAAATACTTTCCTAAACCTCGCATGCCACTCTTTGTTCTGTGCTGTTAACGGAAGAGACGTTCAAACCTGTGAAGAATTCTTGTGAGTTTATTTGAGCCAAACTCTCCACAATTGCCGGGAAACAGAATCTCAAGGGATTGAGACCATGCTCCGGAGAACGGCAGCTTTGCACCTTGTTCAATACATTACGATCAAAAGCGGAGACGTAAGCGGGTTACTTAAAGCCCGTTGGTGATTGGTGAGGGAGGTGGGAGAAAGCAAATCGGGGAAACTTCAGAGATTGGATAAAATGTAAAATGATAGATACCGGCTTCTCTTACTTGGGTGGGTAGAGGATAGTTAACAGTCAACAATTAACTCAATAACAACGAGGGAAGGTGTGAGCAGTGCCTGTGACTTGAGGGGTCCAGAAAAAGAATTACTTTGACATTCCAACAATGTATTATCATATTGATAGATGAAAAAAAAGGGAAAAAAAAGCTCAGTGAAGGTAAAGATTGACCTTTGTCAGAGAAGATACTGGTCTAGGACATGACTACCCACCATAGACTGCTTTTACTCGAAGGTTAATTGAAGACCATCCTATGTGGTTACTTCATGGCTCTGAGTTTGCAAGGGCACCACATAGGCCTCCCTGAGCCAGTCAGGTCAGCATGTAGCACCTTTCCGTCCACAGTGTCCACAGTGCTAGTGGAAGAAAACAGAAATCACCCATTTGCAATGCTTTGCCTCTTCCTAGTTTAGTTTATGAAATATTTACTTGCATTTTTCTTTCCCTCAAAACAGCTCTCATTAATCTCGTTTTTTTTGTTTTGTTTGTTTTGTTTTCATCTCAGCTTCTGGGCACTTCTTCTCCTTCTCCCTCCACTCTCATCTCCTGGCCCTTCTTCTGCCCCCACCTCCTGGAAGATTGGGGAGGGAGGGGCTCCCAGAGGATCCCATAAGGAGACTTATGGATATTGGAGACAGACAACCCTGGGAGTCAGACCCAGAGCAGAATCCTCACACAGAGACCAAGTCCTAGGTGTGCATACCCCCCTCTCCTATCACCCGCATTTCCCAGCCTCAGTGTCTGGGCATCTGGCAGAGATAAAATGGGCACTCCTTAAAAATGGAATTTTTGGGCCCATTCTGTATTGCTCAGTGGTTGAGCATTGACCTGTAAACCAGGAGGTCACAGTTCCATTCCAGTCAGAGCACATACCTGGGTTTCAGGCTGGATCCCCAGTAGGGGGCATGCAGGAGGCAGCTGATCAATGCTGTTTCTATCTCTCTCTCACTTTCACTTCCTCTCTAAAATCAATAAAAATATACTTTTTAAAAATGGAATTTGGGGGATAAAGTGCAAGTCAGACAACTGGAACTACATCATTATAAGGAAAGTGAATGTAGTACACTGCCGACTGAGCTCGTGAACCTGTGTGCCCCCAGGGCATTAAGTCATTGTATTGTAGGGGGCAGAATGGCACCAAGTGTTAGACCCATAAGGTCAGACTGGACCTGGGTTCAGCAACTTCTGCACTTGGATTCTGGCTAGGAAAGACTCAAACTATAAGAGAACATCCTATATAATAAAACCCTAATATACAAATTGACTGAACAGCAGAACAACCGGTTGCTATGACGTTCACTGATCACCAGGGGGCAGATGCTCAATGCAGGAGCTGCCCCCTGGTGGTCAGTGCACTGCTCAGCCAGAAGCCGGCTCCCAGCTGGCTGGCACAGCAGCAGCAGTGGAATCACTGCAGGAGGGCAGTAGAAAGCGAGGAGTCCCGGACTGTGAGAGCCCCGGACTGCGAAAGGGGTGTCTGACTGTTGGCTTAGGCCCAATCCCTGTGGGCCAGCAGACAGACATCCCCTGAGGGGTTCCAGACTGCAAGAGGGTGCAGGCCAAGCTGAGGGATCTTCCCACTTCTCTGCCCCTCCCCCCACACATGAATGTCATGCACTGGGCCTCTAGTTCATTGAGAAAAATCACAGAGGTAGAAGAAGTAATTCATAGAAAAAAATGGGCTTAAGAAACAAGTTATAGAGGCAAAGGAAGGGCCCTAGGAACTGGGGAGTGATGTGCCTGGGGGTAGGGGAGGGAGAGGAATTGGGAAAGACCAAGGGTGTGCTCTGGGGAGGGAGAGCTCCCTGAGTCCTAAATCCTAAAGGCTTTAAGGGTAGAGATTTTAGGGGAGGTCCCAGGGGAAGATCTCCATAGAACACTCAGCAGCTTTCCAGGTGTCCTTTCAGAGTCTAGGTCTCCACTGATTGATTCGTCATTATCCAATGCAGCTGGCCCTGAGGGCAGCCATGGCATTGCTTGTCTGGTTTTGCTGCTTTTCTGGGCCTGGAGCTGAAATACAACTGAGACCTAGATGTTAACTCTAGGGAGGAAAGGTGGGGGTTCCAAACCGCATGGCCAGTGATATGCTAGGGGAGGAAAGGTCACCCTGGGGCTCTGCTAGGCACTCAGGGCTTTTCGCCCTCTGTACCTGGCCCATCCTCCTTGCTCTGCTCGTCTGTCCAACTGCCTAACACAGTTAGCGGCGGGGAGCCTTGTCCTTAGCAACAGTGTGAGTGAGCCTGGGAGAGCTCACTCGTTAGCGAGGAGGGAGCACCCTGAAAGGTGGGTGTTCAGAGGTGGACCCCAAGTTTCATAAGGGACACTGAGAACACGGAACTCATGCATGGAAAGGTGAGCAGGGAGAGGGAGCCTCTCCATGAATCAATGTTGGAGGACCAGGGATGTTTGGTCCATGGAAGTAAAGGCCTCCAGAGAAATATGGCGCCGCCACTGAACAGCTCGAGGCCTGTCGTGCAGAGGAGGAGGAATAACTGTGTGACTGTGGAACACAGTCTCCTAGGTGACAGAGTGAAATTAGTCAGAGGAACTGCTTGCTGACAATGACAACTACTTTTATTTATTTATTTTGGTTAATCCTCATTTTTAGAGAGAATAGAAGGGAGGGAGGGAGAGGAGAGCGAGAGCGAGAGAGCGAGAGAGCGAGAGTGAGAGCGAGAGCGAGAGCGAGAGAGAGAAACATCGATGTGAGAGAGACACATCAACTGGCTGCCTCCAGAACCCATCCCGGCCAGAGGCAGGGAGTGAACCCGAAAACCCAGGTATAGGCCCTCGAAAGGGGATTGAACCCAAGGCCCTGGTGCATGGGCCGATGCTTTAACCACTGAACAACAACTACTTAATACTGGAATAGCTGCTTGTTGAGGCAGGAAGTGTTTTCAGCCCAGTCTGGCCAACCTGTCTCAACAGAAATTCTTATTGGGGTTGGGGTCTGGACTGGACAGTCTGTGATGAGCTCCTCTTGTGCTTACCTGCTTGGCACCCACACTTCTTCTCATAGCACCCTAACATAGCCTTGGTGAAGCACCCAGGTCCCAATCTTTCTGCATGGTTCTACTGGGGCTGACTTTCCCTTTGGCCCATTCGGCACATGTGACTCAAGCCAGACCACTCGGTGTTTGTCAACTCTCCGGGCTGTCTGTCAGCTGATGAATACAGCTGTTGGGAGGGCCATGCAGGGACAACCACGCTGAGGGAGAGACCAGCAGAGAGGGAGCAGAGCCAGGGAGAGAGCTCCAGATCCGGGGGCTGAGGACATACAATAGGTGCCCGGCCCTGGCAGGTCTGAAACCAGTGAACCCAGTGCTACCAGTGCTATCTAAGACCATGCATTACCTGTAGCATAAGCAGGTTGGAGCTGAGCTTCCGTCTTTTACAACCAGGAGTCCCGATACCAATGTCACATATATGACCTACTCTATCATTGGCTTATTCCCTAATTTGGCACAAAAAGGCAACACTTGTGAGGATCAGAATTGGAGTGCTTTGCTGTGTGCCATGCTTGGTGAGAAAAGCTTGCTGTGCATTATTTTCCACGTGGCTAAGACTATTACCACCACACTGGATGGGTGAGCAAGTGAGGGGGTCCCCCAGGGGCTGTAACAGAAAAGCCAGCAGCTCAAGCCTCGCCAACAAGGACCCAGTTTGTCCCTGGCTTCATCCTCTGCACTCTCCCCCTGGCCATTCCCAGGAGCCCAGCAAGCATCGCCTCACACCTCTGGCTCCTGATCAGCCATTGCCACAAATCACCTGGCCTAGAACTTGGGCGTAAGAGCATTTCCCAGGGGAATCCTTGAACATGCTCATAAGAGTAAGACTAGATACTGGACAGAGAATAGATGCCAACACACTGTCCTGCCACTTGTCCTGTCATGCAGCTGGGCAGCATTCAGCCATCCCCAAGTGCATTCCGTGTCATCCTCTCCCACTTTACATTCTACTAGAGGCCTGGTGCATGAAATTTGTGCACCCGGGAGTCCCTCAGCCTGGCCTGCACCCACTCCCAGTCCAGGAGCCCTCAGGGGATATCAGACTGACAGCTTAGGCCCGCTTTCCACAGGGATCTGGCCTAAGCTGTCCATTGGACATCCTTAGCACTGCTGTGGAGGAGGGAGAGGTTCCCACCACTGCCCCTGCACTCGCTAGCCATGAGCCCAACATTCTGCTACCCCTGTGGGAACGCAGTGACCACAAGGGGGCAGCTTCTGCATTGAGCATCTGCCCCCTGGTGGTCAGTGCTCATCCTAGCGACCAGTCATTCCATCGTCTGGTCTATTTGCATATTAGCCTTTTATGCCTGCAGGATCAGGCTGAAATCAGCTCTCTGATATCCTCCAAGGGGTCCCGGATTGTAAGAGGGCAGAGGTCAGGCTGAGGGACCCCACAGGTGAATGATTGGGGCTGGGGAGGGACATGGGAGGTTGGCTAGCCAGGGAGGGGCTGTGGGAGGGCTCCAGGGCATGTCTGGTCCATCTTGCTCAGTCCCAATCTGCCAGACCCCAGCAGCAAGCTAACCTACGGGTTGCAGCATTTGCCCCTTGGTGGTCGGTACATGTCATAGTGAGCAGTTGAGCGGCCTTAGCATATCATTAGCATATCATGCTTTGATTGGTTGAACGGATGACCAGGTGACCGGACACTTAGCATATTAGGCTTTTATTATATAGGATTTGCCCCTGGAGCAAGTGGTGGCTGTAGGGTTATCCACAACCCTGGGCCCCAGGCATTAGGCACCTTGGACTAAGCCCTTTGGCCTAAACTTTCCCCAGGAGGTTGTGGATTTGAATCCTCTTTCCAGAACATTCGGAGGTTGTTGGCTCCTCTGTTCAGTACATTAAATGCATCAGATAACCTCCTGGGCTTGGCACATGGATACTGGCACCTGGACATACAGCAGGCAGGTAGGACAGAGGTAATGCATGGATTCTTCAAGTGAAACTGTTCAGACAAAAGCCCCCTGTGGGTGTGAAGTCCACCTGCCTGGCATAAAGAGCTGGGCCTCCTTTCTAAATAATAGGTGCTTGTTCATGTGAGGTGTGGATGGTGAGGGGAGACCCAGGTGGGCTGGAGGTGAAAAGAAATGCATTCCTGTGTGCAGTCCCACCATGAAAACTACTGAACAAAACACAGCCTCTGAGATTGGGAGTAAAGAATGCCTTATCACCATGGTTACCAAAAAAATAGACCCACTTATCTATAATAATAAAAGTGTAGTATGCTAATTAGACCAGACAGCTGAACGACTTTCCAGACATCATTCTGGACGTCCTTCTGGACAAAGCCGCTGCCGTGGGGACTGAGGCAGAGGCCGTTAAGGGCAATCAGGCAGACAGGCGAGTGGTTAGTGGTGATGAGGCAGGCAGGCAGGTGAGTAGTTATATAGCCAAAGGGCGCAGAGAGGTGGCAGATTGGGAGGGGGATGTCTGACTGCCAGTTTCAGGCCTAAATTGGCAGTCGGACATCCCCTGAGGGGTCCTGAATTATGAGAGGGTGCAGGCCAGGCTGAGAAACACCCCCCTTTACCCCCCACGCATGAATTTCGTGCATTGGCCTCTAGTATATAATAAAGGCTTTAGCAGATGCCAGGCCATCTGATATTCCAGTCTGAGTCCAAATGAGAGGGTGTCTGGAGTGTCATTCCTTATCTAGTTACGGGTACACAGCTGTGGACCAGGTACAGGGCCAGGCACTAGAAACATCATTCTCATCACTCTGCAAAAGCAAGCCTTTTACTCTATGTTGCATATGAGTTTGTGTTGCTGCCTCAGTGTCTGTGTGTGTGTGTGTGTGTGTGTGTGTGTGTGTGTGTGTGTTAGGGGGTCACCCTCGATGCGAGCTATAATGGGCCATCTCCTCATTAGTCTTCATGGTCCTATATGGCAGAGAGGTGCCCAAGAAAGAAAAATGAAAAGAGAAGATCCCCTTTCCTTTCCCTTCACTCCCAGGATTCCTAGCTGGAGGTCCTAGAGGGGGACCACCCTCCCTCCCTCCGCCCTTCTGTGGGAGCCCTGGGCCGCTGACCTGTTTCCAGACCCGGGGCGGCGGCATGGTGAGGGGGTGCTGGTGCTGAGGAGGGTCCACCGTGCCTGCTAGGCTCAGGGGCGGAAGGGCTCTGGGGGTGGGATGCCATGGAGGGAGCTGGCCGGCAGCCCCCAGCGGGAGCAAAACAAGAGCACGCGCACCTGCCGGCCCCGCCCAGCCCCGAGCGCTGGCCAATGGCTGGCCGCGGGCTGGTGGTGGGCGGGGCCGTCGGTGGGCGGGGCCTGAGCGGGGCGGGGCCAGAGCCCAGCATCCCGGGAGCCGGAGCTGGAGCCGGCGCGGGGCGCAGCGGCTGAGCCCCGAGTGAGCGAGCGCCGCCGCCGCCGCCCGTCCCGCCGCCGCCGCCGCCCCCAGTCCCCCCGGCCCCGGGGCATGGCCTGTCTGACGGCCGCTTTCTCGGTCGGCACCGCCTTGGTGAGTGAGCGCGTTTTCCGCCCCCGGGGCTGGCGCTGCCCCCCGGGAGAGCCAGAGACACAGAGACCCGCGCCCTCTCACCTTGACCCCTACTCCCGGGCCCCCGAGGAGGCGCCCGTCCCCCGCCGCCCGCACTCCGGCCGCCCGGCTCTGGGGATGTTCCCTGCATCAGCGGAGGACGCCGGGAGGGCGGAGGGGCCGGGAGCGGGCGGGAGGCGGCGGGCATCCGCGCAGACGGCCTTGACCGCGTCCGCCGGGGCTGGGGGGCACGGGGCCTGCGGACCTGGTGCGCCCCGGGGAGCCGGAGGGGGGCAGCCCGGGCTGGAGAGGGTCCCAGCCGCCGCCGCCGCGCGCGCCCCGGGCGCCGGGAGCCGGCACTGCCTCGCATCCGCCTCCCCGGAGCGCCGGGCGCGATCTGGGGGACAAAAGAGGGAGCCGCCTCCCCCCCGGAGCAGAGCCGGCGCTGCCCCGGAGCTTCCCGGGGACTGATCGCTGGGACCTGCCGGGGACGGAGCGGCGGGGCCCCGGGCTCCCGGGTGAGGCGGACAGGAGCGAGCCGGGATGCCGGCGCGCCACCTCTCTGCGCCCTCTGGAGAGATGGGTGGGGACGGAGCCGCTCACGGGCCGGCTCCGGAGGGTACCCTCTGAGGGGGGACCCCTCGGTGCCCGGGAATTCATTGCGACGGTCCAGAGTCCCCCCTGGCTGGCTTACAGTAGCTCCTTCAACTCACGTTAGGGCAACACAACCAACCAATAACCACGGACCCACCCATCCCCGGGCTCTCCATTGCTCGGCCGAGTAAGCCAAGCCGGCGTTGCAGTGTGGTCCTTGCGGGCTGGGTTTCAGGTCACCTAACCTGCCGATGATAGAGAATATTGTGCATGTCAGCCCACTTCGCCCTCCCCATCCATCCCTCTCCCTGTCCTCTGTATTTACTATCCTGCCAGGCCCTTCCCATGGGCTGTGAGCCCATGGTGCACAGCGGTTTGCCACCCCCGCCCCTCCCCTCCCCCGCTTCATTTTTAGCATCCTGTATTGAAGTCAGCAGGGCTCAGCGGTGTTTAACCGACAGTTACCTTAAGCTCAAGAAAAAAAAAAAAAAAAAGGGAAAAAAAGTAGCCGGGTTTCTGCGCATGCTCTGCTCTGCCAACTGCATCCTGTGATTCCAAACAGGTTACTGTAGAGCACCCGCGCCGGCCAGCTCATTATATAATGATTTCGTGTAAACCGATAGAACGGGGCCGGCGCGGGTGCTGGGGAGGCTGGCGAGGAGGGGAGAGCCGGCGGCTCCCAGGCCGGTCCCGCCAGGCGCCAGGCTTGCTTTGCCTGACAGCTGAGCGGGGATGGGAACCGGTCCCTCCTCAGGACATGCGCCTTCATCTGGTTGAGCGTTTGGATCACACTTGGCAGTTCTGCCTTCTCGTTGGCCCCCTGATGAAGAATGAAGGAGCTTATGACTGAGAGTTGTAGGGAACGCAAGTTTCTGGTCCTTTGGGTACTGAGCAGCCCTGGAAGCTCTTTCAAAGCTGCAGAAGTGGCTTATCCACGTGGGAAAAGAATGAATCAGAGCGTGTTGGAGTGCAGAGGGTTTTATGTCCAGATCGTTACGTTACGGACCTGGAAAGCAAGTGCTTGGTTCTCACCTGGGGGTGCTCATGGCTGGGTTCTTGGTTTCTTTGTTCCGAGAGAATTTTTTCTTTTCAAATCAATTTGCTCCCTGGAAAAAGTAACCGGGTTTTTAAAAATAATAATAATGATAACAATAATAAATTCTACTCAGGACATAAACAGTGAGCCCCGGAGAGCTTCTGGGATCCCGCAGTCTGCTTTCCCATCACCCTGGCTGGCTCTGGGGCTCCTGGCTCTGGGGGCCAGCCCAGGCAGCCTGGGCCCAGAGGGGCATTTAAAGAGAGTTAGGTAGGCAGGGCCGCCTGGGGAGTGGAGTCCCAGAGCTGGCGGGAGGGGGAGGCAAGGGTTCCTTCCAATGGGATGGTGGTACCTGGGCCTGTTTGAAGCCGGGTTCTGGCGTTGGTGAGGTTGGCATTCCGAGTGACCATGCACATGGCACCTGCCCTTTGCCATAAAGGGGGTGCTGTTTGGGATATTTTCCCCTCAGGCTGTGTCCTTGAGAATCCTCCTCCGTCCATTCTCCACTAATGTGCTCAGAGTACCGAGGACGGACAGGTGGACACCAAGGCCAGTGATGAGAAACTGGACAGAGGAGTGAGAACCAGTGTGCACCAGCACCTGGGGCCTGCCAGCTCCTCTTCCCTGCCGTCCCTTCCTCATGATGCTGTGTGTGTGTGTGTGTGTGTGTGTGTGTGTATTTCTAACCAGGCTTTCCTGGATAAGTAGAGAGGACCCGTCTCACAGGGACCTTGGGGTCTGCTGCCTGTTAGAGACCCTCCCTCCCAGCTAAGTAGGCATCTCATCTGTTAGCATCAACATCGACATGGGTGCCCAAGGCAGCATTTTGTTTTTCTTTTTTTTTAATAAATATATTTTATTGATTTTTTACAGAGAGGAAGAAAGAGGGATAGAGAGTTAGAAACATCGATGAGAGAGAAACATCCACCAGCCGCCTCCTGCACCCCCCCCACTGGGGATGTGCCCGCAACCAAGGTACATGCCCTTGACCAGAATCGAACCCGGGACCTTTGAGTCCGCAGGCCGACGCTCTATCCACTGAGCCAAACCGGTTTTGACCCAAGGCAGCATTTTCATCAACAGCAGGCGGGACCCCTCCAAGCCTGGGTTACTCAGCATCCAACACCCGGCCATGGACTTCCTGCTGTTCACCATTTATTACTCAGCACGCATTGTGCATGGAGGGGGCGAGGTCAAGACAGTGCTTCCGTGAGGCGGGGAAACACCCAGTGGGAGGGATCAGTGGGGAGGGAAGATGGATTTGTTTCATTATTAATGAGCTCAGGAGCTGAGGACCGCGAGCTGTAACCTACATCGGCGGCTGTTCTCATCGGAGGTGTTTCCAGAGAGCTGGTCTATTTCAGAGTGACAGCCACTGCCTCCCATCACACAGGACCCCATGATTCTATTAATTGGGTGAGGCCATTAGACACCCATGGAGGAAGGGTGGATGATGGTGTGCACAGCCTTGGCGTCAGTGTAGCTGGGGGTGGGGTGTTATGGTTTCTCACTTTTCCGTGTGTGTGGCCTTCCCTGTAGTGGACAGGGACTGGGATGACCAGGGTCACCTACACCTTACCTGTAAGAAGCTAAGCGCTGTTAAGGATGCTGGCTGGGGGAACAGGAGGCAGATATGGAAGCCGCACCGAGCTGGACCCCGGCCTGGCTCCTCACTAACGGTGGGGTCTTGGGTGGTTCGGGTTGTCTCTCTGAGCCTGAGATTCCACCTCTGAAATGGATGATGGGGGAGAGGATAAAATGCTGCTAGGGTTGGGGAGATCGTGAGAGGCATCATCTCTGCATCCAGGAGTTTAAAAGGCTCATTGTACTCGCTACATCCAGAGTCGCTGTGTATAGTCACACCTACTATGCACAAGGTGTTATTGTTTAATACTTTGAATAGTGAGTACTGGCCTTTGGCTTCTCTCTCTCTCTCTCTCTCATTACCAAAGCATTTAGTCACCCAGGTCTGTCCTGCCCAGGACTGCATGTCCCCTCTGCATCTCTGCATGGACTCCTTGCAGCTCTTGCCTCGCAGTCTTGTAACTAATTGCCTGTCTCCTTGCCTGGGGCTCAGTCTTGGACATGAGCTTGTGGAGGCCACAGGCCATGTCTGTGTGGCTGACTGCTAACCCCCAGGGCTTTATTTGGTGCTCAATTGTTAAATGAATAAGTGATCGAGCAGATAAGCTTAGGGTCTGGGGAGGAGGGAAGCCAGGCCCTCATCATAATACAGGCCTGGCATCTGCTACAGCCCATGAGCAGGTGGTTGGAGTAATGGCTGTTCATCCCTGTCTTCATCACAACGGAAAGCTGGGACCTGTTCCTGGGCCTGTGCAGGGGTTGACACTTGTCATGGATTCTGGGGGGAGGGCATGGGTGGTCTGTAGCAGCTAGAATGCTGAGGTGGAAGTCCAGGGGGACCACCACTGGAGCGGGGTTGCTGGCTACTCCTTGCCCTCAACTGAACACACAACAGTGGGGGTCCCCGATAAGAGCCAAGTCTGTCAGCAGAATGTGGGTGTGATCCATAGGTTAGCCTTTTCCCTGGTGGGGATGGTGCGATGAGAACAAACCTGGGGACCAGGCCTGGAGCTCGTTGCTCCCTTTGCTATCCCCCAAGGCCAGGATTTGGTGCTTTGAGGCCAATGATGGAGTGATAATCCCGGGACAGCAGCGTGTACGCTCCAGGACAAGAGGAGTGGACAGAGGGTTGGCATTTGGTGCCTGCTCTGGGGGCCAGAGCTGGAGTTGTCAGTTTTCTCCTCATCAGCCAACGCCGAGAGGGGGAGCTGTGGCAGGGTCTGCTGTTACTCCTCCCAGAGGCCTGGGCCCAGAAGGCCCGGGGTGAGCTCGGAGGCAGAGGTGGTATCCTGTCTTGCCAGGCTCTCAGGAGCCCCGATGTTGGGCCCACACAGACCTTCCCTGACTTCCAGAATGTATGAACCTACTTACGTTTGCATCTGAAACGTTTCATATGCTCCGTGCCAGTAGCCAACCGAGCTTAATGTTGTCGGTTTTATTCAGCACTTACATGTTTATCCACAGAGTGTTACAATCAGTTAAGATTTCCAGAGGTTAAGCCTTCCAGAGGTCAGGAGATGCCTGATGGATGTGTGTGTGTGTGTGTGTGTGTGTGTGTGTGTGCGTGTGCGCGCGCCTATGTCCTTTTGTGTGTGTGCGTGTGTGTGTGTGTGTATATATATATATATATATATATATATATATATATATATATATTATTGATTTTTTTACAGAGAGGAAAGGAGAGGGATAGAGAGTTAGAAACATCGATGAGAGAGAAACATCGATCAGCTGGCTCCCGCGCGCGCGCGCGCGCGCGTCCACACACACACACACACACACACACACACTGGAGATGTGCCCACAACCAAGGTACATGTCCTTGACCAGAATCGAACCTGGGACTTTTCAGTCCACAGGCTGACACTATATCTACTGAGCCAAACCGGTTAGGGCTGTGTGCCCTTTTCTTAAATGCCAAAGCAACATTTTCAAACATCACAAGAACCAGAAACCCCTATGCCCACATCTGCTCAGCCCGGCCCTCTGTGCTCCAGACATTCTAAACCAAGCCCTGCAAGCTCTGTGAGCCTTCAGAGCCGATGGAGAAAAGGCCAGGCCTGAGGACACGGCCAGGTCCTCCACCCGGCATTCCAGCGGGGGAAGGGCTTGTTTTGGCCACAGGAGCAGCTAGGTTTGTAGGAATATTTATGGATAATTTACTCTCAGGTTTGTTTTGGATTTTTTAAAATTAGAAACAATAGTGATAAAAAACTATCAGCTCTAAAGCAACGGGCCTAACAAACCTATGGAAAAATAACGGTACCGTGTTCCTCTTCAGCACACACAACAGTGCCCAGGGTTCCCTGATCCTATTTCAGTCATGAGGTCCTGAATTCCCTAAGACAGTTATCCAGGGCCCTCCCCACCAGGCCACCCGCCTTCAGCAATATGAAGGAGCAGCGCCAGAAGCCCTGCTTCGGGCCCCTGTGAAATGTTCCCTCTTGCGTCAAGAGAAAGCACAGCATATTTGCCCACCCCAGGGTTCTTCTGAGTCTTGGCAGTATTGGAAGCATATTGATTTGCTCAGGGTTGCCAAACTGTTAGAAAAAGATATTCCTTTTCTTTTCTTTTTTTTTTTTTCTTTTTTTTGCATAAATACCCTTGGTTCTTGGCACCTCTGTAGCAGGTCAGTGACTCCCAATGGGAGCTTGAAAGCCACTGTAGCTACAAAATGCTAGGTACTCAGGTGATGCGGTGGAAGGGGATCTAAGGTGCCTTCTTCTTCTTCTTCTTCTTCTTCTTCTTCTTCTTCTTCTTCTTCTTCTTCTTCTTCTTCTCCTTCTTCTCCTTCTCCTTCTTCTCCTTCTCCTTCTCCTTCTCCTTCTCCTTCTCCTTCTCCTTCTCCTTCTCCTTCTCTTTCTCTTCTTTCTCTTTCTCCTTCTCCTTCTCCTTCTCCTTCTCCTTCTCCTTCTCCTTCTCCTTCTCCTTCTCCTTCTCCTCCTTCTTCTCCTTCTCCTTCTCCTTCTCCTTCTCCTGAGGTGTCTCTTCTTGACGACTCAGATTCTGGGATCACTTCTGCCCCTCCCTTGGTTATAGAGCTCAGAACAAGTTCAAGTTCCTTAGATTGTCTGCGCCTCAGTTTCCTCATCTGTTTAACAGAGAACAAATATTAATCTTTCTTACCTTTTTTCAGTGCTGTTAGTAAGATATGATGAGAGAGGAGGTTGAGAGTGATTTGGAAAATTTACAAGGGAAACATGAAGGCTCCAAAGGTTCCAGTGGTGTCATTGCTCGTGAGAAGCGCTGACGAGGTTACATGAGAAAGGCACTAAAAGAGATCATGTTAAATGAAACTTCCAGTTGCACAGTTTTTAGGAGCCTTGTGTACCTTTATTAGGATTTTTAATGAGTTGACCGTACATAGATAACATTTTATGGTGGCCAGTGTTTTATTCTTTGGTTATTATTCATTCGTTATGGTTTTGTGATTAGATTTTATGATTCCAAAGGAAGACTGGTAGATAAGTTTCATGTCTTATCTTAAATACTGTTTTAATAGAAGAAAAAGTGATGGCTAGAGATAACAGATTTCTCTGGGTACCTTTGCTTCTCCCACCGAAGTCCCTTTGTAGTTTAAGAAGCATCACTATAAGTATTCAATGACCATGGACTGGCCACCAGGCTCACGGTCCCCTCTGCTCTTCTCCCGATGTGACTGGTAACCTCTCTCTTGTGCTCCCCCCCCTGTCTCTGTAGAACACCAGCAGCTACTCTGCAGTGATGACGGAGCTCAAGTCGGTGTGCGTCTCGGTGGACGAGGTGGTCTCCACCAACACGGAGCTGTGCGAGAAGGATCTGCTGAACGGGCATCTGAAGAAAGTGGACAACAACCTCACAGAGGCTCAGCGCTTGTCCTCCCTGCCCCGGAGGACGGCCATCAACATTGAATTCAAGGACCTTTCCTACTCAGTCCCAGAAGGCCCCTGGTGGAAGAAAAAAGGTAGGAGGGCTGCTGCTGTGTTGGCAGGTGGGAGGAACCTGTGAAGGAACCAGCAGGGGGTTTGGGGAAACCGGGGTCTGGCAGTGGGAGGCTGTCACTCCGTGGTGGCCGGTACAGTGCATTGCTTTATGCCTACTCGTTTGTTTTATCGCCTGTGATATGAACAGGTGGATTAGATGATTCAAGACTCGTGGTGGCTCTTTACTTCTCATATGAGTACAAAGAATTCCCAAAGAGGGCCTGTGTCCAGGTGCGCTGGATTCTGGAGAGCACTCAGAGGGTCCTCTTTACTGGAGGCTGTTTATGGAAGTCTTTCTAGATGGGGCTGTTGTTGTTTTTATAAAGTTTCAGAGCAAAATGGAAGGCAGGAGCTCCCTCCCAGGTTTGAAGTGTTAGAAGGTAGCTGGCGACGTAGCGTGACCTCTCTCAAAACCAATCATTTACATTTAAGGATCTTTAAAGGATCTCATGGTTCATTTGCCAACAATGTATTTTTTTTTTTTAAATATCCCATCAACACCACTCAAAGGATCTCACGAGTGGTGTTGATGGGATATTAAAAAAACACACTTTGTTGGCAAATGAAGCGTAGAAATGAAAGCAGAAGAGAGAGGGAGGATGGAACTTGGGAGGTCTCTGGAAAGCCACACAGTTCCTGAGTTTGCTACCAGCTTGTTGCACAACAATGGCAATTGGCAAAGGATGGTATTTTGAGTTTTCTTAGTGGCCTGGATGCTCCTTGGCCAGTTCTGGGTTTTCAGAGTGTGTGAAGTCAGTGAACCCTGGGCTGGTATCTCGGACCTGTTTCTTCCTGTGGCGCTTACTCCTCATCTCCCTCTGTTTCTCTCCCCGCATTCATTACCCATCCAACTCTCTGGAGGACGGGTGAGGACACGTTACACATCATCAAGAAAGGATGGTCCCTAGTTTCTAACAAATTATTTAAATAATCTTGAAAATGTATGAGCCTATTGAAATGTCAGCACAGGGTTTCGGTCTTTTTCTCCTGAACTTGAAATAAGATTTTACCAAAAACAAACAAACAAACAAAATAAAATAAAAAAAAACAAACAACAACAATGCACCAGGTGACCAGAGGGCCATGTTATGTTCGGCTTGACTTGTCTGTGTAGACATATTGTGGCAAGCCCATGGGCAGCATAGACCAGTTTTGGTCCATCTGGTACAGGTGGCCTCAGGAATGTTGTCCTGCTGGCTGGGAATGCTTGGATGGCTTCCCTGTAAATGGGAAAAGAGCTTGCAATGGGAATTGCTTCCTGGAAATGGGAAGAGAACTTGCAATGCCGAGATGCAAACCGTGACAGAGCCTCAGTTTGCAGGCCAACGCAGTAGGTGCTCAACCATTGTTTGCACGAAAAAGAACAACATGTCCTAGTCAGGTATGTGGCGTGTCCACCCTGTATCCTCTGAGTGTTAGAACTGGTCCCACTAATTGTCCACCTGCACTGACGTGATGGCGTCTTAGTCAGTGAGGGAGCGGCCACCACTTGGAAGTTCAGCTCAAGTGGCTGCCAGGGAGACACTTGCCCTGCAGTAACCGCTGTTACTCAGGAGGGTGGAGGAGGACGTGAGCTCCAAGGGACCTGCCCGTGAGTCAGAGATGGTTGGGGCCCGAGGAAGCTGGGCGTGCTGGGGTTTCTGTATCCCCGCGGCTGGTTAGTTGACCAGCAAGGCCCATTTCCGGCTTTCTCCCAGGCTCCCTCCTCAGTAGCAGCACCTGTGTCTGCCCTTTCCCCACTGCAGACACCATCCTGTCCTTTGTTCTCGGCGCCCTGCAATTTGAGATTGAGATGTGTTCACTCTAGCATCCATTCAGGGCGTGAGATACCGGTCCACCTTCTCACTGAACAGAAAGGAAACTGAGTGGTTAGGGCTTGCCCATGAGCCCCAGTGAGCCAGGCAGGCCCCGGGTCTGTGGGACGGTGATTTCTAACTCTGCAGTCTGACCCGGTGCCTGGGCCTCGCCTGGCACAGGCCCTCAGGGATGCCCTGGTCCCTGTGCTGCCTCTGCAGGGTTGGTGCTCGCGGGCTGTGCTCTGTGTCATGTGCTGGAATGGTTGCCCCATTAGGCTGGAGGCTGCACCCATGGAAGGCTGGAGTTTCCCTGAATCAGAGGCGTTAGCTGCCGAGGCTCCTCTGGTGCTCACTGCATCCTCAGCGCCAGCAGGCTCACCGGTGCTCCTTCTCCAGTGAGCTAGTACCTCGGGGACCAACCACATTTCCCCTACCAGAAGGATGTACAGTCTGGACCCAGGCATTGGGCTGATACCTCTGAATTCCTCCTGTACCTTTCCCCACAAGGACTTCCTGTTGGCTTTCTGGCACTCCTTCTCAGGTCTGGCTCTTCCTGCTCAACGTGGCCTTTCTTGCCTTGTCCCTCCCATTGCTGGTGGTTGTCTCTATTCCCAGCAAAGGTGAGGTTTCGCTGAGAAGTCAGATCCCAGCCTCTCTCTTATTTCCTTGTTCCCCATGTGGCAATTGTATATTTGGCGTCACCCAAGGTGACCAGCTTTGGGCGGGGGTTCGTTCTCTTACCTCTCTCACCATGTTGGTTTTGGTGACTCTGTCTTGTTGACTGTTGTTAATTGTTTAAATTCAGCTTTACGCGCGGAGCTCATTGTAATGATCACACCGGGGTTGGGCGCCAGGGCATTGCCTAGGAGACGGGCATCTCTGGAGAGGAGACGTGTGATGTGTGAGGGCTCCACACCTGGTTGTGTGGCGAAGAAAACAGAGCCCACAAGCAGAAGTGATTTGCTCAAGGTCAGAGCCAATGCTGGGCTCCGCTGTCTGACTCCCAGTCCAGGTTTCTTTCTATCACAAAGACACACTGTCCAGTGAATTCCAAGGAAGTGTCTTTCCTCACACAGTTTCTGCCAGAACAAGGTGCTACAACACAAACTCAACATAGAATGCTGTAGCAAAGCTTGGGTTGTAATTAGAATAATCTTATAAACTCCTACATAATTATTTTTTTTTAAAAAAGATGACAGATAAAAGAGAACCTCACATAGTTAGAACAAGGGTGTGAGGGACCAGCGGCAGTATGGGAGGAGTCAGGCAGGCACTGGGTCTTGAGCTTGACAGTTGCCAAGCCCTGACTATGGCATCTAACAAACATCTTGTTTTTTCATTGTCCTTACATTTTCACCATATGGTTAGTGATGTCTTTGGAGGAAAAAATACGTCATATGATATATTCCTAGTGGAGAACATAATTATGAAAGGAACTATTCCCCAGGTAACACTGTGTACCCCAAGGATGACTACACCGGCTTCTGACACAGTAATCACGTTCCCTCGAGGAATTCGCTCACGTGGCCTAAGTGGATGGGACAATATGGACTTTGTTAGGGCAGGGGACCACCTGGACAGCCAGGCGGGTTGCTCTTGCTGAGCCCTCCGTGTGACTTACTTCTGGAAGCAGCTTCTGCTTCCTTCCTGTAAGCAGACACACTGTTGGGGACATTTAGGACCCCGTGCTGAGAAGGGAATCCCCAGCCTGATCTTCTGAGATGGAGATGTGGGCGGTGCTGAGAAGATCGTAGCACGTCCAGGGATTCAAGGCTCACTCACACAGGGGTCTCTTTTTCATTGGGATGTGACTGGGCACAATTTACAGGTGGCGTGCTTGAGGTCCTCTGGATAGTGCCGGCACCCGCCCGCCAAAGGAGGCCAGAGAATTTTCCATGTGTGATTTTCCACGTGTGACAGTAAAGCAGGTCCACTTGGCTCAGGGGCTAATTCTGCCCTTTGTGCCTGTGGAGTACATATCCCAGGGCACAGGTGCACACGAGGTGGGACCTGATAGCAGGTCTGTGGGATTCGAGGCTAAGACCCAACAAGGAACCCCAGTGAGTGCCTGGCTTTGAGGAGGGCACACCTCTGAACCACCAGAGCATGAGGGGGCCTCACCCCAGTTTACGGAACTGTTAGCACTGCCTTGACAACTCGGACCCATTTTCCTTTTAATTGACCTGCTTGGAAGTCACTGACCTCTGCCATTCCTAAGAAATCTCCTGGTCCTGTGGACCGTTTCCCGCTGTCCTGCCTCCTCCCCTCAGAGGTGAGGCTGAGGGGAGCGGCATGCCTTCACACAGACAGATGACATTGTTCTTACCCATTCAACACCCCTCCCAGGATTCACTTGTGATGAAGTTCCGATTGAGAACAAAAGCAACCATATCTGGGGCTTTAGCAAGTTCTCTTTCCTCTTCCTTGGCCAGGCTGCTGTCCCGACACGATAGCACTCCCCTGGGATGAAATCGCATCTCCCGCTTGGAAACCCAACCCTCCAGCCTCCTCCCCGCCCGATGCCAGGGAGGAGCGGGACAATCCGGGCAGCTCCTGCTTCTCTGTATTGGTTTGCTGTTAAGCTGTAAAAATAATGTGTTTCAACACCTTTCTCAAATTCAAGTTGGCTCTCTCTTCATTGCCATCGCTCTTCCCAAGGCCTGTAAGGACAGGCTGGGTAAAATGAGCGGAATGTGCCTTTCATAAATGCCTTTCAGGAATCCCATTCAGGGGAGACTGGAGTCTCACCAAGTGCTGGGTGACTTGGGCGGGGGCTGCAGAAACCCCCCAAGGCCGCAGTGGGCTTTCAGGGTGGGCTGCTCCGGGTCAGAGGGATTTCTAGTCCCCGGGCAGGAATGGATTACTCTTGTGCTTCTCAGGAACCTCTATGCTGAGGTGGGTTTTCTTTTGGAAAAGGAAATACTCTGCCTTTGTCTTTTTTTTTTTTTTTTAATATATTTTATTGATTTTTTACAGAGAGGAAGGGAGAGGGACAGAGGGTTAGAAACATTGATGAGAGAGAAACATTGACTAGCTGCCTCCTGCACACCCCCTACTGGGGATGTGCCCGCAACCAAGGTACATGCCCTGACCGGAATTGAACCTGGGACCCTTCAGTCTGCAGGCCCACGCTCTAACCACTGAGCCAAACCAGTCTCAGCTCTGCCTTTGTCTTTCTCTGAGGCTGTGGCTAGTCTCTCATCTGGGGCAGTGTGGTGAACTTAACCCCTGTTTGCGAGGGCTCTGTGCTTGAGGCTGGGCTGTTCTAACTGGAGCCACGCCGAGAGATCCTCTCTTCCCCTCTGAGCCAGTTCCTAGGTTCTCAGTTCTAGAAGGCTCCCCGGGGCAGGCAGGAAGGACACCCTCAGGGCCCTTGGATGATGGGTCTTCCGGAACAGTTCTGGTCGTTTGCCTGATGGGCTCAGAGAGCGGCTTTGAAAGGCTGCTGAGCACGGACCGGCTCTCTCGGCAGACTCGTGACCGGTGACTAGATAGTGACTGTGTACGAAACCGAAGGGTGTGCTAGCTTACAGGACAGCTTTCCACCCCAGGAGTGTAGGCACTTCCTTCTCCAGCCAGCATACCCTCTTCCTTGGAGCACGTTGCACGGAAGCCAAACCACCTTTAGTGGTTCAAAAACGGGCCACTGCCAGGCTCCACACGCCTGTAGGAATGGCTCCGCTGGCTCTGCCAACAGGGGCCTGGAGGTCCTCTTTCCTACTTTGCTTCGGTGTCTGGCCCGCCCTGGTCCCGGCAGTTCTTTCTGTGGGCGTGCTCACACCCTGTCACTGTCCCAGAGCGTGCCTGCTCTGGAGCCATCTGGCCTCTGCAGGGTGACTCTGCGGGCCTGTGCTCGGCTCAGTGGGGACTTGGTGTCACTGTTTCACTTTTTGAGGACAGCCTTGCCACATATATTTTCACCTGCTGGGGGTGGTGTCCCCCCCCCCCCCCCGCCTTCTTTTAACACCTCAAATACGGTTGTATCTTCTCAGACTAGAGTCCTCCGTACAAACCGGAACCTAATCTGCCAAGACCACAAAGTAAGCCAAGGTGACATTGAAACCACTTCATTTGTTTATAAATCGGCACAAAAATGTTTAGTAACAACACACCTGCTCTGTCTGAGTTCAGTTCTAGAATCAACAGATTTGCTTGTTTAAGAAACAAAGGTACCACAAATGGGTCAGATTAAATAGTATGTTTAGGATGAAGGGATCGTACAAAGTAGGGGTGATTCTCTGTCAAACCCATGCTGATGAAGTTCCAGAACCTTTGAGGAAAGTCAAATAAAATACATCAAACACAAGTATTCCCCCACCCCACCCCCCCACCCCAAAATGTGAGCAAAGGCAGCAAGAGAAGTTTGCAGAGTCAGGGACGGAGGCTGGGGCGCCTGCAGTGTCCAGTCTGACCCCAGCCATTAGTTTCACTTCTCACTGTGTCAGCTGCGGTGTGGTTAGTCCCCTTTCTGCTGTGTAGGGTAAGTGGCATCCGGTGTCAACATTAAAACATGCCAGAGTGACTTCAAGACTGTGATTACGTCCAACAGAAACCTGTTTAGAATCTGAATCTTGGGCCCTGAAGGGGCCTCAGAGCCCCCGTGGTCTGACCACGGCAGAGGGGTCCTTGTGCCATCCCCAACTGTAGGTGGCCAGCCTCTGTCTGAGCAGCAGCCAGCGTCTGACACTTCCCCTGGCAGCCAGGACCATGTTTGCACAATCTAATTCTTAGAAAAGGCTCCTGTCGAGCTGAAATCTGAATTCCAGTCATGTTCATTGGTTAACCCAAATTCTGCTTTTTTGGAACTCTGCAGATTAGATCTTGGTTTTGTTTGGTCTTTAAAAAAAATCTTTTTAGGCATGTCTTTATTGATTTCAGAGAGAGGGAGAGAAAGAGAGATAGAAACATTAATGATGAAAGAGAATCCTACTGGGGATGTGTCCTGATGTGTTCTGATCTGGAATCAAATTGGTGACCTCCTGGTTTATGGGTTGACTCTCACCCGGGAGTTCACAGATCAGAAGGGATAAAGCCTGACCAGGTACACAATGGCAGTCCAGTGCGTCAGGAGCTGGGGCTATCTGGAAAGGAGGAGGGAGGCATGTGGCCCTTGCAGGCCTGAGCCTCTCTGGGCGCAGGCATGAGCGTGCATGCCGGTGCACATCCATGATGGCAGGGCAGCGAGCAGGAGCCTCTGCAGGAATGTGCTCAGGGTGCTCCTTCGCTGTTTGGGAACTGATAAGGGTGGGGCCCACAGGAGAGCAGCTGAGTCACTCTTTCTGTTTCGTTCACTGTCATTCAGACAAGCCTCCAGCCCGTGTGCTCAGACCAAAAAGTCCCGGCCCGGCATCTCAGTGGCCTGTCTCCAAAGTGTACCTTTTAGCCGGAGTCTTAGGGGATTTCTCAGTCGTTACTTCTCTCCTCCCACTTTTTTTTTTGGGGGGGGGGGGGGGGAGGTGCATATTTTTTAATTAAACATATTTTTTTTACTAAGCGAATGCTGTTAGCTGTAGTGTGTTGTATCCTTAAGGCATCCTGGGAAAGCCGTAGGGGCATGCCAGAATGGACATCTTACCCAGGAGGGAGGGAGGTTAGAAGGAGGCACTCTACAGCGACATCCTGGCAGAATCCTCTCCTCTTAACCACCTGCCTCTCAACAAGCTCCGCTGACTTCGCTCCCTCTGTCATTTCTCAGGCTCCCAAAATGAGCTCTTAGGTCTACTTTGCCCATGACATGCACGACCCCAAAACCTGGTGACACCTGTGCTGGGGAGGGAGGTCCCAGGTGTCCTTCATGGCTGTGCTGGGGACCCCTGGCGGGGGGCTGGGCTGGGCATCACTGCTGCCCTCTCCCTTCAGGCTGGGGTTAAAGGGCCACCTGCCTGGCACCCAGCTGGTCCTTCCAAGGGCGTTGCGTTGAGACCGGCTTGTCTCAAAGCACAAAGTTCACTCTGGCCTTTGCACATCCTGGGTTTTAAATACGGAGCAAAGCCCATCCCTTTCCCATTACGGTGCCCTGCTGACTCTGCAGGCCTGGGACTCAGGGTGACCTTGGCGCTCTCCCCGCCAGGCAGCGGGGCACACCGGCTGCGGGTCTGCTGTCTGGAGGCGTTTCCTGTTTCTCGGGAACCCTAAAATCTGCCGGGTTGGAGAAGAGAACTGTGAGATCCCCGGCGCTTGGAGGTGCTTGCGGGGCCAGTGCGGGCGGGGCAGGTGTGCGCTGTTGCGCATGCGCAGTGACGGCCACCGCCTTCCCCGCCGAGGTTACTCTCGGTCATTGCTCGCGAGTAACCTCCCTGGCTGGTTGCGTGCGGTTGGCTGCTCGCCGCCCGTGCGCTGTTGCTAAGCGGGAGCTGAGGATGCAGAGTTTCTGGATCCGGATGCCTCGGATGCTCGGATGCCTCCCAGGGTGGCGGGGTCCCTGCTTCCCCTGGACTGGGGCTGACCTGTGGACCCCCCGCCCCCCCCCCCAAGGGGTGCAAACCCCAAGCTCCACCACAGGTCCTTGGAACGTTTGGTCCCTGAAAGTGATGCCAGAACCTTTCCCATAGCCTAATGTTACCCCAGAAAGCGTCTCTAAAAATAGATCTGACGGATGGAGATATTTTAAAAACTGATGATGATTATCTGGATGTCTCTTAAAGCATCTTGGGGAGACTTCACTGGAATAGTGCCCAGATATTTAGTGGGACCATCCTAAGGAAAACGGCTGGCATTCCGAGGTGGTGTTTGTGTTCATCAGCGTGGGGAGGTGTCACAGTTTTCCAGATTTGTGTTTGAAGCTGCAGGCAGCACCATCCGTGCGGCTCTAGCACGCTTTCTGTGAAGCAGTTGGTATCTGGATCCTTATACATGTCCTTGTTTTGTTTTGTCTTGTTTTGTTTTGGGTTCACCATGTGGGTGAAGGGATGGAAGGCAGGGCTCTTGGGCTGGGCCAAGCAGGTTGGGCAGGAAGCAGCCAGCTGCGGTCCTTCTCTCCAGCTGAGTGGTTAAAGATGATCAGGGTGGGTTTTGGAATCCTGAAATTGCCCTCAGGAATCTGAAGCGGGGATCCAGTCAGCTGGCTGGAATCCAGCCGTCACGTCACGCTGCAAGGTGGCTGCTCCCCTGCTCCCGGCCAAGGCACTTCCGTCCGGGGTGTGCGAGAGTGAGCTGTGTTTTCTTCAGCGCCTGGTGCACGCTTTTTGGTGATAAATACGATCTCTGCCTCTTGGGCTGCATTTTAACCCCTGAAAGGCCTGGTGCCACCCTGGTGGAATAGGAGGTGCCATGCATTGCCTCTCCTGGGGGACCAGGGCCTTCCTAGCAGTTCTGGTTTCTTTGGGTTTAAATTTCTATGTGTTAGGAGAAGTTAAACGCCATCATTAATATATGCTTTGCTCAACCTTTTGGGTCCCTGAATACGTGTAAATTGACAGTGGCTCATGATTTTTCTCATAGTCTTGGGTTTTACTAGTTTATTTGATATTTTTGATTGTAGAGTTGACATTTTTGTAAACTATGTGGAGATTATGGCTCTAAAGTGTCTGAGACTCACGGAGCCGAAGGTGGAATACAGGAAGTTAGAAGTGACGGTGGTTAACTCTGTTTTTCTGAGGTTTTGCTGGTGAGGCAAGTGGAAACATTCGCAAGGGGAAGGTAATGCACTTCTATGATAACTTGGGTGTCCCATTAATATCAACAATCACAATGCCTATTAGTAACATAAGAACATACTATACACAAAAGACTGGTTGAAAAGTGGGATCCCTTATATTTAGTTTCATGTCTTATCAAAGTCCCCATTAAGAGTTACGGAGGAAGCTTGTGAGTTTCCTGTTTCTAAAGACCTACATATCAGCCTGTCTAGAAAATGGTTGGGTCCCAAATGGTGAGAAGCCAGCCTCTAACCATATGCTTCTAGTCCTGCCATTCTTCAGCTGCCAGAAATGTGGTGTGTGTATATTGTATGTGCCCTGGGCCAAACCATGCACTCTTTCCTCATCCCTGATTTTTATCTGCCTTAGAGAGGAGGGCCATGTTTTTAATTTGGTCAGTTACCCTCTTCCCAGAGGTGTTCTGTGCTTCTTTAAAAAATACATGTTTTCCTGGGCCGGTGTGGCTCAGTGGTTGAGTGTCGACCTAAGAACCAAGATGTCATTGTTCTATTCCCAGTCAGGGTACATTCCCAGGTTGTGGGCTTGATTCCCAGTGGGGCGGTACAGGAGACAGCTGATGAATGATTTCCTGTCATCATTGATGTTTCTATCTTTCTCTCCCTCTCTCTTCCTCTCTGTAATCAATAAAAAAAAAAAATTATTAAAAATAAATAAGTATGCCTTTATTGATTTGAGAGAAAAAGGAAGGGGAAGGAAAAGAGAGAGAAACATGGATCAGCTGCCTCCTGCACACCACCTACTGGGGATTGAGCCCACAACCCGGGCATATGCCCTCACTGGGAATTAAACCGGCAACCTTTCGGTTCATTGGATGGCAGTCAACGTACTGAGCCACACTGGCCAGGGCAGTTCTGTGCTTCTTGGTTTTAGAATTGAATATGTCTCAATGATATAAATTTCAAAGTGCTTAGCCTGGCAGAAAGCGTTCAAGGACACCCCTCTCTGGCCTGTCTCTGCAGCCACTCCCAAAGGGCTAGCCAGGTGGACTGCCTGTTAAGAAAGAGGTCTGTTCCATCAGTATTTGTGGGTTCTTTGCAGGAGCCACCCCTCTGCCAGGAACTCACCTTGCCTCCCAGGATCAAGGGCAGCCTGACTGACCCTCATGCCCCTCCTCTCTGCCCTGTGTCATGTGACACAGACGCAGTGACCACCAGGTTCACTGCCATTTTTAGTGAACTGGAAACATGAAAATGTCCACTTCCCCCAGACGTGTGCCTTAAAGCTTGGCTGTCAGTGAGACTGAGGCAGTCATGGGAGAAAACTCGGGTGAGCTCAGAGGGCTGAGCCGTGTGGAGGGCTGTGATTCAGATGGAGCCCACTGCCTGTCTTCGGGGTGAGTGACAAGTGCATGGTACAAGTGCTCACAAGCAGCAGGCATGCCAACGAGGGCCACCCCAGGGACGGAGGGCAGAGAGGGCAGTTAGGGGCAAATTCGGCTGCTTTGTCAGGTGGTCAGCACAGGGCGGGTGTGGGCAGGTTCACCAGAGGAATACAGGCACGGGGGTATGAAAAGCTCACCCCGGGCACCTGCCATCCGCTGAGCAGCGTGGCGGTCTCTGGGAATGTGGTCATTCTGATGTTTGCAGACCCTGAGAGCACTGCCCATGCTCCACAGTGACGGCCTCTCGGGATGATGGGCCACCGGCTTTCCTGAAAACCAGTGCAGAGCGGGCATCCTCCTTCACGGTGGCACCCGTGCACTGCAGGTGTTTCTGTGGGGAGTCTGGAACCCCGCGGGCATTAATCGATTCACGCTATTTCTTTTTTCTTTTCTTTAAAAAATATATTTTATTGATTTTTACAGAGAGGAAGGGAGAGGGACAGAGAGCTAGAAACATTGATGAGAGAGAGACATCGACCAGCTGCCTCCTGCACACCCTCCACTGGGAATGTGCCCGTTTGGACTCGAGGTTCCGAGAAAGTTGTGCTCTTGTCGAGGGTCATACCAGGAGGGAGGGTGGGAACCGGAAGTGTGAATGTCACCGCTTCCCGAGTCACTTGCTGAGAGTGACCCCAAATAAGAAGACCCTGAGGATGGCGGGTCCCGGATCCCCCAGCTCTGTCCCCAGACGCCTCCTGCGGTTCAGGCCCATTTCAGGTGTGAGCTGTCTGGGCTGAAGAGCTTTCTGCCCTGTGCCCCTGGGTTCCTCTGGCCGCTCCAGTGGGTGTAGGATGAAGCAAACGTATGGGTCAGAGGGTCTTGAAAGTCTAAAAATGGAAGAACCAGAGAAAACGGGGTCCCTGCAGGAGGACCGGGAGGCCGGCCGGCATGGGGGTGAGCCGCTGTGTGCAGGGTCAGGGTAGGTGTGCTAATTCCCGAGGCTGCTGTGATCAATGACTACAAGCTCTGTGTTTAAACAGCACAAAGCTATCCCCTTGCCCTCCTGAGGACAGAGTCCAGAATCTGTTAGCGGGGCTCTGTAGGAAACGGACGTCCTTGCTGCCGAGTGAAAGGACAGGGGCTGTTGGGTGCTGTGCTGGGCTTTGCCGGCCCCTCTGTGAGAGGAGGGGTCCCCATGAGGCCATGGACTGTCAGGATGTGAAACTCTGTCTCCAGCCCCTGACTGATGGGTGAGGGACCCAGGAGGAAAAGAAAGGAACATGGGGGGGTCGGGACAGCTCCCTGACCATCTCTCTACTGAAGACCAGGCCTCTCTCTGTGCCCTGGGCACCCCGCATCTGTGACGGGACTCAGCTCTTTGCCATGAGGCCTAGAGGAGGAGCGTCTGGTGCGGCCCAGCCACCTTGGCGAGCTCTCGGGTGAGAGGACAAAGCCAGGAGCGTGACCCTTTGTCTACGATGACCTGTTTGTCTACGGTGACCTTCACAACACGCTCACCCGGCCACCAGCCTGGCATTTGCCATCTGGACCAGCACAAACAGAGCCTGCGTCTCAGGGGGCACCCACTCCACCTGCCCCAGCCCCGCCCCCTCAGCGGCCAGAGGACAGCCTTGGTTGGGTGCAGCTCACAAACAAAACCCAGCGATTGCTGGCCCTGGAACCCTCTAGAAACAGCTGCATTCCAAAGCGTAGCTTGTTAAGTGAAACCCGAGGGAGTGAGTGAGCCGCTCGCTGGAGTTGGAGGGACACGCTGCTTGTTATTTCCTGCCGGTCACCGGGGTCGGACCTAATGGTCCCCCAGGGGCCTGGCGGGCTGGGTGCAGCTCTGAAATGCCGAAACGCTGCTGCTCTAATCCCTGTGGTTGGGCCCCTGGTGGTGGCAGGAAGTGGGGGCAGTTTTATAACAAGGAGCCGGGGGAGGGCCCTGTGAGCAGGAGTACGCTCCCTTCTCATCAACGCTAAGGGGGCCTGGACACGAGCTGGTGTGCGCCCTCCCGGAAGGGGAGACCTGGCCACGCCCTGGCGAGAATTGTCCTTTTCTTTTCTTTTCTTTTCTTTTCTTTTCTTTTCTTTTGACTTGAGAATGTTTCACGGAAAGTAAAGGAAATGGAAGGATGAGGACAATTGGATGAGTTACGAGCTCTCCGGATGCACGGAGGGCATCTGGGCCTTGACTTTCAGATCATTTGCCACACGCACACTGGGAGCAGCTCTGCCCGCACTCTGTGGCAGCCTTGGCCTCCAGCGACCAACAGCACTTCATTTTGCAGTGTTTTTTTTTCCCAATCCTCTGTGAAACATGTCACGTGACCGAGTGCATACTTCTGAGCTGGGATGTCCATTGTGATTAATGGGAAGGGGCGTGGATGGGGAGCACTGACTTCCCAGACCCCTCAACTGCACTGCCCCGGCTAGCAGAGGCTCGAGGCCCAGTGCAAGGCCACCGCTGGAATCGGGCAGAAGTGGTTGGAATGCTGGCTCCTTCCTCTGTGGCCTCGGGCAGGTCACTAACCCTCTCTGAGCCCTTCTTTCTTCTCTGCGAAATATGGAGAAGAACCTGGTACCCAGCTTACTGTGAGGCATTAAGGAGGAAGTGTGAGCAAAGCTGGCACCCTGCTCTCTCCCAAAGGAACGGTCCAGAGCTGGGCTTGCTGGGGGTCTGGGCTCCTCTCCGGAACTGACCTTCAGGGCACATTTCTACCAATGAGAAAACCTGCACCCTACCCACCGAACAGAAGCTGTGTGACCCCAGAACCTGGCAGGTGTTGACAGATCTGTGTGAGTGGTCAGTCATCCCCTTTCTCCGTGATTTCTGGACATACATTCTGAGCAAGAACCAGCCCGTCCCAGGGCAGGGTCCTAGGGCAGCCGCAGGTGCTCATGGGCTTATTGGGCGCCATTTCCCCTCTAAGGAATGTTCTGCGGGCAAAACGTTCCTTCCCAAGGAGGAAAGTAACTTTTCCCCTTTGGGGAACACATATCCCTCTGTCTAAAAGTTAGCACCCTGGAATTCTGCTTAAGATTCCAGAGCAATTACCCACTGACGTGGTGGGAGGGGGATTCCCAGGGTCCTTACATCCCATTTCTGACCTGGGGGCCGGGTCCCCGGAGGTTCAGTTTGGGGAGTGTCAAGCTTTGCATACACTCACGAGTTGTGCATTTCTCTCTGTGCGTGCAAAACTTCAGAGAAATTTGTATCAAAAAGTAATTACTCTGCCCCAACCGGTTTGGCTCAATGGATAGAGCGTTGGCCTGCAGACGGAAGGGTCCCAGGTTCCATTCTCGTCAAGGGCATGTGCCTTGGTTGCAGGCACATCTCCAGTATGAGGTGTGCAGGAGGCAGCTGATCATTGTTTCTCTCTCATCGATGTTTCTAACTCTACCCCTCTCCCTTTATCTCTGTAAAAAAAAATTCAATAAAATATATATATATATATATTTTAAAAAGTAATTACTCTGTAGGAAATACAATGCACATTTTGATTGTGATTATATAAGGGTTTTCTGGTGACTTTTGTGCCATCCACACTGGGACACCAGCAGTACTCACCCCTGTGGGTTGACCTCAGGGACCTGCAGGGGCTGCTGGGAGTTTCTTGCTGAACCAGCACACACTGATCTGAAGCCCAGAGGGGCCCTGTTGGGGGCATTTAGTGGGAGAGACGCTCTAACTCAATGGTGGTGCCCAAGACGGTGGCTGTGACCCTGAAGCTACTGATGCAGCATTCACCTTCTGTTCACTAATCCCACAAGCACTTTTTATGTGACCACTGCCTGCCAGGCACCGTCCTATACACAGGCCCTGGTGATTAGGGGGACCGCTCTGGCCACATTGTCATGGAGCTGACCTTGTGGGGCCTCAGGGGCAGTAATGAACAGAGCGGGGAGGTGAGACGAGGTGTGCACCGGGCAGGTATCTGATGCCTGGGCTCCTGGCGGCGCTCGGTGTGGGGCTGGCTGGCCGCCTCCAGGAGATGTCTTGCTCTGATGTCCCCTTTGTTCTCCCCGTTAGTGAACCTCAGGAGCCCAGGCATTGAGATCCAGGCGCGTGGACAGGCTCTTTCTGAATCTGCCGCGTTTTGAAGTAACTCCAGCGGGCAGCTAAGGGAGCCCTCCAGTTCTCACTGAGCTGTTCAGAACGCCTCTCCGCAGGTTCTCAGACATCCATTCATGCCTGCCTCCATCCACCCGGGTCCCTGAGTGTGCCCTCTGCGGGGCCGTGGGCAGGGCCAGAGGCTCTGAGAGGGAAGGCGAGGGGCCTGAGCTGACAGTGTTTCCTGCTTAGCTGCCCGGCTTCAATTTCTGCCAGAACCAAGCATCACATTTTACCTTTGTCCTCTTTCCTGTGGAAACACCTCCCCAGTCCACCCTGGAAAGCATCAGCGTCTGCAAGACAAGAACCTGAGTTTCCAGCTCCCCTCCCACTGGGCCTTTCTCCTGCCCATCCACCCGTTTGCCCCAACGCTCCTGATGCCAACGTGGGCCCTGCCCTCCTGGCTGTGGTCCGCTGCCTTCTCCCCGCAGACTGTGCCCCTTCTGTCTCAGAGTATGCTGGCAGCGCTCTCCCTGGGACCTAAGTCTGAGCAGAGTTCTCTTCCCTGTGACAGAGGAGCGCAGGCACCACCATCTCTGTCTGTCTGTCTCCATTTCTCTCTCCACCTACCTCCTTCTCTCTGGTCTGGGGTTTGTTTGGGGTTCTGGTCTGGCTTCTGGCCTGGCTGTTGGAAGGATGGGGCGCCTGTGCCCCGCGGGGCGGAGGAATACCCAGGGCCCAGCCTGTCAGGTGATCTTTCCATGATGCCAAGACACCGAGCTGAGTGGGCCTCATCGGCGGGAAAGTAGGGCGGCTGGGGTGCTGGGACGGTCCATCTGCATGTCACTGTACTGCAGGGGACCGTGCAAGGCGGGACGTGGAGGGGGCTCCCAGCTTTGTTGCATAGGAACAGGGCCGTGCACATGCTCACAGGTGTCCTGGTCCCTCAGCCCGTGCCGGGAGCCCCCTTCTGAGTTGGCGCCTCCTCCATCGCAGCCACTGTGGGCCCTTGGCTTCTGTTTCCAGCATCACTTTTAAGTCTTAAATCCCAAATACGTGTTTGTCTTATTTATTTATTTATTTATTTATTTATTTATTTATTATTTACTTATTTTTATTAATATCTTTATTGATTAAGGTATCACATATTTGTCCTCAAACCCCCCCCCCCATTTCAATCCCTCACCACCCCCCACTCATGCCCCCACCCCCCTATTGTCCCTGACCACTGGTTAGGCTCATATGTGTGCACACAAGTCCTTTGGTGGATCTCTCTCTTTTATCCCCACCCTCCCTTTGAGGTCCAACAGTCTGACCCATGGCTCCTTATCTCTGGGTCTGTTCTTGTTCATCAGTCTATGTTGTTCACCATTTCCCCTAGATGAGTGAGATCATGTCCTACTGGAAATATACTTGTAAGAATAAAAAATGAGACAAGCAATAATCGTTATGCTGAAAGGCATATGAATCAGTCTATAGTGAGTTCCTTTCTGGGCCACCAGTTCTTTTGAGACCCAATTTCAATGTCAAACAGTTCCTTATGTGTACATGTCAGCCATGATATTTCAGTTCTGGATGGTGGGCAAATGGTGGTAATGCAGGTCCAACCCTCTCTGGTTTGGTCCTGGGCAACCTGCAGTGACACACAGAAAACAGGCTTCTAATGTTAGAGAAGGGAGCCCCAAGTTGGGTCTCATACCTTCTCCACCACCAACCCCCCATGGGTCCCACATGTAGGACCCTTCAGCATGTCACACATACGCACTCCTGTCTTTCCTGGGACCTGGTGCCCCTCTCCGAGGCCTGCGTCATCTGCCTCTGAGGCCAAGGGGCTCATTTAACTCAACAGTGTTCCTGTTTAGCATCAGGGCTCACGGCCAGACCCACGGTTCCAGTCTGGTGGCTGTACGGGAAGAGACCACAGTCTGTTCCCCACTCCACCCTCCTTTTCCCTTGAAGGGGCCGGATGCCCCCCCCCCCCCCCGCAGCTGCCACACCCGTGTCTGTTCCTGGCTTCCTGTCCATGGGCATCCCAGCCTGTGACCTTCCTGCAGTGATTGTTATTATCTGTGCCCCAGTGTGAACCCCAACCCCAAGGGCCAGCGCCAGGTGACGTCAGAGGGAGAGCAGAGCCTCTCAGAGTCCCAGAGCAAGGCTGCGTGGGGGCTGTCCTGACCCATATGCAGGCTGCACTTGGCCTCCAAGTGGCCATGGCATCTCAGCAATGCGCCTGCATCCTCAGGCAGCTCCTGGCTTACGGGGGACCAGCTGGGGAACAGCCTTGAGCATTGAGAAGAAACAGCTTATAAGTGGGTTTGCTCAGAGGTGACCCTGCTCCGGATCTGTACCAACAGGAGGCTGGTAATGAGCAGACATCTGGAGGGTCTGGCATCTAATGCCCCCTCAGTGATGTCAGGCAGGTCCCCTGTGGCCCAGTCCCAGAGCCCCTGGCCCAACAGAGCTCCATCCTGATTCAGAATCTGCTGCAGTTCGAGCTTGACCTTGTAGAGGAGGGGTCTCTGGTATCCTCCAGGCCTTCCGTCTGTCTGTCCACTGAGGGGCAGATGCAGTCCTTTGGGGTCCCTTTCCTCTCCCACCCATGGGCCTCCTTTAACTCCCATCGGCAGGTGTTTGCTGACTGGGCGTCTTGGACCTCCCAGTGGCAGGCATCTGGCTCATTTGCAGCTCTGAGCCAGTCTTCCAGATGCCTTCCACTTGTCCCTCTGCCCCTTTCCCGCAGGGACAACTGTCTCAGCCCTCCCCAGGCACGGCCACTCTCTGTAATGAGCCGCGTCGCAGGGCTACGAGCTTCCTGCCTTCGTTTCCGCTTCTCTCTGCCTAACTAAACAAGGCCCTGGGGACTCCCATCTAAGTCAAGGTGGCATCTGGTGACAGTTTGGGTGTTCAGGTGTCTTATCTGTGGGAGATGGGACTCTCCAGACTGTGGCTGAGGCTCAAATAAACATACAGGTTTGGGGTCCAGGGAACATCCAGCCTCGGGCTGGGGGGGAGTGGGATCTGGTGGGATGCCCCACCCCCCTTCTCACTGGCCCCTTAAACTTCATGTGGGAGCTAAAATATTGCATTTGCATGGCCCCGTTCTGCAAGCATTTCTCAGGAACTGTGAAGTGTTTCTGAATTAGGAGTCTTTGAAGACGAATCCAGTCTCTTCTGTTTTATTATTCATCACACGCATGAACAGTTCACTCAGAAAGAACTCACGTGCCTCTGTTTGGGATGTGTAGACTTTTTTTTTGTCTTCTAACAAAGCTCTTGGATGGAGACTTGGCAGAAATTCCAAAGCAATTTGATGTGACTACAAATAATATGCTTTTAATTATCAATTAATATAGTAGCAAAATAATTTATGAATACATCCTATATGAATAATTTATATTTGTACAACATAAATAAGAATCACAAATGAAATAATCTATACTAATACAAGGGTAATATGCAAATTGGTCGGGATGCCCTCATGCAACAACCGAACAGCAGGCTGCATGGGGTGACCAGGTTGGCAGAGGGGGCAGTGAGGGGTGATCAGGCAGACAGGCAGAGGCCATTACGGATGATCAGGTAGGCAGGCCGGTGAGCAGTTAGCAGCCAACGGTCCTAGATTATGAGAGGGTACAGGCTGGGCTGAGGGGACACCCCCCGCCCCCATGCACGAATTTTGTGCACTGGGCCTCTAGTAAATTAATAACTTGTTTAACCATTGTGGGGGCAGAAGCAGTGTGACCAGTGGAGTGATTCTAGGCAGAAGCAGTGTGGGAGCATGGACGAGTCCCTGGTACACCCTGGACACTCACTTCCTCATTCTGAAAGGAGAAGGGTGGACACCTCATGCCCTAGATCAGCGGTTGCCAAACTTTCAGACCTCACGGACCACCAGTGGTCTGCGGGCCACCAGTTGGTGACTGCTGCCCTAGATAGTATGTGTGGGAGTGCTTTGTACAGTCTAAAGCAGCGGTCCCCAACCTGTGGTCCGCGGACCACTGGTGGTCCATGAGGTCCGAAAGGTTGGTGACCGCTGGCCTAAAGCATCACACACTTACTGGTAGCTGTCATTAACATAACCCATGAAATGCAATTGAGGAAGTAGACAGAGGCGTGAGGAATCTTGCTTTTGGCCTTGGAACCAAGGTCAAATGTTCTGTGTGTTTACCTGTATGGCACCTGGGCTAAAACCAACGAGTCCCGTGATAGAGAGTGAGTGTGCTCTGCTTTTCTGCAGGATACAAGACCCTGCTGAAAGGAATTTCTGGGAAATTCAACAGTGGGCAGCTGGTGGCCATCATGGGTCCTTCCGGGGCTGGGAAGTCCACGCTCATGAACATTCTGGCCGGATACAGGTGAGCACACCCTGCCCAGGAGAATGAGGTCCCCGCCGTGTGTGGCCTGCGGCGGCATATGAGCAGGGAAGCCACCTCAGCCCATCCCCTCCCTTCTGAAGGTTCTATACAGGCTCCAGCGAAGCCTGTGCTGATGCCCCAGAAGGCCTCACGCAGTAGAGATGGGCAAGGTGAGGGATGGAGGGAGTGTGGCTGGTGGGACTGTGTCCCTTCCATTTCCAAAGTACACATGGGTGCCCACTCTGCCCACCATGAGTACCTGGCCCGGTGGAGGACCACACGCTTGGCTGAGTGGTCTCAGGCGCAGGTCCCCTCCTCTTTCAGCCACGTGAGCCTGGGGGCCCTGCTGTGCCCCAGGCCCTGGGGAACTGGTTCTGACATAGTGGCCACACCCCAGACTGCAGAGTCCTGGCCTTTGGGGCAGTCACTGGCTACACACAGTGTTGTTCAGAAGCCAACCCTAGAAATCCTCCCGAGAAGCCCGGGTTGTCTCTCTGAGCTGCAGGAGCATCCATGCGCATCGCTGCTTGCTGATTGGCATTTGCTACAAACGTGCCATCCCAGAGAGACTTCCCTCTGCCACTCCCTTCTGTGCTGGGCATTTCCTCTGCAGTTCCTTCCTGCCAGTCCTAGGCTGTCCCAGGTCTCTGTCCTTCCTGCCCCCACATCTCTGCAGCAAACGTTCCGGCCTGGAAGGTGCTGGGAGGGGCCACCTCTCTCTCAGGCCCTAGCCCGCCCTGGAGGGGGAACAGAAGTAGGGCCCAGGCTGACCAGTCCTCTCCCGGCCTTGCAGGGAAACGGGCATGAAGGGGACCATCCTCACCAATGGCAAGCCCCGGGACCTGCGCAGCTTCCGGAAGGTGTCCTGTTACATCATGCAGGACCACATGCTGATGCCACACCTCACCGTGCAGGAGGCCATGATGGTGAGCTGCCCCCTGTCCTCCATGAGCGGAGCTCTGACACCAGCTGTTTGGACAGCTTTGTGGAAAGCAAATCTCTAGACCCTGGGTCCTCATAGACCCTGGATGGCCAAATCAAGGTGGAATTCCAGAGAAAGGTATTGACCCTACCGATGTGGTGGCCCTTTCCTGGGTGACCCCAGTCCTAACCCCGTTAGGGCCAAGTTCCAGTCAGTCTGGTGCTGGAGTAGGTCTCCTTCTCTGACTCGCCGGGTGCTGCTCACCTGCTGGGTCCTGGGCCCTGCACTCACAGAGCCCACAGTCCTCAGACATGAAATCCTGCAGAAGCACGGAGGGCGGCAGCCTCCAGAGTGAGCTGTTGGCCAGGGCATCCTGTACGCTGGGGTCCAGAATGGCCTGGCCATCATGCTCTTTGAACAGACCAGGACCTCACCAAGTGCCAGGATTTTAAAAGGCCCCACCCACACCATCAGGGACCACACTGTGGGTTATGCATCTTCATGGCTGCTTCCGACCCTCACAACCATGAGACTAACCAAGAAATGACACTTGGTGTCACCGGGCAAGCAGCTGGCCTGACCGAGCTGACCTAGCCCTGGCCCTGTCTGACTCCATGACTGAGGCCTCTTCTCCACTCTGCTCTGTGTCTCAGTCTGTCATCGATCCTCATGACGACCTCACCATGGCGACTTCACTGGTGGGCAGGGTCTAACCTCATCATTGTGCCCGTGAGGAAACTGAGGCTCATTTCCTAAAGCCACAGAAGTCGCCAGGACAGAACCAAAGCTGACCCTGGGCGTGGTGATGACTAGTCAGGGATTTCCCCGGTAGAGTCAGGGGGCCAGGGGCCATGGGGCCATGGATGTGCTGGCCACCAGCATCTCAAACAAGACAACAACAACACAGGAGTCCTGATTTGTAGCACTTGTCAATCTCTGTGGTGTAAATATTCCCAAATTCTCCACGATGAGCAATGGATAGTTTTAAGCTATTTTAATTTCACAAGTGGCTTATGAAATTCCTAAATATGCACCACTAGTCTTCAAGCCCCCGAGGCCTTAGGGTTCCTTATCTCACAGTTGCCCACATCTAATTCCCCTCACAGACACCCCGCTGCAAATTCACCAGGGAGAACGGAAAGCACCCCAGACACGCACGGCTGTCCTAGACCCCGCCTCTGCTGAGCCAAGGGAGTGGGAAGCCACGGCCTTCTCTGGGGTTTTCCTGCAGCCACTAGGGCTCTGGCCTGTGGTGTGGCCTGTGGGGTTTGCCCTGCCGAGGGCCATCTGCTCTGACTCCACCCTGTATCTATCCCTCGTCCCCTGCAGGTGTCCGCGCATCTGAAGCTCAAGGAGAAAGACGAGGGCAGAAAGGAGATGGTAAGTGTGTGCCTTGGGGCCACAGGTGGTTCAGAAAGGGCATGAACTTGCATTTCGCAAACACACATGTGCGGGGATGTTTGGGCGCAGGCGATGCTGGTTTGTGACTTACCTTCTGTGTGTGGGCGACGGTGTCACCTCAGGGTGCTGCGTTCTTGCTTGGCAGCCAGGACTGGCCGCTCTGCTGCCTGAGCCACAGCCTTGACTCTCGTGTCCTGGTGCTGCCTTAGCAACAGCAAGGATGCAGCGGGACACCGGCCTGAGTGCTCCGGAGGGCCCGGCCTCGGTCAGCCCGGGCACGGCGTTTCTCTTAGTGCGGCACATGTTATAATTGTTGTTATAAAATATTAACAATGAAGGTGGTTAGTCACTCGTTTAAAAATAACCAGCCTCCACCCACACACCCTTGCAAGAAGGCATTTGATTCTCACATGTTAATAACCAGCCTTTAAAAAAATGAATTGACCAAGTTTCCAGGGTGAGTAAGCCATCTCATCCCTTTCCTGGCTCTCTTCACTGCCCAGGGAACAGGAGGGTGCTGGGTTAGCAGACCCGATGGGGAGCACCGGGAAGCCCCACTGTGGGGGACGGGGGAGAGGAACCAATCCCAGGGAAACAGCTCCCCTCCTCTCCATCCTCCCTGAGCGCCGGTGGGATGCTCAGTAGAGCATTTGGGGAAGTTGCGCCTATTATATACCGTGTTGTCTGCTAAGGCCCTATAGGACCACAGCCCAGCAGGGGAGGTGTAGGGTCCACGGGATTAGCCCCAGGGCTGCAATGGGCCTCTCCCTGTGTGGAGGGACCGGGGTGGCGAAGAGAATAGTTCTCAGGCTCAGGAACCACTAGCAGCCATCCTGTTTTCGCCTGTTCCCTCTCCTGTCCCACACGGTAGCTGCCGTGACATAAATGTAAACCACGCTGCTGTGGAAGGAAGTGCTGGCATCCTTAGGCTTCCCCCTCGCCCTTCCTGTCCTCCTCTCCTTGCCCCCTGCATCCTCCAGGCTCTTAGGGTGCAGCCCTTGCACCGGGCAGGGGAGGGCTAGCTGCACAGAGTAGGGGAAGAGCCTCGTTTCTGTGACCAGTGAAACCTGTGCTGCCCTGGACGTGTCGCTGGCACGCTTCCATTCTCAGGCTGAAAGGAGTGAGTGGGTTTCCCGGGACCAGAAGCAAAGATGTAGGGAACGTGGGAACCACGCGTGTTTCTGTCCCTGGTCGATCAAAGGTCGTTGGCATCCATTGGACACCAACAGGAACCTTCCGTTTGGGGTGCGGTGAGGAAGGAAACTTGTCTCAGGGCACACAGCCCGGTGGAGGGGGCCCCTTCAGCCCCGGCTTCCCAGGACCCATGGGGTAACCTCCCACTGCCAGCCCCTCTCTGGGCTTCCTCTGAACGGTGGGGAGGGAAGGCCCGGCCCCCGGCCTCTGGGCAGCGGAGGCTGAGTTAGAGGCTGCCTTTGGTGTGTCTGAGCTGCCGACAGGCGCAGCCCATGAATAAGTAGGCCATGGAGCTCTTCCCTCCAGCCTGGCCCGCAGGGACCCGTCTTCCATAGGGAGGAGGCACTAGGAGGAGAGGCAGCCTCTGCTGACCAGCTGGGAGCACCCTGCGTGCTCCTCAGCTGACTTTCTATATCGAGGAGCACAGCCTGCCTCCCTTCGGCGTCCCGCACCTGCTCTGTCCGTTACATCTTGACCCTCAGAGGCAGCTCCTAGCCTCAACCTGGCGGCCGGCACCCTCTAAGCCAGCCTCACAGGGCCCCGAAGGCAGGTGGGACCTGGCCTTCTGTCCCTGTTGCTGATGGATGCCCAGAGCGCAGGGACAGTGGGTCTGGGGGGAAAGGCCACCGGAACCCTCTCTGTCTGCTCAGCAGGAAGGACAGGCGCCTGTGGCTTTCTTGGGGGGAATGGAGGGATCTCAGTATAGAATGTGGGGAAGTTCCGCCTGTTATACACCATGTTGTCTTCTAAGGCCCTTGTGGGACCACAGCCCAGCTGGGGAGGAGTAGGGGGCTTGTCCGAGCGCATGTCCTCCATGTCCCTGGCCCAACACGGGCCAGAGCAGATCCTCATGCTTGGGCCATGTGCACGTTTACATTCGGCTGCATTTACATGCATTGGGGGGGGGGGGGGGCGCATCCTGGACCGTGTGGGAGTGAGGGCCTCGCCCTTCTCTTCAGATCCCGCTGCTGCCGGATTAGCCACGGCAGAGAGCCGCCCCTGCAGGGCCCACGGGTGTGCTTGGGCCCAGCACACGTTTCTCACCGGGAGGCCAGGCCAGGCCAGGCCGCCCATCACCCTCCTGGTCCCAGCCACGCGCAGGGCCACGCCCGCAGCCATCCTTCGGGGCAGCGGGTGGTTACTCTAAGGACGAGAAGCCGTCCCGTGCCCTGACTCACTTCCTCCGGCTCCCGGCGTGGAACACAATAGACGGGACGGCCTGGCGGAGAGGAAGGTGCCATCCGGCCCGTTTCCCAGAAAGCAGCCTCGGCCTCAGAGCCTCCGGGAGGGGCCTTCCTCCGGAGCCAGTCCCAGGGCAGAGGTTGTTCTCTGAGTGGTTCTGAAGTAGAACTAACCTGCGGAGGGTCGCTCTCGGGAGCCCACTGAGAAATCTGAATGGGCAGAGCCCACTGGATGGGTGGGAGAAGGGAAGGCACCAGCATTTGCCTCTCCACTTTCAGCCTCCCCCCACTTTCAGCCTCCCCCACACTCCCAGCCTCCCCCCCACGTCCAGCCGCCCCTCCACGTCCAGCCTCCCCTCCACTCCCAGCCTCCCCTCCACATCCAGCCTCCCCTCCACTCCCAGCCTCCCCTCCACATCCAGCCTCCCCTCCATTCCCAGCCTCCCCTCCACATCCAGCCTCCCCTCCACTCCCAGCCTTCCCTCCACTCCCAGCCTTACCCCCCCGCCCCTTCCAACCTCCCCTCCACCTCCAGCATCCGCTCCACAGGGGCTGAGGGACACTCGGCCACAGTAGTGAGCCCTCAAGGAAACAGATGGATGGGCACAGGGCATGTGCCATGTCTGTGATGCCCCAAAGGGAGCCTAGAATGACAGTGTGACTCCTCTGCTGTGACGTTGGCCTGTGGTCCCGCCTGCCCAGGGTGGACGTGTGCCCGGAAGAGCCGCCGCACCGGCCCCACGCCGATAGCCTTTTCGAGAGGGTGACCTCGCTGACCTTAGTTCTGGGTTGGGGTCCCCCAAAGGCTCGGCATTCTAGAGGAGGCAGAGGAGTGGGGCTTAGGAGTCAACGAGAGAGAGGATGAGCAGGATTCGAACCCAGGCCTGTCTGACCACCTGCTTCCCAGCCCATGGAGCTGCGGTGTCCTGCCACTTCTTGTCACCTAAGCCTAACTCTGACTGTGCGTAAGTGACTGTGCCAGTTCCTTCTCCTGTGCATGACCTCATCCCCAGAGAAGCTGCTGGGCTGGGTCCGCCCAGATGGACCCAGGAACCACCCTGGGCGGGGACGATAGCTGCACATTCAGGTGGGACCCTGGGAGGTGAGCCTGCTGAGGAGGCCGGGAGGCCGATAGCTGACCTCTGAGAAGATTCTGGGCCGAAATTGGCCTTGCTGTCTGCCCTGTGGTCTGCTCACCCTCTGTTCCCTGATTGAGCCAATGGTGAATCAGTAATCCCATCAGATAGAGGGCTCAGCCACAGTGCACTGTTTGTGTCTCTGTGGGCCCGCGTCTCAGGGGGACAGAGGGACCGCTGGGGAGGGACTGGCTGCCTCAAGCCGTTTTATCGCCTTGCTACCCCTTCAGAGACATTGTTTTCCTATTGACAAGGGCCAAGGGGGCTCCATCCCATCTCTCTGAGGCTGACCTGGGTGGTGTGTCTACAGCAGCTGCCGTCAACTAAATGTTCACGCCTGCCTGCCAAGCACTTTCACTCATTACCTCATTTCCCCGCCTTGGTGGCCACCCACGTGTCTGCCAGTCCACCTTTCCACAGATGCTCACTGGGCCCCTCCCTGACCAGGCCCTGAGCCAGGCTGACAGGTGAAGGTCAGGACAGGGGGCAGGATAGGGACCCTGCCCAGGCAAGTCTGGCTTCACCACTGCTTCAGCCTCCTAGGCCGAAATCAGGACCTTGGACTTGGACAAGGCAGCCTGGGATGGGTGCTGCGTGGCTCGGTGTGTGCTGGGAGTGGGTGGGGGAGGCAGCAGGCATCCACGTGGTGCTGGAGGTAGCGACGTGTGGTGGAAGGCCGCTGATGGCTGCTCTGGCTCTGCTCCTCCCTCCAGGTCAAGGAGATCCTGACGGCTCTGGGCTTGCTGTCTTGTGCCAACACGCGGACCGCAAGTCTCTCAGGCGGGCAGCGCAAGCGCCTGGCCATCGGGCTGGAGCTGGTGAACAACCCTCCCGTCATGTTCTTTGATGAGCCAACCAGGTACTCAGGAGCAGTGGGGGGGGGGGGGGGGGGGAAGAGCCTCTGACCTCTGGGCCCGCAGATTTTAGGGGGGGCCCTACTGGAGCTTCAGAAGTGGGAGGTGTGTGTCCTGCCTGCCCCATCTTGTTCTCCTCCTATTTTGGGGTCCCAGGGCAGAGGCTTACTTGCCCCATTCTCCCTGTCTGAGACTAAGAGACACCCATGGGCTTGGGCTTGCACACGGACCTACCCTGTGCACGTTGAATGTGGGCATGGTTTGGGGCGGCGGGGGCGGGTTCCTGCAAACGTCTCATGGTTCCCCTTGCCTTGCAGTGGCCTGGACAGCTCGTCCTGCTTCCAGGTGGTCTCCCTGATGAAAGGGCTGGCGCAAGGAGGGAGGTCCATCATCTGCACCATCCACCAGCCCAGCGCCAAGCTCTTCGAGCTGTTTGACCAGGTACACAGACCCCCTGGGATCAGCCCCCGGGAACCTGAATTCTGGCACTCAGCTTCCCCTTAGCTCTCGGGGTTGTCTTCAGTGTTGAGCGGTCTTAGTGTTACGTTTCATGAGATGTAGGAGCCATGAGCCACTAAGGAAGGGGTAGAAGGGCTGGCCAGTGCCTGCGCAGGGGCTCTTGTATGGCCATGGGGACTTGCTGAGTCCCTGTAGCCATTGCCGAGGCTTCAGGTTGCAATGGGGAAATACCTGTTTTACTGAATTAAGTGGCAGATTACTTTATTTGTACAGTCATTGGGTTATGTCAAGCTCAACAGACTTCATTTTGTGGTTACATCACCACCTTCCATTTATTTATTTTTTAAAAAGTTCTGTCATTTCGACATATGTACATATGTACTTTATGTTTTTTTATTTTTTACTACAAGTAAATGTCAGGAATTGTTATTTTATTATTATTTTTATTTTTTTATTTATTTATTTTTTACTGTTTCACTTCGTTACTACTGTATATGTGCTCCATGTGAGTGACGTAGGTGCTTGTGTAGGTGGGTTCCTGACACAACCTGTGGACTGACTGTATAATATATTTTATAAATCTTAGGTTTTGATAATATGAGAGAGAAAAAAAATTCCAAGAGTTGAAATGTGTAGGCTCATGAATCTTTCCCAAGCAGGTGGTTAGTTAGTTAGTTAGTTAGTTAGTGTGCAAAAACAATGTAAGAAAATAACTCAGGGCCTCATGATAGCCTCAGTTTTCCCTGACTCACCATGGATTTCCCTGTGAACTTCAACAGAGTCTGAAGTGGAGAGAGAGAGAGAGAGAGAGAGAGAGAGAGAGAGAGAGAGAGAGAGAGAGAGGGAGAGAGGGAGAGAGGGAGGGAGGGAATAGGTTTATAGATAGGTGATAGATAGATAGATAGATAGATAGATAGATAGATAGAATAGATAGATAGAATAGATAGATAATATTTGGTTAAATGAATGGATGGAGGGTGAATGGGTAGATGGATGGATGGGTGGGTGATATAGATGGGGGGATAGGTGGATGAATATATGGATAGAGGGATGGAAGGATGAAAGGGTAGATGGATGGGTAGGTTGGTGGAGGGTTGGTTGGTGGATGGATGGGTGGGTGGGTGAATGAATGGGCAGGTGGATGGATAGAAGGGTGCAAGGGTGGGTGGGTTGGTGGATGTATGTATGTATGTATGTATGTGTGGATGGGTGGTAGATGGATGTAGGAGTGGAGGTGAAAAGGTGGTGGATGGTGGATGGATGGTGGATTGATGGTTGGACTGGTGGGTGGGTGGGTGGGTGGTGGATGGATGGGGGAGTGGAGGTGTGGTTGAGTAGGTGGTGGGTGGGTGGGTGGATGGATGTTGAGAGCATGAGGGCAGACAGGGTTGATGTTTACCTATCCTTGCTTTTTTCCAGCTTTATGTTCTTAGTCAAGGACAGTGTGTGTACCGGGGAAAAGTCTTGAATCTTGTCCCATACTTGAGGGAATTAGGTCTGAACTGTCCAACCTACCACAACCCAGCTGATTTTAGTAAGTATAACCTTGACTGGGAAGGAAAAGAATGGGTTTTTTGTTTGTTTGTTTGTTTGCCACTCCTGGTGGATTTTCACTTTACAGGGGCCCTCGGTCAGGGCTACGTGAATAGTCCACAGATGGCTTAAGTGCTATCCTATGGTGGAACTTTAAAGGACAGAGAAAAAGAGGTTGTTTTCCCTCCAGACAAAATGACAAAAAAAAAAAAAGGGAGCTGTTGTTAGGAGCAATATTTTCTAACATCTCTTGTGTTAGTCCCAGGTTAAAGGAATTTCTTTCTAACAAGAAATAACCTTGTGGCCCCATCACTCCAATCTCTGACTCTGCCTTCACGTGGCCTTTTTCGCTGTGTGTCTCTGTTGTTGGGTTCAGAGCCCATCCTAACTCCAGATCCATCCTATGGGTCTTTCACCTCAAGACCCATAACCACTTACATCTGCAAAAACACATTTGTCAAATATGTCATATTCTGCGGTTCCAGGTGGACGTGACTATTTGGGGTATGCTATTCCACCCACTGCAACCCTCCTGGTCATCGGCACTTCTCATTCAATTGCTTTTCTTTCAAACATCTGGCCACACGCCCAGGATTTCGTATTTCCTACAACATCATCTCCCAAATGATGTTCCATATGGCACTGTTTCTGCGAAATACGTCTTTTCTTGAGCGAGAGTGTGGGAAAGGGAACGTAAAGGGAACAGCCAGCTTTGCTTAAAGGCAGTGGGACCGGATCTGGTTTATAGTCACAAGAGAGAAGCATGGTTGGGGAAAGGTGTGCTGATGAGGGGAGGATGGTAAGGTCCAAGGCCTGCAAAGAGGTGAGAAACTAGACAGACAGGAAGAGAAATAGGGTCCATGCAACCTCTGGGAAGTTCTAGAAAGGTCAGGGCGTGGCTTCTCTCTCCTCCATGTCACCCGGAGGGAGGACTGGAGTGCACAGAGAATGGCGTCTAGGGAGGGGTGGGTGTGAGTGACCAGCAGAGCACACAGTGCTGAGCCCATGTGGCCTCCTTGATGAAAATGAGCCATCGCATCCTGGTTTATGAAAGGTGAGGCAGATGGTCCCAGACCTCAATGACCCCAGGGTGCAAGCACTCCTCAGACCCTGCCCACCCCTTTTTCCACAGTCCCACTGAACCGTCACAGCTCTCATCACTCATGGCCAATCCCACTTGCACAATGCGAGCTCTCTAAACAGAAATCCTGTACTATCTAACTCATCTTCCAGCTCTACTCTGACGCTTGGATGCCCTTAGGAGGCGTTCAATAACTCTGGATGGATGCCTAATTTCATAGAGAATGAGCTAATTATTTTCATTCCCAGGCTCCTGACATGAGACAAGACCTTGCTGGGGGTTTAGAGCTGAAAGAACATTGGTCGCTACATGATTTGACCCTATGACAGTGATCATGCACTTGTATACAATCAGTTAAAAATATTCCTGCTGGATTTATGGCTCTGTAGTTGCAAAAACGAATGAGGCCCACAATTCACATTGGCGGTCTCAGGCCGTGATCCCAGGTTTGGCTGACGGCACGCCCCTGTGTCTCATGCAGTCATGGAGGTGGCGTCCGGTGAGTACGGCGATCAGAACGGCCGCCTGGTGAGAGCCGTCGATGAGGGCCTGTGCGACGCTGACTGCAGGAAAGAGCCTCCTGCAGGGGATGGCGAGGTGAACCCCTTCCTCCAGCACCAGCCCTCTGAAGAGGTAAAGCCGGCCAAAGGATGGAAGGGGCGGAGAAAGGTAACTCCACCCCGGCCCGGGAGAGCCCTCGTTGCATGTTGCCCCTTGCGGCTCGGTGCTCTTCCTTAGCCTTGAGGAACTGGGTCATGGCGTTGGGGGTCTCACCTTCTCTCCCTTCTTGGTGTGTCCTCAGAATTCCACTTCCACGGAAAGCTGCCACAGCGTCTCTGCCAACTGCCTCACCCAGTTCTTCATCCTCTTCAAGAGGGCCCTATTGACTACCGTGAGGGATTCGGTAAGCGTGTCTACAGTCGCCTCTGGTGGCCAAGGAAACTGCTGGCATCTTCGGGTGTATCTGTCCTGACTGCCTTCCCTCTATTTGCATCAGTCAGCATTCACTCTGCGATGCTGCTATAACAAACACTCCCTCATATGTCAGCGACTCTGACAGTAAATATTTGTGTTACCGGTTGGTTGGCTGAGCATTGTAACTCTGCCCCCTGTTTCTTCTCATCCTGGGACTCAGAATGGAAGGACAGCTCCTTTTTAGAATGTGACAGAGGGAAAGTGCAAGGGAGAAATCAAATGTAAAACTTCTGGTGGCAACTTGTCACTTGTGCTCACATTCCTCTGGCCAAAGCAAGTCATATGGCCAAGCATGTCATCAGAGAGTGTGCTTCTCCCTCAGGAAAGCACAGCAACGCATAGGGCACTGGGGCTGTGTGGAGGCTTATTGGGAAGGAGGTGTTGAATGGTTGAGAAGCAGACTAACATCCACCTTTAAGGTGGACAACCTGACAGCCTCTTGTCAGGGTCCCAGTCCGGTGCTCAGTGGGCCTCTGGGACCTAGTTTGAAAAATGGAAGGGCTTATAGCAACCCATGTCACAGCTCTTTAAGGGTGGCCTCTGATATATCCACCCTTTGTTTCTTTCTCCACCATCGCTGTCGCTTGTCCTCTCCTCTGAAGGCAGACAGTCCTTGCTTGCAAGTTTTGAGCAAATCTGTTTTAACAGCAATAAAAGGCTGCCTCACTTATTCATGTGTGTGAGTTGGTTTAGGGTTGGAGGTCGGTTTTTCTGGAGGAAAAGGGCGGCATGAAGCATGAGGTCTGCCATGGACCAGGTCTCCAGAGGCCTTGGACCTGTTGTTCAGTCTCTGCCCCATCCCCCGCTTCCAGGCGAGTGAGTAACAGCCAGGTCTGCCCCCAGGTCTTGATGCACCTCCGGGTCACCTCGCACATTGCCATCGGCCTCCTCATCGGCCTGCTCTACTTGGGGATCGGGAACGAAGCCAAGAAGGTCATGAGCAACTCCGGCTTCCTCTTCTTCTCCATGCTGTTCCTCATGTTCGCGGCCCTCATGCCCACCGTGCTCACGTGTGAGTGCCTGACGGGCCACAGACCCTCCTCTCCTTCCTCATCTGTCATTCCAACCCACAAACTGGGCACCAAGGTCATGGCTTGGCCAAGAAGGGAGTTTTCTGAACATATGTCTTGCTCTTAAAAAATATTTGAGGCCCAGTGCATGAAATTCATGCATGGAGGGGGGATGGTATCCCTCAGCCTAGCCTGCACCCTCTCCACAAGGGGGCAGCCATCTTTGACCACATGGGGGTGGCCATCTTGTGCATTGGAGTGACAGTCAATTTACATTAAATATTAGTTAGGGTAATATTCTTTGTAGACAGATGCAGGTATTGTTGTATTTTCTGTTAGACAAGAAAATGCAGAGCCTGTTTAAGCCACAGGATGGAAGGCTTTCACAGGGAGGAAGGCTGATGGGAGAGATTTCTAAAGAGGTTTTCTAATCAGGAGCCCCTCGAAGGCACTGTTTACCTCATTGGTTATTAAGACAGCCCCGGTCCAGCCAAGTTTGGAAGGGGACGAATCCATTCTGGATAGATTTCCGTGAAGTCTAGGTTGCTTGCAGAGTCACATGGGGCTGACAGTGCAGACAGCCTTGCTTCTGCGGGATGCCAGCATGAAGCTCCTCCCTCAATTGCCTGGAATTTCCAAGACCTCACACACGGCCTTGTCCGTGGGAAGGAATCACATTGTCACAGTTAATGAGTGAGAATTAGTTGAGCGATAAGTGTTTTATTAATCGCTAAAATAACACTCCTATTTATTATTGCATGGATATCCTCCCCGCAATGAGTCCTCGGGTGATGAAAATGGATGGCGGTTTTCCTAGGCTAGTGAATCGGTTCTTATCTTCCCACCCAAACCCTGAGCACCGGGGTGTTGAAAGGCCCACGTCTTGGCACAGGCTGGGTTGTCAAGCCAGCCTTTGGCACGCTGGGTATGCCTGCTTGACGCCTCCTCCGTTTTCCTGCCGCCTAGTTCCCCTGGAGATGGGCGTGTTTCTGCGGGAACACCTGAATTACTGGTACAGCCTGAAGGCCTACTACCTGGCCAAGACGCTGGCCGATGTGCCCTTCCAGGTACGTCTGGGCAGGGGTGTGCTGGCGGAGGGGCAGGAACTCGCCTCGGACCCTGCAGACCCGGGTGAGAGATGGCGAGTTCCACGAGAGGCTGATGGGCCCTATGTTCCCAGATCATGTTCCCAGTGGCCTACTGCAGCATCGTGTACTGGATGACCGCGCAGCCGACCGACGCCGTGCGATTCGTCCTGTTCGCTGCGCTGGGCACCATGACGTCCCTGGTGGCGCAGTCCCTGGGCCTCCTGATTGGAGCGGCCACGTCCCTGCAGGTACCAGCCAAGGAGATGCCTCCCTGCCGCCCTGGGGGACTCAGCACCGCCCGCTCCTCCTAATCCTGCCCTAACTTCCTAGATCAGCTTCTCCAGGTCAGGGTTTGGGTCAGGATGCAGTGTCCTGGCTGGTCACTATTGGCACCTCGACAGCAGCAGGTGCCTGGATGTGGCGCTTAGTGTATGCCAGTGCTGTGCTCAGCGCTTTCCACGTAATAGCTCGTTTAGTCCCCAGCACACCCCTGAATTAGATGCTGTGCTATCCCCATCTTACAGGTGCAAACACTGAGGCCCAGAGAGGCAATGCGATTTGGTGGGGGTCACACAGCTGGCTCAGAGGTCAAGCTCTTGATGCCTGGGTTTTGTTGCCTCAGGGGATCCACTGGCCCATCCCTCCAGCCTCCTCCATTGACCCCACATTCCCACCCTATCTTGAGTTCCTCCACGTGCCCCTTCCAGACTCCTGGTCCCACCCCCACACAAACACATGTGCATTTGTCGTTTCTGCACCACGTGACTTCAGGGAGCTCAGGCCAGGCCTTTCCTTCACAGCTAAGCCGGAATTAGGGTAAATCTCGCACCAAGAGCCGGCTGCTCACTCCCCAAACCAGATGCTTCTCGACGCCATCTGACCTGTGATGACCCATCCTGAAAACCGGTCCTTTCTTAGCGGTCCCGGGGACTGTCCAGGAATATGCCTCCAGGGGCCACCTGCAGAGGCAGTTGAGCGGGACTGTACGTTCTCTCTGTGTCCCCCCAGGTGGCAATCTTCGTGGGCCCCATGACGACCATCCCCATCCTCCTCTTCTCAGGATTCTTCGTCAGCCTTGGCACCATCCCAACCTACCTGCAGTGGATGTCCTACATCTCCTACGTCAGGTAGTGCGCGTGTGTGCGTGTGCGTGTGTGCATGTGTGTGGTGTGTGTGTGTGTGCATGCACGTGTATGTGTGTGTGTGTGTGTGTGTGTGTATGCGTGTGTGTGTGTGTGTGCATGTGTGATGGTCGTGGTGGGGGGACCCTGTATAACTTGGGGCCTTCACAATGACAGAGGGAAGCCTGCAGATGCTCACCAAAGCCACATCTTAGCTGTCAGCTAAATGCCGACACCATTCCTTTATCACGGTCGCAGAGGATCAGTGCAGTTAGTTTTGTCCTGGTTTTGTGTGTCCCGCCCTCACCAACACACACAACAAGTGTGAAATAAGTACTAGCCGCTCGTACCCTGAGGAGCCCAGGTGGGCCCGTTGTCTGACCCTTTGGAGATCTGCCTGGAGAGGGGGGGAGGGGGCGGGGCCGTTTCCACCTGTTAGGCACTTCATTCCTCTCTGAAATAAACATGTTCCTGAATATAATAAATCCTAATAAGAAATCTGGTGGAATATTTAAAAAACAATAACAAAAAAACAACAGTGTGGCTCAGTGATTGAGCATTGACCTATGAACCAGGAGGTCACAGTTTGATTCCCAGTCAGGGCCCAGGCCCGGATTGTGGGCTCGATCCCCAGTAGGGGGAGGCAGCTGATCAACGATTCTCTCTCATCGCTGATGCTTCTATCCCCCTCTCCTTTCTTCTGTGAGATCAGTAAAAATATATTAAATTAAGAGTCCTCTTCCCTCTGTCACTGTGAAAAAAAAAAAAAAGGAGGAATCCAGTGGGAAGTGGGTCATGACTGAAACACCCTAACACCCTTGGACAAGAGTATTTTGGGTCATGGGCACTGGGTCCAGCTGCCTGCTCCACGCCCAGGGGCCGTCTGGCACGTAGGCCTGGGGGCTGCACTTGTCTCCAGTGCTTTTTGATTTGGTGACACGCAGATCCCACCTCGGAGCAAGCTTTTCTTTCCTAGGATGTCAGGTCAGACCCAGGTGTTTTGTTCTGGAAACAAAGCCCTTGTCCAGAGTTTCAGCAGCTTGTGCGTGCGCCAACGCCGGGAAACCCTACCCCGTGCCTTTCTCCCCAGAGTTAGCATTTTCCTTCCGACAATGTAGGGCTGCGGGGCACAGTGGAGGGGGCAGAGCGTGTTTTGTTGTTTTGTTGGGTGCTGCTTGGAAGGCTACGAGACATTCTATTATATCAAACTTTTATTTTTTTAAATATATTTTTATTGATTTTTTTTTTTTAACAGAGAGGAAGGGAGAGGGATAGAGTCAGAAACTTTACTGCGAGAGAAACACCATTCAGCTGCCTCCTGCACACACACACACACACACACACACACACACACACACCCCTACTGGGGATGTGCCCGCAACCAAGGCACATGCCCTTGACCGGAATCAAACCTGGGACCCTTCAGTCTGCAGGCTGACACTCTATCCACGGAGCCAAACCAGTTAGGGCTATATCAAACTTTTTAAAAGTATGTACCACCAGAAGTAATCTGAGTGGATTTCAATTCATTTCCCTGATTGAATCCCTGCGATTGGTTTCGTTTGGAGGAAATGAAACGGGAAAAACGTGGTGAAGCTGCCCGTGCGATCATCTCAGGGATGCTGGGAGATTAGGAAGTTTTTGTGGGGCGAGGGAGGGGAGAGGAGCCGACTGGGACCTCGGGGAAAGCGGAGGGTACTTTGCCCTGGGCACACGGAGGCAGAGACAGGGACGACGGTGAGGGCGTCTGGTCGCCCGGACAGAGCCTTCCTCACGCCGGCGCTTTCCCCCGCAGGTACGGGTTCGAGGGGGTCATGCTGTCCATCTACGGCATGGACCGCGCGGACCTGCACTGCGACGTCGAGGAGACCTGCCACTTCCAGAAGTCGGAGGCCATCCTGCGGGAGCTGGACGTGGAGAACGCCAAGCTCTACATGGACTTCATCGTCCTGGGCATCTTCTTCATCTTGCTGCGCATCATCGCCTACTTCGTCCTGAGGTACAAAATCCGGGCTGAGAGGTAGAGCTCCCGACTGCCGGCAGACAGGAGCGTCGGACACTGCCGCCAGGGCAGCTGGCAGGATCCTGGCGGCCAGCCTGTGCCCGAGGACCCGGGATGACTGTGACCCGGCCCCTGGCCACCGCGTCTGGCTCGTGGGTGCCACGCGCTGGACAGCTCTGCCCCGGGGGACGGGTCTTCTCTCCATTACCCTTCCCAGCTTCACCTAGGAAGAAGATGTAGAAAGGATAATTTTTCACGTGCAGAATGTAAAACGCCCACCCCCGGGGCAGCGTTGCAGCCCACAGCAGAGCTGGTGACGAGGCATCCCTGGCCACACCTTCCTCAGGGCCAGGTAGCTCTGGCCCCGGGCGGGGGCCGCGAGCAGCCCCCATGGCCTGGTCACCGCGCAGGAGGCGGAGAGGACACGGGTTCTGTTTTATGACCTGTTTTTCATAGTTTTCCTATTTCTACAGTGTGTCTCTTTTTCCAACGAGAAGTCGCTTCCCAAGCCAAAGGCCTGTGAATGTCATTCATTTTAAGAAGCGGGGTCTCTTCCGCCCTGTGGGGGCGTGCTGTGCAGGGCGACCCGGCTTCGCTGACAGACAGAACCCGGGAAAGGTCAGGGGCGGGTCCCCCGTGGAGACTGGGGAACTGTATGCGCGAAGCTGGGCGGATGTTTTTAAAAGTTACCCAAAGAGGGGAAGGCGAAGTTGGCCAGCTCTCCCCCAGTCTTCTGTTTTCCCCGTGCTTCTTATTCTAAGCAAAATATATTGTTTCTTTCTTCCTAGCTTTCTGAGCACTTTAATTTTTGGTTGTTGTTAATCCTCACCCGAGGATATCTTTCCACTGATTTTTAGAGAGAGTGAAAGGAAGAGGGAGAGGCAGAGAGAGAAAGAAACATCGATGTGAGAGAGACACATCGATGGGTGGCCTCCCACACACAGCCCAGCCAGGGCCTGGCATTGAGTCTGCAACTGAGGTGCATGCCCTTGATCAGTCGACGGGCCAACGCTCTATCCACTGAGCCAAACCAGCTGGGGCTGAGCACCTTAATTTTGCCTAAAATATTCTAGGAGACCCACCCTGTTGAGTTTTTACAAGCATTTTCCCTTTCCTCATCTATCACATCAACTACCTCCACTGAAGCTGGGCTGAGGGACACCCAGGGGTGAACACTGAGAGATCTCGGGTGCAAACGTGAAAGATAAGAGCTGACTGCCCGAGATGGAAGCTGCTGAGACCCCATTAGAACCCAAGCCCTTGCAGGCCCCCGGATTCTGAGTGTGGCCCAGTGATTCTGGTGGCAGCTTGGCCGTACCTCCCTGTCAGTGTTTGGTTTGTGCAGCCGTCTTCCCAGTGACGTCACCACACGCGTCAATCTCTCTAGGGCAGGAGCCGTGGTATCTGCAGGACGACAGCCTTTGGCTTCCTGCCAGAGCTCCCGGGTGCCTGTCCGCCCAGCAGTGTAGTATCCACAGGGTACAAGGTGCCTCTGGCCAACGAGGGTCTGAAGGAAAATGGCATTGCTCTCCCTTCTAGACCATCACTGTCCCAGAAGCAGGGCCCCCTGACGAGAGATTGGATGTTTGTGGGCAAAAGACACATGAACCTCTCGGACCCTCGGTGTCCTCTTCTGGACCAGCACCAGCTGGTCTTCAAGGCCACTTCAGCTCACAGATCCCTCGGTTCTGTCCCACAACGCGTATTCCCCACTTGGAGAATGAGGAAGTTCAGTTTTTACCTGCACACGGATTTGATTTGTCGATGCTTAGGGACCTCCTTTCCACCTGTAGACCCTTTTTGGTAAATGAACACAATCCAGGTGTACTATCGTGTAATTTTTAATCCACCTGTCCCACACACATAGAACAGCATTGCCTCCCAGGCCATGCTACTCAGCCAGGGTCAAACTCAGCCTCTGCACCAAGACAGATTAGCCCAAGAGACACCACACAGGAAGACGCGCCCAGGGACAGCTTTGCGGGGCACAGAGTTGGGGAGAGGAGAGAGTCCTCAGTCTCACCCCAGAATCGCATCAGGTGAGGTCAGTGTTCCAGGGCCTCTTCCCCTCCGCATCAGCCCCTGGGCTGTGGCTCGGTGACCCTACAAGGACATACATGCCAGGAGCTGCGCTGAGAGTCAACCATCTCATCTGCAGAGCCATTCTCTGAGCCAGCAGTGTCCTGTCTCAGCCATTGCAGAAGGAGACTGCGAGATTCCTTTAGACTCACAATCTCATCTCCAAGCCCGCAGAAGGAATATTTCCATAGGAGCGCATGCTCCCTGCATTTCAGTCTTTTGCTGTTAGCTCATCCCTTAACAGATGAGCAGCTGATTGAGCTTCACCCTCCACCCCCCACCCCACCCCCCGTACCCGGAGGCAGATCTTTGGGGACGAGAGGGCTGTCGGGTGCTAGAAGGGAAACCCGTGTGCATAGTGACCAGGGCTATTTTTTGAAGGATGCTCGGTGGGGTGTCGCAGGTGTACTGCCAGCACCCAGGATAATTTGCCTGGGAAGACCTAAAGCCGTGGTGCGTGAGCGGGGTTCACCCCTAGGATGCTGCTGCCTTCACCCCATTTCAGCTCTCAGTGAGTGCCCTCCATTAGAAACGGGCGCCCTCCAGGGCAGGCAGGCAGCAGGGGCGGGGGGTGGGGGAGAAGGGGGGCATGGCCAGGTGCTCCCGACATTTCAACCCGCAGGGCTCCAAGGCTGGCAGAAGGGCGGGAAGGTCCCGGGTCCCAAGACCAGGAAAGAGCAGAATTTGAGTCCCAGTGTGGCCCCCAAATCTCCATTTCTTTTTTTCTTTCTTTGCCACCCTGCCTCCTGTTCAGAGTGTACAGATGTGTGTGACCATGTCTTATGAGGATAAAATGCAATGCTAGCGTAGGGGCTATTCATTCTGGACTTCCTCTCAGCAAATAGATAGCCGGAGATGGGAGGGTGCCCATGCCCCTCCCCTCCAGCCGCCTTGCCCGGGGGCGTCTCGAGCTGGCCTAGGGCTGAGCCTCCTTGGTCCTGGGTGGGCTGTGCCTCCCTCTGCCCTGGCCCGGCCGTGGCCTCCTCACGCAGCTCGCTGTGGGCGAGCTTGGGCAGAGAGGGGCTGCCGTGTGTGGTACGCACACTGACGCGTACACACGTGCTCACGTGCAGGCGTGTGCCAGGCTGTGTGTCACAGTATTACTCTGTGGTGTTTCCTTCATCCATGAATCCTCAATCCCCCTTTACTCCGAGAAGAAGAGAAAACATTCCCTCGCTTCCCACCTGCCACCCAGATGGTAGAGCAGGGCCGAACCACAGGAAGGTCACCGTTGCCAGCTGAGTGGCAGTGTGACCAAAAGTAAGACAGAACAGCTTGGGGGATGGGGGGGAATGCAGAGTGTATGAATATAAAGTTAGACACTGCCGAGAAATGACTACTAATAAAATATTTTATATAAAGCTTTTTTTTTTTTTATTGTTCACTGTTAAATGCTTCAAATACAGAATGATTCGCTTGGATTTGGCCAAGTGAAATGGACCTTGAGGTTGTGTTGTGAATCCATTGGCTGCACTCTTAGGAAGAATTCGGGTTCATTACTCAGTGTTCCGGTCTGACCCCTATTGCAAAGAATCGCCCTCCTCTCTTGGGAACTTGTGTGTTTTACGTTGAACTGTCGTAAAGTTTTGCAGGTTTCCCCCATCCTCCCAGGCCCGGCTCTCACTTTTCCACCTTGTTAATGTGGGCCATGACCTCAGAAGGTGCCACGGCCCTAAGAGCCTGGCGTGCCCCCTCACCCCCAGCCTTCCCTTCCATCCCCTTCAGCCTAGCAGTGGTCTCCATGGACACGGTCTCCGTGGACACGGTCTCCATGGGTACGGGCTCCAGGCAGAGGGGCAGCCTCCTTCGTTGCTCTGGGGTCTGGGGCACCCATCTCAGGCTGCGGCCTCTGTATGGGGCGGCTCCAGGGAGCACCCCCAGAGACTGGCCCCAGTGGGACTGAGCAGCACCCACAGGAGCCTGGAGCTGCAGCGGCAGGAGCTCCAGGACTGCGCTGTGGCCGGAGTTTGCAGGCAGCGGAGCTCTGACCTCGGCGGTCACCCTGGCCTCCCTCCCTCCTGGGGCAGAGAGAGAGCAGGGCCTGACGAAGTCACGGAACCCACGGCCCCTGCCGCCCTCCTACGTGACAGGGAGAGAGAGGTGGTGAGCTCAGGGGGAGAGCACCCTATAAGGGACGAGCTGGTGATGGCAATGCCTGCGACCGAGCCCCCCGCCTCTGCAGACCCTCCCTCGGTCCAGCGCACGTTACAGTCCCTCTGGGTCACTGCACGTGGCCTCTCACATCAGGGAGATTCCTCTGGGACAATTCTCGGGCCTCCGTGGGGCCAGAAGCAGGGGAGAAGCGGGGCGCCCCCAGCCCTGGCACACGCATTTCACACTGGCAGCCTGTACTCACCCATTGCCTCCTGGGCGGGAGGGCAGTGTGAAGAGCTTGGGGGACCTTGTAAGCCTCCTGCTGTTACCTTTCCTGATAAGAGTGCTTTGTCTCATTACGTGTGGCGGGGGCCCAGGTGAGCTGGGCAGAGATGCCGAAGCCTGAGGTGTAAGCATCTGAGCAGTGAAGGGTGACTGCCCCCCCTCTGGCCTGCCTGCGCCATTCTCCAGTTCCCTGAAGAGTGTCCCTTGAAGGAGATCTCGGGAGGGGGGTGGCTCTTGCTGCCAGCACCTGAAGTGACTTATTGTCCTTGCACTTCACCTGCCCTGAGGTCTGGCCCACACCTGGCCCTTCCTCCGGGCACAGCTGTGGGTCAGCACAAGGAGCTTTCCAGAAAACAGCCTTTGCCAAACAGGGCTTTGCTGGAGCGCCAGGCACACCCACCGCTGGGGGAGTTACCAAACCCTCTCCCCTGGACACCACCATGGTCCTCTCCTGCCGGGGGACAGATCAGGCCCCGCGGGGGGACAGATCAGGCCCCGCGGGGAGGCAGAAGCAGTGACCATGGGGGCTGTTTTGTCGTAGGGCCTTTGCAATCTTTACAGCTCCATCCGGGGCTCCCGGGGGTCTCTGTCCCACGGCCTGGGGAAGCACAGACTGCCCCCGCTTAACCGGAACCGTCTCCTCCTTCCAATCCTCAGCCCATTAAAACGGTGGGCAAGGTCGCGCCGTTCAAATTGCTGATCACATCTACCACCAACCCCACAAAGGAGGTTTCCTTATTCACAGTCACGATCCCCGCGGGAGGGGCCCGGGGAGGCGTATCTCGGCAGAACGTGTATGTGTGGGAAGTTCACCTGTGTCCCCAGCGACCCTCCGCTGTCTGCTCTCCCCATGTGGCTGGTGGGCACAGCCCCCGCCGACTGTGGCTGAGTCTGTTGTGAATCGTTGCCGTTGATGGGCAGCCATTTCAATGTTTTCCCTTTGTTCTTCCTTCCAAAGCAAGAGTCAATGCAAGTAACCCTTTTTAACCAGCGTGCAAACGTGTGCACACGCCTGTCTGTGTAATATAGGATTATGGAAGCCCTGTTTTGTATATGACTGTAAGGGTAACTTCACTTCGGTGTAGCCACGTTCTCTAGGAAATAGAGTTGTTTGCGCGCTGTGAGAGGTGGGCACTGTTGTAGGTAAACTCGGCATATATACATACGTACCTATATATATGTCTATGTCTATGTCTATGTCTATGTCTATATCTATATATCTTCAATAACCTGGGCCCCTGGGCCCTTGTTCTGGCTGTGTCACTCCATTGGGACACAGGCCTGGAGAGACCCCAGATGTGAGATCTAACCCAGACCGAACGCACCATGGCTCGGCTTTATCTATTTCTGTAGGGTTACCTTCTTAGATTTGTACTTGAACTTTGTCTCTTGATAAATTAGATGCCATTGATGACAATGTGACCTAGGTCAAATAAAGCATCTTTGTTTTCAGATCCCGTTTCTCTCTTGCTTGCTTTCAACGACACCAGCCCTCACACGGCGGGAGGTGGGAGCCTGGTGTGGCCAAGCTGGAGGACTGTCTTCCCCTTCTCACGCCGCCCTCGCTCTAATGCAGCGGTCTCTTGGGCAGGTGTCATGCTGGGTCCCAGTGAAGTGGGGGAGAAAAGTAAGAGTGACATCAGTGGTACACCAGCCACTCCCCCCTGCTCCCCCTTCTCCCCGCCCCCCCCCACTTCCCGCCACCGGGTGCTAGGTGGCAGGTAGCACAGGGTCAAGTGCCTTTCCATACGTTATCTAATTTAACAGCCATCCTTGGGGCCAGAGAGCCACCACCAGCTCCATTTCTTAGATGAGGAAACTGAGGCTCAGAGACTAGATAACTTGCAGAGTTCAGATGGCAGTAGTGTAGCCCCTGACCCCTTCAGCACACTCCTCATCTTGGGAGGAGACATGGAGAGCAAAGACGAGAGCCCATCTTGTCACACGAAGTGGCCAGAGGGGTGGGGGGAGTGGGGGGACGGGAGGGAAACTCCTTCCAGACGTGTGGTTAGCGTGTAAGATGATGGACAAACGTTCCCAGTTGTCAGCAACACCCCTCCTCCCTGTGCCTTTGAACGTTGAAGAATTCTGGAATAGAATGATGCATTTCCATGAAATTCCAACACGTTCTGAAACAATACACAGCTACCCAGCCAACCCCGGAAGGGACCGTTGCCAAGGACGTGTGGAAGCAACGCCTTTCTTGACCAATTGCCCTTACATCCAGGAGGCGGCGAAAGGCAGCTATACTGCTTGGCACAGGAAGTAATTAACAGCTATAATGGCCACAGAGCACGTGTGTGTGTGTGTGTGTGTGTGTGTGTGTGTGTGTGAGGGCTCCTGTGTATCTCCCCTTTCACCAGCAGCAAGGGGTCTTCTCTTGGGAAAATCAAGCTTCTCATTCCTGGAAGGTTCTAGAAATGTATAACATGTTCAAGTCAACGAGGAAGGTATTTGATACCGAAATGATCCCTGGGTCTTTCAGAGCCTGGCTCATTATCTGGATTCACCCTGAGCTGCTAGGGGATGAACAGTCTAGGGGCACCCTGAGCAGGAGGCGAGCGGTTTGATGGGCAGGTAAAGGCCCCTGGGGCCATGGGCAGTCGCTGGCGGTTGAGTGCCCAGGTGCCCCAAGTCCTCCAATGATGCTGTACTGCCCACACATCCCAGTTTGAAACTCAGCAAGGCTGTGCTCTAAAACAAACTTCTCTGTTTCCTCATTTGCAAAGTAAGAGTAAATACAAGATTACTCACTGCACTTTGAGGTTTTGTTTTTTTAAAAAAAGTTCCTGTCCTGGTTGGTGTTTCTCAGGTGTTAGAAGGTCGGCCCGTGCATTGAAGGGTCATGGGTTCAATTCCCAGTCAAGGGCACGTACCTGGTTTGCAGGTTGGTTCTCCAGCCCCAATCAGGGTGCATGCTGGAGGCAACCAATTGATGTGTCTCTCCCACCTCGATGTTTCTCTCTCTCTCTCTCTCTCTCTCTCTCTCTCTCTCTCTCTCTCTCTCTCTCTCCTCCTTCCTTTCACTCTCTTTAAAAAATCAATGGAAAAAATATACTTTGGTGAAGATTAACAACAACAAAAAATTTCCAGTCCACACTGTAGCATTTCCTACCCCCAAATTTAAAAACTGATTAGCACTCACCGGGTCCTTAAATAACCTCAACTGTCCAGAGTCAAGAATGCCTTTAAATTCCTCAGAGAAGGCCACACACACACCCCTGGGCCCCTTCAGTGGGTCACCGAGAACTCAGGGCCCACACTGGGCTCGGTGGGATTTGGTGTAAGCCAATACTTAGAAGTTAACTATCCGAGTTCAGTGTGTCAGCATTTCAGCCTTTCATTCTAAACCTAAAAAACTATGATGGGCCTTTAAGTAAGGTGGAGGGCGTGTCCACCAGTTTCTTTACCCGGTGTCTACTGCTGCTTGTCACGTGACTTAGAGGGGAATGACTGGCAGCTGCTGTCACTCGGCCATCTTCTAGGAGGGCTCCTGCCATAGCGTACCCAGCGGTACTGGCCACCTCGCTACAAACCCCTGGACAAGCTCCTGCCTGGCCCCTGTCTGCTTCCTCCTCTCAAAATGGGATGTAGGAGATGACAGGGGACACCCCTCCCCCAGAGGGCTTGTGAGGGGCATTCAAGTCTCAAGTCTCCATGGAGACTCTGTCTCCCGGGCCCCCATCACCCACACCAGGCCTTTGGCCTGTGTCTTGCCGATACCCTCCTGCCAAAGACCCACTCCACCCCCTGCCTCCCAGGAGCACACGTACAGTCAAGCTGGGTTGACGGACTTGAGGCAAGGAACGCCGCACTTGTGGGCATCGCAGTAGGAAGATGTTAGGAAGGACTCAGTGTAGGATTTGGGCTGCGTTAGGTGGTTTGGGGGAGGTTCAAGGAAACAGGGCTTAATCAGAATCGGATGCGTTAGGGGGTGAGGGCAGTTGAGTCTTGGGTATCTTAAAAACCCCTCTAGAAACCAGGCTGCAGCTGAGAGGGTAGGAAGTCGCTGTTACTCCTGTCAGCCAGCAGAGGGCGCGGTGTGGGTTGGACTTCCCACCTGTGCTCGTTGGTCTGAGACAGGGGTCTTCAAACTACGGCCCGCGGGCCACATGCAGCCCCCAGGGGAGTCTGATCCTGCACGCCAGGTTTTTTGGGCAGTGAGTGCAGCCGAGGTGTTACAGTAGGAATTAGTAGTTCATATAGTCCGGCCCTCCAGCTCTCTGAGGGACCGTGATCTGGCCCCCACTTTAAAAAGTTTGAGGACCCCTGGCAGATGTCCCTGGATGGGCTCACTTCCAAGGCCCAAAGGTGCTAGAAAGGACGCAGGGCTGAGGACGTAAAGACCTGGACCTCCTGGCGAGGCGCCTCTCAGCAGGGACTCCTGGACAGGCTCCTTCTCTGCAGGATAAGCAGAGAAATCTCTCCGAGCAGGTGTCTCTTTTCCATGGGAAGGATGGCTCAGATCAAGGCCCCTCACCCTGCCGTCCATGGACAGCACTGCTGTGTGGCACTACGCAGCATGACGAGGGTGTGGTGGAATTGTCCTGTGTCTTTAAGAGAGTCCCATGGGCGGGAACAGCACGGGATGCTCAGCCTGAGCGAGTGTGCACAGCCGTCTGTGCTCGCTGAGCTGCCCGCCGGGGGCCCTGCTGTCCGTGGAACTGGGTGTCCCAGGCAACAACTCTCCATCGAGGGGTTGTTAAAACTTCCCGGGAACTAAATGGGATCTTCCAGGTGGCCCTGCTTCACTTATTCCGATAGCTGGGTCTATTTTCAGAAGAAAGAAAGCAAGAGGTGGCCACCTGAGGGGAACCACACGTTAAACTTGACTTGCAAATAAATACAAAGAAGTGCCGCTTTGCAATGTGCTTTTATCAGCTTTCCCTCCCCTGAGAAAGACATTCCTGGTTTCATTTATGAAACTTAAGGTGCCCATTTGACATGTCTTAGCTCAGCCTGCAGGGGGCAGGGGCCTCTGAAGGTGGCTCTCCCTCCCCATCGTGTCTGCTCTGGGTCTGAGGCCTGCACAAACGGGTGCAGCCGCTTAGGGGTATTTTCTGCTCCCGCTCCCCAGGCTGGGGCAGACCCTCTGGCCCCAGAGGCTGCGACACCCCCTGCCGTCCCTCGTCTGTGACACACTGAGAAGAGAACGGGAGAGACTCTGCAGAAAGAAAGCACAAAACACACAATCTCAGGAACGGAGACCTGGCCTCATGCTGAGCGGGGATCTTTATTCTTTAAAACATCGGGTCCCAGGCATTAGCGTTCAGCCGGAGCCTGGTCAGGAGCGGGGGGCTAGCAAAGCAGAGAGGAGCAGGCGGGAAGACCGCGTGTGGACATTCACCTCCCATGGCGTCCAGGTCGGTGGGCGTGGCTTCAGAATGTGCATTCTGGAAGCAAAGCACAGCAGATGTTATCGGGAACAGGTCTCCTCTCCATCCCCAGCTGCCCAGCTTCTCAAGGTCAAGCCAGGCTCCAAGGTCAACGCCTTATGCTGCATTCTCTCTTCTCTCCACCCCCCTCCCCCCCCCGTGGGAGATCAGCCACATGCCCCACTGGGCCCTGGGGGGGGGAGGGCAGATGATCAATGAGGGGGCCTCTGCGGGCCACCCTGTGCCCAGGAAGGGGTGCAGCCCCCTCCGGATTATCCTGGGACAAAGGGCAAGAGTGGCCCTTGGGGCGCTGCCTCCAGGAAGGCGTCCTCCTGAGAGGTGAGCTGGCACTTGGCTGCCAGATGGCTCACAGTGACCTCTGCTCCCAGGGTGTGTGAGGCGGGGCCGATGGAACCACCCATGTGCATGCCATCTGTCGCTGACAGGGGATTCCCGGGTGGTTATCTTGCACCCCACTGTGTCACCGAGGGGAGGGGGGCAGGGCGGGGATGCACTTAGGATGGGGTGTGGAGACACCTGGGCACCTGCCTGCACGTCACCAGTGTTGGTGGTTGGTTTGCTGATGGGCCCAGCTTTCCAAGCCCACGCCGTGTCCAGTCCCTCCAGGACAGAGTTTACCTTAGTTCCTCGATAGAATGCCCTGACTTTGCCACCTTTTTGAAACAATTGCTTTTGCATTCTTGCACAAACCGCTGGGCAACAGGACCGCAGGGAGCTGGTGGCTGGCGGCCCTGGCATGAAGCCTCTGGCTGAGGTCTCCGCCGGCGAGCAGCCACGGCACCGGGTACCCTGCCCAGGGCCCAGGGCGGGCGGCCTGCTGGGGACCGGGAGGCTCCGCACGTGCCCAGAAAGGACCCGGCGCCCGGGGAGCGGCTCACCTGTGGCCTGCAGAGGCTTGAAGCACCAGGGCACCTCGGGGATGCTCGAGTCGAAGCAGCAGCCCCGGTTGTTGCAGTGCTCGGGGGTGACCTCGGGGTACGCGCAGTCCACCCTGTCCTTGGCCGGGATGGCGCACTGGCTCTCCACTGTCCCAGACAAAGCCCGGTCAGCGGCCAGCACCCCGCTGGCTTGGGGTGGGTCTGCGGGCTCCGCTTGGCAAGCCTGCACCCTCTCCCCTCTCCCTGCCTGACTTCAGAGGGTGTGACTCCCTCCCCAGAATTACCCTCTTTCTGTGTAAATATTTAAAGAGAAACATCCCGCAGGGGGCTGGCTGTCACCTTGTCAGGAAGTCACTACAGGCCGTCCCCGCAGGCTGGCAGCGGCCGGGGAATCAGGGCCGCCTGAACCAGAAACAGGTTCCCTTTGTTTACCTACAAGAACCCATCCCCACTTAAATGAAAAGGTTGACGTGGGGGGGGGGGGGGAGTATGCATTCACAGCACACGCTAAGCCTTCCGCTTCCTTCCTTCCGGCACCCACCTGTCCCCGTGTGTCCTGAGGTCTCCAAGCCTGGATCTCAGGTCCACCAGGCCTCAGCACCTAGCCACGTCTGCTGAGGACGCCGGATAGACAGCGCACGGAATCTGCTCTGTCCTCACCACTAGCTGCCGGTCAGGCTGCAGCTCCTGACTCCCGGGTTCCCCAACATTGGAATCGGCTGGGGATCTTGAAACACCCCTTCCCCCGCCCCCTAGACATTCAGACAGAATCGGCGCATCCTGGGCTCCAGTGAGGCTAACGCCTCTGGTTTGGGAAGGGCTGCCTGTGGCACAGTTTGGTAGGGAACCTGATAAAAGCCACCCCCTAATTTCTTCAAGCCACACACACACACACACACCCCACCCGGAGGTGCACTGCAAGGATCATTCTGGAAGTCACCCTGGTCATAGGTCTATCCTTTCTGTGGGGGGCAGTGGGGCTGGGCACTGGCTCCCAGCCGCCAGCCCCGGGTTCTGACTCTGAAGGGCAGGGTGCCTTAGTCTGTTATTAACACCCTGAGCCTCAGTTTCCTTATCTCACATGGGAACAGCAAGATCCAGTTTATAGAGAGAAAAGTGAATCTGCTAAACAGCAATCACTCAGTGCATGTGGGGTCTGGTCACCTTCCTCAGATCCCCAAAAAGCCCCTGAGCTTGGGTCTTCGGTGTCCCTTCCCCTCGCCCGGGTCCCCGCTGCCACCAGGCCCACGTGGTACTCACACAGGCCCACGTACTGCGCGGACGAGCTGGAGGTCCCCAAGGCCAGGACCAGCGCCAGCAGCCAGAGCGCTCTGGCCTCCATGGTCACGGCAGGTTCTGGGGACCCGGCTGCCCAGAGCCCTCGTTTATACCCCTGTGTTTGCACAGCCTTCTGGGCTGTGTGCTTGGGGATGAGCCTTCCCTGCAGCTGGCCGCGCCCGCTTTTCCTGGCACCTGATTGTCCAGCCCCAGGAGGCCGGGCTCCCTGAGCAGAGAGGGTGGGGCGCCCCCACGGTGGTGCCTGGGGCTGACGCTCCTCCCTCAGGGAGCAGGACTGTGCCTCCCCAGGGCAGCCTGGCCAGGAGGAGAGAAGATGGGGCTGATCATCGGTACCAAGAGCCCAGCCTGGAAGAGTCTGGAAGGCTCCCTCTGCAATGACAACAGTCCCCGGGCCACTTAGTCCCGGCCCTGACAGGTGGCTGCTGCAGGCACCCTGAGACTGAGGGCAAGCCTGGGTCTGGACTGTCCTGGGAGCCCTTCCCTGAAGCCCCTCCCACCCTGGGCTTGGTGTGCAGGCGTCAGGGAAGGCGAGGGTCCAAGAAGCAGGTGAAATGGCCCTGGGGGCTGGGCTGCCTTCCACCCGTGGGATGCATGGCCAGGGGCACACCTATGTAACCAGCACTGACTAAGTGTGGGCCACAGCCCTGGCGCTTGGCCTGCACATGCTGAGCCCTGGGGGCAGCAGGCATAGGCCCTGACCTCAGAGACCACGGCTCCGGAGGGAGAACAAGGCTTAGCGTGTACATTGCGGTGCCATGTGATCAGAGCCGGCACAATGCTGCTCAGCAGGCTTCTCATCTGGGGAGAGATCTCCACTGGGCCTTGAAAGATGAACAGGAATTCGCAGATGGGTGAGTTCAGAAGGGCGTTCCAGGCAGACACTAGGTCACCACCTCTCACCAAACACGGAGTCCATTGTGTCCTGCACGGGGCTACATGTTCTCTGTCACCTCTCGGCTTCTGACAGTGTCACTCGCGGCTCCCGGAGCCAGCAGGGAGCCAAGTGGAGGAAGAAAGTACAAAGTCATGCTCATCGACACCTCTGGGTGGGCCCTGGTGCCACACCCCTCCCAGGAGCCTCCTGCTGACCAGCTGCCACATCGCTCTGCAGCTGCCTTGGGTGTGGCCCCGCCCACTGGGTCTGCAGTTCCTCCTGCCAGACCCGTCTGCAGGTAGCAGCCATGGTGACAGCTGCAGGAGGCCGCTGTCTTTGGGCGTGGTTTCCACTGAGTGCACATGGGGGAGGGTGTTAGGACTTGCAAATGTGTCACCCACCAACTGTGCAGGGGGCGGGGGAGAGAGCAGGGTCCCAGTGAGTCCAGACAGAGGCCATGGTCCTAGGATGCTCCACAGAGGACCTGGTCTCCTGTCCTCAATACTGGGCCAGTGCCTGTCCTCCCACACATGGTGGAAAGGGGGGGGGGAGGTCATATGACAGCCCCTGGTGTGTTCAGGGAAAGCCAGTGTCCACCTCAAGGTATACTTGGGGTGGCCTCACCAGTGACCTCTAACCCAGAGCTCCTTTGGGCGCAGAACTATTGCATCAGCCCAGGTGCTGGTGCAGCAAGGAAAGTCCCCAGCAAGGAGTGGGTGGATGATGGGGACACAAAGGTGCAGAGATAAGTCAGAAATAAACAGAGCTGATAGCTGGGAAGAAAATGTGTGTGGGGACACCAGGCCCCTCGCTGACAGCCTGCCTTCTGGACAAGGGGGAGGGGGGAAAGGGAGTTTATCTCACCCACTGAACAAAGAAGTCAGCAGTCTTGAGACTTGTCAAGATAAAAGCACCAGATGGTCTCATAAATTCTGGGAAAAGCCACAACAAAATAAAAGGGGACCTTGACATCTAGTCTGTTGTCCAAGATATCCAGCAAAGACCCTTTGAAACCTGTGCAGGGAGGTATAAAACCCCTCCAGCCCCCAATGGGCACACGCTCAGGCTAGCTGAGTTGCCCACTTATGCTATATGCCAAGAGTATTTTATTTTTTATTTTTGGTTAAACCTCACCTGAGGATATTTTTCCATTGATTTTCAGAGAGATTAGAAGGGAGGGGGAGAGACACACAGAGAGAAACCTCGATGTATTTATGGATATGAGTGAGAATAACATGAACTTCAGACCAATGGTGAACTCTGGGAAAAGGATGAGTAAAGAGGACACATTTATAATTTTATTTTTTATATTTCATGCACTGGAGGGGGGGTCCCTCAGCCCGGCCTGACCCCTCTCACAGTCCGGATGCCCTCAAGGGTGGGAGGCGACCCAGCAATCAGAGGAAAACAATACCCCATCACACCTCTGCTGCTGCCACTGCTGGCAGTGCAAGCCTTGGCTTGCCCTGGATACCTCTGATCCTTAGGTGACTCTGGGCAGCTGGGCAGCCACCATCTGAGGCTTGCCTGTGCCTTTGGCCAGCCCTGGGCAGCTGGAGAGCTGAGGGGACTGGGGGACTCCCGAGGCAGGCTCCCTGGTGGGACTGAGGGGACTGTGTACCGCCATCTTTGAAACAGTGTGAGGGTCCATTAGCATAGTCCCTCTTTATTAGATAGGATAAGAGGCACTGAAGCAAAAAGAACAAAAAAAACCTAGCCTCTATGAATCTGAGTAGTGAATATATAGATGACTGTAGAGGGCTTCATAGGAAGGCACATGGACATTCTCTAAATTGTCAGCTGAGCCCAAGGCATTGGCAGAGTTCATGTCCCAGTCACACACCCCCACCCCCCTCAAGAGGGCTGGGGTGTTATTCAGTTTCTGACTTACCTTTGTCCAGGTGTCAGCAGGGGCGGGTCTAGATATGTAAACCCAGTAATGTTAGGGCCTAGTTAAGAATGCAAATAAGCTCCTTTGACCCTATAAATAAACCTGCTGCGTGGCTTGGGGGCTCGCTGCCTCTCCATCAGAGAGGATGGCGCCCACCTGGCGCCCAGCTTGATGAATCTATTTCTGCCTCTTGGTCTCTATCTTTCTTAATTTCTTAATCCCCAGCTCCTCCACTCAGAACCCTGACTGTTTCCTTTTCCGTGATGGAGATAGACACGGAAAACAGAGAAACAGCCCCCCGCAGATGACTATTACATTTTTTTTCTCTATCTAATGAAAGGCGAAATATCACCATGTAAGATTTTTATTTTTATTTTTAATCCCTAAAACATAAAGTGATTCGGGAGGCAGGGAGGGAGGTGCTGAGGGAGGGTGAGCCTGGCAGAAGTCAACCCGCTGTCTAGGATCAGAGCACTGGGCTCCGGGAGGCTGGTCACTGTCGGAGAGGTGTATCAGGCCAGGGACAGGGCAGAGGGCCACTTAGAAATCCCACCAGCATAGATAGATAGATAGATAGATAGATAGATAGATAGATGAATGTCTCAAGTCATTTCAAGTTGTCTTGTTTAATTCTTAGTTCTTGGGCTTCTGCAGTGCAATCTCAACTTTCTCTCTACATCAGTAGATTTGCTAAATCTGCTGAAGATGAGTACCTGGCTGTGTTCCTTTTTGGGGGTGGGGGGTGGAAGTAGGGTGACCTGGCATCCCAGAGGGGAAGCTCCACGTGAGTGTCCATGTTTCATACTGCTCATCTCTGGATCAGATGCACAGTCCCTGTGTCCTCCATGCTGGGCCGTCTCACCCTGCACCTCAGAGTAGGTCTGAGTAAGCAGACTAGAGATTGCGATTCGGACGCCTGAGAAATGACCCCTCATTTGTTCAGTCACAGGGGTGTGCTTGTGGACCGCTCACCAGCAGAAAAGGTCTTAGATTTGTCACTAAAATGTAGAATAAGAACAGTCAGAATTAAGAGTCTTACGTCCCTTAACATGCAACCTTTTTGAAAGGTTAGAGTCGGCCATGCGTGGGCAGGTTAAATAGCCACCTCAGATGGTAGATAAAGGAAAGTTGAATTTATTTAAGAAAAAGGAGGTGGAGAATGGGGATACCCAAGGGGAGGGCCACACAGCACTGAGCCAAGGGGTATTAGTCAATATACTCAGGAGAGTGAAGCAAGGAAGGGCGTAGAATAAGCAGCAGGAGAGCCCGGGCTGGGCTGCTCGGGCTCCCTGGGAAGCCAGAGAAAAGGGGGCCTTGGGAACAGGCGCAGGGGGTTAGCGGGGATGAGCTGCCACTGCCCACCGTTTCCCTGGTTGCACGTCTCATGGGCCCCTTAGAAGTTAGGGGCCACATGCCTGTGGGGAAAGGAGAGGGGGAAGGAATGGCACAGGCGTGCCCCCCTAGGCGGGGTGTGCATGCTGGGTCCTGTGTCCTGAGAGTATCGCTCTCTTGCAGGTGGGAATCTGAGGGGAGGTTTCAGAGAGGGTCTCGATAAAATATTTGTCAGCCCTCCAGATGTGCTCTTTCAGGGTCGAGGTCTCCACTGATTGGCTGGCACCAGGGCAGGGGGTCCTTAGTCATTGCAGCTGGCCCTGAGGGCAGTCATGGTGTCACTGGTCTGGTTTTTCTGCTTTTCTGGGCCTAGAGCTGACATACAACTGAGGCCTGGATGCTATCTTTCGGGAGGAAAGGTCAAGGGTCTAAACCAAATGACGAGGATATGCTAGGGGAGGACAGGCTACCCTGGGACCAGGTTCTTGTTTTCCTAGGTTTGCCCTTGCTAGGCATCGGGGCTTTCTGCCTGCTGAGTTTCTGCACCTGGCCCATCGGCCTTGCTCTGCTCATATCTGTCTAATGCTTATGCTTGTTTTTCCTGCTACATCTCCAACAGTGATTAGCCCAGCGCTAGAGAGTAGTTTAGGGAGAATTAAAAAGAAATTGAAAGCAAATCCCACCCTTAAGAATGTTTGCCAAAAACAAAAACAGAACATTCTATCCAACCGGCAGAGAACCGATAAGATGACGCAGGTTGAGTCTTAGGTGGGGAGGCAGCTGGTCACTGGCCCGGAGGCATGGGGCTGTCTACACAGGGGCAGGGAGAGCTCTCTGCGGAGGACGGTTCCTGACCTCTGGCCACTCTCCCGGTGGCTGCTGGGAGGATTCTGGCTGGGTTATGCTAAAGGTGCCCTGTGGGTATTTGCTGGGATCGCAGCAAGCAGATCTCTCAGGTGGGCCCTTTGGCACTCACCATCATTTCAGATCCCTTTTTCCTGCCCTAATGGGTTCCCCTTATGAAGACTGTAATCCACCATGGGGTTGAAAACAGAGTGTGAGATTGCAAAGAATGGCAACATATGCAGGCAAGCACCACCCCCCTCTCTACACCCCCTCCTGTCCCACTCAGTTATAAAGGTACCCCATGTGCTCAAGACTCATCAGAGCCCTGTTTTGCATATCAAATAGCAAGAAACTACATTCCAAGGCCCTTGCTCCATTATCCATATGTACATAGCTCTCCCAGGGTATCTTCCTTCTGAATATCTTCAGGGGTTTTACCACAGTGGTGTTTGTTAAGCTCCTGCAGGCGGACGCGTTATTGAACCAGGAACCATCAATCAATATTTACCAAACATCCACTGTGTGCCCAGGCTTCTGCCAGGTGCCGTGGGAGGTTGCCGAGGGAGAAGATGGAGAGGTCCCTGTTGATAAGAAAGCTGTAGACAGGGAGGGAACATCACACCCTCCGAGGCATGCGCCCTGTGGAATCCATGTGGCATTCCTGCTGCTACCGCCACTGCCCTCTAGTGGGCTCACCCATAAAGGACTGAGTAGGTGAAATGCTAACTTCAAAAGCAAGTTCACAAATAAACACGCAGCCCAGGGCGGGAGAGATCTGTGGGCACTGGAGCCTTGGTGTTAATGCCTCACTCTTCCTAGCAGAGGAAATCTTAAAGGAACAGGAGACTCTGAACTGAGCCACGCAGAAGTGATGTGACCGAGTCAAGGAGGAGGCATTGCCTGAACGTGAGAAACGGGGAGATGAAGGAACCCCCTCTCAGGGAGAGAAGTTGCCTCTCTCTGGGGCATCGGGGCAGGGGGAGACTGTCCTAGACTCAGAGCAGCTGTGGTGGAGGAGATCCTGGGCAGTCCCCCCGCCCCCTGGCAGGAGGGTCCCCAGGACCTCGTTTCCAGATGGAAGATGCTCAAGGGCCAAGCACAGTGGTCATGACCCTGGCCCTTCACCTTCATCTTGTAGTGAGGAAGGGTGAGAGAGGATGGCCCTGTAGGGTTAGAGACAGAAGATGGGGTACAAGCTTCTTGTGGGTGTCACGGGTTCCTGAAGGACAACCATGGTGCCCGCGCTGGGTGTGGTGTTCCAGCAGTGATGTACAGGCAGCCGAGTGGGTAAAGCACCATCGTCATGCTGCTAGCAGGTGTGGCTGCCTCTGTAACAGGAGATCCACATGCAAGCACTGATTCATTACGGTTGTGACGATGTTGAGATGCAAACTCTAAGGCATTCCCGGTCCCCCATGACCCCGCTCAGCTCAACTGGGTCCAACGCAATGCCCAGACCCCTACACTGCCCCCACGCTGGGTGGCATGCCCAGAGCAGCTGTCCAGTCCTGGGGCAGACCCTTGGCTTCACCTGCTCTCCGAGGGCTTCCCCTAAGCCGCCTTTGCTTACTGGGCGCCGCTCTCTGCTCAGCTCCCCGGTACCCCGACTGTGGGAGTGGGGAGGACCTTGCCAGGTGATTGGGGGGGGGGGGGTGCGGGCGGCAGGAGGGGTTATGAAAAGGATGAAGGATGCTGACCTGCCTGCAGCTCACAGGAGAGGAGCTCGACAGCGCTGCGCCCTGGGGCAGCAGTTACTTATCTGACAAGTTGCATGGCTCCTGGCCGGTGGGGAGTCGCTATTGAATCGATGGGAACGCATCAGCAGTGGTGGAGGTTCATCGATCCCCGGGAAAGCACACGGGGCAGATGGGCAGGCACCTGCGCCGGCTGTATTGGCGCTTTTGGCTGCGATGAGAATCATCTGGCTCCAAGGTGCACTGCAGAGCAGCCGGGCCATCAGCAGGGGCGTCTGAGAGTCGGAGGCTGATTAACAGCTCCTGGGGTTAATGTCAGGTCTAAGAGGGAGCAGGAGGTAAAGCGGGCAGAGAGGGGGCAGTGGCTGCCAAGGCTGTAGACGTGAACACAAAATAAAAAATAATAATAAATAGAACCCTCAGCCCCTTTTCAGGAACTGCAAAAATAATTCACAGTAATTTTGTATGGTATAAGACAAAGTGAATTTGTTATCAGTGGAAGTGTGTTGTTTTTTTTACCAGAGAACGCTGCTCATCCTGGTAAGCCAAGCCGCTGTGGACCGCCCTCTGAGTGTCTGCTCCTGCTGTGGGAGTGCACTGACTACCAGGGGGCAGCTCCTTCTTTGAGCATCTGCCCCCTGGTGGTCAGTGCACATCATAGTGACTGGTCGACCCGTCGTTCTGGTCATTCTGCCTTTTGGTCTCTGGGCTTTTATATTTTGAGATAGGACAGAGCTAGAACCCACCCAAACGTCCATCAGCTGGTGACATAATGTGAAATACCCCAAATCATGGAACACTAAGCAACAAGGAAAAGCAATGAAGGACCTGAATGAACCTCAAAAGTAGTATGTTGCCTGGCTTGCGTGGCTCACTGGTTTAGTGTCAACCTATGAACTAGGAGGTCACTGTTCGATTCCAGGTCAGGCCACATGCCTTAGTTGTGGGCTCTATCTCCAGTGTGGGGTGTATAGGAGGCAGCTGATCTATGATTCTCTCTTTTCATAGATGTTTCTATCTCTCCCTCCCTCTGCCTCTCTGAAATCAATAAAAATAAATATATTTCTAAAAGCAGTCTGCTGAATGAAAGACTCAAAAGACTACACACGGTGTGATTAAGCTTCTGTGAAATTCCAGCAGAGGCCAAACTACACTGAAAGAAAGCAGGTCATTGGTCTCTTGGAGCTGGAGGTGGGAGGAGGGTCTGCATTACAAAAGAGCATAAGGAAATGCGTGGGTGGGGGGTGAGGATGAAGATGTTCTATCTTTTCACTGTGGTCATGTCTGCATGGCTGTACACATTTTTCAAAACTCACTGGGCTGGTTTACTTAAAATAGGCCATTTTTACTGTCCTGCATTATACCTCCAGGAAGCTAATGCAAAAAAGCACACACACCTCAAGGTATAAACATCACCATGACCTGTGTTCCCATTGTGAAAACAGTGAACTGGTCGATGGAAGGGTGGTTCTGTGACTGAGTTGTGTGGTCCCCCAATTCATGTGTGACTGTCCTTGGAGATGGAGCCTTTATGGACATAATTAAGCTTAAATGAAGCCGTAAGCATAGGACCCTGATCTGACAGGGTTAGAGTCCTTATAAGAAGAGGAAGAGAGACAAGAGCCGGCCCCTCTCTCTCATGTGCATGTGAGTCTTCCCCGTGAGGACACAGAGAGAAGGCGAGGCGGGAAGAGAGCTGTTTCTAACCCCCAGGCGCAACTTTAAACAGAATCTCTGCTTCTCGAGTCCTCATCAATAAAGTCAGGCTGATCTGGCTTTAGAAGCTCCGCAACTTACAATAGTCAGTGAGATCAATTTCTTGAGGTTAAGCTATACAGAGGCATAGATGCCACATCATTGCTGCCTGAAGTGCCCAGTAGGGGGTAGGTGAAGGTTGGAGAATTGTGTTCTTGTGTTGGCCAGCAGGGGGCACTAGAGGAAAGGCAGCGGAGTGAGCATCCTTGGCCCAGGGAGGCTCTTTAAGGTGGAAAACACCTTAGATTCATTAGCCATGAGTCCGAATGGGACGAATAGAAGGGTCCTTCCTTCCCTTAAGTCACGTGTTCGATGGTGTGAAATTAAGATTGAACATCTACGTTCAATCACAGGAAAATAAATATGGAAGCTGTCACTCAGGGGCCCTTGTGGGAACCTGGTCACCCAGCCCTGGAGCCGGGGCATCAGCACATCTGTGTCTGAGCTGCCAGAGAGGGCTGGCTGCACTGGAGCTGGGATCAGACTCTTTCGGGGTCCATGGAATGGAGGCGAATCCTCTATTCCCAACCCCCAAGGTGGCAGGGAAGCTGAGGAAACTCCAGGGGTGTGCTGGGACCTCCCACCACAACCCACAGATACTGACCAGCCTTCGGGGAGAAGCAGAGGCCGTGAGCAGGGCAGGGAACACCGCCAGCCAGGTAGACCCCCGGCTTTCCCGATGAGGTGGCAGCCTCGGTAGGTAGTCCAGCCTGTGATGGGGCCGCTGCCCACCGGGACCATAGTGTTAGCCAGGGCCACAGAAGAACCCCAGGGAGAGGGCTTGGCAGGGATGGGCCTCTTACATGAGGACGTGGGCTCCTGGAGGGGCTGATGGGCACTGAGTAATGGGACCGCATTGTCATCCTGATTAATGGAGCTGGGCCTACGGGGAAGTGTGTGTGTTAATGATAATAATGACTAGCATCATGTTCTCATTAAGCACTCGCTGTGTGCCCGACATGTTCTAAGCTCATCTAATGAATTAACTCTTGAATCCTGTCAAAAGCCTGTAGGAAAAGGGGCTATTAACGCCTTCGCTTGCACATAAGACAGTAAGATGAGGCGCAGAGCATCTTGTAAGGTTTGAGGCACAGGAAACTGACCACCAAGACATATTAAAGTAAAGTTTATTCCCCAGTAATGAGCGGGACTCATCACGGAGGTAGAGAAATCAGAATTGAAGGAGTGGGGAGGGGAGAAAGGACCCAGCTGGGCTGCCCCCACAGATGGACATGGAGAGAAGCAGCACGGGGCGGGTCTGAGGAGTCTTTTTGAGAGGAGGAACTGGAAAGGGCTGGACCCAGGGCAGAACAGGAAGGGGTGGGCTCCAGGGCACTTCGGCACGCACTGATTGGTAGTTCAATGTCTTGGGGATGTCTCTGTGACAGATGCCAGTAATGTCATAACTCTGCCCACCACTTGGCGGGCGGGAGGATCTCACACATCTAAGTAACTTGTCCAAGGTCACACAGCGAGGAAGAGACGTAGGTACAGAAACTGTGGCCAGCATAAGTGCAGTGCTCTCTTTAGGAGACCCGATACAGATAGTCTTATTGCAGCGCCCGGACGCCATGGGGCTCCGTGGACGTGCCTATGAGGCTGTGGCCTTTCCTCCTCCCCCTTTAGGCAAAGGGGTGTCTCCCTGAACCCTGAAACAACAGCCAGGAGAATAAATATCTGCTACCAGCAATGAGCACACAGGTGCTCCTCACTACTCATGGACTCCCTGCTCGCAATCTGCCTGCTCGCTAAGATGTATTTGCAACTCCAAAGTCAGTACTCCCGGTGGGTGTGAGGTGAAGGCTGATGCAGGAATGTGCAGAGTGTAAAAACTCAAGGTCCACCCTAACTGGTTTGGCTCAGTGGATAGAGCATTGACCTACAGACTTAAGGGTCCCAGGTTGAATTCCCGTCAAGGGCTTGTACCTTGGTTGCGGGCACATCCCCAGTAGGGGGTGTGCAGGAGGCAGCTGATCGATGTTTCTCTCTCATTGATGTTTCTAGCTCTTTATCCCTCTTCCTTCCTCTCTAAAAAAAAAAATCAATAAAATATATTTAATAAAAAAAATAAAAAACTTGAGGTCCAACAGGGTACTCCCATGAGGTCCAACAAGGCCCTTCTGCCTTCCCGTTTCCACACTGGCTGTAAGCGCGCGTCTTTTCACGGCCAGTGTAGATCTCCCTGCTGGCATTTTTGTGCTTTCCGGTGGTGATTGTGCACGTGAGTGGTCCCCAAGCACGGTGGGCAAGGGCTGGCTAGCGTCCTAGGGACAAGGCTGTGGTGTTTCTCAGAGAGAAAGCAGGTTCTGGGCCAGCTTCCTCGGCAGTGAGCTGAGTTGCAGGTGGCTGTGAGCCCAGTGCTAGTGAGCCAACAATACACAGTAAGCTACTGCAAACAGAAGCACACCTCAGGCAGCGCCACGCATTGGTCAGTGGGTGGAACTGGTCAGGACGCTCCTGGGAACCTGGCCCGTGTTTCCCCGATCCCCGTGGTTCAATATTTGCCAGTTCAGTGCCGGTGACTTTCTAGGACATAACCACCTTGAAAGCGAGAGCCAGTTACATATATTCAAGGTACAGTGCGTGTGCCTTGTGTGTGCAGTCCGTGTGCAGTGCGTGTAATGAGCAAATGCCCAGCCCACCGGACCCACCCACACCAGGACGCAGTCACACTGCCCTGACGCCGTGTGGAAAGGGCTTTGCTACTTGGACAGAGGGCGGCCCTGCTTGGTGTCGGGACAGGAGGAGCCGCAGGGCCCTCTGCCCAGGCTCTCCGGGAAGGTGCTGCTCGGAGTGGGGCCACGGGGCACCGGGCAGCTCACATTACTTTTCTTCCACGGCCACTGGCGAGGTGTCAGCATTACCCAGGCTTCACAAACAGAGCTTCTGGGAACCTGGACGCTAAGAGAGGCGCATCACACACCTGGGACACCACCCACACGTGCCCTGTGGTGTCCCCTCCGCCAGTGCAGGCTGGTCCCCTCTCCTGTGACTGCTTCTCAGACCACCTTCAGCACCTGAGCAGGACAGCAAGGGCCTGCGTGAACCTCAGAAGCCAGGAGACCAGGGAGTGTGTGACTGTGGGGGGGCAGGGGGTGCTTCCCCTTCCCCTGCTCCCAACGGCATGGTCATGGTCACAGGCGGACCCTCTGCACCCAGCCTCACCCTCCTCACCATCAGCGGCATGACTGCCAGAGCCCAGCGGAGACCGGGTGCCTCTGAGGGGAGGGGGATGGAGGGAGAGGAGCAGAGATGGCGGAGGAGAAAATAACTCCTCACAGGAGGGAAGGAGGGGGAGGGATGAGACAGAGGGAGCAGAGAGAAGGACGAAGAAAAGTTCGTTTTTCTGATGAGAGGGTTCGTAGGTCCCCAACCATTGCTCCAGGGCCAACGAGGACCCTCTGGTGGCCACGTGAAGGAGGAGGAGGAGGAGGAGGGGACAGCGCAATACAGGCCACGTTGGATGCCGTGCAGTGAGCTGCCATCAGGGGCTTTGGAGCTGACAGGAGCTACCGTATTGAATCAGGAAAACGTCCCAAGGACCCCCAAGCTCCTAGCAAACACCCCTGAAATCGCTTAAGACTCCGCAGGCAATCGTCAGAGGGCGCTGTAGGAACTGGCTCAGAAATGAGGGTGTTTATGCGCCAAAGAGGATCCTCAGGGAGGACGTGGGAGGAGGTGGGGTCCAAGAGGAGGATTTTGAGAAAACCTTCAGGGTGGGGCCCGGAGATTCCCGCCCGTGGTCCACGCTCTGCCTGAGAACAAGAGGTCCCTGGGCCAGAACGCGCCCACACCGGCCGGAAGCCAGGAGCTCCCGCCAAACCCAGAGGCAGGGCAGCCGCGCGGGTTTCGGGAGTCGGGCCTCCAGACTCTCAGGGCCTCCGCACGTGTGACCGGCACCCTGCGGGCGAAGGTGAGAAGACCAGCACCCAGTGATCAACAAGCTCACCATTGCCCGCGCCTGTCTCATTGGCCATTTGTCCCGAGTGTTTCTGAGACCCCCAGCTCCAGCCACAGGCACCCACTTATTCAGCCCCCAAGGGTGCTGTGAGCGAGAGGAAGCTATGACCGGCTTGAGGCCACAGGTGGCCTCCTTCTGAAAAGCGGCGTCCCCAGAGGGGCTGGGGGCCCTGGCCCTCAGTTCAAGGGCAGCTGGTCCAAGATGCCTTGTGTCACAGGGAAGTGACTTGCAGTTGCGTTCTGAAATCATATGTTACTGCAAGACTCTTAAGGGCTAGAGTCACGTGAGTTTACACACGTGTGTATACACGCGACCCACGGGTTCAGGAGTTAGAAGTGAGGCGGATTCAGAAACTCACTCACACGGGGTACTGGATTGCTGCAAGAGTCGCCAGACACATGGGATGAATTTTTGCTCATATGGGAAATGAAAGAGCATTAAAGCCACACACACACACACACACACGCACACACACACACACACATACACAAATACACACACACACATGCAGACACACACCCACGCACGTGCGCACACACACACACCTGTCTCCGCCTCTGTGTCAATGAAGCCACAATAAAATGGAACCAATGGTAAGGGTTTCCTTTATTTGAAGACACTGAATGTGAAACCGCTGAGCCATATACAAAGGGACAAAGAAAACCCAGGCGCTCGGAAAACACGGATCAGGAGCCGGGTGAGCTGGCGAGTCCCCTCACTGTTCAGACCATGCAGGAGCCGGCGGGTCCCCTGAAGCCACTGCCTCTTAGTAATGACAGTCTGGAAATGTACAAAGCGAGACGCTGGTGAGAGGTCAGAGCCCGGAGCCTGAGCTAAGGGTGCTGTGGGTCCCGTGGCACCAGGCCCCGCGCCCAGCTGTGCCCGTGGAGGAAGCTCCCCTGCTGGGACAAACGCCCGGGGCTGGGGTGGCCTCGGGGGGCCAGTCTCCCCAAACAGCTGGCCATCTTCCAGGGGGACCCTTAGATCGCCCTTGGAAATTTCTGGAAGGGGAGGCTGTGCTCTTCAAGGACCAGGGCCCTCCTCCCAGGCATTTTGGGGAGAAATGCCTGCTTTTCTTTTATCTTGCCAAGCTCAGTGTCGGAGACGCATTGCGATGGAGGAGGGGGAGGGGGCTGGGCCCTCTGGGACTGGCACCGAAGCAGACGCTGGGGCAGAACCTGGCATGCATGGCCACGTGAGAGGGCAGGAGGTCCACAGAGAGGAGGCCACGTCTGCTCTGTTCTGGGCCCCGTCCCTGGTACCCAGCACAGCGAGGGCATTTAGTAGCACCCAAACATGGGGACTGGACTGTGAGGCCACCCGTGTGGGCCACGGTCCAGGGGCACTGCTGAAAACACTGCTTTTAAACAGCCATAAAGACCCAGGGTGCTGTGTGGCTCTAAGCATGGCTCTAAAGGACGCCGCCATGGCTGAGAATGTCCTGGACTTGCCTCACGGGAAAGGCACGCTCACCCATCAGCCCACGTGTCCCCTGAAATGGCCCCTCTGGGCCGGGAGCTGGGGCCTCGGCGGCATTCCGGCAGGACGTCCCGGTAAGAGCACCCCCTCCCCGGCGCCCACCTTCCGAGAAGGCCCCGGGCCCGGCACCGGACGGCTGCCCGCGGCGAGGTTACCTTGCACGGGCCGGGGGAAGAAGCACCAGGGCACCTCGGGGATGGCGTCGGAGAAGCAGCACTTGCGGGATGCGCAGTCCTCGGGGCTGATGCCCGGGTAGCCGCAGTTCACGCGGGACGACACTTCCATCACACACTCCTCATTTTCTGCCACCGGGTGGGAGAGAAACAACACAGAGACGCAGTTAGGCCGCTCTGTGGACTAGAGCAGTGGTCAGCAAACTCATCAGTCATCAGAGCCAAATATCAGCAGCACAACGATTGACATTTCTTTGGAGAGCCAATTTTTTTAAACTTAAACTATCTAGGTAGGTACATTATTATTCACTTCATTAGGGTCCTCCTAAGCTGGCCTTTGCTAAAAACCCAAGGGGCCGAAGAGCCGCATGTGGCTCACGAGCCGCAGTTTGCCGACCACTGGATTAGACAATTCCCACCCTTTCCCTTTGGGGACACCTCTGATTTACAGCCGAGATGTGTCAGGAGGACCTTCTGAGGCTGGGCCACCCGAGGCCTGCACACAGGTTAGTGCCAGCGGCTGGCCACCCCTACAATCAAATGTCACACGTCAGAAGCCCAAAAGTACTGGGGCCTCAAGAAAGTTATTTCTCCTCTCTGGACTCCTCTCTGGCTGCCCCATTTTACAGAGGGGAACACCAAGTCCAGAGAGGAGAAGTAGCTTTCAGGCTCTAAAGCATTTGGCACAAAGTATTGAAACCTAACAGCATGTCTCCTCGAGGGAGGCTCCCGGCCAGCAGCCAGCCTCAGGGCCTGGGAGCCTCGCACTCAGTCCCCGTCCCTCCCCCCCTCTGGGAGTGTGGGCAAGAGGCCGGGTGTGCGTTTCGGACACGCCAGCTTGCCATGCACCCACTTTCCTGTGTGGGCGCCTCGGGATGGGCGACCTGCTCTCTGGAGCATCTGGCGCAAAGCCACTCTCAGGAGTGGACCTAACTTCCTAGCGCTGAGTCTGCGAGCAGCCACGTGAGTGAGGTGCCATGAAGGGCCTCCTTCCCCCGGCAGCACCTCCGGGTATGCTATTACTGCAGGAGAGGCCCCAGTGATGTTGTTTTCTTTTTTAAAAAAGAAACAACAACGTATTTTATTGATTTTTTACAGAGAGGAAGGGAGAAGCATAGAGAGTTAGAAACACCGATGAGAGAGAAGCATCCATCAGCTGCCTCCTGCACACCCCCTACTGGGGATGTGTCCGCAACCAAGGCACATGCCCTTGACCGGAATGGAACCTGGGACCCTTCAGTCTGCAGGCTGTTCTCTTCAAGTGCAGAGAACCAGGTTCTGTACACACACGGGCTCCCACAGGTGTCTGCCAAAGGGGCAAAGGGCTGGCACGTGGGCTCCGGGTGTGGACACAGGTGAAGGGGGATTTTCTCTTCCCGTTGGCGGCCCTGGGCACCGGGCCCCGGCACCATCGGGGGCCTGGGCTGTGGGCCCACTGCCCTGCGGTTACCTTGCATGGGGAGCGGCGTGAAGCACCAGGGCACCCCCGGGATGGAGTCGTCGAAGCAGCAGCCGGCGGAGAAGCACTGCTCGCTGGTGATGCCCGGGAAGCCGCAGTTCTTCCTGCTGTCGGGGTTCATCCGGGAGCACTGGCAGGGGGCTGTGGGGAGACGGGTCAGCACCCCTGCACGCTGCGCCGCTCCGGGCACACTCGTGTCCAGCAGGGACGTGCAAAGCCTTGTCCCACCCACACGTGACAGGGCTTTGCTGCAATTGTGTCATTTGTAAAAAAATATATTTTAAAAAATAAAATAACCTTCTGGAAAGAGGTGGACAGATGGACCCACGTGGAGACCGAGATGAAAGGGGATCAAAGCCGGACTCCAAGGAGCCCCTGAGGGGGCCTCCTGCCCGGCCCCTCTCCTCAAGAAGGCCCCCCAGCACCAGGGGTCACCCCGACCTTGTCTCACAGACCTCAGGTATCCTCCCTGAATCGCAGGAAAGCAAGTGTGAACGTGCACGGAGCTGGGCGTGCGGCCCACACCACAAACCTCGGGTGCCTTCCCGGCTGCTTCCTCCCTGCAGCTCCGAGCCCTCCTCCCCTCCCCCTGAGAGAAGCCAGTGGAACGGAGACCCTGGGGACCTCCCGTGCCCACTGGGCTTGGGCTCTAGCAGGTGCTCTGGGCTCGCTGGCCCAGAGGCCCTGCTGCCCAGATGTGGACACTGAGCCACGAGGGTCACTTGGGGCATTTACTTACATGGTTTCCCGGCCCCCGCCATGGCACACAGGCCCAGGACGAGGACCGCTGCCAGGAGCCGGGCGCCTGCCATGTCCGCGCTCGCTCAGCTGCACCGGGGCCGCTGCAGAATGCCGGGGCCGCTGCCAGCGGGCGTTTTATCTTCGCCTCTCTGTTTGCTCAGCAAGCGGAAGTAACCTTTCCCTCTCACCTCTGGCCGCGGCCCCCTTCGGATCCTTTGTTAGGAAATGGGGCTGAGATAGTCGGCCGCGAGACAGAGGGCCACGCAGGCGAGGCTTCCGGGCCAGGTGCCATGCTCTGGGCACCAGGGCGGACTCCCCTGCCCAGCCGGGAGCTGGGCCGTTCCAGGATGCCAACGTGGAAGACTGGCCACATGCATGTCTGGAGCTGGGCGCCACAGGGTCACACCCAGGAAGGGGTAAGCCATGCATTTCTCCAGATAAAGTAGGTGCCTACCACAGGAATTAAATAGATATGGCCCAAGGCTATTTGGGGAAATCACCAGGCCAGCTGCCAGCTATCAGCAGAGAGAAGACCCCCCTCCTTCAGGAATGGGGGGCCCTCCGAGGAGGGCAGGAGACCCCTCCTCCATGGTGCACCAACAGGGCTTCCCTGGCCAGCACTTCCTCACTCCATCTTGGGGAGGGGGCTGCTCTCCTCAGAGATGAGTCTGATTAGGTGAAAGGAGAAGCCCGGATGGATGCAAAAATAAGTTCATCTCAGCAACCCTCCGAAATCCCTCATGATCTGGACTTACATACCCCCAGCCTCTCCTGTTGCTGGGTCTCCCTCACAGTTTATGCCTTTCACACTTCTCTCCACACACCTTGGCCTTTGAGCCTTTGCTGGTGTGTCCTCATTTCTCTCAGTGCCCTCCCTCCACTCTTCGCCTTCCTAACTCCCTCCTGCACTTGAGCTCTCAATTCAGGAGTCACTTCTTCCAGAAAGATTCCCCTTACTTCCCTCAGAGAGATGGCAGGTCCCTCACCCCTCTCCCAAACATCTTCTGTTCACCTGATTCAAAACATCAGCTGCACCTACATTTTAGAACGTAGATTTTTACTTTTCTCTTGTTAACTGTACCAACGATAACAGCTAACACTTACTGTGGGCTAGCTTTGTGTCAAATGATCACCTGAGGATTTCATAGGCTAGATCATATCCTTCCAGCTAGATCATATCCTAGGAAGGGCTAAAGCTATTGCCCATTTTATGGTCTACACGGGAAGATATCTCCTATTCACTGTGTATCTTAGCACTGGACCGTGTCTGCACATCAGGGCTTCCTTCATGAGGGGAGTGGAGTGAAGAAGTAAAGAGACAGCAACTCAGGAGCTGAGGAATGGGAACTTCCCACCTAGAGTTGACTACTACCCAAATTACCTTTAAATCTCATAAAATAGTATCTAGACATAGATAGAGACACACAACTAAGGCAAGCCTCCTCACGCCTCTGGATTACAGTGCCATTTGTAAAGGGAGGTGGGCTTACTCAGTGCTCTCTAATGTCTCATGTGCCTCCTACAGCCCAAGAGAAATCATATCTCATTTTACACTATCATCAGGGAAAAACTATTTTTATTACCATTTACATGTCTAGCGCCCCTAAATGTTGAGTGTGTGTGTTGGGGGGAGGGGAGGGAGAGAATTGGTGCGGAGAGGGGGGGTGAACAGCATATAATTCAATTTCCTCCCCAGCTTTCCAGGTTTCTGGAGTTTGGTTGTGCTGCCCATGGAGCCCATGATTAAATTTATCTACTTAATGAAGGAGTCGGCCAAAGTTAGGGGAGGACATACACAGATGAACTACTGCTGGTGAGAATTTTGGTACAGAGTTGGGGAGGGAATGAAGTTCAAGATTTCTTGATGAATTATATTTGGGAATATAATTGGGTGGCTATTCCCACTCTAGCACATTTTCCAACGTGTTGTGCAATGTGATTTGTCCTTGTACTTCTTTGAAAGACTTTATTTAAGACATACAATACTTTTAGATGTCTCTTTGATATCTGAGTGGGTGCTTTGTTTTGCTTTATTTGACACCATACTAACACAAGCCACAATCTGATTGATCTTAAAACATCAAAATATTTAAATCACTTAAGTTACCATATCAAGGTAAACTGATATATTATAGTAGGAGTTGGTAAACTATGGTGCATGGACTCATTCCCTGTTTTGTTTTGTTTTTAATAAAACTTTATTGAAACATAGCCATGCCTATTTATTTACAAATTTGTTTAAGGCTACTTCCAAGCTGTGATGGCAGAGTTGATTATTTGTGAAAGAGACTGTTTGGCCCACAAATCCTAAAATATTTACCATCTGGTCCTTTAAGAAAAACAAAATCTGCCCTAGCCGGTTTTGCTCAGTGGATAGAGTGCCAGCCTGCAGACTGAGGGGTCCTAGGTTTGATTATGCCCAAGGACATGTGCCTGGGTTTCAGGCTTGATCTCCAGTGGGAGGCTTACAATGATTCTCTCATCATTGATGTTTCTATCTCCCTCTCCCTTCCTCTTTGAAATCAATCCTATATAATAAAAGTCTAATATGACAAGTGTCTGGTCGACCAGTTGGCCATTCAACCAATTAAAGAATAATATGCTAATGAGATGCTAAGACTGCTCGACTGCTCGCTATGATGTACATTGACCACCAGGGGACAGATGCTCCTACTGGTAGATTACTTGCTGCTGGGGTCTGGCTGATTGAGACTGAGCAAGACAGGCCAGACACAACCTGGAGCCCTGCCGTGGTCCCTCCCTGGCTAGTCAAATTCCCGTGTCCCTCCCCAGCCCTAATTGTGCAGCAGTGGGGTTCCTCGGTCTGGCCTGTGCCCTCTCACAATCCAGGACCCCTTGGGGGATGTCTGAGAGCCAGTTTCAGCTCGATCCTGAAGGCTAGGTCAAGGGACTCCACTGGTGCATGAATTCATGCACTGGGCCTCAATAAACAAACAAACAAACAAATAAATAAATAAATAAATCTGCCTTTTCCTGTATTATCATCTTTAAAACTCTCTAAAAATAAACTTTTAAAAGTTTAAAAATTGTTGAGAGACAATTATCCATGTGCCTCTCACATCTGTGCCTCTCACATCTGTGCATGTCTCTTTAACTGTCCTAATGGTCTGGGACCTGAAATTAAGACTCAGTGCTCAGTGGAACTGAGAGGGCCTCAGGTGGCCTGACCACATGTTCTCCCCACCTGTCCCCCCAGATAAGGTCCCTGGCCAAGCCAACCTCCTTATCAGGGGACGTGGCACAGTTCCCGCTTGGCCTGTATAGGGGCTCTCACTTCCCTGCCAGCCCACAGAATTACTCAAACAAGCCAATCTCATGCTCTGCAGGAACCATGGACACCCTGCCTTCCTGATGCAGCAAAGCCTCCTCCTGCAGCCCCCCACTGTTTGCTCTGTTCCTGAGTGCACCCCCAGGTGGCCCTGCATGGCATGAGCGTATGTGATGCAAACTGGAGCTGATCTCAGCTGTCCCCTGGATGGGAATATCCAGCCACCACCAAGTAGATGAGTAGGAGGCTGTCAAAATAGTCCTTCATGCCAGACTATCTCTCCAAGGATGTTTGTGGAGCAAACAGTCTGGGAAGGCAGGTATGGCACTTCCATCGGGAGCGGAGGGCAGACAAGCTTACTGCCCCTAAAAAGATTTGAGTTCCTTAAGAAGTCAGGGTTCCTGTCCTGTAATGCAACCCACCGTGTGTTCCAGCATTTGTCTGAGCCCAATCTGTGTCACCCCAGGAGGATGTGGGGGCACAAACATGATGCCCTCATGCTGCTTGCTGCACCGTGAGCAATATAGTCCTTTATCTCTGAACCAGCGCTCTCCTTCTGCCAGCATCCATAAAACTATCAGCTTGCAAGTAGGGTAAACTCTGCGCTCTTTCGAGTTCTTGACATTGATGACCTGGAACAGATTAAGTAAATAAATAAAACACCTTCAATGTTTGCCTTTAGCATAGAGGTTTCCTACTTATTATGTCGACTCAACTTCATCGCACCTCATATGTTCGTAGATATATGCAGACCCACCTAATTTAATCTGTCTGCTACCCACAGAATGTCCAACTCAGGATAACATTAAGACCTGAGGAGAACTATTAAGAACACACAATCCTACATAGAGATGATGTATTGCCCCCGCGGGAAGTGTTAACCTGCCCGGGCTCTCACTTTGTACACCTGAAACCTATAAAATTTTATTAATCAATGCCATCCTAATAATTTCAATTTTTTAAAAATAGAAATACCTCTGCATACTGTAATACTATACATACATCTTTTTGTTACTAACTGTAATCGTCTGTCTGCACGGACCTTGAAGTGGATGACTTTTTTTCTAATAGCCATTGATATTTGGATCAAATACCTAACTAATGTCCACTGTTGTTTCCTATCATGCTCACATTTATTGAATATTTTCACAACCTGCCCCTCCCACTCTCACAAAGAAAGGCGAGGGAGTTTTCTTAAGTTCACAATATCCTTCTACAAATACGCTCTTAAGCCACAACTTGGCTTGGAGAATTGGTTCCTGGCCTGGTCTTTAGTTCAACATCGTCAGAACAGAACCCTATTGTGTGGGAATTTATCAGGGAGCATTGGTAACCTCCACTGCACTGCCAGCCCCAGAACAAACAAGCTCATGGACCAAACCAAGACGCTCAAGCCACGGCGTGTGTGAAACCAATCAACAACCCCAAGTGAGAGCCGGGCAGGTTAACACTCCCCGTGTGTGGAAGCCCCTTTCACGTCCCTCGTGATTCAGGGTTCTGGTTCAGGGTTCGGGTGCTGGAGAAGGCCATCCACAAATGAAAAAGAGACTATGAAAAGATTTAATTTGGGAAATGGGGGCCAGGTGGTAGTCCAACTCTAGTGGGAGAACTACTACCTGCTCTGTCTTTTCCATCCTTTATCCTAGGGGTGTTGAACTCAATCAGAGAAGGGGCCAAAATCTAAAATCCAGCCTAAATCGCGGGCCGAATGGTTTACTGAACAGTCATAAACTGACAATGTCATAAACTGACAGCGGAGTGCAGTGATGACAGCGCGGTGCGGGCCACATTGCAAGGCCTGGCGGGCTGGATTTGGCCCGCGGGCCTTGTGTTTGACACATGTGCTTTATCCCCTGGGCAGGAAACTCCAATAAAAGCTAATCAGTGAATTTAGGACTAACAGGTGGAGGTTGCTTCAACTACCAACATCTAATAATTAGCTCTGACCCTTAGTTAGAGTCAGTGTTTCCCAAACTTCTCTCATGATGAGAATCACCTGGTGGAGTTGTTAAACTACAGATTCCTGAATCCCAACTAAGAAATGCTAAACTAGAATTTCTGGGAACATATAGGTAAAATTGTATACTTAACTTAATGCTCTGTCTTAGAGCACTAGTTAAGTACACAATTTTACCTATATGTTCCCAGAAATTCTAGTTTAGCTTAGTGCTCTTAGAGCACTAGTTAAGTACACAATTTTACCTATAGGTTCCCAAAAATTCTAGTTTAGCATTTCCTAGTTGGGATTCAGGAATCTGTAGTTTAACAACTCCACCAGGTGATTCTCATCATGAGAGAAGTTTGGGAAACACTGCCTTAGAGCAATTAAGGTTGACCAGCCCTCCGAATTCCCTGTCCACAGCTCTCTGTTACTAAAACAATGATTGGCTTCTGACACTGCGGGTGCAAGTGGGTGGGATGACCGCTCACCTGGATCCTGGGTCACCAACGAGGGAGTGAGGGCCAGGAAGGGGTGAGGTATTCTGTCCTGTCCCGCTCTCGGCCTTTCCAGCAATGCCTGGTAACCAGGACCAAAACCGGGTTTTGAGAAAGGGGCTGGGCCACAGTCGGTGCCCAGGGCCACCACAGGCTGGGGCTTTAGTGAGGCATCTCAGCAGGCACTGCAGGCCCCGCTGGAGCCCACGGTGACCCACAGAGCAGCTCCGCTGATAGTCTGTTTCTGGGCTGACACCTGGGGCCCAATGGGGCCCTGATGAGAGTCACATGGTGGCTGGCCACGGAAGACACGTTAGAGCTGGTAGCCTGAACGGGCACGGCTACTTCTGATGCGCGGCCTCCCCGTCCTCTCCCATCATGGTAACACGTATCATGGTTCTCCATCCATGGTTCTGCGTATCACGTCCTTCTCATCAGGTAGCACATCCTGCAGGTCACTGTCACCTGCACCCAGAGCGAGTGCCCGCTCTCTGTACCCGACACCCCTACGCCGTGTGTTCAGAGATGGAAGTAATACGGGGCTTTCCCTCCCCTGGCCGAAGTCCAGCAGTTTTAGGTGCAAGAGAGCATAGGCCCACCCTGGCCGGTTTGGCTCAATGGATAGAGCGTACGCCTGCGGACTGAAGGGTCCCAGGTTCGATTCCAGTCAAGGGCTTGTACATTGGTTGCAGGCACATCCCCAGTAGGGGGTGTGCAGGAGGCAGCTGATTGATGTTTTTCTCTCATCGATGTTTCTAACTCTCTATCCCTCTCTGTAAAAATCAATAAAATATATTTTAAAGAGAGAGAGAGAGAGAGAGAGAGAGAGAGAGAGAGAGAGAGGGAGAGAGAGAGAGAGAGAGAGAGAATGGGCCCCAGCTGACCTTCCACACGGGTGTCCTCAGCCTAGTTTCCAAAGGTTTGGGAGAAGAGGAGCTTGAGTTCTTTAGGGACTGTGTGTGCATGTGTGTACATGTACATGTGCATGCACATGTGCACACGCGTGTATGTGATGTGTTCCCCAAACCATTAACTGATCCTGAGCCTTGTCAGCAGCACTGTTCTTGCTAAGGCTCGTTGTCACCGCTGGCCTTTTCCCACCAACCTCCGTGTGCTTCAAGGACCCTGCAGTGTCCCAGCGAGGCCGCCGTTGCTTCCTTCAGACACCAATCTGCCCCCCCACGCCCCCCACCTCCTTTGCCCGTGTGCTCATGGCTGTAGAGAGACATGGGTAGGAATGTGATGTGATATCCCCCTCCAGGTCCCCCTACCCTGAGATGGGGCATCCCCTACCATGGGGCATTGAAGCGGGGATGCACCGTGGGTGAGGGGCTGCTGTGCGTGGGGCTGGCCGGGGCAGGTTCTGTGCCTGTATTCCTGGACGTGAGGAGGAAATGTCTCGTTCTTCTGGGGCCTTTCTGGGTTTTCTCCCCAACCTCCTCCTCTCTTATCTCACCCCACCTGGCTCTGGCCATGAAAAGGAAGTGGCACGTCACCCAGGGCCTCTGTCCCCTCGGGTCCACCTACCCCACCTGACACCACACCCAGCATTCAGCAGCTCCACTGACCCCAACACGTGAGTGAGTGCGGTAGGTCCACGGACATGTGTGGGCGGCCGAGGAGGATGACACGGGGCATGCTCCTAGCACCCTCTGAGCATCTTGTTCCAGACCCCGTGGGGCACGGCCACCGCCTCGCTCTCTGTTGGCTCTCCATCCAGGCCTCTCCCCCTCCCGTCAGCTGCATTCCTCTGTGGGAATTCTTCAGGGTTTTTGTGAGTTTTCAGAAGGACAGTGTGGCAGAGAGCAAGCACCAGCTCTGAGTCCTGTGCAGGGTGCTGGGCCATGACGGGACAGAAGCATGTCTGTGTGCTGAGCGGGGTTGGGGGCTGGGGGAAGTGAAGACATTTATGGGTGGTTTTTGCTACGCGACAGTGTGCCACCCACAATGAATTCTGGGGGAACATTGATAGAATTTGGTGCCTATTTTCATGACTTGACAAGGGTGTGGCTGGGAGGTGCTTCTGGAAGACTTCGCAGTGAAGGGCCCTGTGGGTGGACCCCGGTTGCTAATAGCAACTGAGGCAACTTCTGCAACCCAGTGGCCACATCCTCCTCTCACCCACCCCTCAGCTCTCACCTGGGACAGTGATTAGTGTACAACCCGTGACAAGAAGCCTTGAAAGAAAAGAAAATCATTTTTATTTTTTAGAAGAACTAAAAGCACAAAGTAGCATTCGTCTCTTTTAATTTTCAGGTCAATGTTGAGCAGGAAAAATCAAAGCTGTCAATCCATGCGGTGAGATGAGGCTCAGACACAGAAGCTGAAGATGTGGGGGTGGTGGCGAGGCTGAGCGGCAGCTGGGGGGGAGAGGGTCCATTCTAAGTGTAGAAGTGACTCCCACCGAGAGCGGCTAAAATCCACAATCCTCTGAAAGGGAAGGCGCGGGAGAAGACATGTGTTAGTGAGGATAAGGATGTTCTCTCACTTTCCAATAATTCCAGGGGGTTTTTGACTTGAAAGAACCAACGAGAAGACTCTTTAACAAACATGGACCGTCTTCATATTTTGCCATTCCCTGCCCTCCCACCCAGCGAGCTCCGCCTCAGAGGGGTGACTCTTCACAGCGTTGGGATATGGATGTGGGGGAAAGCCAGGAAAAAGGCAGGGTCCCTCCCCAAACGGTCTGTCAGCCCTGCTCCTCTGTCCCAGACCCGGATTCATGGTGATTTTGGCTCCACCACTCCTCCCCAGGCCCCCATGGCCACGATCCGGGCAAAAACACAGCTGGCCATGCGGATAGCATCCCCAGGGCCCATGCGGGTTTTCTCCCGCGTTCCGCGCCCTCAGCCCCACCGCGTTGGCAGGGACGTACCTTCTGGGACATCGTTGATTTTCGGGTAGAAGCACCACGGGTGCCCGATGACGGTGTTGTCAAAGCAGCAGCCCTTCGCTGCGCACTCGCTGGCCGTGACGCCGGGGTACCCACAGTTCATTCTCTGGCTCGGGGACACAACACACGTCTCTGAAAGCACACGGGGCAGGGGCAAAGGTCAGCCAGGGGCTGAACTCCTCCCTGTGTCTATCCACACTCCCATCCTGCTTCGTTCTCCAGTTAAATCAGCAACCGGCTGGCGCGCTGATGCAAACCCACGCCTCGGGGTCCGAGAGGGAGACCTGCCCTCCTTTCCTGGCAGGTAAACACGTCACCTCAGGGAAAACGCAAGGTGCCCGGAATCTGTAACCTTGCACCTACCTGGACAACGTGTTCATTCGCTCATTAATTTCAACTAACGATTATTAAGCATATTTACTCAATCACTATGTCTATTGAGCACCATTTGCGTGTGCTAGGAACAGGATGACACAGCAAAAACAGACAGCGAGCTCATGCCAGGCTCCGTGCCAGGTGGTGGTGAAATTAAAATGAAGACATGCTTGTTAAGGAACCAACCTCAAATGGAGGAGAAAGCCAAGTAGATGTACAAAGCAGCACAGTGCGACCATCCTAGTGTGTCCAGGTCAAGCACAGAAGGGACAAGTGACAAGGAGGCTGGGCAAAGCAAGGAGCGCTTCCCGTAGGAGGGGGTTGGCCTCTGAGGATGGGGCAGTGGGTGTTCCACGCAGAGGGAGCAGTGTGGTCAATGGCAGGGAAGGGGGAGAGCAAGGCGTGTTCGAGGAGGTGTAAGTCCGTGTGCAGAGATGATGCTGAGGTTGAGGTGGGTGGTCTTGGAGGAGCTAGGTCAAGGGCAAGGGTGCACAGTTGCAGCCTGAGAGCAACACTTTCACCAGGGGGGTGATGAGATGACCCACAGTGGGAAGCACCCAGGGCAGGCAGGCCAGCTGACAGCTCCCACATGGTCTGGATGCAAGATCAGTGGGACTTGCCCTCGGGGCCAGAGGCTGTGAGAAGGCGAACTCGGCAGGCTGAGGCAGGCAATGGGAGAGGGGGCATAGGAGGGTGAGGAGTTCCTTTCTGTCCCCTGGGCTCAGAGGCGCACATGGCCGTGTGCCAGGAGTGAGAAGGCAGGGAGGATGAGGAGTGAGGCCGTGAGAGCATCAGCAGTGAAGGGGCAGAGAAGGAAGGAGGCAGAACAGAAGGAGGCCGGTCAGAGGACAGGTGGATGGAGATTCAGGGTAGAGGTGGGCACAGGTGGCCTTGACCTGGGGCATCTGACTCCGTGATAAACAATTCCTCCAAAGACAGTTGGATGTGGGACACTCCCGCTAGACAGAGAGGGCAGGATACCTACACGCATTCCTTTGTGAAATCCAGCAATGCATTCTAACATTAATAAGTAATGTTGATTCAGCACTTTTTAGCTTACAAAGCACTTTTTGCAAACATCACAGACAATTGACCATACTCTGAAGATAAAGGCCTTGAGACACAAACAAATTCAAAGGAAGCAGCAGTGTCCTCTCTCACTGGCCAACTCCCATGGACCAATATTGATGGAACATGAACGAATGGGGAAGGTGGTTCGGGCTCTGCAGAGCACGGGGCCTAGAGAGGGTCTTGGGATGACCACCTGTGGGATAGGCACTTGGACATCTGTGTAGACTTTTGAGTGGTCCCACTCCCTGGGCTAGGGTTTGGCTGGGACATTTAGAAGTGCTTTTCATACACCCTACATCGACGCTTGCTCTTTAAAATATGATGTTCAAAAATAGCCTCATGGCATCAGGACCAGAAGATAGCGCCGACCAAGGAACCCACTTTCTCACGGCAGTTCTCCAAGGTCTCACTGGCCCTTTCTCCCGCTGCTGCCACCACTTGCTTTTGCCTTCCAACCCCTCTCAAGGGCCTAAAACAATGCTTGGCTCAAAACCACACACTGTGCAGCAAAGACCCCCATCAAAGGGCTGCCTCTCTGTGCCCAGTGCCTCCCTAAGAAGCAGGAAGAGGGCTGCTTACCGGTCTGGACCTGGGCCAGGCTGCTGAAGGCCAGCGAGAAGACCATGAGCAGGACGCAGATCACCTTGGGCTCCATGGTGGCCATGCCTTTCTCCTCGCTGCTCTGGGAGACTCCGAGTCGGGGGTGAGAATCTGTCTGAGCCCTCGATTTTAAGCCTGGGCTCTGTTTGCTGAAAGAGTGTTAGATAACATTTGCCTAAGGAGGGTCTTACAGTCCTCCACTGATTAAAAAGGTGTTCTCTAAACACGGGCAAGCCACACGGACGAGTTTGCTGATAGAGGGAAACCAGAGTCTCGTAGTCATCTTGGTGAGGGATTGGAGATTCAGAACGCCCCGCTCTTATCCGTGGGAGTCTCCTCAGTGCACTGGTCCGTATCGGTTAATGTCAACAGTACACTCACTGGGAAGTGATTCACAGAGAGAGATGGCCCACGGAAGGTGCAGCTGTGTGAACAGTGGCTCACGGGGTCCCTGCCACACCACTCAGGGAGGAGAAGGAGCAGAGGAGCCCGCCAGCCTGGCCTTGACCTTTGGACATGGGTTATTTCCAACAATTTTGAGAATCCCAGTCCAGAGAGGGAGAAAGCTGACCTGGGCAGGATGAACAGGAGAATGACAGGCCTGCTTTCCTCCCCTCCCTTCCCCTCCTCAGGGGTCTTGAACTTCAAACTTCATCTTCCCTCCGTTCATGTTGTCTTGTTAAACATTTCCATGGCAACTTTGCATATGAGCTGAGTACCGTCAGGTCCTCCACCGAGGACCCAGGGCCTGTGCGGAGGGGCGGCACTGCCATCCTCCACACAGGAACTAGTGAGCATTGTTACTTATTTATCCAAATTAATCCTTTACTTTTATTCCCCTTTAACAACGAAGTGGCATGTATAAGAGCAGACTGGGGAAGTGATGAAGTAGAGGTGCTCTTCCCTCTGGCGGACCCCTCTCCCCTTGTCTGTGGGGTCAGTCGCTCAAGTCCTCCCAGGTTATTCCTCAGGGCCGCCTCCACCCAGCTGCCCTGAGGCCCTGCCCTGCTCTGGCTCTTCCTCTGTCATGGCTCTTATTTATTTATTTATTTATTTATTTATTTATTTATTTTTATCTTTGAATGTCTGAAGCAATTCCCTCACGTGCCAGTCCACCAGTAGAATGGACGGGTCCTAATGCAGGGGCTTGGTCTACTCTGTGCATTCAGGTGGCCTCAGCACCTACAATGGTGCCTTATTGAACAAATATCCATTGGATGGATGGATGGATGGATGGATGGATGGATGGATGGATGGATATGGATGGATATGTATGTATGGATGGATGGATGGATGGGTGGGTGGATGATAGTAGGAATATTTTTTTCTTCAGTGAGAAATTAGGCTCTGAGGAACGCGAATCTCATCTGGGACAGAAGAAACCAATCCTGGTGGCACCTTGACCTCCAACTTCTGCCTCCAGAACTGTGAGACAACAAGTTTCTGTTGTGTATTCAGTTTATGATGCTTTGTTTACAGCCGACCTGGGAAACTAGTACAACCAGGTGACTGTGCACTGGACACAGAAGAATACTTAGGCTTTCTGAAGGTCAATAAATAGTGACTCTGAAGGCCATTAAATATGAGCTCTGAACTGACACTAATATTCAAAGGCCCAAACCCCACATGGTTCATCAAATAGAAAAATTGGATTTCAGGTGTGAGATGGCATCTTGGCCCAAGTCCGTCTCCTGGATCCAGTAGGGTCACACCCATCCCTTGGGGATCCCCCCAGGCCCAGGATAAACACACTTAGTAGCTGCATTGCTTCTCTGGTCCTTGGAGTGAGGGATGTTACCGTGGAATTCCCTCTCACCAAGACAGTAAACCAAAACCAGCATCTCAGGCCAGGAGGGACCTGCAGAAACCAATGCCACCACCAAGGACTTGAGCTTGCAGCTGTGGTCATTGCACACGCCCATTGGCCTCACCTCTGTGGGGCAGAGTCAGCACAGGATGGTTCACGGTAAATGTCCAGGCAGTCGTTATTTCAAGCTTGGTGGGCCACTCTTAGCCTTGGCCACATCCTCCCTGTTTTATTTTTGCCACCTTTGAAAAATGCACAAGTCATTCTTGGTTTGCAGGTCGTACAAAAGCAGGCCACAGGCAGGATCTGGCCCACAGACTGTCGCTTGTCAAGCCCTGTGCACAAAGTCTCACACATTTCATCAAGGGGGTGGGGGTGGCACCTGCAGCCGAGGGGCTGGGTGTGAGATTGTTCCCGGAGCAAACCCCCTGGCACCTGATATGCAGCTATTGACCTAGAAAACGTTTGCTTCCCCCCTCCTTTCCGAAAAGATGACCAGGTGTATTTTGCCTCCGCATGGCAGGGGCAGCAATAAACAGCTACGATGTGGACTAGGGGTTGTGTCATGACTGCGCCCTCAGGAGAGACCTTGAACATTTTGCTACACATCCTTCCGGCCTGTTACGTTGCAGACCTGCTGCCGTGTTCACTGGATTTGGGAAACAGGAAGTAGGATGCCTCAGAGAAGCATGTCAGAGCTTGGAGCTGCGCAGGCCCAGGAACCTGGTTCTTTAGGGGAGATCTCCTCTCTGAAGGGAAAGACGGATGTCTGCACCTGCCGCTCACCCCAGTACATGCTCATGGGCCTCTCTGGTCTGGGAGATAACACAGACTACATTTGAACAGGCTGTTCTGGCTCATTTACCAAGCTGCCGATGAAGTTTGAAATTTTGAGTGGAGTCAGAGTAATAAATGGCTCTGCAGAAAGTGGTCCAGGTTGCCGAGGCCGGTTTGGCTCAGTGTTGGAGCATCGGTCTGTGGACTGGGGGGGTCCCAGGTTCGATTCCGGTCAAGGGCATGTACATTGGTTGCAGGCACATCCCCGGTGGGGGGGGGGGGGGGGTTTGCAAGAGGCAGCTGATGGATGATTCTCTCTCATCGACGTTTCTAGCTCTCTATCTCTCTCCCTTCCTCTCTGTAAAAAATCAATAATATATATTTTTTTAAAAAAGAAAGAAGAAAGAAAGAAAGAAAGAAAGAAAGAAAGAAAGAAAGAAAGAAAGAAAGAAAGAAAGAAAGAAAGAAAAGAAAAGAAAGTGGTCCAGGATGTCACACAAGACACCCTGCCACGTGGGCCCAGAAGTTTGAGCAGTTTGTGAAGTATCCACTGCAGACATCGGCATTGTGTGGCACCTTGGCGAAGTCCAAGATGAAAAATAGCAGATTCTGTATTAGTTCTCTGTCGCCATATGACAAACGACCCCAAAACTCAGCGATTTAAAACAAGAAACACTGTCTCACAGTTCCTGTGTGTCGGGGATTTGGTGCCAGCTTAGTGGGATTCTCTGGCTCTCAGGCTGCCAGCAAGGGGTCAGCCAGGACTCAATTCAAATCTTGTGAATGTGAAGGCATCACGGCGCCATGTGGAAAGTAGGGGACAGTGGCACAGGCTCAATACCGTGAGTAAATGACTCCACTTCGGAGTTCCCATCCTGCCAACAGCAGGGGCTGGGGCGTGATCCTGGATGTGGCATCGTGCCCAGGAGCAGTGGCTGGCAGCCTGGGGCAGGCTGGTTCCATGAGAGCGTTTCCATCACAGAGGGGCGTGGAGGCCCTGGGTCTGTGCATGCCCTCCCTCTGAGCCGCAGTTGCTGGCAGACCGCACTGTGAGTCTGCAGAGTGCACATCCCGAGCCTGGGATGCAGCAAACACATGTCACGGCCAGGAAATCTAACACCGTCCAGCAGTTCAGTGGCCTTCCCACAGGCCCATCACCCAAGAGCAGATAGCTTGATGGAATGATGGAATGGTCTGCTCCCACCGCCAGGGGGTGTGTTCCCATTCGGCACATGCCTTAAACCAGTGGTTGGCAAACATGCGGCTCTTTGGCCCCTTGAGTGTGGCTCTTCCACAAAATATCACTGCAGGCACCACATACGGTGCTATTGAAGGAGTACCCTGATTAAGTTAATAACAATGTACCTACCTATATAGTTTAAGTTTAAAAAATCAGCTCTCAGAAGAAATTTCAATCGTTGTACTGCTGATATTCGGCTCTGTTGACTAATGAGTTTGCCGACCACTGCCTTAAAGCAAAGTGCCCATGTCCAGGAAGCACACAACGGACGAAGGAGTGGCATTCCTCATACTAAAGGAAGTCACTGCTGGAGGAAGTTTTGCTTCCCATCCCAAGGCCCTGGTTTTATGGATCGGAGCGCTGCTGGTCTGAGAGAGGCTGCCTTCTACCTGGAAACCAGACTGGCAGTGGAGACTGCACTCACACCAGTGAACCAGCAGTCAGAGGAGGCATGTCCCCTGGAGGGACTGGTCCTAGGAGCAGAGGGAAGCTGTGTCCCTGCTAACCATGGGGATGAGGAGGGCGATGCCCCCAGAGGGTCACTGGGGCTTGTGCGTGCTTTCTCACCAGACGTCCTGGACAATGAAAACGGAGGCACCTCAATACACATCAGACCACACAAGGACCCAGAGCCCATAGATGTGAAGATCTGGCCCACTGTCACCAGGCAAATGACCACGCCCAGCTGAAGCGGCGCATGAATGGGAAGGGGCTGTGGCCATCAACTCTGACCTTCTGACCAACAACCAAAGCAGTTCCTGTAGCCGCTGTTTTGCATCAATTAAAGGAAGTAGCAGTAAGTACTTAACTAATTTCTGGACGACATAGGTATTTCTAAGCCTTGAAATCAATACATAACAGAAATAACAGAATACCAGAAATCATCTAAATGTATATTACATATGTAGGTAGAGAGCAAATTTAACTATGTAACATATTTTAAACTTCTTCAACTGTAAAATGCTTATCATATATATGATGAACGAAGGTTTAAAATCTTTGAAATATAAAGAGCTCACACAAGTTGAGTTTTCAAACCCTGGAACTCGAATCGATAGAGGCAAAGAGCACGAACATCGAATTAAAAAATTATAGGAAGTAGGAAAACACTATTAGCAATCAAAGAAATCATTTAAGGTAGCAACAATGTGCCAGTCAAGGAAATAGTCAGATTTTGATTTTTAATCAGAAGAGTCCAAGCCGCTGAAAGTCAGGCAAACAGAGCCTGCACCCACGGTGGCAATGGGCGCCTGCCATCATGGTGATCAGCATGGGCTTAGCAGCAAGGGTCCGGAAAAGAGCACACGCTCGGACCCGGTAAATCTCCTTCGGGTGGGTGCCCTCAAGAAAGAGTTCCAAACACAGACAGATCATCCTGCCTAATGATGTCCCCAAAAGAAATCAATTGGGAATTGCAAACAATTGTGGGGAATGTTGGTTTGAGAACGCGTGGTGAAATGCAAAGCTCAGTGGAGTCTGTGAGAGCCTGGGAACGCTCCTGCTGCGGTGTTAAGTGAGAAAGAACAGGACCAGGTTTACAAACAACTCAGCAGGAAAGAGAGAGAAAAAGAAGCTACCCCAGGGGGTGGCCCCAAGGGGTGCAAGGATGTCACACCGGTTTCCTTGGTCTCCGTCCTCCTAGTTACCGAAATGTTTCTATAGTGAGCAATTATTATTGTAACTGAAAAATACTGTATGTTTTAAATAAAATGTAATGATTTTGGTGTACCCCTCAAAAGAGAGAACGAGGAGTGCTCCCCGGCCGCCCCGGCAGTGAGTCAGGAGGCGGTCACGGAGGGGATTTGACCTTAGAGGGGCTGTGCTCGGGCCACGCCTCACTGACGTGCCTGCCCCATGGCCTGCTTCCTCATACCTTCCCTGAAGTTAAACACGGGAGTGGGGCTGGTGTGAGTTGCCTGTTATCGCTTAGATTTCAGCAGCCCCGGATCGAAGCCGCCCACGCCCACCCATGGAGTCCTCGTCCCACCCAGCCTATTCCAGACGCCGATTTGGGGCATGCCGGTGAGGTGCAGACTTGCCCAGGAAGGGCCCAGGACACCTCTGGGTGCAGAAGTGGTAGAAACAGGGACTCCCCTCCCCCCTCCCCAGCCCCTCCACACTCCTTCTGGACTCACCCCAGCTCACGCTTCCCCAGCCTTTTGGCTCCCAAACCACTGTCAAGTCCTAACGGTGGGTCCTGGGAATTTAAAGGGAGGAAGAGAGACGGGGGACGCGGATCCCTAATTCCTCACCTCCAAGCCATTCCTGACTCTGCCAACCTGCCGTTACTTAACCCTCCAAACTCTGCTCGGTACCCCCAGGTCTGAACAAAGCCTTGTCCCTCCCAGCAGGTGAGCGGGGAATTCACCTGCTCACTCCTGGCCTGGGGTCCACGGAGCCTCGGGTCAGTGTGGGCACCGTACCTCCCCACTCCTCTGTATCTCAGGCCCTGAGGTGAGTACACTGGCCAGCCCCCTCCTCTCCCGTGATGCTGACTGCGACCTTCCTCCCTCCTGCGGGCCCCAGTGCTTCCTCTCTCCTGACTGTGAGCACTGCCCCAACCAGCCCTGTCTCCTGCTCCCATCACCCACCACGCTCCCTTCTGCATTCACCCCCCACCCCCACCCGATGGATCCCTTTGATGCTGTTCTTTGGTCCATTTCAATCCATGTCTACCCCGACATAGGTGTGTGTACAGTTCTTATTTTTTTAAATATATTTTTTTATTGATTTCAGAGAGGAAGGGAGAGGGAAGAAAGAAATAGAAACGTCAGCCGAAACCGGTTTGGCTCAGTGGATAGAGCGTCAGCCTGAAGACTGAAAGGTCCCAGGTTCGATTCCCGTCAAGGGCATGTACCTTGGTTGTGGGCACATCCCCAGTAGGAGGTGTGCAGGAGGCAGCTGATCAATGTTTCTCTCTCATTGATGTTTCTAACTCTCTCCCTTCTCTCTGTAAAAAATCAATAAAATATATTAGAAAAGGAAATAGAAACATCAATGATGAGAGAGAATCACTGATTGGCTGCCTCCTGCACGCCCCCTACTGGGGATTGAGCCTGCAACCCTGCATGTGCCCTTGAACGGAATAGAACCTGGGACCCTTTAGTCCACAGGCCAATGCTCTATCAGCTGAGCCAAACCACCTGGGGGACAAGAAGAATTACAGGTAAATTACCCAGCACTTCCCCGGGATGGCAGTCGGCAGTCCCTGTACTGCTCTAGGTTACAGGTCCCAGGGGCCGGGGCCCGTGCCCGCTGGGTTAGTGAACAGTCACTACTGACCCTCAGGGAGACTCACTCACTGAGCAAAGGCTGTGAACTCCATCATCCACCTCTAAAGATCCTCCCTGAACTCTGCTTCTGTTTTGTACCTTTCATTCACGTCTTCCTTTTCATTTACTCTTTCTAAGTAAATGAAAGGTTGCTGAGAGCTGGGCTCTAGAATGCAGACAAACCTGATGGTCCACCGGTTGGGTAAGGGTGCATAAAAGATGATGATTCTCAGGATAGATCCTATCTCGTCAGCTGGTCTTGTGACCCTGCTGTGCAGTGCCTTCCTGAGGACAGAGGCCCGATGACAGGTGTGGCCCCAGCAGAGGGTTGTGGAATAGCCACCTGTCCGAGTCCGTGTCTGTCAGTGTCCCAGCTTCTGCGCAAACCTCACGTCTGCTGGAGACAGAACTGAAAATGTTCCTACCACTCCCGTCACTGGAGCCGCTCCTGGAGCTTATGCCAAGAGAAAGGACAGAAATGGTGCCCTAACAAGGGTCCTGCCCTCTCCATAACTCTGCCCAGTGCAGGTTAGAGAGGAGGGCTCTGGGGGGCGGGGTGAATTTAAAACCCGAGCCCTGTGGTCGCACAGAGATGGGGAGGCCTCGAGCCCAGGCTCCCTCGTCCTGCCCTTCATTTGCTGTTTACTCCCGGCGGCGCTGCCTCCCTTAGCAATGCAAACCACATATTCACCTCGAAACAGTCTTCATCCTAACGGCTCAGGTGTCAGTCACAAACCCAACACGTCACCACACAACGTAAGAGCCAGCCTGTGCCATTCAGCAGCCGTCCCCATGGTCTCCAGCTACCTACAAGTGAGTGGCTCCATTTTTTAAAATAAATTGTAAGAAATCAAGGTCCTCCCCATATTATTCTCTCTCTTGCATTCTCACACAGGGCAGGAAGATGTGGCTGGGAGCTGCCAGGCTGAGAGCCGTCCAGCCCGGGACCCACGTGAGACACCCCCATGCACGTGGCAGAGAATGGCCTCTGAGTCTGTGACATTTTACTCCTGGGCCTGTGACATTCTACTTCCAAACCCTCCTTTAGAAAGCTGATGCCATGGATCTTTAGTGTCTGACGGGGCATTCAAGCTGCTGCTTTGCAGTCTGTCCTCAGTCTTTCCCACTTTCCCATAGAAGGACCACATGTTCAAGACAATGGCATGGCTTTCAAGGAATTGTTTTGCCTTTAAACATTTCAAAAGGCTCTGACTGGTTTGGCTCAGTGGATAGAGCATCGGCCTGCAGACTGAAAGGTCCCAGGTTCGATTCCGGTCAAGGGCATGTACGTGGGTTGTGGGCACATCCTTAGTAGGAGATGTGCAGGAGGCAGCTGATCTATGATTCTTTCTCATTGATGTTTCTAACTCTCTAGCCCTTTCCCTTTCTCTCTGTAAAAAATCAATAAAATGTTTTTAAATTTTTTTTTCAAAAGTATTTGTCCTTACCAAACAGCAAAACACCAAAATACACGAAACAGAGACTGATTGAGCTGAAGGGGGGCTAGGCAAGGCCACGATTATAGTGGAGACTTCGACTCCTCCTCCCAGGCCCTGCTGGGGCTTCTAGACAACATCAGCAAGGACACAAGAGACCGGCCCTCCCTGCAGCCAGCAGAGCCCACCTGGTGTTTACAGGGCATTTCACTACAGCAGAGTACACCTGTGTTTCTCAGTGCCCTGTACATTTATCAACGCAGACCATACCCTGGGCCATGAAATAAATCTCAACAAATCTAAAAGAACTGAAACCACACAGAGTGTGTTCTCTGACCACAATTCAATAAGACGAGCCATCAGGAACAGACAGCAGGAAAATCTCTAAGCATGGCGAAACTCAGTAATACTCAGAGCAAAAGCGAGTTTCAGACACACACATAGAGGCACACACACACACACACACACACATACACACATGAAGAAATTTCAAAATAGGCAGACCTGGATGAAAAGGAATTATTGTCTTAAGTCAAAAATTTGTGAGACTTGGCTAATGCAGTGGAAAGAGAAATGTTTATTGCATTAACTTACATCGGAAATGAGAAAAGGTCTCAAATAAAAAACTTAAATTTTTAACCTTGAAAAATTAGCAAAATAAACCCAAAGCATTGAGAATGAAGATAAGAGTAAAAATGAATGAAATTGAAAAATAGGAAAATAATAAAAAAATAATAATTAAAACAGAAAGTCTAGTTCTTTGGAAAAATCAATAAAATTGACAAATCGATAGCAAAACTGACAAAAATTAAAAGCAAAAAGAGACTAATGATATTAGAAATGACACAGGAGAGATCAGTACAGACCCTACAGACATCAGAGGATAATAAGAAAATATAATGAAGAAGTTTACTCTCATAAATTTGACAACTTAGAAGAAATGGACTAATTTCTTGAAAACTACACAGACAGACACATAAACACACACACACACACCAAGGACAGTCATAAGAGAGGTTCATATTTAACTTATTAAAAACTTCCAAACTCTGATCTAAAATGACTATTTCCTTTTGCATACCCACCCAGGAGTGTGTGAGTTCCATTTCTGCCACATCATTGCCAATACTTGGCAGGTCAATCTTTTGAATTTACCCTTTTAATAAGCAAGCAGTGGTTTTGAGTTTTAAAACAATGAGCGTTTTTGTCAGGTGTTTATTTGCCATCTGTATATCTTCTTACTAAAAGGTCTGTTCATATCCTTTGCCTATTTTATTTTTTTATGAATTGTGGCTATTTCCCTCTCATTAACAAATAAGCAGTTAATTTTTGTTCCTCAACACACACACACACACACACACACACACACACTCAAACACATACACACAGACACACACTAAGGCATAGATACACACATACACATTCACACAGTACACACTCAGACACATACACACAGATACACACTAAGGCATAAATATAGACACACACAGATGCATACAACCAGACACATACATGCAGGCACATACACTCACACACAAGTACAAGTAAAACTGGAGAAATCTGAGTAAGTCAGTAGACCTTATCATTGTCAATATCCTGCTGGTATACTGTACTCTCACAAAATGTTATCATCAGGGAAAACAGGACAAAGTTTGTGAGACCTCTCTGTGCATTGTTCCTTATGACAGCACGTGACTCTACAGCTATAAAAAGTTCAGTTGAAAACGTCTGATAAGAATGCTTCCTAAATCACAGTTCTTATGACGACCTACACCAAGCACAACCTTAAAAATCGTTTTCATGGTTATTATTTTTTTCTCAACAGCCGAGTGTGTGGCTGGCGATGACCCCTGTCCTGGAGGAGTGGGAATGTGCCTGGGAGTGTCTACACCGCCCTCCCCCAGGCCCTGTTCTGAGAAGATAACACCTCCACCCCCTTACCCAGGCCCCACGGAGGAGCTTTCCCCTGAGCCGTGGAGAAGCCAGGCTGTTCTCACGATTCCAGCCACAGGCCTGACACCCATGGGGTACCAGGGGGCCGGTGCAGGGGGAAGACTCTGGACTCTTGCCTTGGGGCCCTGACACCAGCCTGCAGCTTCACCTACTCCCTGCAGCTGGCTGTGACTCAGGGGGCACCTGCAGGAGTGGCCTGGCAGCGAGCAGCCCTCCACAGTTCCCCGGGTTCTTCCCCACGGGAAGCTCTAGTGAGCCAGGAGGACGGTGGGGTGCAGGACCAAGGTCACAGGCCCAGGAGGCAGTGCCCCCAGCCTGGGAAACAATCTGGAACTTTCCAGGGACCAGGAGGATGGAGCGGGCATGGCTGCCCTCCCCAGAGCTCCACCTGGTGGCCAGATGTGGGAAGTTCCTGGGTTTCCTTTTGAGGAAGGCTCTGAGAGTGGGTGTGATGATCAGTAACCATCTGGACCACCGTCCCTGATCCGATCTCATCATCTCCCTTGTCTTTCCCTCTGGTGTGAGAAGATGCCCTAAATTAAATTACAGCAACTAGCCCTAACGGCTTGGGCTCAGTGGATAGAACGTCGGTCTGAGGACTGAAGCCAGCTTTGATTCCGGTCAAGGGCATGTACCTTGGTTGTGGGCACATACCCAGTAGGGGGTGTGCAGGAGGCAGCTGATGGATGTTTCTCCCTCGTCGATGTTTCTAACTCTCTATCCCTCTCCCTTCCTCTCTGTAAAAATCAATAAAATAAAATTTTTTAAAAAAATAAAATTAAATAAATTACAGCAACTAGAGGGTTCAAGAAGGAGAGGAGGGAGGTTAATGCGTTAACAACTGCAGAGCAAAACCAACAAAACACAGCTCACATTCCTGAGTGTGCGTTGGAATTTTGAATCAACTCCCAGGAGTGGATGCTGAGCTCCGCCCCCCGCTGTGCAGACACGCACACAGAAGTCTGTGCAGCGACTCTGACGCGGCGGGTGCATCCAAATACCATTGCCAAATGCTGTTCCCTCCCTTACATCCTCCAGCCCTCTCTCAGTCTCAGACTTCCCGGGGGGGGGGGGGGGGGCGTTCCCTCCCCAAGCACCTCGGCCCAGGCTGCTGAGAGACTCGCCGTCTTCCCCATGGCTGCCTCCAGGCAGAGGAGCGCGTGTACCTCCTCGTGAATCCGTCTGTGAGAAAGCGCCACCCTGTGTGCAATGGGGGCTGCGGCTGAGTGGGTAACAGGAAGCTTCTCTAATGCTGCAGGTGCCTGGGAGGCTAAGGGGCTCTGCAGAGAGGTGGGGAAGCTTTTGGCTCTCTTTTTAAAAAAATAAACAGGTACTTTTTTTAATATGTTTTTAATTGATTTAGTAAGAGAGAAAGGGAGAAAGAGAAACACCGATGTGAGAGAACTATCCATTGGCTGCCTCCTGCACGCCCCCCTACAGGGGATCGAGCCCACAACCCGGGCATGTGCCCTGACCAGGAACTGAACTAGCGACCTCTCAGTGCATCGGATGATGCTCCACCAACCGAGCCACACCGGCCAGGGCTCCTTTGGCCTCTTTTTTTTTTTTTTTAATAATATATATATTTTATTGATTTTTACAGAGAGGAAGGGAGAGGGATAGAGAGCTAGAAACACTGATGAGAGAGAAACATTGATTCAGCTGCCTCCTGCACACCCCCTGCTGGGGACATGCCCGCAACCAAGGTACATGCTCTTGACTGGAATCAGACCCAGGATCCTTGAGTCCGCAGGCCGACGCTCTATCCTCTGAACCAAACTGGCCAGGGCTCCTTTGGCCTCTTGATGGCAGGTGACCGTCCGCTCTGTTTGCCGCAGGGCCCGCCGTGCCGGTGAGGTGGCCCCGGACTATTCCACTGCCTTGTCTCCCACTCGGAGTCCCATGACAGCGTATGAGGTCATGCTGATCTGCCGAGAAACCTGTTCTAACAGGAAAACGCAAGGCCCACAATGTGCAGAGAAGAGGTCAGATGGACATAGCCGAGCCTCTGCCATCGATCACGCTCGTGGTTTCCGTTTACAGGAGCCGTCGGCACACGTTCAGACAAGCTCCCAGGGGCCACTGCGTTGTGGAAGCAAGAGACAGGAGCACGGCAGGCACCGAGCGCTACGAGACAGAGCGGACAGCAGCCTTACGCTAACCACTGGGAGGCCAAGTCCCCACAGCAGAGGACGCGGGTCTGGTTCCGGTGCACAGGGGTATTGGGGATAAATGTGTACACAGGGGCATCTACAGTGACAGTTCCCGCAGTGCGGGGCCTCGGGGCTGCAGGGCCCATCGCTCTGCAGAGAGACTTGCTCCTGTCGCCGCTCGTGCGGAAGGGCTGCTGCAGAGAAAACCCAGCCGACATGCGGGAAAGGGCCGCGCTTCTCGGTGAAGGTCAGAAAGGCACGTCAAGGTCGTTTTAGTCCAACACCCCGGGGGCCCATCAGAGGGGTTGGAGGGAAACTGTTCTGGGTGGAGGGAGGGCCCTCCCCGGGCTCTGCCGGTGGTGCCAGCAGCCGGGCACGGGCGCCATTTGCCCGTGAACGCGTCCAGCCAGGAATGGGTGGGGGGGCGGGGACGTCTCCGGCGTGGCAGGAACTCAGCGTGGCGGCTTGTCCGCTTTCTCTTCAGGTTTTCAAGTCCCTCTAGAAAGAGAAACGTGCGGGTCAACTTCAGGCCCTCCCTTCCCCGTTAGGATGGAGTGGGCACCACCTGCATTCGCCCAGGGAAGCCGCGGCTGTTCTGCGATCCATGGGGACAGAGTGGCCTCTGCTGGCGGAAGCTGCCAGCTCCCCATGGCCTCAGACCAGTGCAACAGCGCCCCCCTGTGGGCCCTCCCGGCCTGCCGGCCTGTGTCTTCCATCACGGACCCCACATGTTTCCCGTGGTTTCCACGTGAACTTCCCAGCTCTCAGCACCGTGTTCCTGAGCCCTGGCCGCTCAGAGCCAGTTTGCTTTAAGCCCCAGCAAGACAATCATGGGATGACATGGTGCTCCCCCAGGCAGTCCCTCCTAGGACAGGCAATTCCCTTCCAGGTGTGTGGCCCTCACATCCATGTTCCAAAGGGGGGACTGAAAATGCACACACTACCCCCCCCACACACACACACTCACCCCCCACCCCCCGCAAAGCTCTCCCGGGGGGAGAGCCTCTCGGTCTCCCCTGGGGACACCTGAGAAGAGACTTGCAAAAGGGAGAGTCTCGCCTGGACAGTGTGGCTCAGTGGTTGAGCGTCAACCTATGAAGCAGGAGGTCACGGTTCGATTCCCGGTCAGGGCCCATGCCCGGGTTTCGAGCTCAATCCCAAGGAGAGGGCATGCAGGAGGCAGCCAATCAATCTCTCTCTCTCTCATCATGGGTGTTTCTATCTCTCCTCTCCCTTCCTCTCTGAAATCAATCAATAAAAAATATATTTAATTTTAAAAAGTGGGGCGGGGGGGTCGTCTCACCCTGGCCTTCAGTGGGGTCTACCCATCAAAGACAAAATGGCTCTCCCGGCATCACAGAGAGTAGGAGCCGTTTCTAAGCCCCACGGGGAGCCACACGGCCCTAAATGTGTTCTCAAAGGGTCCCTGAGACCCCACCCCACACCCTGATCACACCCTCTAGAGAAGGCCTCTGGGGGCGTCAATGTCCACAGACAGCCAGGGGGAGCCCTGTGCACCCCCCCTTGGAGAACTGCCAAATCTGCGAGGCAGCCCCCTGGGCCGGAGTCCTGCTCTGGGGCCCTGGGCAGGTCCCTCACCTGCTGTGAGGACGGTGCTAGGACCTGCCCCCCGGGATGCTGTGAGGCCTCGGGCGGCACCACTGCGGGCAGCCTTGCCCACCCCGCCTCCTCCACAGCGTGAGGACCGGGAGGCGGCTCCTCCCACTGGCGCCTGTTTCAGGCTCAGCCTCTCTCCCAGCAGCTTGTCACACGGCCCCCAGGCCCCCGCGTGCAGCCTCGTGGAGGGCGCTGCTCCGTGGCCTCGTGGGCCAGTTCAGACCGGCTCCTGCTGTCCTGCCCTCCACACGCCAGCCCACACCGCTGTCCGCCCCCAGGCTCCCGCTCACGGGCCATCGAGGCCACCGCAGGGCGGGGGCTGCCCCTTCCTCCGTCGTCTCTGACCCTTGGGGAGAGGCTGATGGGTTCGGACTGAATTTGGGGCTACAGAGCTTAGGGCGGGGCCGGCCTGCCCAGGAACAGCCCGATGACCCAGCAGGTGCTTCCGGAGGGCCTGTCTCCCAGCGTTTTCTGCCCTGCCCCGCCCCCTCCCCCTGGGCACTGAGGCAGGGACTGTGGGCACCTGCGTAGGGCACAGCTCACAGCAGCAGGGCTGGGATGCACTGCATGCTGAGTGCCAGGCCTGGGCCCGGGCCTGGCACAAAGGACACTGCTACGGAACTTCTCACTTAAAGCAAAAATCCCCAAGAAAGACAGGAAGTGAACGCCCTGGTTCCCATGGAAGCCTGATGTCCTCCTTAGCCCATGGCTTACAGTCAGAAGGAGCCTCTAAGCAGGTCTGTGGTCCGCATGGACAGAAAGCAGACTGCCGGATGCCAGAGGCGGCGGGAGCGGGAAGGGGTGAGGCTTAGCAAGGTCTCCTTGCAGGAGCTGACATGCCCCAGACTAGAGAGGTGCGCATAGACCGTGAATGCGCTACCTGCCCCCGGAGGCTCGCTTTAAAACGATCCATTTTATATCACGCAAATGCTGTCTCAATTAAAGAAAACGAAGTCTTTGAAACTGGTCCAGGGCGTGATGTGGGGCTCAGAGTCCAAGATCAAGTTAGCAAATATTTGCCGAGTGGCCACAGGTGGAGGGGCCCTGCTCCCCAGGCTCCTGTGCGGCCTGGCCTCACCTCCCTGCAGCCTCCCCCCCACACACACACCTGCTTCCCAGGCAGGTGCTGACACCTGTCCCTCTGGAGTCTCCGTCCTCCCTCTGGGGGTGTTCCTTCTTCCTACCCACCTTCTCCGGGGCTCCCCCTGCCTCCCTGTTCCCCCAAGACAGCCTCACTGACCTATCTTCCTCTTCCAGGTCCCCCCCCCCCATGGGAGGGGCCAAGCACAGAGCTGCCCAGGCTCCTCCTGGGCACAGACTCTCCATCCCATCCCTGACTCCCTCAGTGGTCATGGGGGGTCCTCCCCAACCTGTCTTGCCCTCGCCCACTCTCTATTCCACACACACACGCCCAATCTACTTGTCCCCATCCCCAAGGACTCCCTCCTCTCGGCTGCTTCTCTTCCTTCCTCTGATGGTGGAGGCACGGTCACCCATGTGTGCCCACCCTGCTCACGTCCCACACCCACGAATCAGCAACTGATTGCTCCCTCCCCGGCTCCACAGCAGGACGGGAGCCACCGAGGGCTGGTGGGGACCAGCGGGCGCTGGGCGGGCGCTGCACCCACCTCCAGCTGCTCGTGGATCCAGTCCAGGAAGGAGGTGATGCGGGTGTAGACCCCGGGCTTGTTCACGTCCGCACAGCCGATGCCGAAGCTGGTCGCTCCCACCAGCTTCCACTCCCTCCTCTCCTGGCACACCAGGGGGCCCCCGCTGTCTCCCTAGACGGCAGGGAAAGAGGAGACTAAGGGCCACAGAGCAGGCCCCGGCACGGTGCTCCCTGGTTCTGGTTCAGGATTTCCCAGTCACTGCACCACCAAGTCCAGGGTGAGGACGGCAGCCCCCGGACCTGACTCGGCTTTCCTCCCAGTGGGTCCGCTGTCCCTCTGATGGAGCCCCCGCCAGCTCCCAGCCCACACTGAGCCCATGCAGGTCAAGTAGCTGTGTGCACCCGAGGGAGCTCTCAGAGGGAGGGTCCGCCGGCCAGGGGCCTTTAGCTGACCTCCCGACCCAGGCAGAATGGGGGTCTCGCCCACTGTGACTTTGGAGGCCCTCCTTCAGAGGTCCCCACCTGCCTCCCGCCTCTCTGGTCCCCCTGCAAACGCTGGGGACAGGGCGGGAAGGAAGCATCGTGAGACCCGTCCTCCCGCCCGGCGCCCGGGCAGAGCGGGAGCTGGTAAACACGGGCGGGCCGGGAAAGGAAAGGGCGTGCTATCTCGAGCAAACTTCTTCCCCGGCCCTGACGTGTGCTCTGCAGTCACAGGGAGACGCGGCAGGGGCCTCTCCCATGGGCTGGGTCACCACAGCAGCCAGGCCCTGCCCACTGCCATGACCCCTGGAGGTCACGGCGGGCCCCTACCTGGCAGCTGTCCACTCCGCCTTTCAGGTAGCCGGCACAGACCATGGAGGGGGAGATGATGCCGCCGTACACGTCCCTGTGGTTGCAGATCTTGTTGGAGATCAGAGGCACGGCGGCGTGGTTGAGGACCGGGGAGGCGTCACCTGTGTCGGAGGAAGAGGGGGATGTGCAGTGAGGAGCTCAAAGGGCACGCATCCGGGGCGGGGACCAGGGCCAGGGGCACGCTGCCCCCACCACGGCCACGTCAATGGCAGAGCCATCACTTCCTGCGGGGACTGACGTGGGAGGGGGGAGGAGCAACTGTCACCACCAGGGACCTGCCCTGGGCCCACCCTGGGCCCACCATTGGGTCCGCACCAGGCTGTTTTGTTCCCAGAACCACCCGGGCCACACAGCAGGGAGCCTGTGGCTGGTGAAAGGTCACACACAGATCTTGGGGGAGTTTTGGGATGGTCTGAAGAGAAATGGTCTCCCACAGGCATCCATGTTCCAACCCCCAGAACCTACAACCATGTCGCCTTCCATGGCCAAAGGGACTTTGCAGACTGGGGATGGGGACATGGTCCTGGGCTCTCCAGAGGGACCCCAGGGGTAATCCCAGGATCCTTGGAAGGGTCAAAGGAGAGAGTGTGAAGGCGGAAGCAGAGGTCAGCGAGGGAGAGATGGAAGGTGCTGAGCTGCTGGCTGGGAAGGTGGAGGAAGGGGCCACAGGCTAAGGAGCGTGGCCGCTGGGATCTGGAAAAGGCAGGAAGCCGTCTCTTCCCAGAGCCCCCTCCTGGCATCTTGGGCCCACCCACCAAGACGGAGGCAGGACTTCCGGGCCCCACAACCGCGAGAGGATGGGGGTCATTTGTTGCTGCAGCAACAGAAAATGAACTCACCTGCCGTGGATCAGCCTCAGCAGCGACGCGACAAGACTGCCGCCCTCTAACTTAGCCTGTTGGTAACCTGGGTGATCTTTCTGCTTTAAAGGCTTAACGCGGGGCACCCCGTTCTCATTCCTATAGCAGGTAACCACAGGTGTGGGTCTGCGCTCCCCAAAACCCGCACTTTAACTGTTCCATGAGTGTGAGTGACACAGTGTTTACTGCACGGGCTTGCCTCATCTGCTCACGTGTCCACCTGCCCCGCAGTGAGGACCGCCTGGCCATGAGCTCGGGCTGGGATGGGACCTGTCCCTACTCGGTACACAGACCCAGCGAAGACAGTGACAGGGTCCTCGTTGCTCTCCAGGTTCGTGAATAACAGCACGAATAGGGCCGTGTGAGGCCAGGCAAGGTGCTCGGCACCAGTCTCCGCCCTCAAAGTGGGCAGGAGCACAGTGCCACTCAGGGCTGTGTGGGCACAGGCAGGATCACATCACTGCGCTCAGCCCCTGGCACAGGGAAGCAAAGCTCAAGGCCTTTGGGGGAGAAGCGTCCACTGTGGGCAGGAAGGCGTGGCCAGCCGTAGGGCGAGACCCTGCGCTGTGGGGAGGACTGGCCTCTGGATCTGGGTGAACCCCAGGTGCCTCGGACAGTCAGGAGGGGACAGGTGCAGCTAATAAGACTCAAGAGGAAATACTGAACGCCCTGTCCTGGGCTGAATGGTGCCTCCCCTGAGCATGTCCACCTGCAACCTGAGACTCTTTGGAATGGGGTCCATGCAGGGGGACTCATTAAGGAAGAGTCTCCAGATGGAACCATTCCGGATCAAGGTGGGTCTTCACTCCACGACTGCTGCTCTTCTAAGAGGAGAGAGCGGGGAGCTGAGACAGGGGTGGGAGGCCCTGTGAAGACCGGGACAGAAACTGGACCAATGCCTCTACCTTCCAAGGAACACTAAGGGCGGCAGGAGCCACAGGACCTCGAGTGAGGCCCAAGAGGGACCCAGCCCTGCCACACCTTGATTCCACACTCCGGCCTCCAGATCGCGAGAGAACAAATGTCTGTGGTCCCAAGCCACCTGTTTCTGGTGGTTCATTACAACAGGCCCAGGAGATGAGCGCTCTCCCTGCTAACAAGGGAAGTCATTGATGGGCACCCTGAGAACGGTGACCCTATGTGTGCCCCACAGTGATGAACAGGGCACAGGCTTCCTTTGCGTGTAATTTTTGTTACCATTACTAATTATATTCTGATGATAGCAATGGTCCTGTTTGCTTGCTTTTGCTACTTGATCTTTGTAGGATGAAGTAACACGTCTACCGAAGTCACACAAGACTACACCTCCTCGCCAGTTCCAAATGCATCTTCTGCATAAACCTTGGGAGGCGTCTCTCCTGGGCGCCTACGCACTTAGTCAACACGATGGGAGGAAGAGGATGCTCGAGGATGAAGGAGACCCACCTGGTGTGTTGGGGAAGGCCTCTGTGGAAGCCTGCCCCCTTCTCCTTCATCATTTATTTTTCTCCCGAGAAAGTCTGCGACTTTCAAATGGAACCATGTCCCATGATCAACCACTACTCTGCTGACTGCACATTTGTTGGAGTAGTTGACTGGCACCCGCAGCAGGGACATGTGGGTGCCCCACGGAACATCACGTTGGGACACAGGAGGGGGACATCTACCCCAGCCCTCTCCTTCCTGGCCCCCTGGACTCGGAATCTCGACTCCAGGCCACTGACCTCCTTCCTCAGTGGCGCCCCATCCTGACGTCCAGCACATCTTCCCATCCGGAAAGTACTCTTCGGAGTTGGGCAGACAAATCGGCTGGGTCATCTCTGTTTAAAGAGGAAACATCAACTCTCACATCTGGGCGCTAACCATCTCCCAAAGGAAGGTCAAGCCCAAGGTCCTCTGAAAGCCATTAGCTCAGAGCAGGGACCCCTCCTGACCAGAGCCCTAACACTTCGAAACAACCCTAGGCTGTGGCAGCATATGTCCTGAAAAGGGCCAAATGCATCCACTCAACTCGGCCACTGTAGCCTAAAAACAGCCACAGGCAGTGGTAAACAGATGTGTGTGGCTGTGTTCCAATAAAACTTTATTTACAAAACAAAGGGTCAAGTTTGGCCCATGGGCCAGAGCTTGCCCACTCCTGGTCCAGACTGTGGGTACCTGGCTTTACAGAACATCCCTCCATGGGTAGCCTGTCCCTCCTGACATACCTGGAGGCCACAGCTCACCTGTCCATGTGGGCTGTGTCACATAAGCCGCCACCAAAGTCGGTGCCACGGCTGTCATGCGGCTTTCACGTAAACACAGTCTGAGTTGTGCTAAGCCCTTCTGGGTACGACAATAATGGAAGGGTAGAGAAAGACTACGGGGAGGGTTCATTTTAATTTTATCAAGGTACAAGTGTTGGCACCTCATTTTGTATAAACCAAACATCATTAATAATAATTAATAAATGAGCACCTCCTCTACAATTTCTCTTTGTTTCTCTGGCAGGATTTGTGTCACGTGTTACGTGTGCCCTGCGGTTAGCACGCTGCTGACTCTGCTGCCGCTGGTCTGGTGCCAGCATTCAGCTCCTGTACGGGCCTTGCCGACTGGCATCGCCCCGCCTGCACCCCACGCTGCTGTCCCCCTGGGGGAGGAAGGTTTTATTTGGGAGTGGGCTCATGAGGCTTCGTTTGCAGCTTCAAAAAGTTTGAAAGTTCTATCCCTTGTGGTTTTCTGTAACCTCCACAGGCCATATCCTGATACCTCCCGTAGAGAAACAGCTGCTCAATGAGAGTAGGTTTCTGAGTATTTCAGGAGCCAGAGATGCCCAGTACTTTCCAAACCATAAGGAATCGGCTGCAGGAAGGACCCATCACCCACTGGCTGGCTTGGGAAGTACTTACTCTCTTCATCAGGATCAAGACCCTGGGGTGGGGGGGTGGCCCACGGGCGGGGACCTCACCGTGGCTAGCACCGGACAGAGAAAGCTTCCACCCCTCGAGGCAGCAGATGGCCTGGCTGGGCAAGTCCCTTTTATCTCTAGGTGGCACTGCGGACGAACCTGGCACCAGTGGGCGCCCCCGACAAACCAAATTGATCAAAGTAGAGCCGCAGAGGCTCTGGAATGAAGTTATTATCTCCGCAGCTCACAGAGCCCTGAAGTGGGTGAACCCCGGCTGCCCCTGAAGATGCAGGCGAGACCCAGCGTCTCCCGGTACCACAGCCTGGAAGTCCTGACCGCGATCGGAGACTCCCCATCTCACCAGGAACCAGGAAAACGCCCACCTTTATGAGAAGAGTCACCTGATGCCACCCGGGAGTGAGTCAGGTGCCGGGGTTACCTGACAAGGACCGTAATGCGTGTCCTCAGGAGGCCCCACGAGCGATGACCAATCCCCCCGAGACGCGTGAGAGCCACGAGGGACAGAGAAACCGGGACGCACCGTCGAAGGTGAGCGGCTCGGCCAGCTTCATGAGGGCGATGTCGTTGCCCAGCCTCTTGGGCTTGTACTTGCTGTGGTAGATGATCTTCTCCACCAGGTGGGAGGGCGCCGGGCTGTCCAGCAGGGAGACCAGGCCCACCTGGATGGTCCAGGACTTGGGGAGGTACAGGCTGCAGGGAGGAGACTGGGAGGTAAAGCGGGGAAGGTCCAGCCCCTTCCCCCCACGGGCCTCAGGTGTCCCCCGATCCAGCCCCAGAGAGATGGCAGGCGGGGACGGCCCTGTGCTTGAATCCACCTCAGCCCCCGTGCCCTGCAGAAGCACAGAAGACACACACACACACAGACACACACACACACGCACACACACACATGTCCTGCCACTGACCACCCAAATCCGCCCTGTCCCACCGCGGCCCGGACCAGACGCCTCCCAGGGGTCGGAGCACTCACTCATAGACGCAGTGGGCGGCGGTCACGATCCACACCGGGGTGATGACGGAGCCCCCGCACAGGTGGTAGCCCTGGAACTGGAGGCTGGCCTGCCAGGGCCACTGCGCCGGCGAGGACATGTTTCCCCCCACGATGCGCGAGGTGTAGCCCGTCCTCAGGCCGCAGGCTGCCCGGGGAGAGCGGGGTTGGGGTCCATCCCACAGGCCCTGCTCCCCTGACATCTGCCCCCCTCACAGAGCTCACAGCCCAGAAGAGTCATGGGAGGGGAGGCACATGGGGAGGGATGGGGACAGGCCCCCCGAGACGTGGGAAGAGTGGGGTGTCGTGGGAGTACAGTGGGGAGAGTCCATCAGAGCAAAGAGCCCGATGCTGGCAGTACCACCTCCCTCTCCCCCCACCCCACCCCCGTGTGCATGCGCCTGGTGATGACAGCACAGCTGGAGCATGGGGAGCACCCCATCCCCTCCTCACTGACCCAGGTGCCAGCACCCCTGCCTGACTCCTCCAGACCCAACCCCTGCAGCCACACGCCGCCCCTCCACCCGACCAGCAAGAAGGACTGCCCGCCGGGGAGGAGGGGGGGGGTTTGGAGTCTGGGGCACTGTCCCTGGAGGGGCAGGAGGGGAGGAAGTCAGGCACTGGAGCCACGGCAGTGACAGGAGCTCGTGCCCATGGTCCTGGCTGCTGCTGAGAAGTCACTCCAGGCCGCCTCCCCCACCTGACAGCTGAGACTGGGCTGACCCTCCTTGGGGTAGAGTCCACAGACTCCCACCGGGCACCCAGGAGGAGGGGATCTCAAGAAGGAGAGGGGGTTCAGTGAGGGAGCTCTGGCATCCGTGGCCTCTGTGTTTATATAACTCTTACCTGTGCACTTCACGGTGACCACGCGGCCCGAGGCACACCCCTCCCTGCAGTGGAGAAAGGTGGGCTTACTGACAAATTCCCAAGGCTGTGACAAGACCATTTTTAACTTAATCCTGGTGTAGAAGAGAGATACACTCTATTCCCTGCTCTTGAGTCCAGAGTACACTGCAGCCTGTGTGACAGGGTTTCCTCCGAAGCACAGGCAGTGTGCAGACGGCAAGCGGTGGCTGGGGAGCACTGCCCAGCTCTGCAGAGCTGACGATCAGGTGCACAATGCACCATCATGCAAGCATCTACCGGGGTCACTTCACTGGCCACTGGGGGACTTGGGGTGCCCACTGCACGGGTGGCAGGCTCTCCTGGCACGAAGGCCTTGGAACCTGAGACACATGCTTGGGACACACTCTGGAGCAGAGCTGTGACCCCCGGGAATGGCGGGCATCCCCCTGCACGGGGCGGGGGGGGGGGGGGGGGGGGGGGGGGGGGAGTCGAACCTGCTTTTCTCATAAGCCACCCGGACCCCTTCCTAACATTCCTGCTGTCAGAGCCCGGCCTGCCATGAAACGGGCTGTCCCTACGGATTGCACGTGTGCCTGGGGGACTGTCAGTGACAGGATGGACAGGATGACAAACTTTCCCGGAACAGGACACACTCCTCTGGGGGCTTGGCCCGGGCATCAGGGGGAGCCTCGGACCGTGGGTTCCGAACCCTGACTCTCCCCAGGCAGGCGACCCTCTCAGCGTCCGGCCCCTGGCGTCATTGAGGACACCTCATTCTACCTTCCCCGCGACTTTGAGGAACATGAACGGTACACGGTACACGTTAAAGGACTTTGTGAGCAAAAATGTTTCTTTCTTCTTTCTAACTGCCCCTCTCTCCTTCCTTCCCCCAAAACGCAGGAGCCCCTGCCGTCTGAGGTACAGCCCTGTGGTTATACATACATGCCTGTCACTGTTCCTCCTCCCCCCTCCCTTCCTTTGCCGGCCACGTTTGCCGGTTTAGGGTTAGGTTCTTGCAGCCAGCGTGCCCACGCATCCAACCACGCGGCCAGCCCCACCAAGACTCGGGGGAAACACGCCCGTGCCTCTGTGTCCTCGTGGAGCTGTGACCGCGTGCAAGCGGCCTGCCTGGCGCTCACCTCAGGTACACCGACTGGTGCAGAGCCGTCACCTTGTCGTCTGACAGGAGGTGGTTGATGGAAACAAAGTTCTCCTGGAATGGCTCCTCCAGCAAGTCCACTCGGAGGGTTCTTGAGCTGACATAGCTACAAGTACATTGGAAACAGAGGCGGTGTGAAACTCACTCTGTGCTCCAAGTCAACTGTGCCCAAGTCACAGCACCACAACGTGTAGTGTACCCCCAAACTGTCATGTACCCGCATCACAGCATCATGGGTATCTTTCTGGGGACATAGTGTACCCCCCAAACTGCCACGTACCCATGTCACAGCATCACAGGTGCCTACTGGGGAACATTGCCATGTTTCCCCAAATAATCAGTGTGCCCACATCGCACTATTACAGATATTCCAGGGGGATGTCACTGTGTCCCCACAAACCACCAATGGTTTCTTCCTGCCAACTTATCAGGGCATTCTGTCCTAAACCTGGCGGAGTCTGGGATGGAGGGCCCTCCCGGCTCCATCATGAGCACAGGCTCCAGGCACCTGGGCGGGAGGACCACCGGTGCAGCTGGTAGGACCCCCGGACACATTCCACTGCACCGACCTCTGGTTGGCCTGAAGCGAGCCCAGAGGGAACAGAGCATAGAACGAGGTGGGTGTTTCAGGTGGATAAAGTCGGGATGCCGAGCACCCCAAGATCAATCGGCTGGAGAGAACAATTTCCCAGTCTGCCCAGGGTAGGCCTGGGTCCCTGTCAGAGAGACAAACACATGGGAGGAAGAGCGTCGGGGGACACCGGAAGCAAGCATGTGGTGAAAGTGTCAGGAAACAGGCCTCCTGCAGAACAACGGCAAAGAAGGTCCAACTTTAGGAGTGTGTGGGGGGGAGAGGAGGACGGGGGGCTTGTATCGGTGCTTGTTCACAAGGAGGAAAGTCTACAGGGTTCTTGTAGGCACTTGAGTGATGTGTTTGCTATTGTCGCTGAGCTGGAATTGCAGCTGATTTCTGAGTCACCGGGGAGATGGAGACAGACCCCGGGGGTATAGGCTGGAGGGCCTCTGGGGTTTCACGGGCTTTGGAGAAAGGAGCTAAGAATTATCAAATTTGAAATCGGGGTGGTCCTGGAGCATTCAGAGCAGTGAGCCTTAACCACACAGCCCGTTTCCTTAGATACAAACAGGGATGTGTTTTCAAGGTCACCCCTGTCGCCACGCTCACTTCCTATGTGGCATGTGTGGCTCAGGAGCCTGCCTGCTCTGAGCTCAGAATCGAGAGCAAAGAGAGGAGGGTGACGTGCAGGCTCCCGTGGAAGGTGGCAGTTTGAGCGTCAAAGGAAGGGGCAGGAGAGAGAAAGAGGCCCCTGCACCAAAGAGAAAATATACTATTTTTGTGCAAAAAAAAAAAAGGCACACAGAAACACTTAAAAGTGAAGATTTCACTACCACAGTTCTTTCTCCTACACGTTGCTAGGCAACTGTTAGGAATACTTGTGTTTTCATCAAATGGATGACTTTTTGCACCTGGTTCTCTGGGGCTGCTTGGGAGTGTGTGCAGGGCTGAGGATGGGACCCCGAGGACCAGGAGGGGTGGTGCCGGAGGCTGCTCCATAGCTGAGACCTGGGCGCTAGGGGGTCAGGGCTGTTTTTATCTCTGAAGCTCTTTGTCACATGATCACCTATTTGCACCGGGGACTCTCCTGGCCCTGAGGCACTCCCCGAAATGCCATTGCCTGAGCGATCTTGAGCATCCGTTGGCATCCCGGGGCCTGTTTGCACACCTTGAAGAAGATGATGTCCAGCATCGTGGGGCTGTCGAGAGGGTGCAATGTGAGAGCAGGTGTAGCCTTGGTAGGTGCCCAAGTAGCTGTCTCACCGTGACCACTATTCATACCCTGCCCATCACCGGGAGGTGCCCTTACGTTACCTTGGAAACCCCAGCTGGGCGCAGGCGATGCTACCGTGGTAGCCTTTCCAGTCGTCGGAGCACATGGTCCTCCAGGCCGCCTCCGTGAACACCTGGAGCACGCCATTCTGACCGCTCACGCGGACTGGCCGGCGCCCGGGCACAACAGCCCGTCAGTGGCCAGCAGAGCCCCGAGGCCGCCCGCAGAGATGTCTCTGCAGCTGGCCCAGACCCTCCTCTGCTGAGCCTGACCTGTTCCTTGCCCACAGCGCCCCACCCTCGCAGGGACCTCCGGCTGCCTGGACCCCCTGAACTCTCCTGGTGGTCTCTTATGGCTCATGGGGTCTCCTCAGCCCAATTTAAGCTCCATGGAGCACCACCACCCTTAACCCCCAGCCCAGGATCCCCTGGGGGCCCGTTGGATTGCAGCTGAGAACATAATTGGACACTAGCATCGACTTGGACCCATTTCACAGATGGGAAAGGCGAGGGCCCAGTGGTGCAGACTTCCTCCTTGTCTACAGTGAATAGGCAGGACCTTACCACATCGGTACTCATCCTCCCCGGCTTTGCAGTCCGAGACGCCGTCACACCGAGCTGAGAGTTCAATACACTTAAAAGAGGACCGGCACCTGTACTTTCCGGAACAGTCGAAGTGGACTGAGGACAGGAGGAGACGGGAACATTAACAGTGGTCTCCCTCAGGGTGCGCATAACAACTATCCACCGGGCCCGGCCCTTGAGCTTGCCCATCAGTAATGAAGCATCACTGAAACTGCACCTGTGTCACAGCCCGGTTTCTATTCATTCATTCATTGTCTACAGTTGTACATATGTCTTCTTTTTCCCCAACTGACCCCCTCCCCAGCCATTCCCATCCCTGGCAAGCCCCCACTGCCCTGGCAAGCCCCCAGTGTCTGTGGCCATTGGTTATGCTAGTATGCATGCATACAAGTCTTTTGGTTGCTCTCTAACCACTCTTCCTCCCCTGCCATTTGTCTCTGGATTTATTATTGTTCATCCAATTATGTTGTTCATGATATCCCACATGTGAGTGAGATCATGGGATATTTATCTTTCTCCGACTACAGCCCACTTTCTGTTCCGAAGCCCCGTGCGTGGGGCTGCTGCACCCCACGCTGTCTCACTAAGTGGCCTTGAGCCCCAACTGGAGGTGAACTTAGAGCCAGAGGGCTCGAGGTCAGGAGAGAAGGTGCAGGTCTGCAGACCGACCAGCTGAGCAAGGAGCCCTGAGCCAGGATTCTTTGCCGCCCTCCCCTCTTCCCCCGCCCTACCTCCTGTTGTCTCTGACTCTGGGCAGCGAAACTCCGGGCCACACAGCCAGGCAGGTGGAGAATTACACTCATCTGTATTCCAGTTATTTGAAAGAGAAACTGGGAAATGGTTCCCAAATGACTCACTTTCCCAAAAGCCACAAGCACCTTCTTTTAAAAATAGCAGGTGTGCTGGGCCTGGCCTGAATGGCCTCCTTGTCTTCTCCCCCAGCCCTGCCCCCGCCTCCTCCTGCGGATTCTATTTCATCAGGTGCCCGTGGCCACGTCTAACTGGGCAGGTTCTGTAGTGACAAAGCCCCGAGCGTGGCCAACAGCCCCTGCCGGGCCCCAGGCCGGCTCCACATTCACGCAGGCCAGTCGAACTCAAAGCCGGCACCCCCGGAAGATGTCTCCTCCGGTAATTAAGGCTGGGTGGCTGGCCCACGATGGGGGCGGGGGGAGCTCATGAAAGTTTAAGTGCCTGGATCAGGAGTGGAGAGCCTGCTAAATAATGCATCGTACTCACCGCCCAGACCGATGGCCAGCGCTAGTATCAGTGCGATGACCCCAATGACGATGATTGGGAAGAACTTCAACGGCAGCAGAGACAGGATCTGTGCAGCCACCGCATCCGCATCTGAACACCCAGAAGAGGGGGAAGGGGGGCACAGAGCAACAAATCTGAATAAAAGGAAACTTAAAATTTCGCTCCCTCCAATGCAGGGAATGTCCCAGTCAAAGAACATTGCCTTCATTTCGAGAAGGGCCACCAGCCAGGGCACATTCTCTGGAAGTTCAGCCCCGCACTCTCCAACCCTGACCTAATTCTGCTCATCATAGGTTAGGAGGTAGTGTTGTAGGGTGAATTGTGTATTCCAAAACAAATGCGTTGAGGTTCTAACCCTTAGGGTCCCAGAATGTCACCATATTTAGAAATAGAGGTAGTGAAGTTCAAATGAGGACATTAGAATGGGCCCTAATCTGCCTGGTGTCCTTACAAAAAGGAGAAAATTGAACACAGAGGCAGACACACACACACTCACACACACACACTCACACAGGGGTTGATATGAAGGGACACAGGGAGAGGCCATGTGAAGGTAAAAGCAGAAATTGGGGTTATTCATCTTCAAGTCAAGAAAGACCAAGAGCCGAAACCTTTGGCTCAGTGGATAGAGTGTCAGCCTGCGGTCTGGAAGGTCCTGGGTTTGATTCCAGTCAAGGGCATGTACCTTGGTTGTGGGCACATCCCCAGTAGGGGGTGTGCAGGAGGCAGCTGATCGATGATTCTCTCTCATCGATGTTTCTAACTCTCTATCCCTCTCTTTTCCTCTCTGTGAAAAATCAATAAAATATTTTTTTTAAAAGAAGAAGAAAAAAGACCAAGATTGTCAACAAAACAAAACACCAGAAGCCAGAAGGAGGAAAGGAAGGGTCCCCTGCAGGCTTTAGAGCGAGCATGGCCTGTCAGTGCCTTGATTTCAGACTCTGGCCTCCAGCATGGTGAGATGATCTTTGTTGTTTTGAGCCCCCTCCTTTGTTTCGTTGGTCTTAGAAAACCAAACTGAAGGGAAAGTAGGGGATCAGCTTTCAAACATTTTCCCACAGGCGAGCGTGATGGGTGCAATCCACACAGGGTACTTTCAGGAGAGGGCCGCCAGATGAGGCAGCAGGACCGTTCCTCACGGGTCTTGTGCACAGAGGCACCGATGGCTTTGGTTCCGATGCGACCTTCTGAGCAAACAGCCTTAGAAGATAGAGACAGAGTTTCTCTGGGGCAAGGGGTGGGTTTATTGACTGTTCAGCTTAATAAATATAATGTCTTCCTTGGAGGCAAAAGTTTGTGCAGGTCAGCTTAGAGTCCATTATAAAGATTCGCCATGGGTTCCTCAGCTGTGATGCAGACCCACTGTGTGTGCACCTTCCACCTGGGCTGCTCCACATCACCTCCATGGGACTTGGTGGGCAACAGCAACAACTCAAACAAGGTGCCACGTGTGCTAGGAGTAATAACGTCCTTTGTGTCTGACATGGATGTTCCTTGTCTTCTGCCGGCATCCCTGGAGCTGTGACAGGCTGGCTTGTTAGCTTGTACCAGACCCTTCCCAGCTCTTGCCTACAGTACCAGGCAGATTGGGTGGAAAGAAGATGTGAAGAGCAATAAGATACCCGGAAGTACAAGCCTCTCTGCACAACCAGGAGGATTTCCATGGCTTCCTTTACTCTCAAAGGAACAGGCCATTTTAGGCAAATTAGCTCATCGGTCCTGAAAATCCATGCACACCCATGGTGTCTTCCTTTAATTTAGGAAGGTTGAAATGGAGGAAGTGAAGAAAGCCTTCCAAGAGCCATACTATCGCTCACAGACCACCTCTGTCTCTCTTCTCCTGGTCTTGAAAATGTTGAGCCAAGAGGTCTTCCGTGAAAGAGCCAAAAATATCTCCCCCCACCTATCTTTGGAAACACACAATTTCACCTCCTGCCAATCATATGATCATAAAATAGGGCATGTGAAGGAGGTAACTGATCAATGATTCTCTCACATCATTGATATTTCTAGCTCTCTCTCCCTCTCCCTTCCTCTCTGAAATCAATAATTCAAGGCAACCTTAAAAAGAAGAGAATTTAAATATGGGGGTGGGAAGAAAAAGGGAATTGGGAGGAAAAAGAAAGAAGGTAAGCAAAAGAAATGGATAAAAGGGAAAATATAAGAAAGCAATGAAAATAAGGACACATGTGCAACAAATAGTCCTTAGTGACCATGGGGACAGAGCACGAGAAAGGAGGGGCTACAGAGAGACGAACCCAAGCTCTTTGCTTTGGCCTGGGTGAGCAGGTGCTTTGTTCATAGATGCCTTCTCGGCACCGGGACAGCACCTGGTGCCTGGTAGTTCTTTTTGTTTTGCTTTTAATTTTTATTGATTTCAGAGAGGAAGGGAAAGGGAGATAGAAACATCAATGATGAGAGAGAATCATTGATCGGCTGCCTCCTGCAAGAGCCCCACTGGGGTTTGAGCCCAAAACCTGGGCATGTGCCCTGACCAGGAATCAAACCATGACCTCCTGGGTCATGTCCTATCACTGAGCCACCACAGGTGGGCCCAGGTAGTTACTGATAAATATTAGTAAGATGGATGGATGGATGGATGGATGGATGGATGAATGGATGGATTGATGAATGGATGACATCATGACAATGTAGGTTGTTTTCTCCAAGTTAGAGACCAGTTCCTTTCAAGGCAACAAGAGCATGGTCTTGAGTCAATAGAGCAAAAGCCTCTTGGCCACCCTCCCCACCCCTCAGAGGCCTGCACCAAGTTAATGTCTGACCCCTGCTGAGATGCCTTCAATCCATTTACAATTTAAAAATCAGTGGAACCCCAAGAATGACCGCATATTACTCCAGTTGTTCTCTATCTAAGGGTTAATTTAGGAAATGAATCCAGATAGTGGAGTCAAAAGTTGTTCAGTTAGAACATTTGTACCGTTCACATTGGCCCCTTCACTGCTCCACCCTGTGGGCGCTAGCAGGGCCCCACTCCCCCTTCTTGTTCTGTGTTTGAGAACATGCTTAGAAGAAAAGCAAGATGCATAACATCTCTCCAAAGAGGAATGCAAATGATAAACACGCATAGAAAAATTCAACCTCTCTGGAGATGAAACACACTCACAAATTAGACATAGCTACATGTCAATTTCCCAATCCATTATTATTATTATTGTTATTATTATTATTATTATTATTATCACTATAGTCCAAAGTGAAAGAAAATGAAGTGCCAAGTATAGTCAATAGGAGTTTGCACTGTGTAAACTTTTTGACAGTCAAATTTGAAATATGTACCAAATGTTTAAAAATGGATGGAGTTTTTGACCTAGTAAATTCAGTCCTAGGAATTTAAACTAAGATGCCATCATAAATATACACAAATAAGGATACTTAGGGGAGTGACATTTATAATACTAATGCATAGGAAACAGCCTAAATGACCAACAGAAGAAACTGGTGAAAGAACAAATGGTATAGAGACACTTAAATGATGGAGGAAAGGGGTTGGGAAACTTTTTCTGTAAAGAGTCAGATAGTAAATATTTTAAACTTATTAGCCATATGGTGTTTGTGGCAACTGCTTAGTTCTACCATGGCATGAAAGCAGCCACAGACAATATGCGAATAAATAAATGTGTTACAATAAAACTTTATTTATAAAAAACAGCCATTGGGCCAGATTTGGCCCATGGGCCCTAGTTTGCTAAGCCCTGAAGAATATTTAATTAGTTAATGCCATGGAAAAATAAACATGATATTGTTCAGTTAAAAAGAGAAGCTTCAAAATGGTACAAAGAGTATATGTCACTTCCAAAGGGAAATATAGATAGGTTGAAAGAAAAAAAGGCAATAAATTCTACAAAGAGTGCTAATAGAGTTATCCCTGAGTAATGGTAAAATTGTGGGCCATTTTTAAAACATCTTTTTGATTAACTGTATTTTCCAAATTTATATCATGAACAATACATTGCTTTATTAAAAATGAAACGTTTGTTTCTTCCCACTACTGGGAATTCTTCATGAGGAAATAATCAGCAATTAGCACAGAGATATATTTATAATCCTATTCATGTTCATATTATTTATATTATAAAAACATTAGAAACCATTACATGTCAAATGATGATAAAATGGCTATGTAAGCGACACATATGCTCGATGGAATGTTGTGCTATTTGGCATTTATAAAAACCAAAGCGCATGGAAAAACGCCTGTCCGTCGGCTCCATGAATGAACGCGTACTTATGGGCCAGGGCAGGAAGAGAAAGAATCCAGATAAAACTGGAGGATCTGGTGACTGCAGGGTACGTTTAAAAGTTACATTTAAAAGTTTGGGAGAAGTAGCTTTAAATTGTGTATCTTCTCTTTTACTTGGAATCTCTCCTCCCATCTCCCATCCTCTCCACTAACCCCCAACATCAATTGTGGTTTAAAGGGAATCCTTAGAGTGCCCCTACTCCTGCTTCCTGGACTCTCAGCCAGAGCCCCACGTGTCCCCTTCACAGCCCCTGAGGCCAGGACTCCTGCCTGCGTCCAGGACCAGCGAGCACAGGGCCCTGTGCCCGTTCCGACAGACCCTGACCAGAAAGAGCCTTTTGGGAGCCGCACTACGGAGCCTACTGCTTCTCCACATATCCGCACCTTGTTTACGCCTCCAACTTCCCTCCCTCTGTTGCTAGGAGCGACTCCATTGCCCGCTGTTGGAATGTAATCTAAGCATCTAATACTTTCAGAGATGCCCGTCTTATTCTAAGTTTTCAGGAAGGGTCAGTGAGAGCAGGTTTTCAGGACTTCCCGGAGGGCTCAGAGTCTGGCCAGGATCCGACCCCTAAACCCCAGGGGCAGTTAGGGCCTCCATTCCTGAAACTCTCCCCCAGAGAACACAGACACCCGTGTCCAGGGAGTCCGCGAGGGGCTGAACAAAACAGCCCCCCTGATACTCCATCTGTAAACTAAAGAATCCCATGAGTTTAGGGTAAGGACCCCTGGTGAGATGTTTCCCCAGAGGGACACCCAGCCCTCGGCCACATTTGTCATCTAGATTGGGGGATGGGGGGAGGAGGGGAGGGGGGAATGGGGAGGAGGGAAGGGCAGGGTCGTGCAGAAACCACACCTGCTCCCACCTACCTGGTGTGACAGGACTTATTTTCAGGTCGTCGAGGCCAAACAGGGACCGGAAGGAGAAGGGGGCTTCTGCGGCCGGCGGGTCGTTCTCCCCCATGGTGACTATCTCAGGGCCTCTGAGGCCGGGCTCCACCTCCACCTCCACCTCCTGCACCGGGAAGAACAGAGAGCGTTTGCGTCCCTGCTCACAGTCTCAGCCTCACAGGCATCTCGGTTGTGTTCAGTCTTTGAACCCTGACAGTCCGCATCAAGCAAACGCAGTACCGGTGAACCAGAACTGTTTGTCCGGTGAGAACGCCTTGTTTCCTACGCTACGACGGATAACAGAGACACTTCGGGAGTTAGCGGACAACAATGAGCTTGATTCTGCTAAAATGACGACTTTCCCAATGCGTGTTCGACCAATCCTAAAATCAACCGAGTCCCCGGCTTTAGAGAGACGGCCTTTGGCCATTTAGAGGCCGGCGTACCAGGATTTCACAGAAGATAAACTACTTTCAAAGCACATCCCTCCTCTTTTTTATCATTACTGTCTGTCTCACATAAACTCGACCCTTTGCCTGCACACATGATAAGCCTCCATAAGCATAAGAAGTTCTGATACTCACATCACGTCCAAGCCCCTCGAGTGCCCGCGGCCCCGGGGAGGAGACTCTGGCCCACGGTATTTGTAGCTTTCCTGGCTCTCACAGCCGTGACCCAGTTAAGGGTGAAAGTATCCGGGCCTCGGGGTGCCCGGTCCCCGCCCCACGCTCACAGCAGAGGGAGGAGCGGCTGGCACCAGAGCCACCCTGGGGCTCTGTTTCCTCCAGAAGAATTCCTCCTGTCGCTGGCCCCGGAGCCCAGAGCCTTTGGAATTCATTCCCAGCGACTCCACCAGGGGTGGAGGGAGCGAGGGAAGGGCCACATGTCCCAACCGCATCACAGTGCCCGGTCCCTGGCCGCTCAGTGCACTGAAAGCCAGAGGCCCGGCAGGCATGGAGCACAGACTCTTGGGGCTCCTGTCTTACTTCCCTTCCGTTCTCCTGCTGTCGTGTGTGCAACCCAAAAAAGAACTAGTAAGCCACTTAAAGCAGACGTTGTCTTCGTGCCTTTTCACGTGCTCATAGGAAAACCTAAGCCAGAGTGTGCGCTTCAGAACGTTTATTTCATCCCCACCGTAAGAGGAGCTGTAAAGAGCATCTTAGAAAAGGAATGCCTTCACAGTCAGCATCCTTGACTGTGGTTCTGGCTGATCCTGGCCGGGTAGCTGTCAGCAGGTAGCAAACTGCATGACCTAACTTTATAGCAAGAGTGAGAATAAAGGCTCCGATGCTTCCTGAAACCGGGAACCCCGGTGAGGAAGTCCCTCCCCAAACACGCCATGGCTGGCAGGTGTCACAGCCCAGAGGAAGGCCAGACGCCATCCGTCCGCAGCGTCTCCTCTCCCCGCCACCACCCACCGGACTCACCATGTCTGGAGCCGCCATCGTGAAAAGCACAACTAATTTCCTTTTTCATCATAAAAGCCAGCAGGACGGTGAGCCGGCTGCCAACGGGTTAGTCCAACCGGGAAATATTTCCAAGTCACTCGGCCTTGTCGACTCAGTCGTCACAGCAAATGGCATGACCATGGGCGACGGCGTAACCCAACCCGCGGGTGGCTATCAGGTAGCCATTGGCAGCCTGACCGCGGGGACCGGGGAGGGGGGACGGGCTGCCCTTTAATTAGTCAGGGAGGTAAGCAAACCTTCGCAGAGCCTTCACGTCGGGGAGCCTTCGGAAGGCAGGCACCCTGTTTGCTGGAAAGAGCAGGGCCCTCCTGCCCGGTGCTGAGCAAACACCCCGAGAGGCAGGCGAAAGGCCTGGTGGGGGTTCCCGTCCCCCCAGGGGACTGAGCCCAAGCGCAGACCTGAAGCAGCTCTGAAGACAAAAGGCAGGGACGCCGACCGGTCTCACAGCCAACTCTCCACAGAGACACTGCGCATGCCGGGGGGGTCTCCGTGTCCCACGGGGTCTCTGCACACAATGCAGCTGAAAGACGTTTTGTCGGGAGAGAAAGGGCCCGTGGCTCTGAGCCCGGTGGATGTGAAACGTGCACTCACTTATTCACAAACGTTCATGGCCGTTTGCCATGAGGCCAGGCAGCCAGGCTCAGAGCAGGTGGCAGAGGGATCAGAGCATCCGCCTGTGGTCTCAGGTGGTGACAGACGCTCGGAAGGGGTGAGGCTGGGAGGGGTTCAGTGAGGGACGGGACAGGGTGGGGGGGAGGAAGGCCCCTAGACCGAGTGATGTTTCAGGCAGGACCTCGGCAACGTACCAAGTGGGTCTCGTGAGCTACGAGGGGAGGTTGTTCCGAGCGTGGGACCATCAATGTCTGAGACCCAGAGCAGATGAGCTGGGGGTGTCTAAGAAACCCCAAAAAAGCCTGTAAGAGGCCATGGGGGCCCAGGCCATTGGAAGGAAGGACTCTGGTTGATTTCTTTGTGGTGGAAAACTGGGAGGAGCTGAGCAGGGCAAGGTCGGGGTCTGAGCATGTGAACTGAGTGTAGGGGCGAGGTGGGGTGAGGAGGGGAAAGAGGGGTTGGACACAACAGAGAGCCTAGAGTAGGCTGCTGAAAGCCTCTGCCACCACGGCTGTGACTCGGCCAAGGGCCCGGCAGTGCAGATGAAGAGGGGGCCTGGATTTGGGGGTGCTTTGAAAGCAGACTTGGCAGGATTTGCCAATAGTGGTTTCGTTCAGTCTTGTTTTCCTGCCTCCAGCACCTGCCCAGGCACCTATCCGTGTCTTTTGGATTTAACACAGATCATCCTTCAAACTCATAATCCCTTCTTCACATCTTTCCTAACTATGCTCTCCATTCTCTGAACAAACATTTAATATTTTCCTGTTGCTCTTGAGAGATAACTGTTCAAGCTAAGAAAAGGGATTGCGACTAGACAAGAAGAAATAAAAGGCATCCAAATTGGAAAAGAACAAGTAAAACTGTCCTTGCTCGCAGATGACCTGATAGTGTACATAAAAAACCCTATAAAGACTCCGTCCAAAAATTACTAGACTTACTAAGTGAATTCGGCAATGTAGCAGGATACAAAATCAACGCCAAGAAATCTATGGCATTCCTATACATCAATTTTGAACTTACAGAAAGAGAGACTGTATATGCAGTCACCTGAATTACAGTAAACATCCTACAGTGGTTCACTGGGCAGATGATGGTTTTGCAAGGAGGAGTGGAGAAACACATGAACTTGTCCCCCTACCTCACACCATACACAGAATTAACTCAAGTGGATCGTAGAGCTACATGTGAAGCATAAAAGTGGCAAAGCTTCCAGAAGAAAACAGGGGAGACCACCTTCACCAATGCTGGATTAACGACGATTTCTTGAACAGGATACAGGAAGTTCTAACCTTAAAAAAAAAAAAAGGATTAATTAATTAATTTTCATTCAAATTGAGAAAGTGTGTTTCACCCAAAGACAGTGAGAGACTAAAAAGGCAAACCACACCCTGGATGAGTTATTACCGTTACATGCTTCCAACAAAAGCCTTATCTCCAGAGTTCCCACAAATGAATAAGAAAAACCAAACCCGTTTTAAAAAGGCCAAAGCCTTGACTACGATCTTCCACAAAGGGTCACTGAAGTGGCCAATTGCCTGTCTCACGGTGCTCAGTGTCACTGCCATGCAGGGAAATACAAACTGGAACCACGCTAAAATACCGCTACCTACCCCCAGACTGGCTAAAACTGAAAAGACTGACAGTTTCAAGTGTGGACAAGGATGGAGAGCAGCCGGAGGGACGCTCACCCCCTGCTGGCGAGGGGCAAAGGAACAACTGCTGTGTAAAACTGCTCAGCAGCTTCTAACGCCGTGCAGTGTGTACCTATCCTGTGAGCCAACAATCCCACCCATGGACAAGGGCCTAACAGCAATGTACATCGGGCACCAAAAGACATACTCAAGAGTGTCTGCAGCAGCCCAACAATGGAAAACCACATTCATGCATGTAGACAGGGAAATAAATCATGGCAAATTCATCTCATAGAATGCTACCTAGCAGTGCAGTGCACCAACAATGGAAAACCACATTCATGCATGTAGACAGGGAAATAAATCATGGCAAATTCATCTCATAGTACAAACAACAGCATGGATTCATTTCACACACAGAATTCTGGGCAAAAGAGTATGTGCTGTGTGGTTGTATTTATTTATTTATTTTTTTAATATATTTTATTGAGTTTTTACAGAGAGGAAGGGAGAGAGATAGAGAGTTAGGAACATTGATGAGAGAGAAACATTGATCAGCTGCTTCCTGCACACCTCCTACTGGGGATATGCCCACAACCAAGGTACATGCCCCCTTGACTGGAATTGAACCTGAGACCTTTCAGTCCGCAGGCTGATGCTCTATCCACTGAGCCAAACCGGTTTCAGCTGTGTGGTTGTATTTATTTAAAGTTCAGAAGCTGATGTACAAGCTAGCAGAGTGGCTGCCTTTTTAGGGACGGAAGAGATAGCTAGGAGGCTGGGCGGGGACAGGGGGCAGGGGAGCTCCTTAGATCCTGGTAAGCTGGAGAGCAGACTTGCTGGGCCTTGGTGCTATTAGCAATTTGGGCTGGACCCTTCATTGCCCTCTTCCGTACCATAGCACCCCCGGCCTCAACCGCTAGACGCCAGTAACAAACATCCCCTTCCCTCATTCTGGCGATCAAAGATGTCTCCAGAGGTTGCCATGGGGAGCCAGAACGCCCCCACCTGACAACCACAGTTTGATGGCGGTCCCGGGGGAGCTCGGGGTGTGTGCTCACTTTAGGAAAATCCATTGAGCTGCGCACAATGCAGCAACTTTGCTGCGTGCATAAAAACCTTTTTAAACGTAAAGCTTTACAAGTTGAAAAAAGAAGTCAGTGGATTAACTAAATGGGCCACAAATTTTTGGAGTGAGCATGGAAGATAGGTGCAGTCTGCACATAAGAGACTAAGACCCAGGGTCATGCAGGCTCTGTGGCTTCGGACCCCAGTGGAGACCCCCCCAGCCCTGGCTCCCTCCCTCTCCCCCCTCTCATGCAGACTTACTCCCAGTGCGGCCAGGCAGAGCTAAGGCTGGCTCTGCCCAGGGACCTCTGGGGCCCGAACCCGCTGTGGAAACAGGGCTAACGGGCACTGTACCCCAGCACCCCACCAAGAGAATTCTGAAAGCCAGTCTCACACGCAAACAGGATATTAGGTTTTGTCAGAGAGATCAAAAAAGGCTTGAGGTTTTTCTTCGCAGCCTCAGCCTCTCCTGCCACTCCCTCTCTGGCTTTATCTGCTCGTTTCAGTCAGAGGCAGGAAGAGATGGCAGCCGGGGAGACCCAGGTCTATGCCAAGGTCAACAGCAAGCTCAAGGCCCGCAGCGCCGCCTCCCTCCTGGACCCCCTGCTGGGCATGGGCTTCCCGGCACACACCGCGTGAGTACTCCCCGCGGGGCACCTGCCCCTGCCGCACACCCCGACCCCCTGAGGCCCCGGCCACAGCACTGCAGGCCGCTCCGAGCACCGACTTCCTGTGGAAGGCGTGCATGCGCCTGGCAGGCGAGGTGCTGCTGCTAAATTAGGCCCTTTGCCGCCTGTACATGGCATGATCGGGACCCACTCTGCTGGCCGGCTGGTGGGGGGGAGGGGGCTGAGTTTGTGAACACAGAAACCACGTGTCCCTGCGGTGCCCCCACTTCTCGGGGTTTGGAGGGGCCTGGGGCTTGTTATGCCGTTTGTGTGGGCAGCTCGGTGCCTCAGAGAGGACTTTTCAAACTCTGATCTGAAAGGCCCCACCAGACTGCTTCTGGGACCGGTGAGGTGAGAGCCTTCTAAATGGCGCAGGACACCCTCCGTCCTCAGGAAACATCTCCAGGGCCCGATAATGAAACAAAATGGCTCAGAATCTACGGGGTTAGCACAACCCTGCGTGTCTAAGGAAAAAGCCCACGGGTAGAAAACTTGAACCGCAGGGGTCACCCCTCTCCACAAGGGAAGGAACCCCAAAGCGACGAGCTGTGACATGGACCCCGGTGACAGCTTCCATAGAAACCCAGTTCTTAGAGCCGGCCCTTTCCAATGTCACCCACGCGGAACATACACCAGAAGTCCCTGAGGTAGCCCTGGGTTTGGGACGGGGGCAGACTTCCCGTGACCATGATGGCGACATCCCAACCACACTGGGCGGAATGATGGTGACGCTGGACGTTGTCCTCACACCGTGTTCACCACAGCCTGAGGCCGGTGAGACGGAGCAGACGGCGGGTGAGCAGGTGCCCGCCCTGTGCGCCCCCATCCCCAGCACCTGACATCGGGGGCAGAGGGGACACTGAGGCAGGGAGGGCAGGTGGCTTCCTACCTCGGGCAGGACCCAGGCCCCACTCTCAAAAACACCGACAAAGACACGCTCGGTCACTCTGCTCACACTGGAGCATGGACACACACTCAAAATCCATCCCAATTTAAACATGGGCCGCACGTTGGGGGTAGGAGACCTGTTGTGTGTGTGTGTGTGTGTGTGTGTGTGTGCGTGTGTGTGTGTGTGTGTGTTTTATTTATTTAATAAATATTTTTTTTTAATTGATTTCAGAGAGGAAGAGAGAGAGAGAGTTAGAAACATTAATGATGAGAGAGAATCACTGATTGGGTTCCTCCTGCATGCCACACACTGGGGACAGAGCCCCCAACCCAGACATGTGCCCCTGACAGGAATCGAACCTGGGACCCTTCAGTCCGCAGGCCGAAGCTCTATCCACTGAGCCAAACCAGCCAGGGCTAGGAGACTTTTATTTTATTTTTCCTTTTAAATTTTCTGTTTTATTGTGTGTTCTTTTTTATTTATTTTTCTTTTATTGTTTGAAGTATTACAAATAGTAGTGCACATGTCTCCTTTGTATCCCCATTGACTTCCCAATGGCCTCCCCTACCCGCAGTACATGCACTCACCTGCTTTTCCCCTCCCCCCTTCAGTGTCTTGTATCCATTGGTTATTCCTATATGCATGCGTACAAGTCCTTCGGTTGACCTAGGGGATCTATTTTAAACCCCTCTTTAGTCTGGAGCACCCCAGTAAGGCTCCGAGCCAAGGCCTCTCTGGTGGACCCTCTCCCAGAAGCGCATCCCCTCGGTGCTGACCACAGAGCAGCACTGAGCCGCACCCCCGGCCTCTGCGTCACCCTCAGACACTTCAGGCTGAGCCCTGGACCAAGGCCGTTAGCCGCTTCCCTTCTCTCCCATGTGTTCCGGTTCCGTTACACTGAGCTCAGTGCCTGTGCCTCCTGGTCACACGGTGAGGAGACACAGCCAGGCCGCAGGGACCGCAGTCTGGTGGAGGAGGCATAAGCGAGGTGGCCGTGTGTGTGGCTGGGCCAGAGGGGCTCACGCCCACCAGGAGGCGTTCGGAGGGGGCCTCGGAGGGGGACGTTTGAGCGGAGCCGGGAAGAGCATGGGTGTGTGAGCATGGGGCTGCATTTGGCGGGGAGACAGGCGTGCAAGCCAGGGCTATGACCCCTCCGGCTGCCTAGAGAATCGGAAGTGTGTCCACCTGGCCCCGGTGCAGGGTACACAGGGGGTGGGGGGACCTCAGGCATGGGTGGACCTCAGGCATGACCCTTGGCCTCCCTGCCAAGGACTGAAAGGAAAGCGGGCGGGGGCCGGGGAGCAGGTCTGCGTGCCCACAGAGGGCAGGAGGGCCCGGGGAGGACAGGGGCCTGCGCTGCATCCGGCTGTGCAGGGTGGCAGCCCAGCCCCTGGGGGACAAGGGGCAGGGCCGGGGGCCCGCTGTGTGGCAGGCTGGCCCTGCCTCTCACCCCGTCCACACACCCTGCAAGGCGGGCTCTGAATGCCCCTGCATCCCGCTTTCCTGCAGGCTGAAGGCATTGGCAGCCACTGGGAGGAAGACGGCGGAGGAGGCCGCAGACTGGTGAGTGGGGCGTCTGCCCATCGAGGGGCCCGTGGCTAGAGGACTCGCAGGGTGGGCCCTGGGAGGCACTTAGTACAGTCTGGTGGGATGGGGCCACCTCCCTGCCAGCCCTCCCAGCGCTGAGGGAAGGGAATAAGGAATCCACGTTTCAAACAGAAAACGAGAGAGAGCGGAGAGAGCTTGAAACAAGGCTTTCTTGGCTTACAATCTGATTTAATTCGATGCGGCTGTCAAAGAAAAGAATCCATGTGGTTGTACACCCAGCGAAGAGCCCTCTGCTGACACCGACTAGCGGTTGCCCCTCCCTGGCTGCCTCCGACCGGAGAGAATTTCCAGCGGCTGTAAATTCCCCTGAGGCGTCCGCAGGGGACCTTAAGGGGCGCCAGGTGGTCGGGGGCGGGTGAGGCGCTCCGGTTCCAGGCAGGTGCCACCCACCAGCTGTGTGACGCTGCATGCCGCCCACGGGCCTCGGCTGTCTGCTCTGGGAACCTGGAGAGGGCACCCCGTTCTCTAGAACCCGGTCCCGCCTGAACGTGCCATGATGCCACCGATCTGCCCCAGGCGGGAAGTCCCCTCACGCTGCCCCAAAACAGCCACCGTGGAACTCAAACAGTAAAAACCAGGTCTCGTGGGCTGGGGTGCCCTCCATGGAGCAGACGGCAGGTACGGGCAGGGGGTCTCTGAGTGTCCAGCATGGCCTCCCTGGGAATGACCTTCCTGCTCCAGGAACTCTAGGCCAAGGACAAATAATACCTCAGGGGACATTTCAGATGCGTCAGGGGACATCTGCAACCCCTGGAAATTCTCTCCCCATCAGAGGACAGAGAAACAGCAAGGCTCTGGGCTAGGCTCACTCTACCAGCCGCCAGATTTCAATTGGAAACCAAGCCCACGCGGGGAAGGCCTTGGGTGGCCCCTCAGCCATGAGACTAGAAGTCCTACCAGTGAACTGGGAGACAGTGGGATCCTCCAGTCTCAGTCTGGTGTGGGCCCAACCTCACCAGTAGCCGGGGAGGTGCCAATTCAGACGCCCTTCAGGACAACAGCACCTTCAGGGGTGGGTGAGGGAGAGGAAAGGGGTGGTCTCTCACTTCCCTGGTTGCAGTGGGAGGTGTCTATCAACACTGAAGGTGTGTGTAACAGCCCACAACCAGCAGCTCCAAGTCTAAGGACATCCTCTGGAGAAACACAAAGGGGCTAAAAAAGCAGGAACAGAACCCTTCATTACAGCGTTAAAAAGAAAGCTGTTTGAATGCACACCAATGGGGTAAAAAAAGGGAAGATTGCACATGGGCGTGCGTGATGGGATGGTACACAGTCCTGAGAAGGTTCCTGCTTCACTAGGAGTATATGTATTAGCGTGGGGGAGTCGGAAAACCATGGTTGAGTAAAAAAATGCAAGAGGCGGAATAATTTCAACAATGACTTAGGATTTATATAAAAGACATACACAAGTGCTATCTACAATATGAATGTATTACTTATGTGTCCAGAAGAAAACAAAGCAAATTAACCATTGAGGTTGCCTCTAGAAGCGGGAGGTGAGCCAGTTTGAAGGGAAGGAGCCAGGATGAAGGGGAGGGTGCCAGGATGAAGGGGGAGGTGCCAGAATGAAGTGGGAGGTGCCAGGATGAAGGGGAGGAGCCAGGACAAAGGGTGAGGAGCCAGAACGAATAGGGTGGTGCCAGGATGAAGGGGGGGAGCTAGGATGAAGGGGGAGGAGCTAGGATGAAGGGGGGGGTGCCAGGATGAAGGGGAGGAGCCAGGATGAAGGGGGAGGTGCCAGAATGAAAGGGGAGGAGAAAGGCTGAAGAGGAAGGGGTGTGTTTTGTATTACTAGTAGGGAGATGTATTTGCATGTAACTAATGTTTTCCCGTGTGGTTGCCTACTACTTTCTAAACTTAACATCATCTCACAGGCACTTCTCTGAGTCATTAGAAATCTTCAAAACCACAATTTCTAATGAACAGATACGTAAATTTACTATTCTTTCTCTAGTCTGTCCTTCTTTTCTATAGTAAATAACCCTACATTCAACATTCCATACACGCAGTTTTTTCCAGACATTTTGTTTTGCCCTTTGGCTAACTTCCGGAGGTAGACTTATTAGTTCAAATGGTCTGGGCACTTTAAGGCTCTTGACACATACCGGCAAGTTGACATATACAAAGGAGGCACAAATGCATCCTGAAAGCTCCCTGCACCTTTAAACCGTTGAGCATAACTTTCATCCTTTGAAAAACATTTCATTCATTTGACAGGTGAGCAAATGGCTGTTTTAATTCTCATTTTTCTTATTAATGAGAATGAACTTGAGTTTTGGTTTGTATATTCTTTTCCCTTGAATCAAAAATAACTTTTTCTGAGTTGAAAGAAAATCTCATGGCCACCTGAATTGTCTAGTTCTCTGTGGTTTTGATGTTTACATTTGATTGGAAGTGTGAGATAAAATTAAGATGTGAATATTTTCCACAACATTGTTCAACACTCATGGGATGGCTGGGCCACACGGGTCATCTGAAGACCAGGTTTTATTTCCCTGTCACCTTTCTCTCAACTCCTTGACCTTTGACCGGGGAATCAGCCTATGCTGGGCCTGAACCCTGAGTGAACTCTGGCCCCCCTGTGGCCACGGGAAGCTAACGTTTGGGCCTGTCCCCCTGAGGTGGCTGGAGGACGGGTGTATGTGGCCTCGGGCGCTCAGCACGGCCTGGCGCTCTGTCCTCCCGGGGGAGAGACTCTGGTCAGGACGCCGGGTGACGGCGGCCGCTCTCTGTTGCAGGCTGCGCTGTCACTGCAATGACCCTTCCCTGGACGACCCCATCCCGCAGGAGTACGCCCTGTTCCTCTGCCCCACGGGGTCCCTGCTCGAGAAGCTCCAGGAGTTCTGGAGGGAGAGCAGGCGCCAGTGCACGAAGAACAGGGCCCACGAGGTCTTCCCGCACATCACGCTCTGTGACTTCTTCACGGTGAGTTGGCCCCGACGGCCTCTCAGGCTGGTGACCACGGCAGCCGAAGTCGTCATCTTCGGCGATAGTTCAGCAGTGATGGGGCAACACTGAGGGCAGCCACACGCTTTGTTCTTACGGGGCGTCCACAGCTGTAGTGTGAGCGGACCTCTGTGTGAGATGTCCTTTACTCACCTCCTCACCTTTATCTGGTCAACTCCTATGCATCCTGCAGAACCCAATCATTTATCCCATCCCTTTCCTACGTCTTTCCCCGCTTCCCAGGCAGAAGGGATGGCTGCCCTTGGTGCTCCCACCTTCCTTGTGTCTCTATCTCCATTGGCACTTTCCTGTTGTCTGGGCACCTCTGCATCCCTCATCAGACGGAACCCCATCTTTGCACCCCTGAGATTAGCACGGTGCCGGAAACAGGGGAGGTGCGATGGGTCAGCTGAGGAATGGCTGAGCTTGGCCAGTCGCAAATGCAGGACTATTCCCTGCTGGGGGGCCAGCCCTGACTTAGGAAACGGTCCCATAGGCAGCTCCATAGGGCTTCTGGGAAGGAGACGTGGACCTGGCTGCTCAAAAAAAAAAAAAAAGAGGTGTGAGAAGGAGGGAGGGAGAGAGGGACAGACACCACTTCCTCTGTGGCTCCCAACAGAACAACCTGGAGAGGGCACACCCTGGCCCGGCCCTGACGCCAGCGAACTCTGTGGGTTCCACCCAGCAGTCAGGCCGGGCAGTGCGGGCAAGACTCTCCAGGTGACTGGAGGGGCCTACCCACAGCTTTGGGGTGAGGACTGGCATTTGGTGCTAGGGAGAGTATTGGGACAGAACTGAGTGTGGTGAACTGGGGGGCAGAGTCTCTGTTGGTGAAGCAGCCCCCAGAATCATGATGCAGGGGACTTCTGTAGGAGAAACACCTGCAAGGGATAAAGGAGAAGGAAGGATGGTGCAGGACTGGCACCCGTGGATGGAGGTGGGGAGACGGCACCAGTGTCTCACCTGCACTTGCTGCTCCCAGAAAGACGGGAGCCTGAGAGCCGAGACCCCGCCAGGGGCCATGACTGACCCAGTCACTATGGGCGAGTGGCCCATGGCTGGGGCATAGATCACCCCCCTCCTCCCGGGCACACAACACTGCCCTCCTCACTGTAGGCTCTGAGCAGTGCGCCGTGGCTGCCTTGGGATCTACAGAAACCTCCAGAACCAAAGGGTGCCATGTGGAGCACAGCCCTGGGCCCCAGGGCGGAAAGGGTGCTGACTCAGGATGTGATGCGGAGGCTGAGTCAGCATGACGGGGCGTGAGGGGCTGTAGTTAAGTGGCAAGGGACTTCCAGCCTTGAAGGAATATTCCATTTCATAAAGAATCTTAACCTGAAATCTCTGAGAAACGGAGGGCCCAGTATAGAACAAATCCCCAAACACATGAACCAGACCAATCACACTGCAGTGTTGTGAACAGAAAAGAGGCTCACTGGGTGGCCTAATTTTTATAAATTACATTAACCGGAGTGAAAAATAATAAGCAACCTGGAGATGCCCATGCTTTAGTGAAACAAGCCAGTCTTGAGAAAGATAATTATCACATGATCTCACTTATCTGTGGAATCTAATGAACACAATTAATTGACCAACAAAATAAGACCTGAAGCATGGAGACATGGACACATGGAACAGACTGACATACCTTGACGTGGGGTGAGGGGACCAGGAGAGAGAAACCAAAGAACTTATATACGTATATGCATAGCCCACAGACACGGACAATAGGGTGGTGGAGACCTCAGTGCCAAGCGGGGGGAGGGGGGGTAAGGAAGGGCTGGGCAGAAGAGGGTACAGGGGGGGAATGGGAGACATCTGTAATACTGTCAACAATTAAAAAAATATTTAAAATACAAAAATTTAACAATAATAATAAACAGAGGCACTTTAAAATGGGGCAGGAGCTGCCATCCTAGAAATGCCATGCATACCTTATGCCTCAAACCTCGGAAAGTTAGAACAGGCAAAACAGCCTCGGACTGGGCCTGAACCACCTTGTCCCCGAAGGGCTGGACGCAAGGGTAACTAGAAAGCAGCTGCGGTGACGACAGGGCTGAAAGTCAGAAACACCATTTCGCATCGGCGTCACTGTGTTAGCTTATCCGCACCAACGCCATGCCTGCCTTCTGTGGGTATAATCGCCCTCCTTCCCATCAGGGTACCCTGGCCTTTGTCTTCTGCCCGAATCCCGCTTCCCACCCAGCTGTCCGTCCCTGGATCACAAGTCCGTGCCGCTGCCTCTCACTCGGTTTCAGTTTAACACGCAGCCTGGCCACAGGCGCTGGGAGAGCACACGCTGTCTCTTCCCCTAGCCCCGTGGTAGGCAAACTGTGGCTCAAGAGCCACACTCAGCTCTTTAGCCCCTTGAGTGTGGTTCTTCACAAAATACCATGGCCTGGGCGAGTCTATTTTGAAGAAGTGGCATTAGAAGAAGTGTAAGTTTAAAAAGTTTTGGCTATCCACTGAGCCAAACCGCCGAAACTGGATTGGCTCAGTGGATAGAGTGTCAGCCTGCGAACTGAAAGGTCCCAGGTTCGATTCCGGTCAAGGGCATGTATCTTGGTTGTGGGCACATCCCCAGATGCAGGGTGTGTAGGAGGCAGCTGATCGATGTTTCTCTCTCATCGATGTTTCTAGCTTTCTATCCCTCTCCCTTCCTCTCTGTAAAAAAAAAAAAAAAAAAATCAATAAAATATATTTTTAAAATTTTTTTGGCTCTCCAAAGAAATTTCAACTGTTGTCCTACTGGTAGTTGGCTCTGTGGACTAATGCGTTTGCCGACCCATGCCCTAGTGTGAAGACCAGAAGGTGGAGTGTCTGTACGAGGCTCTAAAGAGAGCCGGTGACAAGGTGCTGAGCTCCTTCCCCCCAGCCGTCCCGCTGGTGCTCCACTCTTCCGTCAGCTACCTCGGCTTCTTCGTCAACGACAGCCCTGCGGACGTCATCCGGGAGTTCGCCATGGCCTTCGCCACGGAAGCGGCCATCTTGGCAGGTAGGCAGCCCCAGCCAGTCGCACACACTGGGCTGGGTGAAGAGAAAGTGGTCCCTCTGTGTGGGGGGCTGTGCTCTCCACACTGGGACACCGTGGGGGCGGCCCAGGGCAGGAAGGAAGCATGCAGGCTGATCCTGAGCACAGCTATGGTCAGACGGCTGGCTGGGCCCGGACCAGGGGGGCACCCACCCCTGCCCTGGCCACACCCATTTCCCCTCTCCCTTGCCAAGCGATGTCTTTGAGGTGGCCTTAAGCCAACGCTGAACGATCTCACTCGTCTTCCCCAGGGAGCAGGTGTCCTAAAGGGAAGTGGACAGATTCTGAGAACCAGCAGTGTCTTGTCTCAACGTGGGTATAGCCTTGTCTGCATCGGTTTCAAATGGTTCTCTAAGCACTTGCCATATTCCAGACGCCAAGGAAACGGTCCCAGGGGGACGGGTGTGGCTCTGTAAAGGCAGGAGTGTCAGCTGGTGGGCACACAGGGGGACAGGGGTGTCCCCCACCCCTGTGCCCACCTTGGGCAGTGACCCTCACCAAGTCAGGGCTGTGTGTGACCCACAAGTCCTAGCTGGTTTACTTTAATGGTTAGGTGACAAGAGCTCAGTCCTCTCTCCTTGGCTTCTTGGGGGAAGATTCTTTGAGAATCAACAAAATTCCTTTTTCTCCAGACGCCAGTCTTCACACCTCCCCACAAAGTGGGTCTCCTTGCCCATTTCCCAAGTGGAGGCACGGAGGCTCTGAAGGGTAATCTGTCTGCCCAAGGTCACTGCCGTGGGTTGAACAGTGTCCCCTACAATCCCTGTCTACCCACCACCTCAGAAAAGGACCCTGGTTGGAAATGGCGTTTGCAGACATAATGGGTTGACATGAGGTCACACTGGAGCAGGGTGGACCCTAAATCCCATCCCGGGTGTCGGTGTCCTTGTGAGAAGAGAGGGGACCCAGGAGGGGGTCACAGGAAGATGAGGCGGAGGTTAAGTGATGCAGCCACAGCCAAGGAGGACTGGAGGCCCCAGGAGCCAGGAGAGGCCGGAAGGACCCTCCCCTGGAGGCCCAGAGGGGGCGGGCCCTGCCACCACCTCGATTCAGAGCTCTGCAGGAACACACTCCCGCTGTGAGCTGCCCAGTCCGTGGCCATTTGTGAGAACAGCCCTAGGAAACCAACGTTCTCCTACGCAGTGGGTGGTGAGCCTGAACCTCGAGTCAAGCTCGGAGTTTCATGCTGAGCAGCCACGGTCCTGAGAGACTGGCTTGACCTCATGTCCACCAGGGGACCCGGAGCAGCCTCTGCCCTGCCCTTCCGCTGCCTGTGGCCTGCACCTGACCCTGAGGGCGTAGGAGGGGCTCCGGTGTCCCCGTGGGCACAGGGCGCAGGCAGAAGCAAAGACAAGGGCCCATTCAGAAGTCGGGGTGACTCACCGATGGCCCCGATGCGGACAGCAGCGGATCTCTCAGGCCGCACTGACTCATGTGGCCAGACCCTGCCCCCATCTCAGACACCGGAGAGAGGGAATTTCCCTGACACCCACTCACTCCCGCTTCAGGCTGCTCACCTCCACGTGCCTTGTTTGCCACTAAAGGCGGGTGAATTGTGGCGGGGCTGCCACGTCTGGGCTCCAAGAAGTGCTCACCAGACATTTTTCGGGGGAGACAGGTCCTGTGTGCTGCCCAGGGCTGGAGGGGAGGCAGAAACTGATATTTACTGGGACTCGGAGAGCCTGGTGTGCACAGCAGCCCCAGCAGGCGGCCCTCACTAACCTCGTGCTGCTGCTGTCGCCACGGAGGCTGGGTGGGCTAAGGGGGCCCCGCCCAAAGGGGCAGAAGCAGCTAAAGCCAGGGCCACCGGACGCTAAACTCAGAACTATTCCGTCAGTCACCATCTCCCCAGAATATAAAGTGCCCGTGGCGTCGCTGACAGCAGACCCTGGCTGGCTCGACAGCCCTGAGTGAGGACCTGAGGGCTGGGCCCGGAGGCCAGAGACCCCCAGGAGGCCTGGGCCAGTGAGCGGTGGGGGGGGAAGGGGATGGTCCTGTTGAACAGAGTCCGGTTGCCTCTGGTGTTTGCTCCCTGAGACTCTGCCGCTGAACAGAGTCATTGATCCCGAGAGTGAGCCCGCCAGTCCAGGCCGCGGAGGGCAAGCACGCCCAGGGAGGGAAGCGTCCACTTCGTACGAGTTAATCAGCTGCTTGGGCAACTCGCTTACAGGCGGACAAGCCTCGAACACCCCTAAAACCCACATCTCTACTCCCAGCTCTCCTACACGTCCTTACAGAATCTGCAGGTACCCAACCAGCTCCTTCATAAGGTGAACTCTGCCAGGTGGCATAAGCTGGCCGAGGGTGCTTCGTGCAGAGGCAGGGAGGCCACATATATAAGCTTGGGCTGCTGAGCCAGGCACATAGCCATCCTGGCCACGTAGCCACCCTGGCCGCGCAGTGCTGACGGAGGGCACCCCCGGTGCACCCGGTTTTGCAGACTGCACCGTGAAGCCTTGCACCAAGCAGCTGCACCTGACACTGGCCCACAAGTTCTACCCCCACCACCAGAGGACGCTGGAGCAGCTGGCCAGAGCCGTGCACCCGGGCCACAGCTGCCAGTGGACCGCCGCGCTGTACTCGCGGGACATGCGCTTTGTGCACTACCAGGTGAGCAGCCGGGCGGGTGGGCAGGCAGGTCCTCCCACAGGAACTAATGTATGAGTGGTCGCTCCGACCAAGCACTTACCCAGCAGCCCTCCCCTAGAGGGATTTTAGTAGAAGGAAAATCCTCTATTCTCTCTCTAAAACTATTTCTCTTTTGGGGCAATTTGCAACTAGCATTCTTTTTATCAATACAGGTTGGGACAAAAGCAGGTATACAGTTATGAGTACGCAACACAGTTTATTCTCATATTATTCATTAATTGTTGTATTATTATTTCCATCCAAACAACTGTAAACCTACTTTTGCCCCACCCTTTGTAAGTGACAGACCCACAACTTTGAAAAAGCAAAATAAATGGAAGCATTACTCATCATTAAAAATGGAGCATTGCAATGATTTATCAATACATTGTGTTGCCTATTAATTTATTTAGACAATGATTTGGGCAAAGACTTTCTCTCGCTAAGTTGATTCTTTCAAGTAGAAGCCATGCAGCGCTCCTTACAGACCCACGGAATAAGTATGAGTGAACGCACCACGTTTCATGCTGTGAGAGAAGCCATAAAAAATTCACAGCAAGGAAGGTGGATGTAAAAGTCTGATTATACTTTGAGATCTTTCATATAAGAAATAAGCACAAAGAGATAGATGGGTAGGTAGGTAGGTAGGTGAACAGATAATAGATGAATGATGGAAAGACAGACAGATGACAAACAGGATAGAGAGGTGATAGGTGATAGGTTGATGATAGATACATGCATAGGCAGATGGTAGACACCACCATTCATTTCTAAATCTACCCAAAGAATCCCATGCTGCATTTTGTTACATTCTGCACTGTCATCGGACACAGGCGTGGGGAGTGTCTGGGAGACACAGCCCCCCAGGCAGCCGAAAGCCAGATCAGTGAGCCCCCTGCGGGCATCTTTCCCAGCATGCGTCGGTGCAGGAGACTTGACCGCCCTTGCCTCTCTTCCAGACCCTGAGGGCCCTGTTTCAGTACAAGCCCCAGAACGTGGACGAGCTGACACTAAACCCCGGCGAGTACATCTTCGTGGACCCCACGCAGCAGGAGGAAGCCAGCGAGGGCTGGGCCATCGGGATCTCGCAGCGGACCGGCTGCCGGGGCTTCCTGCCCGAGAACTACACGGAGCGAGCCAGCGAGTGTGACACCTGGGTAAAGCACAGGTGAGTGTGGCCTCTAGCGGCAGCCCAACCGCCTGAGTCAGTGCCTGAGAGCGCCCCCTGAGGACTGTGGGCACAGTGTTTGCATGCTTCCCGAACATTCCATCGTTGTAAAAAAAAAAAAAAAAAAAAAAAATTGCCTCTCCGTGCCAGCAACATTCTCCCTGCAGGGGTACGGTAAGTGTCCTGGCTGATTCGTGGTTTTCTGCTGATAACATTCAGAAAACATGGATTACTCTAGCAGGGGTCCTCAAACTTTTTAAAGTGGGGGCCAGATCACGGTCCCTCAGAGAGCTGGAGGGCCGGACTATATGAACTGCTAATTCCTACTGTAACACCTCGGCTGCGCTCATGCCCAAAAAACTTGGCGGGCCGGATCAGACTCCTCTGCGGGCCGCATGTGGCCCGCGGGCCGTAGTTTTAAGACCCCTGCTCTAATGGCTTCTAAGATCTAATCCCAAAAGACTGCAGAATACCGCTTCCTTCATATGGACATAAATGACCATCAGAGGTCCTATGCTTGGGTTCACTTATCCTTCCACCCAGTGTATAAACTGTAGAGTCCTCCGGTGCATTCTTAGTGTCCTATTGCTGTGTAATCATGTCCTTACCAGCTACACCACATCCCCCCGTTTCCACGGGTCAGGAGTCTGGCCATGGCTTAGCTCAGGGGCTCCCAAGGCTGCAGTCAGGTTTGGAGGTTTGGCTGGGGCCGGGGGCTTATCTGAGGCTGGGAGTCTTCCCACAAGCTCACATGGTTGTTGACGGAATTCATTTCCTCAGAGCAGTTATTTCACAATTAATATCAGTCACTCCTCACGACTTCATGTTCAACTGGAATTTATGTTTTTATTGGTTTCAGAAAGAGGAAGGGAGAGAGAGAGATAGAAGCATCCATGATGAGAGTGAATCATTGATCAGCTGCCTCTTACATGGGGGACCAAGCCAGCAACCCAGGCCTGTGCCTGAACAGAAATCAAACCATGACCTCCTGGTTCATGGGTTTATACTCAGCCCTGAGCCACACTGGCGGGGCTGGGATTTCTTAATTTTAGCATCTTTACCATCACCTGAAGAGTCTGAGGATTTCCACAATCGCCAAGTGCTGCTTCCGCTTATTTAACAAGGCTTCCCTCGATTCTCTCTCCTCACACCTTTAACACACTGCATAGACGTGTCCTTAGCTACATAACCTACTTCCTCACTTACAAGCTCTGCTTTCCACAGACAATTTCACTGGACTTTTTTCCACTACATAAGGACACTCCTTCCTTCAGTTTCCTGTAATGTTTGTGTCACTCCCTCTGACTATTCACCAACAACACCTCTAACACCCATACTTCTATTTAGGTTTAACCAGTAATTTTTATATTACATAAGGTGGGGCCCAAGTAGGTTTACAATTGTGAGTATGCAAAACAAGAGGTTATTCTTGGATTATTATTTATTTACTAGTAGCCTGGTGCACGAAATTCATGCATATTAAAAAGGGAGTTAATTAGAGGAAATATTTTAATATTGCTATTTGCCTTTTCTCTATAATAGAAGTGTTAAAGATGGAAGAAAATTCGTAAAATGTATATGAAAATCTCCCTCCTGTCAGAGTCTGGGGCACGCCATGGGACCCAGAGTCAAGTCCCCGCCCAACCGCATGCACCTTGAAATCTCACAAGACCCAGACCCGGCCAGTCCCTCCTCTCCCTCCTCCCCCCCTATCCTCCCACCCCCCTGCATTGCGTGAGATCCGGGCCCAACTAGTCCCACCCCTATCAAACCCTGCCAGGCAGGGGGCAAAACATCAGGTCCCCCACCCTGGCCCAGCACACACAGCCTCAGGTCCCTGCTGATCGCTCATTATGGGAACCCCACCTCTGCTGTGGGCACAGCCATCTGGTGTTACCTAGTAATGTGAAATCCTAGGTAAGTTCCAGAACAGGAACTCTGTGGTCAGAAACCAAAGAGTCCACTATGGGTGCAGCCATCTTGTGACAGCATGATGAAGTAAGGGTCAATTTGCGTATTACCTCTTTATTATATAGGATTATTGTATTACTTTCCATACTTTTTAAAAATATATATTTTATTGATTTTTTTTTTTTAGAGAGAAGAAGGGAGAGGGAGAGGGATAGAGAATTAGAAACTTCAATTCAGCTGCCTCCTGCACACTCCCTACTGGGATGTGCCCACAGCCAAAGTACATGCCCTTGACTGGAATCGAACCTGGGACTCTTCAGTCCGTAGGCTGATCCTCTAAACCACTGAGCCAAACTGGTTAAGGCTGTAAACCTACTTTTGGCCCACCCTCTGTTTGTGTGTGTGTGTGTGTGTGTGTGTGTGTGTGTAGGTAACATATAATTATTTATAATATAATTTATATTTTGTCATATTACTTGTATTATTTGTATTATAACATATACATGCATTGCACACATGTATGTACATGTAAATATATGGATTTATTACAGGGAGTTTCCTTGTGCAGTTGTTGGGACTGGCCAAGCAAGCACAGGCAAGAGGGATGGGAAGGAGCCCACAGCTGCCTGGAAACTATGGGCAAGTGAAAGCTGGTGGTCTAGTGTGACCATCCAGTAAACTTGCATACAAATACATACCTTGCATGGGCAGAGGGATGAGCAGTTGCAGACACAGCTGCTACTCAGACTCTCTGAGCTCAGGGAAGCCCGAAGCCTTTTTTAAAGACCTTTCAAGCCCAGCCAGGGCACTCCCCCTTTTGATTAACTTATAGTCAACTGATTAAGGACTTTAATCACATCTGAAAAATCTCTTCACAGCAGCACCTTTGGCATTTGAGTGAGTAACTGGGAAAAGGTGTGTGTATGCTTTCAACCAAGACCTAAACTGCCTATGGAAGAGATAGCTACATTTAAAAATAAGCCAGTGAGCTGAACTGTGGTACATCCACACAATTGAATAGTTGCAATTTTTTAAAATAGTCATGAGAAAGTGTTTTACGTACTGACTTGAAAAAAGTCCTAGGTACGTTGCAGAACAGTGTATATAGTACCATTTGTGGAGAAAGGATGAAGTTAAACATACTTGGCTATGCATATACATGCATGATATATATTTTAGGCAAGCCTCTGTCTCAAAGTTCCCTGGAAAGGAAGATCTCTAGAAACTTCTAACAGTGGTTACCGGTGGGTTTAGGAGTTGAAGCTGGGAGGGTAGGACAGCCATGGGAGGAAGACTTTCTAGAACCATTTTTTAATTTTTACTTTTGTACCCTATAAATGTAACACTTATTCAAAGTGGAATTTAATCCATTTTAAAAGTAAAGATTATAAGGAAATTGGGTCAGAGGGAGAGAAGTCAGACGATCCGGGGCTGAGGTTTGCACCCCACGTGCATGCTGGGAGGTCCCGGCTCCAAGCTCTCCATGGGAGCAGGGCCGTGGCTTCTACCAAATGCCCACAGCCATCCACAGGCGGGCAAACCAGTTGCTCTGGAGAAGCACAATTGTGCAGGGGTAGACAGGGCCATGGGTCCCATGGCCCCCACAAAATCATAGGGTCGTGGTGCCCCCAGGAACTGCAGGGATCATCACCTCCCTCCCTCCCTCCCTCTGGAGGGCTGAGCACCCTCAGACCCCGGGGCAGAGAGGCTGGGTGATGTCACACAGTTAAGGAAGAGCTTTGCATCCTCTTAGTACCAACTCCATCCTCATTCGATCCAAGACACTATTCCAGCAGGAGAGGAGATGCTGGTTCCAGCCTAACAGACTGAGTTCCGGGGGTCATGGGACTCCCCCAGGCCCTTGTCCTTCAGCTGGTCCTTCCAGAGAGCTTCACTGTCACCAGGCAAGTGGCAACCTGGATGCTTCTAAAAGACCCTGTAGCAGATAAGCGTGTGGCTATAACATTTTTTACTTCACAATTAATGTCTGTCACCAAAATAGTCATTCCAGCCTTTAAGCCTGACATTTCTGGGACTGTTCTCAGAGACAAATTTCCCCTTAGGAATTAATCAGTATTAATGAAAACTGCAACCAAAGGAGAGAAAAGTGAGTGCTAGGCTAGGCTGTGGGGTGTCTGCTTGGCTGCATTTTAGAAGCAGCCCATCCTTCCTGGAGAAGCAGTGAGACAGACTGTGACATGATTCTTGGTCAGAATGGCAGACAGCCAGTGTGCTGTCAGACTCCAGGTCCCAGCCACGCCTTCTAAAACTGCCAAAACTGTGCTTTAAAAAAAAAAGCTTTGAGTAGTGGGGCTTGTGGTCAGATGGCACTGTCCAGATGCCAGCTTAGCTGTGGGCAGATGTAGATACCCCTACAGCAGTGGTCTGCAAACTGCTGCTCGCAAGCCACAGTTTGTCGCTCTGTTGAATAATGAGTTTGCCGACCACTGAGCTAGACTCTCTATTCCAATAATTACAGGCTGTTGCTGTTCCTGTAATTAAGCCCCTATCCCAGTGGTTGGCAAATTCATTAGTCAACAGAGTGGCAAACCACAGCTAACAAGCCATAGTTTGCCGACCACTGCCCTCCAGCATCAACGGCAGGACTCACCCCTGGCCCCTGCACTGGTCGGCTTGTGCAGCCCAGTCAGCAAGAAAGGCCGGCCTCCCAGCACCTGGGAGCAGAGGCCGGAGGAGTCCCTCAGGGACACACTTCCAGGTGTGAGTCTGCAGCTACAATGCTCGTTGCTTGGCAACTCAAACATCAGGCACCCCTCACCAGTACAACATCCTCAGCCTATCCACTGCTGGTTCCAGCAGCCTGAATTTCCTTGACAACAATTCACATGACGATGTTTATCTGTTACTGTGAAGAAAGGAATCAGAGGTGATGGAGGACTGCAATCTTGAATTGCAGCAGTTTTCAATCCTCCGCACAGAACAGTGTCCATAGCAAGCAAATCATAGACCAAGAGCAGAGAGGCGCAGAGGGCAGGGCTTAGAGAACATTCAGTCAGAGGAGGTGTCCAACACGGAGCCGGTAACTTTGCAAAACCACAACGTGAGTAATGGAATGATGGTATTGTTCTGGGCTGAATGGTGTCCGCCCAAAACGCATATGGTGAAGCCCTGACTCCCGGCACCCCAAGATGTGACTGTGCTTGGAGGAGGGGTCTTTGAGGAGGAGATTTGGTGGGAAAGAGGCAGTTAGAGTGGGCACTAATGCAATCTGACTGAGGTCCTATGAGGAGAGGAGATCAGGACACAGACACACCGAGGATGGCCACGTGAGGGGACAGGGAGAAGTCAGCCGTCTCCTAGCCAAAGAGAGAGGCCTCAGGAGGAACCCACCCTGCCAATACCCTGATCTGGGACTTCCAGCCTCCAGACTGTGAGAGAGTAAATTCTGTTGCTTAGGCCGCCCAGGCTGTGGTACCTTGTTATGGAGGCTTTAGCAACTAACACAGGGACGTTATCCACACAACCAACCCCTTTTAAAAGCCAGGAGGATGTAAACACATCTATGGTATAAGTTAGCCAGTGGGTGTGTCTTTTAAGTTAAAGAAGAAAAAAACAAAAACAGAAATATTAAACTATGAGGTCCTTTCTCCTCTCTTTGCCAGTCCCATTGGCATTTTGATCGTACTGCACTTGAAATACTAGCAAAAACAAGTCGAGTTGGCGTCTAACTGTAAATCGCACAGATGTTATTTACAGATAGCGAGGCTGCTATCTCCACGGTGAGCCGCACGCAGGGTGCAGTGTCCCCCCCCCCCCCTCGCCTCCAGGAAGAGAAAACCAGCCACCATTTCCTGTGTCAGCGGAGACTCTATGAATAGCGCCCTCGCTGCTGAGCGCGTGTGCATGTGAAGTGGGAAATGTCAATGGTCCGACCATAGTATCCGTGTTCCGGGCCTGTGCGCAGCTAACGCTCGCATGTCATATGCACAAGCTGAGTCCGTTCGACCTGGTTACCACCCACAGGAGTTTACAGCTCGAGACGGGACAGGTGACATCGTGGAAAGAGAAGGTACAAGCTGCAGGCGGTGTAAGCAATGCATTGACTAAAGCAAGACACCACGAGGGCAATGAATGGTCCAAGGCATGTGGTCCATGGGGGTGGAAGCAGGCAAGCTGAGGAGCTGGGTGGTTGAGATGCAGGACAGGTGCCCTGAGATGCTCCCGGCTCTGTTCCTCCTCAGGACCTCAGGATGGGGGCTCGGGAGCTAGCGATTTGATGAGAACTCGGGGCTCTGAGGCCTCCATAAGAGAAATGCAAACTCTACAAACAGGCCAATAAGTAGGAACACACCACGTTCGTGATTGGAAAGAATGAATCATGTGAACATAGTGATGCCTCCTGGAGTCATTTCCAGGTTAAAAAATTCCAGGGAAAATCCCAGTGGTGCTGTTTTCTGGAACTTCAGTGGACAACTGAAAAGTTTATCTGGAAGAATAAACAGGAGAGATACACTGGGAAAATAAAAATAATCAGTGTAGTTCCCCTACCAGATGTTAAAACTGTGTGACAATCTCTAATATGGTTTTGGCTGGAGGGAAAAAGAAAACACAGATCAGTGAGACAAAACAGCTAATATATCAGTATACATGAGATATTGGGAAGTTTGCATCTAATAGCTACATCAGAAACAGGGGAATAGCCTGGCCAGTGCGGTTCAGTGGTTGAACATCGATCAAGGAACCAACAGATCACCAGTTCAATTCCAGGTCAGGGCACACGCCTAGGTTGTGGGCTCAAGGCAGCTGATCTATGAAGTTTCTCTCTCATTGATGTTTCAATCTCTCTATCTATCTCCCATCCTCTCTCTCTAAAAATCAATTTTAAAGCATATTTAAAGAAAGTAAGTAGGGAAAGAAATGGGTGTAAAGTAAGTGGTATTTTACATGACTTCACATCATACACTGAAATCAATTCCTGGCAAAGCTAAGAATTAAACAGAAAATTATTTTAAAATGGAAGGCAGTTTAAATAGTGTATTTCTGATTTCTGGACTCTCTGGGAGAGCTTTGAAAGCACATTTAGATCTGTTTCTCTTTTTCTTAAACATTTTTTTATTTGTTTGTTTGTTTTTGTTCATCCTTACCCAAGGATAATTTTCCATTAATTTTTGTTTTTGTTTTTAGAGAGAGAATGGAATGGAGGGAGAGAAAGAAACATCAATGTGAGAGAGACACATCGATGGGTTGCCTGCGCAAGTGCCTGGGTTGCAACCAAGCCTGCAACTAAGGTTTGTGCCCTTGACTAGAATCACATGGTTGTCCCTCTGTGAGTGTCTCTGTCCTAGTCACCTCTTCTTAGAAGGCCCACCCTAATGACCTCATTTTATCTTCATTGCCTCTTTAAAGACCTGCTATCTCCAAATAGTGTCATATTCTGAGGTCCCAAAGATCCAGGACTTCAACTTAGAGGTCTGGTGACCGGGTGGCGATGTGGTGACAAATGGCCACCATTTCCTCGGGATCTTTTATGTGCTGAGCATGGAGCTCTTTGAGCTCATCCTTTCGCTTGCCTCCGCCATGACCTTCTATCTGAGCGTGCACCTTCCCGTGCTCGTGGGAGACCAGAGCGTCCCACGTCATCCTGACGCGGGGCCTCGGCTCCTCTCCCGCAGGACGTACACCTTCAGTCTGGCCCTGGACCCGAACCTCAGGAAGGACGCTGAAGCCAGCAGCAGACGGAATGGGGAGCTCCTTCCCCCGCCGCGGCCAAGGAGCGCAGGCAGCCTGCAGGCCTTACAGGTGAGGGGGCCCTTCATATGAAGTCTGAGGAGACACCCCTCCCAGGTGTGGCCTTTGTTCTATGGACACATAGCCCCCTGCTTCCCGGGGTAAAGCACAGGCAGGGTGGGGTGGCAGGAGGCCCTCCCCTTCGGGGCTGAGGTACCATGCTGCTCTGTCACCTGTGGAAAAGGTAAACTCCCCCCACCCCACCCCCACACATACACACTACGGCCATGAACTGGCCTGTGCTCCAGAGGTGCCTGCTGAGTCTGCAAGAATAGGGAGCACATGGCTGCAACTCACCAAGACATCAAGACGCTAGTTCACAGTGCAGGGAAGGGACAGGGACACAGCCCTGCCTGGAATCTAGCGCTCTCCCCCGATTCTCTCCTGACAAGCTGCGTGACCCTGATGAAGTCCCCTCCCTCTTAGGCCCCAAAAGATAGAGCTTCTGAGCTTTCAAGTCTGAGAGGTAAGGAGGTGACAGGGGACAATGGCAGCCTCGGGACCTGGGTCTGGGGCACAGCAAGGGTGTCTGATCCCACCACCTGCATGGGGCGCATCAGGGGTGAAGGTCACGGGCAGGGAGGGCCCCCAAGGAGCAGGCAGCATCCAGCCTTCCCTATGGGGAACCCCGGGACTGGGCAGCACCTCAGCTGGCCCCTGGCCAGTTCCTCTCCAGCGCACATGCCTCTGTGGCTTGAGTGAGCAGTCCCTCCACGCCCCCACTCTGTGCCACACCCATTCCTTCAGGCTCTCATTCCAGCCACTACCACCCCAACCAGCACAGGGGGTGTTAATCCCACTCCGTCCCCAATTTACAGATCTGAAGACTGAGGCCTGCAGAGGCTGGGAAGCTGTTGGAGTGCAGACACCTAAACGCTCCCCACATGGGGCCGTTTCAAGAATTACATGAGACGGGATGTCCCTTGTCCAGTGCAGGCCAGGCCCTGGGGGCTCAGAGACTGGCCCTCTGGGCAGAGCCACAGCCTCTGGCTCACTCCTGTGTCCCAGAGCCTGGCTCAGGCACAGCCCATAAGTCTCATGGGATAAACCATGGAATGACCTCTAAGGGCCTTGATCAGGACTCCCATCTGAATCACCCTCAATCCAAAACTCCATCCCCAAGCACCCATCAGTCCCCTGGAGGCTACCTCCAGGTTGGGGTGGGCTCAGTTCAGACAAAAGCTGAGGAGGCGGCCCTATATCGCCGTTAGCCAGGTCTTCAGTTAGAGAGAATGGACCAGGGTAGAGAATGGACGAGGGCAGAGAATAGACCAGGGAAGAGAATGGACCAGGGCAGAGGAACATGCCAGCCACAGAGACAAAAACAGGGCTCCCACCCCCCAAACTGCCCAGGCTCTGGAAGGCGCAGTGGAGCCTGGACTCGAGTATGAGAGCAGACATAAGCCAGGAGCTTCCCAGTGGCTGTGATCCCCTTTCCAGGCAGGGAGAAGCTGGAATGAAAGACATGCCATCGCTCAGCCTGTGTCCAAACTCCCTGGTGCTTTAAATGCATGGGAACCCAGCATGCTCCTCCTGAGGACTGAGCCCTCTCACCTGGTCTGCGGGCACCCCTTCCAAACAGCAAGAAAAGAAAACTGTGGCATCCAGTGTGGGAAAATGGACATGTAGTGGCTGAATAATGTCCTCAGTGATAGGAGGAGCCCTCCTCTATAACCTCTGAGGGAGCGTGGCCTCTCAGACACCCTGATTTTGAATTTCTATTACCCAGAACTCTGAGGGAATACATTTATTTTGTTTAAAGCCACCTAATGGGTGGCACTTGGCTGCAGCAGCCACAGGACACACATAAAGAGCCTCATGACTAAAGAGTCCGCAGAACCATGTTGTTCCGTGGACTCCAGGGCTCGGTCATTCCATTCCCCACGGACCTTTCACTCTATCTAAATATTCTTGTTGCTAAACTCTGCTTTTCAAAATTAAAGTGATCCAGAATCTTCTAGGGGGGAAAATGCCCCGAGTCCAAAACCTCATCCCAACGCCCGAGAGTACTTTAGGATGGTCAGTAAGCAGACAGGATGTCCCTTGCAAACTATTTGCGGATCAAGTAGGGATGAGGGAACGGGACAGGATATTTTAATATTCATTCTTGGAGGGGATAGGCATCCTGATATCAGTATAGGCAACCCCAGAGCCACCATATTCAAATTTGTGAGACAGCAAGACAGCTTTCCACCTGGAGCTCCGCCCTAGGAGGTGGGTGTTGGCATCCAGAACCAAACAGCTGCACACTCCAGTAACAGATGATCATGGCACTTCCTTTGCCTGGTCCCTAGGCCCGGGGTGATGGTATTAACAGGCGGGGCCTTTGGGAGGTGCTCCCATCCTGAGGGTGAAGCCCTTGTGAGTGGGATTAGTGCCCTTATAAAGGAGACCCAGGAGCTCCCTTGCCCCTTCCACCATGCGAGGACACAGAGAGAAGTCTGCAACTAAGAGGAGGGCCCTCACTCAACCACACTGGCACCCTGATCTCTGGCACTTCCCACCTCCAGAACTGGGAGCAATAAATGTCTGTTGCTTATAAGGCACCCATGTGTGGTGTTCTGTTAGAGCAGCTGGAATGGACTAAGACAAGGGATAAGGACTTGGAAGAGACCAAAGAGTAGAGAAGTTAATGTGCTATGATTTGGGCATTTTGTGTTTTTGTTGTGTGTGTGTGTGTGTGTGTGTGTGTGTGTGTGTGTGTGTTTTCGTTTCCTTTACTAGAGGCCTGGTGCACGAACTCATGCATCAGTGGGGTCCCTTAGCCTGGCCTGTGGGATTGGGCTGAAACTGGCTCTCCAACACCCCCTGAGGAGTCCTGGATTACGAGAGGGCACAGGCCAGTCTGAGAGACCTTACTGATGCACGATTGGGGCTGGGAAGGGATGTGGGAGGCCAGCTGGGGAGGGTTCAAAAGAGGCCTCCAGGGCATGTCTTGCTCAGTCCCAATTGGCTGGACCCCCGCAGCAAGTTAACTTACTGATCAGAGCATCTGCACCCAGATGGTCAGTGCATGTCAAGTGGTTGAGCGGCCTTAGCATATCATTAGCATATTACACTTTGATTGGTTGAATGGACATCCAGATGGCCAGACACTTGGCATATTAAGCTTTTATTATATAGGATAATGTGACAATTAAAGAAATTAAAGACATTGGCATCTGCAATTCCGAGTCCCCTTTCCCTGGGGTGACGGTGGTAAAATGGTCTGTAGCTACAGAACAAGGAAGGAAGGCACCCATTCCCAGGCCAGCTGTTGGATGGCTTCTTTTTTTGAAGAAGTCTTTTAATGCAGATGTTACATTGCACATTTTAACAATGTTTGGCTATACGATTCAACGGATGGATATATTTTTTAACATGTCAATTGCTTACCCCAACTTTTCTTCCCTTCCTCCGTCGCAGGCCGCCATCGTGAGGAGAAGCGTGCTGGTGGTGCGCCACGGGGAGAGAGTGGACCAAATCTTCGGGAAGTCGTGGCTGCAGCAGTGCTCCACTCCTGACGGTGGGTCCAGGCCGGGCTGCCTCTAACCACAGAAACAAGATGAATCTAACAACTGAGACCACTTTCCGGGTTTCTGAGCTAGATTCCCCAGGGTACCATGCTTTAGAACGGTTCCGTATCATTGTACACAGGGAATGGAGGCATGCTACATCTTCCCTACATGGGAGCATTTGAGAGTGTGCGCTATGAGTCCCTTAGGTCAAATGCGTTGTGGAAGATGGAGGAATGGCTTCAATAGTAAGCAAGTCCACTGATGTGACACGTGCCAGTCCGCTTACTTCCGCAGCATGCACAGTATTTGGTCAGTGAGTGCAGCCCTGACTTCCAAGCAAGTCACCCTGGCCTGCGGTCTCTGAACCCTCATGTGACGACATGTACCCTATCTCACAACCAAATCGCTCAATCTCTCCCAGCTGGTCTTCGCTGCGGTGGTCATTTCCCTATCATGTGTGGCTATCTTTCTCAACCAAACGACATATTTTTGAACATGTCTCTTGCTCACCCCAACTGTACCCCTCTGGATGCCAAGACTAAGAATAGTGCTTGGAAATACAACATACCCACAAGCTGATCTTCGTACTGAGGATCCATGCCTGTATCAGTGTTTGTCCCCCACCATTTCTAAGCCAAGGCTAACTGCATACATGAAGGTATCGAATGAACACAGTGATAAAATCCGTTCACAGAAGCTGGGTTGTCCAGCCCTTGGGGATCCCTCCAGGAGCCCAGCAGGCCAAGAAAGGAGGAAGTGAATGAGAAAAACCATTGGCAGATGACCAGCACACACCAGGAAAATTCTGAGCGGATGGCATGATGACTGGATATACCTCTAAAAACCCACAGAGGTAGTGCTGTGGTTGTTTCTACAAAACAAGGTCTAGAGACACCAAGTTTCGGGGAAGAAACAATAGGACAATAGGTGGAAATGAGGAAGAGTATTTGGTCATCTAGACAAAAGATCAAGACACCTATTAGGGAAAATATTTTAAGGCACTGAAATTACCAGCTTAAAGGAAACTCCTGGTGGATCTTTATACAGGATAAAGAACCCTTTTATAAAGTGAGTGCTCACAGTCTCTAATTCATCTGCATGTCACAGACAGACCTTTTAATCAATAATAACAGGGCAGCAGAAACCGGTTTGGTTCAGTGGATAGAGCGTTGGCCTGAGGACTGAAAGGTCCCAGGTTCGATTCCGGTCAAGGGCACGTACCTTGGTTGCAGGCACATCCCCAGTAGGGGGTGTGCAAGAGGCAGCTGATTGATGATTCTCTCATGATGTTTCTAACTCTCTATCCCTCTCTCTTCCTCTCTGTAAAATAATAATAATAATAATAATAATAATAATAATAATAACAACAACAACAACAACAACAACAACAGGGCATTTGGGGGCGCTGCTGGCCTCTGCTCTGATTCCAGGTGAGGCCTGGGTGTGAGTGGTGTCCTCTGTAGGATAATGGATAATTTACTGACTTCTTACTGGAGCCAGGTTCTGAGCATTATCTCAATGATTCATCGAAACACTCCCCTTTTAACTGATAAAGAAGATTAAGTCGTTTGCTTCTAATCACACAACCAGTACCTGGTGCTGCCAGGATTTGCACCTGACTGACACGTAAAGCTCAAATTCAAACCCTAAGTTAGTGTTTCCCAAACTTCTCTCATGATGAGAATCACCTGGTGGAGTTGTTAAAATACAGATTCCTGAATCCCAACTAAGAAGTGCTAAACTAGAATTTTTTGGAACATATAGGTAAAATTGTATACTTAACTAGTGTCCTAAGTGCTCTAGTTTAGCACTGCTAAACTAGAATTTTTTGGAACATATAGGTAAAATTGTATACTTAACTAGTGTCCTAAGTGCTCTAGTTTAGCACTTCTTAGTTGGGATTCAGGAATCTGTAGTTTAACAACTCCACCAGGTGATTCTCATCATGAGAGAAGTTTGGGAAACACTGACTCTAAGTGAACCGAGGATGAGGGCTACGGGGGAGGCGGGAGTCCAAGGAATCCCCCAGATTCCAGTCTCGCCTTGAGTGATTGACTGAATAATGCACAACGCAGGGCCCCTCCGGCCATATGGATTCTGTCCCCATTGGCAATATGACACACTTAAGCTATAGGAATGGTCACATTGCACTAATTAATTCATGCCAATTTGAGATTCTTATCAAATTAAGCTCTGTCAGTCATGGAAACACTTGGTTCTTAATTAGGAAAATTGCCTGAGCGAATCTTCTGGGAGGGTCAGGAGAGGACAGAGAGGGTCTGGGGACTCAGGGGCTGAAACCTGAGTTTCTGTGTTTGAGGCGATGTGTGCACATTAAAGCAGCATCTTCTCCTCGAATTGAATCCGTGTTGCAGAACACATTTGATAGAAAACACAGTAATAACAGTGCTAACCATGCTTCTCTCATGGGCCTTGATCTTGGGAGTGTCGTGGCACTAGCTCGAGGGAACTAAACGTCCGGTGCGTGTTTGTGCTCCAGGGAAGTACTACCGGCCAGACCTGAACTTCCCCTGCAGCCTGCCCCAGCGGAGCAATGGCATCAAAGGCTTTGAAAACGACCCGCCGTTATCATCCTGTGGAATTTTCCAGTCCAGAACAGCAGGTATGTTGGAGGGTCATTCTATTAGGAACAGTAACAATAATCATGGCAATGGTTATCAGTCATGAGTAGTGAGCCCTTGCTGCATGCCCTTTGAGACCCGTAGTAGCATGATCCCCACTCTGCTGATGAGGAAGCTGGGGCACAGAGAGGTTAAGTAAGTCACCCAAAGTCACACAGCAAGTAAGTGGAAGCTCAGCGATTTGACTCAGAAACTTCGGGAGGAATGAAAGGTATGAAAAGAACAGCGAGGGAAGGGAAAATTTTATATATATATAATTGATTTTTTACAGAGAGTGGAAGGGAGAGAGATAGAGAGCTAGAAACGTTGATGAGAGAGAAACCAGCCGCCTCCTGCACACCCACTACTGGGGATGTGCCCGCAACCAATGTACATGCTCTTGACCAGAATCGAACCTGGGACCTTTCAGTCCGCAGACTGACGCTCTACCGCTGAGCCAAACCGATTTCGGCAAGGGAAGGGAAAATATTAATGACCACTGTGTGCACTAAGAATGTCATTTAAAAAAAAATGCACATCCCCTCTTTGATTTTATTTCAAAATCTGTCACTTCGGGCTTTTGTTTTATGTCTGGGGTTCTGGTTCCACCTGATGGATGTCTTAGAAGAGGCCGTTGAGTTCACCTGGTCTTCATTCTATGAATTAAGAAACTCAACTCTAGACTCCGGAAGGCACGTGGGCTTCCCGAGTCACACAGCTGGCGAACAGAAGCAACTCACCGGGACCTGGTGTTCCTGCCCCCTCCCGGCCCAGTGGTGTGACGTAAACATTTAGTCCCTGGCGATCCTGGCAGGCAGGACAGCTCTGTAGCATTTGCCGAGTTCAGTAGTGCAAATAGTGTGCTCACACCAAGGCCGGTGTCAGGATCACTGATGGGAGGTCACTTAACGTGGAGTTGGGGTTATGACACAATTGGGACTCCCACGGATTAGTGTGACCTGCTCCCCACAGCCCTGCCTGGGCTCCTTCACCTGCAGCACACTGCGGTGTAGGAGTGTGTTTCTGTGTGTGGGTGTGTGGGTATGTGTGTGGATGTGTATTACCATATGTGAGTTTGTATACCATGCAGTGGCTGTGTGTGTGTGTTTCTGTGTATGTGTGTGTGTGTGTGTGTGTGTAGATACCATGTGGGGGGGGGGGGGTGGTGTACTGTGTGTGGGTATGTGTGTCCTTTCTGTAAAATACCTTTGCAGCTCTGTGTTTCATTCCTAAATTCTTGCCTGGATGTTTTCACAACCTGGGTATTTGCACAGACTCCATGTGTGTATTTGGGAGTGTCTGTGAACGGGTGTATATGTGGGCAGTTGTCACCCTCTCTACACATGTCCTGGGACTGCCATACAAAGCACCACAGTTCCAGTGGCTTCGTCCACAGAAGTCGATCGTCTCACAGTTGTGGAGAGATCACGGTGTGGCAGGCTTGTTCCTCCTGAGGCGGTGAGGGAAGGACTGCTCCAGGCTCGCTCCTGGGCCCGTAGATGGCCGTCTTCTCCCTGTGTCTTCACGTCGCCTCCCTCCATGCGTGTCTGTCTCTGTGTCCAATTTCCCCTTGTTATAAGGACAGCACTCAGGTTGCATTAGAGCTGCCCCCATAACCTCCTCATAACTTGGGCACTTGTGTAAAGACCCCATCCCCAAAGGAACCCAAATTCTGAGGCACTGGGGGTTAGGACTCCAAATATGAATTTGGGGGGACACAATTCAGCCCATGACAACAGCATCTACTAAAACATCCTGACTTTAGATCATCTACTGAAGAGGTCCCCTTCTTTACCAAGGATGAGGCCCTCTGATGCTGCAAGAGGATGTGTGGTTCAAAGTGTGCTTCCATGAACCACAGGTTTCCGTCGCTTCAGAACAAGCTACCAGGAACTTAACAAGCACCCACTGGTTGGCTCTCAGTGCTGTAGATCAGACACACAGACAGACCGTGGCTGGCTTCTCTGCTCTGGGCCTCAAAGCCTGAAGTCAAGGTGTTACTGAGCTGAGTTCCCATGTGGAGGCTCTTGGAAGCAGTTTCTATCTCATCAGGCTGTGGGAGAAGTCAGTTCCTAGTGGTTGTAGGACTGAGGTTCTCATTCCATTGTCAGCACAGGGCCACACTCAGTTCCGAGAGACCACCCACATTTCTTGCCACGTTGGCCCCTCCATCTTGGAAGCCAGTGGTAGAGTTTCTTACACATTGAATCTCTCTGCATTTTAATCTCTCTGACTCCTATGGCAGCTGGAGAAATATCTGCTTTTAATGGGTCAGGCCATCTATAGTGATCTCCTTTCTCCCACAGAATATAATGTAGTCACAAGAGTGCCCTCTCACCCTATCCCCAGGCTCCGTGTACTTTAGGGAATGCCCAGGGTGTGTACAGCAGGGGGTGGAGATCTTGAAGCCACTTATTAAGGTCCTGCCTTCCTCACGTGGTAAGCCTCCGGTCAGAGCTGCCACCGCGGGAACTTGCAGTTACACAGAGGCATTTCCCACCTGCTTTTTCCAGGAGAAGCACTACTGGACAGCGGCATCCGAATCACCTCCGTCTTCACCTCCCCGGCCCTCCGCTGTGTGCAGACGGCCAAACACATCCTGGAAGGTGGGTGAGAACTCAGCGAGCTGCTCAGCTTGCTCTGGCCTCTTAGGGCAAAGAGATGAGCAGGGGAGAGAACTGGCTGAGTGGCAATGAATGGACACATGAGTCCCAGACAGTTATGGACCAGCCTTCTCAGAACTGTCAGCAGGCTCTGAGCCCCTTCACATTTCTATGCCAGGATTATAACTGAGTACCGGGGCTTGTCATCACACTGTCCATCTATGGCGGTCTGTTTAAAAAAATTTAAAAAAATAGAAAACCTTCTGAGGAGGGGCATTCAGAAAGCCAGAGAGCTAGAAACTGCCATGGTCCTTCCAGATCCAAAAAGCATGACTCCTAGAGCAAGGGACTGGCTGCTGGGAGCTGTCCAGCACCATCAAAGGCTGATGTGTGTCAGAGAGCCCCTGGCAGAGCTGCTGGGCTTCCCCCTTGCAGAGGGAAGCCAGTCCTGTGGGAGGGGCAGCTATTTGGGGACCTCAGTTCTGCTTCTTCATCTGGGCCCTCCCTGCCCTCCTTGTGTGGCGAGAAGGGACATGACGTCATTCACAATGCCGGAGACAGCAAGCCCTCCACGGTGGCAGGACAGAGGGAGAGCAGGTGGACAGAGACACCACGGATGGGCCAATGTGGAGGAGGGGCTGGCTTCCTCTTTCTCAGAGACACTGGGTCAGGTCCCCAGCTAGCGTGAGAAAGGGGAGGGCCACTGCAGGTTTGGGGAGCTCTGAAGGTATGAAATCTCATCAGGGAGAAGGGCCAGGACTTGGCCTGGAAACAGAGGATGGCCGCAGGACAGCACACAGAGCCCACTGAGGTCAGGGAGCGCTTCACACCGAAGCCTGCCAGCTGGGCATGGGGCTTCCTCCGGGCGCTGACATGGAGAGCGGGGTCTAACTCTGGGCGGGTTCAGGAAGTGAGTGCAGTGAAGCAAGAGAGGGGAGAGGAGCTGGGGGTGCACACACGAGGACGAGGGTCCTTGGCTATGGGTTGTAAGCCAGGTAAGGTGGGGAGTTAGAGGCCAGGGGAAGTGAATAGTAGAGAAAAAAGGTGAGCTCAGTGGAGTAAAATCCTGGCGGGACCACTGGAGTTGATTTTTCTTTTATATGATAAGAATATTATTGCCCTGGCTGGTTTGGCTCAGTGGATAGAGCGTTGGCCTGCAGACCAAAGGGTCCCAGGTTCAATTCCAGTCAAGGCCACGTACCTTGGTTATGGGCTCTTCCCCAGCCCGGGTCCTCGTCAGGGCTCATGCAGGAGTCAGCCAATCGATGAATTGGCATGCTCTCTCACATCGGTGTTTCTTTCTGTCTTTCCCCTCTCTCTTCCATTTTCCTTTAAAAAAAGAAATTAGTATCATCATTATTAACATGCCTATCTATATGCCTGTTAAAGGGCACACGTTGACACATCCTATGCTAATTCAGAAAAAACACGGGTGCTGAGCCTTCTTCATATGTCTTCGGACATGACCAACCCGTCTTTCAAACTGACATCCGGGACACTAACATGCTAGACTTTATTTCAATGCCGTGTCCGTGAGCATCCAGATGGACCACTTCCCAAAGTGACCACAGAGCAGTGGCCTACAAGATGTCCTCAAAAGGAAGCATGGCCAACCCCATTTGGTGAACTCTTCTGACTGTTCCTTTGTGTGATGTATTCTCAGTGGACGGGGCCCTGCACAGCTGGGGAGCGTGCAGGGGCCCGCAGCCCGGCTCACGCTGTTCTAAACCTGCTCGCAAAGAACCTATCCATGGACATGGGATACATTTTGGGAACTGATTTTATTGCCAGCATTTAAGCTTAATGCAGTTGCAGTTTTCCCATTTCAAATAAAAGCATTAAGGACGGTCTATTTTTTTTTTTTTTTTCTACTTAAAAAGAGATGGTCTTACTTCATAGGCATTTTGGTCAAAACATAAAATGCTTGGGAAGGGTGAGCTGGGAGGAGTCAGAAAATCCCAGAAGATGGCTCCCTTCCACATACTGTGCTCAGTCTGTCTGTCTGTCAGGAGATTCTCTGTGCGCCTAGCACCCTCCACAATGAGCTCCATCCTTTCCATGGGTCGTTGGATTGGCCGAGTCCTTATTGGTGGGCTCTCATCCTTGACCCACAGCGAGGCCCAGAGTTGCTCTGGGCAACCAGGAAGGGCACCGGGCTGGGCCTGCTGCTGGTGGTGTGGGGGGACTGGGAGGCTCTCCTTCCCTCGTGGACAGAGGGTCACCACTCCTCGGGTACCTTGCAGCTATCTCGTGGTTTTTGTCTCAGAAACAGCGGAGCCCTGGGTGATCACAAAACAGCATTGGCCAGGAAAAAGTATCACATTCCCGAAAGGTATTATTAGACCTAGGAAGAGTCTTATTTACAGAAAGCCAAACGGACGCTGAAAATGATGAGCACTTGTTTTCTGCTGACTGCAGAGCTCAAACTGGAGAGAAAAATCAAGATGAGAGTGGAGCCCGGCATCTTTGAATGGACCAAGTGGGAGACGGGCAAGACCACGCCGGCCCTCATGACCCTGGATGAGCTGAAGGAGGCGAATTTCAACGTCAGCACCGAGTACAGGTATGCGGTGCTCACGGCTTCTGCGCTGGGTTTGCTAATTCTTATTAGAGATGGTGAGGAGGGACCATGGCAACCGGGGCTTTGGGGGGGGGGGAATGCACTCACCTCAGAATGCTATTAGGGCGAGCAGGGTGCAGGGTTGGTAGATGGGAAAAAATAGTGAGAGGGTGTCCTGATTCTTGCTAAACTGACCTAACAGGATTCCTGCTAAAGGCAGAGAAGACAGGTCAGACTGGGAGGGGTTGTGGGGAGGGGTTGCTTGGATACCAGGAAGAGGGATCAGATAAGGTGGGGGATTCTTACTAAACTGACTTAGCGGGATTCCTGCAGAATGGACCCTACAGGGACAAGCACTAAAGCCCAAAGTCCAGGCCGATTGAGAAAAGGGCTCCAAGTTTGTTCAAAGAGAGCACCTTCGTTGCTCTCTGCCAGTGGCTGATTGTGCCATCGCAGGCCCCTGTGGTGCTCAGTGGGAATGCACGTGGGCCTGAGCACCAGCCCTTGGCCGGGTTTGAACACACACTGGAGCCTTGAGCAGAGCCAGCCTGGTGAAGGCACTCCCTCTCCAGTAACCACAGCCCAATCCAGTCCCCCCTCCACCCCACCCCACACCCCCGCCACGCAGGCCAGGGTGGCAGTGCTCGCTCTCTCCCCCGCAGGCCCGCGTTCCCCATTGCCTCCCTCCTGCCCGCGGAGAGCTATGACGAGTACGTGCACAGGTGTGCGGTGAGCATGGAGCAGATCGTCAGCAGCTGCCCGCAGGACGGTGAGTGCCTCCCCGGCCGGGGGTGAGCAGCGCCGGGAGTTGGGGTCTTACCGCTGGGATGGAAACTTGCACCATTTTTAAAAACATATTTTTATTGATTTCAGAGTGGAAAGGAGGGGAAGGGAGGGATAGAAACATCCATAAGGAGAGAGAATCATTGATCGGCTGCCTCATGCACGCCCCATGCTGGGGATCAAGCCCACAACCTAGGCATGTGCCCTGACCAGGAATCAAACCATGACCTCCTGGTTCATAGGTTGACGCTCACCCACTGAGCCACGCCAGCCAGGCAGGACCGTTTTTGAACCTGATAATTCTCCAACCTCCTCCTCCCTACTCCCAGCAACAGAGACATCGCTGCCTCTGTGATAACCAAGCCGTAGACACATATACCCCGCCACGTAGGCCCCGGGATCCCAGTTCTAGGACTGAGAGCCGATAGGACCCAGGACAGCGAGATCAACACAAACCACCCGAGCCAGACTCTCAGGAAACAGAAACTGGGAACCGAACAACCAAATGTCAGGACGTGTTTGCACGAGGGTGGGGAAACACATGTGTGTGTCATTGAGACCACTAGAGAAACCTGAATATGGTTTGGAAATGTGCAAATATGAGTGAATTTTTGTAAATTCTGTTAGGTGTGAGAATAGCGGGATGGTTGTGTACAAATGCAAAGTCCTTGTCATTGGGAGGTGCAAACTGAGGAACACTGTGGGACGGCAAGATGTTTGCGATGTACCCTAAAATAATCTGGGGAAGGGGGTAGCGGGTAAAGAATAGACAATACAAATGGGCTAAATGTGGGCACCTGTTGGGGCTCCGTGGTAGGTGTGTGGGTTCCAGCAGACCCTTCTTTGGGGTATACTGGAAATGTCATAGTAACAAGTTCGAAGTCAGTTTTATAGAAAGTTAAGCCAGCAAGCATGTCTTGAACACAGCGATGTGTCCAGCATCCGACACAATACGTGGGCAGTCTAAGTGAAGAAGACACACTCTACCCTCAAGGATTTGACTGCTGTTGGGGGAGGGGCACAAACATCTGGAATATTAGGAATACTAATGACAGGAAGGAGAGTCTCAGAGTCCGAGGAGGCCACCGGCCCGCTTCCCACCCTGTGTCCTTCCCATCCTGTCCCTCATCCCAGAGATGCTCTGGAGACGAAGAATTTCTGACCAGGAACACGGGCAGCCGCTGAGCGCCGGGCCCCTCCCGGAGGGTCCCTGAGACGTCTACAGGACGAGACCCCACACCGGGCCGAATCCGGCACCAAACACGCCTGGCCTGAGGACGGTCACATTGCCTGTCCTGACTGGTCTGAACCCGGGGAACGTACTTCGGGAAACCAGTGACATCTGATTAATTATCAAAAATTGTTGTCACGGTTATTGCCACAGGACATCAGAGGACAGAAAGTGACAGGGCCTTTCACTGAGTTTTCGGGGTCCCTCCCCGGCCCTCCCCTCTCTGGCTGCCCCAGTTCAAGCCTCCGCCACCAGCTCAGTGTCAGCGCCAGGGATGCGCCCCCCTCCAAGGGCCCCCTGCCGCTCTTCGGGGACTCAGCGGCAGGACCACTGCCCCGCCGGCTCCGGTGTCCACGGAGCAGCGTGTGTGCCCTCCTGCAGGGAATGAGCTCCTTCGTCCACGCGTGTGGAGGTGGCCGGGGCTCTGAGGAGGCGGCCCTGTGTAGGAAGAGGATTGGGGGGTGAATGCGCCCCAGGAGGAGGAGCGCGTGAGCAAGGCAGGAGGGTGAGAGGTGTGGAAGCAACACAAAGTCCAGCTGGGCTGGAGGTAAACGCTAGTAACCTAGCGATCCCCTGGCACCGGAGGGCCCTTCGCAGGCATGACCTGCTACCTCCTCGCTTTCCCGGGGGGTCTGAGATACCACCTCCCAGGACAGCACCCTAACAACCGCCCATGAGAGCGGAGGCCGAAGATCTGAGAGTGAAATTAACAGGAAATACCGCAGGAAGAGGAGATCGGAGCTTCCGTCTAGGCTCTCATTGGAGGATTTATAGTCACTTAGGAGGGACTGCTCTTGAGTCAGCCTGGCCTTCCAAGGGAGCTGTGCTGGATTTCCTCCTCTAGGTGGAGCCTGTGAGTCTGGCCCAGACACCTCCCTGACTCCCCTGGGGGTGAACCTCCTCCCCAGCTCTGCTTGGTCCAGGCTCTGGCTCCCAGATCCCGTCCCCGGAGGGAGACTCACTCAGCCAGTGGACGCTGGATGTCCTTACCCACAGTGAGTCATCAGCAGGCTCATCCTGATCAGCCAGCTGATAATTTTCAAGCTGATCAGATCAGCCAGCTGATAATTCTCAGGCTAATCAGATGAGGCTGGGCAGCAGCCACCACTCTATCCAAAAGAGGTGGCCACTCAGATCCTGCTGGTGGCTCAGATCAAGGCGAGGTCCCACCCCAGCCCCTGCCTGAGCATGGGATACCCTCCGAAGAACCAGCCATGTACAGTGAGAGGCGGGGCTGCATAACCAGGCAATTCCCAACCACTCCTGTTCTGCCCCCGGGGCCTCTCAGGGTGTGGGGGCACCAGGAGGTAGCTCACCCCAGGAACTGTGGGGACCTCCAGTCTAACTAAGGCGCTCCCGCTGCCTGCTTGGACCTTGAGCTGCTCTTCTTCCCAGCAGGCGTCATCCTGATCGTGGGCCATGGCTCGGCGCTGGACTCCTGCACCCGCCCGCTGCTCCGGCTGCCGCCCCGGGACTGCGCGGACTTCGCCCAGCTGGTGCGAAAGGTGCGTGCCTGCCCTTCCTCTCCAGACCGCGGAGGCAGGCAGCCAAGTACCCAGGGTCATCCCAGGCCCCTCTCAGAATGAAAACCAGCATCCTGACGCCCAGGGCAGCAGGGGCCCCGTCCCCTGAGAGTGTGCCCCTGAGCTCTTGTGCACAGAGCAGCCTTGGCAGGGGGCTGCGGGAGAGGCTGTCGTCTTGATCATCAGCCTGGCAACTTTGGCCATTTGCTGCCAAGATAATATTTTTTTAATTAAAAAATAATAATAATAAGCCCTGGCCGGTTTGGTGCAGTGGATAGAGCATCAGCCTGTGGACCGAAGAGTCCCTGGTTCGATTCTAGCCAAGGGCATATGCCTGGGTTTCGGACTCTATCCCCAGTAGGGGGCATCCAGGAGGCAGCCGATCAATGATTCTCTCTCATCATTGATGTTTCTATTTCTCTCTCCTTCTCCCTTCCTCTCCGAAATCAATAAAGAAATATTTTTTAAAATATATTTTATTGATTTTTTTATAGAGAGGAAGGGAGAGGGAGAGAGAGTTAGAAACATCGATGAGAGAGAATCATCCATCAGCTGCCTCCTGCACACCTTCCACTGGGGATGTGCACGCAACCAAGGTACATGCCCTTGACCAGAATCGAACCCTGGACCTTCCAGTCCACAGGCCGATGCTCTCTCCACTGACCCAAACTGGTTTCAGCTAAGACACAGGGCTTTTTAAACATCAGTCCACATGATAATTTCTTGCAACTCCAGGAGTTGAGCAGAAGGTCCAGTAAGAAGGACAGCCGCTGGGCTGGCTTGCTCTGGGGACCCAGGAGGCAGACAGGAGCCCCGCTGCCTCTTGCCCGGGGGGCCGTCCAGCCATAGGACACACAGAGCTTGCTGTAGCTGCCAGAGTGCTCGGGGCTGGCTGGGCTGTGCAAACAGCTCTGGAAAATTCAACCCGGTGACAGACGTACCGTGGATAATGGGTACTTGGACCAACTTGTGAGGCGTCACCAACAAGGCAAAGGTTGCTTTTATCCAGTTAGTGGGATGGGCAGACTCAGAAACTGAGACCCCACCCCCTGCCCCTGCCCCCAAAATCTTCTCAGGGTCAGATGTGCCTTCTGCTCTTGTCTTCGTATCAAACTGACCAAGGAATCAACCAGTGGCCCTGAGACTGGGAGTACAGTGTGTAAACAACCGCTGTGATAGGAGATGAGTCCTGGACATGATTTCATCACAGAATTATCACAGCACCACCGGCCATGGCTTGTTTATCCAGGTGTGGGCAGCAAGGTGTTGCCCGGCCCCGAGGGGCCTGGGGCTGCAGAGGAGTCCAATCCCATGGGCTCTGTGCCTGCCCAAGCCACTGGGCTTCCTAGCCCCTCCCTACCCTGCTCTCTCACCTGGAGAGCATCAAAGAGTTTCTGCACCTGAGACGCCGGGTCCTCTGTGCCAGGGGTGCCCTCTCCCTGTCCCAGTTCCCCCTGGACAGAGTAGAAACTTGTCCAAGTGGCGTTTCTAGGTGTCTCCAGCTGGTATTTCCCAAGCATGACCCAGACATGTCTGAGCTTCCCGGTTCCAGGACCACCCGCTGACCGTTGTCCACATGCATGGTCTGAGCCCCCTCGGGCCACACGGGACACGTCTGTATAGATTTTTCTCTGGTTCTCCTGGAGAAAAGTGTTGCTCTCGCTCCTGCAATCATCACTGTCCCCTCCGTGTGCTCCCGTGCCTCCCCCATGGGCCACTGCAACCTTCCCGCAGCCCCGGGTCTCCTGGGGTCCCGTGTCCACACAGAGGCCACGCTGCACACACAGGTGCTGGTGAGCATGGCATGTCAAAGCTGCTCCAAATGCCATTCCTTTTGGTGACAATCCGGGCACCCACACCCCAGCCCTTGGCCTCCCTTCTGGAGATGCCGGCCTCGACTTTCCAAATTCCCATAAATCTTTGTTTTGTAAATACATTTTTATTGATTTCAGAGAAGAAGGGAGAAGGGGAGAGAGATAGAAACATCAGTGATGAGAGAAAATCACTGATCGGCTGCCTCCTGCACACTCCCTCCTGGGGATCAAGCCCATAGCCCAGACAAGTGCCCTGATTGGGAATGGAACCGTGACTTCCTGGTTTATAGGTCAATGCTCAACCACTAAGCAACACTGGCCAGGCCTGTAACTTCCTTATGCTGATGATTTGATGTCCACCTCACTACCCACCCCCACACCACCCCCCCAAAAAAAAGCTGCTCTCAAGTGTCAGAAATTCATCAAGGAGTTCTGCCCAACCCTGGGCCTTCTAGTCAGGGGCAGCAGGAAACAGACCCTCTGCTGCTCGCCCCTTCCCACCCCTCCCACCCTCCCCCAGGCCCTCTAAGAAAAGGAGGGAATCATCCCTGAGTCAACACCAGCCTCTGCTTAGAACCCCCGACACTCTCGTGTGGTGGCGTTTTTGCAAATTCTGTGTGACCCAGGAATTTCCTTCAAGTCAAAGGCCTTCAAGTCACAGATCTATCCCCACTCATTCGTTTAACAGACAAAGGAATTGTTTCAAATTCCACTTGGTCATTTTTGTCTCTCCCCCCCCCCCCCCCCCAGGGTCCGAAAACTCCACGCCTGGACCTCTCTGTGATGCTCAATGGGAGGCTGTATGCCAGTCTTCAAACAGCAGGCGGGGGTCTCAGCCTTGGCACTGGCACCCTAGACACGTGGGCGGGGTAACACTTTGTTTGGGGGTGTCCAGTGCATTGTGGGATGCTAGCAGCACCCCTGACCTCCATCCACCGGATAGCATCCTCAGTTGATAGCATCCCCATTTCCCATTGTCCTGGGCGCCACACACACACACACACACACACACAGAACTGCAGTGTTAGGTGTCACGGGAGCAATGACAGTCTGGGCACCTCCGAGGCGCACCTGTCCGTTGGCTTCAGAAGGAGTCTAAGACCGATGGAGCTGGTATAAAGTATTAATCAGGCTGTGACTCTCCTCTAGATCCCTTCTCTGGGAATGTGCTTCTGCGAAGAAAACAAAGAGGAAGGAAAGTGGGCGTTGGTGGCCCCTCCTGTGAAGACACTGACCCACGGCTCCAACTCCGCGTTTAATTGGAGGAACTGGATCCTGGGCAACTGAGGGACCCTGTTATTTTTGCACAACTTCACCAGGAAGAGGCGGGACCCGGACGGAGGCTGTAAGACACTGTGATGGGCAGGTGTCTTAGTCCCGCCTACTGGGGTTGGTGGAAGCACAAAGCGCACTTTTCGGTCCCAGCCAGCCTGCCGTGGCTTTCAGTTTGCTGCCACCCCCTGTGGGTCTGCGGCCCTGCAGGCTCAGCTGCCCAATGCCACTTTGTAACCTGTGTCTGCCATTTGGCTTGGAGAGCAATAAGAACTGTGACTCTAGCCGAAACCGGCTTGGCTCAGTGGAGAGAGCGTCGGTCTGCAGACTGAAAGGTCCCAGGTTTGATTCCGGTCAAGGGCATGTGCCTTGGTTGCGGGCACATCCCCAGTAGGGGTTGTGCAAGAGGCAGCTGATCGGTGTTTCTCTCATCGATGTTTCTGACTCTCTATCCCTCTCTCTTCCTCTCTGTAAAAAATCAATAAAATATATTTTTAAAAATAAATAAAAAGAGGAGAACTGTGACTCTAATTTCCAGAGATTAAAGACCCACCATACACACTAAAGGTTATATTCACTTTATTTCATACTAAAGGCCCAGTGCACGAAGTTCATTCACTGGGGTGGGGGGACCCTCAGCCCAGCCTGTGCCCTCTCACAGTCGGGGACCTCTCACTCCTCATTGCCCGCCTGCAGCAGAGGCAGAAGAGGCTACCACCACCGCCACTACGCTCACCAGGCACGAGCCCCGCTCTGACTGAGCAGTGCTCCCCCTATTGGAGCGCACTGACCACCAGGGAGCAGCTCCTGCACTGAGCGTCTGCCCCCCAGTGATCAGTGCGTGTCATAGCAACTGGTCGTTCTGCTGGTCATTCTGCCATTCAGTCAATTTGCATGTTAGGGTTTTATTATATAGGATGTTTCTATTTGCCAAGTTCCCAACTGTTTTTCTCTTTTCTAGTTCAATCACTCTTTGGCTACATGGGGCAGAAAGAGGTAGAATATTCCATAAAAGGAGACACCAGACCAAAACCAGGAAACTGCTGCTTAGTGACCCCAGCCCGGGTATTAGTTTCCTGTTGCTGCTGTAACAAGGCACCATCACAGAGCGGTAGAGATAACACAAATGTGAACACACACACACACACACGATTTATTCCGTAAGATCACAAATTCTACAACAGGTCAGCAGGAGGCACGGGGGGGGGGGGGGAGATTCATTTCATTGCCTTTTCCAGCTTTTAGAGGCACCCCACCCCACATAGCACCTTCCTCCACCGTCAAAGACACTGGTGTCACATCTTCAAGCCTCTCTGGTCCCTCTGTCCACCGTCTCACAGCCTCTTGCTTCTGACCCTCCTGACTCTCTTTTGTAAGGTCTCTGGTGGTAACATGGGGTCCACCCAGTGCAGATAATCCAGGATCTTCTCCACATCTCAAGATCCTTAATCAATCCCATCTGCAAAGGCCCCTCTGCCCTGAAAGGGAACTCATCCCAGGTCGGGGGATTGGGATGTGGACATCTTTCAGGGCCACTCTTTAAAATAAAAAAAATAAAAAATAATGTGTAGTGATTTTTAGAGAGAAAGGAAGGGAGAGAGAGAAATGAGAGAGGAACATCATCAATTGGCTGCCACTTGCACACAACCCCAGCATATGCCCTGACCAGGAATGGAACCAGTCACCTCTCCTGGGTCAACACTCAACCACTGAGCCACACAGGCCAGGCTTCAGGGGGCACTCTTGAGCATATCACACCCCAGCATATTGGAACTGCTATTATAAGAGCCCAGGTGTAAGAATTTGAGGCACCCCTCCCCTTGGTGTAGGCTGTTTTCAGCTTCTTTCTCTCTTTTGATCAAGTGTAGAAGGGAGGGGAGCTTTGAAAATGGGGGGGGAGGAGGATGGGTCCTGCCCTAACTAAAATGTAAGACAAACCAGACAGGGACCCACGGCAGTGAAATCTGCCCAGATGGTAGGAGTAAAATGGTACTCTGGCTTAGAGAAGTTGGTTCAGGTGGTTGGTAGGGGTCTCACAGGGGTGTCCTCTCAGCCCAGTCCTGCGGAATAAAAAGGAAAAGCCATCCAAGTGCTCAGAGTGGGACATAGTCATTCCTGGAGGTGCTGCCCACCCCAGGCCCTCTGCCTGCTCTCCTGGGTACCCCGTGCCAGACCGACCTCACTAGTCATCATGATGAATAAAAACTTTGCAGGTCAAGCTAATGGAATTTGGGGTTGTCCACAGGTGTCTGGATTCACCCTCCCCATGGGTGAGGCTTCTGGGTCTCATGCTACTGGATAATAAGAGGGACAGATCACGTCCTTTGCAAGGGACACGGAGAGGTACTTGAGTCTCCATCTCTAGGTCAAGTGTGCAAGAAACATCATTTTGTTTCTATTTTATAATTCTGGTTCTGACTAGACCCACCCCCCAATTCTGCTGCAATGACAGAGAAGCCTCGTTTGGTCATTCTTGGCTTCCGGAATGACCCTCGTTGTAAGAACTGAGTCCCAGGAAATGTGCTGGATAAGGGAAGAGATGGAAGTGATTAAGATTCCAACTTTATGAACTAACAAGAAACCAAATACTAAACAAAAAAAGAAGGATTTCTGACCACCATCCTCTTCCCTCTTTCCTGTCCCGGAACTGGTCCTTGTGTTTACAAGCCTAGTCTGACCCCCCTGGCATCTTCTGGAAATGGACGTCCTGTTACCAGGGACTCCCACCTCCAACATCCATGGCATGATCGCCTCGATTTCCTCACTTGTGGACTTGAAAGCACAAACCTGGAAGGGATTCTTGAGTTTTGGCTTGGTGGATGTTAATGATATTAATACACCTTGTGGCACAGTGACTGGATGGAAGGTGGTGAAAATGGGAGGGGCAGCTGGCCTCAGGCTAGCAGCAAAGGAATCAAGGAGCCTAACTCGGTGCCTCTGATGGAGAACTGCTTAGGGACAGGTCTGGGGCCACCGCAATTTGGCCAACACTCTCCTGTGTTTATCTGAGAAAAGTCATCATCTTTCCCCCCTGAATTAATTCTTGTTTTAGAACCAAACTTGGAATGTTTAGGTATGAATCCTATTAGTGAATTTTATAGACTTGTCCAATGGATGACTTCCTGAGCACCCATGAATTCCCCTGGGGGCTCCCAGAAATACATGTTGAGTTTTATGAGAATCGCACAGGCATTCTTATTCTCTAGGTGCTTTCCTAGTGTCTTGCGGGAAAGGAGAGACGGAATTCACTCCATAGTCACTGTCCTGGCTCAGCTGGGAGTCCCCTCCATGGCCGTCTCCTGTAGAGGGGCGGGTGTATGGCAATTCTTCATCCTAGGAGGAGACACGCTGAAAACCAGGGCAAGGCAACCTGGGAACTCTTCGTTTAAAGAACTGGAAGCACAGGCGATTGCAACAACAAAGGAGAATGAAAAATTTATTTGCAATCGTAAACCATTTTCACAAACAACTAAATACCAAAGATTAGTAACGGATCAGTGTTAACTCCCCAAGCGCCAGGCGTTGGGTGGCACAGGCCCCTCACTCTGGAGCATCAGTTTGCCTCGGGTCATCTTCTTCGAAACCCGCAGTTCCTGGGAAGGAAAGGGAAACGTGAGTATTTTGTATGAACGCTTTTCTATTTTAAAATTCTTTATTTGCCGGGCTGGCGTGTTGGACAGGATGGCTGTCCGTGTGTGGCTGTCCTGTGCGTCACAGAACATTTAGAAGCATCCCTGGCGTCCACCCCAGAAGATGCCAGAAGCACTGCCAGCCACCCTGCCCAGCCCTCCACGTCTCTAGACGCTGCCAAATGTCCCAGAGGCCAAAACCGCCGAGCCAAGACAGGGTCCTCCGGTCCAGGCTGTTTCAGGAACCTGAGGTCTCCTATACTATCTGGTCCTGATGTCATGACCCACTCTCTCCCAGCCCGGTTCTCGGATTCCTCAGCCTGAATATTGCTCACGCCAGCCCCCTCCTCTTGCTCCCCCCACCTTGGGTTCTGGGTGGGGAAGGCCTTCCCAGGACAGTGTCAGAAGCTTCTAGATTAATGGTTCATTCAAACCCATTTAAAAAGGGGCTGGTCCCCACCTGGCCAGTGTTGCTCAGTGGTTGAGCATTGACCATGCACCAAGAGGCCACCGGTTTGATTCCCGTTCAGGGCACATGCAGGAGGTCAATAGTTATCTCTCACTGATGTTTCTATCTCTCTCTCCCTCCTAAGAATCTGCTTAAAAAGATATTATTTTTAATAATAGAGGACTGGATCCGAACACTGCCAGCTCCTACCCCTGTGCCTCAGCCCTGGTAAACCACGGGACAATGCACAGCCAAGCTCTGCATTTCTTAGCGGGACTCTACAGCCCGAGGCCTGCCTGCTTGCCTGGCAGAAACGGAGATTAGCAAAGAGCAGAGAGAGAGCGTCCACGGGACCTGCTGTCCCTGACCCCGCGGGAGGTCTGCAGGGGCACCCGGAGGGAGCAGCACCCCCATGGGTCCTGCGTGGGCCACAGAAGGTGCTCAGAGACCTTCTCCCAGCCTGCCTGGGGGCGGGGGGCGGGGAGGGCCAAAGGGAAGAGAACCTCCCGGCCTGTCCAGCGTGTGTGACCCCCCAGCTCAGGCTCACCCTGCTGGTCCATGTTGTCGAAGCGGAACTCCTCCCGGCCGAACTCGCCGCTCTCCTCCCGGAAGGCATCGCCGTCCTCCTCCCCGGGCCTCGTGTAATCGGCCTCCGCATCCGAGAGATCCGCCGGAGGCTGGGCCTCCTCCCCAGGCTCCCCCAGGACTGCAGGCGAAGACACGAAGGAAAACAGCGTCCAGCGGGGCGCAGGCCTGTGCAGGGTGGCCGCTCCCGCCCCTGCTCGGGGCCCTCTCTCCCTCCTGCCGAGGGCAGCACCCCGCTTCTCCCTCCGGGGGCCACGCCTCCCCAGTGGACATCTCCCAGCCCCAGCCCAGGCCGGGCCAGCAGAGCATCCGGTCCCCGTCACAGTGACCGCTCTGGGATGATGACTGTGCCCCAAGGGTTCTGATGATCAGGCTGAGAAAACAGCTAGCTCTCTGCTCCCCAGGGCTCTCGAGCTGATTGGGGGACAGTTTGATAAAGTCGCTGAGGATGCGTCTCCAAGGGGAAGAGAGCGGAGCCACCGCCTGGGAGAGGAGAGACCCGACGGCTGCGGCCTGACCCAGCCACGCCCGGATGGCTGAGCGTGGGCCTCCCAGGTGCAGTCACGAGACCTCCCAGCTTTGTGAACCAACAGACCAGTGTTATTCCCCTGAGGCCACCTCAACCCGGCCTCTCAGCATTCTCAGTTCTGCAGCATCCCAGGCCTAACCGCCCCTCAGAAGACCTGTGATGGACGAGGCCCAGACCCTTCTCCAGGGAAGGGCTTGTCCCCCCGCTGCTGGCAGCTGGCTTTCCCGAGGCCACGCCCACAGGCAACCGTTGACCGAGGTGAGGGGATCAGTGTTCCAAGGGACCTGTTAGCTCAGGGCGTCCATGGAATCACCCAAGGTGCTGAGGGCCTGAGCCGTGGCTGGGCTCCATGCACTCAATGCTGCTGATTCGGTGCTCGGAGGCCCGGGGCCCGGAGCCTCTCCCCAGTAACCCCGTGCAGCAGGCTGTGCAGAGGCTGCTGCTCAGCCCACCGCACCCCACGCCCGCCGGGGCCGTACCCTCGGCTGCCAAGGGCTCCTCCTGGCCGGGCACATCCGCAGGCTGCGGCTCCTCAGCCAGGGTCGGTGTCCACAAGGCCAACTCGGTGATCTTGGTGGCTTTCCACTTTGGAAGGGCCATTGTTAACGACTCCTCCTCCTCTTCCTCCTCCACTCTATCCTGTTGGAAGTTGGAAAACGTGAATTTGCCTGCATTTGTGTGAACGAGGTGTGGGGTACTCAGAGGAAGGGGAGAGAGGGCAGGTGTGTCGTTGCACTTGAGCATTAGTATCACACAGTGGTCGGCAAAACCGCGGCTTGCGAGCCACATGCGGCTCTTTGGCCCCTTGAGCGTGGCTCTTCCACAAAATACCACGTACAGTGCGATGGAAACTTCGTGGCCCATGAGCAGAAGTCGGTTTTCGACCTGCGCGAGTCTATTTTGAAGAAGTGGCATTAGAACACTCAAGAAGCCAAAGGGTCGCGTGTGGCTGGAGAGCCGCGGTTTGCCGACTACAGAGAGCAGATCACTTGCCAGCATCCCAGGTGCGGTGTTTGCGGCTCTGGAAGGCACTGGGATGGGGAAAGGGAGGGCAGCGGGACCCTGTGCCTACCCTCTCCCTGCTGGCCCCCGGAACGCCTGCGGGCTCACTCCCCAGCCCCCGGAGCAGGTGAGACGTGACCAGGCCGAAAGGCGCTTCTCCGAGGCTCAGCCATGTTTTCCTGCTCTGAGATCCTTCTACACCGTAACGCTAACTTCGCAGGAAGAAGAGGCCTCGCAGCCTGCTCAGACAGCCTTGCAGCGATGTCAAAGGGGATAGAGACGGCAGCTCTAGTTTCAAGGATTATGGAGGGAAAATGAAATCCCAGAGCAGCTACCTCCCATCACTCAGCCCACACCAGGAAAGCCACGGCGTGCCACGACCCCGAGCCATGAAGCCCAAGCCTGACGCCAAACCCACGTGCTTGCCTCCGTGACCAACATCCACGTTCATTCCATCTCAGTTTTGTAAACGTTGCTCACCATGAACTACGCTGATGCCAGGAGTCATGAAACGGTTGCAACGTGTACTTTAAGAAAAAACACATTGATCCAGGACTTTTCTATCAACTATCCGGGGCTTTGCTGGCCACCTGGCGTCTGCGGCCACCACGCACCCTGCCGCTGTCATTCCAAACAGCCACAGGTGACAGGTACCGCGTGGCTGAGCTCCAAAAAGCCTTGGCTACAAAACAGGATGTGGAACCACGTGCACTGAGGGTGGGGACGTAAAAGGTGCAGCCACGATAGAAAATTTCCACAGCATTACTCTATAACCCAGCGAGGACACTCGGAGGAACACACCCAAAGGACTGAACGCGGAGACTCAGGCAGATATGCAGAGACCAGTGTCTGCTGCAGCATCATCACTGTGGCCAAGAGGTAGACACAGCCTAAGTGTCCGTCAACGGAGTGTTAGCCATAAGAAGGACGTTCTGACACCTGTGAGAACATGGCCAAACTTTGAAAACACTATACCAAGCGACAATCCAGACACAAAGGACAAATGTTGTGTGATCCCAGTTATATAAAACACCTAGCACAGGCAAATTCATAGACAGAAGGTAAACCAGAAGTGACAACTTCAGGGTGGGAGGGGAGAAAGACACTGTTCAACGGAGACAGAGTTTGGAGATAAAGAGAGTTTCGGAGATGGACGATAGTGATGGCTGCTTGACAGAGTGAATGGATTAAATGTCACTGGATTATACACTTAAAAATGGTTAAAATGGCCGAAACCAGTTTGGCTCAGTGGATAGAGCGTCGGCCTGCTGACTGAAGGGTCCCAGGTTCGATTCCAGTCAAGGGCATGTATCTTGGTTGTGGGCACATCCCCAGTTGGGGATGTGCAAAAGGCAGCTGATTGATGACTCTCTCTCATCGATGTTTCTAACTCTCTCCCTTCCTCTCTGTAAAATATCAATAATTAATATATATATATATATATATATATATATATATATATATATATATAATTTTTAAATGGTTAAAATGGCCAATAGTGTATGTATGTTACCACAATTGGAAAAAAAAAAAAATCAAAACAGGCTCCACCAGGTTTGGTCCGTGGCTGCAGATCACCACCCTTCCCTAAGGGACTGCATTCCCCTCTGGGGGCCGGAGTGAAGACTGAGGCTTTCCTGTTCCATCACAGTCTGATCCTCGCCCGAGCACAGCGGGGGCCATGGACCAAGGCCCGCTAGTCGAGTGCGTTAGTTCACAGACTTCTTCCCGGAAGGGGATGGGGGGGGGAGGGCCTTATATCAGTGTTTCACCCCCTTAGATGCTACTGATGCCCTTTCAACTCGCTAATCATCACCCTGAAATACTGACTTGTTTCTCTTTTTATTACATGTATTGGGGTGACATTGGCTAATAGGATCATAGAGGTTTCAGGTGCGGGTGTCTATGTTATGAGATCCATAAATTGCACCGTGTGCCCACCACCCGGAGTCAAACCTTCTCTTGCCACTATGGATCAGGACCCCGTCCCCCACTCAGGAAAAGCTAAGGACCATATGCTTTCACTCAACAGTGTGGTGGTTGCCAGAGGAGAAGGGGGTGAAATCCTGACCTCTAATTTCACTTTTGTCCCAAGAGCCTAAAACTGAAAAATGCTTAGTAAGATGAGTGTGTGTGTTTATCACTTCACAAGTTAAACGCCTGCTCCATCGCCAATAAAACCATGGCGGCTAGATGTGTTACTAGTGGCGGGACAGTGAGCAGCAGGTCCTTCGGGGTCCAGGTGAGAGGTGTCCGACCCCAGGGAGAGCAAAAGCAGGAAACGGTCGCTGCCGGTCGAACAACAGAGCCAGTCAAATGTGCGTTAAGTCCGGGGCTAGTGTGTGGGCGACACACAGGGACTGATGCCCTGAGAGGCAGAACTGCGTGGGAGGGTGACACGTCCCTGAGGACTTGTGGTCACCCTCCTCGCACTCAGACTGGACGTCCTGGGAACCAAGAAGACATGATGCTCAGGGATGGTGGGGGCCTCATTTTTAGCAACAAAACCAAGCATTTCAGCCATTTCATGGTTTATAGTTAACTGGGGAAATGACCCAGCCAAGGGGGTCATTGAGGTTCTGGTCATAGCAAAGAAGGTAGGCATCAACCCACAGCCTCGGGGAACCACGGGCTGTTTTGGGGAACATGGTGGCTGTGGTGGGGTGACACCACAGGGGAAGGAACCAGGAGAAGAGGGGGGCCGAGGGCCTGCCTAGTGGGGTGCTATGGGTAAGCCTTCGGATTGTGAGGGTGTTGGGGGATGTCTGAGGTATTTTATTAAATTTCCTATTATCTATAGGCCTTAGCCAGCCAATCATCACAGGAATACACACACACACACACACACACTCACACACACACACACATACCCCTTCCCCCAACACACACACACATTTCGATGCCTAATAGTGACAAATTAGCTGGCTCATTTCAAAATGAACCATGGAATAGCAATACTAATTAGTATTAATGTTAAGTATTAGAAAGGAACAAAAAGAGAAAATTGTAAGTGGTGTGGTCATCCAAATATCCCCGAAGACTGAGCTGTGGCATGATTTGGTGACATCACTGTGACAGAGTTCGGTGGACCTTCCTGGGCCCCGGCTGCCCAGAGCCCTCTGGCTGGCTCAGAGGAGCTGGTTCCTCAGCAGGAGACCAGGCCTGGCTGTCCGGGCACAGGCGGTCACTGTGCCCGGATCTCACTGAGTTCTGGCAACGCAGGTCCAGACTAACAGGGCCCGTGAAGAAGGAGGGGAAACGGGCAAGTCCCTCTCCTTGGCTCCCTCTAGGGCCGTAGTCGGCAAACTTCAGCTGGCAAGCCACATGCAGCTCTTTGGCCCCTTGAGTGTGGCTCTTCCACAAAATACCACAGCCTGGGTGAGTCTATTTTGAAGAAGTGGCGTTAGAAGAAGTTTAAGTTTAAAAAATGTGGCTCTCAAAAGAAATTTCAGTCTTTGTACTGTTGCTATTTGGCTCTGTTGACGAATGAGTTTGCCGACCACTGCTCTAGGGGGCTGATGCTGTGGGCCGCTCTCTTGCCCACGAGTGAGTTAGACAACAAACCCCTGGCCACTTACCACATCTGCGACCCGATACTCCCCGTGCTGCTCACATCCAATGTCAAACACATACTTCCCGGGGCCCATCGGCTACGAGCAAAGAGAAACCAAGAGGTACTTCACGCTTGAGAGTCAGCACCCAATAGAAAGTCCAAAATGCTTTAGAAATGCTATCCCCATAAACCCTACCTGCGTCATGCAATTTGGGGGTGGGGGGGAGTCCAATATAGGTCAAAGAATGCGTTTCAGAACTAATGGCTCACAGAATTGCAAAGTAAAGGGCCTATTTTGATGGCTTTTAAAAACTTAACTACTCCCCTAACCAGTGTGGCTCAGTGGATAGAGCATCAGCCTTCGGACTCAAGGGTCGCAGGTTCAATTCCGGTTAAGGGCATGTGCCTTGGTTGCGGGCACATCCCCACTGCGGGGTGTGCAGGAGGCAGCTGATTGATGTTTCTCTCTCATCGATGTTTCTAACTCTCTCTCTCTCTCCCTTCCTCTCTGTAAAAAAATTGATAAAATATATACTTTTAAAAAACTTAACTACAGCCAAAACCAGTTTGGCTCAATGGTTAGAGTGTCGGCTTGGGGACTGAAAGGTCCCGGGTTCGATTCTGGTCAAGGGCATGTACCTTGGTTGCGGGCATATCCCCAATAGGGGGTCTGCAAGAGGCAGCTGATCAATGACTCTCTCTCATCGATGTTTCTAATTCTCTATCTCTCTCCCTTCTTCTCTGTACAAAATCAATAAAATATATTATATTAAAAAAAAAACTTAACTACATCTAATCCCTTTATACAAATAATGCATTTATTACAAAAGTTTTACTAAGTCCGCAGCCACAGGCAAACTAGATAGATAGAATTACTAATAATATTTTGATGTAATCTCTGTAGCCTTGTTTCTCCTAGGACAGAGGGGTTTTGATTTAAAATCTGATCATAATTACATATATCGACTGCTGCTCTATTTTGACTAGACACATGTCATGAGTGCCTTCCCATATGTACCAATATTCCTCCACAGCACCAGTTGTCAACCTGTATTTTATTTCATCGGAGCATTATAACCTATTTTACGTATTCACTATTGCCAATATTTGGTCTGCTGACACGTTTCGTGGACAAAGACTGCCAGAGTAAACATATTCTGGGTTAAATCATTGTGTACACTTTGGAGAGTTTCCTCGGGGTAAAGTTTCAGAAATAACATTTCGGAACAAAAGTATGCACAGTATATATACACATGAATGAGGATCCCACAGAAGCAAGTAGGAGCCTCTTTGTCCTCAAACCCTTGTGTTTTTTTCTGGACCTTAACATTTCGCTCTATCTTTACACTTTTAAATATATAAACAAATCATTGTAAGTCATATCTTTTAAGTTATTTAGTAAAGTTGAATTTTTTCAATATTTTGACCGTTTAAATCACATTGATTGATTAAGTGTTTTATATACTAACTGTTGCCATGTCCTAACCCCATTCATCATATAACTTTTACTAGTAAATTTCCTTTCTAGTATTTTCTAATCTATAGGGGATTGTTTTTATTTGGCAAAATCTCCTGGCTTTTTGTTTAGGAAGTTGTCCTCATTTTAAGTTAATAACCTGTTTTTCTCCCAGTGATTTTGTTTATATTTAAATCTTCATTTCTTCCAGAAAGTGTCTTTATCTATAAGCTGGAGGACAAACTCTGATTTCCTTTTTCTCCCAAACGGTTCCCAGCACCATTTCTTGACTTCTCCCGTCATTTCTTGAGCAATTTGAAATGACAGCCTGATCGAGTGCTACACTGGGACACATCCTTGCATCCGTCACTAGACTTGCTGCTTCTCAGATCTGCGTGTCTCCATCCTGATGAATCAATCCCCACAAGAGCAATGCTGGAAACCCATGGGCGGTGTAGTGTGTAGGTTTGAGGGGAACGCGCTGTTTTACAAAGACTAACGGGAGAATCTGAAATTAGGGCTTGATCTTTTGTAAATGAAAACTGAGTTTAAGGGAGTCTGAGGTTACTTCATTGGATCAGTTAAGTAATCCCAATGGCAACATCTAACCGCTTTCTTTGCTCAGCAAACTCTTTCTTCAGGGACAGCGTCAGTTCAGCCCTGCTCAGAGCCTCAGGAATGCCAGGCTGGCAGGTTCTGAGTCCCTCGGTTTCTCCACTAGGGCTTGGACAGAAGAGCGAGCTGAGCCACAAAGTCCTGCCCACGGAGATGGCCGGAGTGGCTATTGCAACCTGGAGGCCTCAGGCCCAAGGTCTGGTGCTCCAGGCGGTTCTCCGGTCCCATAACCACCAGGTGAGGGGGGCTCGTGGTCTTCCTCCCCAGCTCCGGCCCTGCGCCCCACCCCAGGGGAGAGAAAGTCAGAACCCCCACACGCTCAACCACAGAAAACATCCAGACGTTCCTGACAAACGAGGATCTCACACCTGATTCCCCCATGAGACTGAGCACACACAAGGGGGTAGCATGCCCCGTGTTATAAGGACGTGCTCGGCCACGGCTGGAAGAGACTGCGATGTACTAGGATGCAGAGAAACTGGCCAGCCCCCCGCCCCCAACTCTGCCCTCTGTGGGTTATCAGGATGCTCGGAGACGGGCACAGCTGTCCCATTTCCCATATTCGGAGGGATGGAGGGTTTCCCTGGGCGTCCAAGGTTTTCTGGGCGGGCACAGGGGTACCCGGGCTGGGGAGAAGGTACTGCGTTATTTCACGGGCAAACAGCACTTCCCGCGGACTTACGTTTTTGTTCAAGTACTTGCCCTGGTACCTGTGGTTCAGGTGAATGAGCTCGGCCGCGCCCTCCTGCTGTCCGTTCACCCAAGTCCCCACGTACTTGCTGCCGGTCTCCGCGTACAGATAGGTGCCCTGCCCGTGCCTGGGGGCGACAGGGGCACGCAGCCTGGTGATCTGAAGCATGAGAACCCTCCCGGGTGTGTGGGCAGGCCGTTCACTGAGGGCTGACACAGGGTCACGGCCATCGAATCCTATATCTGCCCCAGCAGGGCATGGCTCCTGTTCCCTGTGCCCACGCATGGGGCGGGCATCACCTGCCGGACAGCAGGGGCCTGCCTGCGGGTCACTGGCTCTCACGTGAAGAGGCAGTGCTCCTGGGAGCCGAGGCTCAGTCCCCAGAAGGTCCTTGCTCCATGTCCTCACCCCCCATGGCCCTGGGGTGCAGGATTCACGTGCCTCCCCCACGGGTCTGCACCTGCATCGTCCTGCTGCCTCACCTGAGAGCCTGGCAGGGTTTGAACTGCCTGGCAGCCTTGGCACGTGAACTTATGTCATGATTCTGTTTCTTAATAAGACATTGTCGCCCTGACCGGTTTGGCTCAGTGGATAGAGTGTAAGCCTGCGGATCCAAGGGTCCCAGGTTTGATTCCAGTCAAGGGCATGTCCCTTGGTTGCAGGCACATCCTCAGTAGGGGGTGTGCAGGAGGCAGCTGATGGATGTTTCTCTCTCATCGATGTTTCCAACTCTCTCTCCCTCTCCCTTCCTCTCTGTAAAAAATCAATAATATATATCTATATATATTTTTTTTTTAATTTTTTTTTATTTTCTTTTTTTAAGACATCGCCATGTTCTCATTACGTGAATTATCTACCGGACGAGAGAGGGAAGCGAACCTCTGGTGGGCGACCCACTCTCCGGTGTAGGTGTCGCCGTTGACATAGTAGTAGACGCCGTGGCCGTGCCTCAGGTCGTCCACCCACTCCCCTGCAAGACACGACACAAAAGCACGGCCCCGTGAGAGGGAGCCCGCCCTTGGCCCCTTCCCCGCTGTCTCTTTCCGCTCCGACGCCCCTCCGCCCCTGCCTCCCGGCCGGGTGGCACGGAGTAGAAAGCTGGCTGAGGGGGGCTGAGTCAGGGGTAAATGAGCACGGGTTTGGGAACGTGTATGGATGGGGCCACAGTCACGTGTGGGTGGCCAGCGGCATGGCGAGGGTTCAAACCAGGGCCCGTCTGCCCTGCTGCCAGCGGCGCGGGCACCACACTGCTCTGCCTTGTGTGCGGTTAGGGACCCAGCAACCATGGCAAGGCTTGGTCCCGGCCAGGTGCCAGCACTTCCCTCCCTTCCCCGCCCCTCCCTCTGGCTCCTAAGTGGTGACGATATCACACACGTACACGTACGTGGTGACCCAGCCCCCATTTACTGAGGGCTCCCCATCCCTCCAGCATGATCCTGAGGGTTCCACGTTGGTAATTCCCTGCCAATGAGAAAGCCAAGGCAGGGAGCGATGGGGTCCTCTGTACGAGGTCACACCTTGACTTTTGGGGTCACAGGTCTCTGGGGAAATCTGATGAAACTAGAGAATGTCTTCCCAGAAAAGAAGCCCAGAGCACAGCCTTCTGCACACAGCTCTGAAGGCTCCTGCCCACTCCCGGCTTGTCTCTCTTCTGAGCGTGGGAACTTCCTTCATCCCCTGCTGGGATTAGGTGCCCCCAGATGACCACGGTGCCGGGCAGCAGTGGGTTCTTGGGAAAAAGAGGACCAGAATCTTCCTGAGACATAACACTGGAGACTATGGCGGAAATAAGAACTCCAGGTTAGCCCAGCCGGTGTGGCTCCGTGGTTGACCATCGACCTATAAACCAGGAGGTCAGGGTTCAATTCCTGGTCAGGACACATGCCCAGGTTGTGGGCTCCATCCCCAGTAGGGGGCATGCAGGAGGCGGCTGGTGAATGATTCTCTCTCATCAGTGTTGTTTCTATCTCTCTCTCCCTCTCCCTTCCTTTCTGAAATCAATAAGAAAAAAATATATTAAAAAAAAAAAAAGAACATTAGTTTAACAAGGCAAAATGCCTCTCTGATAAGAAGGCACTACCAGGTCTAAACAAGCCGTGTGTTCTTCAAACAGACGAAGGCTACAGAGCCCCGAACGTCCTGGGTGTGGCCCACTCCCCAGCGTCTGTGCTCGCCCCACAGCCTCCCTGGCATCTGCTCCCCGGGACCCAGGCTCTCAGCGGAGAATGTGCTGGTCCCGGGGACCGTCACACGTCTCCTAAGGCTTTCCGGTTTCTGCATCAGCCCTGGGGACACAGGAACACACTGTGTTTGTTGAGTGACTGACTAATGCGGAGAACTTTAAAGATCCTCCTTCTTCCCAGCATTCCCAGGAGGGTTCAATCCCAAACGCAGACCTCTGCAGCCCAAAAAGCTGCTTTCCGAGAGCAGGTTACCTTCGTATTTTGATCCATCTGGGTATATGAAAGTGCCTTGGCCGTGCTTTTTGTTTTTCACGTATTCTCCGATGTACCGAGCACCGTTTTTAAACTTGTAGACCCCCTGGAACACATGGGTTATAGGATTTGCATCATTCCGCGGTTAAATACTCACAGAGAAAATGACCCACGCGCGCCACCGATGCCGACCTGGCCGTGTCTTTTCCCGTGTTCGTAGCTCCCCTCGTAGGTGTCCCCGTTGGGCAGCCTGGCTCGCCCGTGGCCGTGCCTTTCACCTGCCTCGTTCCGATCCCCTTCATATTCCTGGCAACGGCAAAGAAGTCAGCGTAATGGCAGCTGCCACCGTTTGAGCGCCAGCCATGTGCTAAGCATTTTCTAAATAGCATCCCGCGGAACCCTCCCCGTCCTCAGGGAGGTAGCTAACCACACCTGGGCACTAAAAAAAAGTTACACATCTGCCTGGCTGTTGGCTCAGTGGATAGAGAGAGCGTCGGCCTGCGGACGGAAGGGTCCCGAGTTTGATTCCGGCCAAGGGCACAGGCCAGGGCTGCAGACTCGATCCCAGTAGGGGGCGTGCAGGAGGCAGCCAATCAATGGCTCCCTCTCATTGTTGATGTTTCTCTCTCTCTCCCTCTCCCTTCTTCTCTGAAATCAACTTTTTTTAAAAAGAAGTTACAAATCCAGTGGGGCCATTTGAGGAGAGAAACTAGAAAGCTGCAGGGGAAGGTGTTGTAGGTTGGGTTCCCTCAGAAGCAGACCCTGAGCCAGTGGATTTTTTTTTAAATATATTTTATTGATTTTTTACAGAGAGAAAGAGAGAGGGATAGAGAGCTAGAAACATCGATGAGAGAGAATCATCGATCAGCTACCCCTTGCACACCCCCCACTGGGAATGTGCCCGCAACCAATGTACATGCCATTGAACGGAATCGAACCTGGGACCTTTCAATCCACAGGCCAATGCTCTATCCACCGAGCCAAACCGGTTTCGGCACAAGTTGGTCTTTCTAAGTGCTCCAGGGAGAGACTGGGAAGAGAGTGGGTGACAGATGTGGCTGAGGAGGCCACCAAGCACGGGGAATGTCCAGGATGTCCCGGACTCAGCCTCATTGAACAGGGGATTCTGGAGGGCAAATCACTGCAGCTCGTCCTGGGGTTCAGCACCAGCCGCTGGCTGTCTTGGGTTGGGCTCCCTGGCCCTTCTGGCTTCCCCTACTGGCCAGGCAGCTCCTTTGCATGCAGCAAAGCAAGTAGTAGCTGGGGATGGGGGAACGGAGCTAGTTAAAAGGCATGGGGAGCCACACAAGAGGTGCTAGGTTTTTTGGTTAACTGGAAACTGTTGCAACCCTGTACCCTGCGTACACACAGGGGTTAGGGCTAGGAAATGGCCTCCCTCTGGCTTCAGAGAGGTTACTCTCCCAACACCGCTCACCTCCCTGTGTGTGCCTGCCTTGCCTCCTCTCTATCGCCTAAATCAGGGAGCCATTCCAATGGCCTGGGTCGGTCCCCAGGAGTGAAGAAAACACAGGTGATTCTAGACCTCGGTGGTGAGATCTCCAGGAAACCTTGGCTGAGCCAGAGACCTCAGCATTGCCTGAGGCTGCCAGGAAGCGGCTCTCCGCCATCCACTCCAATCAGAGGGAGCCAAGCCCCAGGGCGGAAACACTTAGTCAACAATAGACTGGCACCTCAGGAGGAGCCGGCCATCCAAGAAAACTGCCTGGATGGAAGGTAATGGCAGGGGGGATGCTTGGGGCCTTGGACTCGGGGAATCTTTGCCTTTAACCGGAAGAGGGCTGGGAGGGGGGTGGGGGAAGGACAGAGCGAGAAGGGATGTGGCCAGCAGACGTCATGACGTTTCACCTTTCACCGCCGACTTCCAAGACGCGGCGCGGCGCCCACTGCGGCCCGCGTGCTCTTCGGCCCTGGCTGGGCCTCGGGGTGCAGGGGGCGGGAGGGGGACCTGTAACTGGTCCCTATTATGCAAAGCCGGCCTGGCCTGGCCTCCCGGGGTCCCGCCTGCCACCGCGCACCCCGGGAAGCCCCTCCCTCTGCCGGAGCGCTCACCCCAAGATCAGTTTCTCCCTCCTCCTCCAACTCCTCCGAGCCCAGGTCCGACATGGCCTCGCCTCAACCTAGATGCCCGCCTCCGCCGGCGCCCCTCTCTAGTCCGTAAGTACCAGCCACCCCCGCGTCCTCCGTCGCCATGGAGACGCGTCCAGCCCCGCCTCCCGCCGGGAGCGGGCGGAGGGATGCGAAGGCGCTGGGAGGAGCGACCCGCAACCCTCAGGGTGCTGTCATAGCAACGGGGCACCTCGGCCAATCGCTGCCCGGGACGATAGGGGAGGCGGGGCCTGGGGCGGACTTGAACCCGCCCGCTGTCTAACCCTCTGCCACGTGGCTGACACCAGGGACCCCTCTTTCCGGGCTGCTGGGTGATGCTGCAACGCTGAGCCCCCCTGGAATCAGGATCCTAAGGAGAAGGGCTGCAGGAGGCACTCTGGGCCCCCTCTAGGGAGGGCTTCCCCCTGCCGGGTGTGGCACTGGCGCTCCCGACCCCGCTCCTCGGTTTCTGCGGACTTGTCCGCCTCACCCCACCTTTCCGGGCTCATCCCACCCTGCGCTGTTGGCGATCCACAGAGATGTGTCCTCTGAGATCTTCCTTCTTGTTTGTAAACATCCCCTGACGCGGAGGCAGCTCTGACCTCTGAGCAGATACGCTCGCCCGGACTTCCTGCACTTCCACTCCTCTTCCCGGCACAGGACAGTCTCCTCCAGACACCTCCCGCCCGCACAGGCCCCTCTACATCTCTTTCTCAATTCCTCGGTCATCACCGGATCCAGGCCTTTTACTCACCCTGTAACCTCTGGCGGTAGCCTCCAGCCTCTGGCCCTCTCAGCCACCCGCACTCCTCCTCAGCTCAGAAACCCAGATGGGGACCAGTCTCACACCCTGGAATTCAGTGTCTCCATGTCCAAGGCCCAAGCCATCTTCTTAGCCTCATGGCCCACCACCCCCTTTCCCATATGTTACCATATGTTACCTGCTTCACACAAAACCAAACCACAGGCAGTACCCAGATATACCCTCACTGCCCACTTCTATGCCTTTGCCTGTGCCACACCCTCTCCCGGAAATGCCTTCCTTCCCCCAGCCTATCTATTAACTAGCATAGCCATTCATCAGAGACTAAGGGGCCACTCCCCCCCCCCCCAAGTCTCCAAATTCATAAGGGCACCCCGCAGGGAGAGAGGAGGTATGGGACTTGGAGAAAGAGGAAGGACTTCAACTCTATGACCTGTCCATATTCCATCCATCAGCTATTTTAAAGGTCTGAGAGTGACAAAATGTAATTTCCTCTGTGATGTGTGCATTCATATATATATATATATATATATATATATATATATATATAACATATTTCTCTGTATTTTAATTTTTTGCTTTAATTGTGTGAAAACTCCTTCCTGCAGCTTCTGTAGATACTTCTAGATGTACTTTCTCTCTTAACTCCCATTATGAGGTGACCAGACATCCCGCTTTTGGCGGGACAGTCCCGATTTTTAACAATTTGGCATCCCTCGGCGTTTTTAAAAAGTCCCGATTTTTGGAAAGAATCTTTCCAAACTTTTTTTCACCTTACCATAGTACCTCAAATAATCTTTATCACACACAAGACAAGTTCTGTGTCCTGTAATAGTCATCTGTGTGGCTATCTGGTTTCTGGATACGCAGAAGCCATGCCACCCTTATATTTCTCCCCATGTGCCTAGAAAAGTGGTTTCACACCGTAGATGCTCAATCAAGCCAGTGAAATATGGTCAAGGTGGGGTTTTTTTTATTTGTTTTTATTGATTTCAGAGAGAGTGAGGGGAAGGAAGAGAGGGATAGAAACATCAATGATAAAAGAGAATCATTGATCAGCTGCCTCCTAAGCACTCCCCTACTGGGGACTGAGCCCGAAACCTGGGCATGTGCCCTGAAAGGATATCGAACCTCCACACACACGTTTATTACAACTGAGCATGCCATTAAAATAAAAACATCCAACATATTTTAAGTGTCAGAAATCTGGGATGGTAATCAAGAATATACAAATAAATGTTAGTTTTTGCATATAAAAATAATTGTCAGAAATTTAACTTTCACATTTGCTCTAACAATGACGGTAACTGCTAAGTCCTGACTGTGCTGGTATGTTTTAAAAGTTTCATATGAATTATCTCACTAAATCCTCATGGTCATTTCCCCATTGTACAGCTAAGGAAAGGCAACCTCAGAGAAATGAAATTACCGCTCAAGATTATTCAGCTAGTGGGACTCAAACCAAGTATTCTGACTTAGGAGCCATTACTGTCAATCACTACCCTCTACTCCTCCCAGACCTCCGATTTACGTGAATCACTCTGATTTTCTGGGAGTGGCCTTAAACCACTTAGGAAGCGGAGAAGCACGGGCTCAATAAGTCTTAGATAGAAAAAACAAACAAACAAAAAAAAAAACCAGAAAGTGGCTTGAGCAAACCCTGTTCTAGGTCACATCATTAGCAGCTGGGTGCCTAGCCATAGTGCTAGGGAATCCTAAAATTTACCATTTGATTTATGTCCCACGCGTGCAAACTGGTCAGTTCCTCCCCTCTCCCCCCCCAAAATAAATAAATAAATAAATAAATAAATAAATAAATAAATAATAAAAATCTTTCAATACAGTAGTTTCACTACACTCCAGGTTTAGCAATTGTCCAAATAAGGCAAGATGGGATAAACATCAGAACTGCCTCTCAGCTCCCAGCAGCAGCCACTGGACAAAACCCTAACTGCTCCTTCCAGAAGAGGCTGCCCCCAGCGCAGGTCAGAGCCCCACCTGCTCTCTTCCGTGGAGCCTGGCGAGTCCTAGGAAGAGCAGTTAGGTTGATTCCTGGTACCCAACACTCCCCAAGCCCCTAGCCCCTGGGTGTCTCAGGAGTGCTTGGTGATCACAGCAGCAGCTCCTCCCAATTCTGAAGGCCCTCCAAAGGCGCTTAAATATGGTCAAGGTGGGTTTTTTTTTTTTTATTTGTTTTTATTGATTTCAGAGAGAGTGAGGGGAAGGAAGAGAGGGATAGAAACATCAATGATAAAAGAGAATGCCATTAAAATAAAATTTCTAACGGGGAGAGCGAGGCACACAGGGAAGGGCATTCCTTTCTGCCTCTCACAAACCTTGGCAGGGAGACCCTTCCCATAACCCACCAGCTAACCCACCAGCAGGGGCTTCCCATAATCCACTGGGTGAGGTCTCCCAGCCAATTTTTCCCATCATTCACCAGGACGGGCTTCCCGTCATCCCCCAGGAGGGATTTCCCGTCATGCCCAGCAGGGCACGGGCACAGGCTCTTCGTGGAGAAGGGCAGGTCCGGCAGCAGGGCCTCAGGTGAGTGGAGGGGAAACTGCCTGCGGGTCCTCCTCGGCGCTCCCTCTCCCTGGTGAGGTGAGAAGTTATCTTCCCGCCTTTCTCACAAATAAACAGAGACGCCATCTCTCTACCCAACTCCCCGCCAAGTCAAAACGGAGAGTGAACAAGGCCTGTCCTGGCTGGCCGTGGCCCTCTCCACCTAGGCCTTCCGCATGGCAGTGCCCAGGGAGGGACCCAGTCTGCGAAGCCCTCCCGGGGTCCCCTTCCATGGGCCACACCTTTATGACCACCAGGCCGGATCCGGCAGGGCAGCCGGCGGTTGCCATGACAGCGGGCTGCGCCTTTCTTCTGAGCTGCCCTGGACAACACAGAGAAAAGGCCTTAGGAACGGAGGGGAACAGAAGAATGCAAACAGGGTGTTTTGGTTTTTTATTTAAGCGTCTAGCCACCGCCCAGATAAAAAGCGGGGACTTTCAACAAAATGAATTCAGGCCCCTCTTAACTATGGAAATAGGAGGCTATTAAAATGTTTGTATTGCAAGGTTAGCTATTATGTACATGCACACACATAAACATACACATAGTGATATAGGTATGTGTGTGTGTGTTAAGGTGGCCAGACGTCACCTTAGTGTGTGTGTGTGTGTGTGTGTGTGTGTGTTATAGATAGATATAGCTACAGATATCAAAAAGACAGAAATTGCAACTTCTTTTTTAAAAATAGTTCTTATGGCTATTAGTGAGTAGGCGTCAGCCTCAGGGTTGTAATCCTAGCTGTTTGCTTCTTTCTGAAGCCAATTCACCCATCTGTAACATGGAGACAGCATGAACTACCCCCTTGGGGCTGTCACAAGGTCTAAATAAGATGTTTACAATGAGCTTAGCACAGTGCCCAGCTCGCAGGAAATCACTCAGTGGATGTCAGCTATTATTTTACTGATTACACTGTTGTCTCTCATGGAGTGGGCTAAGCACCTGTGTCTATCAATAGGTCTTTGGGGAACTTTGGACTCATTTTCAATCATTATTTCTTTCTGACCAGGATCAAACTGCTAAAGATGGTTCCATCAATAACTGTTAGTGGCCACCTGAAGTTAGTCTGTGATGAACAGATTATGCTCAATGCATACGCATCAGCACTAATATACAGGAGGGTGGGAAGAGACCAAAATTTCTAAAAAATACATCAACGTGCAGATTCTTAACTGTTGTAAGTGTTTGAGGTTCTGTCTCTTGTAAAAATAGTAACCAACAAGGAGAAATAAACAGATACAGCCACACCTTAAGATATTGAAGATACTGTCATCAAGAGAGGAAAACAAATTCTTTTCCGCCCAGAAAGCAGGATTATTCAGCAATGCCCCACAACCAGCGGGACAGCCGGGCCAATGGAGTCAGCCAGGGTGGGGATGAGCTGGCAGGAAATCCCACAGACCAGATAGTCGTGTTGGGCAGCAACTCCAGGGCAGTGACTCATCCCTGCTCCCCTCCCCCACCACACAGCACAGGGCCAGCATATAGTAAGTGCTCAATCAACATATGCCTCTCACATCGAATGTTAGATCTATTCTGCCACACAGCTGTACTTTATGCAACACGTGGGAAAGAAGAAAAAAAAGCAAAGTACATCAATGTTTAACTCTTTATTATCTTATTTTTTTTTATTTTTCTTAAACCAGATTCCATTTTCCAGGGACTCTCTTAATACATCAGTTAAATAACTATAGCAGGATGTGCTGTGTCCCTAGGTCATAAGGTCATACTTGGGGTTGGAAGGGGTTAGGAGGTTAGGAAGAAATGAGGAAAAAAATTTCAGACCCGTTTGTGGCAAATTCTGTTAAAAAAAAAAAAAAATTAGCCAAACTGTGATACCTTGTGGCTACATGTTAGTTCCTCATTCTAAAACGGATGTCACTCTTCCCTCCTAGTGGATATGGAAGGTTGGGTCTGCTGTTGATATTACAGGTGGCCTTGCTCTGGCCAGTGGTGGTGGTGGGAGACCCCATGGTACAAGGGGCTGCACCTTCCATGGCCTATGGATGGGTCAGGGAAAGGACAGGGGAGGAGGCTGCAAGCTGAGTGACATGTACGCTCTTCTCTCAGAATAAGGCCCCTACCCAACCTGCAGGAACATCGTGAGGATCAAATAAGATAATGTGGGTAAAAATGCTCTGGAAAAACCAGGTGCTCTATAACTGTAATGTGTATATTTTTTTAAAATATATTTTTATTGATTTTGTACAGAGAGGAAGGGAGAGAGATACAGAGCTAGAAACATCGATGAGAGAGAGTCATCGATCAGCTGCCTCTTGCACACCCCCCACTGGGGATATGCCCGCAACCAAGGTACATGCCCTTGACCGGAATTGAACCCGGGACCCTTCAGTCCCCAAGCCGACTATCCATTGAGCCAAACCGGTCTTGGCTGTAATGTGTATGTTTAACTCGGGTTTTTAGGTCATTGATTATATAATATTTGATGCATACAGAAGAACACAGGTTCACTGGTCGCAAAGTAATGCAGTGGAACATCTGTGCACTCCCCAAAATAAAGGAATGAATAAACAGCATCATTGTGAACATCTGAGGGCAGAGATCCCTGTCCACATCTCACATCCAGCTCTGGAATCCAGTCATATGGATTAAAGAATTAGGGGACCACTGGGGAGAAGCATTAAAACTAAACCTATGCCATTGCCTCCTAGAATGGCCCAGCCCCACTCCCTCCACCAGAGTGACCCTGGCCGCTCCCTCGCCTGCTGTAAGTAACTTCTTCTTTGCTAATGGGGTGGGCAGAACAGCTCTCTTGGTGGCTTTCCTCTGTATTCCTCGTCATTTGTGAGGATAAGCCCTTTCCTCCACAGGGACATTGCTCATTTCCGTGAACTGTTGTCAGTGATTTAGATCATTTTCCTGCAGGATGCCCTCACCTGTCTGCGTGGTGGTTCCTTCTTTCTGAAATGGGATCCCCCTGTTTCTCTTCCTGGTAAACAGTCCTTCAACATCGCTGCCTTCCCCAGATGTAACCTCCTTAAGGACACCTTTCCTCATTGCCTCAAGCCCCTTCCAGCCATCACTGTGCTGTGCTCTGTCACTCTCCCTGCACAGCCGTGACATGTTTCCAGGCCAGCCCCCCAAGTTTCCTCAGAGCCTTGACTCCCCACCCCCCACCCCCAGGCTAGCACAGAGCCTGACATATAGTCTAGGCTCAGATTGTTAAAATTACTATATGCCTTTGGCAAATCGGGAAAATACAGTAAAAGATAAAGAAGAAAGTGATGATGATCAATAGCCTCACCTCCCAGAGATGGCCACTGCTGGCCTTCTGGTGCGAATCCATCTGAACATTTTAAATGCATACCTCTTTGCATTTCCTTTCATTTATTTGCCATGACTCAGACCATTATGTGGTGAAGATGTTAACGCTTCTTCAAAAGTCTTTTAAAAGACTAAAGTAATACTTCACTCTGAGGATAGTTGACTCAATCAGGATTCTACGAAAGAATGAATGGACATGTTGACTACAATGTGAAGGAAGTAGGGGTGGTGCTTAAGCACATTGTGCTCCAGTACTTTATTAAGAAAAAACCGTTTCAGGTGTCTCTTCTGGAGACCTACTCCGGGGCCTTCACCAAAACCCCTTTGCCAGCCCTTGTGTGTATGTCTTTCTCTCCTTCCCAGGAGGATCTGGCTTCTAGGCCAAACCTCTGGGCAGTTATGGACCAAGGACAGTGGTCAGGGTTACTTCATGAATCATTTCCCCCGCCCGCCTCTACCGAGGCAAGAGGCAGGCAGAGTTAAACCAGGCCAGCGGTGTTGGGTGTCCTGGGACTGGCCCTGTGCCACCTGCACACTGAGGTCTGGCACTGAGAGGGGTGGGGCCAGGATCCACTCTGGGGCATGATAGGGCCCTGGCAACTGCCTCCGGGCATAGCTGGAGCACGTGGTCTTAGTGTTGTTTATTTAGGGCACTGGGTGCAGGGTCTCCCTGCAGGGGCCCTAAAAGTGTCCCGTTGAACAAGAATGGAAATGTAAAAATATGCATTTATTAAATAAGCAAGATCAGTTAGGAGAAAGTAATCTCACTTCACTGGTTCATTCCTTGGGTTAGCTCCCTTAGTACAGTCAAAAGTTTGTTTGGTTTATAAAAATTACAGTAAACAATAAACGCATAGTTTTTTTCTAAAAGAGTTTTAGAATCGTTGACACCAGAAAATGAATAGCATGTTAAATAAGGATGGAGGGGAGGGAGAGGATTTTCAGGTCCTGTGGCTTGAGGTTCTCGGTAGTCTTTTCCAATTACATTGTGAACTCCAAGAATGGAGCTGTCCACTGCTAGAATTCTTGCTTTTTGATCAGCTCTCCTTTGCTTTAAGTAAACAGGTTCTGATTTTACCTTTCTTGTTTGTCAAATAATGGCTAATGCTTTCATGCTTTCCAAGCCTGAGGTATTTGCACAAGCTCTGAATGAAGGCCAGTCTCCTCAAAGCACCTTCAGGGAGATGGCACCGATGGCAGGGCTGCCCTTGGGCCCGCCTTGGCCTTCCCAGGACACGCTCCTCTTCCCTGGAGAGACTAAACTCCTGGACAGAAGGTCCTTTCTGAAAAGTCTTACTTCTCATCACACCCCCAGCTCCAAGCATGGGCCTCATTCTGTACATGGAAGGTTCTCCTTCTAGTAACTCTCCTGTGAAAGACCACACTTTCCAGTAGGTGTCAGAGTTGCCTCTTAGCCCCAGGGAAAGCAGTGACTCCCCTCTGCAGGTGGGGGGACGGCAAACGCCCTCCCTTCAAATTGGGCCCATCCACTGGTTTGTCCTCTCTCAGCGCCTGGGCTCACTGACACTCACACCGTCACACAGATGGGCACCAATAGGAATTAACCATCTCCTTCCTTCCAGCCGTCCCTCTCAGTGTTCTCACTTGTTACCCTAAATTAGGGGTGTCGAACTCAATCAGAGAAGGGGCCAAAATCTAAAATCCAGCCTAAATCGCGGGCCGAATGGTTTACTGAACAGTCATAAACTGACAATGTCATAAACTGACAGCGGAGTGCAGTGATGACAGCGCGGTGCGGGCCACATTGCAAGGCCTGGCGGGCTGGATTTGGCCCTCGGCCTTGTGTTTGACACATGTGCCCTAAATCCTTGTTTTTCCTCAAACACCAGAGGCCACCTCCTCTCTCCTCACTTTCAGCGACTGACTTTACCTCCTGCAATAAAGGAAAAATAAATACGAACTCTCAGCTCTTATCTTCCTATCTCAACGTGAGCTGAGAGTTCGTACAGTTCGTACTTGTCCCTTCTCCCACCTGAGGCTCATTCCTCCTCACATGCTTTGAATTCCTTTTCTTTCTGCCTCTGAGGGGACTTGTGTCCTTGAAAGTGTGGCCTCCTTTCCCGTACATACCTGCTGGTGTCCTCCCTTCTGACTTCTTGAGGAGCCAGCCTCCTAGGAGAAATGGCAGATTCCAGGTCTGGGGCAGGAATTGTATGAAATGAGCTCAGAACAACATCTTGTCACAGTTGAAAAAAGCAAGGACACTATCATATACCAGGGTCCTGTCAGACGGACTCAAGATGATTAAAAGAGGCCCCCATTGGCCAAAGACGGGCAAATGAGCTGCAGTCAGGAGTGTCACTGCGGTGGGTCAGAACACACCACTGTGACTGTCCACTGGCGCATACAATGAAAAGCAAAAGAAACTCATGGACAACTTTTGAAGAACGCTAGAAAACCAGCTCATTCCGAAAAGTGACAAAAGATGAAGCTTGCCTTTTTTCCTGCCTTTCCTATGCAAACTGTACCTAGGATTCACTAATTGATGTTAAATAATTCATGAGGAGCCCTCTTCACAGAGGTATGCTAGCAAAGAGGGAAAGAAAGACCGAGAATAGCAGTTTCACCACTTATGTGAATTCTGACTTCTGATGAATTAATGAACCTGAACAAGGAACACCTAAGACTTCAGAAAGCTGTCGTGTGCTTGCCTTGAGTCTACCCAAATCTGGTTAAGCCTCCAACCCTCATGTCCATTTCAGGAAAAACATGTTAGACCAAATCACAAAGACAGAGTCAGCACAATGCAGAGGGAAGGAGACTGCACGATGAACGGTCTGGCCTCTATAACAATGAGGGCAACACATTGCTGGGGTAGAGAGAGGGAAGGGTGCTGGGGAAATCTATGAAGGAGAGACTCAAGAAACACAAGCCATATACGTGTGGACTGCTTGGATCCCCATTGAAAGACAAACAACACAGCCAGACAATTCCAGGACAGTCAGGGAAGTGAGAATATGGGCTGGGTAGCAGATGCCATTATGGAATTGTTCTTGTTGGGGGAGCCCTGATGATGGTATTGGCGGTTACACTTAAAACCATATCTTTTAGAGATGCACGTTGAAACTTTACAAATGAAATATGATGTCTGGAATTGGCTGCAAAACATTCCTGTGGAGAAGGAAGTGGGTGGAAACAGGAAGGAAAAAAGGTTGGCTATGCATTGGTCATTGATGCAGCTGGGTATTGGGTCTGTGAGCTTTACCGTAGAGTTCTCCCTGCCTCTGTATATGTTCGTAAACATCCTACATTTAAAACTATCCTTCCTCCTCCCCCAGTCCCTCTCCAGCCTGTGCCCTTCTCTCTCCTCCTTTCCCGAATCTGCTCCATGCTGCCTCTTCTTCCCCACGCCCACTCAATCCCCACAGCCGCCTGCCACCCACCCCACCTTTATGGAAGTGTCAGCCACGGCCTTCTGGGTGAAGCCAGCAGACCTGGCTATATGCAGCACCCCACTCGCTCTCATTCTGGAAACACTGCCTTCCTTGTGCTTCTTGGACATCACACTCTCCTGGCTTTTTCCACACTCCATCCAAGGTCCTGGCCCCTCCTCCCTGCCGGGCCCTGAAATTAGCCCCCCTGGGAGTCAGTCTCGGCTCATGCTGACAGTTGCTGTCACTACCAGGCCTCCCTTGCCAGCCTAGGCTTCTTCCAGAGACTCCAGACCCACAAACCCAACTCTGTTCAACGTCTCCACTGAGAACTTCCCCGAGGAACCAAATGCTCAATGAGTACAAGTAAATTCCCAGCCCAGCCTCACCCCAAGACTGTGTCCTCTGTATGTTCCCCCTCTCCGTGAGAGGAAGACTCCATCACCCACTTAGCCACCCAAGCCAGACACATCTGGGTGTCATCCCAGCTCCTCTCTTTCCCTTGCCTTCTTTCTCTCACCTTCTAGACCAGTGGTCGGCAAACACATTAGTCAACAGAGTCAAATATCAACAGTAAAATGATTGAAATTTCTTTTGAGACCCGAAAACCGACTTCTACGCATGGGCTACGAAGTTTCAATCGCACTATACATGCGCACCTGAACATGGTATTTTTTGGAAGAGCTACACTCAAGGGGCCAAAGAGCTGCATGTGGCTCACAAGCTGCGACCGCTGTTCTAGACCTTTCTGAAGTCTGCACTCCCAGCAGCCATAATCTCAGGCCTGGATTGCCACAGGAGCTCTCCTCCCCTCTCCACATTATTTGCACCATCACCACTCCCCAAACCAGCTTGCAGCTTGCATTGTGCTCTTGGCCAGCTCCCCCTCTGCTGCTGAGATGTGACCTCCTGGGACCATGTAGTCTGGGCAAGGTGACCTCCTCTTCCACCCCGTGGTGTGTCCTCTATTATGACGTGTAACAGTGTTGGGATTGCTGGTTACCTGTCTACGGCCTGCATGTGAGGGGAGGGGCATCGGTGGGACTCTTGCCTCCATGCCTTGGGTTGGTGGGTGGGAGGCGGGAGGAAAGGAGAGTGGGCTGTTTGTTCCCGCTCCTTCCCCGCTGGGCTGTACCTTCACAGCGGCTGCACCCCCTCCCAAACCCCCTCCTCTTGTCCAGCAGTTGTCTCTGCAGCCTCAGCTCTCTCGCTCTTCAGGCTCAGGGTGCTAACAGCTTCCTGATGTTGCTAGCCCGGAGATGCATTTTTCACTCAGTTCCCCTTATGTAACAGCCCAGCACTGGGTTAAATAGTGACACCCCCCCAAAAAATGTCATTTCCTTCCTGAACCTCAGAAGGGGACCTTATTTGGAACTAGGGTAGTTGCAGATGCAATTAGTTCAGTTGAAGCCATACTGGAGGAGGGTGGCCCCTAAATCCGATAGGACTGGTGTCCTCAGGAGAGGAGAGACAGACACACAGAAGGAAGATGCTATGAACAGATGGACGCACAGGAAGACACCATGTGACAGCAGAGGCAGACTGGAGTGATGTAGGTACAAGCCAAGAAACACCAGGAGAGCCAGCACCGCCAGAGGCTAAGAGAAAGGCACAGACAGATTGCGGAGCCTTCGGAGGGAGCGTGGCCCTGCCAGCACTTTCTGGCTGGCCAGTGTGAGGTGCTTGGTTAGGGCAGCCCCAGGTGATGCATATTCACTCTTCCCCTCACCCTCACATCAGCCTCCCTGTCTGGCCACCTGGCTTCTGCTCTATGAACTCTTGTTGGCAAAGACCCCTTGTTGACCTGAGGCCTCGGTGCTGGCACAGGGCTGGCCTCCTTGGGCACCCAGTTAGCACTTGCTGAGCAAGAGTGACAGCACCTCTCCTTCAGTGTTCCTCTCATAAAACAAATCAAAACAAATGCAAAGCAAGCGTGGACGCCTTGGGTTAAGGCAGGGTCCTGCCAAGGCAGTAGGCTCAGTTGGCAGCCCGGAGTCTGGGTACCTGGGCTTCTCTCTCGGGAACCCTGGCCACAGCTGTGTTAATGGCAGCCCGAGGGCAGCCCACCACTGGCCTGGCACACTCTGTCACGATTTTGAAATACTGGATCTGAAAAATGCAACTCGATGGGAAGTTTCTGGAAGCTGCAAGCATGAGTTCAGACCTCGTTTCCCAGGTACTGAAGAATGTGGTCTCCTTCCTGCAGGCGACAGGGATCCTGAAGGGTGTCCAGGAAAGACAGAATCTGACCTGCTTTAGGACAGCAGTCGGAGGCAGCTGGGAAAGTGGCTGCCTGAGGGAGAGCTTGGAAGTCGAGGGGCTGATGCCCAGGTTCCAGGAGAGTGGAGGAGTCCTGAGCAGACTATCGTGGGAGCCAGAGAGGCAACTGGGAGACAGATGGAAGCCAGACTGGGCTGGTTTGGGCATCCCCAGGAATAGAGCGTTGGGGGAAAGAGGAGAAGGAATTGGCCGAGAGAGGAGTTCCACAGAAAGAGTCCTTGCCAAAGAGAGAGACAAGTCCAGAGGCCCTGGGCCAGCTCCCTTGGGGGAGGGGGGATGGATTAGCCTATTACTGTACCTTGGGGCCACAGTGAGGCCACAGGTTTCCTTTCTGCATGGACACTTCCCAAAAGCATAAAGAAGGGGTGCATTTGAAGTGACCCAACTCAACCAACAGGAAAAGGTATTCTATTCCAGGTGCTCTGGAAAATGGGGAGGGGCTCTGGGAAAGGGGAGGGGCTCTGGAAAGGGGGAGGGGCAACAAGGCCTGGCAGGGAGGAGGCGTCCTGGCAGGGAGGAGGTGGCCTGCCTGAGGGGTGCTGGACAGGGCAGTGTGCCTCGAGGTCCAGGGCACACTGTTCATACAGACCTTTTGGGGCACTTACAGCCTGGCCTTGGATTGGTTCTAGCTGTGAGGATGGTTTTAATTAGGGCAATCTTTCAGGAATTTCATTGCAAGGTGTTTTCTGCCTCTCTCTGCTTTCCGGGGAGCTGGGAGCTGGCTGTGTTGGATGCAGTGTGTGCTGGGAGTGCTCTGTGGGTACCCGCATGCTCATCTATGATCCCGTCCTTCTGGGGGCTGCCCAAGGTCAATGTCTGGCAAGAAGCAGAGTGGAATTCGGAACGTTGTTCCTGGGCTGACACTGGGTTGGCATGGGAACTGTCTTGAGGCCCCGGCAATGGTGAGTGTCCAGCAAGTGGCTGGGGCCACGCGGGAGTCCGGAATAGCCGTGTGAGCTGTGGGCCACACAGTACAGGTGTGAATAAGATGGTTCAACACAGCCTGCCTTGGCCCAGGCTCCCTTAGAGCGCCAGCTGCATGGCTCTGACCCTTGAGAAGGGGCAGCGGCGTCCAGGCTGGGAGGCCAAGGCGGACCTCTGTGCGGCTCCTGGCTCCGCTGCCCTTAGGTAAGACCCACCTTCAGGACACAGGGCCTTTGGGGAGCTCCCGGTGCCCGTGGAGAAATGCCAGGTGCAAGGACATTGAATGCCCAAGTTCCTTAGCGGGCGCTGGCGGGTGGGGAGTGAGGGGTGAGGGAGGGCAACCACCGGCCAGGGCGCCCCCAGGGCGGTTTGGGATCCCGGGCCGCCCAGAGGCCTGGGGAGGACCAGGCAGGGCCCGAGGAAAGGGGAGGGGCCGAGCCGCCGCCGCCGCCGCCCGCGGCCGCAGGAAAGCGAAAGGGCCGCGGGGCCGCGCCGCCCCAGGAAGTCGCGAGCAGGAAGCCCGGAGCCGGCCGGTGGGAGCGGGCCGGCGCGCAGGTGAGGCTGGGGCTGCGATCGATCGATGATCCATGGGCGCCGGGCTGCGATCGATCGATGGGCGCGGGGCCCTCCCCCCGGCACCTGCGGGGCCGCGGCCGCTGCACCTGCCGCCGGGCGCCGGCGGGGAGGCCCGGGACAGGGCGCCCGCTGCCCGCGCTCTGGGGGCGCCTCGCGGGGGGACCGGTCCCTGCGCCCCGCTCCCCGCCGCCCGCCTTTGTGCGGGGCTGCGGCCGGGCCCGGCGCTCCCCTCCGGCCTCCGGGGCCGTTGGAATAAGGGTCCCGAGGAGCGGCGGCCCCTGCCGCCTCCCGGGCTGCGGAGCGGCACCCAGGCAAGTGGAGGCGAGGGCGCCGGTCCCGGCAGGAACGGCACGAGCTGTCGCCGGGTCCCTCCCCACCAGCCCGGCCGCGATAGCCGCCGGGGGTCGGGGCAGGGCCGGGGTGACCCGCGCAGTGTCCCCCGCGCCGCGGGGACGTGGGCGTGCCCGCCGGGTCCACCTGCGCCACCGGCCGCCGGGAGGAGCCGGGAGGAGAGCCGCCGGAGGCTCCGCGGCAGCACCGGGCCTTCGGGTTGTTTGTCTGCTGAGCGGCTGGTTCCGAGCCCGGGAGTGTCCCCGCCAGCGCCGTGCTGGCACCGGCTGTGCTTGCAGGGCGCCAGAGAGTGTCCAGCCGCGGGCCACCGCCGGCCGGCTCCCCTTTCCTTTCTCCCGGCCTCCAGCTGCCGAGCAGGTGGCCCAGACCCTGAGGATCTGCATTTGAAAGGAGGACTCTGATGCCTGCTAAAGGTGGAATCCTGGGCCTGTCTTTCCTCCAGTTTGCGGGAGCTCACCACCTGGAGAGCTCGGCTGACCTTGGATTTGAATTGTGTCCTGTGGTTTGCGGGGGCAACTAGCCAAGAATTACCCCCAGTGCTCTCCCCCTTAGCTCCCTGAGGTCCAGCTTGGCCTCAGCTCCAGCCCCTGCTCCTCACACCACACCGGCCAGGCCTGCCCTGGCCGGGCTCTGTGCACGGGTCTTGCTGTCGGAAGGGAGGGGGACACCCTTTTGTATTTAAGCCTCAGGGGAAGGGCTAGGGCCATTGTCATTCATGGTTCATACTGAGCACAAACCACAGAAAGTGTTTTTTCTGGGAAGGAAGTTGTTCCTCTCTCAGAACACCTTTTGGGGGAGCATGCAATTCTCACCCACCTTTGCCTTAAAAGAAGATCCACTTTACCAACTTTGTTTTTAATGGGTCATTTAAAACACGTGGGCTGGCTTGAGTACCCACAGCAGCGCTTCAGCTCTGGGGAGATCCCTCTGTCTTACTCTGGCCTCTACTTTTGAGTCTCACTGTTTTCTTTTCTTTCTCTTTAGTTTATTTTATTTTTTAAAATATATTTTATTGAGTTTTTACAGAGAGGAAGGGAAAGGGATAGAGAGTTAGAAACATCGATGAGAGAGAAACATCGATCAGCTGCCTCCTGCACACCCCCCACTGAGGATGTACCTGCAACCAAGGTACATGCCCTAGACCGGAATCGAACCTGGGACCCTTGAGTTCATAGGCGGACACTATCCACTGAGCCAAACCGGTTAGGGCGAGTCTCACTGTTGTGTTCTCCAGAGAGCACAGGGCTCTGTTCTGGGCTGCAGGGATCACTGAGGGGGAGCCTGAGGGTGGGGCCCCAGAATGCTGCCTTCCCTCCGGCCGTTCCTAATGGCTGACCAGTGGGCTGTTTGGGAAGATGTGCGTTTGCACATTTTCATAAAGATGATCTGATGGGGTGTTTCCCAAGCTGCTCCCTTTGACAACCGAATGAAACGGATACTCCGACACTTTTCCCTGTTGTGGTGGCGAGGTCCACGGGCGCCTAGTAAGAGCCGTTTTTTAAAAGTCCTCTTCTGTGCTTGGCCTGTGTGCCAAAAACAGGTCAAGCCCAAAGATTTCCCGTTCCGCTGCCCTCTCCTTGAGGGGCTGGGCCGCAGGAAGTGAGGTGGAGCAGGGCGGGACTGAGGGAAACTGGACAGACCAGCTTTGGCCCCACTTAGTCCAGCAGCCGGCCTCATTGTTCCTCTGCAGAGAGCCGGCTGCCTCTTCCCGGGAATGGCCGCAATGCCGCGGGCGCACTAACGAGGCCTCCTGTCCCCGCCAGCACTCAGTGGAGCGATTTTCTGAGGGTACCGCTCGCGCTTTGGAGGAAGAGCACTCATGACACTGAGCTCTTTACAAAAAAAAAAATTTTTTTTAGAGAATTATATATGTCTCCCCATCGACCCCTTTTCCGAATGACACTGAGCTCTTAACATCCCACATGGAAACTCACCGCCGTCACGTGTCCCGTTTGCACTTCCTGTGAAGGCTGTAGCACTCGCTCTTTCCTGGCTCCCAGGAGGAAGAGCCGCAGGATTTTAAAGGCAAGGGAGCTTTTCTGCCCATTGCTTCTCCAGTGCCTTCTGGGTGGTTCCTGTGTCACATGCTTGACCAGAATTGAGTCCAGCTTGGTTGATGGATTTTTGTACCGTGGTCGGTAAACTGCGGCTCTCGAGCCCCATGCGGCTCTTTGGCCCCTTGAGTGTGGCTCTTCCACAAAATACCATGGCCTGGGCGAGTCTATGTTGAAGAAGTGGCGCTAGAGAAGTTTAAGTTTAAAAAATGTGGCTCTCAAAAGAAATTTCAATCATTGTACTGTTGATATTTGGCTCTGTTGACTAAATGAGTTTGCTGACCACTAGTTTAGTAGATGGCAGGAATGAACGTGGGTCTAATGGAAAGACAGGCACTTACAAATCTAAGTGTAAGTCCTCCAAATCTGGACTGTTTGCTACTATTTGTCTGTTATCCCAAGGAAATTTTTTGAAGACATTAAGTAACTATCAGCTTCTTTAAATCAAGACTAGTGTTTACTCAAAAGTAGCTTTCTTTTTAAAAGTTAATAACCTGTGATTTTTCACTGAATGTAAGGACAGCCCGTGCTCTGGATGCACTGGGAATTGTGTTACTTAACACATTGGTCCAAAGGCTCCTTGTTGCCAAGTGTAGAAGAATGAAGACTACAAGTCATGGCTTTGGGACGGGGACCTGCCTGGTGTGCTGGGCCCCTTTTAGGTTTGGGGGTACCCCTGCCCATTCCTCTGCCTTCCGAATGGGGTCATTTCCCATGGGCTCAGAGGCGGCCTCAGGAGACGTGGAGAGGCTGCTAAGAGGTGAAGTTCATTCCCTCAGCTTTAGATGCATTTTGGTTCAGTTGCAAAGCCACAATTAAATGATTGGTTTGATGACCTGCCATCTGGTTCCAGCCCACATTCCCCTCTGTTATTGTGGCTCAGCTGTGGCCTGGTTCGGCGTGGGTGGAATGAAACACGTCCGGTTCCCTGGCCGCCTCTGGTAACGAGCACACGGTGTAACCGCTGGGCACATATGGGGGGGTCATGTGCATGTTAACCGTCTGTAGAGCATTGTGATTGAGGTTGAATGGCTTGATGTCCAGATGCCTTCCAGACAGAGATGAACTCAGTGGTTCTTTTTATATCATCAGAACATCATGTGAAATCCAGTTCAGTGATCTCTGAACAAGCCCCGCCCCCTCCCCAGGCAGACATTGTGCTGCCACCTAGTGGCCCTGGTGGGCATTCCCATCATCCAGGAAGGCCAGCTTTGATCTGGGCTGGCTCACAACCATAAGGGTGTTTCTCCTGCCCGGACTGCACGGCGCCATTGTCAGCACCCCTGACTTTTCCACCCCTCTTTCTCATTGTAGAGACCCAAGCCTCTGCGGAAAGGAGGAGGGGACACAAGACCAAGCAGGACACCTCAATTCCTTTCCAGCCGGTGCCAGTGCAGGGACAAGAGAGAGACCGGGAGCCAGGATCGCCAACCTCTGTATGAAGTTGGTTTCGTGGCCAAAGCGCTGTGGTCCACGCGTAAATGGCTCGCCTCCCTGCCGGCATTCGCTTCATCATCTCATTCTCCCGGGACCAGTGGTAAGTCCTGGCGGTTCTGGCCCGTGGCATGGCCCCGAGCGTGGGAGAGGGCCACCGTGCAGCCGGCTCTGCATGATAAAATGCACGCGGATGCTGGCCTCCCTGTAACCATGGAATCACTTAGCGCGGCGGAAGCCGTGAGGAGCATTGCCATTGTCCCCAGTCTTTGGCTCTGGCTCTGACAGGTAGCATGTGGACTCCTCCGTGGTCTTCAGTGGTCTCTGTAACAATCATGGCTCCCACAGGAAAATGACCGCTGGCCACTGGCAGGTTATAACGTGCCTGTGAGTGAAAGCAGTCTATGAACTCAGAGCTCCCTGAGTGGCCTCCCTGGGGCAGAGCTCCCAGGGAGAGTGAAATCCAAGCAAGTTAAATGCTGACCAGAATGCAACTTTCTCTTCCGAGACCCCCTGCGGGTGTGTGCCCTGAGAGTGGTCCTGAGTTCCGTGCTCCGTGGAGGAAGCCGATGGTGAGGGCAGAGCCTGGAGCCGGGCTCTCTGGCCTCTGACCCACCGTCTCCGTGGTGTCTCCCCGCCTCATCAGTTGGGAAGGAAAAGTGTTCCTCTACCCTCCTGGGTCCAGTAACCGGGAGCATGCAAACAAATCTCACCAACAGATTCACAGGAGAAAGGAGATCTCATCACATACATACAGGAGTTTACAGAGAAATGTGACTCAGAGAGAGATGAGAATTTGGGGCTAATACATCACCGTAATGGGGGAGAAGAGGAGGACAGGGTATGACGGGAAAGCAAATGGCTCTTAAGTGTAAGTGGGCCTCAGGAGAGCAGACGGGAGGTGTGACAGTGTTGGTGGTGTCTGTGGGTGTGAGGTGGAACTTCTCATGTTCAATAATGAGTCTATCGCCCCTGTTTCGTCCCCCCTGTTTTGTTCTTTCGGGGGGCTCTGCTTTTGGACAGATAAGAGATTTCAGGAACTCAAATGCTTTCCCCTCCAAATAATTGTTTGCCATTGTGGCGTATTCTGGAGCCCTTCATCTTATCGCGACAACCCGCCTGTGCCTCCTCACCCTTTGCATTCTCTCAGGCCTCTGCTGGCTGGCAGGTGGGACTTCAGGCTTCTCATTCTTTCCAGAGCAGTCCCCGCATTTCTCATTTATTGCCTGCTGCAAATCTCACCACAAGTGTTCCAACACTGACCTTTTATTGGGGGGAGTTTATCTTTAGCTTCTTGGTTTTATAACTGTATTTTAATATAATTTTCAAGCTCACAGATGGAAACTAAAAGAATGTTACAAAAAACTCCTGTGTATCACAGATTCTTTTTTTTTTTTTTTTTTTTTTTTAATTTATTTATTTATTTATTTATTTATTTTTTACATATTTTCTTGATTTTTTTTTTTATTGCCCCCCTCCCTCCCTCCCACACATCCCCTCCCTCCCCATAGTTTTATGTCCATTGGTTGTACTTATATGCATTTATACAAGTCCTTCGGTTGATCTATTATCTCCCCCTGATATCCCTACCCTCCCCACTGTAATTTGACAGTCTGCCTGTTGCTTTACTTTCTCTATATCTGTCTCTTGGTTCATCAGTTTATAAAGATCTTTATCATCCACCGATGTGTGAGGTCATGTGGTGTTTCTCTTTCGTTGATTGGCTTATTTCACTCAGCATGATGCTCTCCAATTCCATCCAGGTTGCTGCAAATGATGAGAATTCCTTCTTCTTTATGGCAGCATAGTATTCCATTGTGTAGATGTACCATAGTTTTTGGATCCAATCATCTGCTGACGGGCACCTAGGCTGTTTCCAAATTCTGGCTATTGTAGATTGTGCTGCTATGAACATAGGGGTGCATATATCCTTTCTGATTGGTGTTTCTAGTTTCTTGAGATATATTCCTAGAAGTGGGATTACTGGGTCAAATGGGAGTTCCATTTTCAGTTTTTTGAGGAAACTCCACACTGTTCTCCACAGTGGTTGCACCAGTCTGCATTCCCACCAGCAGTGCACGAGAGTTCCTTTTTCTCCGCAACCTCGCCAACACTTGTCGTTTGTTGATTTGTTGATGTTGGCCATTCTGACAGGTGTGAGATGGTACCGCATTGTTGTTTTGATTTGCACCTCTCGGATACTTAGTGACTTTGAGCATGTTTTCATGTGCCTTTTGGCCTTCCTTCTGTCTTCTTTTGAAAATATTCTGTTTAGGTCCATTGCCCATTTTTTAATTGGATCATTCATCTTCCTTTTATTTAGTTGTATAAGCTGTCTGTAAATGTTGGAGATTAAACCTTTATCAGTGGTAATATTTGCAAATATGATCTCCCACACCGTGGGCTTTCTTGTTGTTTTATTGATGGTTTCTTTTGCTGTAAAAAAGCTTTTTATTTTGAAGTAGTCCCATTTGTTTATTTTCTCTTTAGCTTCCATTGCCCTAGGGGCAGTATCAGTGAAGAAGTTATTTTGGCATACGTCTGAGATTTTGCTACCTGTGGATGCTTCTAGTATTTTTATGGTTTCCCGTCTGATGTTTAAGTCCTGTATCCATTTTGAGTTTATCCTTGTGAATGGTGTAAGTTGGTGATCTAGTTTCATTCTTTTGCATGTGTCTTTCCAATTTTCCCAACACCATTTATTGAAGAGACTGTCTTGACTCCATTGTATATTCGTGCCTCCTTTGTCAAATATTAATTGAGCATAGTGATTTGGGTTGATATCTGGGTTCTCAATTCTATTCCATTGATCTATTTGTCTGTTCTTGTGCCAGTACCAGGCTGTTTTGAGAACAGTGGCTTTGTAGTATAGTTTGAAGTCTGGTATTGAGATCCCTCCTACTTTACTCTTCTTTCTCAGAATCGCTGTGGCTATTCGGGGTCTTTTATTGTTCCAAATGAACTTTTGGAGAGTTCTTTCTAGGTCAGTGAAATATGTCGTTGGTATTTTAATGGGGAGTGCATTGAACCTATAGATTGCTTTAGGAAGTATGGACATTTTGATGATGTTGATCCTACCAATCCATGAACATGGTATGTTCTTCCATCTCCTTACATCTTCCTCTATCTCTTTTTTCAGTGTCGTGTAGTTTTCCGCAAATAGGTCCTTTATTTCTTTAGTTAAATTTATTCCTAGGTATCTTAATTTTTTTGGTGCGATGGTGAATGGAATTGCTTTTTTAGCCTCTGTTTCTGTAGTTTCACTATTGGTGTATAGAAATGCCATGGATTTCTTGGCATTAATTTTATATCCTGCTACGTTGCCAAATTCATTTATTAAGTCAATTAGTTTTTTAATGGAGTCTTTTGGGTTTTTTATGTACAATATCATGTCATCTGCAAATAAGGATAACTTTACTTCTTCTTTTCCAATTTGGATGCCTTTTATTTCCTCCTCTTGTCTAATTGCAATGGCTAGTACTTCCAGAACTATGTCAAACAGGAGTGGCGAGAGTGGGCATCCCTGTCTTGTTCCTGTTCTTAGAGGGAATGGTTTTAGTTTTTGCCCATTGAGTATAATGTTGGCTGTGGGTTTATCATATATAGCTTTTATTATGTTGAGGTATGATCCTTGTACTCCCACTTTTTTAAGAGTTTTTAACAGGAAAGGGTGTTGGATTTTGTCAAATGCTTTTTCTGCGTCAATTGATATGACTATATGATTTTTATCTTTCAATTTGTTTATGTGATGTATCACGTTTATTGATTTGCGGATATTGTACCATCCTTGCATTCCTGGAATAAATCCTACTTGGTCATGGTGTATGATCTTTGTGATGTTCTTCTGGAGTCGATTTGCTAGAATTTTGTTGAGGATTTTGGCATCTATGTTCATGAGGGATATTGGCCTGTAATTTTCTTTCATTGAGTTGTCTTTATCTGGTTTTGGTATTAGGGTGATGTTGGCTTCATAGAAGGAGTTCGGAAGTGTTCCTTCCTCTTGGATTTTTTGGAATAGTCTGAGGAGGATAGGTTTTAGTTCTTCCTTGAATGTTTGGTAAAACTCTCCTGTGAAGCCATCTGGCCCTGGGCTTTTGTTTGCTGGAAGCTTTTTGATGACGGTTTCAATTTCTTCCCACGTCACTGGTCTATTGAGATTTTTAGATTCTTCCTGATTGAGTTTTGGCAGTTTGTATTTTTCTAGGAATATGTCCATTTCCTCCAGGTTGTTTAGTTTGTTGGAATAGAGTTGTTCGTAGTATTTTGTAACAATCTGTTGTATTTCGGTGGGGTCTGTTGTTATTTCACCTCTTTCATTTCTGATTTTGTTTATTTGGGTCCTCTCTCTTTGTTTCTTGGTTAGCCTGGCTAGAGGTCCATCAATCTTGTTTATCCTTTCGAAGAACCAGCTCTTGGTTTTGTTGATCTTATGTATTGTTTCTTTGGTCTCTATGTCATTTATCTGTGCTCTGATTTTTGTTATTTCCTTCCTTCTGCTTACACTGGGCTTTTCTTGTTGCTCTTTTTCTAACTCTTTGAGTTGTAGAGTTAGTTCATCTGTTACCATTTTTTCTAGTTTTTTGCAATAGGCTTGTAAGGATATGAACTTCCCTCTCAAAACTGCTTTTGCTGTGTCCCATAGATTTTGGATTGTTGTGTTTTCATTGTCATTTGTTGCCAGGATGTTTTTAATTTCTTCCTTGATTTCTCTGGTAACCCAGTCCTTGTTTAATAGCATGTTGTTTAGTCTCCATGTATTTGATTTCTTTGGATTATTTTTATTGTAATTAATTTCCAGTTTTATGCCACTATGGTCTGAGAAGATGCTTGATATGATTTCTATCTTCTTGAATTTGAATAGACTCTGCCTATGTCCCAAAATGTGGTCTATCTTTGAGAATGTCCCATGTGCACTTGAGAAGAATGTATATTCTGTGGCTTTGGGGTGGAATGTTCTAAAGATGTCAATTAATTCCATCTGGTCTAGTGAGTCGTTTAGGATTGATATTTCTTTGCTGCTTTTTTGTTTAGATGATTTGTCGAAGGGTGACAGTGGGGTATTAAAATCTCCTACTATGATTGTATTGCTATTAATCTCTCCCTTAATGTCCTCCAGCAGTTTTTTTATGTATTTGGGTGCTCCTGTATTGGGTGCATATATATTTACCAGGGTTATTTCTTCTTGTTGGATTGTACCCTTTAGTATTATGAAGTGACCTTCATTATCTCTTGTTATGTCCTTCACTCTGAGATCTAATTTGTCAGATATAAGTATTGCTACCCCAGCTTTTCTTTCCTTTCCATTTGCCTGGAAAACTTTTTTCCATCCCTTCACCCTCAGTCTGTGTGCATCTTTTTTTCTGAGGTGGGTTTCTTGTAGGCAACAGATGTAAGGGTCTTGTTTTCTTATCCAATCTGACACCCTATGTCTTTTGATTGGAGCATTTAATCCATTTACATTTAAGGTTATTATTGATAGGTACTCATTTGATGGCATTTTTATTCTATACCCATGTTCCTTCTTCAATTCCTATTTCTTTATTTTTACAGTAGACCCTTTAGCATTTCTTGCATTGCTGGTTTGGTGGAGATAAATTCCTTCAGTCTTTTTTTGTCTGTGAAGCTCCTGATTTCCCCTTCAATTTTGATTGATAGTCTTGCTGGGTACAGTATTCTTGGATTCAAACCCTTCCTTTGCATGACTTTGTATATTTCATCCCATTCCCTTCTGGCCTGATATGTTTCTGTTGAGAAATCAGTTGCTAGTCTGATGGGGGTTCCTTTGTAAGTAACTTTCTGTCTCTCTCTGGCTGCTTTTAAGATTCTTACTTTGTCGTTGTTGTTTGCCACTTTAATTATAATGTGCCTTGGCGTCTGTCTTCTGGGATTCATTTTGCTTGGGACTCTGCGAGCATCTTGGATTTGTGTGGGTTTTTTCTTCTCTATCTCAGGAAAGTTTTCTGTCATTATTTCTTGAAATACTTTTTCCACGTCTACCTCAGTTTCCTTTCCTTCTGGAACCCCTATTATTCGAATATTATTTTGTTTTGTAATGTCCCAAAGCTCCCGTAGGCTCTCCTCCTGCTTTTTAATCTTTTTTTCTAGAAGCTGCTCTAATTGGGTATTTTTTTCCATCTTGTCTTCTAGCTCACTGATGCGGTCTTCCGCTTCATCTAGTCTACTCTTGATGCTTTCTATTGAGTTCTTCATGGTAGCGATGTCATTTTTCATTTCTTCTTGGTTCTTCCTCAATTCCTGATGGTTCTTCCTCATTTCTTCTTGGTTATTGTCAAATTTCTCTTCCATTCTTTTTAGCCAACCAATAATCATTATTCTGAACTCTTGCTCTGGTAGGCTGCTTGCCTCTGGCTCGTTTACTTCCTTTTCTGGTGATGCCTGCTTTTCTTTCATTTGTGGGGTGTTTCTTTGTCTTCCCATGGTATCTCTTTTCAGGATGTCTGGTTATGTGGTGTTCTTTCTCTTGCGTTAATTTATAGGTGCAAAATACAACACTACCATGTACAACACGAGAGGCACTTAACAGGAATGTATTTACAATATTAATAACCTCTAATAAAGGTAACCCCTAGCGATAGGCAAATTAGGGTATAGGAGAGAAGGAAGGAAGGAAGGTAAAAATAAAATAAAGAAAAATTAAAAAAAAAAAAAAAAGTCAAAGAAGAAATAAAGTAATGACAAAATGAAGTTAGAAAACAGGGAGAAAAAGAAGAGAGAGAGAGAAAGAGAGAGAGAGAGAGAGAGAGAGAGAGAGAGAGAGAGAGAGAGAAGAAGCAAACTAAAAAAATGGGAAACAAACTATATATATGTGGAGAAAATTGCCATAGATCAACCACTGAGCCCAGCCAATGCCGGTAACAATACTTGGAGATTAATACAAACTACAATACAATATCCACTATTATTAAGTAAGGTTATGATATACAGAAGTCAAAGAAACAAACAAAAACAGAGGATTTAAAAAAAATTACAAAGCAACAATAACAACACTGGAATAAGCATAACAATTTCACTGAAAAGCACCAATATTCACAATAATCAACCTTCACTCAAACAATGAGAAAAGGATAGAAAGTAGAACCGTTTTTTTTTTTGTGTTTTTTTTAACTAGTTAATATAGTGCAGAGAGTGATATTTATACACTTGTATCAGGGGTTGGAACTTAGATCTATGAGTATAGTGAGAGCTTTAGCAGGGGGTATACAGAAAGAATAGAGGAAAAACTAAAGCCGGAAAGGGATAGGATAAACTGGAGACTAAAAGGTTAAAGTTTAGTAAGAGAGTGATGGGGTAAAGGTCGAATTGAGATAGGGTTGAATGATGCTATAGTAGAGATTAAAATAGAATGAAGGTTACTCCCAATGTAAAATAAAGACGAAGTAAAATGGTACTGGGGAGGAAAAGAAAAAGAAAAAAAAATTGCAAAATAGCAGTAGTAATAGTGAAGATAGAGATTGAAAAATGTAATAATTGAAAAGGTAAAATCAAGTAAGGAAAAAAGAAAAAAAATCGTTTCTGAAGTAAAAGATGTAAAAAATGAAAATTAAATAAAAAATGTAAAAAATGAAAATAAAATAAAGAATAGTATAATTAGCATAAAATTGTCCAGTAGAGTTCAATCACTTCCTCTGTTATTGTATTTGGTATGCCTGGTTCTTGGATCAGAGAGTCTTGCAGTTCCCAGCTTTCCACTGCACCTCAGTTTTGTAAGGTAGTCCTTAATTTTAGGCAGGCTATATCTTAGTTATTTGTGTCCATTTATTTATTTTTGATTAATTAAAAGAAAAAGAAAAAGAAAAAAGAAAAAAAAAAAAAAAAAAAAAAAAAAAAAAAAAAAAAAAAAGGCAGTTTGTAGTTCAGCCCTTAGGTGTCAGTGTTACTGGTTTGACCTCCCAGACTTTGGTTGCTCTGGCCCTCTTTCTCTCTGGGGGCGGGCCCTCGCAGCTCTCCCGGGCTACAATATAGGCGGGGCCACGGCCGCTCTGGGGGCGGGGCCTCGCGGCGCTCCGGGCCGCGGTGCTCTGGGCCGCTCTGGGGCCGGGGCCTCACAGCGCTCCTGGTGGCGCGCTCAGGGCCGCTCTGGGGGCGGGGCCTCGCGGCGCTCCGGGCCGCGGTGCTCTGGGCCGCACTGGGGCCGGGCCTCGCGGCGCTCCTGGTGGCGCGCTCAGGGCCGCTCTGGGGGCGGGGCCTCGCTGGAGCAATGGCGCTATCGCAGCCTGAACTCTCAGCCTAGCCACGCAAACTCTGACCTTTCTGTGGGTGGTTGAAGAGCTTCCTTGAATCCACCCGCTTGCTCCGATCGGGGCGCCACAGGTGCTCGATGGACTCCTCGGCTGTGGGTTTTCCAGGCCTCAGAGAAGCTGCTCCCTTCCTGGTAGGGTGGCGCCGCCTTTGCGCTGAGCCCGGAGCTCCGGGAGAAGTCGGGAGTGCTGGCCGCTTGGTCAGGAAAAATTGTCCAGCGGACACTTCCTTACCTTCCTAGAGTGATCCGCTGCCCCTTAGCTGCTAATCAACATTCCCTGAGCGACTCAGATGTTGCTTCTATCTGTTTTGGGACCGGGGTCAGAACAAGTCCGTCTGTTCGGTCCCTTTTTTTTTTTTTTTACGGTGAGTGCTACAGAGACAGAGCTTTAGTGAGCATGTGAATCGCCCCTGAACTTGTTAAAATGCAGATTCTGCCGCAGAGGTCCAGGTGGGCCTGAGAGTCTGCACCTCCCAGGGATGGTGCCATCAGTCCACTGACCACACTTCGGGTAGCAAAGGTGCAGAGTATTTGTCTCAGTTCTCTCCATCTCTGCCTCCAACTTGCTCCTTGACCTTGAAAAGTTATTTTTTAGCTGAGATTTAGCAACCCTAAAGAGGGTTTAACATTCCTACGAAGGACGCTTTTTATGTGTCTCTGCCCAGCACACCAGCCCCTTTCTAGCATCGCCTTGACTTCCGTTGGGGAACTGATGTTCATCCTGTGTGTGCAGTTGGGATAGGCAGGTGAGGCTCAGGACTTTCTGTCTCACGGCCACCAGTGGAGGCCCTCGAGGCCCGTTCCCAGGACCTTCCTCAAACAGCGCAGGTGCAGCAGGAGGCAGGGCGGAATCGGGGGTGGGAAAAAGGGGAGAGGGACTACAAGTCTCTCTCTTGGGCTTTGAATCTCGAGTACAGTGAACTAGGGCAGCTTTGAGGCCTGGGTTCCCCCTGCAAACCAATCTGAAGCACTGTTGTTTTTTGCTTCTGCGTGTGTGTGTGTGTGTGTGTGTGTGCGTGTAAAATGCTTTATGAACATTTGAGAGTAAGTTGCAGACATGTTGTTTTATTTCTAAATACATCAGCACATATTTCCTATAAACAAGACATTCTCATATAACTACACACAGAGATCAAAACCAGAAAATGTAACACTGATACAGTTCTAGCATCAAATCCAAAGTCCTTATTCACAATCCTGCCAGATGTCCAAGAATGTCTTTATAGCTTTCTTCCTGGCCCGGGATGCAGCCCAGGGCTGCATGCTGCATTTAGCTGTCCTGTAGATTTAATTCTCCTTTCAGCTGGACTGTTTCTTGGCCTTTCATTGTCGTTTATGACCTTGACATTTGCGAAGGCACAAGCCTTTTTTTTTTTTTTTAATAGGCTGTCTTTTGTTTGGTCTGTATCTAGTATTTTCTCCCGATTAGATTCAGATTTTGTCAAGAATAGCACAGAAGGGAAACAGCTGTTCACTGATGGTGAAGGAGTTAAAAATATGGACGAGGGGTGGGCAGTGGGGACTGAATGAACCATGTGGTATTGGATAGCAATTAAAGAAATTAAGAGGATTTGGTGAGAAAGCAGGGGAGAACTAGATATATATGCCTGTGTGTGTGTACGTGGTATGTGTATATGTGTTGCATGAGTGTGTGTGTGTGTGTGTGTGTGTGTGTGTGTGTGTGTAAAATGTCCTATCCCTGCCCACCAAGAGGCTCTGGGAACATCATAGCACTGAGCACGCCTGGTGCCAGATCTTGGTGTCTACCGTGTTTCCCGGAAAATAAGACATCCTCCGAAAATAAGACCTAGCTCATGGAAAGATAAGACATCCCTGAAAATAAGACCTAGAGCAACTTTGGGAGAAAAAGTTAATATAAGACACTGTCTTATTTTCGGGGAAACAGGGTATGTGCTTTTTCCCACGGAAGGAGCTGGGCATCTTTGGAGACTGGGCTGTGTCAGCACGGGGGCAGGGGAAGTAAGAGGAGCCAGGAATATGTCTGCGCCCGAAAATAAGGGTGTGCTTAAAAACAGGGGTTTTCACTGCCATGTCTGAGATGATTTGATATTTAAAATAAAGGATATTAATAATGGATGATAGCCCATTGAATACAATTGGAATCCAGTGAGTCCACGCGGCTATAATTCAATAAGTGGGTAAACGGGAGAAAGGAAAGCCCTTCCCCCATGGCAGATGGGCAGCTCCTAAGGAGGCGGGCGTGTCTGTAACCTGGACAACCAATCTGTTGTCCAGGTTACAGACATTAGCCAAGCTTAGTTTAGGTGAGGATCACCAAGGGACACACTGTCTTGGGGGAAAGTTGGAGGAAGAGCTTATTTACTTAATCTCCAAGTGTGTTCCCACAGAGTCCTTACTAGTTACTTAGATGGAAAGGTTACAGCTTCCCTAAGGGGGTCTGGCAGGCAGCCCCTTAACCAAGTGATCAGAGCTGACGTCGCCAGAGTCACGTGCCTCCCTGGGGTGCTGTGGAGAGGACTCAGCTGTGTGGTTTCATTGTTTCTAAGTTAAGGGCGTCTTTGGGCTAATTTCGGTGCCAAGTCAGCCTGTTCAGTGACTCTCATCTAAAGCATTTGTGTGTTCCTTATTTGCATATGATTGAGATAAATAACACTCAAAGGAGGAAGCACATTCTGCATTGAATCTTACCGCGGGGCGAGCTGCTCACAGCTGTGAGCATTTCTAAGGAAGCTTCGAAGGTGCACCTGTCCTGTGCCATCCTCATCACGATGGTCTTTTTTGCTAGAAACTTGGGATTAACCCACACACTCCCTCTGCAGTATCAGTAGATGCCGAGAATGCTAGAGTCAGGCATAACTGCACAAAGTAAGTGGGACACTGATGAATGAAGGATTCAATCAATCATTTTTAATTGTGTTTTTTTTTTAATATTCACAAGCCTAACTGTAACACAAAACACAGAAGCGGAGGACTGTATTCATGTCCTAGGGCTGCTGTAACGAAGTACAATGCACTGGGTGGCTTCAAACAACAGACACGTATTCTCACCGTTCTGGAGGCCACAAGTGTGAGATCAAGGTGTCAGAGGGCCCACAGCAGGCTCTGGGGAGGAGTCCTTCCCGCCGCCTCCAGCCTCTGGCGGTGGCTGGCAGTCCTCTGCACTCCTGTGCCTCTGTTGTCCCAGGGTCTTCCCCCATCTGACTCTGTGTTTTCACTTGGCTTTTATAAGGATGTCAATTACTGGACTTAGGATCTCATTGGATTTGAGGTCATCCATGAGTTAAGTATGACCTCATCTGCAAGACCATGTCCAAATAAAGCCAGGTTCTGAGTCTTAGGTGGGTATGAATTTAGGGGGGCAGTGTGCCACTCAGTACGAGAAGGATAAGAGAGAAACAAACATCACCCAGAATCCTTGCATGGCGAATGAGAAAGGAAGAAAGACAATGAAGGTAGAACCACAAAGTGGCAAAGGACTGAAGAGGGCCAGAACTTCAGCCCATAACCCATGATGATCCCACAGAAATAAAGAAGTTCTCAGAGGGAACCTGGCAGCCTGCTGGCTGGGTCACCAAGGTATTTCCCTCCCACCCAAAACTGAGCTGAAAACTCAGTTCAGCTGGAAACGGATGCTGCTCTCCTCTGTGGCCACGTGTTCCTGGAGCGGCCCTGGGCACTGCTCTGCCCGGCATCCCCCAATGAGCCCAGTCCTGGAACCACCTTTGTGCTGCCAGGCCCAGTTAGAGAAGGGGCAGGGGCCAGGGATGGAAGCGGAGGCTCAGGGAAGGGGGCAATGGCCCAAGGATTGCCAAAGGTTCCCATACCCTAGACATCTTGACTATCTGAGGACTCAGGTATATTCGGGTCCTAGGACTCTTTAGACTTTGTCTGAACATATGGAGGAGCTCTTCAGTTCTGGGTTATTTGTTCTATTTTATAAATATGGGAATATGTTTAATAAAAATAGAACATTTATAAATAGAAGACTCTGTGTGTGGGTAGAGAGCATGAACCCAAGGCCCATGTAAGTAGAGCTGCTTTCTCCCAGTCCTTCCTGGCTGGGTGGTTATGAACTTCAGATTCTCCTGGCAGGTCGCGCACCAGTCACCAGATTCTTCCTTCAGACTCAGATTTGGGAGGTAACGCATTCTGAGGACTTTTCCAAAATACTCCCGTGGGGACTGTCAAAGGGACCCCTGTACCCAAATGGGGACGGGTCAGGGTTCCCCATAGGCTGCACTCACCCTTGTCATTTACATCGAGCGTGGACATAAGTGGCCAGCGAACCTGCCTGTGGGCTGGACATTTGGGTATTGAGGGCTTACAGAGTTCCAGTGGCCTAGAACCTTCCTTTGCTGGCAATTTATGGCACATAGGAGCCTAGAGCTAGGTGGGATAACAGAGCTTCGGGCAAAGAACTGAGAGAATGTCATTACTGACCCAAACAGATGGTTTTCAGAAACACAAGGCTGGACTTCGGGACAACCTCACTGTACCTGCGTAGTCTTTGTCCGTTGGGATAAAACATGCACTCATTTTTTTTTATTTTACTTTTTTTTCTTTCTGGTCCTTGGCATGGGCTTGGAGAGTGAATCCTAGGAAAACCCTCAGTGTGTGTTGCCTTGATGACGAGGAGCACATGGGGGCATTTCGTTAGTCATTTTTGGAGTACGTATTTTCCGGCGTATAAGACGACTTTTGAAATGAAAAAAAGTCAACCGAAAATCGGGGGCAAAAGACCAAAATTGCACAAAAATTACCTGCAGATCTTGACGGCAAAGTAAGTCTTTTCTTTGAAGTGGGGGGTAGTCTTATACAGCGAATATAGGCCTAAACCTATGTTTTAACTGTAAAATTATGGGGTCATCTTATACGCCGGAAAATACGGTAGTTGCTGAGTGCTTTCCTCTCCCTAAGCACAGGTGTCCTGGCAGTTAAAGGTTCTAGTCCATTGGTCCCACCAACCTTTTTCCCCACCTGAAATGTGACCCTTTTTTAAAAAATCCAGAAATCTTTATTTGTCCCCTACTGGCCAAAGAGGCAGGATCTTTGTGTTATTGGAGGAAAGCTGCCCTTGAGGTGTCAATCACAGCTGTGGACAGAGCCTGGGGGAGGGTCCCAGCACCACCCAGGGCCAGTGGCCATGGCTCCTCTGTGGGCTGGGCCCTCCCCCCTCCCACCTCTTTCCTATCTCTGCCTCCTTTGTCCTGGGTAATTATCAATCCCAGCCATCACTCCACTTGAAAGTCACCTGCCTTTCCAGGCCAGAAGGAGGATGGGTTCTTCAGGGTGAGGGGCTGGGTCCTCACACAGAAGGACCTGCCCTCCTGGGGGGAGCCCCTGTCATCATCTCTTGCCAGTACTTCTTCCTCCTGATGTATCTTTCCCCTTAAGAAATGTTTTTCCATAATAGCATGGTTCAAATTTTCAGACTGGAATGAACTTCCATCTTCTTCTTAAAGTACCTTCTTTTCTTTAGACGCCCATGTATTTCAGCACTCTCCCTCCCCCCTCCCCCCTTTTCTCCTCCCTGCATGACTGCTTTTCTCATAAACCAGAAAGAGCAGCAGGGCTTTGGCCAGTATTTTTATGCATTGGCCTTATTCATAGCTTGTCAGCATCACTCGGTTTTTCTCATTGAGGTCAGTGAGATATTTGTGTCTCTGCCTTGCTTGTGTCCTTCGGAAAAGTTGCTTAGAAGCTAAAAAGTAAAAAATATGATTGTCAGTGCCCAGGATAGCAGCTTACAAGAAGCTTGCAGTTAATTTTGTTTCAGACTACAGAATCGTTCCTTTCTGTCTGCAAGTAAACATGTTCACCTTATGAGTCCCAGATTTCTCTTTGATTATAGTATTGTTTTTTGGGGGGTTTTTTGTTGGTGTTGTTAATCCTCACAAGGATATTTTTCCATTGATCTTTTAAAGAGAGAAGAAGAGAGAGGGAAAGACAGAGAAACATCAATGTGAGAAAAACACATTGCCTCCTTCACATGCCCCGACCAGGGCTTGGGCTGGGGAGGGGCCTGCAATCACCATACATGCTCTTGACCAGAATCAAAACCAGCACTCTTTGGTCTGCAGGCCAGTGCTCTATCCACTGAGCCAAACCAGCTAGGGCATTTATAGTGGGGGGTTTTTAAAATTAATGTTTAAATGGATTCAATTTGGACCGAGCAGAAGTCTCACTTTTAAAATATAATATTAAATAATAATACTAGAGGCCGGGTGCATGAAATTCATGCACTCAGGCAGATAGGGGGGGTCAGCCCGGCCTGCATCCTCTCACAGTCTGGGAGTCCTTGGGGGATGTCTGACTGATGGCTTAGGCCTGCTTTCTCCGGGGAGCAGGTCTAAGCCAGAGTTGGACATCCTTAGCACTGCCACAGAGGTGGAAGAGGTTCCCACCGCCGCCGCTACACTCACCAGCCATGAGCCTGGCTTCTGGTTGAGCAGCGCTCCCCGGGTGGGAGCACACTGACCACCAAGGGGCAGCTCCTGCATTGATGTCTGCCCCCTGGTGGTCAGTGTGCATCATAGCAACCAATTATTCCGCCATTAGGGTCAATCTGTATATTGGCCTTTTATTATATAGGATGATCAATAGGATTGATACTTGATAATGGCTGAATGAATAATATTCAGCATAAGACAATTTAAGAGTTATAGTGGCCACAAATTCCTCATGCAGCTCATGTTATTGGGCATCATTTCCTACACTGTTTTGTGTTTCAGGTATCGAACCTTCATTTTCATTTTGACATTTTTGCTGTATGCGAGTTTCCACTTATCTCGGAAGCCTATCAGCATAGTTAAGGTAAGAAATCATAGTTAAGGTAAGAAATCATAAGAAATCATAGTTAAGGTAAGAAATCAGAGATTACAGGCAGGATAGGAAACTTTCCTGCCTATAATCTCTATAAGGAACTCGTCACTTTAAGAGAAAACTATCAGGGGAGATTGGGGGGGTGGGGGTGGGGGGTAAATGGGGAAAATGGATTGTGTAGAAGCAAGGTATTTTGCAGCTTTGCTTTTAAGTTTCTCTTTTCTGAATTTAAAATGTTTTAGGAGTTATATTTTCGAAGGTAGTATACTCTTAGTAATATTGGTTGATAGTTTCAGAATCCTAAAGCTTAGTTCAATATTTATTCTTGTGTGAATTTTCTCTCCAAAACATCCAGTCCTAAATTGTTCCCTACTCGCTTCTACGATCATCACGCTTTGACCCTGAGTTGGGCTGTGGTGGTGGTTATTTGTTATTATTAGAACGCGGAGTTCCTGCTTGCATGATGGGCGGGAAGGAAGCTGTTAAACCATCATTTAACTAGACTTTGAGTAAAGAAGACTTGAGTAGATAATAGCCTACATAACAGCCAGTTAAACTTGACTTTGAGTAAAGAAGATGTTATAGCCCACATAATAGCCAGTCATAACTTGGGGAGGAGCAAGGTAATTTTCTGACCCTTGTTGGAATTCCATCATTTTGCCTATACATTGTCAACAGGCTTGTGTGGCATTTGACTCTTGCAAGAGGAACAAGGAAATTGTCCTTTGCCAAAGACAGCTCCTTACAGCTCCACTGCCCCTCCCTCACTTTCTCATCGTTGACGTGACACTGACCCAGCTGTAATTCTGTTGCTCTCTACAGCCTTTCCTCCACTCCCTGTCCATGGTCTGCCGAGGAAGGCTATTTGCCAGATAGTGAATTTGTAAAGCAGAATCCTTGGCTAGATTTTTAGGGCAGTGCCCTGGTGACGATGACACAACCACATGAGCACAGAGCGAATGAGTCCCATGTACCGTGCTCACCCAGAAAGTCATCGCCTGGCCGAGGTCTGGCCCGGAAGGCTCCTTGCGCCCGGCCATGGTAATCAAGGTCACCATGGAGTCATTTTCCTGCCCTTGAACATCATACATGGAAATAGAGTTCTACCATTGGAGCCCCTCTGTGTCAGGCTTATGTTTGCGGGAGGCATCCTCGCCATTGCATGGACCTGGTCCTCTTCTCTTGCATCGCCGCAGCGTTTAGCCCAGCCATACAGATCTAGCGAGATGAACCCATGGTCCACTCTGGGCAGTGGTCCAAGGAGGTGGCAGGCGGTCTGAGGATGCAGGCAGTCAGCATTCAGCTGCACAGCTGCTCTGAGCAGTCCTCTTTGGTGCCCTGGACATGCTGTGTTTGCTCTGTGTGCTCAGGAGTGGGGGCTGCGGGAGAGCCCGGGAAGCTGGACCCGCCCGCATTCTGTGGTCCCCAGCCAGAAGCCCTAGGAAGGCTGGTAAGAGGGGGTGCTGTTCTGACCCTGCACCCCTGCTGAATGCCCTTTCTCTCTGGCCTCTGCCCCCCGGGGATGTCCCAGAGTGAGCTCCACAAGTACTGCGCTGCTGGGAACGAGGCTGATGTCAGATTCAACAGCCAGAGCCAGAAAGCCAACGCCCGCCCCGCGCACCAGCTCCCGGACAATGAGACGGACTGCGGCTGGGCCCCGTTCGGTGAGTTCTCTGTTGCTGCAGGTCTGAGGTGGGCTGTCCCCTCAGGGAGGGTTCTTCCATGGCAGGCACTGGGGTACGCCAGCGTGGCCCACTCCTCCGGCCCCTCCAGCCTTGCTGACTGAGCAGCAGTGCCGTGTCCTCGAGGGTAACTGTGTCCAGAGAGCTGACCTTCCACAGTCCCACTCCCCCAGCCGCTGCCCTGTCACGGGGCCTGTGTGCAGAAGTGTGACCACCGGACAAAGATGCTCTTAGTGGGGAAATCTGCTGACCTCGGTGTGCATGTCCATCCTGTCAGAGTGGGAAGGTCAGGCGTGCAGAGCACAGACTGTGGGTGGAAGGGAGAGACCGCCGAGGCCTGGTGCGGGGCCGGCCGAGGCGGGTGCCGGAGGAAAAGAAGAGATCGATGCTCACCCTGAGCCAGGAGGGTTTGTCCACACAGACAGTGGCTGCCTAGTGGTTGTGTGGAATGTGGTGGCTGTGTTTCTGTTTGCCAAGCAGCCCACAGCACACACCCCCACGTTCTCCATCCTCCTCGGAGAGCAGAGGTCTGTGGCAGTAGCCCCGCTGGGGAGCGCGCACTGACGTTTGGTGACAGTAAGCACCGCTCACCTCCCCGCCGCTCTTCACCGTGCAGATCGGGACAACTACCAGCAGCTGCTCGGGGCCCTGGACTACTCTTTCCTGTGCGCGTACGCCATTGGCATGTACCTGAGGTAGGTCCGCTGGCCCCCTACACCAGTGGTCGGCAAACCACAGCTCACGAGCCACATGCGGCTCTTTGGACCCCTGAGTGTGGCTCTTCCAAAAAATAACACGGCCTGGGCGAGTCTATGTTGAAGAAGTGGCGTTAGAAGAAGTTTAAGTTTAAAAAGTTTGGCTCTCAGAAGAAATTTCTATCATTGTACTGTTGATATTTGGCTCTGTTGACTAATGAGTTTGCCGACCATTGCCTTACACCATTCCGTGCAGAACCTTCTCAGGTGTGTGCGATGACGAAGACAGTATGCGTGACACTAGGCCCCGCCTGCGTGCAGGCCCCTTACCTGTCCGTCTCTTCTCAGAGACCAGGACAGAGTGAGAGCCGGTGCGCTCCACTGGGCAGGGCGGACTCCACGATGCCTTCCTGGCCCTCGGGTTTTGGACACACGAGCCCTGCCCGGGGGTGTCACTTAGGAGCGAGACTGGGGGCTCCTCGCGGTGCGCAGTGCATCTTCACTCTGCTTCCAGGGCCGCCATCTGCTTCCGGATCCACATTACTCAGTCCACGGTTTGCCAAGTGTGAGCTGCCCGGTCCACCTGGGCACCCTGCTGGGCACACACAGGCTCCTCCCCTGAGCGCAGGGCCTTGCGGCGTGGTGGCCGGGATCTGAAGCCCAGCTCCACCGCCTGCTCTGCACAACGGGGGACATGGTAGTTCTCACCTCAGAGGACAGGGGGTGAATGCGTTAATACATGCAGGGCATTCGCACGGGGCCGGCACACGTGACTCCTACCCTGGGTTCTCCTTGATCCCATTCTTGAACTGACTAGGAAGGTGGTACGAGTCAGATGAGGAAAAGGACCTGTTGGGGACGGGTTAAATACTGGAATTATAGCCCTAACCAGTTTGGCTCAGTGGATAGAGCGTCAGCTTGCGACTCAAGTGTCCCAGGTTCGATTCCGATCAAGGGCATGTACCTAGGTTGTGGGCACATCCCCAGTGGGATGTGTGCAGGAGGCAGCTGATCGATGTTTCGCTCTCATCGCTGTTTCTAGCTCTCTATCCCTCTCCCTTCCTTTTTGTAAATAAAATAAAATAAAATAAAAATACTGGAATTGTGTCAGTCCAGCCGGGTTGGGGGAAATGCGCATAATAGGAAGGCCTTTAGCCCCAGAGGCTTTTGTCCGGAGTCTGGGATCTTTAGAGACTCAAGACTCTCGAGGATTCTGTCAATGGTGAGCCTCTTCCCTGGCGCCCACCAGATGTGGCATCACCAGGACCTGGTGGGTGGGCGGTGCCAGCCAGGCAGTTCCCTCTGGTAGAGGGTGGATTCCTTTCCTGTGTTTGCATATTGGCCCGGCAGGTGTGGGCAGCAGCGGACAGGGAAGCCCGAGCGAGTGGCACACGGAACAGGAGGATGTGTGCGCCTCCAGCTCCTCGGGCCGGGCGGCACCCAGGCCGCCAGCCTGTTCCGTCCTGAGGAATAATGTTTACTATTATAATAGTTTGCTATAAACTAATATTATAATAGTTTACTATAAACTAATGTTAATAATGTTTACTATAAACTAATGTTAATAATAAAGACTGCTCTCACTGGACACCAACAGCCTATAAAATAAAAGACCCCATGCTGGAGTATGCTTCTCTCAGTGACTAGGAAACAGCGCCTAAATGTTCCTCTCAGCCGGGAGTGATTTTGTCCCTGAGGAAACATAGAGCAGCATCTGGGGACATATTTCTTAAAGATGGCTGTCACGGCTGGAGAAAGGGTGCTCCTGGCCTCCCGTGGGCAGAGGCCAGCGTGCTGCTCACAGGCCACAGCACAGGGCACAGCCCTCACCACGGAGATCGCCCAGCCCCGGGTGGCAGCGTGCCGAGGTGAAGAAGCCTGGTTTAAATGCAGTGCTTCCGTTGTTGCTTAGTTACCGGCCGAGACCCTTTCCCCGGCCGCTGGCCAATGAGTGTGACCACGAGAGTCTGACCACCAGAGTCACTGCAGCGGGGAGTGCCCTGCTCCCTGGCACGGCCTCTCAGTGCCACCTCGGCACGCGGACCGTGTGGCACAGCAGACACAGGTAGATTGGCGGGGGCCTTCCTGGCCAGCTCCAGCCTGGCGGGTGTCAGCAGGTGAGCGTGGCCTCTAGAGGCGGGTAAACATGGAATGGTGTCCCTTCCAGCTGCCTCTTCGGTGACTAAACAGCAGCTCCAGTCCGAGAGGCTTGCTCATGGTCATTCCTTTTTATGGTGTTTGCCTGCAGTTTGACAGTTGGAATTTTAACTGGATGTTGTTTATATAAAAGCAGAATTAACTAGCCGGATACGCTTGGGTTGTTTTTTATAAATGGCCGCCATCCTGAGTGTAAGCCATGGTGTTTGATGTTTATTATTTGACAGTTAGTGACTCTCACTAGGAATAAAGAGTCTTAAAGGATGTTTCCATGACCAGTTTCTGGCTAATAAGCACCCCACTGGGAGGTCATTGTGATTAAAACTTCTTGGAAGCAGCTGTGCTCTGGAGTTCTAACAGCTCCGAGAACAGCCGGGCAGCATCCGGAAGGAGGTTGCTGGGCCATTTGCACTGTGGGTGTGTTTGTTTTCTCATGCTTGTCTCTCTTTTCTTCCCCTCAGCGGCATAATAGGGGAGCGCCTGCCAATTCGGTATTACCTAACCTTCGGAATGCTGGCCAGCGGCATCTTTACTGCCCTGTTTGGCTTAGGGTATTTCTACAATATCCACAGTTTTGGATTCTACGTGGTAACTCAGGTAAGGTCTGGGCCCATGGTTCACCACGCGTGGGGTTGCCCTGATGAGCTGGACAGCATGTTCATGTCGTAGGTCCCTCACTCCCTCCACCAGGAGAGAAGATGGCAGGGGGGGAATCAGGATGGGGGGCATAGCAGACCTGTAGCCTGTCTGACATCAGGGTCAGTGCTGACATGTAAGGTCTCTCTTCTATCTTCTCTGAAATTCCAGCATCCATGCAGTTTTCCTTAAGTTTCAAGAGTTGCTTTTAAAAAAAAAAAAAAATCCTTTTTTATTGATTTCAGAGAGGAAGGGAGAGGGAGAGAGATAGAAACATCAGGGATAAAAGAGAATCATTGATCGGCTGCCTCCTGCACACCCCATCCTGGGGACCAAGCCTGCAACCCAGGCAGGTGTCTGACCTAGAACACTTTAGTCTAGGAAGTAAAATGAACTCCACATGAGTTCCTGGTTCATAGGTCAATGCTCAACCATTGAGCCACACAGGCGGGGCAGGTGTTCTAGGGAATTCTATCTGTCCACACCCCAGCAGGGAATCAAAGCAGGAGCCCTCTGCCCTCATCTGGATGAGTTTAGATGTTCTATCTTGTGACAGATCATACCAGTCAGGAGTCAGAGGGGCATGGGGTGCAGCGAGAGCAGGAGGAAGGGAGGAGGTGGGCGTCATTGACGACGGGACAGGGTTGGAGGTGGTCAGTGGGAGGAGAGAGCCTAAGGGTGCTCACAGCAGGTGACGCAGAGACAGGCCTGTGGCTCTGCCCTCCCAGCTGGGCCCAGCCCTTCCTGAAAAACTTGGCCACTGCCCATCTCAACGTTCTTGAGAATAAATATTTACTGGAAATGGAAAATGACTTAAAATAATGAGTTCAACTTCTGAAGCTCTCCAGATAGTCTAGTGGTGTTATAAGATCATCAAAGCAAATTAAACATGGTTTACCTTTAAAAAGGTTGCCACAAGACCTTGAAAAAATTTGACTGTTTTAATTACAAAAGCAAGTTACACTTTGTAGTAATATTTAAAATTAGGAGGAAGAAAAAAAAATCCGCAGTTCCAGCACATTGCTGGAGGGAAGGCCACGCCTGGCTGGCCCTGAGGCTGGCCCAGCGAGCAGCCCAATGGCTCCTGCAGAGCTGGTTGTCCAGTGGCCATTGGAGGAGGCGCAAGGCTGGACCTGGTTTCATGTCGTCCTGTAAAGTTGCCCCTGACACTCCTGAAACTAAAGTGAGCCTATCCACCAGTGTCCTTGCTAAGTCCCTTTAAAAAATAATAATAATAATAAATTTAAAAAATAAAAATAAAATAAAATAAAATAAAAATAAAAATAAAATATATATATGCGCAACCATTACGACCAGAACAACTGGTCACTATGACATGCACTGACCACCAGGGGGCAGACACTCAATGCAGGAGCTGCCCCCTAGTGGTCAGTGTCCTCCCACAGCCTACCTCCCCTGGCCAGCAGGCCCCGATTGGTACACCGCCCACCTACCATGGTGGCAGCGCAGCAGCAAGGGAAGGAGGAGGGGGAGAGTGGGGAACCGCATGGTGGTGGGGCGCTGATGATGGTGGTGTCCATTCCTCCCATACCTGGCCCGGTGACTGTTGCCTCCTAACCCCACCGGGACCTTTGGGCCCCAATCAGCCTGGTCCTGATCGGCCCTGATTGCCATCCAGTCCTAGGGACCCCATCCATGCACGAATTCCATGACCGGGCCTCTAATATATATACATACAAAGGAGAGAGAGAAACATCATGCCCCTACTTGGGTTCAAGCCCGCAACCTGGGCATGTGCCCTGCCTGGAATCGAACTGTGACCTCGATTCATAGGTCGATGCTACTCAACCTCTAAGCCACACTGGCCAGGCGCTAAGTCCCTTCTTGACATGTAAACTCAGGGTATTCTTAAAAACGGAAGAAATGCTTTCTTTAGGCTTTAGATCCAAGTTAATCTCAGTTCAGAGTATCATTAACAACAGTACCTTCTTCACAGCATAACAAGTGAAAGCATGCAATTTGCAAGCCACATTTACAGTACAATCACATTTCTAGGAAAAGAACAGTTTTTTCTCTTATAAAATTTAGATTAGACAGCGATTGAACCCCTTGGCCCAGGCTGTTACTAAGTAGTTCATCTTCTAGCCACAGATTTCTTTTTCTTCCTTTTCCCCACTTCTAAAATGTTCGCCATAGGCGTGTGTTAGATTTGCAATTACATATATAGATTAAAATGTTTGGCTCTCGGGGCTCACATCAGATAGGGTCTGACCCCCTTCTTTTGTGGGGGTCCCAGCTGTGCTCCCACACTGGCGGAGAAGAGGCAGCATCTGTGAGCCCCCCTGCAGCAGTGTTCCCCTCGCGCTGAGCCGCCCTTCCCCCTCTGTCACAGATCATCAACGGGCTGGTGCAGACCACCGGCTGGCCCAGCGTCGTCACCTGCCTCAGCAACTGGTTCGGAAAAGGAAGGTGAGACCTTGTCAGTGTGTGATTGTCTAACCCCTGCTGCACGCCTGGCACTAAAGCAAAACGCCATGGAGTGGCAGCTGTCATAGAAATACCATTGAGTGGCAGCTGTCATAGAGCAATGAAAGGTTTTAGAAAGGAAGGTGTTTCCAGCAGCATTGTTTTGTAAAAGATTTGTTTTTGTTTTTTAAAGACTTTCTTTTCAGTTTTTCTTTAGATTTATTGTAAGGGGAACACTTTAGTCTAGGAAATAAAATGATTGAAACTTCTGGGCCCAGAGGTTCTGAAATGCAGGTGACCTTTGTCCCAGGAGATGCGCCCCCTGCTGTGGGCGGGGCGGGTCTGTGTCCTCCTGCAAAGCTGGCCAGCAGCCCAGCCTTTTCCGCCCTGGGGACCAGGGAGGCGTGCAGAGGGTGGACCCTGCCTCAGGCCACATTGAAAATAAGACTAAGGCACATGGAAGCGGGACAGGTCCAGATGCCACAGTAATGCTGTGTGACCCACAGCCCCTGCCAGGGCCAGGGTGAGGGAGGTGGGTGATACTGAAAATGGAGAACGGGAACAGGAAGCCAGCTCCCTGAGCCTCATTTAGCCACTCCATCCACTGGGCCAGCGGAAACTCATGCTAATGGGCTAGTTCATCAAATGATTGGACTTAGTCCGCAGAGGCACCTGTTTAAATTTGGGGACCTCCAAGAACTTCAGGAAAAGGCCTCATTCCTCTATTAAACATAAATAAAGAGGCCCTGAGCGAGACGTGTATACACACCTGTGTCTCCGAGGGGAGAGGAAGCCCCGTCCTCTGCAAGCACCCCGCCCCGCGCCCAGCAGCTCCCGCACCGCCTCCGGCTCGGCCAGCTCTCCCGCGTGGCGCAGGGCCGTGTCCCCACAGCGGCCCCGTGAGCCTCTGGACATCACGTGCTGCCTTGTGTCTGTGTTGCAGGCGAGGTTTGATCATGGGGGTCTGGAACTCCCACACCTCCGTGGGCAACATCCTGGGGTCCTTGATTGCCGGCTACTGGGTGTCCACGTGCTGGGGCCTGTCCTTCATCGTGCCTGGGGCCATCGTGGCGGCCATGGGGGTCGTGTGCTTCCTCTTCCTCATCGAGCGTGAGTACCCGTGCCTGAGCGACCGCCACCCCGGAGTGTTTGTGAGCGGGCTGTTGCGTAGTTCTGTGCAGGCGTGTGGCGGCCCTGGCTCCCCCCCCCCCCCGCCCCATCAGGTAGACTCCTCCTTCCGGTGCCGCCTTCCCCGTTAGCTGTTTCCCTCCTGGTCATGCTGGACTTTCTGCCGTTTCCTGATTTCTGGAGTAATAGGTTGAAATTCCTTCCTCCGATCCCCCAGCCCTGCAGCGTCAGGCACGCAGGGTTCTCCTTGTGTCCGGGAGTCTCGCCACTTCCTGGGGCCTGCCACACTGCTCACCGCCGGGGGTGAGGTGCCCGGCCCGGCACCTGCTCACCCGGACCTTGTTTGCTCTCTGATACGGTCTATCTGGGACAGCGTTGTAAACCATGACACAGCCTATGACCATGTATCTTACTTGGGTGAAGAGCGTTCCATTCTAGATTCAGTTACAAGCTCGTTTGAATTGAATTTCAAATTGGTTTTTAAAATAGAGGCCCCGCAGGACAAAGGCTCTCAGATGTGCCAGCTGCGGAGAAGCTGGTGCTGCTGGAGGCCAGGGCGCTCAGGTCGCACACGCCTTCCCTGGGCCCGCGTGTCCCCGAGTTCTGGGAAAGGTCAGCCGTGCCATCTGTTTTCCTCCAGGTGGGGCCCTGCCACCTGGCTCTCCCGGTGTGCTTCACGCATTAGTCACCCGAGAGCCAGGCCCTTCCTCTTCGCCAGCGCAAGGTTCCTGGATGCAGTGCGTTGTGCTGCCCGAGGTCTGGAGTCCACCATGACTTATTCTCTTCCTTAACTGATAAGAGCTGGCTCTGAGGAGGGGGGCGTGTGGCCGTGGGCGGGAGCTTGCTGACCTGGCCTGGGATCCAAGTGCCAATTCCCTCGTAGGTCCATCAGCGGCCAGCCAGGGCAGGATTTCCAAGAATAGGAAGCGTTGGTTTGGTCTTTAGTAATCAAATGAATGAGAGCCTCCTTCCCACTGAGCCACCGCTCCTGCGGCTCCTGCCGCTCCTGCCGCTCCTGCAGCTCCTGCTGGTGTGGGGCTAGGGAGGGAGGGGCGATGCTGAGATTCTGAACAGAGGGCTTTCCTGGAACTGCCCTCCCATCATCCCCGTCACCTCCTGTCAGCTTCCTCTGATCCAGGGGTCCCCCTGCTGGCTTCCCGCTTCGTACTGTGGTGACCTTGGGGCTCTGTTTCTCCTCCTGGGTCCACTCTTGGGGCAGAAAGGCCACGAAAGGCCATGCCTGGAGCTGTCCTATGAGATCTTACCCATGTGGGGGGGCAGGTGAGCGCATCCGGACCTGCACCTGTGCCTTTGGCTTCCCTGGTCCTCCTCACCGGCAAGCCAGCTCTGACGGGGTGTCACCTTCTGTGTCACACGGGAGGGAACTCAGCTGTGGGAACATAGAGCCCTTTAGCTCAGTGTGTTTCGAGGCAATTAAGCTGTTTCACCAAAAGTTATTAAAAGACCAGCCTTCCGCCGAAACCGGTTTGGCTCAGTGGGTAGAGCGTCGGTCTGCGGACTGAAAGGTCCCAGGTTCGATTCCGGTCAAGGGCATGTACATTGGTTGCTGGCATATCCCCAGTAGGGGGTGTGCAAGAGGCAGCTGGTCAATGTTACTCTCTCATCGATGTTTCTAACTCTCTATCCCTCTCCCTTCCTCTCTATAAAAAATCAATAAAATATATTTTAATAAATAAATAAATAAATAAATAAATAAATAAATAAAAGACCAGCCTTCCGGGTGTGGGGAGGGAACAGGGCTGATGAGAGGCAGCCTCTGGACTCTGAAGAGTGAGTTTACTTCCCTCGCGCCTCCCGGCTGTGCTGGCCACCGGTGCCCACTGCACCAGAGCCATTCCCCAACTACAGGAGGGAAAAGCCCAGCTCCCAGTCTGTTCCTCTTTCCGGTGGCCGGCCTCCTGGCGTTCAGATACCAGGCGCTTTCTTGTACATCGAGGTGGATGTGGGTCCCCACTAATTTCCATTTCTAATTCACTCCATGGCACTAAGCAACTCATCACCAATGTCACCTGTACCCTTCTATGCTGAAAAGCTTTTCCTGTTCTTACATTTCCTCCCGGAACTCCTCCTTCAGACACACTTCACATGCCTGTGGCCGCGGTATGCATGTGCCGGCGTGTCTGGGTGTCCCATGTGGCTTGTTCTCCATACTGGGCAGCAGGCTCCATGCTCCCGCCACTCGCATTTGTTGGTGGCGGGGGGAGGGCAGGGGCTATGGGTTCCCTGTGGGGTGGCTGCCGCCCTGTGGCCTCCCCCCACCAGGCATGCTGCCTCGGGCCTTGTCTTTTTTCTGAAATCGCTGCTGACTGAGTACAAGTGTCAGGTGGGTCTTGTTTTGGTTTAGTGTTTGTGTTGGAGGACATGCCCGGCCCCGGGTTCACACATGACTGTATGTTTGGTTTTTCAGATCCGAAGGACATCGCCTGCTCGACCACCCTGGTGGCGGTAAGGACTCGCTCTCTGCTTTTCGTGTCCCCGCGCCAGTGACGTGAGGTGTGGTTTCTGGCTATGGGTTCAGTCATTGCTCTAACTAATGTTTTCCTCCCAGCACGCAAAGAGCTATGAGAATGGCGTGCACAGGTTTCGCCTGCAGAAGCAAGCCCTGCCTGACGAGAAGAAGCTGCTGGTGAGTCTTCCCTGAGCCGCTCAGCAGGCGGTCAGACACGCTGCCTCGGGGACCCGTCCGGGACATCCAGGTCCTTACAAAACCGGGTCTCAAATTGGTCCTTGTTAGATTTCTCTGGGTAACAGGCTAAGCTTACTTTACATTTTTAAAATCAAATTTGAAAGTCGTTCTTTCGTCCAGCAAGTGTTTGCAGCATCCCGTGAGGCGGGCACTGCTCCAGGTCAGGCTGTGCCGTGGGCATCAGTGACACATCTCGCTCCTGTGGAACTCCCATTTTGGGCTGCAGAGAGGGGAGACAGCACCAGCTAAATGCCAGGAAGACGGAGAGCAGGGAGAGGAGCAAGCTCTCAGGCGTCTCTCCTCGTAAGGGCACTAATCCCCTCCAGAGGGCTCCCCTCCTGACCAAAGGCCCACCTCCAAATACCGTGACATCAGAAACTGGGGTTTAACACAAGAATTTGGGAGGAGCACAAATATTTGGTCCACAGCATCAGGTCTTAATCGATGTCCAAATGGCTCAATATCTCTCCGATTGCTTTATCAAACTGACATCCTGGTTCATAGAGCGATGCTCAACCTCTGGGTCATGCCCACTGGGCCCTCTCCAACTGTGATTGAAGACTTGACTTTGCCCTTGACCTCAGGCCTGTGTTCTGGTGCAGCTCCTCACCATTAAAGCCGGCCATGTCTTCTGAATAAATGTCGTTCCTTCCTCTCCTGGTCCTTCTACTGAAGTCTGTTTACTAGCTGTCACCAAAGGGACAGTTACCTAGTTAGAGGCCCGGCCGCACCACAGGCGGACTCAGGGCGGACGCTACCAGGCGGTTGTTGGCCCTTCAGAGGGGTCTCTGAGCACTCACCGGGCTGCAGGAAGAGCTCACACACTGCAGGTGGCTCTTGGTGGGCAGGCAGGGTGACCCACAAGTTCAGCAGGAAAACCTGGCGTCCTCTTTCCCAGAGGGACCCGGCTCAGGCCCACAGGACCTCAGCGTGGAGTGTTCCTCAGCCCCCATCATGACTACCTTTCCTTCAGCCCTGCCTGCTTAGTGTTTGTAAACTCGTGGAGTTCTGCAGTTCTCAGCCGGGAACTTGGGCCTCCCGGGGCCTGCTCCAAGGACCCCTGTAATTGTCTGGGTGCACCCTGCGCCCCGGACTGGCTCAGAGCCCAGGAGACCCAGGGCTCAGCCAGGGTTGAGAACTGTGACTTAGTCTCCTGACCTGGACAGCTAGCATAATTCATGAGAGAAAAGTTGATTTCCAAACTCAAGTGGCAGTTCTTCATGTTCATGTATGTCATCGTCATGCTAAAGCATCACATGTGCGGTGAACGTAGCCATGTTTACCCAAAGGCCAGTCCCCTGTGCCATGTCTGCCAGCAAGTCACTTCCCGGCTCTCGGGATGGCACCCTGCTGCCCACGCGAGCTGCTGGGCTGAGCCCACGTTGCAGCTGTGGCTGTCGCCCGCCCCCAGTTGTCCCAATAGCTGTTTTTCTCTGGGAGAGAATTCTAAGTATGGAGAGACAGATATCGCAGTGCATTGTCATCTCCTTTTGTTTTGTTCTTAATAAATTGCATTTGTAATCCAGCTGGCATAGGCTGTAGTGAGATAAGTACTTACAGGCTGTTTTGTTCTGTGGGAAGTCTGAAATACAGAGAAACATTCTAAGTCCTTGAACTTCATAGTTTAGGCGTGAGCAACAGTTTCAGGCCATCTTGCTCACACTTGGAACCCCAACCCCCCTTGGGAACCACTGTTCTTTACTTTAACAGTGCTAACTTGTCCTTTAGCAATGTCCAGAACCAAAATTTACAAAATATCAGAATTGGTTTATGCATCTTGAAATAATGTTGGTTCTGATTATGTACATCCATTGTGGGCTCCTTAAAAAAATGCAGGATCATAGAAAGCATTTATTTTCATAAAAATTGCATGTAATTTCACCACTTGGTGATAATCATTGCCGGGTTAGAATTTAGCTTCTTTCTATGATACATCGCATAGTTACCTTGTTATATCTGTACACTAGAGGCCCGGTGCATGAAATTCATGCACAGGTAGGGTCCATAGGCCTGGCCAGTGATCAGGGCCGATAGGGGCCTTCTGGCTGCTGGCTGGGGCCTTCCTTCTAACTGCCATCCAGGGCTTCCCTTCCCGGGCTGCTGGCTGCCGACCAGGGCCTTTCTTCGTTCCACCCTGCCCCCTGGTGGTCAGTGCACATCATAGCGAGCAATCAAACTCCTGGTCTCCCGGTCAAACCTCTGAGGGGACACTTTTCATATTGGCCTTTTATATATATATGGATATGCACACATATATAAATATTTATAATATATGTATATATTCCTTGAAATCATGATAAAATACAATTTTGAGTATTACCATGTCATTAAAATCTAACTTTTTTTTTTATAACTACAAGATATATTATTACTATGGATGGACTTTACCAATTTTCCTCAATGGTGGTTGACATTCATTTTATTGGATAAGTAGTTTTTCATCATCCAAATTATTTTTCACAAATAGATTTCTAGACTGGCTGGGTCAGAGGGTTTTGCATGTTTAGTTGGTACTTCCTAAAAATGCGGGAAGCTAATGATTCTAAGCGATGACTGCGGTGAGAATGTTCTAGATGCCCCGAGGCTCTCAGGGGAGCCCTTAGGCATCAGGGACCCTGGCCTCCCTTCGACCGGAGGCATGACAGCCTCTTCTTTCTCTTTCCCATGGGCTCACCTTCAGGACCCAGAGGTGCAGTGCCTGCTGCTGTCAGACGGGAAGCGTGCTGTCCATCAGAACCACGTGGTCACCCTCCCGGCCGAGGGCGGGGGCAGCATGGCCGCCATCAGCTTCACCGGGGCCTTGAAAATCCCTGTAAGTACTGGCATGGGGAGAGTTTCCAAAGGCGGCGTCGGTGCATATGGCAGATGAACTGGCCTGTTGATAACTGAGCTTAGCAAAGGCACCTGTGATCAGCAATGCACAGGCCAGAGCCTCAGCAGGCCCATTCACGGGCAGCCCGGCCCTGAGCAGGGGCTGCAGTGTCTGTCTGCCTCACACTGTGTTTTAAAGAGTTTTTAAACTAGTTGTCTCCACTTAGAAATTCAGAAATGTCATAGACACACAGGCCTCTCATCTTCCCTTGTAAACCCGAGTCTCTGGCCCCACTGGGCCTCCATACCCTGTGTCACTCCCTCCCTCCCAGCCGCCTGCTGGCCCCTGAGGACCTGCCGTGGCCCCTGGGAGGCGCTGGCCTGCGTTCTGCTCTTTGGGATGGGCCCGCTCCACTTTCTTCACCCATGAAAGTGCTTTAGGAGCCCAGACCTGGTCTCACTGACCGTGTTCTACCAGGAAGGAGGGTGAGGGGTGCAGACAGAAGCTGATGGGCCACAGAACCAGGCTTGTTCTTTGTTTAAAGCTGAGGAGAGATATTGTATATTTAATAGATGTATATTTTAAATATAGGCATAATTCAGTCAAGGGCGCTGCAGCCCAGCCTGGCCGCCCGCCATTGAAAGAGAGAGAGCTCTGGGCTGGCCTGCAGAAAACACTGGTTTTAAATAGGAGTTTATTTTAAAAAGTGTCTTGTTAACAACTAGTAACATTTCTGTTGTACCTATTGTGCAGCGCCCAAATACTTTTACTGAAAGAGATGTACACACTAGTTAAGAAATGCAAATGGGTTTGAACAGAGAGCAGGCTGAGAGCCCTGGCCTCGGAGGAGCTGGGTGTCCCGGCAAGTGTCAGCCACTCGGAGCCCCCACTCCCTCATCATCACTCGGCAGAGTGTGATGCTTACTGCTGTTCAAGATTGAAGGAGCACAATGCCAGCTACACAGTGAGGGTGCAGTAAGTCACACACACCCCCTCCGGCTGGGGTATCCCCTGTGCTCCCAGCACTGAGCTCCTGGACGAGCTCGGGCGTAGAGGAGTCCTCCAGCCACTGACGTGGACAGCGCGCGCTTCACCTCGCTGTGGCGGGCCTGGGCACTGCCAGCCCGCCCAGAGCTGTGGCGAGTATGGGCGTCGGGGCATTGTGGCTCAGTCGCACCCTGAAGTGAACACAGGGAGTGCACCTTTGGGGTCAGCAGGCTCGCTCTCTTTCAGGGTGTGGTCGAGTTCTCCCTGTGCCTGCTCTTTGCGAAGCTGGTCAGCTACACGTTCCTCTTCTGGCTCCCTCTCTACATCACAAACGTCGGTGAGTGCCTGTGGCTGGAAGCGCTCGCTTGGGTTCTGTGCGGAGGCTGTGACCGAACTCCCTTTCTCGGCTGGTCCACGATGCATGGTGATGTGAGAGACACTTTGAACCCAGCGGCATGAGTAGTGGACATGTACAGACACAGAGGCAGCTGTGCCGGGCACGTTTTGTTGCCATGGCAATAACCTTGATGGGTTAAAGGGCTGGCATGCGTGTCCCAGCTGTGGCTGCTGGTTCTGCGGGGTCTCCTGTTCCGGGGCAGCCTGCGTTTAAATCTGGTTCCCTCAGATGTTGGGCCCGGCAGCTGGCGAGCAGGAGCAGAGGCCCCGGGGAGCTGAGATAATAAGTGTGATGGTCTGACCTGGAAATTGCTTCCTGGGGATGAGCTCCAATTTGAGGGAAGAACAGAGAGTATGTCTTACTTCCAAAGTCCAGCAGGGCTGGCGCTGAAGGTGGTGACAGAACGCACCAGCTCAATACCAGTGTGTGACCACACAGGAAAGGCAAGAGGGGTCCAGACGTTCCTCAGAGAAAAGATCCCGCGGCCGGGGGCTGCAGCCTCGGCTGAAAGGGGATGAGGATGGGCAGGGAAGGACGGTCAAATAGGACCCCGAATGTCTGGGTGTCCCCCTGAGAGGTAGAGAGATGCCAGCTCTGCTGAATGGACGGGGAGGAGACACGTGGAATGTGGGTTTGCAGGGTGCAGATCGCATGGTTCCGAGTGTCATGAGGACAAGCGGACGTGGCCTGTGCCCGAGCAGGAGGGCTGGATGTCACAGGATGGAGGCGGAGGGGACAGTGAGGGGCAGGGCCTGTGGGGGGTAGGGAAGGCAGTCAGGAGCTCGGGGATCCTTCCCTGTCTAGCGACCCCACTTCTGTCCTGTGCTGCATGGAACACTGGCGACACTGAGCCAAAGGGGGCGCCAGTGAGACTCGGAGGGACCCGTGCTCATTTGGGGGCGAGTGTTTAGGTCTCATCTTCCTGTGAGTCCCCCCACGGGCCGGGCTGCTGGTTCTCTGCCGTCGGAGTTAGCGGGCTGCTCCTCGGAGCGGATCAGCTTAGGGGGCAGAAGGACGTGGTGGTAGCATTTTCCCCACAGCGACACCTTCATTCTGACAGATCACCTGGACGCCAAGAAGGCGGGCGAGCTGTCCACCCTGTTTGACGTGGGCGGGATCTTCGGTGAGTCCCTCCCCCTGCTCCGTGGGGACAGGCAGTGGCATGTAAGCACCAGGGCTGGGACCCCTCAGAGCTGACTTCCTGAGAGGACGGTGTGCCCCAAGATGTCCCGCCTGAGTGGGCGTGCCCCCCCGCGTCTGGCTCTGCCTCTGCCTGTGAGCTCCGTCAGACAGGCCAGCGGGCGGCCAGCGGGCGGTGGTGGTGACCTGGCAGCGGGGGCTCTCGGGCCTGAGGCAGACCCGGAGCTCCCACGTTGTCTCCCCGGGAGGTGTCTCCGGCCACTGTGTCTGACCACAGCACATCGGCCTGTTCGGAGGTCAGGCATCTCTGAGGCGGCTTCCTGCTAACGGGACGTGCAAGGGGACTTGGGCAGGGACGGCTGTGCCTGCGTGCGTATCCTGCTTCCTCTCCGGGGGCCTCGCCCGGGGCGGCGGCCCTCAGCACCCCCCTCTGCACGCAGGTGGCATCCTGGCGGGAGTCATCTCGGACCGGCTGGAGAAGAGGGCCTCCACCTGCGGGCTGATGCTGCTGCTCGCGGCCCCGACGGTGAGCTGCCCCTTCTCCCTACCCCTGCCACCCCGCTCTGTCCTCCACCAGCGAGCACTCTCCGCCTCCCAGGCCACTCCTTCCATGGCTCAGACCTCCCTCCGCAAACCCCGTGGGCCTGCAGAGCCCCAGCCTTCCCCACTCACTGCACACGGGGCCCTCCCCACTTCTTCCCCCAGACTCCCACTGACCCTCCGGATCCCACGCCATCCCCTTCCCATCCGCGCTGACCCCGCCACCGTGTTCGCAGCGGCCATGCTGCTTTTTGGCATTCGGTGGCTTTCCGCCCTGCAGCTCCGTTCCTTGTCTGCAAGTGAGACAGCAGCGGCACCTCATTGTCAGTGAGGGTTAAATGAAGCATTGTATCGCGGCTGTCTCTACAACATGTTACATGTAACATTGTTACGCCCCAACTCAGGTTGTGATTATCTGGTCTGCCCCTCCACTGGGCTGTGCTTGTCCCCAGACCCCGCTAGTTTTCTGTCATCTTGGGTGGCAGACACTGCCCAGCAGACACTCAGAGAACCTTCACAAAGGAACTGACTGCGTGTGGCCCCCAGGCCTCGGGCCCCCACTTCCCCAGTGCCGCTGTGGGTCAGTGGTTAGACTCCAGGAGAACTGTCCCAACCCAGTCCTCTGGCCCAGGAGCTCAGAGGAGGAAGTGCCGCAGGGTCCCCCAACTCAGCAAGCGAGACTGGGACCTGCATGTCGGGGACAAGGCCAGTGGCTTCTGTGCCAGCCCCTCCACAGACGCCGCCTTCAGCCCGCCCAGCCCGGGAGCGGGGCCTCCATTCCTTTCAGGGCTGCCCCGGTCTGCTTGGCTCCTGAGAACCACCCGCCCAGCTTCTCGGAAGCACAGACCCCAGGGCACCCTCTCGGCCCCTTGTCGTAACCCCCTGCTGCCCTGTTTTCGCCATTCACAGCTCTACATCTTCTCCACCATCAGCAGAATGGGGCTGGAAGCCACCGTCGGTGAGTCCTCAGGCCCCGCTCTTCTCTCCCCCGTCTCCTCACCCCACAGCTGGTGCAGTGAGGTGAAAACTAACCAAGGAGCCCTCAGCTGGTGTGCCGGGAGCATTGGGCGAGGCTGAGCCAGTCCGCGTGCCCCTCTGGGTGGGGGCGTGGGAGAGGCCCACGGGCTCCTGCTCCTGGCACAGGCCAGCCTGTCCGCAGGGTGAGAGCCCATGTGGGAGGGGCAGGCCGCCTGGCCTCGGGCAGGGACGGGCCTCAGTGCCCGGTGGCCAGGAGCCGCCCAGAGGCCAGATGTCCCCTGCACCCCGGCAGGTGAGAGCAGGCAGGCGCGAGGCAGGCAGCTCCAGCTTCCTCCCAGCTGGCTCCTGTCACCGCCATTCTGGGGCTGTTTAACTCGCACTGTCACCCCATGGCTCTGACACTTAGAAATATTCTTTCCACCCTAACAAGCCAGCAGGGGGATGGCGGGGTGAAGGCTGAGTGTGACCCCAGGGAAGGTACGGGGAAGCAGGTTGCTCATGGGGGCTATCCGGAGGTTGCTGCTACCCCTGGCCCAAAAGCCTCCGCACAGAGGAGGTGGCCTGGAGGGCGGTTTAGGAGGGAACCATTTCAGAAACGGGCACCATGGCACCTCGGGGTCTCCGCCCGTTCCCTCGGAGTGGGTGCAGGGCAGGCCTGCCACTGCAGATAAGGCTGTGGCTGGTCATGGCCAGCAGACCACAGGGGCATTTGCTATCAGGGGGGCACATGTGTGGTCACGTGTGCACTCGGTGCTCCAGGTTCGAGCCCCCTCAGTGTGTTGGCAGCTGCTGTCCATGGAGGTGGAAGAGCGGAGTTCCGGGTCCGAGCACAGCCTGACTCGGGGGAAAGTGGCTGGACTTGCCAAGCAGGTCTCAGGGCAGCTCTAAAGGGATTTGTTTATGACGATTGTGCTGGCCGGCCCCCCGCCATGGGCTTGTGGGCCACCTTCCCAGCATCCCCTGGGGTAGGACCCCTTTGTGATGCCGGCTGCCCACCTCGGGTTTGCTGAGACTCCCTAACTCCCCCGTGGTTTCCGGTTCCCACAGCCATGCTGCTGCTCTGCGGGGCCCTGGTCAGCGGGCCGTATGCGCTCATCACCACCGCCGTCTCCGCAGACCTGGTGAGTGACACGCAGAGCTGGGGGACAGGAGGGCAAGTGCTGGCCGAGGGGTCAAGGTCAGTGGCAATAGTGGTAAGCCATGTCGACACGTGTGCCCTTGATACGAAGGGCCGAAAATGGCACTTATGGTCTAGTTTTTCTTTCCTAAACCCTCCTCCTCCCATCTAATATGAGGAAAATAGACAGATCCCAGCAGAGGGCATCCTACCCCTCACAGCTGTCCAGGCCGACAGAACAAGGGAATTTTGGGAATTCGTCATAGCCAACACGATGACTCAAGGTCACGTGGGTTCCTGGACGGGAACCTGGGACAGGAAGAGATGGAATTAAACATCCAATAAAAAGCCAATGCTCTCCGAATAACGTATAGATTTTAGTTAATGGCCTCCATGCGGGGTCGTTAATTCTAACAGACATAGGATGGCCGTGTGAGGAGTGAGTGAGGGGAAGTGGGCACAGGACTGACAGCCGGTCTGTCCAGGGCGGGTTCAGAGGGCAGAGGCCACGCCCAGAGCTGCCCTGCAGAGTTCCGTGCGGGTGCCCTGGGGAAGGCGAGGCTCATTTCTCCCCCGATGCTCCTGGGACACTCTTTACCCCGTTTCCCTCTCTCCAGGGGACTCACAAAAGTCTGAAAGGAAACTCCCACGCCCTCGCCACCGTGACCGCCATCATCGACGGCACCGGGTCTGTAGGTACGTGGGCTTTTTTAGCTCTAAAATTTAATTGTCACAGGGGAACCGCACGGTCCCGTCCTAATTAACAGATGCCACGATTCCGATTGCTTTGGTGACCTTGGGATCTACCGGCCTTCTTAAAATACGAGCAGAGCAGAAGCGCGTGCAAGCCCAGGGGACGGGGGGTGGCACCGTCTGTCCTCTGGCCGGTGGTTCTGGAGACGACATGCTGGAACACTTTTCATCCGTGTGAGAGCACCCAGGGCTTCCTATGCCACCTGTCAGCACACTCCGCCCGGCCCGCGGCCCACTGCCCGGGACTGTGTCGCCGCCTCTGGGACAGACTCTATGGAAATGGAAACGGCAGGAACACTAACAGGCCCCAAGGCGAGCCGGACTCCAGTGTCCCCAGCCTCGCTGAGGTGCCGGGAGACCGTTCAGTAGCATGTTCTGAAGGACAGAAAGGTGGTCAAATACGCAGCTCATCCTCGGAGAGGGACAAGTGGGCCCTGTAACCACCAGCCTGTTCTCGTCAGCCAGTCCCGAGGCTGGCAGCAGCGGGCAGTGCCCTTGCCCTTCCTGGAGCTTTCACGGGCACCGTGACGGCTCCCGGCGGAGGTCCGGAGCCACCTGTGCCTGCCCTTGGCCACCCGTTGTCCAGGAGACAGGCTCAAACCTCCGTGTCCCCCGGGGTCAGAGCAGCCCCGTGTTTGTCCTCATCGTTGGTGCCTTCCTGTTGCCGGATCCGGGGGTGACTTTGAATGTGCTGGACGGGGCTCATGCCCACCTCTGGGATGTCTGTTTTCACGTGAGATCATCCCCCTGGGGTGTCTCTGCCCCCTGGCGTCTGCAGGCAGGCAGCTCAACTCCCCGCATGGAGCAGGCCTGCTCTCCTGGCTCACGTGGCCCCCGGGGAACTTCCACAGCTGGAGGCCATGCCCGTGGGAAGTGGGACGGGGGCGGACTGGGACTGTCCAGCCTGCGCTCCGCCTCCTGCCCCGGAGACGGCATAGGTCCGTCCACTCCCCCTGTGAGCACTGGTAGAGGCCATCACACCGGGTTGCTGCCAGAAAGCAAGGATGGGGCTCAACCAGAAAAGGAATGCGGAGAAAAGCACGTCTGTCTTGATATTCTCAAAGCAAGAGGGAAGCAGAGCTAGCTGCTTGAGAGGGAGTCGCTGCACCTGCAAAGGAGCCGCTCTGAGCTGTGTGGGAGAAGCCCAAGCACAGCTCTGAGCCCCGTGACCCCACAGAGGATGAAAGAGGCCGCCCGAACCACGTGTGACCCCTCCCTGACCGCAGCCCTCGCTGGCGTGGCGGATGGTCATGCCCACACGCGGAGGCCTGGCAGCGACCCGGACCACCAGGCTCTGCCGCTCCAGGGCACAGGCCCTGAGGATGCGGTCACCATGGAAACAGCACACGCTTGTCCACCGCTGTGTCTCCCTCATTATTTCTCTCCGGAAGTGCTGCCCAGCGTGGCAAAGCAGAGAAAGGCTCAAGGGGAAGTGCCCGCCGGCAGGGCCTCAGTGTCTGAATTCTGCCGTCGCTTGGAGAGTTAATCCTAACGGAATTTGAGGTGGGAGCACGCCGGGCCGCATGGAGGAGTCCAAGTGGTGCTTAGCCCAGGCTCCCGTCTTTATCTCTGAGACCTCTCTCCGCCCGCTGTGCCCTGGGCACCGGGGTCCCTCGGTCTGTGCACACGACCTCATCGCTGGCACAGAGGCCTCTATTTGTCTTTGTTACTTTTTTTTTCTGCTATTTTCTGTGGTTGTTTTTTGTTTGTTTGTTTGTTTGTTTGTTTGTTTTCTGGAAAATTTACTCTTCAGATGATGAACTTTCTGGCTTGACCTTCCATTTTCTTTTCTTTCCTTCCTCCTGCACCGTCTTTTTCTCCTTTCTCAGAGGCGTTCTCGGCGGCCCGACCTTTGCAGGGCCCTCCCCTCTGGCTCGCGTGGTGCTAATATTCACCAGGCTCGCCTGCCCTTGGCGTGGCCTCCTCTTACGGCCTGGCTGCGGTTAGGCCGAGGCATTGACATTGCTGACCCGGTTTCAGGCACAGAAGTAGTGTTTCGGATGGCTCAGCTACGTGTCCGTTAGCTCGGACGATAGCACACTCCTGGATTTCCTCCTCCCCGGTCTGGGCATTTCCTGCTCATTTGCTTCGCTGAGCGTGCCTCAGATACGGTCGGATCTTGGCCCGGCCCTTCATACATCCGTGCTTCAGGACGAGCCGCTGAGCACCTACGAGAAGCCCTGCTCGTGGGTGGGCATGTCACTGCTGGTCCTCAGGGCGTGGGTCCGCCGGGAATCTGGAGGAGACGCCCCAGTGCCCAGGGGGTGCAGGGCATTGGCTGCTGGCATTCTGCTGTGTGGGAGGTCAGGGCGGTGGCCTCCCCCGCACTCCCCGGTGCCTGGCTGCGGACGCATCCCGCCCCGCATGGGCCTTGGTGTCCGGGGCCCAGAGCCCCCAGCGCAAATCCTCCAAAGGTTAAGCTGTGCTCTCCTGCAGGAGTGGGGGTTTCAGGGGGTGTGCACTGGGGTATGACGTTGGGGAGGAGAAGCCTGGGAGGGGGGTGGAGGGACATACAGAGCAGTGCTTTAGACAAGAAAACAGCCAACTCCCATTTTCCTCCCGCCACTCCCCCTCCACCCTCTGCTCCTCCCACCCTCCCCTGCTCCTGGGCCTGGACGGGCCTGGCTCTGAGCAGGTGTCCCTGCGTCTTCGTCTAGAACCGTGGTCGGCAAACTGCGGCTCAAGAGCCACATGCGGCTCTTTGGCCCCTTGGTGTGGCTCTTCCACAACATACCACAGCCTAGGCGAGTCTATTTTGAAGAAGTGGCCTTAGAAAAAGTTTAAGTTTAAAAAATTTGGCTCTCAAAAGAAATGTCAATCATTGTACTGTTGGTATTTGGCTCTGTTGACTAATGAGTTTGCCAACCACTGCTCTAGGACAGGGAAGTAGCACCTGCCATGTCTGTTGTCGTGTCCTATAAAACCCATCCTCCAGGGACCGGCGCCTCCTCTCACCTCCCTTCTCTTTGTGGGTTTATGATTTTTTAAATTCATTTGTGGTGTTTGGGAGGTTATAGAACAACTTACCGTGTTTACCTGGAAGTTCTCCTGAGACAGAGAAAACTACAGTCACATCTTGGGTGATAAAAGTAGTACGTGCCCTTTGCAAGCACTTGCAGGAGTGTCAGCACATATGTAATAAGGTGGGAACCTCCATCTCTGAGACTGAACCTCAGATTTCACACCTTGGTGTGAACGCTTCCTATTTCTCCCCCATCAGAAAGTTCCCCATCCACACACGTATCACAATAATTCCATCTCCTGCGGGAGAATGAATCACCAAACCCAGTGCAGACAATCTTGCACAGGGACCTTTGGGCATTTTGAGGAATATTTGTTTTGTTTTTATAATTCTTTAAAAAATTGTGGTCATAATTTTAGACTTAAGAAAAGTTGCAAACAAGCACAGAGAATTCACACAGCGTTTGCGTTAGCATCTCCCCCATGCTCTCACCCCATACATTTACAACACGCACCTGTCCACACACATGTGCACTTATGGACACATAAGCATCTTTTCTCTAAACCTCTTAAGAGTAAACTGCATTCATGCTTCCCCTTTACCACTAACTGTGTAGTCAGTATGTTTACCCTGAAACCAGGAACTCCCTGGCATGAGCTCAGAACAATGATCAGAATCAGGAAATTAACATGGAAACTTTATTAGTATCTGTGCACCTAACATTTCTCCACATAATACTTTTTATAGCATTAGATTCAGATTTCTTCATTATAAAATGTTTCAATAGGATTATTGGGTCAAAAGAGCATTTTAATGACAACCCATATTTTAGATTTGCTTCTAGCAAAAGGTTGGGCCACCCGTGCCCTCGGCAGGACTGACTATAATTAAGCTTCTTCCCCCTCACCACTCCAACCGGTGAGGATGCCACGCTGCTGTTGGCGTGCTTTTGCTCATTTGTCAGCGAGGGTCTGAGCCCCGCTTGGCGCTGCACACGGTCTGCCCCAGACGGTCCTCACGCAGGGCACATGCCTCTTGCCTCGTTTCAGGAGCGGCCCTGGGCCCTCTGCTGGCCGGGCTCATCTCCCCGTCAGGATGGAACAACGTGTTCTACATGCTGATGTTTGCCGACGCCTGTGCCTTACTGGTGAGTCCGGCTCCACGTCCGAGCTGCCTTTCCAGGGCGCCTCTGTGTGGCGCCTTCCCCCAGGGCTCCGGCAACCCTCAGGGACGGCGGGTCTTGGTCGTCGTCACTTCTCTAAGTGTCCAGACCCTTCCTCTTCCTGGTTTAAACATGGCTGCAGGCCATGCAGAGAGGCAAAGTGCAGGCCCCCTGGGGGTCCCGGCCAAGTCACCTGCAGGCCAGGGGGACTGCCATGGCGTGTGGTCAGACGGGCGGCCGGGCTCGCGTCCACCAGCCCACCCTCCGCAGTGCATGCAGCGGCCAGGCTGGCGGGGCCCCCTAGGGAGCTGGACTTCCTCATCTTTCAGAAGCTGTGCTCTGTCCTTCAGAATTGTCACACCGCGTAGGGCTTATCCGACACTAACAAGCAGCAGGTATTTTCCTCTCTCAGTGATCTGCTTTTTATAATCACAGGCTGCTTCCCGCTGACACTTTCCACGTTTGGAACTCGGTAGAATTGATGTCAGAAAAATGCCTCTTCTCTCTAGTCTGTACATTCGGGGGCTTCTAAGCTCCCGTTTGAACCTGAAGCCTCCAAGTAAACCAGCATCCCTGCCCCCGGCTTCTGGCTGGGGTTCTGGCTGAGGCTCGGTCCTGGGTCCTGCGTGACTGTGTGGGTTTCACACCATCCCCCCAAGTCTCCCCCAGTGCCCGCTGCCTTCGCCCGCTGGCACAGTGTCCCAGACACAGACGTCCCTCGGGGACCCGTCCCGAGCCCCTGGGCACTGCCCACCGTGGGGGCTGGTGTCACACTGAGGAAAGAGCAGAGGCACACAGAGAAAACTGGTTCAATGCGGGCGGTGCCAGTCCTTAGTCTGCACTTGGGAGCTGGGTCTGAGCCCTCTCGACATGAAGGTCACGAAGGCGAAGAGCTCGCTCGGCCAGGGCACAGGCTGCGCTGCCTCGGTTTCCCCGGCAGCTCCAGCAGCGCGTGGGGGCCGTGGGGCGGGCAGCCAGCTCCACGTCCCGTCGGGCTGGGCTGTTCCCAGGACGCCGCCTCAGCTCCCAGTGCCCAGGCTGAAGGCCGGCCTGGCCCTGAGCCACCTGCGGCTCCCAGCCCCCCACCCCCACCCCCCCCATGTCACCAGGCAGGGGTCACCTTGTCCTACTTTGTCTTTTCCAACGGGGACATGTATGGTGGGGCTCCCTCATCTTACACGTGGCCTGTGCCTGGCGTCACTCAGGCTGCGGTCTCTCCTGCAGCCTCACTCCCCGCGGCGCGTCCTCCACGGGGCTCCGTGAGCAGCAGCCCTGCCCGGGCCTCCTGCCTGTGTGCAGCCTCGGGCCTTTCTGTTCCGGAAACGTGTCCCTGGGAGGCGCTGTGTGTGCTGGGAGAGCCCCGGAGGCGCTCCCGCGGGCAGGGCAGGGTCTGCAGTAACGGCATGGCCGCACCTGGGGTCTCGGCACTCGGCAGTGACTGTGGTCTTGTCTGTGTTTGGGTGCAGTTCCTGATCCGCCTCATACACAAGGAGCTGAGCTGCCCAGGGTCAGCGACAGGGCATCAAGTTCCGTAAGTCCCCCCTCCCCCGCCTTCTTCCCTCCCCCCGTCCCTCTATCCCCCCTCCTCCCGGTAATCACAGCGCTGCCTCAGAGGCCGCTCTGGCTTATCTGCCGCCCACACCTGGCTGCTCTAACGAAAGAAAGACAGCTCCCCGCTCCCCCTCATCCCACAGCTCGCCAGCTCCCCTTTTCCTTTCTCACAAACGGCTGCTGTGGATCGATCCTGGTCATCTCCCCTCCAGATCGAGTGAAAGACGGGGAGACGGGAGGCTGTCTCCTTTGTTCTCAGGGAGCTGGGCTGCTGGGCTCTTGTTCTCAGGGGCAGCCAGAGCTCAGCCCCCTGCCCCCTTCCTGGCCCCACTCTGGCCTCCAGAGCTGTGGGGTGGGGTGGGCGGGGCTGAGCGGGAAGCCCCCGCAGAGGGGAGGGAAGCGGCACTCCCTCCGAGGGGCTTGTGCGGGGCCAGGGGCGTCTGTCCTCCGACTGCCTGTCAGTTTGACCAGCTGCTATTTCGCCCTTTGCTTCCAGGTTTAAGGAACACTGACCCCTCGGTCCGCAGAGGGACGCCGGGCCGTCCACACGCTGTCTTTCAAGGAAAAGGACAAATAAAGGATCCTGTGTTGAAAAGAATGACTCACTCCTGCCTTTTGCACACGCACCTGGACAAGGCACAAAGCCACCTCGGGGACTCCCGCGCTGTGTCAGGCGGGCCTGGCGCTCGGGACCATGGCGACCCGGGGCACCTGGCAGGTGCTGTGGGACACCCAGGTGCCCTGTCTCTCAGGTATTTCGGCGTGGAACGCTAGAATGGGGTGCGTGCCCGAGGGCGGGGACCCCCAGGACACGCGTGGAAGACAGTCAGCTCCAGCCAGCAAACAGCCCCTTCCCAGACGGAGCCGCACAGCTGGGTCAGAACCCACGGAGTCAGACGCCGGCACTTCCTCTCTGTGCCCACCTGCAGCCACTGTGAGACGAGCAGCGATGACGCGTCCACGCCTGCGGGCCCTGGGGCCCCCGGATTCCTGTCACCCCAGCTCCAAGGGCCCTGACACTGCTGGTCCCCGTGGGGTCCGGAAAGACGGGGCGGGGGGCTGAGGGCGGAGGGGGAGGCACTGGCAGCGGGCGGGTCCCCGTGCGGAATGTGTGCCCTCCCCCAGGCCAGACCCCCGGGCCGGGTTTGTTTATTTATTGGAGTGTGTGCTGGGCCGTGGGGGCCGGCACACAGGGCATTTGTTATTTATTGACAGGCTGATTGTTTCGTGGCCACTATGCTCTCGGTTGTTGCCTAGCAAAACACTTACCTACCCTTTGAAATAAAATGTTTTTTAAAAAACTCAATCAGAACGGTGATTGTTCCTGCTCGCTCTCCAATAGAACTGCGTGTCCCTGGTTTTCTGTTCCCGCAGAGAAGGGCCGCCCTGCTGGGGAGCAGGCCGAGCTTCCTTTAAATACAGGATGATTTGTAAATCATGCGATCGCAGGCATATGCCAAGATTCGTCTTTGACCGTGAAATGTCACACAGGGGAGGAGCGGGCTGCACTGGAGGGTGCACGCTGGAGGGCAGGCTTTCAGACTGCCCTGCCCTGGCATCTTCTGAGCCTGCCTGACGCACTTTTTCCTCAGAAGGATGCCGAGGATAGCACTCTCTGCTGCCCCTTCACAGCGGTCAAGGTCACCACCAATGTCAAGGTCACCACCATCATTCCCACGAGGGCCAGAGAAGGGCCAGGCATGATGGAGGTCTTCTGAATGGCCCTTGTCCTCACAAGCAGGCTGGCTTTTTCATAACAGAAGTGACTGACACATTTAAAGAGTTTCCTCCTCCTAAAAATAAAAAGTTCCATAAACACCACGTGGATTCCATACAGTTTCCTACACACAGTTCACTCAGCTCACAGGCTTGTTTCTCTTTTCCATCCTGTGCTTGGTCCCTTACCTCCAGCAGCTTCCTTTTCCTGGGTCCGGGTGCCTGGCTCTCTGCTGCCCCTCCGGGCCCTGCCCATGGGGGTCAAGGTGGCCGCACTGGTCTGTGCCCCTGCGGCTGCAGCCCCCCGCTCACCACCTCTGTCCTCGGTGCCCACTTATAAGTTAAATTGAATCAATGAAGGGAGAGCTGAGACCTATAAACGGGCCATTCAGTGATACACCTAGAATTCTTTCCGTCCTCTCTGACCTCATCAGAGGCCGAGGTCCAGGTGAGTGGACCCACTTCCTGTTTGCCCCTCCCCGAGAACAGCCACCATCGGGAGTGGAGTGACAGGCAGCTGGAGGCAGCGTTTGGCCTCCCCGCTCGGGCACAGGTATGGAGGCCATCCTCAGCCACGGAGGATGGGAGGCTGTTAGGAACGGAGAGCCTGCCCCTTTTGAAAAGGAGGAAGAATGCAGAAACAGGTTTGGCTCAGTGGTAGAGTGTCAGTCTGTGGACTGAAAGGTCCCAGGTTCAGTTCCGGTCAAGGGCATGTACCTGGGTTGCGGGCACATCCCCAGTAGGAGGTGTGCAAGAGGCAGCTGGTCTATGTTTCTCTCTCATCGACATTTCTAGCTCTCTATCCCTCTCCCTTCCTCTCTGTAAAAAATCAATAAAATGTATTTTTTGAAAAAGGAGGAAGATGGACCCACAGCCAAGTTGTAAAGCGGGTCAGCTGAAACACCTTCTCCATCCATGATGGGAAGATTTCATCACGGCTTTTAGGGGAAAGGTGTGTGATGTGAACGTAACAACACACTGCGCTTCGCCTGATCCGAGATTCCCCATTCACATCCGCACAAAGCTCCAGGGCGATTGAGACGCAGCCTGGTGACGGGCTGTGAAAGAGCCGGGTGGGACCACAGTCACGGAGCACAGCAGCCTCACAAACAAGCCCGCCAAAGTCAAAAGCCAGGCCCACCCCTGCACCGGCAGCTGGAAAAGCCACGGAGACAAAATTACTAGACAAACCAACTGAAAAGAAACACAAGTGCTAACGTCTCATCGTTAGATTCTATCGGCATGAAACCTCTCGGCCACATCCCTGCGGGAGCTGGTGAGTGCTCCCTCGGTCTCCGCGTGTCTGATCGGGAGCCGGAGCAGCACAGGGCCGGGCCTGGCCCACGGACCACACTTGGAGGAACGGCAGAGAGGGGGGCGTGGGCTGTGTGGCCGTGTGGCTGGGGGGAGGCTGCAGGGAGAGCAGAGGGGAGACTGGCATGGGCATGCAGGCGGGTGCTGCTGGGAATTGCCCACAGTGTGTCGTGGGGACTGTCCCCAAGCAGCCTGGGCACCCCGGGACCTGTGTGGGCCTACGCTTCTGCAATCGGGATCCTGTGCCAAATGGAAACAGGAACCCCTGGTTCAAAAGCAGGCAGAGGTGCTGTTCAGGGTACTGAAATGTAAAAGGCTTTCCTGTCTTCTGCCGTAGGAGGCGGTAGGAGGAGGGGTCACAGGAGGGGGGGGTCTCATCTCCGGTCCCCAGCACCCGTTCGCTGTCCCACCAGCTTCACTGACAAACCACAAAGGCAGAGAAGACATTATTCAGAATTTCAACACGCCGACTGCAGAGCCAACCGCAGAGCATTCAGCCCCAAGCACGGCCCTTTGAGTGCAGGTCCCCTGGGACTGCACGGGTCACGTGCCCATGTCGCTGACACAAACTTCCAGTGGGACCCGCGGGCCAGGGTAGAGCTGGGCTGGTCCTGGCAGCCCCCAGGGACAGAGCCAGGGAGGAGGGGTGGGCCCACCTGTCTCCCTCCCTGCAGGGCCCCTGCATATGGCGGAGCCAGTTAGGGGGAAAGCTGCCTGGAGGCTTCCTTCTCCTGTGTGTTCTAGAATGTTCTGCCCTTCAGAGAACAAATGAACCATGCGCTCCTCCTCCCAGGCCTCCCCCAGGTGGGGCCGTCAGCCTTGTCATCCTGTACCATCACTGGGTGTCACTGTCACCTGAGGCCCACACCCTCTGCTGTGCTTACTACTTGGAGTCACACGAAGCCTGTAGCCTAAGACACACATGTCATTCTGGCCAAAGCACTTCTTTCTGCCCCGAAGCAGATGAGAGTGAGGCCCACACAGGGGTTGGGTCTGCACCGGGAACCTGGGTGCTTTAGTGGACACGCGAGAAACAGGCGGTTTGCCTCCTGGGTGTCCACGGCAAGCACTTACTCTGTAAACACGTGGGACCCCGAGACTGAGGAGCCTCAGCATCGCGTCACGGAGGCCCAGGCCGTCCGGGAGCCCCGGCCGCCTCTGTGTGCAGTAGCCGTACATGCACCGCATGTGACAGTATCCAGGACAAGGGGAGGGAGGATTGCCAGGCCCAGAACAGGCCCCTAGGCCCTCCCTGCTCTCAGAAGCAAGCACGACTCTGACCTTCATGTTGTTCATTTAACACGGGGAGTGAGGGTGAGCGGCGACCGCAGGCCTCCCGGCCTCTGGGGCTCCTCTTCCTCTTTATAGCTTTGGCCCCGTTGGCCCAGACAACAAGCAAACAAGTGAGCTGGCCATTCCAGGGGGCCGGGTCTAGGGAGAAATTAAACCAGGACCCGGGCAGGGAGGGGGAGAAGGCATTTTATTCCTGGCGGCTGTCTCTGAGGACGGAATAGCTGAGCAGGAAATCCAGTGAACAGTGGAGCGAACCTGCAGTGGAAGTCTTAATGGGACTTTTCCAGACAAGCGGGGCCGAGGGAGGAGGACTGGCGAGGGGCGGGGGAGGGGGGAGGCGTGAGAGGGAGGGGGGAGGCGTGGAGAGCAGGCCAGGTCCCGGTGTGCAGAGGTAGATGAGGGCGGGTGAAGTGGGCTCGGGGATGGGGACCCGGGGGAGGGTGCTGGGTAGAGCAGAGGCTCTGGAGAGGGTGCCAATGCGGGCCGAGACGAGGGCCAGTGTGACGAGGGCGCTGAGCGGGCGCAGGGCAGGTGGCGCCGGGGAATTGCCGGACGGGAGACAGTGCGGAGAGGCAGACACGGAAGGGCCGGAGGAAAGCCAGTCCGGGGGGCAGAGTCCCGGGTTCTCTTTTGGTCAGACAATCAGTTTCAGAGCAGAGGGCGACGCCAGGGGCTGCTTGATAGCTGAGGAAACCGAGGCCCAAACAGAGAGGCAACATGGAAGCCAGGTGGGTCGCCCTGGCCTGTGCTATCCGCCATCCTGTTAACAGTGCGGAGTCCAGCTGGCCTCTGCCCCAGGTGCCCTGGAGGTGGCCACTGTGTCTCTCACAATGTCCCAAACCGGAGGCCATCCTCCTGCCATGACCACAGCTATCACTGCAGACTCGGGGTGGGTGCGGGCGGTGCTGGGGATCCAGGCAGGGGCTGAGGGGGTGGGCAGGGGCACAGACTGAGGACAAGGTGACTCTTCAGGGCCTGCCAGCTGCTCCTGCCTGGGTCCGAGAGGCTGAGGGCCCGCTTTTTGTTGTTTGTTTCCTTCTTTTGTTCTGATAGAACCCGGTTCCTTTGCTGCCACAAGAGGGCCCCTGAGAGCTGGCTCACCGATGGGCCGGGAGGACACACCCAGGGCAGCGTCCCCTGCAGGGCAGCGCCCAGCAGATCCCCCAGCGCTCCCCGCAGGGCCGGGGCGTCAGAGGGTACGATTGCTCCTCCAGGCGCATTTCAGGGGTGTGAGGACCGAGGGGCAGGCGGTGTGTGCTTCAGACGGCCAGCGCCCTCGGAGCCAGGTGGGCCTGCAGCAGAGGGAAGGAGCGCGGGGACAGGTGTGGACAGGACTGCGGAGCACCAAGGGAGGACACCCGACAGACGCGGGGTTCCAGCGCTGGGGAGCCCCGCCCAGACACCACCCCCTCCCCCCAGCGCTGTCCTAAAGCCTTGCCCTCCCTCCTTTTGTAGTAACAACAAATAAATAAGATGAAGGAACTGAGGCCCAGGGAGCTTACACACTCAACCCGCTCGCCCGTGGTGGCTGAGCCTGCGTCTGCAGCTCGCCGTCCGTCTGTCCTTCCCCGGCCAGGCTGGGAGCCCACTCTGACCTGAAACGCCGCAGCAAGCCGGGCTGCCCGGTGGTTCTGTTTTACGTGTGTGTGTTTTTGTTTTTGTTTTTGTTTTTGTTTTTGTTTTTGAACACGCCTTATGGGAATTCTCGTGCGTCACAAAAATAGACAAGAAAATAGATTGCGTTCCTGGTGCCCGTCACCCACACTCACCAGCCAGCCACGCCCCGCCTTCCCCGTGTCATCCTGACCTGCCCCCATTTTATGCCCATGCTCCCCTTAAAACGGTGTGCGTTCCTGAGAAAGTTCTGGAACCCTGTCGTTGCAAACCAAACAGCGTCGCTGCCTGAGCCAGACCCTTTTCGCTCAGCCCCTGGGTCTGTGGGAACGAAGGCCAGACACCGTTTGCCGCGTCCAGACAGCATCGGAGGCCCGAGAGGTCAGGCGACCGTCCCCCCGGGGACCCTGCCCGCTGACCTCACCCGTGGGCGCCAGGAGCGAGCCGCATCCTGGCCGTGCCCCCTGCACCGGCGCCCAGGCTCACTCCTGTGCCAGCAGGCGGAAACGGAAGAGCGGGCACCAGCGACGAGGAGAGCCTGGGCACGGGTCCCCCGCTCACCGCCTCGTCAGCACAGGATTTATCGATCCCGCCTCGGGTGTGGAAAAGGAAGAGGAATGAGTAAGAAGCTCGAGTTACCACGGACTTTATTTATGGAAACGCAGGATGGAGTGAGAAATGGGTGTCGCTGGAAGGCCGAGCAGGGGAGGTGATAAATGGATGCCTCTGGGGTACGGGAATGGCAAGGAAACCACCCAGATGCCAGCGCTCAGCGGAGCGGGACGGGCTCCGATCCGGCCTGGGAGCCGCCGAGGCCTTCCGCTCGGTGACAGACGATGTTCCTGTCCCCGAGCTCTCCCCCGAAGCCGCCCCCATCGTTTGCCAATGCGGGCGGGGAGCAGCGAGCACCAAGCCTTCTCCCTCGTGAGGCAGAAACACAAACCAGGACCTGGAATTAGACCCCGGGAGGCGGCGGCGGGAATGCTGGGGCTTCCTGGTAAACGGACAGGCGTGCGCCCGGGTTTGCTGCCCCCTACCCCATCCCGTGTGCACCAGCCCGAACTGGGCAGGGGCCATGCCACAGAGCAAGTGTGTCTTCTCTCCTGGCCCCATGGCCAGCCCCCCACAGGGCTGGTCCCGGCCCTGGATGCTGCCCAACAGGCTTACGATGCCTCGTTTCCCTCGAGTTCCCTACAGTCCTCCAGAGCAGCGTTTTTCAACCGCTGTTCCGCGGCACACTAGTGTACCGCGAGATGTTGCCTGGTGTGCCGTAGGTGCAGACAAGACAAGAATTTTATAATTTTTCACTATTTTGTTTACTTAATATTTCATAATAAAGTAATTATAAAATACTTTCTTTGTGTTTATTTGATTCCTATTCAAGAGAATTACTTTATATATAGTCAATGTAGGCACAGAGTTAAATTTTTTAACATTTTCTAATGGTGGTGTGCCTCGTGATTTTTTTCATGAAACAAGTGTGCCTTTGCCCCAAAAAGGTTGAAAAACACTGCTCCAGAGAACTGCTCGTTAGCACGGTTCTGCCACATCGTGCCCCTTCTAAGCGCCTGCGGTGATGGCACTGCCAGCCCCCTGCCTCTCCCGGCCAACAGACTGTGAGAGGGGGCGGCCTGGGTCCCTTCTGCATGACCTCCCTCTGCACGGTGCCTGGTGAGGGCCGAGGAGCTGGCTGTGACCTTCAGGACAGGAGGCGGTGGGAGGGCCGTGGGGAAGCTGTGACTGAGGCAGGCACGTGGCCGCTCTGGGCGGGCAGTGGTGGCGCATTGGCCCCGGAGCCGATCTCACTGCTCAGGCAGCTCTGGGGGAGGCGGCTGGAAACCAGACGCGGGGTGGGGGTGGGGGGATCCTGGGAAGATGTCACAGGAACAATACGGACTCAGCAAGCAGGGACGGGGTTTGCGAACAGACGCGGGGCCTGAGGGTGAGAAGGAGGCCCTGCTCCTCCCACACCAGCAGCCAGTGATGAGGAGGAGGAGCGTGGAGGCAGCCCTGGGCAGGCGGCACCGGCACATCAGTCAGGGGCCCTGCTAGTGGCCCAGCGGGGCTCTGCCGGCCGAGCCCAAGAGGCTGGCCATGCCCTCCCGCCACTGCAGCCACAGCCATGGCGTCTCTCAGAGCACAGCGCGGCCGCAGACGCTCAAACCTGCAGCGAGGCAGGCCGTCCTGGTTTGTTCTCTGCAGCAGCTCGTTCTGCAAGGCTGCTGCCCGCTGACTTAGCACAGAGCCAAACTTTCTAGAAAGTTCTGAAGCTTGACTACAGACTGGCGTAAGACTGAATAGGTTGCATCCCAAGGTCATTTGTGAGTGATTTGTCCAGCAGAGTCTGCGTTCCCGAGTAGACAGGCCTGCCCTCGGAGCCCGCCGTGGGCCGCACCGCTGAGGCCTGACTCTGCGTCATGGAATCGGGGTGCAGACGGGAGGAAAAGCCGTGACGCGCCTCCCTCTTTACCGACCGTGAGGAGGGCCCCTCGCCCTGAGGCCTCTCTGTGTTCCGAGCACCGGCCCCCAGCCGCCCTGTGCCTCCCTGGGACCCGGGACCCGTGGGAGAGTCCCATCCAGCCTGTCCCCCGCCCGCCAAGGGCTCCATGCCCCCGATCCACCTCACTGTTCTCTGTGACAACAAAACCTCCGAGTCCTTCGTCTGGTCCTCCGGCTCCGGATGAGGGAGGGGAAGCCGCGGTGAGGCAGTCGCACTCTCTCCACCGCGGTGCTTCTTGTCACAGAAGCACCTGTCCTGACAGTGACCGCCGCCTGGAGCAGCAGAGGTCACCGGGGGGAGAACGCCCACCGGGAGGGCCGGCGAGGTGACAGGGAGACTGAGCGGTCACTACCCCGAATCCAGGTCCTTCCTGAGGGCCTGCTTCCCCTGCCCCTTCTCCGCTCACCCTGCCGCCCAGCAGCCTCTCAGGACCCGCGTCTGGACAGCTTCCCACCGACTCCGGGGTGGAGGGTGTCAGCGTTGAGTGGCCAAGGACCAGGGAGACGGGACAGGCCAGGCCAGGGCTGCCCCAGGCATCGGGACACCTGAGTCTGTGCGTGTTTATCACCCGGCGTCTGAGGCTGGTTCCCTGGCGTCACAGACGTTAAGTGTCTCGCCCTGGATGGATCGGATACAGTCACTTCTGTTTCTCTTTCGTCTTCCTTTGACAAGCAAAGCCGAGTCCCCTTTGCGTTCCCAGCGGGCTCCGGGCCCACGCCTTTCTCTCGGGACGGTTCTGGGCCCGCAGTGTATCTGGGGAGCAGGGAGCCTCCGGGTTTGTGGGAGCCACAGAGGATCTGAGGGCGCTACAGCGGGACCGGCTCTCACCCCGAGCCCAGCGTGGCCCCCACAGCCACCGGTCAGCGCGGCTTCCCCGTTCCACGGGGAAACGGGAGCCAGGGTTCTTGCACCGTCACCACTGGACAGCCCCGGGCTACCGGCCCAGGCGTGCCCCCTGAGAGGGACAGTCACCCACAAGGACGAGTCTGAGGGGCTCTGAAAGTGGGGGGCAGGTCGTGGCTCCCCGAGGTGACGGCAGAGCGATGTAAGGATGAGGACCGTCGGCGGGTGAGCGTTGCCGTGGAGGACGGCGTGTCCCGAGGTGGCCGTGCGTGATGGTGAGTGTCTGAGGCCGCAGCACAGTCGCTGACCACCCCAGGGGCCATCTGACTGTCCCCAGCTAGTGCCTGCCCCCTGCTGAGCCTGCGCCCCACCTTCTCCTCAGTCCGTGGCACATGGGCTACTGAGTGGGGGTCGGTTCCTGTTGTTTCAGAACAAGTGGAACCCAGGCCCGGAACCCCCAGCAGGTGCCCGGAGAGGCCACGTCCTTCTGGCCACACACAGGCCTGGGCAGCTGAGGGGCCGGCTCCCTCTTCATTGCTCGGCTGCGGCCCAACCGCAAGGCGCAGAGGTCAGAGCTTCCACGCTCCGTGCATTTATGGAAGAGATTGTTGTCACAGAGCCGCCTGCTTGCAATCGATTGTTTTTCTCCTCGGGAAGAGGGACACCGCCATCGTCTGCTAAGAGGGGGAGGAACGGACCGTCGAGCCCTGCGGCCCGCACGCAAATCACCGCCCGTTTGACCGCAAGGCCCCTGCCCAGAGGGTGGCCTGGCATTGCCCACCGGACGTTGCCTCCTGGAGCACTGAGGGGGCGAGGTGAAGTGGTCTCCCCGGCGCCAGCCTCTTCCAGCGTCTCGGGGGGGCGCGGTGAGATCTGTCATGGGGTGCAGGTGTCCACCACGCCCACGCGCCAGCCCTCGCTCTGCTCAGCTCACTTCTCACCAAGTGCGTCCAGCCAAACAAACGTGTCCAATGCTTTTCGGTTGATCTCACAGCCAGACCGGACCTCCTGGGGGACTCGGAGACAGCTCCAACGGGCCCATTGCTCCTGCGGGCTTCTGACCGGGAAAATGCGCTCCGGAGCTCCGGAGGGCAGACCAGGGCACACGGGCCATCGTTCCTGGGGGGCAGCACGGAGACGTGCCCGCCGTCCCTGCGGGCTGCCTGCGGTGCAGGTGCCCGGCGTGAGTGAGTCATTCAACGCAGACACTCCGGGAAGCCTCCTGTGTGTCCAGAGGCCTCCGAGGGCGACGAGGGAAAGGCCGGGGCTCACCGTAACAGTCATCCCCTCAGGAAGACAAGCGTGGACTCAAACCCGCCTGGACACTTCGCGGCGGACCGGCTGTGCCCGCAGGTAAAGTCATCTCTCTCTCCAGCGCCATGATGTTCCCCGTCACGAATGGACGGCCCACGGGCCTCCCTACTTCCACAGATTACAAGGCGCTGGTCCTGGCAGCGGAGAACGGGCAGGAATAACAAACCCCAGGGATGCGTGGAAGCGCCAGCTCCCGGGAATGCCGTCTTCCACGAGGCTAACGGGAGGCTGCTCCGTCTCCACCCCCACATGTCACTGACTTTATGTTCTCATTCCTTAAGAAAGAAAAACGTTCCTGTTCTGCGTCTGACATCAGGCCGGATGCTGTGGGAATTGCTGAGATGAGTGAGACACAGCCCTGGGGGAGCTTAACGTCCTCTGAGGGGAGAGGAGGTGACACGTGATCAGAGTGGGGGACCCCCCAGGGAGACGGTCAGGGGCGGCGAGCCTCTCCCGCGGTCCCGCTGAGTCACGTTTGAGCGGCTCAGGGCGCTCTGACTCGAGGCCACGTCGACCTCATTCCCAGCCCGCGCTGCGCCTCCCTCTGTGGGTCTTAACAGCCCGGCCTGCTCTGTGCTGATGGAGCGCCTGTCATCTGCGCTTCCATTCTGGGACGAGCTGTCAGTCCCCACATCCCTGAGAGGCATGTGGGTGAGCGCAGACCGGCGGGGGGCCAGCTGGGAGTGACTCCTGTGAAGGAGCTGATGAGGGCGCGTCTTCTCTGCGAGGCCAATCAGGGTGGCCCCGGCCCCGTGAGTGCTCGTCCGCTTCTAACCTCCCCCGGCGGCAGCCACCGTCCCTTCGTGCGGTCAGCATCCTGACCGAGGGACCCAGAGGATGCGGGTCCCCCCCCCCCCAGCCTCGCTATGGAGGCTGGGAGCCACATCTCAGGGGGTCCCCCTCCTCACCAGCAAATGCCCACCCTGGCCCCTGCCCTGGCCCAGCTCCAGCCACAAAGCTCGGGCTTCTGGCTGGCAGCAGCCGGGAGGCTCTCTGCCGTGGCTCTCAGTGCCCTCCTGGGTGGGGGACTCTGTCAAACACCCAGGCTCCCAGGCCCACCCTCAGAGAGCCGAGGTTTTGGTCTCGTGGGACCCAGGTGCCAGCATTCTCAGATGGAGAAGCCTGCTGTGCATAAGCAGGGAGCATGGTCACCCTGACCAGTTTGGCTCAGGGGATTGAGCGTCGGCCTGCAGACTGAATGGTCCCAGGTTCGATTTCCGGTCAAGGGCATGTACCTTGGTTGCAGGCACATTCCCAGTGTGGGGTGTGCAGGAGGCAGCTGGTCGATGTTTCTAACTCTCTATCCCTCTCCCTTCCTCTCTGTAAAAAAAAAAAAAAAAAAAAAAAAAATCAATAAAATATATTTTAAAAAGAAGAAGAACAACAAGAAGAAGAACAAGAAGAAGAACAAGAAAAAGAAGGGAGCATGGACCTCTCCCGGACTCGGCTAGCGCCAGGTCTGAAGCAGTGCCTCCGGTGCCTTTGCTCTTATTAAAACCCTGCCTCTTCTGAAACTCCTGGATTAACTTAGCTTACCTCGCATGGGAAGCCAGAATTGCTTTTTCCAAAACAAGATAGTAAAATGGCTGTTTTTCATAGCTACCGATGTAGAAGGTAACACGTTGTATAAAACAGACCCCATCCTCACATAAAATCAACCCAGTAACCTGGTGCCTCGTGCTTTTCCCACTCCCTGAAACCCAAGGAGCCTGAAGCCACTCTCCCCCAGAGCCGGACCCAGGGGGTGGCCACGGGAGAGCCATCCGCGGCCCCTGGGTCGGGGGAGCCTGACCCACAGACCCTACAAACCCTGGCCACCCGGTTCCGCAGGAAGAAAAGGCACAGAGCGGCCCGGCCTCAGGAACGAAGCGAGGAAACCGCGATGGCCCTGCTGGCCGAAGCCTCCGGCACAGACGGGGCCTGGCCTGGGAGGCGGCCCCTGGGACCGCGGGTGCTGCGCTGGACAGCGCTTCCCGTCTGGAACGGGGTGGGTGCTCCCAGCAGGACCGCAGTGCTCCTTCCTGTCCCGGCAAGGGCTTCCCCAGGCCTCACACTATGTGCTTGCGTTTTCTCTCTCTTGTTTTCAGTTCATGATGTTCGTAACTGGTCACCCTTCGTGACGAGGTGGCACAGGCCACAGGCTGACCCAGAGAGACGAGAGCTGAGCCGTGTGGTCTATTGACAGGGTCCCCGGCACAGACCCCCCCCCGGGGTCACCGCAGATTCCATTTCCCAAGGTCACCCGCACCTCCCTTTCCATTTCCTCCCCGAAGTGCTTAACTGCAAAGGAGGAGAACAGATGGAGCCTCCGGATCCTGAAACAAATCTTTCTCCCCAAGACCAGCTTCTGTGTCCTCCTGCCCCTCTCTGGACGCACAGACAAGCTGCTGTCTGCTGACAGTCCTGCATGCTGGCCCGCCTGACACTTAGCATCTGGCCCCGGGGTCTGACGCCTCTGACGCCTGCCTCTGACATCCTGACCCCTTCTCTTCGCCATCAGAGCTTCACCTAAAGTTTAGGGGCCACCCAGAGGGGCAGTCCCCTAACTTCCTCCCTGAAGCTCCTACGGTGTGTCACAGCTGGGCACTGCAGGGCGCCCCCTCCATCCATGCTGCCCCAGGAACCCCCCGGCCTGCAGTGCAGGCCCACGGAGGCTGTGCCCACACAGGCGTGCTGGCCAGGGGGCGAATTCCAGCTCATCTTGGTGAATCATCACAGGACACCGGGAAGTGGCGGCCATGGATGCCCAGGACCGCGACTGGACATTTGAGCCTGAGACCCTCTAAGGGGCTTCTCGAGCAGCAGCAGCGGTGTAGGAGGCTCTGGCGGCCATGCAGGCGTGTGGACACATTTGTAAACTGACATGAACACATTTCAAACACGAGGGCCCGGCCGTCTTCTCCCAACCTTCCCTGGGTCAGTGAGGGGCCCGCTGACCCCTCTCGCCAGCCCCACTGCCACCTGGGGCTCTTTCTTCAGCGGCTGCGTGTAGTTACACACACACACACACACACACACACACACACACACACACACAGGGAGACTGACATGTAAATGTCATGGGCCACGAAAGCGCTGCCTCTTACAGGGACGCCCTCAGCGGTTGTAACAGATTTTGCTTATTTGCCACACAATGGAAGCAAAGACCAGCCAGAGAGAACTCCCGGCACATGCTCTGGTTTTCCCTTTGTCTGCTTGGAGGCAGCTCTTTCCTCCCTCCCAGAGGCAGCGAAGTAGAAGATGTAACAATGACTCATTAAAGTTCCGTCTGCAGATCATCAAATCCGTCACTGGGTAGGTTCACGTCCCGTCAGATAACCGGATATTTATTCCAGAGTGACAGACCCCCCATCTGCCTGACTCTCTCGCTGAGGCAAATGGCTGTTTTCTTTCCTGTACCGCTGCTAATGCCGTAATAACGTGCTATTGTGTACATATTAATGACACTCCACAGACACCACCCTCCGCGAGGGAGCGTTTCTGAAGAAGCCTGCCTCGTTTCCAAGCAGGTCCGCCTGTCGTGCCGTTTTGTGCAGCAATTTCTCCTCTTCACTGACGCTGGAACAGTGGAGGGCCAGTTGCAAACCCCACCTGTCACCAGGGACCGGTAATGGTGTTAGTGGGAGGCGGGCCATTATTTTGGCCGCGCACATAATTACATCAAACCCGTGTGCCTGGTAATGGCGTCTCCTAAAAGAATTCATCTGGATTGCAAATGATGACAAGGAATGTCTCCCACGTGGTGAAGGGCCGTGGATTTTCGTACGCCACCATGGCGAGGGTTCACGGGGCAGGCCTCAGAGGCAGGGTGTGTGTTGTAGGCGGGAGGAGGTTAACCAGCGTGCAGCACCGGAGGGATTCCTGTAGAGTTCCCATTGGTGCTAACTGGGCTCGTGAATAGGATTTGACAGCATGCACACATGCACATGCACACATTCACATGCACACACACGCACACATGCACACACTCACCCACAGGCACACGCATGTGCACGCATGAGGAGGGCAGCCTTGGAGGGCCCACACCCCCTTCCAGAACCACCACCTGCAGAGCACTGTGATCTCACTTGCAAATTCTAATCAGAAGTGACAGACAGCTCGTAATAGGGAAGGGGACCCCTGGCATGAGGCCACACGCAGCTACCTACGGAGAGGTGCAGGGGACACCACAGCGCTGTCTTCGTCACTCTCAGCAATCTACAATGATCTCCCGTGTACCGACAAAAACCAGGGTCCGGGGGTTACACGGGAGCCTCCCACGCTTCCCGATGGGTAGTGTCCGGCTACTTCTGAGCCAAGGACTCGGGCCAGCTCTCTGACCCACGAGGCACGGACAGAGGGACTCCTGGCACAGCTGCAGCTCACAGCGGGACAACCACAGCCGTCAGGTGGCCAGCCCCACACCCACATGCCCAGCCATCCCGGAGGGCAAGTGTCAGGAACGCTTCAGGCCTGTCGTGGGATTGGGGGGGGCGGGGGGGGCGGGGGCGGGTGTTGACCCAGGAGCAGACCCCAAGGCAAATCCGGTCATAAAGCCGTTACTTGGGACCTGGGTCAGGCAGGGGACATCTCAAAAGGCAGGCCAGTTTGGATGAAGGGCTACCTGCCCACATTCTGCTTTGCAGTCGCCATTGCAGCCGTGGGCCCTACCACGAGGCTCACTCTTAGTTCCAGTGAACTTCCGGGTCAGCATGGGGAGAGCCCGCTCCGCTGCAGCCGGGGTTTCAGCGCCTCTGGCCTCGGCTGGGTCCGCCCAGTGTCTTTGTTTATTCCCTCCGGCCTTTAATGCTTCCCCAGCTGTGCATGCTCCTGCCGCCCACGCTGAGGGGCTCCTGAAAAATCCTTCCTCCCGGTCCCTCTGCGGCCCCCACGCTCTGCCCACGCTGAGCTGACGGAGGAAATGAGCCTCTACCCAGGCCCCTTATCAGGACATTCTCCAGGGAAGCAGCTCAATTGTCTGTGAATGTCACAGCAGGGGGTTAACTCCTCCAATGCTGCTGGGCCTCAAACTCCAGCTGATCCTCCTCTGCAGCCGCCATCCTGGAGCTGGAAGCAGGGCCCGCACACAGTGTCCCGGTCACCCAGCCAGGCTGCCCAGCTGACACCGAAGGGTCCTTCCTCACCTCTGCATCCAGCTGGCCAGGCCCTGAAGGCCCCCTGCCCTGGCCTGCTCCCACATGTCCGTCCACACAGACAGCACAGGACAACGAAGTGAGGGTCGGCGGAGGGTGGGAGCGGGTTCTCTCCCTGGGGGGATGGGAGGTAACAGAAGCAAGAGGAGGGGCCGGAGTGACCCGTGTGATCATGGATGAGAGCTGGAGGCGCCACTGGGGCCACGTGAATGAACACGGATACAGAGGTTGTATGTGGAAGTGTTAACCTGCATGTACGCAGGTCGGGATGCACACATACTTTCTTGCGCTGTCAGCTGAGAGGGTCTGGAAGCAGCGACACGCAGTGCCCATGAGCACCTGGCGCCAGCTGTTGGCTTCTAATCGCACTCTCCTGTGTGAGGACCCAAGGCCCCGGAGATTCTGGGGCTGGGGAGGGAAATGTGCAAGACTGGCCTAGAACATCTTGCAGTGCCAGAAGTAAGGAAGTGCTAAAAGAGCGGGGGGGGGGGGGGGGGGGGGAGGAAGAGAGAGAGAGAGGAAGAGGGAGAGAGAGAGAGAGAGAGAGAGAGAGAGAGAGAGAGAGAGAGAGGAAGAGAGAGAGAGGAAGAGGGAGAGGGAGAGAGAGGAAGAGAGAGAGGGAGAGGGAGAGAAAGAGAGAGAGAGAGGAAGAGGGAGAGAGAGAGAGAGAGAGAGGAAGAGGGAGAGAGAGAGAGAGAGAGAGAGAGAGAGAGAGAGAGAGAGAGAGGAAGAGGGAGAGAGAGAGGAAGAGGGAGAAGGAGAGAGAGAGAAGGAAACCACATGGTGGAAAGTCCAGGAGCCAACCCAAAGAGCTCCCAGTGGCCAACGCTGGGACAATTAGAGCAACAAAATAAGTAGTATTGGATTATAGCCCGAGAGTAAAATAAATATCCACGAGGCCATGTCGATATAAATAAGAGGTTGAACAAATAAACCAGGGAAGAAGAGACAAATTTCCCAGGAAAAAGCATTCAGAATGTGTGCAGTCTCTGTCCTCCAGGGTGAGCGTGCCTCCCCTCTTTAGGTGTGGGCTGTGCGAGAAGTCTTCTCCCGGAGAGGACCGTGTGGAAGGGGAAAGAGGAACTTGGCAGTGGAGAGACTGACAACCATGACCTCTGCCAGGTGGTCAAGGTCAACATCAACAGTGATAAGCCATGTTGAAGGCAGCACCCTGGATATGACGTAATAAAAATGGCACTTCACCGGGGCCATCTTCCCGCCCCAAACCCACACCCCATCGAATCATGAGAAAAACATCAGCCAAATCCTGATTGGGGGGCAGCCTGCAAAATAGCTGACCTGCACTTCTCAAACCTGTCAAGGTCATCAAGAGCATAAAAAAAATTTTTTTTTTTTAAAAAAAGGAAAATTTGTTTGGCCGGTGTTGCTCAGTAGTTGAGCATCAACCTACGAACCAGTAAGTTGCCGTTCTATCCCAGGTTGTAGGCTCGATCCCCAGTAGGGGATGTGCAGGGGGCAGCTGATCAATGATTCTCTCTCATCAGTGATGTTTATATCCCTCTCTCCTCACCCATTCTTTCTGAAATATATATATATATATATATATATATATATATATATATATATTTTTTTTTTTTTTTTTTTTTTTTTTTTTTAATAAACACAGGAAAATCTGAGAACTGTCTCAGCCCAGAGGAGCCTAAGGAGACGTGATGACTGATTTTCTGGAGGACATTCGCAGAAACCAATGATAATGACTGAACCATGTATCAGCACGGGTTCGTCCATTGTGACCAGCGTGTCACACTCAGGTAAGATAGTAAGGGCAGGAGAAACACGTGTTAGGTACATGAGAACTCTGTGTTCCATCTTTGCCATTTGTCTGCAACCTTAACACTGTTCTGAACTGGAATTGTTATTTTAAAAATTATGATGAGCATATTAAGCGTGTGACTCGCGGAGAGCACCGCTCGGGAGGTGACCGGCACCTTCGCGGCCACCACAGCCCCTGCCGGAGTGACGCAGGCTGGGCCCGGCCCGGCCTCTGGGTTCTCTCCGGAGCCTTTCCCACCGCGTCCCCAGGAAGTGGCTCTTTCCACTGGGGTTGCAGGGCTGCTGGGCTGTGAGTTCTGGGCAGCCCGCCAGGCAGGGCACTGGCCACGTGGGAAAAGCCCATTAGAGGATGGACAGACAGACAGACCAAGACCCTGGATCCATTTGCATCTAATGCCAGATCCACCCCGGACTGTTTAGTTATGAGTCAAAGTGTTGCCCGTCCTGACCTTTGAGCTGACATTCTGTCACTTGGGTGTACAATGGATGTGCATGATGTTAGCTAGTCCCATTTTAGAAAGAAAAGAAATTTGGGGAACCGTGTCTTGCATCATTAAAAAAAAACCTGTATTGGGCACCTCACAGACGCAAAGCTCATTTCTTTCTGGAGCAGCAAACTTGGCTGTACGCAGCGGCCAGACAGCCTCTCTCATTATGTGGCTGCCGCCCGCCTGATGACAACGTAGAACTCCACTGGCAGGCTCAGCCCTCCTCCTGCCATCGAAGAAGAAGTGGCAAGTTCATGTTTAAGCAGCAACAATGACAAGCCGTAAACCACAGTCACAGAGCATTGATGGCGTCTAAATGCCGATGGCCGGTCACCAGGGAGACCGCCTTTGCGAAGAGACCGTTCAGCGCGCCCGCGCGGGGAGCCCGGCCCACGGTGGCCGGCGGTCAGCGGGACCCGCTCCGTTCCTGGAAGGTCGCACCGGGCCCGAGGTGACTCTCGTTAAAGGCCCGAGCGGGCCCCGCGCCCCCTCCCGACGTCTGGATGCCATTACGTGGCGTAGGCCGCGGAGAAACCGCGCCTGCCCTGATGTGGGAGCGGAAACTCTGTTTAGAAGGTTCAGCTTGCTCCAAAGGGGCCTCTTCAGCAATTCTCAAGCCTACACTCCCAGAGGGAGGAAAAATTACAACTGCCATGGCAACAGTGATTTAGTGCTTGTTATACTGAGAACCAACCGCAGGCTCTCCCACAGCGGTTTCCGCCTGCTCCTATGCTAGAAAGCAGAAAAGAGGCAAGGAAGGAGAAGAGGAGAGTCATGGACAGGGCATGCTGTGGGTGGTGGCTAAGTGCTTCTTACACATATACCAGCTAGTCCCTGCAAAGGCCGTGAGAGCCCATTTTACAGAGCAGAAAGCTGAGGCCTAGGAAGGTGAAACAACTTATCCACCAGAGCTGCTCAGCAAATAAGAGCTGGATTCGGACCCCAGCTGACCAGACCCCAGGACCCACTGGCCCGGCCACCACAATAATCAGCCTGGCCTCCTTACATACAGATCACCTCAGGACCCTCCACAGCTTCAGACCCTCCCGTGGCTTCTGTCACACCTAAATGAAATCCCAAACTCTGCAAATCCAGCTCACGCTGCTCTCTGCTGCCTGTTGGCTCTCGTCCTCCATCTCCCTGCCCCAGCACCAGCTGCCTCTGGCCTCCCCACCGCTGCTCCCTCCACACGGACAGCTCTGCTTCTGACCCAGTCCCCTCCTTCAATTGACTCATGTCTCTGCTCAAATGGAACCTCCTCCACAAGGCCTTCCCTGATCACAATATCTAAAATTGCAGTTCAGGTGGCAGCATAGGTAAACACCTAAATTGCTGCCTCAAACAACAATATCAAAACTACAACTAAAAGACAAAACGGACATCATCCAGAACCACAGGAAAGCTGGCTGAGTGGAAATTCTACAACTAGAAGGAAAGAGGAAAGCACATTGAGACTCAGAGGAGCTGCAAAAGGCTGAGGTACAGAGACGTATGTGCCTGGAAAGGATGGGCAGCTGAGTGCAGGGTGGCTGAGTGTGAGGCTGGCTTTCTAAAGCAGGAGGGAGACGGGAGCTCCTGACTGCACTGAACTTCAGTTCTGGGCAAGTTTCTGGGAACCCAGACTCATTCATAGAGGCAGTGGGGTGGGGGGTAGGCAGTGGGGGCGGGGAGGGAACCAGGCTTGTAGGGAAGGGCAGTTGGGGAGGACCAGGCCTGCAGGGGAGGGCAGTTGGGGGGGGGGGGCCAGGTCAGCAGGGGAGGGCAGTTAGGGACAATCAGGCCTGCAGGGGAGGGCAGTTAGGGGGACCAGGCCTGCAGGAGAGGGCTGTTGGGGGAGACCAGGCCTGCAGGGGAGGGCAGTTGGGGGGGGGACCAGGCCTGCAGGGGAGGGCAGTTGAGGGGGGACCCAGGCCTGCAGGGGAGGGAAGTTGAGGAGGGGGCCAGGCCTGCAGGGGAGGGCAGTTGGGGAGGGAGGGGGGACCAAGCCAGCAGGGGAGGGCAGTTAGGGGCAATCAGGCCTGCAGAGGAGGGCAGTTGGGGGGACCAGGCCTGTAAGGGACCAGGATCTTCCTTGGCTTTATTTTATGCTTTGTAGGTTTTATCTCTGTCTTGGCATTATACATCTTTGGTTTGTTTATTGTCTATCTCCCCACCAGAATACAAGTCCCACGTGGGTGTTTATTGTCTGTCACCTCACCAGAATACAAGTCCAAGGTTCGGAGAATTCTGCCTATCTTTATTATTGACAGGGCTTTGTGCAAACCTGTACTGGAGATAGCGCTTATCGCATTGTGTGTATGTGTCGGGCAGGTGTGGGATAGAGGAAGTGTGCTATCTTCCTCTGTGTCTGCCTCTGAGCATGTCAGAGAGCACAGCCCGGCTGTACATAGCTCTCCCGAACTCCAGCTCCCCACTCCTGGCCCAGTGCTTCCCCCAACCCCTGCGCAGTGAGTGTTTGTTTGCTCGTGTCTGGATTTGGGCTGGCCCAAAGGTGGGAAGGCCCATGACACCTGCCCAGAAACAGGCAACCGAAAGCTCATGTTTCCAAACTGTGGCACATTCTTTGGTGCCCTCCATGCCCCACTTCATCTAATTTCTTGGTAGAAGCTTCTTTGGAAAATTCCAGTCTCTTCTGGTCTAAACTGGTCAAGAAAGGTGCTTTTCCTCAGCAAAGTCAGGTGGCGAGAGTGGACACAGCCCAGAGGCCAGGGCCGGGGTGTCCGGACTGAATTCAGAGCCTCCCCTCAGGAACCAGAGGAGCGGGAGGAACACCACCAGGAAGCCCAGGGGTTCAGTGGAGTTCGGAGAAGCAAATCAAGAGGGAGATGAGAGAGCCAGTAGGAGGAAGACACCTGGGGGTGTGGGCTGCAGTGAAAGCTGACTTCAGCATTGGGACCCCAGGTGAGTTCCAGTCACGAATGTCACAGATGAGGGGGACTTTCTGAGGCAGGCGGCCAGCAGTTCCGGAGATCTGCTCCCTGAAGCCACTGTCGGGAATGTCCAGGCAATGGCAGTGGCCCTGGAGCATCAGAGTCAAAACATTTAAAACACAAACATCGAGAACGGCTTGACAGTTAAGAAAGAAAAAAAAAAAGGAAAAGGATTTTTCTATTGTTAAGATCTCACTTTTCTATCATCTGCAATTTATAAAATACTAGAGGCCTGGTGCACAAAATTTATGCAGGGGGGCAGGGGGTATGTGTGTGTCCCACAGCCCAGCCTGCACCCTCTTCAATATGGGACGCCTCTAAGGATGTCCAACTGCCCTATCACAATCCAGGACTGCTGGCTTCCAACCACTCGCCTGCCTGCCTGATTGCCCCTAACAGCTTCTGCCTGCCAGCCTAATCACTGCCTAACCACTCCCCTGCCAGCCTGATCAATGCCTAACTGCTTCCCTGCTGGCCCAATTGCCCCTAACTGCCCTCCCCTGCATTCCTGGTTGCCCCAACTGCCCTCCACTTCAGGCCTGGTCCCCCCCCCAACTGCCCTCCCCTGTAGGCCTGGGTCCCCCCCAACTGCCCTCCCCTCCTGGCCTGATCGCCCACAACTGCCCTCCCCTGCTGGCCATCTTGTGGCAGCCATCTTGTGGCAGCCATCTTGTGGCAGCCATCTTGTGGCAGCCATCTTGTGGCAGCCATCTTGTGGCAGCCATCTTGTGTCCACATGGGGGTGGCCATCTTATGTGTTGGAGTTATAGTCAATTGAATATTATCTCTTTATTATATAGGATACTATGTCACACATATTGGGGGAAGGGCACTGTGGGCCTTTTGTTTGTTTGTTTGTTTGTTTGTTTTTACTTATTTTGTGGGAAGCAATAGAGGAAATGCCCTGCCCTCTCCCCCAACGAGGACTGAGAGGCCCCTCCCCTTAACCCTCAACCCCTTGGGGTTTGGGGCATGTGGGAAGGTGAGGGGCTCTTCTCAGGATGCAAGACAGGGACCTTCCTGTGCATTTGGACAAGCAGGCGCTCAAGTAACTAATCACAGATTTACGAACAGCATGGCCACAATCAAACTTTAAGTTCATGGAAGCTAAAATATAGGCCAGCTCTGGCCCCTAAAACGTATTTAGTGCATTTCTTTCAGCATGCCACGCCCCGTGGAGGCCACCAAACCAACGGCACACCACCCTCCTCTCTCAGGAGCTTGCTGCGAAGCCGGAGCCCTGAGCCTGAGGATACTGTGAGGATACGGGCTGCTGGCGAGTCCTCGGTGCAGGGCTGCATGCCCGTTGGGCTCTGTGTCCTGTCTCTGGAGAGGAGGTCAGCAGTTTGCAGTTGATTCCGGGACAACCCTCACTACCCAGCTACCCCTGGGACAAGAGGTCTCTTGGGTCCTAGGCGCAGCCAGGACGCTGATCTAGAACCCTGGCTGCTCTCCGCAGTCACCCTGGGTGCCCCTGCCGCAGGGAGGCTGAGGACAGACAGACCCAGACGCCCGCCACACTCTCCCAGGCCATCCCAAATCCCAGAGCCCAAGTGAGAAAGGAACCAGCCTGTTGGGTGGGCGTCTGGTGGGCAGCCTTGTCCCCCTCCTGAGACAGAGTTTAGGGAGGAAGTGGGATGACTACAGAAATGAGGCCTGCTTGGTGAGCTGCTGCTTCCTGGCAAGTCTCAGAGTCTTTCCCGTATCACTGGGCCCGAAGGAGCCAAACCCCCACTCACCCGCTCTGCCATATGTGCAGCCTCCTGCAGTCCTCAGTGCCGTCGCTCTGTTCCTCTCACAGCGCAGCTCAGAGCTGGAGTGGCTCTCTGTCTGCCGCCTTCTGATCGCCAGGAGCCACGGGCTGGAGAGAGTCAGGGTCTTTTTGCAGCTAAAAGAGCCTTAAGCATCCCCCCGCCCAAGCTGTCCCTCAGTCACACTCACATCCGGCCTGGAGCCCCTACCAGGTGACCCCAGGGCCAGCGGAGGTCACCTGAAAGCTTTGCAAGGGCAAGCCCACTGCGGTCCAGCAGTGACTCGGGAGGAAGCTGCTCCGTCCATGCTCGTTTTATCACTTCAATACTTCTCCCTTTCCAGAGTTTATGGCAAAAGTAACATCACAGCATTAGAGAAAAATCTTTTTAATGCCTAGAACCCCACCACCTCTACACAGCCATCCCAGAGCCTCCTCCCAGACCGAGCCAGCCCTTGCTGGTTTTCACGGAGCTCTTCTCCCTGGCGTGCAAGCTCCCAAGCCAGGCGGGACCTGCCAGGCTGGTCCCCGCGGTCCAGGCGCTAACGAACGAACGAGTGGGTCGAGCCGAAATGCTTCTGTGGGTTCTGCTGTCGCTGACGTCACCGGAATTTCCTTGGCCTCTGTACACGTGTCATAATTATCAACCTTGATTTTCCCTTCAGCAAACGTGCCACGATTTAATTAGTCCCCATCTTTGAAAATGTGGGTCACTTTTTCTTTCTTTGTTAATGTTTCTGTATTAAACAATATCTCCTTTCTAAGCTGACGAGCAATCCAGAATGCTTACAGGAAACGTGGTAGAGGTTTGATTACTTAAACATGTCAAGTCACATTTTTGCAAACAACATGAATTCAGTTTAAAAAGATCGACATATGTAATACTTTCAACAATAAAAGATTAAAAAAAAAAAGACATAGAAAAGATCAGCCACCGACTTGGAGAAAATATTTGTAAATATATGATAGCCAAAGGGTTACTAACCTTTGTATAGAAACAGCCAGTTTAAATCTACATATATAAAAGCCTAAGGGACCGAACAACCTGGTGGTCATGATGCATACTGACCACCAGGGGGCAGATGCTCAGTGTAGAAGCTTCCCCTGGCTGTCTGTGCACTCCCACAGTGGGCGTCCTGCCCAGCTGACCAACAGGTGCCAGACACTGGGCTCCTGGCCGGCAAGCACAGCTGTGGCAGCATGGGCCTCTCCTGCCTCCAAGGCAGCACTACTGAATGGTGGCCGTGGCAGGTGCAGTGGGGCTGGGATGGGGAGCAACATGGTGCCAGGCCCGGCTCCGGCTCCTCCCTGGCTGCCTGCCACTTCACGCACTACTACATCCTTCAGGGGATGTCAGACTGTCAGCCCCAGATTGCAAGAGGGTGCAGGCCAGGCTGAGGGACCCCACTGGTGCACAAATCTGTGCACCAGGCCTCTAATCCTATATAATAAAGAGGTAATATGCTAATTGACCATCATGCTCTCATAAGACAGTGGCACCTACAGCCACAAGATGGAGGTGCCCAGTTTTCATGCAACCATTACTTAAAAAAAAAAAAAAAAAAAAAAAATCCTTACCCAAGTGCATGATTATTTCTTTTAAATCGTCTGTTCTCAGGAAGCAGGTGGGCATCCCCCAAGGGACCCAAACTGTGAGAGGGTGCAGGCGAGGCTGAGGGATCCCCCCACCCCGTGTGTGTGAATTTTCATGCACCAGGCCTCTAGTCAATAATGAAAAGATCTTTTAAGTAGAATAAAGGGCAAAAAATATTAATTCACTGAAGAAACCCAAATGGACTCACGCCAGGGGTGTCTCATCTCATTCACAAAGAAATGCAAGTTACAACAAGACATTTCCTTTTTATTAGACAGAAAAATGCAAACGGGGTTAAGTCTTATTGTATTGACCACGTGCTGAAAGGGCACTCTGGTGTTTGGGCGGTGGGTGCATAAGCTGGTATATTATGACTTCTAATAAGAAATATGTAGTTGCTCTTTGTCCCTATTTCTGGCACAGAGCTGCGAAAACCCTTGGAATTCCCTAAGTGATCATAGCAGTAAGGGTGTCTTGATTTTCACCTGAGATTCTGTTAATGAGGTGACTTTTGGAAAGGACCTAGGCTGCCTAAGGGTGGTGGCAAGTTGCCAGGGAAACTAAGCAGGTGATTAGAGGATTGGAATTTCCAACCTCACCGCCCTGAGGTATGGGGAGGGCAGAGGTGGCATCAATCCCCAACCGCCCATGATGGGACCAATCCTGTCTATGAAGTGGAGGGAGCCTCCATAAACACTCAAAGGCTGGGGTTCAGAGAGCTGCCAGGCTTGTGCACCCGGACATTCGAGGAGAGCAGGAGGCTCGGAGAGGGCCTGTCCCACGCTTGCCCTATGCATCCCGGCGGACAGCCAGTCCCTGCGCTTCCCCCTCTTACACTGAACCGGTGGACTGGTAAGCAGCATGTTTCTCTGAGTCTGTGAGCTGCTCTGGCCTGGCCATCGAGAACCTCCAAGCTATCATGGTCCGTCAGAAACACGGGCGACCACCTGGCCTTACCATTGGCACCTGGCGTGGGGGAGAGTGGTCTGTGGGACTGAGCCCTGCACCGCCGGAGATGAATTCCAGGACACCAGCCGGCGTCAGAGAATTGCTTGTTGGTGTAGCGCAGTGTTTCCCAAACTTTTGACACATGTGTACCCCTTCTATAATTTCCGTAACGCTGAGTACCCCTCGTACTCATGAGAACGTAGAATTAGGCGCAGCTAAGCACGGTGCAGTGCATATCCCCACCAAACTCCGGTGCAACGCGTACCCTCACCAAACTCTTCCCGTGCCCCTGGGGGTACGCGTACCACACTTTGGGAAACACTGGTGTAGGGAACCCACCTGTCAATACACACATTGGAACGGGGTGCTCAGACCACTTACCATAATGGAGGGCAACTTGGCAAAATAAAAAAATTGAGATATGCACCCACCCGTGATCCAGAAATCTTACTTCTGTGAATCCGTTCTACAGGATGGCAGCACAACTACCAAAGGCTATATATACCTGGGGGTGATTTTTTACATCGTTTACAACCAAACACTGTTCCGGGCAAGGCCACGCCCATCAATCACACAGGGCATCTGATCTAAGATAAGAGAGCCTGCAGGTCAAAGACCCATGGGACTAGTATGAAGGGGGCGGAGCCCTGTCTTCTCACCCAGATGGGACTTTGACTTTTTTACCATATTGTTTGAAACATTTACAACCAGTACGCATTTTGTAATGACCAACCCCACGGAGAGAGAGAAGTGTGTATAAATCAAACGCTGCTGAAACTGGCACTGCCATGATCATTTCTGTGTGAGTGTGTTCTCCCTTCGTGCTAAAGCTTGGGGCAGGTGGTCAAGGGCCCGGGCCCTTTCTGGAACTCCTGGTGCACCCTGCCTGGCTTTCCCAGAGCGTCCGAGCAGGTCCCAGATGTAGCTCAGTTCCTGGCATGCATGCAAAAGTCTGATTCCCCCAAGAGGCCAGTGGTCAGGCCTTCAGAATGGACATGCCTTGTCTCCAACCAGTCTGTAATTGTTCTTGCATTCTAAGTTCTTAATGAAAGTTGTATTAAGATTACTTTAGCCAAAACCAGTTTGGCTCAGTGGATAGAGCGTCAGCCTGAGGACTGAGAGGTCCCAAGTTCGATTCCAGTCCAGGGCATGTACCTTGGTTGTGGGCACATCCCCAGTAGGAGGTGTGCAAGAGGCAGCTGATCGATGTTTCTCTCTCATCGATGTTTCTACCTCTCTATCCCTCTTCCTTCTTCTCTGTGAAAAATCAATTTTAAAAAAAATTTTTTTAAGTTTACTTTAGCTGGCCTGGTTCAGTGGATAGAGCGTCAGCCTGTGGACTGAAGGGTCCCAGGTTCAATTCCAAGCCAAGGGCACATGCCTGTTTTATGGGCTTGATCCCCAGTAGGGGATGCGCAGGAGGCAACTGATCAATGATTCTCTCTCATCATTGATGTTTCTATCTCTCTCTCCTTCTCCCTTCCTCTCTGAAATCAATAAATATATATATATATATTTTTAAAAGATTATTTATTCCTGCATCTTCTCAATTGTTTCTCCCTTGTACTTTCCCTTTTCCTTTCCTCCTCGGCGAGATTTGGGTTTACGTTGAAGGATCCCTCTGCGGTCTTTGTCCGGCGTTAGTGATAGCCACGGTGCTGGGGGCATGCCCACGTGAACAGCTGGGCCCTTAGCCGTTTCCGCCAGACTCGTCTAATGTGATGGCCTATTTCTTCCTGCAAACATGCACGACTCTGACAATTGGCTGCCCTCTAGAATGTCCTCGTGCAACCTGAATTTCATCATCCTTTCCGATGGGTATGGACGAACCCTGCACTTCTGTCTCAGCTCCGTGCGAAGAGGAGAAGACATAGCCTTCCTGCGAAGGTGGGGAGGTGCGCTGGAGTGCCTTCTAGGGTTCTTGCTCCGGTCAGGAGCCGCAGAGGGATGGCACTTCACTGCGACCACCGGCACTCTACGATGACCACGAACAGGAAGAGCCCGGTTTGTAATTTTAATCTTCTCCTGGCTCCAGGGTCCAGGGCTCCCCGGTCCCCTTTAACAAGGCCTGCTCCGGGCACCAACACATGTTTCCTTGTCTGGCAAGTTCATGTTGTCCCCCACCCCATCCCCGGCTCAGAGGAGTTGGTGTAGGAAGCGGTTGGATTCTTTTCAGAAGAGTCATTTTTTTAAAAAATGCCAGTTAGACCCAAGAGAGAACAGGAGGAGGGTGCCTTCAGGGCTGAGTCAGCAGCAGCCCGCTGACCCACTTCCCCGGGCGCCCCACCCCCACCCCCCACACCCCTGCAGTCCAGGGGCGCCACTGGGAGCAGATGCGGGAGCTTCTGGAGAGGCCCTGCCTGGCCAGGCCCCGCTACAGGCAGCCGCCTCCTTCCACTGAGAGATTCACCCCCAGCCTCTTCCTCGGTGCTCCCGCCTCCTGCCCTGTGCCTGCCTCCTTGCGCTGCCCACTCTGCAGGGACATGGCAGAGCCTCCTCTTCCTCCTCATCACGGCTTTGCCCCTTCTTGCCGAGGATGACAAGCTGGCGTGGTACCGGGGACCAGAGCCCAGCTGCTGGCGTGTGGTCTCGGCTCAGCGCCTCTGATCATCAGTGTGGCTCTCGTCACGCCTCACTCCGGCATTCTCCTTCGGTGCAGCTTTCCGGCAGGTGAAGGACGTGCTCTTGTACAGGTACGGGCCCATGTGCAGGCGGGATGGTAGGAGCAGAACGCTACAGCCCATTTGGGGGTGGTGGAGGAGGCTGACTCAGCACTGCCTCTTCGGGGGGCGGGGGGGGGGGGGACTCGTGTCTTTGCTGCTCCAGGAGCTCCTGCACCCCCATCCCCTCCTGTGAGGCTCAGGCTCCTGCACCCCCATCCCCTCCTGTGAGGCTCAGGCGGGCGGGATCTCACTCCCAGATCCCAGAGTCCCGCCCTGGAGCTTCCCAGGACTAGCTCACGTCCCCTCCCCAACTTCCCCAGGATTCTGCAGACACGGCCATCGAGTCCACAGAGACCCAGGCCTCCTGCTCCCCAGGCTCCTCCTCCTGCCCCGGCCCGCGGCAGACACCAGCGGTTTATTCGTTTATTAGTTTTTATCTCCATTCTGGACCTTCCGCGGGCTGTATGCCTGATGAACAAGCCAGGATCCGGTTTGCAAGTCAAGGACGTGGGGACTCCCGCCGGCTAATGTCATGGGCACCGAAGGGTTGGCTCCTGGACCCTGACCCCCGGGCCAGGCAGGGGAAGGAGCATAGATTTAGGCAGAACCTCATGCTGTGAAAGGGAAGGAGAGCAACAAGCAGAATAGCATCAACTCCACCAATGAGCAGAAACGAAAGCCTGGAACAGACTCCAAACGGGATGTGGGATCCCATCACATTCCGCTGTCGTCCTTCCGCCTCCAGGGCATTCCCGGCCCAGAGCGGTTCGCCCTGGCAGAGCCTGAGCAGGCCACTCTGCCCCGCTCAGCCTCCCGCGTGGACTGCACCTGCCGGGGGGAGGGCTGGGAGAGCGAAGTCCCTTCCATACCCCCCTCGGGGCCTGCCACTCTGCCACGTCTCTGACCTCACACCCCAATACAGTCCCCTCCACCTCTCCCTCCTCCCCACCCCCAGCCACACTCGCCTCCTGCATGAGGAACCTTGGCATGAGGCTGTGCCCTTTGCTAGAAGATTCTTTCCTCCCACATATACCTCCCGTTGCTGCCCACACTCCACATTCTGTAGCCCCTTCTCTGCATGACTCTTCTCCTTGCACTAATTATTCTCCCACCGCCTGCATCTCATGTTAAGTCGCCCACCTGTCCACCTCCCGGGAAACGCTGGCCCCTCCAGGCCGGGGGTTTGGTTTCTGTGCTCTTGCCCCGTGAGGGCCCCGCACCAGCACATGGTAAGGACAGCGTGGTGGCTGCAAGAGTCACGGCCGCTCCGTCGGGGACTGGTCGGGGCCAGGACTGCCATGTTATTGATTGACTATTGGTACAGCAGCCCTATCAGTCAGATACCGAGGGGAGCAATTATTATTCTGCGTACAGAGTCAGCCAGCGGTGTTCGAGGCCTGTCCCAGGGGTGCCTCGTGCCCAGGCACAGACCCACACCCTCCAGTCCGCGGGCAGCAGGCTCTGGGGCACCACACGCTAGAAGGGGGTGACTTGAGGGGGTTGGGTCGGGTGACAAAAGCACGTGGCGAATAAATAAGCACCGAGCTCACGAATGAGCCATCTGTCTGGCGGTGAGATTCCCACGCCAGGCAGCACACCAGCCCCACACATGAGTCGCCAGATTCGTCCCAACAGCATCAGAGCATTCAACAACAGAAAGTAACGTAATCATAGCTGTCACTCCAGGCTTTAGGGGACAGGGTATCATGATTGTGAGTCAGATGACTAACTGTAATCTCTCTCTCTCTCACACACACACACACACACACACACACATACACACTTCAGAGGCCTCCTGGCTGCCCCCTCTCCCTTGTAAAGCGAGTCCCATGGGGTGCCCAGGCTCTGAGCGGTCCCCTCACTGCACCGGAGTGGAGGGCAAGGCCATTGTCAAAGCCTCACAGAGTGGCACATACCGGACGGTCTGTCCAGAGGCCGAGGAAGACGTTCACCCGAAGATGACGACTACCCTGCCTTCCCCAGGGCTCCGGCCTGGCCTTGCTGCCAGCGGCCCCGGAGCAGAAGTCTGCCAGGGGCTGTGCGCCAGCCGGGGCCGGCGGCAGGAAGGAGAAGGCAGTGACCGTGGCCATGGTCAGCCACGCTCGGGCAGGCCTGGAGGGAGAGTCCCCCGTGTGCACTGGCCACCCTCTCCGTCGTCGGCAAAATCCAGACATTCAACAGACGGAGGCAGCGGCCGGGGACTCACGCAGAAGGAAACGGTCAGCGCGCTCCCTCTCCAGCTGGGCGGGCACCCACTGCCCAAAGCAACGGGCGCTGCCACCACTGGCCCGCGGGCACCTGGTGCCCACCCGGAGAGCCTGAGAGAACTGGGGCGCCGCAGGGGCGGCGGCAAGTGATCCGCAGGTCACTTCTGCCTGCGATCCCTCCCTTCCCCTCCTGGGGGGGTCGGAGGAGGGGAGAGACACAGAAAAGGGCTTAGACCAGCAGATGGCCGGTGGCTGGGCAATCCTCGCTTTGGCTACATCAAGGACAGAAATAAAATGACCATTTCAGCTCCCGGGGCAGGTAAAAGAGGCGGCCCCTCCCAAGAATGTACAGAAAACTTAGGGGAAGGCTGTGCCTTGAAGGAGAAGAACGTTCCTCGCTGCCGATCCAAACTGCAGGGACAGGGAAAGGGTTTGGCCTGGGGGCGCTTTCCCAGCGCTAAGTGGCCTGGGTTTGGGCCATGACCACAAACAGCTTAGGGCCCTGTGCCAGCCAGGTGCTGGCTGGGGGTTGCCTGCCCGCCTGCAGAGGGCGCTGTGCGCAGCGGTCAGCCTTGGGAGGCGGCCGCCCTGCAGCCAGAGGGGGGCCCCGCGTCTAGAGGGCACATGGAGATGGGCTACCCGCTTGGCCCTGGCCCCAGGCGGCTGGAGTCCAGCGGAAGCGGAGAGCGTGCCTGGATGTGGGGAGGAAGGAGGGGAGAGGGAGAGGGAGAAGAAGAGGGAGAGGGAGAAGGAGAGGGAGAGGGAGGAAGGAGGGGAGGTAGTGGAGGGGGATGAGGGGGAGAAGAGCAGGCGGGGAGAGAGAGGAAGGGGAAGAGGTAATGGGGAGGGGAGGGGGAGGAGAGAGGGAAGGAGGCAGAGGGGGGAGGCGGAGGGGGGAGGCGGAGGAGGGAGGAAGAGGAGGAAGATAGGAGGAGGCTGGAGGGAGGAGGCAGGAGGGAGGAGGCAGGAGGGAGGCGGCGGCCGAGGGGAGGAGCGCGGGCCGGCGGAGGCGGAGGGAGAGGAGCGGCGGCCGCGCTCCGGTTGGCCGGCCCCCGCGCCCTCGGCCGCCCGCCCTCCCCGCCTCCCCGCCTCCCCGCGGCGCCGGCGTCGGGAAAGTACAGTAAAAAGTCCAAGTGCAGCCGCGGGCGCAGGATGGGATCCGGCTCCTCCAGCTACCGGCCCAAGGCCATCTACCTGGACATCGATGGCCGCATCCAGAAGGTAGCGCCCCCGCCCCCCGCCTCCCCGCCGGCCGCGGGCCCTCCGGCGCTCGACCCCCGCCCTGCCCCCCAGCAGGCGGCCCTGCCCGCGGACAGCCCGGAGGCGCGGCGCCCGCGGCGGCTGGGGGACCCTGCGTCCGTGTGTCCGAGAGTCCAGGGGTCCGTGGCTCCGAGTGTCCGAGCGTCCGTGTGTCCGAGCGTCCGTGCGTCCGTGCGCCCAGTGGTCTCCGACAACTTCGGCGGGGGCGGCAGGGCTCTCTGGTCGGCTTTCCCCACGAACTGGACCCCCGTGGGAGGGGGCGAGCCGGGTGTTTTTCCCATTTCACCGGCAGAGCTTTCTTTGTACCAAAGCTGACCAGGCTGAGTTGTGCGTTCTCAGAGGCGGTACGTTAACCCGCTTCGTTTCGAGTGGAGCGGCCCCCGGAGCCGCGGGGCGGGCGGACCTGGGACCGGTCCGTGCGTGGAGGGTGCCGGTGCGATCCGCCCGCCGGGAGCACTCCCTGCTTCCCCGGCCCCCTCCCCGCTGCTCCCCCTCTGGTCGGCGTCCCTGTGTCCGTTTCCCCCCCTCTCCTGGGCCCGCAGAGGCGGTGGGCGCGGGACCAGCTCTGCTGCCCAGCCGCCGCCCCCCCTCCCTCGGAGAGAGGAAGCCTCCAGAGGGGCAGCGCCCGCACCCACGGAGCCCGGAGCAGGGGCATCCAGAGCAGACTTCCTGAGGGCCCCTCCTCTTCTAGCCCCTGGCTGGGTCCTGAGAGCCCTGCCCCTGATTGACAGAGGGGAACAATAGGTGAGCTGCTGGGGGGAAGGGGGGGTCTTAGCCCCACCTAGATTCCCGCCCCCGGGGACATGCCCCAGGGAGGCCATCTTCCCACACCCCGCCCCATCCTCTCACCTCACCCTTGTTCAGGGCACCCCACCGGGAACCCACGGAGGGTGCCCGCGGGCACCTGCTTGCCCGGGCTCAGGGCTCTGGTTCTCAGACCGCCTCCACCTGATAGGCTTTCCAGCAAGCCACCTCGCTCTCACCCTCCCCAGCTTGATCCCCGTGAAATGAGAAGTGCAGGCGCCCCCCCCCATAACCCCCTCTCACAGAATCGGACAGCCAGGGCAGGTGGTCACAAGCAGACACGGGACTAGACCCAAGTGCCCGGTGACTGCACGGGAATTTGTAACGGCCTCCCCAGAGGAAGAAACGGCCCTCCAGTGTGCCCACGCATCCACATGCAGCACGGACGTGAAGACATGCGTGCACACATAGACACACGTGCCACATGCAAACATACACAAAAGCACATGCACACACACATAGGCACACGGGCAAACATGCACACACAGACACAAGCACACACCTTTCCTGCCCCACCAAATAAAAGTTATCCAACGTCCGCGTTCTTTATCTTTTGAAAGAGGTGAGACGAGGAGACACCAGGTCAGAAGCGACAGCTGCCTCCAGAGAACTTTCCCCAAAGCTCCCTGGGAAGCCTGGCGAAGTGGGTGCGAGTGGAGGAGGTTCCAGAGGTCGGGAGGCGAGCGCCTGGCCTGGCAGGCTCCGGCCGTGGGGAGGGTGGGTTTCCGCAGGTGGCACGCCCAAGGTTGGGGTGACCTCCAGGAAGGCAGCCCTGTGGGCAGCTCGGGGAGACCTGGGCACCTGCGTCCGAGAGGGAGGCCGTGGCCTTGGGAGGGGCCGGAGCTGGCGAGTGCTGGCGTGGCCACCGCTTCTGTGATCTGGAGCGAGTCCCCAGGCTGCCCTGAGCCGGCCAGCCGCCCACTCGTGAAGCGGGGCAGCATCTGCTGTATGGACGGTCACGAGAAGTAAACAGATGCGTGTAAACAGCCGGACGCTGCGGGAACATGGTGGCGCGGGGCACGCTCTCTGTCCAGTGGATGTCCTTTCACGGATGCAGTGAGGAGGAGGAGGGCAGTGGTCTGGAAACCTTGGCCCTCCCTGCAGGGCCGGTTACTCATTCTTGACCTTGCCCGTGGCCTCTCCCCTCACCGCGGTCACTTTGGGAGGCTCGGGGCTGGACTTGGCTCTCCGCCAGGCCACTTGGGGTTTCTAAGCATGCGCTGGCCACTGGCCACCTTTCACCCCCTCCCCCATCCTTGAACTCCAGGCCAGCAGCTCTGTCCAGATTTCAAATGTCTCTCTCGGCTCAGGGCTCTTTCGGCAACGCTCGGGAGGCTGGGCTTTCTTAAAGCCCCATGCGCTGGATTAGCTCTGACGTTCCCCGTATGCTGTCGGGCTCTGTCTCCCGTTTCACCCATCCCGTGCTGTGTGTGAAAGGTCACGGACACAGGCCTCGTGTTGCTCCCAAGGAGAGGATGTGGAGGCAGGAGAGAGGGCGTGTGTGACGTTGTCGCGTTTGTATTGTGTCGCCCCGTCTGGTCCTCTGCCCTTTGGCTCCTGCATTCCTCCCGTTCTCTGTCCCCTGAGTGACCCCACGGCTGGCTGTTCCATGCTGTCCCCAGCAGTGGCCCCCGCGGGTGTTGTCTGCACCAGCGAAGCTGTGGATGGATGGCCACAGTGTCTGAGGAGGGCCGGTCTCAGCATCTCCACTCCCATGCCTTGGCCCCGGGTTAGTCACTGACCCTCCATGCGGCTATTTCCTGAGGTCACATGGGTGCGCTGTCGTGCTGCTTGTTGGGAGAACCAAACAGGGCCAGGCCAATCACTCAGTCAATTAGCCAGATGAGTTTATTGAGCAGCTACTACCTGCCGAGGGCTGGGGTCCAGGGTGAATGTGCCATTCATGACACTCAGTCCCACAAAGCAATGGCTACCTCTATCCTATGCCAGCCAAGCATTGGAGCTGGGCCCTGTGACAGACAGGGCACCCTGTGACAGACAGAAGGACACAGCAGGACCCGGCTGGTGGGAAGGGCTATGGTGCCGGTCGAGTGCGGGCTTGGTGAGTAGATTTTCTTCCTCCGAGAGGACCGGCTTTGTGGGGAAGGGGTCCTTTTTGGACCCAGCAACCTTAAGAAGACCCTGGGACTGCCGAACATCAGGGGTGCGGCCTCACGCTGCCAGCCGCACCTCCACACGGTCCCCATCGCCTGCTCAGCCACTGGCTAAGGAGCACAGGTGGCCCTGGAACCTCCCAGCACCAGGTGAAGGAGGAGGGGTTGGGCTAGGGTTTGGTGAGAACATTCTCTGGACAAGACTGGCGGCCCCGGAGCTCTTGGGCCTGTTGAAGGGGGCACCTCTGCGGTGAACTGCCCCGGCCGAGCAGCGCCCTGGAGTGACCCCACTGCTGTGGGGTCATGTGGCTCTCGGCAAACTGCGGCTCGAGAGCCACATGCGGCTCTTGGGCTCCTTGAGTGTGGCTCTTCCACAAATACCACGGCCTGGGCGAGTCTGTTTTTGAAGAAGTGGTGTTAGAAGAAGTTTAAGTTTAAAAAATTTTGGCTCTCTTGCCGAAACCGGTTTGCCTCAGTGGATAGAGCGTCGGCCTGCAGACTGAAAGGTCCCAGGTTCGATTCCGGTCAAGGGCACGTACCTTGGTTGCAGGCACATCCCTAGTAGATGGTGTGCAAGAGGCAGCTGATCGATGACTCTCTCTCATCGATGTTTCTAACTCTCACTCCCTCTCTCTTCCTCTATGTAAAAAAAAAAATCAATAAATAAAAATTTGGGGGGGGGGGCAATGTTAAAATATGTACACAGATAATAATTTAATAAAAAAAATTTTTTGGCTCTCAAAAGAAATTCCAATCATTGTACTGTTGATATTTGGCTCTGTTGACTAATGAGTTTGCCGGCCCCCATTACCACGCTCTCTGCGGGGCCGCCCTCAGCCACTCCGGCTGCTGTCCTGGTCCCCGCCTTTGCCTGCAGCTGGCACGTAGGTCTTTGAGAGCAAACAGCCACCTGCAAAGTTGTTTCTACTCTAAAACGGGAACCAAGTGAGAAAAACTGAAAAGGACGAGCAGAGCTCAAAAATGGTTAAACTGTCAACAGAAGACAGGTTCTAGTTCATAACAACCCCCTCTCCCCTCCTCCCCCCACTCCCTGTGCCTTCCTCCTTCCCCCCCTCCACACACACACACACACACACCTGTGCCTGCTCTCCCTGCCGGCTGGAGCCCAGCTCCCGTCTGCTCAGCCCATGGGGCCTTCTCACAGTGCCGTCTTTCACCTGGCCCGGCCCTCTTGCCCCCTGGGACCCTGGATCATGCTGCCTGGATACCTCAGAAGCCGGCCTCCGAGGGACTGCAGGGCCCTGGCCCGCCGTGCCCTCCCCGGAGGTCTGGTTCTCCTCTGGGGCTGCGGCCATCCTGCCTGCACACAGAGCCCCGGCTCTGCACGCCCCGCCGGCTGCCCGGGGTCTAGCCGGAGGAATTCTGCTCCCCACCGCCTGTCCCTCCCTGAGCCCCTGCCCTGCCCTGCACCGGGCTCCTCTGCCTTTGTTTCTCACCTTTGGCACAAACAGAGCCACCCCGTCTTCTACTGGTCACAGCACACCGACCCAGTCTGGTCCAGCGTGCTCCCACGGTGGGACCTGGCATCCCTCCCCACAAGCCCCAGCCCCTGCTGGAACGTGCCTGTCCTGCCACCTGGCACAGCCCCAGGGAAATCTCCTTTCACTCTAACACCTGCGCTCTGCCTGGCCCACCACTCAGCACCCTTTCCCGGGACCAGCAGGGTCCTTGCTGAGTTGAACCGGGCCAGGCAGACCCGGCAGACGTCTCTAGGCTTCTGAGCACCTGTCTGTCACCTCCTTCCCGCCAGGAAGGCTCCCCTGGGCCATCGTCAGCAAAGCCCGTCTATCTTTCTTTGGGTGTTTATAGCTTGAGATCTTTAAGAAGAATCTGAAATGGTAACGTAAGCTGATTGCAAGGGTGGGGGTGGGGGAGATACAGAAAGGGGTGACCCCACTCCCTTTTGGATTTCCAGTGTACAACAGCAGTGGGGCCATGCGGATTCCCAGCCGACCCCAGCTTCCCATGACCCCTCTGTCAGGCTGGGCCGTGAGAACGAACCGCGAGTGTCTCGGTTTCCCGTCTCCTTTTCAACAAGTTCATCAGCCCTGGAAGGAGCCGGCCCGACTGCCTGCGGTGCCACAGCAGGCGCTGTCCTGTCCGTAGAGAACATCAGGAACACGGTCTTCAGAGTCCAGCCCGGGACGCTGTGTAGTCAGGGAGCTGCGGCCACCCTCCCCCTCCCACGTGCTGTGGTCTGAAGGCCCGTGAAACCAGACACGGTGGGCGGGGAAGGGGGTGGCTGGAGGCTTGAACCCCACGAAGGTCACCAGGGTTGACAGATAATGACGTGGGGACCTCCGGTACCTCTCAGACAGAACGCAGCACGCCCTGTCCCAGAGGGGCTGGGGCTGCTCTTGTCCCTCACAGGGAGGGTGGAGGCCCTGGGGCAGGACAGACCGCCCGGCTCTGCCGCTTTACCAGCCGGAAGTCGCTTTGCCCTCAGGGAAGTGGGTGCAGTGGTGGTGCCTTCCATGGGGTGGGTGAGGATGGCACTAAGTCAGGGGTCGGCAAACTCATTAGTCAACAGAGCCAAATATCAACAGTATGACGATGGACATTTCTTTTGAGAGCCGAAAACCAACTTCTGCGCATGGACCACGAAGTTTCAATCGCACTGGACGTGCGCGCCCACACGTGGTATTTTGTAGAAGAGCCACACTCAAGGGGCCAAAGAGCCGCATGTGGCTCGCGAGCCACAGTTTGCCAACTGCTGCACTAAGTAATACCTACAAAGTGCTGGCATTGGGGAGGCTCAGTACACCTGTCCCATCCTGAGGCCCGCACACAGTAGGACCGCTCCCCAGCCCCGGCAGTCCCTGCACCGGCCACTAGGAGGCTCCGGAAGAAGCCACGGCAGGCGGTGTCTTGTCATTTGCTCTGTGCCTCCGGGAGGCCGCTGTGAATCTGACCACAAAGAGGGAGACAGTGCCAAGGACCCCCAGACCCCGGTCCCACTGCCCCAGGCACCTTTGTCTCCAGCTTGGCAGGGGCTACTCCTACTGGAAACGGTACTTCCCACCCTCAGCCGAGGGGCCTCGCCAGGGCCATCTGGGCTGAGGGGCTGCCTGGCCTCAGAAGCCTGCAGCACACACTCTGGCTTCAGGGAAGGAGAGCCAGGGCAGAGGGAGGGCACGCAGGCACCTCAGACCACTCATGTGAACAGCATGCAAATGAGAGACACAGCAGGGCGCCCTGGAGGCTGGCCTCAGTGCCGGGCCAGCAGGGGGCAGCAGGCACTGGCCAACATGTCACCTTGGGTCCCTGCAGGTTGGGTTCCTGCACCCCTGTTCTGGGCTAGCTGCCTGGGGGTGTAGCCAGGATCACCCCTCCCCTTTCCCGCCGTCTCTCCCACCACAATCGGCCCAAACTGAACCATCTCCATCGGGCAACCCACTCCCGGACTGCGGGGGCTCAGCAGGCAGTGTCCCTGGGGGCTGAGGGAGGTCTTTGGCAGAGAAGAGAGTCTCCAGAGGACGGAGGCCCCTCAGGGGTCCATCTTGCCAAGACAGCAGCAGCCCACCTGCTGGTCCTGCTCCGGGCAGGAATTCCTCTTGCTCCCCATTCTCTGCTCAGCCAGACAGGCAGTGCGAGGAGAGCTGGCCCCCTGGAGGTGTTTCTGGGGACAGACAGGCCCGGGCAGCGGGCACGGCGTTGCTCCTGGCCCTCGGAGCAGAAGCTCCAGCTGAGGGTGGCACGCAGCCAGGGCAGTGGCTCCACGGAAAGGGGCTCCCAGCCTCTCGCTCAGCTCGCTGAGCAGAATCCTCCTGCCTCTGTGGCTGGGGATCTGCGTTCCCAAGGTTCAGAATCTTGGTGAGAGAGAAAATATTCTAATTTAACGCAGACCTGAGGGTCACCTGCAGGAACATAGAAAGTGTGTGCATCTCCTGGGCGCCCAGGCGGTGGGTCAGCTGCTGTGGAGACGGCGTGGGTTATTTGCCTCGGCCCTGCCCCAACCCCCTGCCATGTAGTTACCACGCAGTCCCAACACTGATCACCTGAGCATTTGCCCAGAACGGAAACTTACAACCCACCCCCGCCCCCACCCTCCGCTGAAAACTTGGTCTGGACACAAGTAAAGAAGAGCCAGACCTTGTATTCAATTGGCTTTAGATTCCCTAACTTTTCTTTCATTTTTTAAAATTGTAGAAAATTGCACACCACATGAAACGTTACCATCTTAACCATGTCTGAGGCACAGCTCAGTGGCACTGAGCCCGTTCACATTGTCCATTTCCAGAACTTCCCGTCTTCCCAATCCGAAAGCCTGTCCCCCTTAAACACTGACACCCACCCCCCCCCACACACACACACACACACACTAACACCCCCGCCCCGCCCCGCCCCGCCCTGGCACCCGCCGTCTGCTTTCTGTCTCTGTGGGTTTAGCTGCTCTAGAACCTCATGTAAGTGGAGTCACACAGTGTTTATTCTTTTGTGAGTGGCTTGTTTCACTTAGCAGAATGCCCTCAAGGTTCCTCCATGTTGGGATATGTATTGGAATGTCCTTCCATTTTAAGTCTGAATTCTATGCACATTCTGTTTATCCATTCATCCATCATGAATCTGCCTGATTTAAAAAAAAAATGTATGTATTGATTTTTAGAGAGAGAGGAAGGGAGAGAGAGACACATCAGTGCGGTAGAGAAACATCCATCGGCTGCCTCCTACTAGTATATGCCCCCAACAGGATCGAGCCCAAAACCTGAGCATAAGGCCCCAACCCGGAATCGAACCGGCAACCTTTTGGTGCACAGGACGACACCCAACCAACTGCACCACACCAGCCAGGGCCTGCCTGATGTTTCTAAACCTCCCTTATCCCCATGCTTGTTTCCTTGGTTTGCAGACCCAGGCCATTGCAACGGTGCATCGCTGTGCCTTGTGAGAACTTGGTGTTCCCGGAAGCCCTCCCCGTTTCCCGGCCATCCCTGTTCCTCTCGAAGTCTTATGTGTGGTGTGATCTGTGCATGTTTCGGGCAGGGAGAGGCGTGAACAGATGCTTTTCAGAGTCCGTTGCCCTCAGTCCATTTCCCAGCAGCATGATGCCAGGGCCGAGGGCAGGGATTCGGGCCGAGCTGGTCTGTGACAGGCCCCAGAAGTGTGTGTGCAGGTTCCTTACGTACTTCGGCGTCACCGCCTGTGAAGAGGGTTGTCAGGATTAAAGGCGTGAATGCGCACCACGTCTAAAACCCGGCGGCACACAGTGAGTGCCGCCTCACGTCGTGGTTACTGCTATTTATTATTTTTTATTTTTTATGTTGTGGGTTCAAGGCAGCCGATCTCCATGTCGGGTTCGGGGAACCTCGCCCAGACCCCTGGCCTCGTGCTCCGGGGTGGGCGGGTGGCCCGGGGGCACCGGCGGTGGTTCCAGCACGGGGACGCGGGTCTGGGCGCACTCTGTGGAACCATAGGGCCAGCGGCCCCCGGGCGCTTCCCGCTCAGTGATACCATGTGACTGTGTTTCCCAGGTTAACCCCAATCCGCCCTCCTTCCCCCATCCTTTCTACCCAATGCCTTTCATTTCCCCCTCAGGGCTGCAATGCAGAGGGAGGGAAGCAGGGAGAGAGGGAGGGAGGGTGACCACTCGGCAAGGCATGGTGCCGGCTTCAGGCTCATTGGCTTCTCGGGAGGGGGTGGCAGTGATGCCCCCGGCGCGGTAATGTGACAGGTGGAGTCAGCTCGGCCGCTGGAGCAGGTCGTGTGGAGAGGGCTTGGCGGGTCGCGTCCATCACAGCCGGGAGCATGCTGCGGCTTTGTCACTTGGTGGCTGGCCGTGCCTCCCCCGCAGGTCCTCAGGGCCCAGAGGCCCCCCTTGTGCAGCCTGGGAGAGCTCTCAGCCCTGGGGGAGGGAGAGGGGCTTTGGGGAGACAGAGTCTGAGCCCTCCATAGATGGCTGGAGTCGGCCGAAGCCGGTTTGGCTCAGTGGTAGAGCGTCGGCCTGCGGACTGAAAGGTCCCAGGTTCTATTCCGGTCAAGGCATGTACGTTGGTTGCGGGCACATCCCCAGTAGGGGGTGTGCGGGAGGTGGCTGGTCGATGTTTCTCTCTCATCGACGTTTCTAGCTCTCTATCTCTCTCCCTTCCTCTCTGTAAAAAATCAATAAAATGTATTTGTAAAAAAAAAAGAATGTCAGGGAAGCGGCCACCCCGCCTCCTCCCAGCACCACCGCCAAACGCAGGTGTAGTGACCGGGGCGCCGGCTCTCCAGTGGAATTCCTCCATCCGGACCAGTCTCAAACAGCGCTGATTTATTTTGTAAGCAGAGGCGTAAACAGTGCTTCTGCCTTGAGGATGAAAAAGAAAAAACTTTTATAGCCTTCCCGATAACCAAACAGGAGGCAGCGCATTGGGCATGATCATGTAGAGATCGCCAGCCGTCTCTCCACCGGGAATTTCCATGTGAGAGGACAGCTCCCCGGGAGGGAGCACCCTTCCTGGTGACTGACGGGCAGCAGAAGCAGGTGGGTGGGGCTGGAGACTCGTCTGCTGCCCGTCTGTCGCACGTCTGCTGAGCCCACCGTTTCCAAAGTGCTTTGGGGAACAGCCACCACAATGCTTCCGCTCCGGGCCCTGCTCCGCACAGGAAAAGGTTACAACGCGAGTGGTGGTTAGAGGTTCAGAGTCAATGGTCAGGCGGACTCTGGAGTCTCTCCCTGAAGCATTGTAGGCAAGTCTAGACTCTCTTGCTGCCTCAATTAATACCCTGTTTCCCCGAAAATAAGACAGTGTCTTATATTAATTTTTGCTCCCAAAGATGTGCTAGGTCTTATTTTCAGGGGATGTCTTATTTTTCCATGAAGAAGAATACGGTACATATTTATTGTTAAATGAAAATAAAGGAAATTTATTACCTGTATATGGTACGGTGGTACGGTAGTTGTCAACACAAACCAGACAAACTGTGAATCCTACAGTATCAAGAATTTACTCATTTATTCAATGACAATCATGTCATCATCTTCTGGAACATCATCTTAACAATCCAATTCCTGAATTTCCTAGTGAATTTCTTGTGACTCCATTTCTTTCACAATCAGTGGACCAAATCTCTCATGTTTAGCCTAGGGGGGGAGGGAGGGGCCTTATTTTCGGGGGGATGCCTTATATTTCACTCAGAAGGAAACCTGTAAGTAGGTCTTATTTTCGGAGGATGTCTTATTTTCGGGGAAACACGGTAACAGCTTCCGATGCTTAGGACACACACAGGTGCTGGGAAGTGTGACTCCAGAGCTGGCCAGTGCCTGCGTGGCCATTCAGAGTCCTTAGCATGTACGCCGTCGTCCCCCGGAGCCACGGAATATGCGGCCGTGGCCCTGACACGTGTCTGAGTCCCGTTTTCCGGGTGCTGTTTGGAAGGTTGAGCCCTCAACAGCAGAGGTGGGAGGTGGCATCTGTGCCCTCCTGGCAGGGACAGTCCAGAATATTCCAAGAAGCGAGGGTCAGGAGAGGACTCCACGGCAGCGAGATTGATGGGGACGTGGAGGAGCGGAGAGCTGCCTCTGCACTTGTTTCCGAAAAGGTGACTCGATGGGCCTCAGCCTCGGGAGCGGAGAGGACATGTGGGCGCAGGAGACACATGGATGGCGAGGAGTGGGACAGGCACCTGGTGGGCAGGCAGGCAGAGGGCTGTTCTCAGAGTCAGTTGTAACCTCTCCCAGCTGCCGAGAGTGTTAACCCCTCTCACCACCTATTCTAAGGGGTTCCCGTGAGCGAGCCCGGGCTGAGTGTGCCAGGGGCACGGCTGATGTTCTGAGCCACAGATGCGTCCAGAGCGCCTGACCCCCGGCCACCATGACGTACGGCGGGGAACATGACAGGAGTGCCAACGTCTGCACCCCGCCTTTCCCAGCCCGTTTTCCACCCACCATCTCCCCTCGGGCCTTTCCCAGGAGCCCAGGCCTCTCCGGGGACTGGGGGTCCCCGGGTTCCTGGTGTTGCTGCTGGAGTGGCCGGGGCCACGGCCGGATGCCGGCTCCTGTTAGGCTCCAGGTCCCGCTGGGCCTTCTGATTCCATCTCAGCCTCTGCGACGGGCCCACCGGGCATCCTCCGGGGACAGATCACGCCGCTCTGAGAGGACAGCCGGGGGTCGAGTCAGGTCCAGGCACCAGCAGGGCCCCTCGAGCCGCCTCCAGCTCCCCCCTGCCCCTGGGAAGTGCCAGCGTGGCCGCTGGAAGGAAGAGCGAGGGGGTGAACAGCTCTCAGCCGACTGCTGTGACCTCCCGGCGTCAGACTGAGCAGCGAGCCCGAGAGCGAGTCTGTGGTTCCGTGCGGAAGGTGGCACGGGCAACAGTGGGTGATATGCAGTGGCCATGGCAGCTGTACGATGCTGGCCTCCAGGAGGAAGGAGGACCCGGGCGGGACAGCAGGGAAGCCCAGCGGCGAGGAGCAGAAGCCCAACCTCTACCTGGGGAGCCTGCCACGAGGAGGCTCACGGGTCTGCTGCCGGCCGGTGCGGGCCGGCCTCTGCCGGCTCAGGAAGCGGGACGGGCGCGGAGTGACTCCGGCCACCACAGCAGCAGGCCTGAGCCTCATTGGACCAGCACGGGGGCCCGACACACCCACCCACATTCTGAGACATTTCTTTTCTGGCAGGAAAACCATGCTCAGTTTTTCTGATGGAACTTCAGGCAACGAGAAGGAGAGGAGGAGGCAAGGGAGAGAGGAGGGAAGCCTTCTCCCCTTGCAGATGGGAGCTCTTTGGGCTCCTCCGGTCCACGTGGCCGTCCTCCCCTGCCCTCGATGGCGTCCACTCGGCCGCTGTGCTCAGGGTGCCTGTGTGAGGCCTCGGGTCCATCTCGATGATGCTTGGGACCGGGACAGCCGAGCGCTCTGGGTCTACGTTGGGTTTTGGGTCCCGATTTCACACGGTCCCTTCTCCTTCTCTTCTCCCTCGCCCAGGCATGGTCCTCACACCTGGCAGTTCTCCCATCCCGCCTTGAGACAGGGCTATAGGGCTGCTTGTTGGGAGAGGGCTCCCCATGGATGGTCCTTGGGCGCAGGCTGCGGCCCGAGATCCTCCCCAAGCTTCTCCTCCTCTGTCCTCGCCCTCCTCTGGGGGTGCCAGGGACAGGCCGCACGGACCACCCTGGAGTCCTGAGACAGGAGGAGAAGTGGGCAGAGCAGGGCGAGGGCTCCGTGAGGGGACAGACAAGGATGGGGCATCCGCAGTTGCCTCTTCCTTGAAACAGCTCAAGGAGTAAAGCAAACTGAAGCCAGAGAGACACCTTCCGACCGTCCCCCCATACCACAGTCCTCCGAGCTCCCGCTCAGCACGCTTCCCCTTCTCCCAGCTCCCCGGTCTCTGCGTTTTCAGTCCCCTGTGATCCATTATTTACGACAGTGGCGTTTGGCCTCAGACACCAGACATGAGAAAAGAAATAACAAACAAAGCAGCCCAGAGAGCTGACAGGAGCAGCGATCGGATCAGCAGTGACAAATGGGTTCTGCGCGCAGGAGGCCCGAGACCTCTGCAGACGCGGGCGCGGGGAGCGGAGAGCCAGCTGGAGGGGGTGCGGCGGCCTGGCAGCTGCGTCCTACCAAAGGACATCCTCCTCCAGGACAGGGATTCCCCACAAGGTCCCGGACCGTCCCCTGGCCTCCCCGCCTCCCAGCTCCCACCCAGGCCCTCACACCAGCTAATAAACACTGTGCGGGAGGAGCCTCTTCTCCGAGTCAGACCTGCCTCTTCTCAGACTCTGAACCTGCTACTCCGCCTTCCCTGTCTCCTCCCTCTAACCCATCTTCCTCTGATCCCCCTCCCCCCTTGAAGTTTGGTGCCAATCACATCTGCACTCCATGCCTCACTCAGCGTAAGGACTCATGGCCTGCGAAAAAGACCCCAGCCATCTGTGAGCGATGTCACCTCTCTCCCCGCCTGCCTGCCGATGGATGAGTCACTGAGGGCCCCCCTGGATAATCCGGGATAATCTCATCTCCGGAGCCTTAATCCCCTCACACCTGTGGACCCTGTGGGCATCCCAGGTGATAGTCGCAGGTTCCTGGGGGCAGACGGGTGTGTCTCTGGGAGGTGAGGCACTCCTCAGGAGCTCCCGGGCTCTTAACCGCTGGGTTGTAAGCACATTTCCAGCCACAGTTCACGCCACCCTCCCTCCGCCCCAGAACCGCTGCACTCTAACCCGGCAGGATGGTGGGTCTGGCGTGTGGGGTGGGCAGCGTGAGGAGGCCACGTCTTCCCTTCCCCTCCTGCTTTATGCCACCCTCTCCTCGTGGCCCCCTCGTCCCTGAGGGCCCACCCTCTTTCATAGCACCTGTGACCCCCACATTGAATTTCTTGTGGTTTGTTTTGTTTTGTTTTGTTTTTAATATATTTTATTGATTTTTTTACAGAGAGGAAGAGAGAGGGATAGAGTTAGAAACATCGATGAGAGAGAATCATCGATCAGCTGCCTCTTGCACACCCCCTACTAGGGATGTGCCCGCAACCAGGGTACATGCCCTTGACCGGGATCTTTCAGTCCACAGGCTGACGCTCTATCTACTGAGCCAAACCGGCTTCGGCTCTTGTGGGTTTTTGACATCACTGCCTCCCCTGGCTGCCAGCTGCGTGTTCCAGGCGGGATCTTAGCTCTCTTCTCCCCACCAGATGTTGCTGTACATTGTGGTTCAATTAACTCACGTGAAGCAAAAGTGCCTCTCCTGTCCTCTCACCTGACAGACATTGATCAAGGCCCTCCTAGGCGCCAGACCCCAGAGCAGGTACATGATAAAGACATGAATCCTGGGGGGCCGTGGAATGCTTCAGAGCATGAACCTCCAAACCCAACCCCACCACCACCACTGTGGTTGCTTATCCAGCCACCCTGAAATCAGCAAACTGAGATTTGCATCCATCGGTGCTACGCGCTGGTTGTATGATCTTGGGCCTCAGTTTGCACATCTATAAAATGGGGATGGTATCCTTCTAGCAGGCATCTGTATGGTGCTCGCGACATACCAGATACCTTTGTACGTATTTTAGAGGGGCCACTAGTATCTTCCCTGTGTTGCAATTGAGGGACGTATGGAATGAAGTTGTCTGTGAGAGGCAGAACTGAAGTTGAGCCAGGAGGCTGGCTCCCGGCTCCTCAGCACCACGTGGCCAGGCCTCTCCATGGAGAAAGGAGCCTACCCATGGGATGCGAGGTCATTCAGGTATCTCGGGCTCAGGGTAGAAACTGCCCTGTGGGCGCTCACAGCATCTTGAAGCAAGCAGAACTGGCCTTATCCCCGCTCTGAAGATGAAAATCTGAGATGCAGAGAGGTGAAGAGATTCGTCTAGGGCAGTGGTTGGCAAACTGCGGCTCGAGAGCCACATGCGGCTCTTTGGCCCCTTGAGTGTGGCTCTTCCACAAAATACCACAGCCTGAGTGAGTCTATTTTGAAGAAGTGGCATTAGAAGAAGTTTAAGTTTAAAAAATGTGGCTCTCCAAAGAAATTTCAATCGTTGTCCTGTTGATATTTGGCTCTGTGGGCGAATGAGTTTGCCAACCACTGGTCTAGGGCCTCACTGTTTGTTTGAGAAAGAGCCAGAGTCTGGCCTTTGAGGCCCGGCTCCAGACCTTTCCACCATCCAGTCCAGCCGGCTTATTGGATTCTTTTCCATCTCATCACGACCGTCTGAGCTCTGCAGAGACAGTGAAGTTGGTGTTTAGGAGCCTCTTTTTGTATTTGCCCAAAACTAACGCTCCCACAATTCCAGGAGGTTCTGCGTGTGTGCTGCATCCGGATTTTGTCAGTAACCCCGGCCCTTCCCCCACCCATGGCCTTCATCATCTAGCACGGTGTTTCCCAAACTTTTGACATATGTGTACCCCTTCCATAATTTTCGTAACGCTGAGTACCCCTCGTACTCATGAGAACGTAGAATTAGGCGCAGCTAAGCCTTCATATCTGCAGAATGGGAAGAATAATACCTTCCTTTAATGTAGGGGTGTCGAACTCAATCAGAGAAGGGGCCAAAATCTAAAATCCAGCCTAAATCGCGGGCTGAATGGTTTACTGAACAGTCATAAACTGACAATGTCATAAACTGACAGCGGAGTGCAGTGATGACAGCACGATGCGGGCCACATTGCAAGGCCTGGCGGGCTGGATTTGGCCCGCGGGCCTTGTGTTTGACACATGTGCTTTAATGCATACCATGAATGTCAAAGGTAATGTGTGTTCTTCAACAAACAAAGGCAAGAAAAGGAACTATATGAGACACACACACACACACACACACACACACACACACTCTTATTGAACACACATTGCATTGGCTTGCTGTCTTAAGTCTCTTTCTATCCATATGTGTGGGACCCTTTACATTCCTTGCCACTTGCTTATTGAAGAACTCATATTACTTCTGATCCTTACAACATGCCTTAAAGACTATTTCTATTTGGGGGGATATATACACACACTTTGAATAATTATAAGGGCAGTGTTTATTAAAATACATTTCATTTTCAAAATGGAGCTCTCGGCTGTTAAGGTGTGCACACATCGTGGGGGGCGCCCTGTGTATATATATGACAACCTGAGAAGATAAGGGAAAGTGTTCATTTTCTTTCCGTGTGATAATCTCACCGTGGCCGTCTTAAACGGAAAAAGATGTTCTCCTTTAAAGATCCACGCTGAAATGTGTACCGATGATAGACTATGCTGTCCAGAACGAGCTTTATAATAACCCCAGCAGGGAGACGTTGGGGTGCGGGCGAAGCAGGATGGGTCTCGTGGTGACAGCTGTGGAAGCTGGGACGTGGCGGGGGAGCCTTCATTGAGCCACACTGTCTGCCTTTGTACCCGTGTGAGCATTTCCATGGTGCAGAATACCTTTTTAAGAGAATGAACATCATGTGTCTGCTCGTGGTAATAAGTGTTAGTTTCTGTGACTATTTTATATTCTTTTCAAATGCAGTGACCAGAAGCCTACCTTCTAAATTGGAGAGGGAAATAAGGCTTAATAGAGATTTTATTTTAGCAAACAAAAAGCAGCAATTGCCTGCCTGCTGGTTAACTGCAATCCCTTCTGATGGCGATGTGATTGTCGAGTGTTCTGAAAATAAGGGGCATCATGAAATGAACAATTTCGCAACATAATTAGAGATTAATTGCAGGTGTGCATGGATGGAGGGAGGGAGGGAGGGAGAGAAGGAAGAAGGGAGAGATGCACAGAGAGACAGACCAGGCAGCCTCTTTTCTGAGAGCATGTGTTTATTTATTGAGGAATAAAATCTGGGGTCTTGGTCTAGGTCTCTGTTTAGCTTGTTTGTTTTGTACACAAAACATTTGGAATTCTCAGGTGCTGAAAAGGCGATGGAGCATCCCTGTGTGCTCCCTCAGAGGCAGAAAAGGTGCGGATGCACACTGGGTTGGAGTCTGGCTGCTCCGTGGGCTGCGAGAGCTGGGTTCTAACTCCTAGAGCTGGAGCCTGAGGTCCCAGAGCCACACTGGTTTGCTTCAAGGGCAGACAAAGCCGCACAGAAGCTTGTATGAAAGCGTAATCTAACCTAATAATAGAGTAATATGCAAATTAACCATCACTTCGCTACACAAGCTACGCCCACCAGCCAATCAGGGTGGTTATGCAAATTAACCCAACCAAGATGGTGGTTAATTTGCATATCAAGACAGCATAGAAAGAAGCCAAGCAGAGAAGGGAGGAAAGCTGGCGGGATGGGGAGAAGGGAGGAAAGCAGGCGGGCAGCGGCCACAGCAGGAAGCCCTATTGCAGGAATCTTCCTGCAATGGGCCACTAGTTGTCTATAAAAGCTATAAAAAGTGATCACGGTCCGATAGACAAAAGGAATTTGAATGGGTTTGTTTTCCTTGGGGAGAGGGCTCTAAATCAAGAGTGGCTCCAAGTGTGTAACGAAGATATCCATCACTCGAGAACAAGGCAAACAGAATGCACGCACCATTAAGGGACAGGGACAGGGGCAGAGAGGCCAGCGACCACCTCTGCTCCCCACGCAGACCTGCGCTGACGCTCTGCCTTCAGCACAGCACACTCTCCGGGCGTGGAGCCGGTGGGCCGAGTGTGCACCCTGGGCCGCAGGGACGAGGCCAGGCCGGCTTCTTCTCTCCGTGGCTCAGAGTCCTCCTCTGGAAGGGGATGATGATGACACCAAGCCTGTGCCATTCCTCTGGCCGGGGTGACCCTGGGGACATGAACCAGCGAGAACAGCACTCGCTCTGGCCAACCCAGGCCATCACAGAGCCAGCTAAGAGCAGCCACTGACCAAGGCCACTCTGCTGACCGTCCTCACGGCCGGCCCACTCTGCCCTGAAGCCCAGAGTCAGGCCAGTGATTTGATCAGTTTTAGTACCTGAACTGTTTGCTTCTCATACAGTTTTACATGAGGTTCTAACATATGAAACGTATGTGAACAGTGACAGCTCAGTACCCATTGAGTCTACCAAGTCAGATCTAGAGCAGCCACTAGAGCAGTGTTTCCCAAAGTGTGGTGGGCGTACCCCCAGGGGTACGGGAAGAGTTTGGTGGGGATATGCACTGCACCGTGCTTAGCTGCGCCTAATTCTACGTTCTCATGAGTACGAGGGGTCCTCAGCGTTACGAAAATTATAGAAGGGGTTCACATGTGTCCAAAGTTTGGGAAACACTGCACTAGAGGATTAATGGGAGCACAAAGGGTCCGTGTGTGGGAATGGGGGGTTCGGGATGGTGGCAGCCGTGGGCTCACGTTGGCCTCAGCAGCAGTTGGTTTTGCTGGCCCCCCAAACCCTGCCTGAGATGGGCATGGCCAGACCTGGGTTCCCGGGCAGTGCGGCTCGCCAGCCAGCAGGCGTCTGTGAGACAGCCGGGTCTCAGGACCACACTCATGCCTCCTGGGGGGACCTGACCCCAAAATACCGTGTCCCTCCTCCTATACGTTCATACTTGGGCCGTTACAGCTGAGCGCCTGCTCCATTTGTCATTAGTGTCTCAAGGAGTTTGAGTAGGCCTGCTTAAAGGAAGGAAGTCTGAACCCACTGGCCCCAGGACCCCCACCCCCTGTGCCCAGGGGCAGCACCGGTCAACCAGAGCACCCCCTGCGGAGGTCTGGGGCGTGGCTCCCCCACCAGAGCCAGACTCAGCCCACCTCCTGCGTGGACCCTGCCCAGGCTCCCTACAGCCCCCCGGGCCTGCACCCCCTGCTGGTCACCAGTGGGGTCTTAAGAACGCATGGATCTGAGGGCCCCGCGGACAAGGCCTGCAGCTGAGAGATTCTTAAATTGGACCCTTTACCTCTATGCGGAGGGAGGCCGGCTGCTGCTGATCTGAGGACCCAGAGTGGCTGTGGGGGTGGGGCAGTGTCTCCCCACCCCCTTCTCCCTCTGCGTGTCCTCAGGTTCCCGTGCTCTCGTTCCATTGCTCAGCCTGCCACCTGCGGCCAGCACAGAGCCAGGAGCCTCCTCCCTGTTCCATCGCCGGAGGCACCCACAGTCTATGCTCTCAGTCTGTGCTCTGCCCCCATCCACGCCGGCTCTGCCCCGTCCCACTCATTCCCTCTGGGGGCCTCCCTCTCACACCCCACCTCCCCGAGCCCCCAGCTGAATGCCATTTACATCCTGGCTTTTGTCCCCTGGTTCACCGTCGTTTAATTTTCTCAGCCTCTTGGCTCAACGCCAAGGAGTGTTCTGTCCAAAGGAAAATGGCAAAGACCGTTTTCTCTCAGGAGAGCTTTATATAATGCAGCGCGGCAGCTACCCGGGGGGAGCGTTCGGAAGCTCGTTATCTGTTCCTAAGCTCCGCTGCTAGAACAAGATAACTCCTCTCCTGGTTACAAAAGCCCTGCATGGACCCAGCCGGTGTGGCTCAGTGGATAGAGGATCAATCCCAGTTAAGGGCACGTACCTTGGGTTGCAATCTCCTCCGGCCCTGGCCCTGTGAGAGAAACCAATCAATGTGTTTCTCTCACATCAATGTTTCTCTCTGTCTTTCCCTCTCCCTAAAATCCAGTGGAAAAATAGCCTCGGGTGAGGGTTAACAAAACAAAAACAAACAAACAAAAACAAAAAAACCCTGCCTATTCATTGTAGAACATTTGAAAAATGCAGAGCAGGATAAAAAGAAAATGAAATACCCACACCCACACCGCACAGAGGAGACCACTACCATATCAGGAATTCTCCCACTGGCGTTTCTTCTGTGAGTGTTCGCACGTGTGTGCACGTGTGTGCACGTGTGTGCGTCTTTCTTTCACCTAATTTTTTATCCTGATCATCTTCGCTCAGCATCCCATCAGCAGCATTTCCAATACAGCATTCAGCGGTCGTCTTCAAACACATGATTCCAATGCCTGTGTAATGCGCTGTGATGGAGACTGACTAAAATGTACTCATTTCATCCCAGTGTTTCCCAAACTTTGGACACATGTGTACCCCTTCTATAATTTTTGTAACCCTGAGTACCCCTCGTACACATGAGAACGTAGAATTAGGCGCAGCTAAGCACGGTGCAGTGCATATCCCCACCAAACTCCGGTGCAACGCGTACCCTCACCCGACTCTTCCCGTACCCCTGGGGGTCCGCGTACCGCACTTTGGGAAACCCTGGTAGGCGATGCTTAGCTTAATTACACAGAATAAAGCGGACAAGAGGAGCAGCCCGCGCCTCGTCGCCGGCTGAGCGGCATCGCAGGGCGGCGGTTTGGGTGTGAACCTGGGAGGTGACCGGCTCGCCCTGCAGATTCGCTGATTCATAAAAAGCACCCAGAACAGTGCCTGACACTTTATGAACTCTTTTATTACTTTGCTGCTGTTGTTTCCTTACGAGCAGTTCCTAGAAATGGGATTCTGGGTCAAAGGGACAGCGTGTTGCCAAACCACTTTCCCCCGGGGCTGCGAACGCAGGCTCCGCTGAGGGCGGCCCCTCGCCGGCCCAGCCAGCGTCCTGCGGTCTCCTCAGTGCACGCAGGCTCTCGGGGCTAATTGCAGGTTTACGTGCCGTCGTAAGGAAGACTGCGGAGAGCTCTGTGCACCCTTCCCTCAGGTTCCCCCTCTCCCCGCCGGATTCTGACAGCAAGACACCCCACATGTCACCCTCACTTTCCCGTGAGTGTGCTCCTTGGCTTGTGTATGTGTGTGTGTGTGTGTGTGTGTGTGTGTGTGTGTGTTCAGTTCTGTGCCAGCCCGTCCCACGTGTGGGTTCTCACAGACACGACTCTTCTCCATTTCTGTAATGTTGTCGTTTCCAGAGTGCATGTACGTGGACTCCTACAACGTGTGACCTTCCAGGATTGGCTTCTGTTCACTCGGCTTAGACCTCCTGAGACCCAGGGGGCGGTCGTGCGGGTCAGCGGCTCGCTCTCCTTGCTGGGCAGCGTGCAGGGTGTGCACAGACCACACAGGAGCGTTCACCCGTGGAGGGACGTGCAGGTTGCCTCCAGGTTTTAGCGATGCACCCCTTTTTCCCTAGGGCCCATGTGACTCAATAACTCCATTTCTTGGAGGCCCGTGTGGCTATTCCTAGATGCCAGTATTCTTATTTGGGTTGGGTGGAGAGTTCTGTGTCACACTGATAATGAACCGACGTCATTATCAAGTTATGAGAGTAAATAAAACAGTGACGAAATGTTAGGCTGAGATTTAAGGTGCTGGGGGTGGGGGTGAAGAGACTGAGGGGGGTGGGGGCAGCAGGGAGCGTGGCTGGCAGAGGCGCCAGTTCTGATGGATGGAGGAAGGGGAAAGGGAGCTCAAGCACCCATAGGAAGGCCTTCTCCCCTTCTCCCCGCCCCACCCCCACCCATCTTTCCTGCTCCTTTAGGACCCAGCATCACAGGGTCCAGGTCTCCCGTCTCATCTCCACCTGTAGCTGTTTAAAACCCCTTGGGGGAGAGACTGTGGAAGAATTCCAAGGGGGAACCTTGCTCTGGAGTCCTTACTCCAACTTCAGAGGGGCGCTGTGGACATTGTTGCTACGGCGACTTCACAGTTGGTGATGGCAGACCCAGGAGACAGTGACCGTGAGGGCATGTTCTACAGCCACCAACCCCAGAGCGTGGCCTACCCGACACCGTCTTTCACGGCTCTGGAAGGTAACACGGGTGTTCTCTGTGGTTTTGAAAGGGCACCAACGCCTCACCCTCTTGGTGATGCCGTCTCCGGGTGGAAAAGCTCGTGTCCGGCTTCCCAGCGGAGATCCCGGGACCCCGGTTCCTCCGGCGCCCACCCTGCCCGGCCCCACACACTGAACCTCCCTCCTGTGGGCATGGCGGCCTCTGTCTGCCCCAGCCTGCAAAGCTCCCCCAAACCCAAAGTGCTGTAGGGTTGTCTTATTTGCCCCGGGCTGGGACCCACAATTGTCCGTGGGAGAAACCCGCCATTCCTGGTGGTCGCCGACCTCATGCCAATCCAAACGGTAACGGACAACCGACCAGGACGTTTTCAGCAGCTGCAGGGAGTTTCTATCCAAACAGGAACGGGAGACTAGCCCGGGTCTCCCCCCATCGGGTGGGGAAGATGTGGAAGAACGCGCTAGGGGCGCGCTGGGAGGAGGGCGCGGCTGCCCCTCCCTGTTCAGCACCCTCTGCTGCTGCCATTACTCTCCTGCCCGCATCTCCTGGCTCAGAAGAAATAACTTCCTCGGCCCACAGTGTGTGGGCTGAATGGATCCGGAATGATGAGGGTGAGTGAGGCAGAGACAGTGCAGGTCGTTTTACATGTGGAGCCCGTGCTTTCCCGTGCATTCCCGCCCGGAGCTCCATAGCAGGCACCGCCTCAGGCTGCCCGCCCCCCAGCCGCCAGGCTCCTGGGTGCCAGGGACCACAGAGGCCCAGCTCCGGGCTGTGCAAGCCCATCGCTCCTAAAACACCCCCAAAAGACAAAGGCAGGAAGAGAAAGGAGAGCAGATGGTGGACATTAAGACCAGCGTTTTCTCTCAAAGCCTTCTTTTAAAACGTTCCCACCAGGGTGGATTCATACATGGATTTAAATCACACGTGTAAGGGAACATACGTTCTGAAGGGCACGCTCCAGAACCCAGACCTGGTACCCAACAGGGAGGGAACACGGCACCTGCCGGGCTGCCCCCGCCCTGGGTCTGGGCACACAGACAAGCGCAGCCTCCCCGTCTGGCGGCAGATGGTGCGGCAGCCGTGGCCATCTGTGGTCAGGGCCGGGCGGGCATAAAAGCAGGTGCCGGGCTGCCACAGTCCACGGTCAGGCACGCACAGACGAGGGCTGGTGTGGAGTCAGAGAGGCCGTGGGGGTGCACGATGCCGGGGAGGGGTGGGGGAGGAGGAGAGTCTGGGCGTGGCCATGCCTGTGTGCGCCCCAGCCTGGCCAGCTTCCCTGCGGTGGAATCCGCTCCTGAACTGAAGGACTGGTCACCCGAGGGATCTCGCTGGCCTGCTCCCTCCAAACTGGAAAATGGGGCTTTATTACAACACCTTTCACATTCACCAAAACCACGTGGCAAGTCGGGAGAAGTCCAGGCAGGAGGTCCAGCCCAAACCGGGAGGTGACCAGAAGGAGCCCTGGCTCCTCCCCACAGGCCAAGGGTGAGAGGCCCCGTGCCCGGCCCCTCTCAGTGGCGGAGGAACCTCCCGGAGAAGGTCTGGCACAGCTGGGGTGCCCCAATCAGGGGGTGAACGCCTCAAAGCCCCTGTTGGCCTCACTAAAGCCTGGACCCCACTCCTCGCTGTTCCCACGTCACTCATTGACTTCTCGGTCTTACTTTAATATCACGGCTGCCATCCAACCACAGAAGAGTGTGGGGTGACCTGCCGCGCTCATTCATGAACGTTAGGCCCGATGGGCCTCCAGTCGGACAGCTGTACAAAAATCTTCATTTTTTTCCGTCCATCTTACTGCCTCCGTATTCCATTTTTTAAATTTCATTTTATTTTAAAAAAAACCCTTTTCGTTGGTGCTCTTTCTTTCTGGAATAAGGATGAAGGATTTGCAAGATGATTCAACGTGTGAAAAGCCTTGTGCCCTCCTGACAAGGCTGCCCCCGGGCCTGGGGTGGTGGGGGAGAAGGAGGTGTCTTCCCAGGCCGCCCAAGCACGTGTGCCTGGGACTGGTTTCCCACAGTAACACCGGTCTGGGCCGGAGCCTCTCTGACGCCCGGAGAGACACTGAGACGCTGCTTTCCCAGCGCGTCAGCCACAGGGCGCACCTGCCTCTCCTGCCCTGGCCCTGCGGAGGGCTCGTTAACTCACTGAACAAGTAAGGCGAGGGCACAACTCTCACACTGACGTCATAAAACAGTGTTTCCCAACCTTCTCTCATGAGAATCACCTGGTGGAGTTGTTAAAACACAGATTCCTGAATCCCAACTAAGAAGTGCTAAACTAGAATTTTTGGGAACATATAGGTAAAATTGTGTACTTAACTAGTGCTCTAACACAGATTTTATATACAGAGCACTAAGTTAGGTATGCAATTTTACCTATATGTTCTCAAAAATTCTAGTTTAGCACTTCTTAGTTGGGATTCAGGAATCTGTGTTTTAACAACTCCACCAGGTGATTCTCATCATGAGAGAAGTTTGGGAAACACTGTCATAGAAGATGCACCAAAGATTTTTACCTAATGCATTAGTTCTGTGGTCGGCAAACTGCAGCTCGCCAGTCACATGCAGCTCTTTGGCCCCTTGAGTGTGGCTCTTCCACAAAATACCACGGCCTGGGTGAGTCTATGTTGAAGAAGTGGCATTAGAAGAAGTTTAGGTCTTTAAAAATTGGCTCTCAAAAGAAATTTCAATCGCTGTACTGTTGATATTTGGCTCTGTGGACTAATGAGTTTGCCAACCACTGCATTAGTTGGAACAAGGGAACTGGTAAGATGTTCAAAGAGAGAAATCAAAGAACCATGCGTTTATTTTTATTTTTTTAATCCTCACCCGAGGATTATTTTTTCCATTGATCTTCAGAGAAAGAGTAGGAGGAAGGGAGAGAGAGAGAGAGAGAGAGAGAGAGAGAAACATGGACTGGTTTCCTCCCACATGCACCCCAACTGGGACCAGGGGTTAAACCGGCAAGTGAGGTATGGTCTGAAGGCCGAGTTTCTAACCACTGAGCAACCAGTCAGGGCCAGAGACCCACGTGTTCATATGCAGAATATTAAAATGTAGTTGTTAATGGACACAGCGTGGTTTGCTGCTGGAGACAGCCCCTGGACTCGTCTTCCGACTGCAGATTTCCCAGCCGGTTGGCAGAAGCGGCCTGAAGGAGGGATTATTCTGGATTGCAGAATAAGGCTGGCTCACTGGCTTTGGCTATTTGGTACCGGGCAGGAGGGCCGGCCTGCCAGATGGGTCTTCCTGTGTTTGCTTTGCTGAAAGACTTCATAATTGGGCTTGTCAACGCTTCCCTTATGTGCTGTCCCAAGGCTAGGGAGGCCAGCGCACAAAACTCTCTTACAAATGGGGGGAACTCGCCGAAACCGGTTTGGCTCAGTGGTAGAGCGTCGGCCTGCGCACTGAAAGGTCCCAGGTTCGGTTCCGGTCAGGGGCATGTACGTTGGTTGCAGGCACATCCCCAGTGAGGGTGTGCAAGAGGCAGCTGGTAGGTGTTTCTCTCTCATCGACGTTTCTAGCTCTCTGTCTCTCTCCCTTCCTCTCTGTAAAAAAATCAATAAAAATATATTTTAAAAAAATGGGGAACTCTTTGCTTGTCAAGCTCCCCAGAATCTCTCAAGACCCCTGTTCTGCCAGGAGGTGAGGCCTCTCTTCCCTCCTGGAAGGCAGGAGCCCAAGGCCAGGGGCCAGGTCAGCCCAAGGAGGGCTCCATAAGCACCCATTCCTCACAGTCACACTCGGCTCCTTACAAGGGCCCAGTCAACCCTGAGTATATACATGAGCGATTCCCCCACGCACATCCCATGAAAGGAGAGCGGGTCACCTGGAGACTTTGCAGAGAACAGCATTGCCGTGAAGAGCAAAAGCTCATCCAAGTTTCTGAATTCCGGGAGGGCAGACAGTGGAACCCAGATGGCATTTAGAAATGGTCCGTTTCGCTTTACCAGAGAAGCTGTTAGGTGGTTCATTGTTCGTGCAGCTTCAGGAGAGAAAGAGCTTCCCTCGCCATCCAGAAAATGAAACGTCAAAACATCTACAGCGCAGCCGACAGCACCGCACCATGTCCGTCTTTCTGCTCCCGCCCGGTCTCGGTGAGCCGTCTCATCGGGTTGTCTGTTTTTGAACCGAAATCCCAACCGGCCCACAGCACACAGGGCCTGGTGTGACTCACAGAAGGGCTCCGTCTGGGGGGAAACACCTGCTCTTTATGTCTAACTGTTCCTACCAAAGGACGATGCAGACTGGTCTCCGCTGAACATGGTGGCCTGGGCCCTGATAAGTCACCACCCACCCAGCCTGCTTCCCTCCCAGCCCAGCTCGCGCTGTGAGCAAGCAGGGCCTGGGTCAGGAGACACCAGTGATGGAAGTGGAGCTTCGGCGGGGGGCAGGGACTGTGCCCACGCGCTCAGGCCTGGAAGACAGCTCCCTCAGTGAACTTGACGTCGCCCAGGGAGGGACCTGGGACCCCTTGGACGAAAGGTGCTGATGCCACCTCCGTCTCCCCTGCCCGGGTGGGCAGGCACCAGGGGGTGTGCTCTGGAGACCTGGTTCACAGCACCTCCCTTCTCACTGCGACTCCTCTGACGTAGTCATGCCACAGCAGCCCTTAGTCCTAACAGACAATATTTTGTAAGCTAAAGACCTTTATTTTATTTTATTTTATTTTATTTTATTTTATTTTATTTTACATAATGGCCCTCATGAGGTCACTGGGGACTCCTGCAATGAGACATCATAGAGTAAGGTGACCAGATTTTAACATTGGTAAAGTGGGACACCATTGACGGGAGGGGGTTGTTCTTGATTAAAAATTTGGTCTATATGGAGTACCAAAAATTTTCATAGAACGCAAAAATAGTAGTGTAATATATTTTTTAAAATTTCAACCTAACTACAATTTACAAATATAATAAATTTAAAAAATTATGTATAGTATTATTTTATTCTTTGGCATATTTCTCATTTGAGTGAATTTTTTTTAGTAGATTGCTGTCGTTGTTTAAAAGGTCATGAAATTTTTCACAGGAATTTGTTAAATTATATTTCACACATAAAATGGCTTTCAAAGTCTCAACACTTCATTGTAAGTTGTAAGTGTCACTTTCAAGGCCAGCGCCAGACTTTTTGCCGCCACTATAAAATATAAATAATACGAGTACTGTCTGCTAAATTCAAGAAAATGTATGTATTATGAAATAAATAAATAAATTACTTACCTAAATTATCTGAATAGCTGATTTGTAATGACATCACTTGTATAACTAGCTTACTTGCATGCAGTACGATGTGTATCGTCTGAGAGACAGTTACAAAACGTTTTCGTCGTTGCGAACTTTGATAAGCGGTTCTCGATAATCAGTTCTCAACAATTACTTGTTATGATTAAAGTTTAACATTATAAAATTAACAAAAATGATATGAAACTCATATCCGGGCTAAATAGCCGCACGGCCGCCGAAAACGGAATATTCCCCGTTCCCGTTCTCCCACCGTTCCCTAGCTCGTCGTGCATTCTTTCCAAAAATCGGGACTGTTTTAAAATGCCGCGGGACGAGGGACAAATTGTTAAAAATCGGAACTGTCCCACCAAAAGCCGGACGTCTGGTCACCTTATCTTAGAGCCAAGGCTGTCTGCGGTGAGTCAGGCCCCCCGGAGGGCGGGCACGGGGCGGCCTGTCGCCTGCGGGGGTGTTTGGGGGGGGCTTCGCCTCGGTTTCTACATCTCTGTTCGACGGCAAAGCAATGAAATTAGTCACCACCTCTCTGCGTGCGCCGAGTGACGTGTATTGTGTGTAACATTCCAGAGCCCAAGGCCACGGCTTTCTCTTTTTTAAAGCAGCCTGCGGGCTGGGGCCGGAGAGGAAGCCCAAGGACACCGCAGCCGCTCCCCCGCTGCTCACTCCTGTCGCTCTGTCTCACGCCGTCGCTCTGTCCGCAGGTGGTCTTCAGCAAGTACTGCAACTCCAGCGACATCATGGACCTCTTCTGCATCGCCACCGGCCTGCCACGGTGAGTGTCCCGCCGGCCGCGGTCCTGCCGGAGGGCGGAGGGCATCTCCAGTTCACCTTGACCAGAAAAGAGGGGGCCTCGCCCCGGGGGAGGGATGGGAGGAGCAGAGGGATGAAACCCTGGCGGTTTCGGCCACAGCCTGCCCGCTGGTGCCACAGGCTCCCGTGTCCGCCCGGAGGAAAGGGTTGGGCGGAATCAAGCAGAAAGTAGCATCAGGAGTTTCCTTTTTCCTTCGTTTATTCATCTGCTTTTGGAGAAAGGATGACAGAGGGCGGCTGTGTCTGGCTTTGCCTCCTCCCCCCACCCTCTCCCCCCCAATCCTCAAACAGTGTAGCAGGCGCCTCCTCTATCCCAGGCCGACCGTCACAGGTCAGTATTTGGGAAAAGACTGACTTCAGAGATGAGTTCAAAAGGCCAGTTGCCTGCCTTATAGAATCATCAGAATTCCCCAAATGAACAGAGTCCTAGAGCCAGGGGAGTTGCTGTCATAACTTTTCGGTTAGAGTGGTCAGGAGTCGCTTTGGCACAACGGTTGCCTTTAAAGTCCGGGTCCAGGAAGGTGAGCGAGAAGGGCCACGGGAGTTTCACAGGCGGTGAGACAGGGACTGGGAGCTGGATTCCAGCAAACAGCAGGCAGTTTGTAGCCGCAAACATAGCCCACCAGCTGGAGCAGTGGTCGGCACACTGCGGCTCGCGAGCCACATGCAGCTCTTTGGCCCCTTGAGTGTGGCTCTTCCACAAAATACCACGGCCTGGGCGAGTCTATGTTGAAGAAGTGGCGTTAGAAGAAGTTTAAGTTTTAAAAAATGTGGCTCTCAGAAGAAATTTCAATCGTTGGGCTGTTGATATTGGGCTCTGTGGACTAATGAGTTTGCCGACCACTGGGCTAGGGCATCTTTTGTTAAGCCCTATGCTAAGAAATAAATGTGTTATTCCTTAGATCAGCCCTGAGATTTGCGTGTCGCCCCACTGCACAGATTTTAAGAATACAGCTCGCCTGACGTGGTCCAGGCGGGACCGGAGGAGAGGGTGGAGGGAAACCCCACGTTCTCACTGAAAACGGCTTTGTCGGAGAGATCCGTGCCCGTTAGGTGGACTCCCAGGGGAATGAAGGAGGAAGGCCAACGATTTAGTGTTTATTTACATTTCACCTCAGTTGTATTTAATCTTCCAACTCAATAAAGGAGACTTTCTCCAGTTCCCATTGTAAACGACTTCGAAGTCCACCGAGCACTTAGGGTGGCTCGGCCGTTCCACTTTGCCTGCCATCGGGCGCCAGCCCCGAAGCACAAGTCCCGAGCGCTGGGGATGGCGGGCTCCTCTCGCGTGCGTGGGGGCCACCCCAGGGTGCGCCCCGGCGAGGCTGGCATGTGAAGGCGCCGGCTTGGCCTGTCTTCCAGAAACACGACCATCTCCCTGCTGACCACGGATGACGCCATGGTCTCCATCGACCCCACCATGCCCGCAAACTCCGAAAGGTAAGCAGCCGGCGGCCTAGTCCGGTCCTGCCCTCCTGGTGTCTCTGACCTTCTCCGCACACAGGGACCTCTGTGGTGGTTTTGTAATGGAATGCTGTAGAAATCTGAATTTACGCCCGGGATGGGAGGGTGGGGGTGGGAGGGCCGGTGAAGGAGGCTTCGTTCAGCTGGTTCCTTACCCAGATGGTGACAGTTGTAAGCGGGCCGGGAGCCCTGTGAGCTCGGACTGGTGTTACTACCATTTCGCAGATGGGCAAACTGAGGCAGGGGGGCTGAGTGTCGAGGAGTGGGGCTACGCCTCCCTGTCCACCTCCAGAAGGGGAGCAGGACAGTCCCTGACCAGAGCCCCCGGGCACAGTTGGCATTTTCCACCGGGACGAATCCCGGCACTGATGAAGCCCCGAGGACTCCTCTCTGCACAGGGGAGGGGAGGGAGCCAGGGAAGGGATGTGGAGGGGAGGGGCAGGAGAGGGCTCAGCAGGGAACACGTTTTCCAATATGAGTACACCGTGTGTGGCAGGAGGAAGGAAGGACGGGGACTCTGAGCAGGGCCCCTCCACCTTTGATCAGCCCCGGTGCCCAGTGCTCTGCGGAGCCCTCCGTGGTCTCCCACTTCATCCTGGGGGCTGGGCGAGGCAATGTAAACTGCATCTCTGTGGGGAGCAGGAGTGCGATCAGGTTTGGGGGTGCCCCTGGGGACCCCAGTCTGTGTCTCCTGGTCCTCACTGAACACCCCTCCAAGGGACACGTGTGAATCTGGTCTGAGCCTCCAGGAGAACCTGCATCAGGCAGACCCTCACCTACCCAGCAACTGGAGGGCTCACGGCTGCCTAGTGACAGGCGACTGGGATCACCCCTGCAGGCTTACCCCACCCACCCCAGTATGTGCACACCTGAGCCCCCGGGATGGGCACCTGCTCTTCTTCCTGCCCCAGAAGCCGGCCTGCCGGCCTGCCCGCATCCGCACTAGGCTGGGTGCAGGGCCCCCAGCCCCAGGCAAGGGCACAGCCCGCCTCGGACAGCCAAGGCGTCGGTGCACAGAGCAGGTCAGATAACAAGCCCTGGGGGAGGTACAGAGTTTGGGGGACCGTGGCCAGTGCTGGCCTTCCCTGAGCACCTGGACGCCCCAGCCAGGCCTCCCCGGCCCCCCGCACCCATCAGCCTCCCTGAGTTTCACTCACCAGGAGCTTCCGCCCCCGTTTCTGTGCCCTGGGCTCCCCGGAAGGCACAGTGCTAATTGGCTCCCTAAAGACGTCAACGAAATTCCTGTAGCTCTCAGCCAGCCGCGGCCTGCCCAGCGCTCGCTGCAGGAGGAAAGCCACACGTGACCTGTCACCCTGACTTGTCCACAAGCTAAGTGACCACGTCACTCAGGCCAGTGCCTTGTCAGGGCAAGCTGGTCTCTGGTGGTGTGAAACCACATTTTTTGTTCGAATTCAGTTGAAACGGTTTGTCTATTCCATTGGTCAGCAAACTGCAGCTCAAGAGCCACATGCGGCTCTTTGGCCCCTTGAGTGTGGCTCTTCCACAAAATACCACGGCCTGGGCGAGTCTATTTTAAAGAAGTGGCGTTAGAAGAAGTTTAAGTCTTAAAAATGTGGCTCTCAAAAGAAATTTCAGTCGTTGTCCTGTTGGTATTTGGCTCCGTTGACTAATGAGTTTGCCGACCACTGGGCTATTCAGACTTTGTCCCTCGTTATGTCTGGTTTGGTGCTTGATTCTGTGGCAGCACTTCACCACAGAGGGCACCTGGTGAAGTCTGGAGATATTATGGCTGCCCCATGGGGGGAGAGGCCAGGGGGCAGCTCCATGTCCCCCATGCACAGGAGGGCCCCACACAAAAGCATCCCCTCTTCTGTGCTGAGTTCCTGCTCTTCCCCATGGCCACAACCCACTGAGCTTCCCTCCCTTCCCCGCATCAGAGAGTGTCCGGACCCCATTTTAAATAACCCGCGGCAGAATGACACAGGGGGAGACTCTCATCTCACCATGGGCTGGGTGTTCCCACTCTCTGGGAGCTGGTTACAATGGAGACTGATCACCCAGCCGCCCTGATCCATAATGACCAATAAGTAGAACAGACACGTCCCAGCCTCGTTCAGATAATGCTCGGAGGGACCTGGGTCCCACGCCTCTCCCTGGACCGGGGGCCATTCTGGCTCCCACGTGTCCCGCTGACAAAGCTGCTGCCTCTTGACCATGCCACCCCCCTGTTTCTGCCACAGCAGCGGCCAAATCCTCATCGGGAGAGAGAAACAGACGCTCAAACAGCGTAAGAAAAAATGGGGCATGTGGCCGGGCACGTGGCGAGAGGAGGGCCAGAGCGACACAGCCCGGGTGGCATCGCACCATGCTCCTCCGGCTTCCTGTGACCACAGGTGTAGTGTTCTGGTGGGTGCAGGGGCTGTGTGCCCTGAGGTGGCATACGGCGTCCCTCGGCCTAGCAGACAGGCCTCCTGGGTCCCGGCCAGGCTCCTCCCACCAAGGAGGGCACCCAGGCACTAATGTTTTCAAAAACAGACAAATGCAATCAAAGCTCAAGGCAGTTTATCCCAAGAGTAGTTTGCACCGGTTTGTTGTTGAGGGAGAGAAGGACGAGGCCCTCGACCTTGACCGAGCCGGGAGCTGGTGGGTCCCGGCGGCAGCATGCCTGGGTCTGAGAGCACCCAGCTGCTCAGAGTCCGGAGCGAGGACCAAGGAGCCAAGGCGGGCCTGGAGGGGCCGGACACTCAACCCGGGCACCTGGCTCTGAGCCGGGAGGGTTCCTGTGCCCCCTCCCAGGAGCCCCCTCGCTCCTACTCCAGCCCCACGCCCACTGTTGCTTCCGTTCCCAGTTTGGGGTTCCCCATCCCCCAGTTCGCCCATGAGAGGTTTACCTGTGCGCATGCGCAGCCGAGGTGGGCCTTTCAGGGAGAGTTGGGCTCCATTCAGGATCCTGTGGTGATGGGGGGGTCTCTTCATACGCCCATCCCACGTCCGGTCCATGGGGTGTCTGTCTTCACGCCTCTGATGCGGGGACACACGGCTGGCTCTCTCTCCATCCCCGCCTCACCTGTTAGAGCCGGCCTGGTCACAGTATCCCTAGTGCCAGCCATTCAAACAGTGGTAAGACAGGTACTTTCTTGCTTTTTTAAAATATATTTTTATTGATTTCAAAGAGGAAAGGAGAGGAGAGATAAAAACATCAAGAATGAGCCGAAACCGGTTTGGCTCAATGGTAGAGCGTCGGTCTGTGGACTGAGAGATTCCGGGTTTGATTCCGGTCAAGGGCATGTACCTTGGTTGCGGGCACATCCCCAGTGGGGGTGTGCAGGAGGCAGCTGATCGATGATTCTCTCATCGATGTTTCTAGCTCTCTATTCCTTTCTCTTCCTCTCTGTAAAAAAAATCAATAAAATATATATATATTTTTTAAAACATCAAGAATGAGAATCATTGATTGGCTGTCTCTTTCACACCCCACAATTGGGGCATGTGCCCTGACCAGAATTGAACTGTGACCTCCTGGTTCATAGGTTAACACTCAACCACTGAACCACCCAGGCTAGGCAAGAACTAATTTAAAAAAAAAAAAAAAAAAAAAAAAAAAAGAAGAAGAAAGAAAAGAAAACGAATCCAGCGAATTCTAGTTCACCTGAGCGCTTATCTCTGGGCGAGGTGTGCCGCCGTCTCTGACAGCATCTCACGGTGGCCTGTCTTCTCTCTTGCAGCACTCCCTACAAAGTGCGACCCGTGGCCCTCAAGCAACTCTCCGGTAAGGCCCTGCTATCACTTTAAAAATTAAAAGGAAAAGAAGAAAGCTCCAGGCTACCCTGTGATGAGTTGGTATTAGTTATGCATTAGCATCTAAAGCCCCAGAGGATGCCAGGATCGAAAGCCGTTTATCACTGCAGAGACAGGCTTCTACTCTGCCCATGGCAATTCCTCAGGAACACACACCACACACACACACACACACACACACACACACACACACACACCCCGCCATCCCCTCCCCAGGGACTGAGCAGACACTGGGCGGCGACATTGGGCGGCAGTCCCCTCTCGTCCTCCTGAGGTCAGTGCCTGCCCTGCCCATTTACACTCTGAGCCACAGAGGTGGGCCGTGTGCAACCTGCAGCCCTCAGGATGTCTCTGCCGGGGGCGCTGTCTCACTAAAACCCCACTTCCTCCCGGAACTGTACACTCTTACTTCTGTATGCCTTCTGCGTGATAAAATGGTCCTATTGGAGTGTATGTGTTGATGAGCTTTGGAAAATGTATATGCCCTGTAACTGCCCCACAACCAAGACACGGGACATTTACATCACCTGGAGAAGTTCCCAGGTGCCCCCTCCCAGTATCCCCCTCCCTCTACTCCTGCTCTCTGTCAGCAACCGACCCGCTTTCTGACACCGAAGATGAGATTTGATCAGATAAAAGCAATTATGTAATAGGTGTGCTCTTCTTGGCTCGACCTAATGTTTTTGAGATGTGCCCGTGTGTGGAGTGTGTCAGTAGGTCAGTCCTTTTTATAGGTGAGTCGTGTCCCGTGGTGGGAAGGACCACAGCTGGTTTATCTGGTCGCTTGCTGAAGGATCTCTGAGCTGTCTCCAGTTTTGAGTTTTATGAATAGGGCCGCTATGAGCATATATGTAGGGATGTGTATTTTCATTTCTTTGGTTTTTAATATTTTATTATTGATTTCAGAGAGGAAGGGAAAGTGAGAAAGGCAGAAACATCAATGATGATCCCTCACAACAGGGATCAAGCCTGAAAGCCAGGCATGTGCCCTAATCAGGAATTGAACTGTGTCCTCTTGGTTTGTAGATCGATGCTCAACTACTGAGCCACACCAGCTGGGCTATATTTTCATTTCTATGGGATTGAATGAGATTTCTGGATCATATGGTTAAGTATATGTCTCTGTTAGGGTTTGGTCTGTAGAATTTTAGTAAGTCTTGGATTCAAGAAATGCAAGTCCAAGGGTTTCTCTTCTTTTTCATAAACATCTTGCTTATTCTAGGTCCCTTTTATTTTCAAATAAGTTTTAGAATCAGTCTGTCATTTGGTACAAAAATAAAAGTCTACTGGGATTTTGATGGAAATTGTATTAAATATATAGACAATTTTAGAAAGAATTACTGTCTTAATGTTCAGCCTTCTGATTCATGCATATGGTATATCTCTCATTTACTAGGTTTCTTTTAATGTTTCTCTATAATGTGTTACTATAGTTGTCAGGGTAAAGTTCTTAAATACATTTTGATATATTTATTACTAAGTATTTTCTATTTTCATGCTCTTGTCAATAGATTTGTTACAATTTTTTCATTTCTAATTGTTTTTATTTTATAGAAATATAATTGCTATTGTTTATTGACCTCTCTAAACTATCACTGATTAAGTTCAATACCTTTTTGTAGATTTTCCAAGAAGCATATAGAGAATTGCTTCTTGCTTTTAAATCTAGATGCCTTTTACTTCTTTTTCTTGCCATATTGCACTAGCTAGGAGACCGAGGACAATAAGTGAGAGTGTAGATTCTTGCTTTGTTACCAATCATATGGAGTCTTCCACCATCAATTACGACATTAGCTATAATTTCCTTTAGCTGTCCTTTACCAGGGGGTTGTTATTTTTTTCTATTCCCAATTTGTTCAGAGTTTTCATTATAAATTGGTGTTGAATTTTGTCGGATGCTTTTTCTGCCTCTATTGAGAGGTTCGTGTTTTATTTCTCCTTCCTGTTAATGGTGACTTTTACTGATTGGTTCTAAATAGTTAAACTAATCTTGCATCCCTAGTACCAACTCTGTTTGGCCATGGTATATTTCCTGCATTCAATTTGCAAATGTTTTGTGAAGTGGTTGAGGGCTGTTGGTCCTAGCTTTCTCATTATATATTCATCTGACCTCATAGAACGAGTTAGGAAGGGTGCCAGGGCCTCTGGGTGATTTTTCTGAGAGGGTTTGTATGGAGTTGGCCTTGTTTCTATCTTTTTTTAAAATACATTTTATTGCTTTTTTTTTTACAGAGAGGAATAGAGAGTTAGAAACATGGATGAGAGAGAAACATCCATCAGCTGCCTCCTACACACCTCCTATTGGGGATGTGCCCGCAACCATGGTACATGCCCTTGACCGGAATCGAACCTGGGACCTTTCAGTCCACAGGCCGATGTTCTATCCACTGAGCCAAACCGGTTAGGGCCCTTGTTTCTATCTTAAGTGCTTGATAGAATCCTCAGTGAATCCTTCTGTGCTTGGAGTTTCTTTGTGGGAAGGTGTTAAATTATGAGTTCGGTTTCTTAAATAGATTAGTATATGCAGGGTTTGTACTTATCTGGAAATTCATTATAGAGATGGTGTCCATTTCATCTAAGAATGTATTGGCATGGTGTAGTTTGAAATATGTCCTAGTGATCTTTCATGTCCATAGGATGATAGTGAAATCCTCAGTTTCATTCAAGATATTAGTAATTTATATCATTTCCCTTTTTGAGTTAATTAGTCTAACTAAAGATTTATACTAGATTTTATTGATTTTATTTTTAAAGACCCAGCTTTGGGTTTTATTGGCTCCCTCTATTTGTCTCCCATTTCATTGATTTCTCCTCTTTTGCTCCTGGTCTAATTTGTTCTTCTTTTTCTATCTAATAAAGGTGGAAGCTTAGGTCATTGATTTTAAATCTTTCTCCTTTTTTATAATGATTAAAAGTTAGGGATTTCCCTCTACACATACTTTAGCTGTATCTCATACATTTTGGCTTGTTGTGTTTTCAATTTTATTCAGCTCAAAATATTTTCTAATTTACCTTGTAGTTCCTTCTCTGGTCCATTTGTTATTTAGAAGTATATTATGTAATTTTCAAATACTTGGATATTTTCCAATTATCTTTATGTTGTTGATTTCTATTAATTCTCTTCTGATCAAAAGTAAACTTTGTGTAACTTTAGCCTTTTTTTAATTTATTGAGATAAATGGTGTATCTTGGTGACTGTTTCAGGTACTTCTGGAAAGAATGTATGTTCTGCTGTTCTTGGGTGGAATAATCCAGAAATGTCAATTAGGTCAAGTTAGTTGATAGTGTATTTCAAGCTTCCTATACCTTTACTATTTTTTTTTTTTTTGTCTACTTGTTCTACTGATTAATGGAAGGTGAGATTGAAATATCCACTATATTGTGCATACATTTCTTTTTTTTCTCTCAGTTATCTTAGTTTTGGCTTCATACCGTTTCAATTTCTGTTATTCGGTACATACTTGTTTAGGATTGTTGTGTCTTCTTGATGTATCTGCTTCTTTATCCATGAAATTGTCCCTTTATCCTTGGTACTATTTTTTGTTTTAAAGTCTTCTTTATCTCCTATTAATGTAGCCACTGCAGCTCTCTTATGCGTAGTGCTCATGGTTCTATTCGTTTCCATCTTATTACTTTTAATATATCTGTGTCCTTATATTTGAAGTGGATTTCTTACAGGCAGCCTTTATCAATTCTGGCAATTTCAGTTTTCAAGAGGCATTCTTAAACCATTCACGTTACATGTAATTATGGATATGGTTGGATTTAAATCTACTACCTTGATACTCATTTTCTACTTGTCTCATTCAATCTCTTTTGAAATTTTTCTCTCTTTTCCTACATCTTTTGCATAAAGAGCATTTTTTTATTCCATTCTTTTTTCTCCACTCTCGGTTTGTGATCTTCGCTTCTTTATTGAATTTCTTTGAGGTTGCTCTTGCTTTCACAACATGTACTATCAACTTATCACAGTCTTTAATTATATTACACCGCTTCTCAGCAGTGTGAGAATCTCACAACTGTGCGCTTTCCTTTCTCCCGCCTCATTCTCTGTGCTATTTGACATTCATTTCACTCCTGTTTCCACGGGAACTCTTAATACGCCGTTACCGTTGTTTGCTCTCTGCAGTCAGTGACATTTTTCCCTTCATTCCTTTGCATAGATCCACATTTGCATTTTTTTGGTTATATTGTTGATCTCTGGACTTTGGTTCTCTCCTTAAGCAGCGTGGGCTCTGGCGGGCAGGCAGTTAAGTTACGTGTAAGTCAGTCTGGTGCCTTTGAGATGGTTTTTAAGGTTTGCTAGGACGATGACAAAGGACCCTTGCTCCAGGCACAGTTCAGTCCTACTGCTAAGGCGTGGTCCCTCTGCAGTCCTCACTGACTCCAGGCTGGCCACCGAGCATTCTCCACTCGGGGTACGTGGAGCTCAGACATTTGAATATGAGGTTGAGGGATGTTGGGGACAGATCACGTGGGACCCTGGAGGTCCATGCAGAGGCCACTGCATTAGGAGGAGGAGACATGTGGGGGTTGTGAGTGGTCAGATCCTGGCATGTTCTGAAGGAAGGGTCGGGTGATTTCCCGAATGGACGTGGGATAGGAAGGGAAGAGGTCCAAGAAGCCGCCTGAGCCTCTGAAAGGATGGAAGCTGAGGGGGCCCAGGTACAGGGCGGAGAGAGGAGCTCAGTGTTGGGTGCGTTGGGTGTGGTGTGGCTGCCGGACATCAGTGTTGAGTAGATTCCTTGAGAGGCGCCTGGAGCTCCCCCTCAGAGAGGGATGTGACGTGAGGAGTGACATGTTTGTGGCCGTGGGCGAGATGAGCTCCCCAAGGAGGGAAGGAGGGAGCAGGAGGGTCTAAGGATGGAGCCCTGAGACTCATGGACAGAATCCAGGAGAAGGGAGAAGGACATTGGCTACCTGACGCCATCCAGACACAGGACCAGGGACAAGGAAGCCCTGAGTGAGGGGTGGATGCGACAGAGATGAGCGTGGGGAAGGAAGCCCATGCTCAGAGAGTCACGTGACTGTCGGTGGAGGAAGAATATCGGGGATTCTGTGTAACTTAGGAGCCCAACTAAGCACCAATGAGAGATGGAGCGGAGGCTCCTTCGGGGAAGGAACTTAACAAAAGCCAGAGCCAGTGTGGATGGGACTGGCTGTCTTGAGATCGGAGCTCTGCCTCCCACAGGACATGGGGTGAAGGGCTGGGTTTTTACGTCCTCATGGGGTGCCCAGCAGGTGGCTGAGCGAGGAGGGGGACAGTGGACTGGGGGTTTCAGCCCCTCCCAAACCCGGGATCTTAGGAGCCCCCAAGGTTTGCTAACAAACTGCACTGCAGAGCTCAGAGCGCCATATGAATATCTCAGCAGCATGAGGTTGTTTTTTGGTGTTTTTTTTAAATATATTTTATTGATTTTTTACAGAGAGGAAAGGAGAGAGATAGAGAGTTAGAAACATCGATGAGAGAATCATCGATCAGCTGCCTCTTGCACACCCCCCACTGGGGATGTGCCCACATCCAAGATACATGCCCTTGACCGGAATCGAACCTGGAACCTTTCAGTCCGCAGGCCAACGCTCCACCACTGAGCCAAACCGGTTTCAGCATGAGGTTTTGAGTGAAGGACAGTAAAGAGCCAGGATGAGTCCAGCCTGTCTGTGGCTTCCTCTCTGCCTCCGCCCAGGACCGTCCTCCCGGCGACAGAGGGAGCTGATCTCTCCCTGGCCCCCGGGGGGGACAGTGTGTTCTCCCGTGTCAGTTGCTCAAAGGGATCCGGAGCCATGAATGGCAGCTGCCTCTGGGGTGACCCTCTCACTGACCCCTCCTAACGGGCTGTCCTTCCTTCTTTGTCTCAATCCCTGTGTCCTCCAAGGGTCTCCTGGGACCCCTCCAAATACACTTCCTGCACCCAGCTCCTGTCTCCACTCAGCTTTTGAGGGACCCAACCTGGGGGGGGGAGGGGGAGGGGAGGTTAAGAACAAAGGGCCGTCCCTCTGCCCTCCTCGCTTGTCAGTGGGTGAAATGGCCCCGGGAAAGCTCCCAACCCCACTGCGCCTCCATTTCCCCCGCAGAATAGCAATTGGGATACACGCCTCCGTGGTTCCTAAGAGGATGAATGCAGTAATTTATGCAAAATGCTTAGCACTGTGCCTGCCCCCCCCCCCCCCCCCCAGGGAGTGCTCCGTACATGGCGGCTGTCTTTTTAAATGGCCTAGAGGGCATTGTTGAGTGGCTAGTAGTTCTGTCTCTCCGGACCTGCTGGGTCTTCACAGAACCGGCGGAATGCCTCCTGCAGCTAACACTGCTGGCTCCATTCTCACTCGCACAGGAAGATGCTGCTTGAAATCTGAGCGCACACACATGTTGTTTGTGAGACATAATACAGCTTCTTAATAACATCTTCTATTTTTAGTGCAATTTCATTGCAAACAGCTTTAGAATCACAGCCTTAGTCATCCTGATTTGCATTATTTTTTAAACAACAAGAGCGCAGTGTATGAAATGAACACTCACCACGCTCCTGCCCTGCCCGGAGCGCTCGCTCCGCTTCTGTTTCCTGCCGCTTCCTGGGCTTGTGGTCCGTGCCCCGCCACCGCGGTGGTCTCCTGGGCAAAGACAGCACCACGCAGACCCTCAGCGCCACAAGCGTGGTGGCCAACACTAACACCGGGTCCAGGGGTCATGGATGTAGAACCCCATGTAGTAAAGACGGTGACCTCTGCCAGCACTGCAAGCACCTCACGGTCCCTGCCTCCGGGCCTTCCCGGGACCAGCAGAACCCACACACGTCCATGTCCCGCGTAACTGCGCGGTGAGACAACAGACGTGAAATGCCCAGGTTGACGGGCTCCAATAAAAGCACATATGCCTGGCCTGGCCAGTGTGGCTCCGTGGTTGAGCATGGACCTATGAACCAGGATGTCACCGTTCGATTCCCGGTCAGGGCACATGCCCCAGTTGCTGGCTCAGTCTTCAGTAGGGGGTGTGCAGGAGGCAGCCGATCAATGATTCTCTCTCATCACTGATGTTTCTATCTCTGTATCTCTCCCTTCCTCTCTGAAATCAATGAAAAAATTTTAAATATAGCCCTGACTGTTTTGGCTCAGTGGATACAGCGTCGGCCTGTGGACTGAGGGGTCCCGGGTTCCATTCCAGTCAAGGGCATGTACCTTGGTTGTGGGCACATCCCCAATGGGGGGTGTGCAAGAGGGAGCTGATCGATGTTTCTCTCATTGATGTTTCTAACTCTCTATCCCTCTTCTTTCCTCTATGTAAAAAAAAAATCAGTAAAGTATATTTTTAAAAAAGAAAAATTTTTTAATATATAATATTTTTTACATGCACACATGCCTGTAACTGGGCCCCAGTCAAGACAAAAGGCATTCCCATCACCCAGAATAGTTTCTGGTGCCACTCTTCTCCAGCCTGCTCACACCACCCCCACAGGGGCCTTCCTCCTCCTCATTTCGTGAGTTTCATCCTCTGTGAACGGCTTCCTCCACTTCAGGTTTTTAAGCATCAGGTCTTTAAGACGCGAGCATTTGCTCATTAACTTTTGTGTTGCTGAGTCGTACACCATCGTGTGAAGATCCACAGCTGATTCTTAAACCCTCCTGGTGATGGACACTGGGGTCATTTCCAGGTTGGGGTTAAGCCACCTGACGCATTGCACAAGTCTCATTGCAGACATGTCCGTGATCCTGGGTGGCACATCAAGAGGGATGCCGCTGGTTCCGGTGACAAGTGTGTTTCACTTCATAGGGAACTGCCACACCGTCCCCCGAGGGACGTCCCGTCCCACCGCCCGCCAGCAGTGTGTGGGTGACCAGTGGTCCCCCGGCCAGCGCAGCACCAGGCATGCTCGGTGGTTTTCATTTGAGACGTTTAAGTAGGCACAGAGCAATGCTTCATGATGGCCCAGAGTGTGTCTCTTTGGATAGCTGATTGTTCAGCCTGATTGTAAGGTGCTTACTGGCTACTCGAATATCCCACTGTGGGAAGTGTCTGCTCTCAGTATTTTGCTCGTTGTTTAAAGTGGCTTGGAGTGCCTTTTTATCACTGGTTTGTAGGAAATTCTGAATATTTTGGATATAGCTCATTGGTCAGGTATATGTTTGGCAAACGTGTTTCTCAGTTTGTGACATACCTTTTTCATTTTCTTAATGAGGACACTGGCTGGAGTTTTTAATTTGATGAAGCCTAATTTAACAAATTTCTCTTTTGTTTTGTATTTTCTGTGTCTTCTCTTAGATCCCTTTTCTACTCTTGGGTCATGAAGATCAATTTTTAGGAGATTTAGACTTATAGCTGCTATATTGTCATCTTCGATTCATCTTAATTTTTTTTTAATGTTATTGATTTCAGAGAGAAAGGGAGAAGGAGAGAGAAAGTAATATCAATGAGAGAGGATCATTGATCAGCTGCCTCCTGCACACCCCACAATGGGGATCGAGCCCACAACCCAAACATGTGCGCTGACTGGGAATCGAATCATGACCTCCTGATTCATAGGTGGACGCTCAAGCGCTGAGCCATGCCAGCTGGGCCATTTTAAGTTAATTTTATATGTGGTGTGAGGTAGGGATTGACAGTCTTTTTTTTCTGGCACATTTATCCAGTTGTTTCAGCTCCACTTGTTAAAATGGCTTTCCTTTCCCACCTTCGCTGAAAATTGTGTGTCTCTCTATGTGAGGGTTTCTTTGTGGACTCTGTTCTGTGACGCTGAACTAGTTGTCTGCTGACACCTCCGCCACGCTGGCTTCATCACTAGGGCTTGAAATCAGGTAGTCTTCCACCTATGTGCTTCCTTTTCAGTTGCTTTGGTTCCATGGGTCCTTTTCCCTCCAAAATTTAGAATAAATTGACAAGTTAATTCTTGATTCTAAAATGACTTTGATCAAGCCCGGCCTGGCGTGGCTCAGTGGTTGAGCGTCAACCTATGAATTAGGAGGTCATGGCTCGATTCCCGGTCAGGGCACATGCCCAAGTTGTAGGCTCCATCCCCAGTGTGGAGTGTGTAGGAGGCAACCAAGCAATGATTCTCTCTCGTCATGGATGTTTCTATCTCTCTCTCTCACGCTCTGACATCAATAAAAATATTTTTTTTAAATGAAATGACTCTGATTGGGATTGCATTCAATATATTTCTGAACAACATGGAGTTTTCCAGTCCATGAACGGGACACATCCCTCCACTCAGCCAAGTTCTCCAGCTTCCAGGGAGGGAGTCCTGCCTCCCTTTTGTGAAATCTGCTCCTCAGCGTTTTCTGTTTTCTAGTGTTATTGTTAACGGACTCTCAATTTAACTCCCTGTTTGTTTGCTGCTAGTTTATAACAAATATAACACATTTCTGTGGGCTGGCCTGGTGCCTTCTGACATTCATTCATTAGTTCTGGTGCTTACTTTATAGATTCCTAGGGGTTTCCATAGAGACGATGATATCATCTGATAATGAAGACAGTTTTGCTTCTTGCATCCCAGTCTTTGTTTTTATTTCTGTTCCTCGCCTTGCTGAACTAGTTGAGCCTCCAGGATCATTAAGTGGGAATGAGAGGGAGCAGTCATCCCTGCCTTCCCCCTGGACACGCTTACAGCTGCGGCATTAAAGCTCCATCTGCCGATGTCCACGTCTGAATCATGTTAGGGTTTGTGTCTAAGCTCATCTTGCTACAGCCTCTACAGTTGTGTGCAACACAGATGGAGCGAGAACTTTGGTCTGCAAAAACGGCCCCGTCTTTTCATAGGTTTTAGCCGAACTCCTGTCATTGGCACCATCATCGTTTATTGGATCAGAGTTTACCCTGACGGAGCTCTTCCTGAAACTAGTCTTGTGAGGCCATGGGACGCGATGGCCAAACCCAGACATGATGAACCGGAGTTCACCCCCTTTGACTTCACCACAATTAGACTTTCCCACGGGTCCCTTATCACTCCGGTTATCAGGGAGCGGGCAAAGTCCGGCCAGCGGGCGCCGTCAGCTGCTCGTCCTCAAGCTCAAATCCACCGGGGGGCATTCTCCAGAGAACGTCATCCTCACGTCCTTCTCCCTCGAAGCTGGCTTCATGAGCATGGCGGAGGGGCTCGTTCAGAGCTGGGGGGAGGTGTGTGTGTGGAAGACCTTTTTGGGTTAAGAGTGCGCTGCCCCGCCTTTGCAGCCCTAAATGGGGACGTGACTTGGCCGTGTTGTGATTTGGCCTCATCTCTAGATCACGCAGCCACGTAGGGTTATTAGGAGAATTAAGTGATAAAGTATGCAAATCACTAAGAACAGGCCTGGCACAGAAAGGCCCAATAAAGATGGTGTGGCCGTCACAGTCTGTACCACAGGAGAGGAAATGGCGCTGTCCCAGAGGCTGCGCCCCTTCCAGGCATTCTTCCGCTTGCCCACAGCCTGGGGGAGCGGAGGGCGTGGGGAGCATTGCACCCAGACTTTGGAAGTCCAGCTGAAACTGTGCAGAGCATGAGGTCCCCTCTCCCAGGAGGAGCAGCCCAGGTCGGGGTGAAACATCCCCCATATTTCCAAACCTGCTCCTCAGGCCCCTTCCATCTGCCGTGCTTTCTCTGTGTCGTCGGAATGACACAGTCTCTGGCCAGAGTCACACCGCAAGCCATCTGGGACATCCGAACCCTGGGCTGCTGATAAACACGAGTGATTTCTCGGAAGGGCAGGCCACGGAAAGGGCTCCTGTGCCTTTAAGAGGTGAGGAGAGGTCCCTGTTGACCATATAACTTTATTGTGCTCCCGGGTTATAAAGGAACCTTCCCCGATCTGCACGCCTAGTTTATGGCGTTCATAAACAGTGAGCTGCCAATGACCGCTCCCGGGGCCAGGACGTCCTCCAGCGGCTGGCGGGGCCGGGAGAGCAGGAACGGGACAGGTGAGCGCACCCTCCTGCTTCCCTGGGAGCGGGCAGTGACACCCCAAGAAGGAGTGGAGAGAGGCAAACGGGGAGTGACCACCCCCTCCTAGGCAGAGCCCTGGAAAGAATGGAAAGAATTCACCCCCTTCCCCCCGAATCAGGAATTCAGGGGAGCCTGTCTCTTTGGAGCCACACAATGCGGGTTGCTTTCTGTCCTGCAACATAAGACGCCCCCCCTGAGGGGCGGCAGTGTTTTGGTTTGGAGGCCTTGGGAGCATGTCTGTTGCATGCATGCTTCCTGGAGAATGCTCAGCAGCTCGCTCCACTGCTTGGGGTGAGAATGATGAGGTGAAACAGCTCGCTCAGCACATCCTAGTGACGCGGTGTGGGCCACAGCGGCCCTCGTAGCAAGGGAGACGGGGCCAGTGGTGAACGTCAAGGCACCTCACGCACGCCTGCAGGTCTTGTTCATGGCACCACTGGGGACTCAAAGGCATGGGATCCAAATGCCCGTGCTGACACCGGTGCGTCTTCCCTCCGTGCGCGGGCTCGGGGCCAGCGGTGGCGAGGGCCAGGTCTGCATGCTATTGTCCAGGGAGGCATCCCAGCCCGCTCAGTGTGCAAAGGGCTGTTGTTATTGTTATTGTTATTGTTATTGTTATTGTTATTGCTATTGCTATTGCTATTGTTATTGTTATTGTTATTGTTATTGTTATTGTTATTGTTCAGCACCAGATGAAGCGATACGCTCAGCAGCGGCTGGGCCACGAGGCGAGTGTGTCACAGTGAGCGAACGTTGAGAGCAGGGATTGCCGTCGGTGTGGCCCTGTGGCTCTGTGAAAGCAGATGTCCACGGGGTTTGTGCTGGGGAGACTCTGGCTTCTGTGAGGCAGTAAACAATTCCTGGAAGGGGTGGGGGAGGCAGAGGCAGGTTCCTCGAACTGTCTGCTGCCGCTCCAGGCGGAGCTGGGGCCTGGCCTCGGGGCATCGGGAAACGCAGGCTCGTAGACTCTGCCCTGGGCGCCCGTGCCTGCGAGCAGCTGCGTAAGTAAACACCGCCGGGAGGCGGCCCCTCCCGCCACCCCGAGACTCTATCCTGCCCGTGAGCCCCAAGAGGCAGCGCCACCGGCATCTCCCCGGGGAGGGTAGTCCATCTCATCTCCCCAGGGCAGGTCCTGAGGCCGCAAAGGGCAGATCCGTGGCCTGACGCTGGGCTGTTTGCACAGCGCCCTAAAATCGGGGGCCCGGCCTCCGCCAGCCTCTCAGGTTGCCCCGGGCCTCCATGGAAGTCTTATCTCACATGAGATACTCCACCAGCCCCAGGACTTCCCCGTCGGTGCCTGTCAGCCGGGAAGCCGGCCAGACAAGCACCCAGCAGCTCATGCAGGGCAGTCAGTCCAAGGGTGACCGGCTGCACGGCAGCCCAGGCTTGAAGAGGCCGATGATGACCCCCCTGAAACCTCTACCCTGGATGGTCCGAATCTTCTGCCTTTAAAGCCATCGGTGCCGAGGCGCCCACCACAGGAAGCCTGCAGCGGTGGCCTCGTGGCCTGCCGTGTGCCCAGGAGCCAGGACCCTCTGTGTAATAGGCCGGCTGTGCTCGAGGAGCAGTGTCCTCTGGAGGACACGGAAGTGGCCCGGGATCCTTTGCGCGTTGCAGGGTTCTCATTGCGATCCATCCCGCTGGTTGTGTGTGGCGACAGTTTAGTCCTTTTCCCTGCTGAGCTGCGTTCTATCTGTAAGGATCCTCCGGAGTCTATGCTGCTGTCCCGTCTCTCAGCATCTCATTTCTATTCTCCCGATTTCCTCGAAGAGTCCAGGCCCACAGGAACCCCCACAGACCCAGTCATGGGCACCCCTGAATTGCTGGTCATCCTGAAAGCTGTTAAGAAATTCTCAAAGCCGCATGACTTGAATGTGCACTGATTTGTAAATGCGTGCCATGCGGCAGCACAGGGGAGAGTCGGGGGAGGGGAGGCCTATACCCTGTCAGGTTTTTTTTCTGAGGGTGTGTGGTTTGGCCCCTTGTGATTGAAAACTGCTGTGGCCCCTACGTCCAGGGGTTTGGGGCGCTCAGGGCTCTGGGGCACATTCCAGACATTGCAGACAGGGCTCTGGAGGTGGGACCCCCAGACTCGGCCTGTTACCCCCAGGGAGCAGGAATTCACCAGGGAAGTCACTGGAGGAAGAGAGGGCGGTCGGGAGCCTCAGTGAGGTAACACCTGTGGCTGTCGGGAACCCCGCACTGTAATGACAACCCCTGCAGCTGACAGCACACAGTGATGTCATCACAACAATAACAAGAGCTCATACCAGCAGCGCTCACAGCGGCCCTGGCCAGAGTCCTCCCACAAATTAAGTCACGGTTTGTTTTGAAGTGCTGGAATCCGCTGGGAGGAAGCAGTGGCGGCTGCAGGAATTGCAATAAGCCAGGTGGGAGGGAGGCTCCATTTCCTGAGCTGGGCTCAGGGCATGGAGGGGAGAGAAGGGGAGGGGGCTGGCCTTGTGCACAGAGGCTGGAAATCGCATTGAGGCATGAAAATCCCACGATGCTCAAAGGATCACACCCACCAAAGTCAAAAGGAAAATCCCTCCTGAACTCTTTTCTTCTATTCTCTCTCTAAAAAGTTTTTTTTTACTTTTTATGTTAAAATAATGGGGGAAAAAATACAGTCGAAACCGGTTAGGCTCAGTGGATAGAGCATCGGCCTGAGGACTGAAAGGTCCCAGGTTCTATTCCGGTCAAGGGCATGTACCTTGGTTGCAGGCACATCCCCAGGAGGGGGTGTGCAGCTGATCAATGATTCTCTCTCATCGATGTTTCTAACTCTCTGTCCCTCTGTCTTCCTCTCTGTAAAAAAATCAATAAAAATATTTTTTTAAATAAATAAATTTGCTATCAGCCTGGCATTTCCAAGTCAGCCCAAAATAACATGTTAAAAAATATATATATATACAGAGCCCTGTAGCCTTTCCTCATTTTCCCGCCCGGGTCACATCTTCACAGTGAGATTCCGCAGTCGGGCTGACACCGATCCAGGCCGGACACAGAGTGCTCCACCCCACAGTTCCTCGTGCTGCCCTCGTACGGCCACACCAAGTTCCTTCCCTTCCCACCAGCTCCTCATCCCCTGGCAATCCCGTGTGTCCTGTTTCCATCATCTCTCCTTTCCACAGTGTCCGATGGATGCGGTCCTTCGGTAGGAAGCTGCCATTGGCTTCACTCTCCGGAAATGCATCCCGGGGGCTGCGATAGCTCAGGCCTCTTCATTGCCGAGCTGTTTCAGGGTGGACTGCCGTTTGTTTACCTGTCCTCCCACCGAAGGGCGTGTGGGCTGTCCCAGTTTATTACAAATAAAGCCGTTGGGAACATCATGTACAGGCCTTTGTGTGAATATAAAATTCCACTTCTCTGCTTTGGGGTCCGATTGCTCAGTCATACGGTAGTTGCATCTGTAGAATTTTTAAGAAGCTGCCAAACCTTTTCCCAGAACGGCCGCACCATTTTACATTCCCACCAGCAATGTGTGTGACCCACAGCTCCACCAGCCTTTGGTGTTGTCACTGTTTTGTTTTGTTTTTTTATTTTAGCCTTTTTGATAAACGTGCACTGATTCTCTGTGTGGTTTTGATTTGCATTTCCTAATGGTGAGAGATGCTCAGTATCTTTTCATGTCTGTATTCTCCGTCCGTATATGCTCTGCAGTAAAGTGCCAGCATCTCTTGTCCATTTTCAAATTGGATCCTTTGGTTTTTACTGCTGAGTTTTGATAGTAATGTTCATAATCTATATTCAAGTCTCTGTCAGCTGTGTGGTTTGCAAATATTTTCTCCAAGACTGGAGCTTGTTTCTTCATCATCTTAACATGATTGTTCTCAGAACAAAAGTGTCCATGTTGATGAAATTCAGTTTATCAGTTTTTCCTTGTATGGACTGTGGTTTTGGTGTCAAATCAAAGAATTCCCTGCATTGCCCAAGATCCTGAAGATTTTCTCCTATTTTTTTCCCTAAAATGTTACAGTTTTATATTTTTTATCTGTGGTCCATTTTGCATTAATTTTTATATAAACTGTGTTGAGGGTTAGTTCGTGGCTCATTTTTCTGCCTGTGAGTGTTTAATTGCTTCAGCAGCGCCTGTTGATAAGACTCTTTCCTCCATTAAACTTTTAATCCTATATAATAAAAGCCTAATATGCTAAGTGTCTGGTCATCCCCTCCACCATTCAACCAGTCAAAGCATAATATGCTAATGATATGCTAAGACCACTCAACCGCTCCCTATGAAGTGCACTGAGTATAAGGGAGCAGTCAACCGGTCAACCAGTCCCTATGACATGCACTGATCACCAGGGGGCAGATGCTCTGATTGGTAGGTTAGCTTGCTTCTGGGGTCTGGCCAATTGGGACTGAGGGAGATGGCCGGACACGCTCTGGAGCACTCCCTCAGTCCCTCCCCAGCTGGCCAACCTCCCGTGTCTCTCCCCAGCCCCGATCATGCATCTGAGGGGTCCCTCAGCCTAGCCTGCACCTTCTCACAATCTGGGACCCTACGGGGGATGTCAAAGAGCCAGTTTCAGCTTGATCCCGAAGGCCAGGCCGAGGGACTCTACTGGTGCATGAATTCGTGTCCCGGGCCTCTAGTTTTAAAATAATTAAAGATGCACACAGTTGTAAGAAAAAATACGAACAGAGCCCCTGTAGCTTTTACTCATTTTCCCACAATGATCACATCTTTGCAAGCTACACTGAGATACCACAATCGGGCTGTTGGCACTGACACAGTCCAGACACAGAATGTCCCATCCCACAGGGTCCATCTCAGAGCCACACCCAACTCCCTTCCATTGTGACCCCCATCAAAATCAGCTGTGCATATTTGTGTGGCGAGGATCCTGGGTTCTCTGTTCTGTTCCATCGATCTCTGTGTCTGTCCCTCGGTATCTTTCCCAATGTCACACCGTCTTGATGATAGTAGCTGTATATTAAGTCCTAAAATTAGATTGGCAATTCCTCTCATTTTATCTTCTTTTTCTAAATTGTTTTAGCAATTCTAGTTCATTTTTGTTTTCATATAAATGTTAGAAAATACTGTCTATTTCTACAAAAAGTCAATCCTGCTGAGGTTTTGGCAGAAGTTGTGTTAAACCTGTCTATCAATTTGAGGAGAATTGACATCTCTACTATGTTGAAGCTTCCAGGTAGATCTCATTTATTTATATCTTCTGTGATTTCTTTCCTGGATATTTTGTGGTTCCCAGCATGCATTTTCTGCATGTGCTTTGTTATATTTTTACCTAAAGTTTTTGACGTGTTTGTAAGTGGCCTTGTGATTTCATTTCAGCATATGGTCATTGGTCATATATGTAAATACAACGGATTGCATGTATATGTCTTGTATCCTGTGACCTTGCTGAAAACACTTGTTAGTCCTAAGAGGGTTTTTATAGATCCCGTGGAATTTTCTATGTAGACAATTGTGTCATCAGCAAACAGGGATGGTTATATTTCTTCCCCTCTCATTTGCATGCCTTTCACTTCCTTGTCTTGCCTTGTTGCACCAGCGGGCACTGCCAGCACGGTGCTGAGTAAGTGCAATGAGAGAGGTCCTTGCTTTGTCACACCCTCAGGGAAAAGCATTCAGTCTTTCACCATCATTAAATATAATGTTAGCTCTAGGTTTCTTGCAGATTTTTTTTTTTTATCAACTTGAAGTTCCCCTCTTTTTCTGTTTTTCTGAAGCTTTTATCATGAACAGATGTTGAATTTCTTCAAGTGCTTTTTATGAATTGATAGGATCGTATAATTTTTTCTTCTTTAGCCTGTTAATGTGGTTGATTACATCGATTTTTTAATATTAAGCCAGCCTTGCATCCCTGAAATAAACTCCACTTGATCTCAATGTATAATTATTTTTCTATATTGCTGAATTCTATTTGCTAACTAAAGGGCTTTTACATTGGTATTCATGAGGGAAGTTGGTCGGTATTGTCTTTTTGGTTGTCTTTGGATTTGGTATCAAATTAATACAAGCTTCATAAAGTGAATCCAGACGTGTCCCCTCCTTTTCTGTTTTCTGGAAGAAGTTGTCACAACCCACAGGTTGAGAACCGCTCGCAGGGTCACCTAAGACCATCAGAAAACACAGATATTTACATTACGATTCATTAACAGTAGCAAAATTACAGTTATGAAGTAGCAATGAAAATAATTTTATGGTTGGGGGTCACCACAACATGAAGAATTGTATTAAAGGGTCACAGCATTAGAAAGACTGAGAACTACTGCTCTAGTAAAACCATCTGTACCTGAAAATTTCTTGGGGGGAGGGGGTTAATTAGAAATTTAATTTCCTCAATAGTGACAGGCTGTTCAGATTACTTCTTTCATATTGGATGAGTGTGTGGCTCGTGATTTTCTAGGAATTGGCTCATTGCCACCTGAGGAGTCAAACGCATGTGTATGAAAGTTGTTCATAGTGTTCCCTTATAATCCTTTAGATGTCTGGAGGGTCTGTAGTGATCTTCCCTTTCTCGTTCTGATTTTAGTGACCTACCATATGTCTTCTCTCTGTTTCTCTGTGGGTCTTCCTCAAAGTAGGTCAATTTACTGATATTTTTAAATAACCAGCTCTTCCTTTCATTGATTTTCTACATTGTTTTTCCATTTTCCATCTAATTAATGTCTGCTCTTTATTATTTCCTTCCTTCCTTCTGCTATTGTTGTGGGTTTATTTGGATTTTCTTTTTTTGGGACCTTAGACTATTGAGTGGAAACTTTTCCTCTCTTCTAAGGTAAGCATTTGGAGCTATAAATGTCCCTCTGTGCATTGCCTTTGCTATGTCTCACAGATACCTTTCACTGTGCTATATTTTCATTTTCACTTGGCTTGATGCCTTTTTAAATTCCTCCAGAGACTTCCTCTTTGGTCCATGGATTAGTTAGACGTGTGCTGTTTGATTTCCAACCGGTTGGAGGCTTCCCTGCTATATTTCTCTTCCTGATTTCTAGCTGGATTCTCTTGTAGCCAGAGAACACGCTATCTATGGTTTTCGTTCTTTTTAAGTTTGTTGAGGTTTTCTTTACAGTCCAGGATGTGGTCTATCTCGGTAGGCACCCGAAAAGAACGCGAGTCCCACTATTGTTAGGTGGAGTAGCCTATAAATGTCAATGGTTTGATGGCCTTCTAAATTTATCTCAAGACTTTGAGATCATTAACTCTTGGAGGTTAGGTGATGTATTACTTTCGACAAAGGTTTCAGGATGAGTGACCTGAAGTCCTGCTGATTCACCAGGGCGGCCTGTGAAGCCTTCGCCCTGGTGGTTCCCATCGATGGAGTCACCCATTTGTCCCCTGGTGGGTGTGAACCCCTCCAAAGCGCAGGGACTTGGATCGGGCAGCAGCTCAACACACAGCTCTATGAGTTTCCTGGTTGACATTTTCATTCATATAGTTTCCAGAAACATAACAAAATGTCCTTTTCTTCTTTACATCAAAACATAGTTATGCCAAAACCGGTTTGGCTCAGTGGATAGAGCATCTGTCTGCGGACTGAAGGATCCCAGGTTCGATTCCGGTCAAGAGCATGTACATTGGTTGCAAGCACATCCCCGGTAGGGGGTGTGCAGGAGGCAGCTGGTCGATGATTCTCTCTCATCAATGTTTCTAACTATCTAAAATCAATAAAATATATATATATTAAAAAAAAAAAGACATAGTTACACCAGAGGGAACCTTTGGTCTCCTGATCTACCCTTTCATTAGGCAGGTAAAGGGATGTGTTCTCAGGGGTTAATTTAGATTGGTTTTTTTCTTTTAATTTTTTAAATGAAATAAACATATGCTTATTATCTAAATGAATAAGCTACAGAGAAGCAAAAATAAGAAAATAACATTTACATAAAGTCTTACAACCAAAAAATAACTACCGTTATTATTTCAAACTGTATCCTCCCAATGTTTCCAAATATGGGATCATACTGTTTTACAATCTTTTTTTTTCTTTTTCTTTAACAGTAGACATGAACATTTCCCAAGATGTTATTTCTAATGACAGAATGGGATCCCACGGTATGGCTGTGTCATCATGTATTTAATGATCATTTGATAGACACAGAGACAGTTACAGCTTTCCCCGTGTGAAATAGCACTGGCGGCAGCTCTGTGCACAGACATGAGTGTTTCCTGGAAATGGAGACACCAGGTCAGAGCAACTGAGCACTTCCAGCTTTGGAACCCCATTGCCCAGTTAGATCTTTTTTCTTTCTTTCCTTTGTTGTTTTAGAGAGGAATGGTGAAGGAGAGAGAGAGAGAGAAACATCCATGATGAGAGAGAATTGAGAGGATCATGGATCCGCTGCCTCCTACACTCCCTCTACCGTGGAATCAAGCCGGCAACCCGGGCACATGCCCTGACCGGGAATTGAACCGAGACCTCCTTGTTCATAGATCAGCGCTCAACCACTGAGCCACGCTGGCCAGGCGATGATTGGGATTTTTTGATTTCAGTGAAGGGTTAGGCACAGAGTCCATACAGATGACATGAAGTCACATTAAGCCTCACATAGGCTCTCCGTGTGTAGGGGCGTGACCTGATGGGCAGCTGCAGCCAAGCAGCGATCGCTCCCTGTCCATGAGCATAGACTGCTGGGAGACACAGCTCTGTGGGCATCTACACCTTCCCGAGAGGTACCCACATGGGCCAGGCAGGAAACAGGAAAGCAGGCAGGTCATGTTCAGCCCGGGCCTGTGCCCTGCAATCCAGCCGCCCAGCCAGGGTTGCGTGCCAGGCAACAAAGGGACAGGCTTCGCCTGCTTCCGCTCTCAGGACTGACCCGGAGAACACCGTGTTTTGCACTTGAAGTATGCCTTGAACCCACTCTGTCATGGTAATTGCCCTCATAAAACGAGCCCGGGAACTCCGTGAAAACATCCCCTCGTTAGAGACCCAGTCCCGCCTGCTTTTATAGCCAGTTTAGGATGGGAGGGCCACTCCGCCGAGAGGCATTAAAAGACAGGCTGGAGGCCTGGAGCAGTCTGGGGGGAAAGAGCATTTGGAGGCGGACAGGAGAGGTCCAGGAGTGCTGACGGGGGGTCAGAGCTTCCATCCAGGTAAGGCAGCTAGCTCCTCGCCCCGGCATCCGGGCCACGTGCCCCCGGCAGCTGGGTCAGGCCGGGCTGGCCCGCACACCCCTTCCTTTTTCCATCTGTCTTTCTCTTCGGCTCCGCAGAGAAAGAAGAATTGATCCAGAGCATGCTGACCCAGGTTGCAGAGCAGTTCTCGAGGTACAGACTTCAGAGCCGGGTCCTCCGGAGATGTGTGCGTGTTCTCTCAGTGGCGGGGGCAGCCCGGCTCGGCCGCAGACTCTTGCCTGGAGGAGCGGCCCTCCCAGCTCGGCGACTTCTGTACTCAGCCCGTCGGGTGGGGTCCAGGAAACACTTATAGCAAAGGCCTTCTGCCCAAGACCGAGTGAGAAGGAGAGCCCACGTTGCCGAGATTTTTCTCGACGGGCTCTTCCGGGACTCGGAGTCCAGGCTACAAGCAGCGGGACCATTTTAAAATGGGCTTTCTGCCCTGGCTGGTTGGCTCAGTGGATAGAGCATCAGCCTGTGGACTGAAAGGTCCCGGGTTGGATCCTGGTCAAGGGCACATGCCTGGGTTGCGGGTTCAATCTCTAGTAGGGGGTGTGCAAGAGGCAGCCAGTCAATGATTCTCTGTCATCATTGATGTTTCTCTCTCTCTCCCTTCCTCTCTGAAATCAGTAATAAAAATATTACTGACCTTTCCAGTCTAGTCCACCGAGGGGAATGCAAATGGGGAGAGGCCATACGGGTGATACTTTCTTTTTAAAAAAATATATTTTTATTGATTTTAGAGAGGAAGAGAGAGGAGAGAGAGAGAGAAACATTAATGATGAAAGAGAATCATCGATCGGCTGCCTGCTGCATGCCCCCTATTGGGGATTGAGCCCAAAACCTAGGCATGTGCCCCGACCAGACCAGGAATCGAACCCATGGCCTCCTGGTTCATAGATCGATGTTCAACCACGAAGCCTCTCTGTCTGGGCTGGGTGGTACTTTTTTGAAGCCCAAGAGTTGTTTGACTGACTGGGTTGGAGCCTGGAGAGGGCACCCAGGTGCCCTGAGGTGGTGTGTGCCCAGGGGGAGGGGTGTGTGCCCAGGGGGAGGGGCGGGCAGAGCAATCCTGGGAGCACGGGCCCACTCCCAGCTGTGGAAGGAAACATCCCCCCTGGCATGGAGCCGCTCTGGGTCCCACTGGGCAGACACCTCCAGATAGTCTGAGAGCCTCTCTTTCCTCCCTGCACCCCCAGACGGTGCTACTTCCTTAAGCACCTCCTGGCATCTTCGTGCCCGCCCCCCGCACCTGCCCCCTGCACACCTCCCCTGCCTGTGATTCCACAGCTGCTTGCCGAGCCCGTTTTAACATGAGAATCGTACGGCTTATGGCTTTCTCTTTGTTTTGTTTTGTTTTTTCATTCCTAGAGCATTTAAAATCAACGAACTCAAAGCTGAAGTCGCAAATCACTTGGCGGTGCTCGAGAAACGCGTGGAATGTGAGTGCAGCCTCGGTTTCCCTGTCGCTCGGGTGTCCTTTGGGCTCGTAAACCAGGGGGGAGGGGCAGGGACGCGCGAGGTCTTCTCTCCGGGAGATGCCTCAGTGTCAGTGTCAGCAAAGGCTGGGGCAGTGACCGACCCATGCGCTTTAGATGTAACAAGTGCACGGCCGCATGCTGCCAGGGCAGCGAGGAAGGAACGCGGAGCACCGGGGAGAGCAGGGGGCCTCTGGACCGGAGCTTCTGCTGATTGCACACCTACGTGAGGGAGGACACGCAGACCCACGCTCCGTGGTCTCACAGTTTGGGGGGAATGTGTCCACTGTCCCTGCAAGGAGAGCAGGAACCTACTGGGAGCGGGGAGGGCCGGTTCCAGTCCTGAGCTGGGGGGATTGGGGGGGCACGCTGCTATTGTAGAATCCTGCAGGAATGCAACTTCAAGTGGAGCGGCTTGTGCGCCCTCATCCTTAGTAAGTGAGGGGCTGCGCTGGGACCCACGTGCCCCGCTGAAGGAAGGCTCTCCGTCAAAGTCAAGGCAAAGGGCAGCAGCTCCAGGCACCTTATCTATCAGCTTCCAGGGTGACTAAACAAGCCCAGAGCGGAGGCCGGCGGGGCCGCGGGGCCCCGGACACCGCCCGGCTGATCCATGTCGGCCGGCCCGGGCTGGATGGCACCTTCCATTATTACCTCGCGCGAATCGCTCGGGTGTTCTGGAGAAAGGCCATTCGGGAGCACGGAAAAGCCAGTTCGCCTAAGGACCGGGAGCATGATTCACACAGCCATCCTTCTCCAAGGGCGGTGACATCTCTGAGAGCAATGACATCCACCATCGGAGCCGCAGAGCGGTTTTATTTTCCCCATTGAAGAGCCGCCGAGAGAGAAGTGATTTGCTCAAATGCGCTCAGCAAATGAGAGAAGTAAATAAGCCAGGGACCAGCACCGGCGCCCGGCGGGGCTGCTCTCGCTGCCTGTGACATAGCACCTTCCTCCACGCCCGGCTGGGCGCCCACTGGGGGGAGGGAGGGGAGGGCACCTGAAAATGTAGCTTAGGAAGCAGGTTGTCAGCAGCCAAGCTTGCTGGCCACCAACACCGGTTGTGGCTGCATTGAACAGAAAAGGGGGTCTTCCTTCCTTCCTTCCTTTCTTTCTTTCTTTCTTCCTTCCTTTCTTTCAAATTCTCCTATGAGGATATTTTAGAGAAAGTGGAAGGGAGGGAGGGGGGCAGAGAGAGAGAAACTTTGATGCGTGATCCATTGGTTGCCTCCTGCATGCACGGTTGCCCTGACCGGGCCGGGGATTGAACCTGCAATCCAGGTTCATGCCCCTGACCAAGGATCAAACCCGAGATCCTGCAATCTTTGGCTCAACGCTTTAACCACTGAGCCATACCAGCCAGGGTGAAAAGGGGCTTTTTTCAAAGGATAAAAGGATTTGGAGGAGCTCCCGTGGTCACTGGGAGGGCCCGGGAATAGGGCTGGGCTGTGCAGCAAGAAGGGGAGCCGGAATCCCAGCACAGCGGACTCCGTGAGGATGCTGAGCTGCGTGTCAGAACCCCTGGCCACTGCTGCAGACGTCAAGCTGCTTCTCCATGTGCCGGCTGAGGGTTCAGGTTCTGGGCAGAGGGGACCATGTGCCCACACCCTTGCTGTAGGAGAGGCCAGGCAACGTGCATTAGTCTCCTGTGGCTGCCATGACAACGTACCACACAAAGGAGGCTTAAGCCACAAAAAAAGAATCCTCCCATGGTTCTGGAGGCCAAAGTCAAGCCTCGGGGGTCGGTTCCTGCTAGAGGCTGAGGGAGGATCTGTTCCAGGCCTCCTCCGGCTTCCGGCGGCTGCCAGCCAGCCTTGGCTTGTGGCCACATCCCTCCAAACGATCTTCACCAAACTATCTCCACAGGCCTCTCTCCTCGGTGTCTCTGTGGCTCGCACCCCCTCTGCCTGTCTCTTACACAGACACCTGTCCTTGGCTGTAGGACCCACCCTACTCCAAGATGCCCTCACCTGGAGGAATCTGCCAAGAGCCTTTTTCTAGATAAGATCCCACTCACAGGTCCCAGGATTTGGATGTGAGCACATCTTGGGGATGTAAGCCACTGCAGTGAGCCGTGGGCGTTTCCGTCCTCTGCGACGGGAGGCAAGCTCAGCTTCCTACCCAGCCCCGAAGAGGCGGGAGCTCTGCGAACATGGGAGGGTTCAGCCAAAGAACAGAAATGAGTGTTTGCTGCTGAGTCCCCGTCTACATGGACAGAGGGGAGAGCAGTCACCACCGGGCACGCCAATGTCCAGGGCAGCGGTGCCTCCTGCTCTGCCTCCTGCCCTCACCCATCTCCCCCTCCCCACACGGGAGCCAGCTCCAGCGCCCACTGCCCACCGTTACTTGCAAACAGGCAAGGTGAAGAGACCACAAAGGAATTTTGAAAACCCCTACAGAGATCTACGTTGACCTCAACTTGGGTGGCTTCCAGCGTCTGGCCTCCGATCTGAGGCCGAGGATCAAACCCAAGATCCCACAATCTTTGGCCCAATGCTGTAACCACTGAGCAACACCATCCAGGGTGGAAAGGGGCATTTTCGAAAGGATTTGGGGGAAGCTCCCAAATCCCAAAGCGTCTGGGACAACGATCAGGCCATTTAAGTGCCATGTGAACGAAGGACCGTCAGAGGAAGCAGCCCAGAGGACCGTCTTCCCTGGCCTGTCTGAGGCCCAGAATTCTCTAGAACTGGCTTGCTGGTTGGCAGGAAGACATCTCCCTGCAGGTAAACCACAGAAACCTGCAAATTCCCATGAAGATCTACAAGAAGCATCATGCCTTCGCCCTCCACGCTCAGGCCCGCTGCATCAGCCGAAATCCCTGGTGTGTTTACTGGCTGTGCTAACTTCCAGCACCAAGACCCAGGATGCAGGAACAGGATGGAGGGAGCCGCCCTCTCTCAGGAGTAGGGAGGGCAGTGGGAAATGGCCTAAGAATTGTGGGTTCGGCAGTGGGTCCCCACAGCCACACTGGAGTCTCTGCTCCCACCAGCCCCCAGCTCCCCCAGCTCCTGGCTGCCCGCCTCGCATCAGGAACGTGGCCTGCGGGCTGGCACCCCAGGAGGTGGCCACGATGTCCTTGGCTTTGGGCTGGCCCTCTCCTGGTGCTTCTGGCTGCCACCCTCCCAGCCTCCAGCAGCCTCTGCCCCCACACTGAGGGGCAGGGATGCCATGCCTGCGCTAATCCTCAGGGGGTATGCGTTCCACAGAGCCTCCCGCAGACAGCAGTGCCTCACCCCAAGGACGTGGCAGGCACCCTGGAAAGGGAAAGGGGGGCCTCTGAGGAGAGGGGTCCTGCGGCTGGACCTCTCGTGCAGATCACTTGTGCAAAGGTCATCCTGGCTATTCAAAAGGGCAGTCCTGGCCCAGCCATTCAGCTGGCCTGGGCCGCTGGGCTGGGAAGGCTGCCAGGAACATGACTCTCTCTTTCTCACACACACACACACACACACACACACACACACACACACACAGATGCACAGACATACCCACATGCACTCGCATGCATAATCCCCCGTATGCACATGCATATAAGCGCGCAGATGTGTATACACATGCACAGGCACACACCCATCCGTGCAGCGTGGTCACATGCACACACACTTTCTCTGGTCCTTGTGAGCTGTTTTCCGTCTGGAGCGCGAGCAGGCGGCCAGCCAGCGTCGGCCATCTGTAGGCCACATTGCATTGTTTGACTTGTTTTCAGTGGAATTTCCTGCTTTTTTTTTTTTTCACCTTCCAAACATAACATTTTTCTCCATCAAATGTAAGTCTCCCCATTTCCTTAATTCACTTTAAGAGTTTTTCTTCCTTTTTGTGTACAATGTTTGCCTTCCTCAAGGAGTCTGGGGTCCCTCTCAACTTAGAGATTATTTGTAAACAAAGGACACCCAGGTCCTCGATCACTTCCTGGTCAGCGATGAAGCATTGCAAGGGTTTCGCTTCCTTCCTTGTTTGTGGGCCACTGTGTGGGCCGGGGGGCCTGGAGGGAGGGGGTCCCTGCACCAGGGTCCCTGAGGATGGGCACAGGGCCTGGACCAAAACCCCAAACCACAGGGACAGCTGGCCCCGTGGGTCATGTAAACAATAGAGGAGAATCGAAGCTGAAGCCAAACCTGGCTCTTCTCCTTGTCAGCCAGGAAATGAGCTTTATGTGAATTCTTTACCGAAGTCCTTGGAGGAAGTGTTGAAACGGTTCACATGTCTTTAAACAGCTTTAACCAGCTCTGCAGCTGAAGGGGGCCACACACACACACACACACACACTCACACACACTCACACACACACACACACACTCACACACACACACACTCTCTATCTCACACACACACACACGCACGCACACACTCACACACACATACACACACTCACACACATTCACACACACTCTCTCACACACACACACACGTGCGCACGTGCACATGTACACATACACACACGCACACATACACTCACACACACTCACACGCACTCACACACACACATACACACGTGCACACACACACACACACGCACACATGCCTCTCCCACAGGCCCTGGGAGGGGGCCAGCCCGGAGCAGAGCTGCCGCCGGGCCCGATCTGCTGCCCCTGCCGGCTGAGCCCCAGAGCTGGTGTCCCTCTGAGAAAACCGTCCTGCGAGGTTCTCTCTCAGTGGCCTGGGACCTCCCCGCCGGACACACCTAAAGTCCCATGAGGACCGCCAGGCGTCCAGGGGCCCCAGGAGTCCACCTGCCCGGCAGGGCCTGCTGAGGGGCAGGAGCTGATGCGGAGGGGGTCTGGGCACCTCCGCTTCAGTCTGAGTTTCTGGCCTGCGCCCGCCTGAGTTTAACGTTCGAGATGGGCGAGTGGGGCCGCACATAGGAAACGGACGTCCAGTCTCAGTTGGAGTCTCCCCGAGTCTGCGTAGGACTCTTCACAGGGGCGGCCCCAGCTCCCCGAGGGGCCTCCTCCCCCTCAGGCAGGGGCAGGCAGGGCTGGGAGGGGAGAGAACCAGAGGGCTCCAGCAGGTGGGCTGTGCCATCTCCCAGAAGCAGCCCTGGTCTGGGAAAGGCCTGGGACTCGGCCCCCGTCTGCTAGTGTCGAGCCTGCCTCGCGCTCTGTCACCATCCGGCCCACGTTCGGCTCTGTAGCCGGAACGCGGGGCGGGCGGGCTGAGACGGCGCTGTTCCCTCCCACTGATGAATGCACGGCTCTTGCCATCTGGTGACTCACCATCCATTTCCGTGGCAACCAGGCTCTTGCTTCGTAAAGGTGATTGCCATGACGCAGCGGGATTCAAAGTGGTAATATGATACTGTGTGGCCCCCAAGGCTTAGTTTTAACATCACCCCCCAATACGTGGCTAGGCTTTCTAAACTGGTCTCTGTCCACTCCCGTGTGGATGCAAACGTGATGTACCCACCAAACTCCATGAGCTGGGATGCGGCTGCCACTGATAATGGGGGGAAAGCCAGTGGGAAAACAGAGCAAACAGCGTGATCCCAAGTCCATCTTTTTAAAATTAAGAGTAGACAGAATGCAAGGGGGCAGGGGGAGAAATGCATGGGAGGATACATGCCAATATGTATAATACGAAATGGGTTGTTTTTTTGCCCCAGTAAGATGGTAGATAAATTTTTAAATATTTTTTGAGATGCACCGTATTGGTGTTTTCTGCAGTGATCACCTGTCATTGTGTATGAAACGATGTTTGAAGCATCACGAGTGTAACCACGGTCCCTGGCTGGCCGGGCGCAGCTGCCCTGCGGCCTCTGCACGCAGGCTCCTCCTCCCCACGGCACCCTGTCCAAATGCAGACCAGGAAGGGTGTACACCCAGGTGCCTTTTCTAGGAAGAGAGCCGTGGCTTTCCCTGACTTTGATCCCATGTCCTGGTTGAAGCGGGAGATTCCCAGGCGTGGCCCAGAAGCCAGGGCCAGAGCTGAGTGTCAGACCCTCCAGATGCTGGTCACGCTGGGCAGAGGAAGTAGTGTTTTCACACAGCCTTGCCCCGTTGGCCCCTGACCCTGGGAATGGTTAGAAGCCAGCCCAGGAGGGGATGGTTCCCGCCCGCTGCCCGGGCGCTGCCCTGGGAGCGTTCTCCCCACGCGTGCCCTGGAGCCCAGCGCTGCCTCGGGGCGGGAGGAACCGCAGAGGCAGAGGCCTCTGTTCTCCTCAGAAATCACAGCATTTGACTTCTGGCCCCGTTCAGAGCCGCTCTTGATGAAAAGGAATAGAGGGTCTGTGGCCGCGTCGTTCTGCATGAAAACGGAGGTGTGATTACAGAGCCTTTCATTCCTTGTTCACCGACTCTCATCGAAAAGCCTCTTCAGGGCCGACTCCAGCCTAAAAGCCTCTTCAAAGCGGCCTGCCTCCAGCAGCAGCGCTGGGCCGCTGCGTGTCCACCGGAGTGAGTGCCCGGCGGCGTGAACGGCTGGAACACAGGCTTGGAGGCCTAAGCCTCAGCTCACTTCCATTTCAGAGACAAAGCCAGAGAGAGAGCTAGAATCATCAATGATGAGAGAGAATCGTTGATGGGCTGCCCCCCACCAGGGATCGAGCTTGCATGTGCTTTGACCTCCTGGTTCGTAGGTCAGCACTCAACCACTGAGGCACGGCCGGATGGGCTGCCCCAGCTCATTCTTTGATGAAAACTGCATCCTGGCTTTTCAGGCTCATTCCTGCCATTGGCTCCAGGAATGCCGTCCAGCCCGGGGCCTGCTCATCCTTCACCTGCCTGTTCATTTCTCCTTAATGACACGTGAACCCTCGCTGGGAAGGCTGTGGTCTTGCCCATTGAGCCCCATTGCATTTTCATGTCCTGGGGTCATATCTCTCCCTCTCCCCTCCCCCTTTCTTTTCTTCTGGATAAGATACTTTTTTTTTTAATTTATTTTTTACAGAGAGTAAGGGAGAAGGATAGAGAGCTAGAAATATTGATGAGAGAGAAACATCGACCAGCTGCCTCCTGCACACCCCCTACCAGGGATGTGCCCACAACCAAGGTACATGCCCTTGACCGGAATCAAACCTGGGACCCTTCAGTCCGCAGGCCGACGCTCTATCCACTGAGCCAAACCCGTTTTGGCTGGATAAGAGACCTCTTTTTCCTATGTCCTCAACTCATGCTTAGGGGTCTGGAGAGAGAAGCTAGGAAGTGGATGCAAGATTCAGGAATCAGGGAGAGGGACTTCATCCCGTAGAAGCCCACAGATGCAGGGCACAGCCCACAGTGGGCCACGGGATAGGTACAATCTTTGAGTCGGTATGGTTGAGCCGAGTGCAGGCGGAGGGACCCGCCTGACCATCAGCAGCCTGAGCCGGAGAGGGAACACTGCGCTGAGTCAGGCGGCCGCCCCACTGAGCAGCCTTGCGGGCCTCTCCGTGTATCCATGGTAACCCCTTGTTTCTCTCTGTCCCCAGTGGAAGGACTGAAAGTGGTGGAGATTGAGAAATGCAAGAGTGACATCAAAAAGATGAGGGAGGAACTGGCAGCCAGGAGCAACAGGTAAGGCCTGCGCCAGGCGGGTTCTGGGTGAGCCGCAGGCGGGGTGCTCCGGATGGGTGAAGGCGGGGAGCCTCAGCTGGGGCGCCGGGGCCAGCGCTGGGCTGGCCGTTGGAAGCAGCGCTTTCTCCTCATGGCGGGGAGGCTGGAGGCTGGAGGCTGAGTGCGCGTCCAGGGGCTTCAGCCGCCAGATCCGCGTCAGGGTTAACCCCCCCAGATGGAAAGACGTGACTCCCGTTTTTTAAGACCAGCAACAAATAGAAAGGAAAGGCTCTTGGCTTACAGGGGACCAGCGTCCTGGGGCCCCAACGTCCCGCGCCCGGGCAGACATCCCATAGTGCCGAGCGATGGGTGAGGGCGACAGGCCCCCAGCTGTCCTGGACTCAGAGTCCCGCGTCCGGCCGAGCGAGGGGTCCATCCTCATGTGCCCCTGTGGAGCCGAAATTTGTGAAGAAAGACTCAGTCTTCATCACGCCCCCTCGAAAGTGGGTTTTACGTACAGCAGGACCCTCTCCCGGAGCCGTAGTCACAGCTGATGCTCCCATTTCGGGCAGAGATGATTGCGCACTGGGCGCTTGCTGGGTGGGCAAGAGGGCGGTAGCCCAGTGGTGCCATCTGCCCAGGGCCAGGGGAGCAGGTCACCTTGGGGGGGGGTGTCTCTTGAGCTGGAAGGGTGCCCCCTTGGGTTCCTTCCTGCCACGTCCCAGGCACCCTCGCCCCTCCCCCTCCCCCCCCTTCGGTGGAAGGGAGGTGGGACAGGAAGGGCATGCCGCTCATGGTGGGCTTCCTGGCGCACACGGTCCTGCGGGTCAGATTGCAAGAGAAAGAACAAGGTGTGGTCCAGGTTGTATGCGTCTCCTGTGGCTGCTATAACAAAATGCCACAAACAGGACGGCTTCAAACAATAGGAATATGTCCTATCGTAGTTCCAGAGGTCTGAAATCGCAGTGTCGGTATGGCCAGGCTCCCCTGAAGGCCCTATCCCAGGCCTTTCCGGCCCTGGCGGTGCCGGCAATCCTTGGGGTTCCCCGGACTGTAGTGACGTTATTCCCGTCTCTGTCCTCCCATGGCCGCCTCTCCTGTGTGTATATCTGAGTCCAAATGTCCCCTTTTTAAAAGGACGCAGTCCTGTTGAGTTAGAGCCCACCTGCTCCATTGGCGTGTTAGCTGAGCATGTCGATCACCACCCTGTTTCCAAATGAAGGCACTCACAGGTCCCGGGCTGGGACATTAACGTGTGACCTTCGGGAGCTACAACTCAACCCACAACACACCACGGAGGGGAAATACACCTGGTGTCAGAGCCCGTGAGAGGAGGCCGGCCTGAGCCCAGAGGCAGGATGACAGGGTGGGCCGAGCCAGGTGTGGCGGGCGCCGGGGCTGCCCCCAGTGATGCACTGCCCCCGGGGAAGCACATTCTAGAACTCACAGCTCCATCCTCCAAGGAGAAGGCTTGCCGTGTCCTAGGCTCCTTCTCAGCAGCCAGTTTTCACAGCAGCCCCCACAAAGCGAGAGGCAGGAGGGGGTAAAAGTGGCTCTTACAGCAAAGACAGAGTGGGGGTGGGGGGATCTCAAATGTCACCAACACACTCAGAACAAAGAGGCCAGTGTCCTGGGCTCAGGTTGAGTCCACAGCATCATCCCTCCCCCCCCCCCCCCCAACCCCACCTCCCCAGGCCAGGCCCAGGCGCTCACAGCCCCTTCTGTGGTTTGCGCTCTCTCTGTCTCAGGTTCCGTTTTTACCATGCAGAGGTGTCATTTCGGCGTCCCTGGGACCCAGCTTACATGGGACTCCCCTGCGGTGTTGGGGGAGAGACTGCCCCTCTGATAGCTCTTCTCGTGATGCCAGCCCGGCCCTGGCTCTCTGGAAGGGCGGAGAGGACAAGGGCACCTGCCAGGCGGGCCCCACTTTGTCCCCGAGAACCAAAGGCTAATGAGCCTAAAGTGCCGGCCCAGGTCCACCCACCCAGCACCCCTCCCAGGGCCGGGGGGCCAGGTCTGCGGGCACCAGACCCCCTTCCCCTCTCGGGGAGCAGCAGGTAGCAGCCCGGGAGCAGGCAGGCTCACAGACGCCCCCAGGATAGGCTGCCCTCCCCAGAGACACACACCTCGGGGTTTCTCTCTTTTTCCCTCACGAGGGAAGAGGTCCAGCTGCCCGCTGGAATGTAGGCCACAGGGTGGAGCTTGCTTGTTGACTCCCCAGGGCGGGGGAGGGCTGCAGGCCCATGAGTGGCATCAGAGGGCTCCGGGGTCTGTAATCTCAACTCCATCTCCAACAAATGGCCTCGGCCACGGTCTGAGCCCCAGGGGAGTGGAGGCTGAGAGCCCAGGAAATGAGAGGAAAACACGCTCCAAATAGAATGAAAAGGCCAGGCACCGTGCCAGCTGCTCTGTCAGCTGGAGGATGCTGGTCCCCGTGGCAACCGGGTGCAGAGGGAGCAGGCCGGGCCTCCTGGCGAGGTGGAGAGGCCCTGGCACAAGCTGCCAGGCACCCAGCAGGCTCTCCCAAGGCTGGCATTGTCCAGGAAGCAGCTGGAGTCCAGCAAGCCAGCCCTCCTGCCACAGCCCTCCTGGCAAGTGCACACGACTCACCTACATGGCACGTGCGTGGGTATTTATACAAAAGGGGGGAGCAGAAAGGAGATCACGGTGATGTTATCTGTTTTCTTTGTTTTTCTTCTCCTTTAAAAAAAAATATATTTTATTGATTTTTTATAGAGAGGAAGGGAGAGGGATAGAGAGTTAGAAACATCGATGAGAGAGAAACATTGATCAGCTGCCTCCTGAACACCCCCCACCGGGGATGTGCCCGCAACCAAGGTACATGCCCTTGACCGGAATTGAACCTGGGACCCTTCAGTCCGCAGACCGACGCTCTATCCACTGAGCCAAACCAATTAGGGCTGTTATCTGTTTTCTCAAGTGCACAGGCCAAGCACAGCACTACTCAGAAGGTACAAACGGCGTGTCTCCTTCGCAGGTGACAGTGGGAAGCAGGGGGTGGGTACCTTTCGTTGGTTCCCTTTGTGACTCTGTTATACCCCTTTACGCAGGAAGCTGTCACCGCCACTCTGGCTGCTTCTATGAGCGTGGGGTTGTGGGGAGGAATAGCAGCATGCCAAGAAAATAACCCTGAAGGCTCCTCTTCCAGAAAGAAAACAGCTGGGTTGCCCTGGGTTTGCGGGCAGCACAGCCTCCTTGTAAGGCCATCAGACTCTCCTGATGTGGGGGTGAGCCACCACAGTGACAGCAGCCACAGGGCCCCAATTCAAATGCTGATTTCCCAGAAGTGTTTTTGTTTTTGTTTTTTGTTTTGCTTTTGCATATAAACATCTAGTTTTGAAAAATAACTCATGCTTCATTTTTTTTCATATACGGCATTGTGAGGGAGAAATAGGTCAGATTTAACCCCCATCTGGCTCATCCCTTTTTCCAGAGGCCCGGTGCCGGCTCGCTGTCCACCCACTGTGTGCGTGTTCCCTCGCGCCCGGGAGAATATTTTCGCGCTCCCACTCCGTGCGTGCTGCAGGCGACGTGTCTCTTTCCCTTTTCACCCACACTTTCCTCACCTCACATCGTCTCCTCAATCATCTTAAAGATCACACCGGGCCAAACTGGCTTCATTGAAGTCCCAGTTGGGGCCGTTTAGGTCACGTCTCAGTCGGTTCGGTGTTTTTACAACAGATAACGCGGCGACGAATACCTTTGTGCACAGAGCTGTTTGCTTGTGTCTAATTCTTCTAAGGTAAATCCCCCAGAGTAGAGACACTCGAGCTGAAAGGGTGTGAATTTCTTCACGGCAGTAAATGGCTCTCGGAAGGTGGATCTTTATTTACAAACTGCTGCTCTGGCACGTTGATATGCTGGCTCATGCCCACCGACCTGAGCATCTCAAACAGAGGGGTGCAGACACCCCACCCCCTTGTGCTCCCCGTCAGCGGGAGGATGGAGAGAGCATGTTCACGAACAAGAAGGTTAAGGTCCCCGCCGAAACCGGTTTGGTTCAGTGGATAGAGCATCAGCCTGCAGACTGAAAGGTCCCAGGTTCGATTCCGGTCAAGGGCATGAACCTTGGTTGCAGGCACATCCCCATTAGGGGATGTGCAAGAGGCAGCTGATCGTTGATTCTCTCTCATCAATGTTTCTAACTCTCTATCCCTCTCTCCTCCTCTCTGTAAAAAATCAATAAAATATAAAGAAAAAAAAATAAAGTTAAGGTCCCCAGGTGGGAAGGGGGCCACGGAGCGGCCAGACCTGGGGTGGCCCTCCACGTCCAGCCCCCAGGTACACCCCCATGGGCCAGCACCCTCTCCCCGGTATCGGAGGGTGGCTTTCTATCTAGAACACACCTGGCTCCTTTCCTTCTGTTCTTGTGTGGGCTACCAGGACACTGAGTAATGACGAAGGCAGAGCCAGGTGCAAATTCCTCTGTCAGCACGTATGGGATGGGAAATGGGGGGCCCCTGAAGTCAATCTCGGGGGCCGGGTTGATAGTGCGCGGTGCGGCCACACCCCCGGGCGCCGGAGACCGGCTCGCTTTTCACAAAGCTGGGCTCTGTGGTGCAGCCCCAGCAGGTTTGTGGTGCGTTAAGCGAAAACAGCTAGCGGCCGAGGAGTACGTTCGCACAATCCCCCCTTTGTCTGCGAGCACGGGGCTGTCCATGTGCGTCCGGGCCCGGGATGTTCTGGAAGACTACCCCACACAGCAGGAGGGATTCCCAGCGTGTTCGGTTTAAGAGGAAAGGCAGGGTGAAGTAGGAACTTCGATTTTTTTTTTTTTGATTTTTTTTTTTTTACTTCTGTGCTGGTTGAATTTTTTGGGAGGAACGCGCTCTGCTTCCATCATTTTAAACAGGTTTTAGGGGCGTATCTGTAATGAAGGCCCACGTGTCCAAGAGCCCACTGTCACCTGCGGAGGCCCAGCAGGGGCCCTGGGGGTTAGTAACGAGACGTCTCTGGCTTTAGGACTTATTCTCCCACAACAGATACGACCAAGGAGGTCGTCTGGAGGGTTTGCTCTGGGCTTGGCATGGGGTTTGGGTTTGTTGTGCTCTGAGGAGATCCCCGCAGTACCCTGCCCACGCGGACACCCAGACTGAAGCAGCGACGCCGGGACTAACCTCTGCTTCCCCCTTAGGACCAGCTGTCCCTGTAAGTACAGTTTTTTGGATAACAACAAGAAGTTGACACCTCAGCGCGATGTCCCCACGTACCCCAAGGTAAGATGAAATTCTGCCTCTGAGGAAACAGCATCTGTGTCCCCGGACCCGGGGCACAGACCCACCCACCCCTCACCCCCTCAGCCACCCTGGCCTCCTGGCCACCCAGTGTCACACATTTTTTTAAATATATTTTATTCACTTTCCACAGAGAGGAAGAGAGAGGGATATAGAGTTAGAAACATCGATGAGAGAGAAACATCGATCAGCTGCCTCCTGCACACCCCCCACTGGGGATGTGCTCGCAACCAAGATACATGCCCTTGATTGGAATTGAACCAGGGACCCTTCAGTCCGCAGGCCGACGCTCTATCCACTGAGCCAAACTGGTTTTGGCCCAATGTCTGCATATTTGCAGAAACAGCTCCTGCTGCTTCCATGGGCTGCAGGACGCTCCTGTTATTCTTAAGCAGAATAGTTTTCTCTTTGACAATTGTTTAGCAAAAGTGGTCCCAGGCCATAGCTTACTGTGGCAGGAGGTAAGGGCTAAATTTTTAAGTAAATTTTTTAAAATCTGCTTTCTGGGATCTTCTGTCCCTGAACAATATGCTGTTATTATGAGAACTTTTGATTTTCAGTCACCAAAGATTTCTCAGTTACAAGAGAGCCTGGACCCTTGTGAAAGCAGCAGGGCCCTGTGGATTGGGGAGTGGGGTCTCAGGATGGTGGTCACCTGAGTGAACAAACCCCCAGCCCAACTGACCTTCAGCACCCTCTTAAGCTGACGTTCGGGCTCCCGCTTGCTCGCAGGGGCCGGGGGCCTGCAGCTCGTCCGTGCTTTGTTTGTTTTTGTTTTTTAATATGTTTTTATTGATTTCAGAGAGAGGAAGGGAAAGGGAGAGAGATAGAAACACCAATGATGAGAAAGGATCATGGATCGGCTGCCTCCTGCACACCCCCTACTGGTGGTGGAGCCCAGAACCCAGGCATGTGCCCTGACCGGGAATCAAACCATGACCTCCTGGTTCTTGGGTCAACATTCAACCCCAGAGCCACACCAACCAGGCTTGTCCAGGGTTTTCAGATGGACACTGGTGTCTCGTCTTTGCTTCCCCCTGAGGACCAGCTGTCCTAATGTGACCCAAATGTGACCCAAATCTCTCCTGTTCCGGCCCCAGGGAGTCACGAGGCCCAGCCTAGGTCCAAAGTAAAGGGTCTCAGGGCTCCACTGCGGTTCCTTAAAAAAATAAACCGAAACCCCATGACCCCTGGTGAACATGATAACTAATCCCAAAACACCATGACTGGCTTAGGTCTGAAGTCCCATTTCCTGTTCCCTGTGACGGTTTAACTCTAACTGGTGTCCTGTAGGCCCTCAGCCCACAGCCAAACCCAAGGGGCTCCTCCAAAGAGGAAACGCACACTAGCTTCCGAGCCAGTATTTGGACTTACGCCAAGCAATTTTCCCCTCGGCTTCACTTTACTGTGTGTTTTTTTTAAGTTGATTGAGATGTTACTTACGTGCAGCGAGTCATCCTCTGCGAGTGCATTGTATGGTGAATTTTGACAATCTCCTGTAGTCACAGAACACCCACCACAGTCAAGGGATGGGGCGTCTCCGTCACCCCAGAATGGTCCCTCGCACCCACGTGGTCCTGCCCAGCGCTCTGGCCCTGCCCCGGGATGGGATTCCTGTCCCTAGAGTTTGCCTGCTTCCAGGATTCTTTTTTTTATATATGTATATTTTATTGATTTTTTACAGAGAGGAAAGGAGAGGGATAGAAAGTTAGAAACATCGATGAGAGAGAAACATCGATTCAGCTGCCTCCTGCACACTCCCCACTGAGGATGTGCCTGCAACCAAGGTATTGTACATGCCCTTGACCGGAATCGAACCTGGGACCCTTCAGTCCACAGGCCAGTGCTCTATCCACTGAGCCAAACTGGCCAGGGGTGCTTCCAGAATTCTTGCAGAATGTAGCCTGCAGGCCGGTACCCCCTGCCCCCCGGGGGTGACGGCCTTGGCTCAGCACAGAGGCTAACCCTCCTGTCCCCTCCAGTACCTGCTCTCCCCGGAGACCATAGAGGGCCTGCGCAAGCCGACCTTCGACGTCTGGCTCTGGGAGCCCAACGAGGTGAGCGAGCGAGTCTCTGGCACCAGGGACGCGGGGACGGACGGAAGCATCCCCGTCACTCTCCCCCTTGCCTTTCTCCTCTCTTCTTTATGTTGCTTTTCTCATTTACTTTTCCACATTTTAGTCAAACTGACTCTTGGTTGGCTCAGGGGGTCCTGGAGACAGAACTCAGGAAGGGGGTGTCAGACAGAGGAGCGGGCGGGCTCGAACCCTGGGGTGCTGACGGTGTCTGAGCTGCAGCCCTCAGTCCGGAGGGCCTGCCATGCCGGGGCAGGCACCAGGCAGCCGGGGGAGGGGACAGAGGCAGGACACAGGTGTGTGGCCCTGGGCCGAGGGGCGCTCCCGGTGTCAGCTCTGCACCCCAAGGTGACATCTTCATCGTCCCTGCTTTGCAGATCTGTCTCCCTGGGCGTCCTATCCAAGGCCTGCGTTCCCAGAAGGCAAGGCCCACTTTGTCAAATGTTCACTTATTGAAAATAATTTAATCTGTCTTCCCTCGCTTAATTAGCTCCAGAGCTCTGAGCGATATTTAAATAGACGATAACAGTGACAGTAAATCCTCTTTGGGACCGAAAACAAAATCTATTTCCACGTGAGCGGCGGCTTTTTCTCTTTTTTTAGAACAGTCAGTGAAGAAGGGTTGGGGGGGCACTTACCCAGAATGCACTCACCTCCTGGACTAAATGTAACACATTAAAAAGCAGCTGCAGGGCCTCGGGGGCACAAGGAGGGTGTTGGGGTGGAAGGCGCTGGGCCCCTTTACCCTCTGGCTCAGGCCAAGGCGACTGGAGGCCTTTCTCCGTGGGGCACGGCTCTCGGGTCTGAGTTCGATGGAGCCAAGTCCCGGAGCATCAAACAGCGAGGTTGACCCCTGGAGGTTGTGTCTGTGAGGGGAAATAAATTAGGTCATTTCTGACGTGGTCCATTGGGCACAGTACACACCCTCTCATCCAGCCGCTTGCTGTTCCTTCTTGTCTAGAATTCCATTGACTTCTGAACACCGACTGCTCTTTCAAACCCCATCCTTTCAGCGGGATCCCCAGGCAACAGGCTTCATTCTCTGGGAACCCGGCCAGGGAGGGCTCCCCCTGGGGCCGGGCCAGGAGAAGCTGCCCACGTGCTGCTGATCACCCTGTGCTCTTCCTGTGCCCACAGATGCTGAGCTGCTTGGAGCACATGTACCATGACCTCTGCCTGGTCCGAGACTTCAGCATCAACCCCATCACGCTCAAGAGGTGGCTGGTAAGCACAGCCCCTCCGCTCCCTCTGGAACAGTTAGGCCCGGTTACACGGGAGTGACCATCTGGGCTTCCTCCTGATGGCCCGGGCCTTCATGAGAGTTCTTCCAGGACACTCAGCCGGTCCGTGTCCCCTCCACACACTCCGCCCCGCTCCTGCTCCAGGAAGTGAGAATGGTGAGGACAGGGCAGACAAGCGCAGCAGTGTGTCCTAAAGCAGGGGCCTGTGTGTGTGTGTGTGTGTGTGTGTATGTGTGTTATGAGTGTCTGAGTGTGTGAAGGTGTCAGAGTGTGCGCATGTTTGTGAGGAAAGTAGACATGAGTATGTACATGTGCAAGTGTGTGCATGAGTGTGTGAGCATGAGTGTCTGTTGGTGGGTGGGCCATGTGAGTGAGCATGAGTGTGTTCATGTGTGAATATGTGTCAGTGTGTGTATGTGTGTGTGAATGTGCTTGTCTAAGCATTGTGTGTGCACATGTAAGTGTGTTTGTGTGTGTGTGCATGTGTGTGTGTGCATGTAGGTTATATGTGTATGTGAGTATGTCTGTGAGGGTGTACCTATGTAAATGTGATGTGTGTGCATTTGTACATGTGTGGGTGGGTGTGAGTAGTATGTGCGTGAATGTGTGTGTGAATGTGCATGTATGAGTGTATGTGTGAATGTGCATGTGTTGAATAGCATGTGTTTGTTTTTTAAAATAAAATACTGCTCAGAACCAAATACTAAAGGCCTTCAAAGGTCAGGCAGTCAGTGGGACCCAGGTAGTCCCCCGCTCGCCCCTCAGCTCCATGTCCCAGTGTGGCTGCTCAGACACACTCTGAGTCTAGAACCCACAGGGCAAGCCTGGAGGTCTGTCCCCACACCTGCCTCCGGCCACCCGTCCTTACGTATAGTCACAGGAGCACTGTGGCCTCGGGGTCAGCGAGGGCTGGGCGGGAGCATCTGGGACAGCTGGCGAGGGGGCTGGAGCGGGCGGCAGGCACAGGCGCGCAGTCAGACCCTCGTCTCCCCAGCTCTGCGTGCACGACAACTACAGGAACAACCCTTTCCACAACTTCCGGCACTGCTTCTGCGTGGCCCAGATGATGTACAGCATGATCTGGCTCTGCGGGCTCCAGGTGGGTCTGGGGAGCCCCTCCAGGGAGGCAGGGACGCCCCCCACCCAGAGGGGACAGCTTCGGGGCTCTGCAGCAGCTCCTCCACCCCCGGGGAGCCCACCCAGCCCATCAGTGTCCTGGGCGAGGCCCTTCTGATCCACTGAGCAAGCGGACCCTCCTCAGCCCCCCTCAGAGAGGGCGGGTCCTCTCCCACCGGGCCCGCGGCTGGAGGGGCTCCATCCTGCCCTGGTCACTGGTTTCCCACCCCACTCCCCCCGCTCCTCACCCGCCCCCCTCTCTCACCCAGGAGAAGTTTTCCCAAATGGATATCTTGATCCTCATGACCGCAGCCATCTGCCACGATTTGGACCATCCGGGATACAACAACACGTGCGTGACTTTTCGTTTTAAAGGGCAGGGCACTCGGGTCAGCTCAGTACTCAGACCGGTCCCAAATCGGAGCTGTCCGTGGAGGCCTCCGACCCCCCAGCGCCACCTCCAGCGGACACAGCTCCCCGCTTTGGAGCTTTGTCCGAGGCCTTGGGCCTCCCTGGGGCAGACCCTGCAAGGTTACCAAACCCCGGGAGGCTGCCACCCCCTCTGTGGTCCTGGCTGCAGGCTGAGTCCTGTCAGGCCTGGGGCTCTGGCGGTGCCTGAGGCAGGGCCCGATGCCCACACACTCAGAGATCTCACTCCCCCTGCGGCAGCCTCCCCACCCTGCTCCCGGCAGGGACCGTGCCAGGGCTGGGACTGAGCGAGAGGAGGGTGGGTGAGCGGGGAGGGGAGGGGTCCACGGTGGGCCGTGGGGCTGTGCTGGAACATTGGTCCGTTCCCGCCTCTTGGAGGCGAAGGCACAGAGTCCCACCCACCTGACGCCACAGTCTGCGTCGGCTTGTATTTACAAGGACGCGTGGCTTCTTTCTATCAAATGTGTGTATCTGTCTATCGAGTTTTACTGTGCACACAATGAGCTCCAAGGTGCCCGAGAACCTTGCTGCCGTGTGCAGGACCCTGGATTCTAAGGCGTGGGAGCCCATGGGCACCCACTCCCTCGGTGCCCACTCTCGGGGCCTGGACCACAGCATCCAAATCTTCTCCCAAAGGCCTGCCTTTTGCACATACGGGAATGTTTTACAAAGGTGCCATACCGAAAGGCCCGGTACCAGAGAAATGCAGATTTCTGGGTGCTGTCCACCTGGTAGGACTATAAACACTTGGGATCCTCTCCTTCAAGGGGCAGCAGAGAGTCGGGGAGCCGGGAGAAGGGAGTTCCTGGCACAGGCAGAGGGCAGCCGCCTTCACCAGCCCCTTCACAGCTGTCTCCCAGCCCCACAGGCACCACTGCGCACCCCAGCGCGTTGCCCTGACATCCAGGCGCCTCCAAGGCGGGCTCCTGAGGCTCCTGTCCCCCCCGCCCCCACTTCCAGGTACCAGATCAACGCCCGCACCGAGCTGGCCGTGCGCTACAACGACATCTCGCCGCTGGAGAACCACCACTGCGCCGTGGCCTTCCAGATCCTCGCCCAGCCCGAGTGCAACATCTTCTCCAACGTGCAGCCCGACGGGTTCAAGCAGATCAGACAGGTGTGCGGGGAGGGCGCTCTGACTGCAGAGTGAGGGGGGCTTTGGGGGAGACAGTGAGCATGATCACCAGAAAACCCTTTCTCTGGGCTGAGGTCCCCAGATGATGATGATCTCTAAACCTATAATCATCTGGCCACTCGGTGTATATCCTATGTAATAAAAGGCTAATATGCAAATTGTCCCCTCAACGAGGAGTTCGACCAGCAGGCAGGCTGGCCAACCGCCCAAGTCCCTGACCCCTGGCCAAGCTGGCCGGACCCCACCATGTATGAATTCGTGCACCGGGCTTCTAATATATATATATATATATACACTGAGTGGCCAGATTATTGTGCGTTCAGAGATCATAATAATCTGGCCACTCAGCGTTTTGCCCCAGGAAGAGGTGCATACCCCCGGCATGCGTACTTGGGTTCCACTGACGGCTGCTCACACCCGCGGTTGAACTTCTCCCTGGAGAGCCGCCCTTTCTCCATTGCCACCAGGGGAGTGAGGCCCACAGACGTTGGGTAACGTGGCCAGGGAGTACCCTGCAGACCCTGGGCAGACACACTGGCTACATCCAACCTAGTAGGGCCCTGACCGCTGTCCCCCAGCCCCCAGCCGCTGTCCCCTGCACCCTGTGGCCCAGCCTGCCCACTGCCACTTCAGCTAAGAGACTTCACCACTTCTCGGGGCGCTGTGCGAGGAGGCTGAGAGCACCCCTGTCCTGAGGCAGGCGCTTCCACTCACCACAAAGGACAGCCCTCGCCCAGGAGGTCCCACCGAGCACGACACTGTGCTCCACCCTCTGACGTTGGCAGGGTAGGGAGGATCTCAGGGTGATCTTTTGGAGGAATGTAGTAGGTTGAATGGTAGCCTTGCCCCTGCCAAAAAAACAAAAACAAAATGCCTGTCTGCCTCCCGGCCCCTGGACCTCGTGAAGGTACCCTTCTTCGGAAAAGGGGTCTTCACAGCTGCATTGTTAGGATCTCTAGATGAGATTAGCTTGGGCTATCCAAGTGGGCCCTAAATCCAATGACGACTGTCTCTACAAGAGACTGAAAAGAAGACGCAGATACATGGACGACAAGGCCATGAGATGACAGAGGCAGAGGCTGGAGTGATGTGCACACAAGCCAAGGAATGCTGGGCCACCAGCAGCTGGAAGAGCAGAGTTCTGGGAAGGAGGAGGGCCCTCCGACACCGTGGCTTCGGACTTCTGGCCTCCAGAACCCTAAGAGGACTCCTTTGTGGTCCTCTCTGTCCCCGGTCTATGCGGATGGCAGCCCAGGACACTGCACAGGAGCCAAGGTCCGTGACTGGAGGAGCCATGCCCAGATAGTCCATGGATGAAACCGCACCCATCTGATGTCTTCGTGGCCTTCCCTGCAGCTGCGCCTGATAAAGGGTCTAGAATCCAGAGCTGGAAACCCTCCCTCCCGCCCTCCGGAGGCTGATAAGCTTCACTCTGTCGGAAAACAGCTTCATAAGCCACCGTTTCCCCACTGGCCCCGCTTGCAGGAAGTTCAGAGCTAAATGCAGTGCTTAATCACTGTCATCATTGCTGAATCACCGTTCCTGGCGCATTCCCTCCTCAAGCCCAGGCTTCTGGTTCCATAAACATGGAACCACCGGGCAAGCAAGTGCCACCTAGGGAACCTTTCTCCGAAGCAGGAAAAGGACAAATCCTGGAGACAGCACTGCAATTGGCTGCTGCCCCTGACGGCTGCCCAGCGACCTGGAATACATACGACTGGAGAATCCGAACTCCTGAACACCCCTCTGTGGGAGACCCAGCAGCTCCTGGGGAGGAGCGCCTGGCTGGAGGACGGCTGACCCCACAGCCCAGGTCATCCTCATGTCCGCCATGGGAACACACAGGTTATCCTGCCTCAAACACTTCATGTTCAAACCAGACTTTTTCTGAGAATAAAACCAGCTGTCCCAATTATTTTTTAATATTTTTATTGATTTCAGAGAGGAAGGGAATTGGAGAGAATGATGGAAACATCAATGATGAGAGAGAATCATTGATCAGCTGCCTCCTGCACGCCCCCTTTTGGGGATCAAGCCCAAAGCCCGGGCACATGTCCTGACTGGGAATCAAACAGTGACCTCCTGATTCTTAGGTGGACACTCAACTGCTGAGCCAAGCCAGCCAGGCAGTTGTCCCGATTTTTAATAACATTTTGTCATTGAATAGTTTGAGGGCTAACTCCTCACGGGCATAGGTCCTTCCCTGCTACACTATTAAATCTGCCCAGGGAAATGCCACCATTCAGAAAGTCAACCGTGCTCCCCTCCTCCTCCAAAACATATCCAAGATGATCTTGTGTTGGCTGACTTGAGCTCTGCAGTTGATGAGTATGGTTTTTTGTTTTTTGTTTTAAGTAGAACCATACTTGGCACAGCAGTGTGTTTGTAAACGCTTGTGGGTAGGTGGATGGATATACAGACCAACGGACAGACAGATGGTCAAGTTAGATGGACAAATTGATGGGTGAATGAGTAGATTGTGTTGGATGGATGGATGGATGGATGGATGGTCAGACAGTCATGGTTTTGAATTATGTTACTATTAAGCCAATTCGTTCATGGAAGAATGCCATTGTACATAATCAGACTTTGATCATTCCCAAGCAATAGGTATACATGTCATCACATACAGATTAGATAACAGGGGGGAATGCCCTGGGAAATCGGTCATTGACCTCCAACAAGATCTGGAAGGCACACACCACGGGTCTGGATTACTAACCCCGGGGAAGCCTTTGTCCGTGGCTAAGCTGCCATCCACGAGGGCATCGTCCTGGGAGATGTGGTGTGGCTGCTGCTGCTTCACAGACACAGCGCGGGAGGAGGGGTCAGGCTCCACCTGGGCCTGAACCCCAGGCTCCCACCCTCCCCTGCAGCCTGGGCAGGGCCCTCGGCCTCGTCAAGTGTCAGCTTCTCTATCTCAAAATGAGGACAGTGCCCTCGCCGGTTTGACTCAGTGGATAGAGCATAGGCCTGTGGACCAAAGGGTCCCGGGTTCGATTCAGGTCAAGGGCATGTACCATGGTTGCAGGTTCCCAGGCCCTGGTGGAGCTCATGCAGGAGGCAACCAACCAATGTGTTTCTCTCACATCAATGTTCCTCTCTGCCTTCCCCTCTCTCCTCCACTCGCTCTAAAATCCAATGGGAAAATAGCCTCGGGTGAGGATTAACAAAAATAATAATAATAATAAATAAAAATAAAAATGAGGGCAATGATTCCCAGACACACACAGGGCTGGCACGCGGACTGCACGGCATGGCGTGTGCAGAGGGCTGAGCACACAGCCGGCGCTCACTGAGGAATCCTTGGGATCTGCCCGGTGTTCATGCTTTGCTCTTTCGCTCCTCAGGGCATGATCACGTTAATCTTGGCCACCGACATGGCCCGGCATGCAGAGATCATGGATTCCTTCAAAGAGAAGATGGAGAACTTCGACTACAGCAACGAGGAGCACATGACCCTGGTGAGCAGGCTCTCGGGGGTTGGGGAGCGGGTGAGGGAGTCCTTCCTCCAGCTCAGACCGGAAACCGAGAAACCACGGCTCCTCCTTGCCTCGGAGGGAGGCAGCGGTAAAGCTGGATTTCAGAGTTCCGGTCTCACCAGGAAGGCCGCCTGGTGGGAACCGCCCCGGGAACGCTCGGTCGTGGCTGCGCGCACGTTTTCCACGCTCCCTCTCGTTCTGGTGGGAAGAGAGTGAGTGGGTGGAGGCGATTCAGCTTGCCCTGATTTCCTGAGGACAAAGTTGGCTCTCCCACAGAGGACAGCCCCGGAAAGCATGCTGAACCCAGCCTTTCCGAGGGCCACGTGGGGACCCAGTGGCCCAGGCCTGAGGCCTTGAACCAGCTCCCCCCAGGACGGCCGTGCCCAGGCTGGCCCCAACCTGGTGTCAGGGGCAGCGTGTGTGTGTGTGTGTGTGTGTGTGTGTGTGTCCCCTCCCAGGCCTGCAGCCCAACTCCTCACGCAGGAGTGGAGAAAGGCCTGGATCAGTTCCCAGGAAGCCATGGGGCAGGGCGGCGCGGGAAGGACTGAGGGCAGTGCTCACCTCAAGGTTCAGTGAAGCTGTTGCCAAGTCAGGTTCCCCCAGGCCCTCCTCCTGGGAGAGCAGCCCCGGCAGATGCGGGGGCCACAGCCTGGGCAGCAGCCAACGCTGACCTCAAACACTGGCCATCCAGGGGACTGTCCCTGGGCCGGGAGCAAGTCATTGTGCTGCAGCCGGTCCCCCCGGCACTCACTCACGTGGTTCAGGTGGAAACTTTGGCTTGGCGAGTCTTCATTTGAGGGGCCACATGCATGCCCAGACCTCACCAGGCCGAGGGAGCTGGTCTCCTGGGAGGACCAGAAGGGCACCCAGCTAGGGAACGGCACCAACATGATGTGGCGGGCACAGGGCTGTGCTGTGGGGGTGGAAATCGGGCTGGTCGGCCAGGACGGCTGGAGAGAGGGGCCAGGGCAGGTCCGGGGAGGACGCAGAGGGAGAGGAGGCTTCTGCAGGTGGTGGCTTTGGCCGGGTTCAGAGGCAGAGAGCCCGGCCAGCTCAGGGAGACGCCGGGCCTGGGAGCAGAGGGCACAAGCCAGTGACACCTCTGACATGCGCGCCGTTTTGCTAATCCTGGGCTGCGGGGGACAGAGGGAATCAGGGGTTGCCCGCCCTATTCAGGGATTGGGGCGCCAAGGCTGTGCCCTCGCTGCTTTTACGTTGAGGGTCCCCTTCACCCTGTATTTCTAATGTGCCACTTTGTCACTGCGTGGGGGTAAAGGTGGGGGGATCCCAGCACTATCCACTCCTATTATTTTTTTTTAATTGACTTTTTATAAAGAGGAAGAGAGAGGGATAGAGAGTCAGAAACATCGATGAGAGAGAATCATCGATCAGCTACCTCTTGCACACCCCCTTCTGGGGATGTGCCCGCAACCAAGGTACATGCCCTTGACCGGAATCGAACCCAGGACCTTTCCGTCCGCAGGCTCCTATTACCCTTTTAACCTCTGATTCCTCATGTCACGTGAGTAAGAGTCTGGAAGCTTTGGCCAGAAATAAATGACCAAGATTTATTCGAGGATCTTGGGATTTGCGAGCCAGAAACATAGCTGGGCCAAAACCCAAAACTGTCCCAGAGAAAAAAGGAAAGCTAAGAGGAGTGATAGCAAAATGTGCACCCTGGAGAAGGACCGGGCTGCTTTCTGGCCCTCGGATTGGTCCGGGATGGTCCGGAGGACGGACGCCAGGAAGTCTGGTCACGTTCAGAGGTCTGGTGACGAGAATATTCTTTTCTTAGTCCTTCTGGGGTAATCCATCAGAGGATTACCTGGAGGTCTGCTGTGTGTCCAGGCATTGACACCGGGCTGGAGGGTTCAAGTGCAAGCTCCCAGCTGCTTAGGATAAGAATAGAATCGTCTCCTCCTGCCTCAGGCAACGTGATTTTAATAATTTAGCCACTTGACTGAAGTGGCTCCATTACTCATCACTAATGATGCCTCTTACACTTCTTCCTGAATCTTCAATAGCCGAGAACTTTTCCAAGTATATTCCTGTGACAGAAGGTCCTCGTGTTAAATGGGCTGTTTTACCACTCACGGTCCCGCCAAGAAAACATTCTGAGCCCTAGCTGGTTTGGCTCAGTGGACAGAGCATCAACTTGCGGACGAAGAATCCCAGGTTCAATTCCGGTCAAGGGCATGTACCTCAGTTGCAGGCCACTCCCTGGTCAGGGCACATGCAGGAGGCAGCCAATCGATGTGTTTCTCTCACCTCGACGTTTTCTCTGCCTTCCCCTCTCTCTCCCACTTTCGCTAAAAATCAGTGGGAAAACATCCTCTTAAAAAAAGAAAGAAAGAAAGAAAGAAAGAAAGAAAGAAAGAAAGAAAGAAAGAAAGAAAGAAAGAAAGAAACATTCTGATCCTCTGGGGGTGCAGTGACGCCCCATTCTCCCCCATTGAGGCCGAGGGTCTAGGTGCCCCGGCTGAGCCAGGGAGGGGCAGCACTGCCCGCCATGCCTGGGCGGCAGGTCCAGCCCACACCACGTGGGCTCCGGTCTGCGCACCACGGCCTGACCCCACGCCTCTCCTTGCAGCTGAAGATGATTCTGATAAAATGCTGTGATATCTCCAACGAGGTGCGTCCGATGGAGGTGGCAGAGCCGTGGGTGGACTGCTTATTGGAAGAATACTTCATGCAGGTAAGAGTGTGTTATGGGACTAGTGCACGCACAGCCGTCAGGCCTCCTGGCCTCGGCTTGGCCCCTGGCGCGCGGCCCAGTGTGAGTGGTGGCAGATGGGTCACCGTGGGCACAGGCGGGTCGGCAGAAGCTCCTCCGGCCCCCAGAGAGCCCGCACCGCGGGCACACAGCACCGAGAGCGAGGTTGTCATTTCAGACAGAGAGACAGGGGCAGCCTGGGAAAGCGATTGCTGTGAGACTGCCACCTGTCACCGCTCAGCGAGTCAGACCTCGGCCTGGAGGTCAAGAACTGCAGAGACAGGAAGGGCCCCCGGGGCGGCTGGGGAAGCGCTGATGAACCTGCAGGGGGCGTAGGGGGCGGCGGGGAAGGGGAGGGTGTCTACAAGCTACTTCTACCACTGCACATTCTCATGACCCACTTAGTTAGCCTCTGCTTGTCCCCGCCCCTCAGTGTTCACGGCCCCGGCCTGCACACCCTATGTAGCACTCACACTAGATCGTCTTTCCCAGTAACTAGTCATTGTTCTCGCTGGCTTACATAACGCACCAGGGTGGGCTGGCTGTGGCATATTAGCTCGTATTTCTCTTCCTCGGAGAACAGGGATCCCCAGAGCCCCCCGTCCCCTGCGTGTTCCTTTACTGTTGCGTCTGCCGCCCTCCCCAGAGCGACCGCGAGAAGTCAGAAGGCCTTCCCGTGGCCCCTTTCATGGACCGGGACAAAGTGACCAAAGCCACGGCCCAAATTGGCTTCATCAAGTTTGTCCTGATCCCCATGTTCGAAACAGTGACCAAGGTGAGTGACCGTCGCCACGTCCTGGGCGACACGACGGACAGGGAGAAGCACGGGAGCGCACAGCCGGGCACACACACACACACACACACTGTGCACGCACACTCACACGCTTGCCCACATGCTCACACACACGCGCACGCGTGCATGTCAGCGGTAGCTGCCTGCCGGACACCCCACCTGAAGTGCCCCTCCACCCTAGCACCAACCAGCCCAAAACTCTCCCTCCCACCTCCCACCCGCCCCCTGCTCCTCCTGCAGCACACCCACAAAACCTCCTGGCTTCCCCTCCCTGCTCGTCCCCATGTCATCAGAGCTTCCCCAACCACCTCCTCCGAGTGGCCCTCCACTCCCGGCTTCAGAGAGGAGCCTGTGTCCGCTCCTCTCACCTTCACCTTCGGGAGAACCTCCTGAGCGGTCCCCACCTCCATCTCACCACTCCTCCCAGCGCACGGCTGTCACCAGGTTAACCTTCAGGAAGGAGACCGTCTCCCCCTCTCTCCTGAACCTTCCATAGCTCCCCACTGCCCCACACAGGCCCATGGCCCCCCGTCCTCCGTAGCGCCTCTGTCTGGCAGGATGGCCCGCAGCTCCCGGTCCTGGCCTTGCTCCGGCCTTTACCTCCAAGTGCATCCTCCTTCCCTGGGCTCCCAGCTGCCCACTCTGCTCCCTCAAGCCTCCGGGACCAGCTCAGCGCGTCCTTCCTTAAGCCCCGGGCACTCTTGCCTCCCTGGGAGCTGCCTCCTTGCACGCAGTGTCCTCTCCACACACTGTGCCTTCCCGGGTCCCAGGCTGCAGTGGGGCGGAGGAGAGCTGTGTGCACAGGGCTCCGGGGGGAGGGCACCCTGTGCTGAGTCTCAGCGAATGTCTGGCAGGTGGACAGACTGGAGGACAGGCCGCTCAGGCTGGGGGGCGGGCGTGAGCGGAGTTCCTCCTGGCTCTGGTGCCGTCGGGGGCCTCGTGGGCGAAGTTGGCTTTGGAAGATGAGGAAGTGCATTGTGGACAGTTGGGGGGGCAACAGGGGGACACAGGAAGGGAGGGAGGGAGTGGCTTCTACCAGGCCCCTGCGGAAAGCAGGAGGCAGCGGGACCGTGGTACTAGGTGGGCAGGTGGCAGGCGGGAGGGGCTCCAGGAACCACAGACTGAACAGTGTCAGAGCCTCAGTCACCGTGAACCAGGCCGCACCCGGGGGCTCGGTCAGCGCCCCGTGGACGGATGCAGATTCCCCGCGCACCCGCTGAGACTCAGGACCTGCCTTGTCTCCCCAAACGCTCTCCGCCGCCCCGGGGGCGGGCGGCTGACCGGTCTGTCTCCCGGCAGCTCTTCCCTGCGGTGGAGGAGAGCATGCTGCAGCCGCTGTGGGAGTCCAGGGACCGCTACGAGGAGCTGAAGCAGATGGACGACGCCGGGGCGGAGGTAGGGCCTCCGCGGGGCAGCGGGTGGCACGGGCCCCGTCCGCGTGCGGGCACCACGGGGCGGCCCCTCTGGACGGGCGCTCGTGCCCACCCAAAGGAGAGACAGGCCGACCGCATCAGGGCGTCTCACGGGGTTGGGCGTCACATGACAGTGCTGGCCGCTGTGAGGTGACGGGGGTCAGCGTCCACGGCATCTACCTCCCCTGAGCAGCGCCCGCTCACATCCTACCTCTCCTCCCGCCCCTGCGCTGACCTTCTGCCTCTCCGAGAGAGGCTCCCCTGGTCTGGGAAAAGCTGCCACCATCATGTCCGGGCCCCAGGCCACAGACTCTCCCGGGGGCAGCTCGGCCCTCCCCGGGGCCAGGGAGACAGACTGGGCCTGGCTTCAGGGCGCTTTGTGGGTTATCGGGGTTATCACAGGCTCAGAGCTGGGGTCCAGGTTTTCCCCAAAGCCCCTCAGTTAGTCTGGCCAAGTCAGGACCCCGGGGTGTGCGAATCTCTGCGTCAGGGGCCCCTGCCTGTCAGGACCACCCACTGACCTCCAGCCACCCCAGGTGTGGCCTCCCCTCACTCCGGGGGCCCCAGTGCAGCTGGAGCAGTCTCCCTGCTGCTTCCTACATTGGCCCCACGTAATTTTTTTAAAGAATCTGGACTTTTTTAAAACGCGCGGGACAAATGGTTAAAAATCGGGATGTCTGGTCACCTTACTCTACAGCCCCTTCCTGCCCCCAGAAAGAACAGACCAAACGGAGGTAGAGGGAAATGCCCTCCACAGTCACCCAGCCAGTCCCCAGGGCTGTGTGCACGTGGCCAGCGGAAGCTTGCCGTCCAGGCGCCGGGCCTGGCCGCGCTGGGTGAGGCCTCCCGTAGCAGGGACGGTGGCCTGTGCTCCGAGCTGCGTCTTAAAAGCTCGCGCGTGTGTGTTTGGCACAAGAAGGTGGCAGACGTTCATCTCAGCTGCACGGGTTAGCATCTGCCGTCCACAGGATGGCCCTGAGCTGATGAGCAGCCGCCCGCACCGTCCCCAAGCCTGACCTCTCTGTCTCTGTCCTGGTTACAGAGGAAGACCGAGAGCCGGGCAGGAGGGGCCGCCGACACATCAAGGGAGAAAAGCAGAGATGGGAAACCAAGTGAAGGTAATACTGCTGTGCATGGATGTCCCAGCAGCTCCCACTGGAGCTGGATTGGAATCTGGGGAAGGAGGGAGGACGGGAGAGAGGGAGGGAAAGAGGGAAAGAGGGAGGGAGGAAGGGAGGGAGGAAGGGAGGGAGAGAGGAGGGAGGAAATCTGAATACCAAATATCCTATATAATAAAAGGCTACTATGCTAATTGACCAAAAGACAGAATGACCAGTTGCTATGATGTGCACTGATCACCAGGGGGCAGACGTTCAATGCAGGAGCTGCCTCCTGGTGGTCAGTGCACTCTCACAGGGGGAGCACTGCTCAGCCAGAAGCTGTGAGCAGTGCTCACAGCTGCTGAGCACAGTAGTGCTGGTGGTGGTAGGAGCCTTCACCACAGTGCTAAGGATATCCAACTGCTGGCTTAGGCCCCCTTCCCACAACAGACCTACCTCAGCCCTCAGTCTGACATCCCCTGAGGGCTCCTGGACTTTGAGAGGGCACAGGGCAGGCTGAGGGACACCCCTCCCCACCCCCGCCGCCAGTGCACAATTTTTGTGCACCAGGCCTCTAGTTTTTAAATAAGTGTATGCCTTGCTTAGAATAATTGGGATCAGGCTCCGAAGGAGGGGGCATGCTTTAGTTGATAGGAAAAGGTTAGTAATTAGCATGAGTGCCACGACTAAGGGAAAACGCTTCTTTCAGTCTTTTCACAAAGAAAGTGTTTGTGAGCATGGCTGTGGTCACCTCCCCGAGCCCTCGTTGGCATCAGCCACTCCATCAGTCCATGCAGAAGGCACACCAGCCGTTCGGCCAGAATGATGACACACCACACAGGTGGCTGACGGGCCCTGTGAGAGAGCTTCTGTTTATAAAACAGCCAGGTGCCAGCTGAGAAACTAGGTCTGGTTCTATCAGAGGGACAGAGGCCCGGCCTCCAGCAGCCAACAAGGCAAGCCCTGGGGCCAGGCTGTGCCTGGCGACCCAACCTCTGAGCCTCAGGGCCCGAGGCTCTGACCACCATCGCTGCTGTGGTTTTAGCAATTAACCAAGCAGAGAGCTGGGACCTGAGAAGCAGAGAGCTGGGACATGAGAAGCACTCAGGAAATGCTGGCTTTCTTTTCTTTTTTCTTTTTAAATATATTTTTATTGATTTCAGAAAGGGAGAGAGAGAAGCATCAATGATGAGAGAGAATCATTGATCAGCTGCCTCCTGCACGCCCCCTACTGGGGATCAAGCCCCACAACCTGAGCATGTGCCCTGACAGGGAAAAGAACTGTGACCTCCTGGTTCATGGTGGATGCTCAACCACTGAGCCACACCAGCCGGGCTGGTTTTCAATTTTGAAGTCAGATCATATTTTTTGAATGGTTCAGAAAAGAGATCAAAATTGTTTTATTTTCCCTAAATATGTTCAACGATATGTCCGATGGCTCGTTTTTTCAAACACGGTGCACGTCTAACCCTGTGACACTTGCGACATCGCCTGCGCGTTTCAGTCCCAACAAAGACAAACCCGGAACCCGTTTCCCTCCTGAGCAGGCCTCGCCTGAAGGAAGAGGATGACTGCCCACGAGGGCTGGGCCCGGCCACTCGGCGTGAGACTCCTCCGAGGGGAGAAGCTGATCCTGACCCCTGGCGCCCACCGCCAGAACCATTTTCTTCACCGACACAAAAAAGGGGGAAAAAAGAAAAAAGAAAAAAAAAAGGAATTCATGATGCTGTACAGAATTTTTATTTTTAAACTGCCTTTTAAATAATATATTCTTATACAGAACGGGTCCTGTGCTTTTTCTTCGGCGGACGAGTGTGTCTGAGACACGGGGAGACAAGGGCGCTGTGCTTTTTCGCAGACGCATCCAGAGTGCAAGGCCATGTGTGTCCTGTGTTTGTGCGCTGTGAGGGTGGGGACCCCAGGCGGCCGGTCACACTGTCGACAACAGGAGGTCTGTGCAGGACACAGACGCACCACAGGCGGTACCGATGCACCGAGAGGTGGGCAGTGAGCGGTCAACGCGCAGATAAGGAGCCGCGTTGACCTTCTCTGCACATGAGGGGTGTCTGTTGCAAGGGAGGAGGCTGTCCTTCTCTTCCTGCCCTTGTCTTAGGGACAAGCACTGGGGACTTCCCGGGGGCACCGGGCCCACAAAGGGAGAGCCAGTCCCTGCTTGTTCGTGGTCGAGCTTGAGGGGCCCCCACTCCTGAGCTCTCACCCAGAGCCCCGCCTGCATCTAGACTCCTGAGCGCCCCAGGGTGGCGAGCTGGCACTCCATGGCATCCTCAGCCCCACGTTGGGCTCCTTGTGTGCCGCGCCAGCTCAGCCAGGTTCGGTGAGCTGAGAGGGGGCAGGCGGTGAAGGATGGAGAAAAGACAGACAAGAGAATGAAAGCTGGGGCCGGGTGGGACACTGTCCTCTCCGATGGAGAGCTAGCAACAGCGCCCGGACCTCAAGCTGTGTCTTTATTTTATAGCCGATGCCACGAGGCAAAGTAAGGGTGTGGTCAGGATGTTTACCACATTCTCGTGGGTTCCGATCCCACTCAATTACATGCACCTGAACTCTATCAAGCCCACAGCACTCAGGCACGTGGGGCCACAGGTTCAGACCATAGGTTCAAGCTGACAACTCCAGCTGTTGGCTATCCTTGTGCAGGAGGGCTCTGCCCTCCACCTGGGACTTGCACGTGGCCTGAGAGGCCTGTGCCCTCTCATTGGGCTGAGGCGTGAACCTGTCCAAGCATGGTGGCCGCTCTCCGCACCCCAGGGCTGTGGGCTCCACCCGCGCCCCCTCGGGACACCATAACCTGCCGAAGAGCCTCCTTTCTGAGAGCCAGCCTTCACAGGGCGCCTGCGTAACCTGGTTGGTTCCACATTCTGGGAGCATTCACGCCCTCTGAATTCCAGGATGTTCCTCCCCATCCTTACAGAATTCATTTTTTAAAAAAATTTTTATTGATATTTTACAGAGAGGAAGGGAGAAGGATAGAGAGTTAGAAACATCAATGTGAGAGAAACATCGATCAGCTGCCTCTTGCACACCCCCCACTGGGGATGTGCCCACAACCAAGGTACATGCCCTTGACCGGAATCGAACCTGGGACCCCTCAGTCCTCAGGCCGACGCTCTGTCCACTGAGCCAAACCGGTTTTGGCCAGAATTCATTTTTGAGCTGAGATTTTCCATCTCTTCTGAGAGCTGCATTTCTGAAACTCTCACACCCACGAATAGGAATAAATTCTCTCCGAGGTCGTGTGCCTGCTTTTCCTCTTTAAAACCCATGGTGCCCTCCCACTCACTCACGCTGGTCCCTCGGGCCACCGTCCTGCCAGAGCCAGGCCTTCCTCATGGCCTCGGGCAAGAACAGCACGGCCTGGCCTTGGCAGAGGGACTGCCCTGCCCCTTGCCCTCCTGCCCTCCTCTCCTCCCTCGGGTCCTTAAATGGTGCCCGCTGTGGGTGTCAGGCACCATGCGGCCCGCCCCCTGAGCTCACGTGAGCTGGAAAACCAGTGGATAAAGGGGTTGTGGAGCAGGCGCTCCTGCACGGCTGGTGGCCACACACGCGCCTGGGAACCTGGGGAAAGTGAGCCTGAGGGCGGCTGCAGAGTGACCTCTGAAGGACCAGTGGGCATGAGAGGGAGGGGAAGAGGAGGAGGGAGAGAAGGAGAAGGAGGAGGAGGAGAAGAGGAGAAAAAGAAGGAGGAGGAGGAGGGAGAGGAGGAGGGAGAGGAGGAGGGAGAGCCCCCAGTCGGCTCGAGCCACCGCCTTTGTGACCTGCTTTCTGGAGGAGGCGGCCCTGAGCCCAGATGGATGAGCAGCGCAGAACCAGGGGAAGACCCAACAAGGCAGCGCCCACAGCAGGTGCAGCGGTGAGGCCGGGCGAGGCGGGGCTGGGCCGCAGGCGCTCGGGGGTGTCTGTGCAGAACAGTGGGGCTCGGCCACACTGGAGACTGGAAGCCAGAGATCAGGGAGGGGGGGGGGGGGGGCTGAGGACTGGCCTTGGCGGCCAGTTGTGGGAACGAGGGGGGATGTCCACCTGCCGTCACCACCGAGGGCACTCGCAGGCTGACCGGCCCTTCTGTGCCCTGCATCCTCCCCAGCTCCGGCGTCCACAGGAGGAGCCTGGCCTCCGGCCGGCCCCATGGCCCTGCTGCTCCCAAGGCAGTTCCACCAGCCCGGGCTGGTGTGGGGTGACTCCCGTGGTTGACGTAGCTCGGCACCTGCAGAAAATAACTTCCCAGGTCCCCGCATGGCCTAGGGTTGCCCCTGGCGACGTCCGTGTGAGGCCCAGACATTTGCCACGTGAATAAATGGACCCGAGCTTGGGGTCACTGCCCCAGAGAATCAGGTACGAGAAGGAGTCATCCTGCAGAATGTGTGTGTGTGTGTGTGTGTGTGTGCGCGCGCACGCGCGCGTGTGTACACGCGCACACACACTCATACATGTACGTGCACTATTACACACCAAACCTCCCTCCCCGCTGAGAAAAAGGAAGTGGAATGAGGAAGAGCTGGCAGGCATGTGTCCTTGGCACGGTCTCTCAGACCTGTGCCAACAGGGTGAGAACAAGGGACACCTGGACTTGGCTGAGGAACAAAGGGTCAGGGGCGAGGGCGAGGCGGTGCAGGCGGACAGGGGTCCTCGCCGAGCAGCGGGACGCGGCAGCTGAGCTTCTCGATTCTTCGTGGCAGAGAGGGCTCTGCAGTCATTTCTGCTGTTTTCCTCACAATTTTACAAAACATTCAAACTGCATCAGACGTGCCAGCTGCGGTGGGTCAGAGGAAATGGTAGGTGGTGGTTGCTGGCTCACCGACCTGCCTGTCCTCTCTGCCGCTGGTGGGTGCCCAGAGGAGCCTGTTGAGCGGCTGATGGGTGCCCTCGGGTGCTAACAGGCCTGCAGGAAGTGGCTGGCAGCGGGGCATGCAGTGCCTGGCACTATGGAAACCCTGCTGGCTCCACGGGCCATGCTGCCCCCAGACGATGGATGCGGGGTGCTGACCACAGTTTACCGGATGGGAAGGAACCCACAGACATGTTCCTTCCATTTACATATCACTGCTCCCCTCAGACAAGCCCGTCCCCAGAGAGGGACCCCTGGAGTGTCCGGAGTCCCAGCCAGCCTCCTGCAGCCGCGTCCCCTACACTGGCCTCCTCTGCCACCAAGACGCCCACCCTGTTTTTTCTAAACCTTCCGGGAGGTACTGATCTCCGGTGCGGAGGCCCCTGGCCAGCCCTACACCGAGCAGCGGAGACCTTCCCTGCACAACCCCCCGGGGCCAGCGGCACAAGACACCTTTCTACCCTGCAAGCAGACAGTATTGATTTCTTCATATTTATGGTTAGGGAGACCCCACCCCCAAAGGAACAAGCAGCCACTCTTGAGGTCATCCTGTAGCCCCCCGCCTGGGGGCGCTCTGCCCAGCCCCACCTGGAGACCCTAATGCCCCCACCCCCAGCCGCTCCAGACATCCAAGCTCCCTCAGAGCTCACCTGAACGAGACCATGATATGGGGCCAGTGTTTGAACCTTAATTAGATCTGCAAGTGATGGTCATAATTAGGTGTTTAATTACCCAGAGTCAATCATGCAACTCGCACCGAATGAGGTGAGTGTGGAGTTCGTGGGAATAACCATGGTGGTTGAACTGTTTTATTAAATACTGCCTGATCTTTTCATGCTGTTGGGCACCTCCAAGATCTAACCTTGCCCGTGAACTTGTGAGCCTCCCCCACACCTACCTGATAGGAGAAAAGGGGTCAGACCAAACATCCCACCAGTCACATCAGCAGATGAGTTACAAACTGCAAAAATTTCCAGTAAGGAATTGGAAGCCTTAAAAACAATCGTGTTCCCTTAAAGAGCTAACACCTGGCAGGTAAGTGTCTCCACCCACAGGCATCTCAAGAAAAGACTGGAGCAAACTGGCTGAAGAGGATCACCCCAATTAGCTCGAGGGAGGTCAAAAAATGCTCTGCTTTCTTGCTGGTGCCCAGCCTGGTGTGGGCAAGAAGGGCTTAAGGATGCTTGATGAACACATGAATCAATCAATCAACAATTAAATAGCAGGTACATGGACTGTTATTTATACAGCTAACCTGGTAAAAATTGTTGGGTTTAATGCTTCTGTTTCCAGCTTTGCATTAAAACTGACTTAAAGGAAGCTTGGAAGAGGAATCGGGGTAAAATGCATGCTGTGCTCCTCCCCACCCACCTTAGACCAGTGGTCAGCAAACTGCGGCTCTGTTGAACCATTTGCCAGTGGAAGGACATCTGGGCTGCTTCCAGTTATTTTGCTCTTCCGAATCAAGCTGCCATAAACACTGACTAAGAGGGTTTTTTATGAATATGACCTTTCATCTCTCTGGGACGAATGCCAAGGAGCGTGATCACTAGGTAATATGGCAATTGTTTACTTTTCCAGGAAACTGTCATTCCAGAGTGGCTATGCCAGTGTACTTTCTCATCAGCAATGCAGGAGGGGCCCAGTGTCTCCACACGCTCATTGGCTTTCTGTGTTTTCCCTGTTTTATGTTAGCCATTCGGATGGGTGTGCAGTGCTGGCCCGTGAGCCTTCATGTGCCTGTCCCCAGTGGCTAAGATGCCGGACATCTGGGAGAATGTACACTGCATGTCCTCTTGGCAAAATGTGTGTTCATGTCTTGTGTGGGGAGGGGGTGGTATTGTGGTTTGTTTCTTTACTGGTGAGTTTTGGGGGGGTTCTTTGTAGCCTGCTGATACCGGTCCTCTGTCAGATGTGTGGTTTGCAATATTTTCTTCCAGTCTGCAGCTTGTCCTTTCCTTCCTTTAAGCATTTTTCACCCAGCAGACATTTTTAATTCTGATAAAGTCCAACTTATCAGCTTTTCCTTTTATCAGTCTTGCCTTTGGTGCCAGCTCTAAGAACTCTCTGCCTCCCTAGATCCTGGAGATTTTCTTACACGTTTTTTCCAAAAGTCTGATAGTCCTTGTGCGTTGAACCCGTGGTTGGCAAACTGAGGCTCGAGAGCCACATGCGGCTCTTTGGCCCCTGGAGTGTGGCTCTTCCACAAAATACCACGGCCTGGGCAAGTCTATGTTGAAGAAGTGGCATTAGAAGAAGTTTAAGTTTTGCCGAAACCAGTTTGGCTCAGTGGTAGAGCATCGGTCTGCGGACTGAAAGGTCCCAGGTTCGATTACCGTCAAGGGCATGTACATTGGTTGTGGGCACATCCCCGGTAGGGGGTGTGCAAGAGGCAGCTGGTCGATGTTTCTCTCTCATCGACGTTTCTAGCTCTCTATCTCTCTCCCTTCCTCTCTATAAAAAATCAATAAGATATATATATATATATATATATATATATATATATATATATATATATATATATATTTTAAAAAGTTTAAGTTTTAAAAACTTGGCTCTCAAAAGAAATTTCAATCGTTGTACTGTTGATATTTGGCTCTGAGGACTAATGAGTTTGCCGACCACTGCTTTAGCCCATAGTCGGTCTGTTTTGAGTTCACTTTGATACCAAGTGTGAGATCTGGGTTGAGGTTCATCGTTTCGCCTGTGAAATTTCGACTGTTCCAGCTCCATTTGTAGAAAAGACTCTTTGTTCCGCTGGTCTGCTCTTGCCTCTCTCACAGCTGTGCCCGTGTGTGTGTGTGTGTGTGTGTGTGTGTGTGTGTGTGCGGGTGTGGTCCTGTGTTCTCTGCTCTGCTCCATGGATCTGTATCTGTCCCTCAGTCTCTCTCCCATTGTCACACAATCTCAGTTATTGTAGCTGTGTAATAGGGCCTACAATCACATAGACTGATTTCTCTTGTCTCCTTTTTCTTCACTTTTCCATGTGCATTTAAAATCATCTTGTCTGGTCCTAGCCGGCTTAGCTCAGTGGATATTGCGTCAGCCTGCGGACTGAAGGGTCCCAGGTTTGATTCCTGCCAAGGGCACATGCCTGGGTTGAAGGCTCGATCCCCAATGGGGACCATGCAGGAGGCAGCCGATCTATGATTCTCATAATTTTATCTCTCTCTCCTCCCTTCCTCTATGAAATCAATAAAGAAATATAGTTTTTAAAAAGTAAAATAAAATCATCTTTTCTCTATCTATAAAATTTTGCTGGGGTTTTGATAGGAATTGCATTAAATTTATATTTCAGCCTTCGGTTTGGCTCAGTGGATAGAGCATCGGCCTGAAGACTCAAGGGTCCCAGGTTCAGTTCCAGTCAAGGGCATGTACCTTGGTTGCAAGCACATCCTCAGTAGGAGGTGTGCAGGAGGCAGCTGATCGATGTTTCTCTCTCATCGATGATCGATGTTTATAGCTCTTTATCCCTCTCCCTTCCTCTCTGTAAAAAAAAAAATCAATAAAATATATTTTTTAAATTTTTATTTCAGTTTGGGGAGAATTGACATTTTTACTATGTTGTCTTCTAAGCCATGAACATTGTTTAGTTCTTTCCTCAGTGTTTTGTAGTTTCCAGCATGCACGTCCTATCTTGTTAGATTTACACTCAAATGTGTCCTTTTTGTTTGTTTGTTTTAGTGGGTTGAAATGTATTATTTTTAATTTTAGTGCCCATGTGTTCATTGCTAGTCTATAGAAATGCAATTGATTTCTGTATATTGATCCTCTATCCCGTGATGTTGATTAGCTCAATTACTAGTTGTGGGGAGAGGGGTTGTAGATTCTTTGGGATTTTTCATGTAAACCATCATGTCATCAGCTAACAGGGAGAGTTTACTTTCCTCCTCCTGACCCATATGCCTTCTTTTCCCTTTTCCTGCCTTATTGCACTGGCTAGAATGTCTAGCACCAGGTGAATAGGAGCAGTGAGGGCAGGCATCCTGCCTTGTGATCTTAGGGGAAACTCTTTCACCATTAATTATAATATTCATGGATGCTTTTTTATCAACTTGAGGAAGTCACCCTCTATTCCTGCTTTCCTGTTTTTTTTTTCTGGGTTTTCATTGAATGGGTGCTATATTTGGTCAGATGCTCTTCCTGCACTGATTGATATGACCATATGGTTTTTCCCTCAAGTTGTTACAATGGTAGATGACATTGACTCGTTTTGCACATTTAACCAATCTCGTATCCCTGAAATAGACTCCACTTGGTCACAGTGATTCACTCTTTTTATAGATTGCTGAACTGTGTTTGCTGATATTTTGTCAAGGATTTTACATCTATATTTATGGGAGATATTGAGCTGAGGTTTCCCTTCTTGGTCCTGTCTTTGCCTGTTTTGGGTACCAAGGGTAATACTATCTTTGTTAAGTAAGTTTGGAAGTGCTCCCTTCTCTTCTATTTTCTACAAGAGGTTGTGTCGCTGTGGTGGTGTTTTTTGTTTCTCCCCTCCAGTGAGAACATCTGGGTCTAGGCATTTGGGCAGAGTATTTTGATTACTGATTCCATTTCCTTAAACGTTCTAGAGCTAGACAAGTGGTCTACCTCATGCCAGATGAGTTGGCTAGTTTGTGCTTTTCAAAGAATCGGCCCACTTCCTCTAAGGCTTAGATTCTAAGCTGTAAAATGTATGTGCAGGGGGTTCTCTGGAGTGTTTCCTTATTATCCTCCTGATGTCGGGAACTGTAGTGATATTCCCTATTTCATTCCTGAGGGCACTCTGTGTATCTCCTTTTACACCTCAGTCAGTCTTGCTAACGGGTGATTGATTTTTTTTTTTTTTCAAGGAGCCAGCTCTTCCTTTTGTTGAGCTTCTCTTACTTTACTGTTTTCAATTTCATTCATTTCTTCTCTTACCTTTCTTATTTCCTTCCTTCTGTTTGTTTTGGGTTCAGTTTGCTCTTTGAGAGCAGAGCCCAAATTATTGGTTTGAGATTTTTTTTCTCTCTTAATGTAAGCGTTGATTGCTATAAATGTCCCTCTAGATCCTGCATGGTTCAATTTAACCTGTTGTATTTTCATTTTCTTTTTTAAAAATAATATATTTCTTTATTGATTTCAGAGAAGAAGGGAGGAGAGAGAAAAATAGAGACATCAATGATGAGAGAGAATCACTGATTGGCTGCCTCCTATGTGCCGCCTACTGGAGATCAAGCCCGAAACCAGGCATGTGCTCTTGGCCAGAACCGAACCTGGGACCCTTCAGTTCACAGGCTGACGCTGTATCCACCGAACCAAGCCAGCTAGGGTGAACCAGTTGTATTTCCATTTTGATTCAGTCCAACGTAATCTTTATTTCCCTGGAGACTTCCCCTTTGATTATTTGGACCCCAGAAGCAGTGTCCTCCCTTCTCACCTCAGGGATGCCACAGCGGCCCCCTCGCCAGGACACTGGCTTCTCTCAGCCTGCCCTCGCCTTGTCATTTTCTTCAATGACCCAGTTTTTATGCATCTGTTTCCTGCTGAGGCCTCATCATATAATAGGTAGCCCAGCAGCCTACTCCCCTCCCAGGACGCCTCCTGGAGACATTCCCACCAAAAACGCCCTCTCAGAGTGAGCTCGTTAGGTGTGGGCTGCAAAAAATGAGATTCCCACTTCCACTTAGAATGCAGAAAGCTGCAAGGAACATCGCTCCCACGCTGACGATGACAGAAGTCAGGTAATCCTCAAAACCATCAGCCAGATGAGTCACAGAGGAGCACAGTGAACTGGATTCCAGAAAGACACACGCCCTGCCCAGGCGGGACCTGTCTCATCCCTGACAGCACAAAACAGAGAGGTGGCCGCCTGCAGGCGGGCAGGGAGGACTCAGCGACGTTGTAAGAAATTCTTCAAGACCAACTAGCAGGACAATTGGGAAAAGCTGGGGGTCACTCCAGCTTTTCCCAAATAAGAGGAGTTTGCACCCACTTGTAAGCTCTATGCCATGCCCCCACGGGCTGCTTCCAAAGAAGACGGAGCAGCGCAGGAGGCCTGAGAGCCGGAGGCTGGCACAGGTGGCCATGAAGGGCTCAGCAGCTCCTAGGGGCAGGAACAAGCCCACATGCTCCCTGGGCTCTTTGACAAAGGACTGAGGCTGCTGAGGGGAGGGCACAGCAAAGACCCCGTGGTTCTCGGGGGGTCGGGGGCAGGGTAAGAACTTGGCAAGGAACCCCCTCTGTGGAACAGACAAACAGCAATAGTTAAAAGCTGAGCCCTAGCCAGTTTGGCTCAGTGGATAGAGCATCAGCCTGCAGACTGAAAGGTCCCAGGTTTGATTCCAGTCAAGAGCACAAGCCCGGGTTGTGGGCTCGATTCCCAGTAGGAGGGGTGTGCAGGAGGCAGCCAATCAATGATTCTCATCATGGATGTTTCTCTCTCTCTCTTCCTCTCCTTTCCTCTCTGAAATAAGTAAAAATTAAAAAAAATTAAAAAAAAAAGCTGAGGGACCCAGGAACCCTGAGGAGAAACCTCCGGCCCACTGGCCCCCACTGTCACCTTGAGGCTGACGCAGACACACCTGGCGGGATTTGAAGCCTGTGGCACTGAGGTAACCATGGTAACAAGAAGCCAGCCAGTGAGTGCCTGGCCAGGTGGTCCAGCCCCCACACTGGGCCTGCAGGAGACTAGAGGCCCTGACTGCTGGGCCTGTGTCTACATACTCAGTCTACACACCCACCAGTTCCTGAGACACAGCATGGAAGTCTCAGTGTGCTTGTGGTCTGTGTCAACACTCAGTTCTGTCCGGTTTGTTTTGTGTTTTCATTATTTTTGAGGCCCTGTTGTTGGGACATGCACATCTAGGGTTGTGATGTCTTCGATGTGACTTGACCCTTCCTCTTTATGGCTGTCCCTCTTGATCCTGGTGACAGGGCCATCATTTGGCTTCCTGAACTGGTCACCAGAGATCGCAGTCTGACTTCCCACACAGCTGACTCCCTGGGCCTGGAGATAAAGGGCTGGTGGCCTGGGCGGGTGGCTGCAGGCTGTGAGTCAGGGTATTATTTTTATAGAGCGTCGGGCCATGGTCCACGTGTATGTATATTCAGTCTCTCAGCATTCATTATCAAGGTCACCTCCGGGTCCCAGTATGGCTACTGCAGACCCAGCCATTGGGACCACATTCCAGGCAGAGAGAAGAAGGTCAGCGGAAGGGCAGAGAGCATGCTTCCCAGGTGCTTCTCTTTACAGGGCTCTTCCGTGAGTCTCACCAGACACATTTGTTTACCTCTTTGGAGCCCTCCCTGCTTTCAGGGAGGCTGGGAAAAGTGGTTTTTACTGGGCACAGTGATGGCCCCCAAAACACAAGGCCTGCTGTTAAAGGAAAAGGGACAGACAACTGGCAACTTCTTTCACCCCTTCAGATTGAAAAAGTGGAAGAATAAATCAACCAAAAAAAATGTATGGAAAATACATCACTATCATCTTGAATATATTCTTCAATGTGATAATTATTTAATAACCAACTGGTTGATGAGAACTCTTCAGAGTCAAGGTTATGTGCATAAGATGTCCTCTTCAGTGCCCTCCCCCCCTCCCCCCCTCCTCCCCGCCCCATCCCTCCGTCTCCGGGGCACTGAGGCAGAGACAAAGGAGCAGTCTGGATATTCTGATAGAAGCACAAATTGAAAACTGCTCAACTGAAATGAATTAGTGCAAAGAAACAATCGATTCAGGGGACTGGGCACTTGGCAAATTAGCTCCGCAGAGAACTGGCTTTTGGCGATTGCCAGTGACTTCAAGCAGAAGCCCATAGGCCAGCCAGGTGGGACTCTCCTGTGGGGTCGGTGGTTTCCCAACCTCCCCCCAGCCCCCCACTCCCGCCCCCATCCCCCATCCCCCCCCAAGCTCGGGGAGGGCCCCAGGGCTGGAGGGCTGGCTTCCCGGCTCGGTAATCACTCCCTTTGAAGCGGCTGAGGAATGTCCTCTGGAAACGAAGAAGTGGAACATGCTGAAAGTTCAGAGTTTGGAAGAGATTACGTTCTGAAGAAATGCGTGGAAATGGGTGCTTTCCAGACAGAGCCTTGGGCCGCCGGGAGCAGGAGGAGCCGGGCTGGGGAGGGTGCTCATGGGAGAGAGGGGTAAGGATGGCTTCTCCTCCACGGCACCCACATTGCTTAGGAAATGGGAGCGCCTATTATGTGGGTCCCAGTGTGCACACACACGCGTGTATATGCACACAGGCACGCACACACCACTTGCCTCTCCTTCCCTGGAGTTTTCCATTTTCTCTGCTGCTGGGAAGGGGCTGAGAGATGCTTCCTGTCTTAGTTCACTGTGACACGCTGTGCTCAGCACATCCCCTGCCCCGCAGCCCCATCCGCACAGCGTGTCCCCCCATGAGATGCCGCTTCCCCCTGATCCGCCATACACATGCATGCAGGGCCCTCCTGCCACCAAGTCTCCCAGGAAAATGCCTCCATCAGAAACCCATCTCCTTCCAGGAGTGAAGTGTCCGTTATCAAAATGCAAACCGGGAGACGGGCCGCCACAGCCCGAGGTGACTGACTTCCAGCAGACAAGAACACGGCGAAACCGCCTCCGATCCTCCGGGAGAGGGAAATGACAGCCAGGGAGGGAGGGTAGCCAGCCTGGGCCTGTCTGGCTGTACAGGCAGAAGCAAGGATCTCTAGAAGAATGGGGAATGGTTGGGTTGGAAGCTTTGTAATGATAAAAAAAAAAAAAAAAAAAAAAGGTAACACATTGACAACTTTTTTTTTTTTTTAATATATTTTTTATTGATTTTTTACAGAGAGGAAGGGAGAGGGATAGAGAGTTAGAAACATCGATGAGAGAGAGTCATCGATCAGCTGCCTCTTGCACCCCCCCTACTGGGGATGTGCCCGCAACCAAGGTACATGCCCTTGACCGGAATCGAACCCGGGACCTTTCAGTCCGCAGACCGACGCTCTACCACTGAGCCACACCGGTTTCGGCGGCCACACATTATTGACAACTTAATGGGAATTAGTCTCTGATCATGTCTAATGGCCACTAACAGGAACGTCCTCAATCCCCGAGGGAGCCAGCCGAGCCCTGTGTCCCCCCGGAAGGGCCACCATTGCATTTCCTCACGGCCCTTGAGAAACTGCTGACTGAGGGAGAAGGGGACGGGGAGGAGGGGATACAGAAGTGAGGGGCGGGGAGGGAGGTGGCAGGGACGGCTCCCACAGCACCAGCCACAGGCCTTTCCGAGGCCCCTACCTGTATTGTTCCCCATTTTCCTGAATTAAGCTTTTCTATCTCACTTTTCTTTCTACTATTTGAGAGTTGTACACTTACCCTATTTACTGGTGCCATTCACACTCAACTGTATACTTAAGAGCAGTGGTCAGCAAGCTCATTAGTCAACAGAGCCAAATATCAACAGTACAATGATTGGAATTTCTCTTGGGAGCCAAATTTTTTAAACTTCAACTATAGGTACATTGTTATTAACTTAATTAGGGTACTCCTAAGCTGGCCTTTGCTAAACACTCAAGGGGCCAAAGAGCCCCATGTGGCTCAAGAGCCACAGTTTACCCACCATGGCTTAAGAGTAACAAAGGAGAGCTATGGGGGTTAAAAAAAGAAACAATTATAATAATCTGAACAATAAAGATTTATTAAATTAAAAAAAAAATAGTAACAAAGAGAAGTTACTAAATCTGCCCTCTTGCCAAAGGCAAATATCTTTGGATCTTTCATTTGTGTGTTTCTGTTGCCCAGAGTTTTGGGGTCCGCCTTGGTTTCTAAATGGCCGCATTAAGCTGTTACCGTTGCGTTATTTTCTATAGTCGGTGCTTGTGTCTATTCACCCAGGTTCCCCCTGCCTTTGTCCACCTCTCCTTCTGCATCTCTGCTTCCTTCCTCGGACGGTGAAGTTCCTCTCGTGGTAAACTCCCTTTGTTTTCTCGTCTTTGAGAATGTCTCTGTTTCGTACCTCAGGAAAGAGGTTTCAGCCAGGTTTGCCCATCCTAGCTGGCAGTTAGCCTTTTCCTCAGCACTTGGATCTTCCTGCCGCCTTCCCGCCGCCCGCATTGCCGCTGAAATGTCAGCTGGCCGTCCGTAATTGCCACGTGTCACTTAGCCTTTCTCTCTGCACGCTTTTAAGATTCTATTTTTGTCTTCCAGCAGGAAATGGCCAAAGTGGGAAAGCCACAAACAGAGGAACAAGGCGCAGATCAAGCAAGAGAGAAAAAATGAAGATGAACTTAAATATGAAATGAACTTGAATTTGACCTCTGACGGTGGGCAGGCGCAGGTAAGATGAAGACGGAGGAGATGAGGGGACACAGCATGGCGAGGGGAGGGTGGTTACGGGGTAAATCATGCATGGCTTCCACATGTCCCTCCGGTCTGTGCCTGTCTGACCTGTCCCGTGGTTCTGAGTGCTGCCAGAAGCTCCCAGAGTGACAGAGAGGGGGGTGGGGGGGCACGTGGTGTCAGCATGCTAGATTACTGGCGAGGCTGACCTGGATCAGTAGGCTGAGGGGGTGTCTGCCGGGTTTTTCCATCACAAAGGCCTGGTTTTCCGTTTGTAATGAATAAACACCTCAGAGGAGACACTCAGAAACCGGGCAGATACCCTGTTGTCCCCAACGGGGTTTGGCGGGCAGCAACCATTTCTGCGGCGTCTGCCTTGCGGTGATTTTGTGTTTCAGTCCTTCCTTCTACGTTACTAATTGGGACTCTTCTGTAAGGACAAGCTGTGCCTTCTCCAATTCTTTGTTTACTCTCCAATGACTTGTTTGCATCAGGATGGGTTCGTGGATATTCGTCATGCTATAGCTTACTATCCAGGCCTGCCCTCATTTATTTTCTAGCTCAAACTGTTCCAGCTTGGGCCACCGGGAGCTCCTTCAGGTTGGTTCCCGAGTCCTTTCAACAGCCCCATCCTTTTGAAGCACACCCTTCTTTTCCGGTTCCACAAAATGCCCAGCCTCCGCTTCTATTGTTCCTGCCCCGGTTCTGGAATCCACCTTCTCCGAAGACCCCTGGCGACTTACGCAGGCGCGCGTCGGTGATGCTGTGGGGTCGGTTCCAGACACCGCAGTGAAGCCAGTATCGCGGGAAAGTGAGTCTCGCAAGGGAGTCATCATCTTCTCGTTGGTGGGAGGTCTTGCCTTCCATTTATTAAACACACATCTGGTCAACTGCAAATAAATTTTTTTTTTAATTTAAATACCACACCCATGAAATGAACGAGGCATGCCCACGGGGATGCCTCCTGGCCACGGTCATGCTCAGTTGGTTCCTCCCCGTGGCCACTGGGCTCACACAGGCTGCGTGCTGGGGAGCAGCCGAGGCAGGGGCAGGGGTGCCTTGTTCCTGACCTTGGTGGGAGGGCCTTAGGCTCTTCACCAAGTACAATGTGGACTTGAGCACTCAGGTATATAGATTTTATCAGGTCAAACATTGATCCCTTGGCTGCAAGCAATGTGAGTGTACTTAATGCCACTAAACCTCACACTTAAAGATGGCTAAATGGGCTCTGGCTGGGTGGCTCGGTTGCTTAGAGCGTCGTCCTGTACACCAAAAGGTTGTGGGTCCAACTCTTGGTCAGGGCACATGTCTGGGTTGTTGGTTTGATCCCCAGTCAGGGCACAGACAGGAGGCACATACCCTGATCTAGGCACTGATGGGAAGCAACTGAGCAATGTTTCTCTCTCTCTCTGAAAATCAATAAAAAACATATCCTCCAATTAGGATTTTGTAAAATATTTTTTTAATTCATTTCAGAGAGGAAAGGAGAGGGAGAGAGATAGAAGCATCAATGATGAGAGAATCATTGATTGGCTGCCTTCTGCAGAGCCTTCACTGGGGGATCAAGCCCACAACCCCGGCATGTGCCCTTGACTGGAATCAAACCTGGGAACCTTCAGTCCGCAAGCCGACGCTATCTACTGAGTCAAACCAGCTAGGGCAGGATTTTTTTTTTTTTTTTTTTTTTTGTAGGCTAGTCCTGGCATGTGTTGCTCAATGGTTAGAGGGCCAGCCTTCAAACCACAGGGCTTCAGATTCCATTCCTGGTCAGGGCACATGCAGGAAGCAGCCAGTCAATGTCTCTCTCACATTGTTTTCTCTCTCCCCCTCCCCCCCTTTCTTCCTTCCCACTGAAAAGCAATGGAAAAAATCATCCTCAGGTGAAGATTAACAAAACAAACAAAAAAAGGTAAAATGGTAAATTTTATGTGATGTGTATTTTACCATGACTTTTTTTTTAAGTACCCCTCATTCCATGTTTTCTTGGGTATTTTTTATCAAGGACATTGAATTGTGTAAAAGACTGATATATACAGACAACTGTATACACTTCTCCTTAGACGTGCTCATATAGGGTGCTTTCCTTACTTTTCAACGCCTGGAGCACCATTGGGACTCTGCTCCATGAAGCGACAGCTTCCCCATGGCCTGGGCTCCATGGCTCTCCCTACCGGCGGACTGATAAACACACCAGTGTCCCCACCTCATCTGTGCAGTGAGCGGCTTTCCAACCAGCGCCGGCCAGGGAGCACCTCTCGCTTACCTCCATCTGTGGCGGTGGCTTCCAGAAGTTTTCGAATACATTTACCTTGGTTCAAGTTCAAAGCATGTTTCACACCAGGGGTCAGCCTCAGAGGGACCTTGCCCAAGCAGGACTGTAAGCCAGACTGGATCTGGTAAGTCTAACCTGTCATGCGTTAAACAGACTGCCATCTCCTCTTCGGGAGTCACATTAAGAAAGCTAGAGAATGCTAGGCCTGCGTGGCTGTGGTTGAGCATCGACCTATGACCCAGAAGGTCACAGTTCAATTCCCAGTTAGGGCACATGCCTAGGTTGCAGGCTCAACACCCAGTGTGGCACATGCAGGAGGCAACCAATCAATGATTCTCTCTCATCATTGATGTTTCTCTCTCTCTCCCCCCCTTCCTTCCTCTCTGAAATCAATAAAAATATATTTAACCCTTTGCACTCCAAACCATTCTGGACATTGGCTACCAGCTACTCGACGCTACTTTGCGGCGGAAACGTGCGTTGAATTAACTCAACTCCCCGTAATCACTAATAAACTGCAATGTCCCCCCTGAGAGGGGACATCCGAGTGATATGCTAGAATTCCGATGTCCCCTGAGAGGGGACAGCGGAGTGCAAAGGGTTAAAAAGAAGAAAGCTGGAGAATTGAGGCAAATACCCACATGATCTCAAGTCAAGGGCAGTATCTTCCTTGTTCGCTTTGCAGGACAAGCCACTGGGGCCAAAATGTGTGAAGCATCACCTTTGTGACGTCCTAAAAGCCACTCCACTGCCTTCCATCCGACCCCTGAGCCAATGACTTATGACAGATGTCGCTATCCCTTTGGTCTCTCAGCTGATGGCCATGTGAGTCAGTCACCTCCAAGGACAGACCTCAGAGGGTCGGGCCCGAGCTGCAGGCACACAGGAACTCTTATCTTGTCGTCTTTCCCACTGTCCTGAGCCACCGGTCCTCTGCTCTTTTCTCTCCATCTTCCGTCCCAGTCAAGCCAGCAAAACACAGCCCAGAGGAGCCATGAAAACAGCTTTTTTGTTTTGTTTTTTTTTCACTTCTTTTTCACGTAATTGAAACCAGCAAAACATAATACTCAATCATGGCATGTAATTTTCTGCCTCAACCACTGAGAATCCTACAGCACCCCTTCAATTCCATCTCACCAGTAAAAAGCCAGGTTTACAGGGGGTGGGGGACCTACATGGCTTTTTTTGTTGTTGTTAATCCTCACCCACGGATATTTTTCCAGTGATTTTTTTAGGGAGAATAGAAGAGGGCGACACAGAGAAACATCGATTGGTTGCATCCTGCATCTGCCCCAACCAGGGCCTGGCCTGGGGAGGAGCCTGCAACCAAGGCACATGCTCTTGACCAGAACTGAACCCGACCCTTTGGTCCACAGGCTGATGCTCTATCCGCTGAGCCAAACCGGCTAGGGCCTAACCGGCTTCTGATGTGGAAATCAGTCTTCCCATAAGTTCACTTCCCACCAGCCTCTGGTCGCCACCTCATATCAGGTGTGCCTGTTTCTGTCCTCAGTCCCACACTCTGTCTCCCCTTCATAAGGGGGGCATTTCAAAAGTAGAGGGAGCTTGCCGAAACCGGTTTGGCTCAATGGATAGAGCATCGGCTTGGGGACTGAAGGGACCCGGGTTCGATTCCGGTCAAGGGCATGTACCTTGGTTGCGGGCATATCCCCAGTAGGGGTGTGCAAGAGGCAGCTGATCGATGACTCTCTCTCATCGACGTTTCTAGCTCTCTATCTCTCTCCCTTCCTCTCTGTACAAAATCAATAAAATATATATTAAAAAAAAAAAAAAAAAAAAGTAGAGGGAGCGGAGAAAAACCTTCCTGGTACCCAGAGAGCACAAACAAAAAGATGAATAAATTTGACTATGAAAAGTCTGTATTAAGAAGAGAACACTGAAAAAGCCAAATCAAACTGGAAAAAATTTGCAATTCATACAGCAGGTGTAGAGTAAAAAGATCACCTTCAATCAGCCGTCCTCTAAAAAAAAAAAAAAAAAAAACTGTGCAAAAGGGACTATAAAGAGCATTCAAAGAACAGATGCCCAACCCCTAGCTGGTTTGGCTCAGTGGATAGAGCGTTGGCATGAATACTGAAGGGTCCCAGGTTGATTCCTGTCAAGGGCATATGCCCAGGTTGCAGCCTTGATCCCCAGTAGGGGGCATGCAGGAGGCAGCCAACTGGTGATTCTCACTCATCATTGTTTCTCCCCCTTCCTCTCTGAAACCAATAAAAATGTTTAAAAATAAATAAAAAGACATCCTACCTCATTTGTCACAAGATAAACATAAATTCAAATCGTGGGAGACAATGGTGAGGAACCAACCTCCCACTAGGCTGCTCACCCTTGAGGATCTGGGCCTGGAAGGGATGCTGGCCGCAGCCCAAGGACAAGCCAAACGAGGGGAGACCGACTGGATTTCGGAGGCTGAGGCAATTCGAATTTGGGACAGAGCCTGCAAAGGGGAGCTGCACAGATAAGGCAAACCTGCCAAATGAGCATTAAAAAGAGAGCATAAAGTAGCTCATTCATAACCCCACTGAGGCTTTATTTGTTGAGACTATTTGTGCTGTACTGACTTAGATGAACTGTGTTGTCACAATTATTTCACCTGCTTTTTAAACATTTTGCAAAGCTGGAATGCTTCCAACTACATATATGGCTCAGGATGTATTTCCATTGAAATCCAATGACTTGAGGTTGGATTTTTTTTAACTAATTTCTTTTGTTTAAAAAAAAAAAAAAATTCAGTTGATTTTTAGAGGGTGAGAAATAGAAACATCAATGAGAGAAGAACATCATTACTCGGCTGCTTACTGCACACCCCCTCCTGGGGATGGTGCCCACAACATGGGCATGTGCCCTGACCGGGAATTGAACTGGAGACCTCGTGGTTCTGGGCCAATGCTCAACTGCTGAGCCACACCGGCCAGGCTGGGGTATTTTTTTTTTTTAAGGGCATATGGTCTACAAATAGCCCACTTTAAGTATAAAGGCATACATGTTAAAAAGGGGTGAAAAAGGAAATTCCATGCTAACACACATCGAAAGAAAGTTGAAGTGGCTACATTAACATTATTTATACTTCAGAGCAAAGAACAGAACTGGAAATAAAGAGAGGATGTTTCATGAAGATGGGGTCATTCCTCAAGATAACAAATCCCCAAGTGTGTACAAACCAAATATCAGAATATTTAAATCCATGAAGCAAAACCAGGAAGACAATGGAAAATTAGGTAAAACCACACTTACATTTAAATGCTGTTTTCAATAACAGACATGCACAAAATGAGGAAGATGGTAGTTTTCACGTTTATATCACCAACTTAATCTAATCCACATTTACAGAACACTACTCCGGCCAACAACTCAGACACATTCTTTCCAAGGGCACATAAAATAACCACCGTTTGTGAGCAGAAAACAAAGCTCAGTAAATTTTAAAGGAATGAAATCAACATATATCCTAAGACCACCATGGAATTAAAACCAGAAACCAGCAACGAGAAGATAAAAGAATCAAATGTCTGAAAATTAAACCATACATCCAAATAACCCACAGATCAAAGAAATAGAAGGGAAATTAGAAAGAATACATGTCAGCACATAAGGGTTCGAGGAAATGGTGCTTCAGAGGACCCACGGTGTTCTGTGTACAGAAAGCAGCTCTTCCAAGACGGCTCAGTCCGGGTGGTCCGTCGCTGGCTGTCGGCAGGAGATCCCAGCTCCTTGCCATGCTGATCCCAACACAGGCTGCTGGAGTGTCCTCAGGACCTATGGCTGGCATCCCCCAAAGTGGGCCATCCACGCTGTTTTGAAGGTGACCTTGCCCAGAGCAAGATCAAGTTTCAGTTTGACAGACAGGTGGGCAGCCTCAGATTCCCATGCTCTCAGGTTTGTGCCTTTGCCAAATTCAACATCATCACCTCAAACGTGGAGCATGAGAACGCACCAGATGTTCCGTGCTGTGGAGGGTTAGAATTAACAAGGATAGGAGCACCGTCCAAGCTAAACAGAACTGTGGGCCAGCAATCCCACTCCTAAACATACAGCGGACTGAAATGTTTACATATGTCCCAAAGACAAGGACCAGAATGTTCCCTGCAGCCAGTGTGGAAACGATTCAAATGCCAGCTAAAGTAGACTGGATACACGGTGGTATTTCCGCATGTGGGAATACTAGGCAGCAACAAGAACTAACAATGTACAACCGTGCAGCAGTGTAAAGGAATTCACCCAAACACCTGAGCCAAAGCAAACTAACCTGTTAAATCGCCCGACCTTCACTGGGGAGGACGGAGAGGAGTGTAAGAAGGACCTTGGGGACCTCTCAGCTGTGGGTAAATGTCCTGTTTCTGGTGGAGACTGTTACATGCATGTCCAGTGAAATTTCAGTTTGTGCATCCCAGATGCCCTTCTTGTAAACTGCACTTGAATCAAAATGAAAAAAGAACTAAAGCCCTTAGAATTAAGAAATATAACCTGATTTTTAAAAATCAATAAATGTGGCGGGCCCTGGCAGAGTAGCTCAGCTGGTTAGAGGATCGACCTGGTATGCCAAGGCTGTGGGTTTGATCCCAGTCAGGACACACACAAAAATCAACTAATGAATGCATAAATACGTGCAACGACAAGCTCATATTTCTCTCTCCCTTCCTCTCTCTAAAAATCGATTAAAAAAATTTAATATTAAAAATACAGAAATAAATGAGTTGGAACAAAGCTCAAGGAATCTCCCCAAAGTAAAGCATGTAGAAACCAAAAAAGAATCGAAAAGTGAGAAAAGTACCATTAGGAGTGTGTGAGAAAACCAAGAGATTTAAAACCTTTGCCCAGTCAGTGTGGCTCAGTGGCTGAGTATTGGCCTATGAACCATTCATATTCCTGGTCAGGGTACAGCCTGAGTTGCGGGCTTGATCCCAGTGCAGGGGGTAAGAGGGGAGGGGAAGCATGCAGGAGGCAGCCAATCAATGATTCTCTCATCACTGATGTTCCTCCCTCTCTCTCTCTCTCTCTCTCTCTCTCTCTCTCTCTCTCTTTCTCTCTCTCTCTCTCCCCCTCCTTCCATCCCTCCCTCCCTCCCTCTCCCTTCCTCTCTGAAATCAATTAAAAAAATTTCTTTTAAAGAAAAGCATCCACTAGAAAGACAGTTTCCCCCAAGCTCTGCTCTGATCTACTGGCATTTGCTCTGGGCAACACCCTATACTGTCAGGTATGTGTAAGCAAAGGGGCCTCCTTAGACAGCCCCCATTCCCCCAGACCTCCTCCCATCCCCCACCACCACCTCCCACCCCACTCACTCCCAATCTGGGCAGCAATGCCCAGGACTGACCTGGCAGGCCCGTGCTCTACCTGCCCACAGGGAACACCCTGAGTGTTTGATGCAAAAGCTCAAGATGAACACAGGAAGAACAGTTGGGTTTTCTCTAAATAAACGAACCAGTTCCTTTTTAAATTTTCACGGATTTAAAAAGGGCATAAATAGGTGGCCAAACTCTTCTGGAAAGGGCTGGGCATCACCAGCTTAGGCTCTGCAGGCTGTCCTTCCCGCCACTCCCTATTCCGCTGCGGAGCAGAGCAGACAGACCGCACACCTGAACGAATAGGCGTAGCCGCACCCCGTAACGTTTCATTTACGGACACAGGAATTGGAATTGCATATGATTGTCACGTAGCATGCAGTATTACCACTTCTAGCTTCTCTCTCCAGACCCCTAAGCATGAGTTGAGGACATAGGACAAAGGAGTCTCTTATCCAGCCAAAACCGGTTTGGCTCAGTGGATAGAGCATCGGCCTGCGGTCTGAAAGGTCCCGGGTTCGATTCAGATCAAGGGCATGTACCTTGGTTGCGGGCACATCCCCAGTAGGGGGTGTGCAGGAGGCAGCTGATCGATGATTCTCTCTCATCGATGTTTCTAACTCTCTATCCGTCTCTCTTCCTCTCTGTAAAAAATCAATAAAATATATTAAAAAAGAAAAAAATAAATAAAATTTAAAATAAATAAATAAAACTGTAAAAACCATTCTTAGCTCGGAGGCTGTACAACCAGGAGCGGACGGGATTTGGTCTGCAGGCCAGTTTGCTGACCAATCTTAAGACATGCCATTAACAAGACCAAACCTAAATTTCTCCCAAAACCAAGAATTTCAAAGCAGGTTATTGATGAAAACACCCTGGGCCCAACGCAGTGCTAACAGGCAGGCCCCTCCTGCAGGGGGACCATGGCCCGGGCAACCCCCTCTATCCCAGGGGCCCCATTTCACCCCAGGCCCCCCTCCGCCTGAGCACCACCCGCTGCTCCTGAACTGGTTTTGTCCTGACCCCTCGCTTGGGGCTGCTCCTGCGGGAAGCGATCCTGAGCTCGGCACAAACAATAGTTTTCAGATCAAAGTGAAACAAGGCACTTAGGGAAAAGTGAAGCACTCCGGCTTTGATACACAGAACGATTTGTTTCCACGGACCTCATGAAACCCCACACCAAAGAACGCTTTCTTCAAATCAAAGCGTGAGCTGCTCAGTCACAAACAGTACACTCATCAAACACGGCTTTGCTCAGTGCATTCTGAAATTAGTTCCACATGCTGCTGCTAAACACTTCCAGAAGCTGCAAAAGCTCATCTTTATTGATTGGCGATTTAATTCCGCTGACACCCTGCTCTTTGTGATGTGTGCCCAAAGTTCAAATCAATCAATGCACGTGTCATCAACCATCTCCCTGCAGATCTCCCACATTCTACATGTTCTCGTGTCCTGAGAAAGTCCAGTTCTCCGCTGTGCCCGCCAAGCCTGCCCGCCTGCAGCCGAGCAGGAGCCCGCGCTGCATGGGGCGGACACATGCCAGGCTGGGGGGGGCACTGAGACCCCCTGCTGCTCAGGCTGACGGCCCCGTGGGGAACAGCGCTGCGGAGAGTGCCATCCACCCTCCAGAACACACATGTCAAACACAAGGCCCGCGGGCCAAATCCAGCCCGCCAGGCCTTGCAATGTGGCCCGCACCGCGCTGTCATCACTGCACTCCGCTGTCAGTTTATGACATTGTCAGTTTATGACTGTTCAGTAAACCATTCGGCCCGTGATTTAGGCTGGATTTTAGATTTTGGCCCCTTCTCTGATTGAGTTCGACACCCCTACTCCAGAAAGACCGCTGATGGGAAAATGCAAATGCCCCTCAGCCGCTGTGACACCAATTGTATGGACTCCCCTGGAGGGAGTGTGCCGGCAAGGGCGGCATTATGGGAAGAGCAGAAAACCCACCAGCGCCAGGGAACGGTTCTCAGGTCCCCCACCATGCAGATGGAGTGCTTCCCGGCACCGAGCTGCTCACCTGCAGGGTCTCTCCCATCCGGCTTCCGGGCAACCAGAGGATGCTCAAGACACCTCTGCTCAGCGACAGAATTAGAGCCCAGGACACCCTGTTACTGGGCCAGCCCAGGAGTCTGGGAGCTGTATGGACCTCACTGCCACCAAGCGGAGTGGGCAGGGATGTGCCCCTTTTCCCTCACAGGGAGCTGCTGGCAAGGAGGGGGCGAGTTAAAGTTCCTCTGCTTCTCGAGGCCAGAGCCATCGCCAGGGCTAGGATGAGCCACTCCAGGACGCCTCCCCGGCCTTGGCCTTCTTGGTCTGCCCGTTGGGCCCAGGGGGTGGGTTCTTATGCCGCTTCTTCCGAAGCTGCTGCTGCAACCTCTCCTCTTTCTTCTTCAGGTAAGTGGTCACGTTGTCAAAGGTGGCCTTGTACAGGCTGCTAAAGCCCTCGTCCACGCCGGCAGCGCCTGTGCGGGGGAACAAGAGGGGACGCCCAGTGGACGGTGACGCAGGACATCGTGGGCCGCCGCCTCTAATGGCGGGATCTGATGGCCTGCCAGACCCTCCTGCAGCAGGGAATCCACCCAGCAACCACCCAGTCTCTGTGGACTCCGGCGCCTTCTCCAAGGTGACTCTCACGAGGCCCCCACTGGTAGCCGCACAGCTGGATCTGACTCACTTTTAAGGGAACACAAACTCCCGCTATTCCTGAGACCCCTCAGCTGGTGGGAACGCCACAGGGCCCGTCAAGGATGCACAGGCCTGACCTTCACCTGCCCGCAGGAGTGACATCCCAGCTCTCTCGGCTTCCCTACCCTTCTGTGATTTTCAAGGTGAACTCACCTTCTGCATGCCCTCTCCAAGCTCCACCGGCCTGCACTGCAAGCAGGTGTTTATCTGCGAGCCTCTTAGGACAATTAAGCTCAGCTCGGGCCCAGCTGCATGAGGCCCCATACACGGCCTATATTCTCATAGTGTCCTAGAATCTGCTTTGTCGGATGTTTCCCAGAAACACAGGCCGGCCCTCACCTTCCAGCACGGCCCAGTGCCCGCGGAGCTGCGTGCAGACGGTCCTCACCGCGGCGTCTTCAGGCACAGGCTGGAGGCAAAGGGAAAACCTGCATCAGAAGGTGCTGCCGGCACAATGGGCAGACCTGCGGCCCGGACTGCGGGCCTGGGAAGACCCTGTAAATCTACATGAGACCAGGTGAAGCCGGCTCACCAAACACGGCAGCCACATCTTGTCAAGATAAAACCCATGGCACGAGGGCTGCTGGCACCTCACGTACTGGCTTGTTGGCTGTGACTTTATCTACGAAGCCTGGCACCAGCTGGTGGCACTGTTCTCTGCCACTGTCCAGATAAAACCCCTGTAAGCTTCAGTGGTTCTTGTGGCCACTCGGCCAAGCGAGCGTCTGTGAGGACAGGAAAGGCACGCTTTTCCCATCCTTCCCCACGGCAGTCCTGCCAGGCACGGACAGGAAGAAGAGGATGTGGGGATGACTTCAAGGATGTGGGGATGACTCAGATAAGGGGCGGGGTTCACACTCCTTCCTCCAAACCCAGCAGCTCCTCTAACCAGTGGGGCCACGGCCCCAGGCACAAGGCCATGCTAAGCTGCAAACTTAAGGATGACACAAGTATCAGCTTCTCTGATTAAAAATAACAAAATAAAATAAAACAAAAAGTGTGACCAGGACAGGAACAGAGAAAACATGCCAGTTTGGGATGGTGAGCCTCCCAAAAGGCCACTGCAGGCTCAGGACACTGGACAATATAGCCGAGTACCCAGCTCGCTTCTCCCAGGTCACAAGTCCCAGGACACACCCTCTGGCATCAAGGCTCGGTCAGCTGAAAGGTGTGAGAGCTCTGGCCCTGCCCCCGCCCCAGGCTCAGGGGACAGAGGGGCCCCGCACAGCTCACCTGCCATTGGCCGTCCACAGGCCTGCAGAGCACGAGGGGGGCTTCCCGGCAGTCCTGCAGCACCCACAGCCCCCGGCCCTCCTCGAAAGCAACGTCCCACACGCTGTGCTGGAAAGACAGCTGCTGCTTGTACACCAGCTGCCGCCTGGGGGCCTCCAGCTGGAAGATGTAGACCACAGGGACACTTCCCCGAGAAAGAGAGGGCGATCGTTACAACTCCCACAGCCACACCGCCAGCAGCTCAGCCTCAGCCGGCCTGCCCGAGCCAGAGACACGGTCCTCGCCAACTTTCTGGCTGCAACTGCACAAGACCCTGAGCTAGAAGCACCCCGCTGAGCGCTCTTAGACCCTGAGCACTGAGGTAAGGAACATCCGAGTCACCAGTCCTGGGTCACTTGTTACCCAACAAAGACAGCCAACACAGAGCCAGGACGTCCCACCTGCAGGCAGCTGCCTCCTGGAGGCACTCTCACCGTCTCTAAACCTGCGTCCTTATTTCCAAGACAAGCTAAGATGCCCTCCCTAGACTTGTTATGAGGACAAGTGAGGAGCAGAGAAGATGCTCAGGAGGAAGAGCTAATCCATCTCACCAGCCACTGGCCTTCAGGCGGGTCTACCGACTGAGGCAGCCTCTGCCACAATCCACCCTTAGTGAGATTGATCACACACAAAAGGCCCGTCCGAGGCCTTGCGTCCATTAAGCCAGTGGGTTTAAACAGCTTGTCAAAGACTGCCTGCCTCTAGAACCCTCACCCACAAACACAGCAACTTCAGAAAGGGAGACACACACCCCGCCCCCACCGGGAGCTGTGGTCCCAATACACCAACCAAAACCTCCGATTTAGGAGACAGAATGGGGCCAATGGAACAATCCATGCATTCCCTCCCTTACGGCTGGAGGGGACCAGAGCAGTGAGCTTACCGGTCACACAGCAGCGCCACCCAGCTGTCCCGGCTCCAGTAAGCGATCCTGGATGCGGCAAACCTCTGTAAGGAAAGCAGCAGCTTAACTGCATGTCATGGACCAACGCTGGCAGACCAGGTTGATGTGAGCTCTTTCTAAAGGGGACCCCGGTCTGCTCCCACTGAGCACGCGCTGCAAGACTGAGTTCCCACACATGGTCCCGGATGAGAGAGAAGACAGTGCCAGAACTTTCTGCAAACTACAGGGGGGGAAAGAAAGGCAAGGCCTTACCCGGCCTGTGTGGCTCAGTGGTTGAGCATCGACCTATGAACCAGGAGGTCACGGTTTGATTCCGGGTCAGGGCATATGCCTGGGGTTACGGGCTTTGATCTCCAGTATGGGGTGTACAGGAGGCAGCCAATCAGTGATTCCTTCTCATCCCTGATGTTTCTCTCTCTCCCTTCCTCTCTGAAATCGATAAAAGTATTTTTAAAAAAGAAAAAACAAAAGAAAGGTAAGGGCTGATTTCCTGTTTCATAGTAACGCCCCCATGCTGGGCACGTGGCAAAAGCCTCTCCATGGTCTGGCCCTCCCTCCGGACAGCAGAATGTCTCCAAAGCCAACGGAATCGGTCAAAAAGCAAGAACGAAGGGAACAGAGAACACAAGTGGAAAAGAAGGGGATTGTTCAGAACAGACAAAACCGCCCTACAGGTGCCCACAAGTCCAGCAAGGATGAAACACTGGGCACCAGTCAGAAATGGGAAGGAAAGGGCCTGGCATCCACAAGGCCCGAGCAGCCAGGCGCTGAGGCAGGGCTGCCCCCGGTCCTGCAGGCGGCGCACCAGCAGGCCGCGGTCCCCTTTAGAAAGAGCTCACATCAACCTCACTGCTGGAGCATCAGGGTAAGTGAGGCACACAGGTGAGAATTCAGCAGGAAAAAGTCAGGCCTGTTTGCTGCAGCTTCCATGACTGCAGAGAGCCAGCAGGAGGCGCCCGTGGGGTAGCAGAGCAGCTGGAGCCACTGGCCTGGTGGTCCCTGCAGGGGCTCAGCTAGAGGTCCGAGAGACCTTGGCCTGGGTCAGGCCCAGCCTGTCCCCTTTGAGGGCCTGTGGGGACAGCTGCCGTAGTGTCTCAGAGCAGACAACGGAAATGAGAAGCCAAGCCGAGGACCAGGCAGACAAGCCCTGCACTTCACACCCAGGTCTTATCAGACATGCGGGAGGAACAGATTCCACATGGGGCTGCAGGGGAAAGGACATGGTGCCCTGGGGACAGGCAGAGGGTACCCAGCTCTGCAGGCCTGAGTAGACATGACAGCAGTCCTTCCCTCCCTCCCCACCAGGACAGGCGGGCCTCTGGGAAGCTGGCAGGGCCGTCCACATGTGACCACCCGGACCGGCTGCACAGAACCAGCTCAGGAGCATCAGAGCTGGGTGTCCACGAGCACAGAATCCTCGGCATTCTGAAAGGCAGCCCACACTTTCCCCCGGAAATCTCCTTGGCAACCAAATACCCAGGCAACCTGAACTGGGGGGGTCATGAGGTTAATCCATGACGGACAACAGAATGCTGGGTGGGTACCAGCCGGCCGCCCACTGATAAAACCACAGCCAGGCTCTCTGCTCTGGCCCCACAGTTTTTTCCATTTCCAAGTGGATTAAAGGCCTTTCTATAATTAGTTGTTCAAATGCAAACATGGTAAGAATATAAATTATTGCCCACTTACTTGACTAGCTGCCTAGAATTTGAAATACATGATTTTGCCCAAGCTGGAAAAGTTCCAGCTGCACTAACAGCAGAGAAATGTTTCCAACGTAAAACATTTTTTTTTCTTGACACCGAGTGCCTGGAGAGGCGCCCTGCAGCCCCCACAACCCAGACAAACGCGGTTACCTTGTCGCTCCAGGGCCCCGCTGGCTCCTGCAGGCTGGTCAGGTGACAGCAGTGCAGCTCTTGGCCACGTCTGTAGTCCCAGAGCCTCAGGGTGCAGTCCTGCACACAGACAGGTCAGCAGAACTCTCAGGTCAGCACCCTCCCAAGCACCCAGGCTTCCCCAGGTCGTGGGGATGGTAACTGGGATAATGAACGGCTCTTTGCTCTAAAGCACATGTGTCAAACACAAGGCCCGCGGGCCAAATCCAGCCCGCCAGGCCTTGCAATGTGGCCCGCACCGCGCTGTCATCACTGCACTCCGCTGTCAGTTTATGACATTGTCAGTTTATGACTGTTCAGTAAACCATTCGGCCCGCGATTTAGGCTGGATTTTAGATTTTGGCCCCTTCTCTGATTGAGTTCGACACTCCTACTCTAAAGAGTCATGCAAGTCATTCAGAAAAATGGGCCTGGCCAGTGTGACTCTGGCTGAGCATTGACCTATGAACCATCATAGCATATGGTTCAATTCCTGGTCAGGGCACAAGCCTGAGTTGTAGGCTCAATCCCTAGAAGGGGGCGTGCAAGAGGCAGCCAATTAATGATCCTCTCATCACTGATGTTTCTCTTTCTCTCTCTCTCTCTCTCTCTTTCTCTCTCTCTCTCCTTCTTCCTTCCTCTCTAAAATCAATAAAAATACATTTTAAAAAATATTTTTAAGAAAAAAAAGAAGTATTTTTATAGAAAGAAAAATGGGTAGCCACACACAGCAAAATGAGCAAAGGACACATGGCTTCATGATGTCACATGCCAGGCTATATGGGGGCTGGAGTTATGCACACACATGAGCATACACATGCATAAACACACGGGCACATCAATGATCAGGCATTTGCACAAGGAGAAACACATGGGATACTGAGCATGTGCCAGCAGCAGTGGTGACCAAATCCAGGTCAACAGTGTTATTACAGATCTAACAACAGCCCTTAGAACGGACTCCCTGAACATGACGCTCTAGCTCTACACACACAGACCTGTATATACACACACACCCAAGTTCACAACCACACCAGGAGCAAGGCCCAGCCAGCTCTAAAATGCAGAAAGCAAGCGCCACCTAGTGGTCGGCCACCTGTGAAAAAGGAACACTGACTTCCAAACCAGGACTGGGAACAAAGGACAAGCTCATGGCTGCCAGCACGGCTCCTGCTCGGTCACCGCAGGGAACCCAGAGGGGCCGTGACAGAGCGGCACTCACCCCGGATGAGGACAGCAGCAGCTCAGGGTGGTCGGGCACCACGAAGATGCGGCTCACGAACCTGCAGCACAGAGAAGCAGAGTGAGCCGCTGCTGCTGTGACCTCCGCACGACCCGCCACCTCCGAGACAAGCCTGTGCTCCCAAACCCCTGACCGCCAACAAAACTGATGAGTAACGTGTAACATGGCCGTGTGGACAGTGATGCGGAGGCTGGGAGCTCGCTGGCGTGTCTTCTCAGGAACCCAGCAACACAACAGCCTCCATCAACGGCCCCCAGACCCAACGAAGCCCAGCCACCCTGCTGGACAGACCCTGTGCTCCTCTCAGCTGCCCGCACACAGCACCAGCCGCCTTCCATGCCGGGGTGGGAGGGGGAGTGGAAGGGGGGACACGGAAGACCGTAGGGGATGGAGGAGCAGCAACACGCCCAGGGGCCAGGCTCAGACCAGCTGTCCCTCAGCCTGAGGAACCACCTCGCCCCGGACACCAGCCCAGGCAGAGGAGACTCACTCGGTGTGCCCCAGGCAGAAGGACTCGATGTTGTGCGGTGCCAAGGCCCAGCTCACCCGGATCTTCTCGTCCCGGTCGGCGGTGAGGACGTAGCGGTCGTCAGGACTCAGGGCCTGTGCGAGGGGTGAGAAAGGACAGGTCCAGTCACGGGACATCCAGAGCCACTCCCCTCCACCCCCCTCTGACCTCTTATCTCCAGCCCCCATTCCATATCCATGAAGAACCATCTCAACACAGTTCCTTACTGCCACCCATGGCTTCCTGTCTCCAGCACCGGAGTCACCTCTTCTCCCTCCTATTTCACAGTCGCCAATCCTGACTCCCCCGTTATACCTGCGTGTCCCCATGGGAACCCACCCATGGCTACAGCTCCTGGCTCAGAGTTGGGAGGACGCCATGGAGAAGCCCGTGAAGCCTGAAGGATGAACTCTGACCTCGTGACTGCACCCCTCCACCGCATCACCCTGACCTGGGCTGACCTCGCATCCGGAACCACCCAGCGCCTTCCTCACTCGCCCTGCTGTCGGCCTCAAGTCCCTGGATCCCAATCCTCCTGCTCATGTATCTGCAGAGGCTGCCCCTGCCACAGGAGGACCCGCACCCACCCAGACGCCCAGCTCATACCCCCGCCCCCACCCCCGCCCCACCTCCATCTGAGCCCAACCACAGCAGAGTTAATAAGCACTTCGACCACCACATACCACATCCAGCAGCATCGACAGGTGCCCAAGTTCAAGTTTGCCGCATTCATTCAGCTCCAGCACTGAAAAGGAGTAAACGTCCCCAGACTTGTCTGCCACCAAAAGCTTCTCCTCAGAGGCCGTGAAGGTCAGGGCCGTGCACCTCCTCACCACGGTCCTAGGAGGCCAGAGAGATGCCCCAGGTTGGCTGACAGACTGACACCGGTCAATGCAAGAGCCTGCAACAGCCCCGCAGGCCGTGCACCCAGCATGTGGAACTGGTGTCAGCCTGAAATGGAAACTAAGCCTAAAGGAATTGTGACCCCGACACACCATCCACACAGGCCCATGCTTCTCAGGAGCACAGGGACACGCACAGAAAGGCCGGAGGCTGCCGCCCAGGCCTCGCTGCCAGAGGAGCCAGCAGACCTGAGGACCACAGGAGGAGGCACAATACACATGACAAAAGCAATGACAAGAGAGACAATCAGGCTCCGGGTAAGATCCCTCAAAATTCGCCCGGCCCTGTGATTCAACAATGGCTGTGCCCATTCTAATAAGCCACCTAAGCAGCTGTGACATCCCAGCCACACGCTCTGGGGGAGCAGCTAGGACAGTCCTCCAGAACGCTGGGCTGGGATCCAAGGAGCTCAGCCACCCGAGAATCCAGCCCCACCTTCACCCCACCCCCCACCCAGCACCCCTCCCACCAGCTCCTGCCAGACTCCGCATCACGTCCCTTTGTCTCGCACCAGATGGCGGCTTTCAGCTGCTCAGGCTAAATTGGGCCTGGCCATGATTCCAGGATGCAGCTGGGCCTTACAGAGTAGGTTTAGGGGTTTGGGTCCAGGGGAGTCGGGTAGCAGAAGGGAGAGGAAGGGCAGGTCATAGGACAGGACAGTTAAGAGGCCTCTGGGCTTGCCCAGGGGAAAGTACCCTGGGGAAGGCAGAGGCCACAGCAATCTTCCGCCTACACAGGGTCTCCTATACAGGGTCTCCTATACAGTGCCTCAGCACCCTCCCCTCCCTTCATGGAGTGCCTGGGTTCAAAAGCTCCCCCACAGCACACATCCCCCATCTTCAGACCCTGTGGGGAGAACAAACCCAGACCTGATGTCCAGAGGCTCTGCCTTTCCAGGGGCTTTTATCATTTGATGACAGGTGTTTTACAAAATGGTGTGGTTTCGTGTGCAAGACTTCTCATGAATACATCAGAAACATAAAATACCAAAATAGAAAACATCATGGCCGAAACCGGTTTGGCTCAATGGATAGAGCGTCGGCTTGGAGACTGAAGGGTCCCGGGTTCGATTCTGGTCAAGGGCATGTACCTTGGTTCGGGCATGTCCCCAGTAGGGGGTGTGCAAAAGGGAGCCGATCGATGACTCTCTCTCATCGGTGTTTCTAACTCTATCTCTCTCCCTTCCTCTCTGTACAAAATCAATAAATTAAAAAAAAATAGAAAACATCATGTCCTCATTTTTTATTCCAAAAACCTTGTTTTTCTGGCCTCAGTTCTGAGACTGAAGTCCTTCTGACTTGCCCAGTTCACAGGTTCTCTGCCCTTAGTCACTCTAAACTTTACCTTGAAAAATGTCATTGCTACTCAGCTTTTCCTCGGAATTCCAAGGTGAAGTTTAAAGCAGCTGCAGTAGGACGTGCCCGCGGGAGAGCTGTAAATTCCCACAGCGGGACCCACTGTGGAACCCGAAGGACCAAGGCAGCTGTCCTCGCCTCCCGGACCCCATCCACGCCCCGACGCTGCCCTGGTCAGGTCCTGCCGCACAGAGACCACAGGCCTGCAGCAGACATGGCCCGGGCTTTGGAAAGTATGCCGGCACCGCAAGCGCCAAGAACAGGCTCACCGCCTCCCCAGCCCTGAGCGGCTCTCCAGCTGAGCTACCGAAAGGCCATGTCAAAGTACCTGTGTGTGGGCTCCTCTACCTCGAATGGGAAGCAAAGCTCACTCTGAGGAGCCAGAGCACAAGACACTGGTTCTGAAGAATAGCCCTGACCGGTTTGGCTCAGTGGTTAGGGCCTCAGCCTGTGGACTGAAGGGTCCCAGGTTTGAATCCAGTCAAAGGCATGTACCTTGTTTGCGGGCACATCCCCAATAGGAGGTGTGCAGGAGGCAGCTGATTGATGTTTCTCTCATTAATGCTTCTAACTCTCTATCCCTCTCTCTTCCTCTCTGTAAAAAAAAAAATCAATAAAATATATATGTGTGTGTGTGTATGATATATATATATATATATATATATATATATATTTTTTTTTTTTTTTTTTTTTTTTAAAGAATAAAATATGCTCCCCTCACTCACACTTTCGTAAACAGAACACCAACTTCCTTCTATCAGACTGTCTAGTCACAGGTTCCACACCCCCTGTGCTGGCCAGGGTGGGAAAGGCACCTTACACCTGGGAGGCAGAGACAGAGCCCTTGGGAAGGAATCTGGGACTCTCTACCTAGATTACAACTGCACCTATCTTTTGACCAGATGATTCATTTTTGGAACTTCTCCTACAGATAAATGAGATTTATTATGTTCGGGGACACCAGGAGACACCAGGGTCCCAGGCACAGGCACAGAGGGCCGATGCTGAGGAGGCGGTAAGAGGACAGCCATCTACGAGCCAAGGAGAAAGGCCTCTGGGCAAACCCTGTCGACAACTTGATATCAGAATCCCCGCAGCAGACTGTAAGGAAGAACTCTGGGTTTTCACGCTGTGGTGTTTGTCACGGAGACCCGAGCAGAGAAAGACAGCTACCATCCTCTGTGACTGCTCTCACTGGCTTGCTTCTCTCTGACTTGCTTCTCATCCTCACATCCCTCTCCTTCCCACAGGCTGTGGGAGCACTTCACAACCAAGGCCAAGTCCAAGGATCTGTTTGAGAAGCTCAGTCAGACCCAAAGGCCCCTTGTAGCATTTACCCCAAATCTTGAAAGCACATATCTTCTAGAATCTGAACACTGGCTAATGTCCAGGCTATTTGGGCAAGGAGATGCTGCCTAACAAGTCTTTCAAGTTAAGGATGATGTGAATTCACAGCAGTCAGCTACAAAAGGCGATTCAGTATCAATAACCTGCATACATGGCAGCAAACTTTTATGTTACTCTTCTACAGGGAAATTCTAACAGCCTGTGGGGAGAACTGGAGCGAGGAGGTGGAGATTTACAATTCACTGTACATCCTATATCCTTCTGTTTAATTTGTCTTTTAAAGCTGTTAAGTCATCTATTACGGTCATCTATTGCCTGATATATGAAGACACATATGAGATAAAAATGGAATACTGTTACCGGGCTTTATTTTTAACCCGAATGGAACACAGGGCAGAGTGAGCATTCCTTGCTTGTGATGTCACCTGGAATTTGGCTTTTTATTCTCCTCTTAGGAAATGAGATGAAATAAAAATTTTAAAAGCATAGCTGTCCCCAACACAAAGGGAAATTCCTTAATCTTGGTCATTTAGTAACTCAAACATTACAACCGGCATGTGTTTTCCCTGATTATCAAGGGACATTTAAACCACGCAACCTCAGGGAAGACAGAATGAGGGGACAGGGCTGACTCTGCCCTCCCAAACTGACTGGGATCAGCTTCCAGACTCCTGGCCAGCAGCTATGAGTGAGAACCATGTCCCCACCCCTGTCACAGGCCCTGGGCATACAGCTACGTGTTAGTTGCGTATTAGAATAGTCACTGTCACTACTGTTATTGGCAAGCAAGTGTAAGTTGTGTGTTCAACAGGGTAATTATTCAACGTTAGCATTTCATACCTGACACTCAGACATTGCCATGGTTTTGTACGGAAAAGAATCAGACGCTTACTGTCATCGGTTAAAGCAAAATAGCTGCCGGACTTGGAGAAGGTGGACGCCAGGATCGTGTCACTCGCCTTCTCCACGGGCTGTCCGTCCTCCCTGAGGAAGAAGGAGAACGTGAGGCCTCAGCTGAGAAAGAAGGCTGCATCCCTCTAGGCCAGGGGTCCTCAAACTTTTTAAAGTGGGGGCCAGATCACGGTCCCTCAGAGAGCTGGAGGGCCGGACTATATGAACTACTAATTCCTACTGTAACACCTCGGCTGCGCTCACTGCCCAAAAAACCTGGAGGGCAGGATCAGACTCCTCTGCGGGCCGCATGTGGCCCGCGGGCCATAGTTTGAAGACCCCTGCTAGGCCAGCCCTGTTCCTCATTACTGTGAACAGAGGTAGAACACGCCTGAGGTTCATTCAGCCAGACTACAGACCTGTTAGGGGGCGTGGAGGTTCACAGTCTAATGTTTAAGGAGTAACAGCTAACTGAACAGGACAATTTCAGTGTGCACACCAAAATAAAAAGAGCGGAGGTGAAAGGACCCACATGGGCCACTCCCTCATGGACCGGAGGCAGGAGCCCAGCCAGTGTGGCACAGTGATTGAGTATCAACCTATGATCGAGGAGATCCCAGTTCCATTTCCGGTCAGGGCACATGCCCAGGTTGAAGGCTCCATCCCCAGTAGGGGGTGTGCAGGAGGCAGCCAATCAATGACTCTCTTATCATTGATATTTCTATTTCTCTCTCCCTCTCCCTTCCTCTCTGAAAAAAAAAAAAAAGACCAGAGGCAGGGATTAAATAATAATTTTTAAAAAGCTGAGCCACATGACCAATTCTAGTACCATATAAAATCATCACACTTGCCCTAGACAGTTTGGCTCAGTGGATAGAGAGTGGGCCTGCGAACTGAAAGGTCCCAGGTTCGATTCTGGTCAAGGGCACATGCCCAGGTTGTGGGCTCCATCCCCAGTGGGGGGCCTGCAGGAGGCAGCCAATCCATGGTTCTCTCTGATCATGGATGTTTCTATCGCTCTCTCCCTCTTCCTTCCTCTCTGAAATCAATGAAAAATATATTTTAAAAAATAAATATAAATAAAATCATCACACTCTGCTTTTCTTACCTTTCAATTAGCTAAGTTAATTTCATGCAACTGCCCCCAATGCACTTAAAACTGATCGCCTTATTTCAAAGTGCCAATAAGATCATTACTGACAAAAACTAGTTAAAAGTACTTAGAGCCGAAACCGGTTTGGCTCAGCGGATAGAGTGTCAGCCTGCGGACTGAAAGGTGCCAGGTTCGATTCCAGTCAAAGGCATGTACCTTGGTTGCGGGCACATCCCCAGTAGGGGGTGTGTAAGAGGCAGCTGATCCATGATTCTATCATCGATGTTTCTAACTCTCTATCCCTCTCTCTTCCTCTCTGTAAAAAAATCAATATATAATAATATATTTAAAAAATAAAAAAAAAGTACTTAGAAAAGTCCTAATATCCTAAATGCCTAATTGGAAAATTCCACATTTCTTTCCTGAGGTACCCGGTTTTCTACGCAGCAAGGGAAAGAGAAAGGAAGAGCTCAGTGAGGAGACAACCATCTCCTTCTTAGGCTGTCAGGTCCCACCGCTCAAACCATGAATCGAGTCCCGAGACTTCCCCGCTCTCTCACCCTTTACTTTCCTGTGACTTCTTTTCCGCAGTACTGCAATCATATGTGAAGAGGCTGTCGAATTCATCACTGAAAAAAATAAAAAGATTTTTTTAAGTACTTTGTCAATGAAAATGTTCATTTCTTTTATTTCCCTGGAACAGACAAATATTGGCCTATTCATCAAGTTAAGGGTCTCAGCCACAACAGGTAACTAACTGTCTGGGTTCGCTACCTCAGGCAACAGTTATGGAGCTTTATCCGCCTCACCTCTATTTGGGTTCACCATACACAGCTGCCACGGCCCTGCACAAAACCCGCTTAGTAAAACAAGTGAAAACAAAAGCCAAAGAAAGTATCCTATTCTTTCAGCACTAGCACATCCATGTAAAATGGTTATGTTGGAAGAAATGCGTTCTGATATCGTTTTCAGTGGGTTTTTTTGTACCCAAATTTAAAAACTGCCATTTCTGGCTGAAACCGGTTTGGCTCAGTGGATAGAGCGTCGGCCTGTGAACTGAAAGGTCCCAGGTTCGATTCGGTCAAGGACATGTACCCTGGTTGTGGGCACATCCCCAGTAGGAGGTGTGCAAGAGGCAGCTGATCGATGATTCTCTCTCATCGATGTTTCTAACTCTCTATCCCTATCCCTTTCTCTCCCTCTCTGTAAAAATAAATCAATAAAATATATTAAAAATAAATAAAAATAAAAATAAAACTGCCATTTCTGGTTTAGAAAACTGTCTCACCTACCAAAAAAGCACCCCTGGCTGCCGAGCACTGACCAATACAGGAGCCACCCATGTTCCCCATGAAACATGGGTGTTTCATGGGGAACATGGGTTCTCTGCTATATATCTTCCCCCTCCTCACTTCCCCCTCACCCCTTCTGGCACACAGAAGGCATCTTGTACAAGCGTATAGCTTTTAAAGTGACTGCCCTTTAAACTCTTCACAGAGAGTACTGGAGCAGAGGAAAGAGAAGTAGTCCTCCAAGTCAGAAATTGTGGATGTCTCCCTGTGGCACGTGTGAGACGCTGGGAGCCTCGAAAACAAAGTAATCTGGGAAACGTGACAGGTCGGTGTGTAAATGTAACACTGAATTGGGAGTTCTGAAACCAGGACACTGAACAGTGAGCAAGGATAGTGCATTTGTTAGGCGCGTTGTCCATTTCAAGCATGAGAATCAAAACCCTGAGAAAAGAAACGGGGGTGGAGACGGACCACTACTAACATCCCTGAGGCTCCCAAGTCAAGAATAAGGGGCAACAAACATTTCCTGATTTAAAAATCCCCAGTGCTGCCGAACCCGGTTTGGCTCAGTGGATAGTGCGATGGTCTGCGGACTGAAAGGTCCCAGATTCGATTCCGGTCAAGGGCATGTACATTGGTTGGGGCACATCCCTAGTGGGGGGTGTGCAGGAGGCAGCTGGTCGATGTTTCTCTCTCATCGATGTTTCTAGCTCTCTATCCCTCTCCCTTCCTCTCTGTACAAATTTAATAAAATATATTTAAAAATCCCGAGCGCTGTGTACACGCTGGGGCACCCTAAGGAAAGCAAAAGCAGAGCTGGGTGAAGGGCCACGAGGGAGGTGAGCGCTGCGGGCTCCGAGTGCACCGGCGCGCCCGGTGGCCGCTGAAGACCCTCGGATCCTGAAGAGCGAGTAGGGCGGGGGCGCTAGATGTAGAGGAGGGAGAGGAAGCGAAGCACTACGCAGGGCGAGGGAGGCCAGAGGGAGTGCGCCCGAGTCAGCCCCTCCAACCAGGCTGCCTCCCTCCCATGCTCCCATCTGGTGGGCGTCCCCAGGACCCCGCTTTGGCCCCATCCAACCCTCATCCCTGGGGCCCACCTGGCCCCCCTGAACCCGGCCCAGAGCAACGCAGACCAGCCATCGAGGGGGCGGGGCCCTGGGCAGGTGGCCCGGGGAGCGCCCGGGCGGTTCTAGGGAGAAGGGCTGGAAGGAATCGGTGCAGGCCCGCAGCCAGGCCGAGGGGGCAGCGGGGGGCCCGAGCAGCGGCGGGACTCCCGCGGGGTCCCCCGGCACCAGCGCAGCCCGAGCACAGGGAAATCCCCGGGGTCTCCAGGCCCCGGCGCGCGCCCGCGGCCCGGCTCCCCGCCCCCAGGCCGGCCCCTCACCTGCTCGCGGTGGTGGTGGCCAGGAAGCGGCTGCCGCCCCGCACCACCAGCGTCTGCCCGCACACAGCCAGCCCAGCCGAGCTCGCCATGAGCCCCGCCGTTGCGCCAGCACCCACGTGCGCCGCCCCGCGCCTCCGCCCCGGCCGCGCCGGAAAGTGACGTTGCGCGCAGGCGCAGGCGCAGCGAGGTGACAGGTCACCGGTGACGGCGCCGACCCCGCGCATGCGTAGAAGGTCTCTCTCTCTCCCCATCCTCCAAACAGGGTTTCCTGTCTATAGGCCTTTGTTCCCAAACTTCTCTCATGATGAGAATCACCTGGTGGAGTTGTTAAACTACAGATTCCTGAATCCCAACTAAGAAGTGCTAAACTAGAATTTTTGGGAACCTATAGGTAAAATTGTATACTCAACTTAGTGCTCTAAGCTTATTTATCTGCTATTTTAACTTATTAAGCTTAGAGCACTAGTTAAGTATACAATTTTACCTATAGGTTCCCAAAAATTCTAGTTTAGCTCTTCTTAGTTGGGATTCAGGAATCTGCTCTAGGCGATTCAGGGTCTTTCGCTGATCAAATTTGTCCGAGAAATACACAGCGCACGCGATAACGCTTGCTTCATGTTGGTCTTTTCCTAGGCCGGCTCTAAATCCTAATCATGCACCATGAAACCACACGAGGTCTGGCCCCCCATGACACGGGCAATGCATGCATGAAAACAGAGAACTGTGCTTGGCCGTCAGATGTAAGCACAACTCAATCATTTCGATCTTTTTGAGATGCTAAGTCACTGGCCTCACACTTTGACTTCTTGCGTACTTGTGCAAAACAAGATTGATTTGCCTCAAGATCTGTTTTCATATCAAATTTCATGTTAACCCGTATCTTGCTTTTTAATTTTAATCAAGCCTGAATTGAAATGTTTTTAAGCTAAGTCTTATTTTCATAACCTTTCCTTTTTTATGTCTCTTCTGGTACTACTTATTTTGTTGTGCGCTATTAGACATTAACGTTTGCCTGCAAAAGTGTTAAGTGGATTTTATCATCATTACTCTTATATATAAGTAAACTATAAACGTCATCATTATGATGTGTTGATATTTTACTATCTAATTATCTTAGCATATTACTCAAAACCCATAACTTGAATTTCAGTTCTATGTGATTTGTCTGTTGTTGGTTTTTTAATTTCTTAATATGGCTAGTTATCACCAAGTTTTCAATTCTATAAAATTTTAAAAGCAATGAGGGTATATTAATCATTTACAGCTTTGATAAAAATGGAGAATTACTTGGTTTCATACCTTCTCTCTTGGTGATTGTTAGGTCGTCGAAGGAGGAACACAGGAGGCCAGAGTGGTGAGGGATTAGGAATTTATTTTATTCCATCAGCCCCCAGTGATGGGAGTCAACGGCTTCTAAAGGACTTTTGGCTTCTTTCTGGGTGGAGACTTCTTTGTGCATACCCAGAGGGGCGATAGTGGACTATGGTCACCGCAAGTGAAATGTGGTCAAAGGGAATGTCCATAGTGAAATGACCTGAAGAGTCCCCCAGGGGAAGTGGGGGTACCAATTCAATTGCTCCATCAAACCTAACAGCAATTTTCTCAAAGAAGGTGACTGTGTTATTAGTAGCTCTATCTGCTCTCCACTGCCATAACAATTCATGGCAAACACAAAATTTTGTGACCGAAAACAGCATTCACTTAGCTCTTAGCTCTGTGGGATGTGGTGCCTCAGGTGCAGCTAGCTCCTCTGAATCCAGAGACCTACAAACTAAAAGGCCGAGTTTACCTCCCCCCGCACAGCCACTCTGTGAGCTGGGGAAGGAAGGATAACCACGGAAATACTTCCCTTTGAGAAACTCTCTTAAACCTTTGGCTGTCCTAGCAAGTTGGGGGCCCAAAGGTCTTTTTTCACTTAAACTTCCCAGTGCCCTTGAGCCAGCAGGTGTGCTTTGTTCAATACAACTCCCATAAAAATGTGGAGTCCGACTAGTGTGACTCAGTGGTTGAGCATCCACCTATGAACCAGGAGGGCATGGTTCGATTCCCTGTCAAGGCACATGCCCAGGTTGTGGGCTCGATCTCCAGTGGGGGGGGGGGGGGGGAGGGGGGTGTTTGCAGAAGGCAACTGATCAATGATTCTCTCATCATGGATGTTTCTATCTCTCCCTCTCCTGTCCTTTCTAAAATCAATAAAAAATATTTTATTTAAAAAAAAGCTTTGTGGAAATGTGAACATTGCAGTTGAATAAGATAAATCCCTCATCATGTCCTGCCCCACCCACCGCATCAAAACAATGTAACATCCACAGGCAAAAGTGCCGTTGTGGGAGCTGTGGGATCCAGTGCCATATGCCAAGGAACCCAGGAGTGTCACCACCTATGCATCAGATAATAGGCATACACACCTCGGTCCCAGCTGCAGTGGCTGCAGTGGCCCCTCTCGGCCACAATCTGGGAGTCCCTGGGAAACACCGTCTTAGACCATCACCCATGAAAGAGCTTTGGTAGGAGTCCAGGTTTCCAGTGCTCAGGTTCCAGCACATCATCAGAGAAAAAAAAAAAAAAAAAAAAAAAAAAATGAGGTTAAGAGGAGCAGTTTGACTTTGCCAGCACCACCCCTCCCCTATCAAGAAGCCTGCCTCTGACCAGCTAGAGTGACCTGCAGGATCCACAACTGGCCCACAAGCACCCAGCACATCACACACCTCATCCACACACACTTCTACCCTGTGAGCTGCTCCCTGTGCGTTCCCAGTGGTGGTGAGAGCCAGTTTGGGCAAAGGAATAGTGAGCACACACACGAGGGGGGTGAGGGAGTAAGGGGGGCCATGTCTGTGGGCCAAGGAGAGACAATAAACTTGAGTTGTAGCGCCACTTTTGGAAAACAAAAGGGAGTGTCAGCACCCGCCTTTTGCATTGCAGGATCCAGAAAAGCATACATGGAGCTTAGGAATTCTACCACAAGAGGGAGCAAGAAACGTGAAGCAAATGTATCCACAGAAGGTCTGAAAGACAGCATTCCTACCTGGGCTAATGGAAGGGGCTTCTCTCCCAGAGACAGTTAGCAAGGATTGAGGAGGTGGACTGCTACTTCAAATGTGAAGACAGCAACACAAGACTTCAAAAAACATGAAAAATCCAGGAAACAGGTTATCACCAAAGGATCACAATAATCTTCAAGTAACTCATCTCAAAGACAATGGAGATCTTGCAAGTTACCAGATAAAGAATTCAAAATAGCTGTTTTAAGGACTCTTAATAAATTGCAAGAAAGCAAAGAAGGACAATTCAATGAAATCAGTAAAACAATGCATTAAAAAAATGAGAAGTTTAACAAAGTTAAAGATCATAAAAAAAAGAATCAAAGAAAATTCTGGAGCCTAAGAACACTATGAATAAAATTTTTTTAAAAAGGCAATAGAGAGCATTAACAACAGAATGGATCCAGCAGAAGAATCTGTGCATTAGAAGACAGAAACTTTGAAATATTCCAGTTGGAAGAGAACAAAGAAAAAAGAAAGCCTAGGCGATCTATGAAATACTAACAAAAAGAACAATTTGCAAATTATTGCAGATTCAGAAGGAGAAGAGAGAAAAAAAAGGGGGGCAGAACACTTATTTAAATAAATATTAACTGAGAACTCCCCAAGTCAGGGGAGAGATTTGGACATCCAAGTTCATGAAGCTCGTAACTCACCAAACAAACTCAACTTAAGGAAATCCTCTTAAACACACATAACAATAAAGATAAAGTAAGAGATCCCTGGCTAGTTTATCTCCGTGGATAGAGCGTCAGCCTGCAGACTGAAAGGTCCCAGGTTCAATTCCAGTCAAGGGCACATACCCTGGGTTGCAGGCTCCATCCCCAATAGGAGGCATGCAAGAGGCAGCTGATCAATGATTATCTCTCATCATTGATGTTTCTATCTGTCTCTCTCTCCCTCTCCCTTCCTCTCTGAAATCAATAAAGATATATTTTTAAATGCATTATGAAGTATTTCATACATGTCAAATATATATAAGAAACAAACACTCATGTATCTACAACACACCTGAAAAAAGAAAGATTGCTAATGGAGCTGAAGTCCAAGGCTCCCTTCCATGTGGCTCTCACCCCAATCCACCCACCACCACCCCTCCTCCAGAGGGAGCCATTTTCCTATTCTTGTGGGTGGCCTGTCTTTCTTATTAATGAGTAAGAAAGTCTTTATGTACTCTGGATACTAATTCTTTTTTTATTATGAATTATTTATGAATTAAATAATTTCCTAGTTTGTCTTTCTTAAAACTTTCCATAGTGCCTTTTGTAAACAAAAAGTTTAATGTCATTAAATAACTTGGAATGTCCTAGGCCACAGCACGTGTGTGTGTGTGTGTGTGTGTGTGTGTGTGTGTGTGTGTTTAACACCAAATTCAAAAGAGAGTAGGTCTGTAGACATTTTTCCCTGCCAGTGCCCAGGCTGAGGCAGACACATTTCCTGTGGCCTGTTTTTGCTAGCAGGTGGCTTTGCCCAGGTTTACCTTGTCAGCGAGGCGCAGCTCTGCTAGGGCTGCCTCTGCTTTCCAGCCCACTCCCAAGGGTTCACAGGCCCCACGTCTTGTCTTCTCTTCTGATCTCACTTAAGCCATGGGGCGGGCTTACTGAGATCAGCAAATGCTCCCTGGGCGGTGCACTGGGCTTCTTGTGTTTTCTTTCTTCTTATGTTTTTGGTGTTTTTGCTTGTTTGTTTGTCCCTGGAGAACACTTCTTTAAAAAAAAATTATAGCCGAGACCGGTTTGGCTCAATGGATAGAGCGTCGGCTTGGGGACCAAAGGGACCCAGGTTCGATTCCGGTCAAGGGCATGTACCTTGGTTGCGGGCATATCCCCAGTAAGGGGTTTGCAAGAGGCAGCTGACCGATGACTCTCTCTCATCGATGTTTCTAGCTCTCTATCTATCTCCCTTCCTCTCTGTACAAAATCAATAAAAATATATTTTAAAAAAATTATATATATATATATATATATATATATATATATATATATATATAAATTGACTTTTTTACAGAGAGGAAGGGAGAGGGATAGAGAGCTAGAAACATCAATGAGAGAAACGCCAACCAGCTGCCTCCTGAACACCTCCCACCGGGGATGTGCCCACAACCAAGGTACATGCCCTTGACCGGAATCAAATCTGAGACCCTTCAGTCCGCAGACCAATGCTCTATCCACTGAGCAAAACCGGTTTTGGCCTGGAGAACACTTCTATGGCCCAGGACATCCCAAACTATGAGAAAATGATCACATGAGACCAATATGGGCATCACTCAGAAGAGACTGGTGGACACCAAAAGCAAATCCACATGAGAGGAACCCAGGCTGAGGAATTCCCACAGTTAGGAGCCCAGAAAGACATGAACTTCAAGGACATCACTGCACAGTGGCCATGAACAAGCACCAGCAGACAATAGGAAACAGAACTGGATGTGTGAGCAGAACTGATTTGAATTATGCTTGTAGCATTTTGCCCGGGATTGCTAAATGTTCTGTAGCCCAAGGGTTTTTCACAATACCCAATGGCCCAATGCTGCCAGGAAGAGAAGTCATTACATGTGTTTTCAATCACAGTGTTAGGTACTCCCGTTTCACTTTGATTTTCCTTATTTCCTTAATTTTTATTTTCAAAAATATTTTTAAATTTACTTTTCCTTCATGCTGAGCTACCTGTTTTTATTCTCTAATTAAAAAGAAAATTATCATCCCTGGCCAGGTACCTCATTGGTTGGTTAGAACATTGTCACAATATGCCAAGGTTGTGGGTTCGATGTCTAGTAAGGGCACATACCAGATGTAATCAATGAATACATAAATAAATGGAACAACAAATTGATGTCTCTCTATCTATCTATCTATCCTCTGTCTCTCTAAAATCCATAAATAATATCTTAAATAAAAGCAAAGAAAATTATCTTACTAATTTAGAAAAGCATAATATACAAGGTCATCCTAAACAATATTTTATTTTTTTAAACAGTTTATTTTCTTTTTCTTTTTAATATATTTTATTGATTTTCTAAGGGAGAGGGACAGAGAGCCAGAAACATTGATGAGAAACATGGATCAGCTGTCTCCTGCACGCCCCCCCCCCCCCACCAAGGCACACACGCCCCTAACAGGAATCAAACCTGGGATCCCCCAAGTCCGCAGGCCGACGCTCCATCCACTGAGCCAAACTGGTTTCAGCCTAAACAATATTTTAAAACCAGTGTAACTGAACGCTCTTTAAAAACAATCTTAATTTACAATGCATAATTAAATTGTGTTAATTTACCTAGGAGAGTGGCATAATACATTCTTTTGGGGGCTTACATATTAGACAAGACTAAAGCTGGACTCATGTGGCTCAGTGGTTGAGCATGACCCAGGTACGAGGAGGTCACAGTTCCCCTCCCAGTTAAGGCATATGCCTGGGTTTTGGGCTCAATCCCCAGTAGGGATCGTGCAGGAGAGAGCTGATCTATGATGTTTCTCTCTCGTCGTTGTTGTTTCTATCCCTCTCTCCCTCTCTCCCTCTCCTTCCCTTTCTCTCAAATCAATTTAAAAAAGAAGAAGAAGAAGAAGAATGCAGAGCTAGAATGCAGAGCTACGGTGTGCAGATGATGTGATATCTGAGTATTTTTATTTTCTTCTTTGACCCCAACATCTTTGAGTTCACAGTTTGGGTCCAAGTAATGCTCCAGTAATCTAGTAAGTCTATATATATATATATATATATATATATATATATATATATATATATATAATTTTTTTAAATATATTTTATTGATTTTCCACAGAGAGGAAGGGAGACAGAGAGCTAGAAATGTCGATGAGAGAGAAACATTGATCAGCTGCCTCCTGCACAACCCCCACCGGGGATGTGCCCGGTTTCGGCTAGTAAGTTATATTTTTAAAAGTTTAATTTTTCCTTAGGAGACATCTAGTAGTTGATATAAAACTATAGGTGATTAATAAAAGAACATGGACAAATGTAAGTTTTTCAGGTTGTTAACCTCAAAATAGAAAGCTGAAGTAAGAGGCAAGCAGTGTTTAAGAACAAAGGTTAGTGCTCGCTTCGGCAGCACATATACTAAAAAAAAACAAAACAAAAACAAAGGCTAGCTAATCAAGAAGCACTGACTGAGGCAGAAACCTAAATTGTGTTCCAATAATGGGACTGAAGGCAAGAGGTTCTTCTGAGGAAAAGCAGGGAAATCATTACGTGAACAGAAGGAAGGAATTTGTATTGCCGCTAACAAGCTATGTTATTCTTTAGCTCCACGTGGCTGTTTACTAATTCCACAGAATGTCTTTATTTTTAGTCCTATAGTCAGGGAGTGTTTCCTGTTAGCTGTACAACTGTTTGGAAGGCAATGCTGCTCCGGCCCAGGCCAAAGGTTATTTTGCCAAGTTTGAAAGTTCAAGGAGTAAGACATGCAGATGGGACTGGAATTGCTGCCCAGCTCCACTTGTGCCAACTTTTCACAAGGTTTTATCTAAAAATGCGGGGTTAGGACTTGGTAGAGCTCCAGGCAGAGGTGATAGGTGCCTGCAGGAAGAGTTTGGACAGAGAATTAACAGTTGGAGGATCAACCCCAGAGAATTAATAGTTGGAGGACCAACCCCAGAGAATTAACAGTTGGAGGACCAACCCCTGCTGCCAGCAAACTCTAGGCTAGTTTCTTAGCTGATTGGAAATATGTCTAGTCCCCTCTCCACAATCTTTAAATCACCAGCCCTTTCTAGCCTCTGCGTCTTTGTTTTTTTCGGCAGCACTTTATATTTGCTTCTTTTTTCCCAAAATATATTTTATTGATTTCAGAGACACAGGGAGAGGGAGAGAGAGAAACATTAATGATGAGAGAGAATCATAGATCGGCTGCCTCCTGCAGGCCCCCACTGGGGATGGAGCCTGAAACCTGGGCACGTGCCTTTGACCAGAATCAAACCTGGGACCCCTCAGTCCACAGGCCAACGCTCTATCCACTGAGCCAAACCAGACAGGGCTATGTTGGCTTCTTGCACTTGGCTCTGTGTTTTCTATTCCTTTTGGCCAAATGCAGTGCAGATGAGTAATGACCTCCCCACCGGACTGCACTAGGGTCCCAGTAGATCCTGTGCCCTCCAGGCTTAGGCATTAGTTATATATGCAGCCATAATTACCTTCACATGCATAGTTATGTTGGATCTTTGAAAACCATTAAGATGACATCTCCCTACTCACTGGGTCTCTTCTTCCCCAGGGCTCCCTCAACCATATCTGCCCCCCTCCTCAAATCACTCTGGCTGGTGATCACACCCCATCTCACTGGACGAGGTCTTTTCACTTCGTTTGTTCTTGAATCTTAAGACATCAGCCAGATGTCTACCGTTAGCTGATTGTGCCTGCAGTTGGGGCTCCGGATCCTGTGAAGGAGGGTGAAGTAGATTACTCAAATCCAGATCAGGTTCTCCAAGTGGCAGCTGTGAGTAGTAATCACCTTCAATTATATATATTATTGATTTCAGAGAGAAAGGAAGAGGGAGATAGGAACATCAATGAGATAGAATCATTGATTCACTGCCTCCTGCACGCCCCCTTCTGGGGATCCAAACGGGAACCGGAGCATGTGTCCTGACTGGGATTTGAACCTTGACCTCCTTCACCTTCACTTTCTTTCTTTTTTTCTTTTTTTTTTTTAAATATATTTTATTGATTTTTTACAGAGAGGGAGGGAGAGGGACAGAGAGTCAGAAACATCGATGAAAGAGAAACATGGATCAGCTGCCTCCTGCACATCCCCTACTGGGGATGTGCCCGCAACCAAGGTACATGCCCTTGACCGGTCTCGAACCTGGGACCTTTCAGTCTGCAGGCCGACGCACTATCCACTGAGCCAAACCGGTTTCGGCTTCACTTTCTTAATCACTTGTAAAAAAGCACACTTCACAAAGACAAGCATGAACTTTCCCCTGGGACAATAAAGTTAATTTGGTTTGAGCAAAAGATAATTATTCTGTTAGCATGTGAACTTTTGTGTGTTTTTTTTTTTTTTTCCTTTTCCCTGTAGGGATGTTAGTAGGACAAGGGTCTCAAGGTCTGGGCAGTTGTAAATGTTATTACTAAATGTTATTCTTGCTAAATGTTAAAATGTAATACAGCATTTTGCAGGCCAGCTGTAAACAGGATAAGCTTGACAGGAACCCCAATCGGAATACATGTAGCCAACTGTAAAGAAAAAATTAATGTGCAATTACCAAATATGTATATAAGCAATGGCTAACTTGGATGTAACACTTCATTAAGGACACTGGACATAGGAGTGGGGGCGGGAAGACATGATCAATAGGGAAGGAAGCCGATTATGTCTGAATCTGGGGAAATTTTAATTGAAACCTATAAACATCCAGGTAGAATAAACTTGCATTTCTGATCTGCCTGGATCCCGTATTAGTGTTGTCACCGGCCAAAAAGCGCGCTCACGGCCCGGCCTGAGGTAGCCCAGTACAAAGGGCAGTGAACTGAGGTGACCACAGAAGGTGGTCACCTGCGCCTTGGGAGGACGGAGTCTGATCTGGTGCCGCAGGGCGGCTGCGGAGGGAGGCTGGGCGCGGGGTGAGGTTTGCACTTGACGTGCAGAAAGGCTTCAAGTCCAGAAAGGCTTCAAGTCCACCAAGGCCTGAAAAGCTCCCTCGGACCCGCGATCCGCACACAGTGGCGTGCCTGGCAATAAGCACGGTGCGGTCCCTGAGCCCCAGCTGCTACATCACGGGGGTCCGGGAGAAACACCAGCCGGCGACCCAGGAATCCACTGGAGAACAGCCTCCTGCCCCCCGCCCCGCCCCTGTCCTCTCTTGTGATTGGTCCCCAGGGAGCATGTACTCAATGGTGCGCGTGCAGCGGCTGCTTCCCCTCCCGTCCCTGTCTGGGATTGGTGTCCTAAGCTCAAGGGGCGGGCTTTCAGGTGAAGGTGCGCGCGCAGCAGCTGCTTCCTCTCCAGTCCCTGCCTGGGATTGGTGCCCTAGGCTCAAGGGGCGGGCTTTCAGCTGGGGTGCGCGCTCGGGACCACGCCCCCGCCCCGTCCCGCCCCCCGCCCCCTGTCCCCTCTCGTGATTGGTGCCCAGGGAGCATGTACTCAATGGTGCGCGCGCAGTGGCTGCTTCCCCTCCCGTCCCTGCCTGGGATTGGTGCCCTAGGCTCAAGGGGCGGGCTTCCAGGTGAGAGTGCGCGCGCAGTGGTTGCGTCAATCCGGATGCGACCTCCTCCGGCTGGCGGGGCTCGGAGTCACCGCGATGGCGGCCTTCGTTCTGCTGCGGCAAGGGCGAGCCGGGGCTCTGAAGGTAAAAGGGAGCCGGGCGGTGCGTGGGAGCCCACACAGGACCGGGGCGAGGAGCGCGGCCCTAGCGGCCACTTCTGGCCGCCGTGGGAGAGGCTGACCGGCTTCCCGGCGGAGGGGAGAGCGCCTGGCCCGCCCTGCAGCCGGGGCTGGGGGCCAGCGAATGGACCCCCGAAGCCGGCCGGGCTCCCGGGGAAGCTCCGTGGTGCGGGGCTCCCGGGCGGCGTGCGCCTCCGTGCGCTGTCAGGACCGTCCCGGACCGCGTCTGTACTTACTGGACCAGGAGAAGTGAGGGACTCCTGGGTGTCTAGGTGACCTGGTCACTTCGCAGTTACTCAGAAGCCAGCTAACGGTACCTCGTGTGTGAAAAGGAAGAAAGAAGGGCTTGCTTTCTCCACATGTAAAAACAGGCCACTGCACTCTATTGAAAATGTGAAAAGGTTCTTATTGCCGAAGCAGTAATTATTCATTTAAAGTACAGATGGGAAATCTGTTGTCAAAAGAGTCTACTATTTACACCTTGATATATCTAGTGGCAAATGAGCTTTTCTGCTTTCATATACACACATGGGTAAAGTTATAAACAAAAAATAGTTTATCCCTCAGATGTACACTACAGACACCTCTGTCCTGTGTGGAGCATCTAAAACAGTGCCCACCACATAGTAATAGTAAATATAATGCTGAGAAAAACAAGTTTATAAAGTGCTTGCCGCTTACGATAGATTGTAAACAATTTTGAAGCAATTATTAATCTAGATCATTTTTCAGTTACTATTTTAAGTGTTATCCTAGATTTCTTTCTAAGTGTAGGAAAACATTTTACAAAGAGAACCATAGTATTTTGCAGGTTAATAGATAATTGGAGACTACAAAAAGGGATGTGCAGGAAAAAGGCTGGTTGGAGAAGTACCCAAATGCTAATAGTGCGTGTTCTTGAACTCGTGTTTTTCTCCTCTTGCGGCTTTTTTGGTGTTTTATAATCGTTATAAATATGCCATGTGAGTGCAAAGCAAAGCATTTATATGTAGTAATAATACATAATCTTTATATGTAGTAATAATTGTAAATACTAAAATAGTATTAAATTTTTTTTTTGAATTTTTACATTACAGTTTACTTTCAATATTATTTTGTATTGGTTTCAGGTATACAACATAGTAGTTAGGCAGTCATATACTTTACAAAGTGTTCCCTGATATTTTCACCTGGCACCATAAAAGTTATTGCAATATTACTATGTTCCCTGTGCTGCACTTTATATTCCCTTGACTATTTTGTAACTTCCAACTTGTACCTCTCAGTCCCTTCACTTCTTTCACTTTGTCCTCCAACCCCACTTCCCTCTGGCAATTACCACTCTACTCTCTGTGTCTGAGTCTGTTTTAATTTTGTTTGTTCTTCAGATTCCTGAAATAATCCTTATTAATTCTTTTGTCAGACTCTGCTTCTAGACGGACAAGTGTTTCGAGGTCTCGCGTCTACAGCTGCGCTCTCTGCAGAATCAGGAAAGAGTGACAAGGGAGTGCCACCGAATTCCAAGAAGCAAAGTCCACCCAAAAGTAAGATCTCAATGGTGGTCATGGGGGAAAGAATGCAAATAAATCAGTCAGCTTTCCAGGAATAAAAAAGAGTTTTACTGGCTACATAATTTATGATTGTTGGTTTCCAGCGGCATCCAGTTTATAATCAGACTTAAGATCTGTAACAGATTTTAGACCAAACACATCAGAATTGTAAGTCTTTTACTCAACATTTAGGCCTGAACTGGTTCTGTCTGTATTTACTAAATGATGTGTAGCAACAGGATGCAGAGTATAAAGACTCTGGGTAATCAGATGGCCCTGATACAGACCCCGTACTCCCATGAGGTGGCCATAAACACCACTTTGCTTTTATTTCCCTGATTGTGACTTTTTTCAGTGTTTTGAGACTCCTCTGTAGTCTGCCAAGCTTTGCTCAGCCACAGTCCAGGACTGCAGGCATCAGCATTTTGTGACTGTGAAGAGAGTTAAGAGCAGGCACCATTTTTCATTATATGACTGCTTTGATGGAGTATGATGTCTGCTTTGTTTTGAGCTCTTTCTATAGTCATTTTGACTTATGGCACCAGTTTTTACTTTACTTTCCCCTGAATACCTATGTAGCAAATCCTCATTAAAGGAAAAGGGGAAATGTAACAGTATATGTTTTAAATACTTCTGGGAATTTTATGTTCTATTCCCTGCATTCATTGTTAATTGGTTATAATCCAGATTCACTGCATTTGGTCTTAACTGATGAAACTTTACTAAACTCTTAAAATATATATATATATATGGTATTATAGTCTCTTGGCAAATCTTTTGTTTTCTTTTTTATTATTGGGGTGACATTGGTTAATAAAATTATATTTTTTGGGTATACAGTTCTATAATACAACATCTGTTACTGTGTATTTACCCCAAGTGAAATCTGCTTCCATTTATATCCCCTATACCCTCTTCCACCTCCCCCTCCCCCTTTCCCTCTGGAATCACCATACTGTTGTCTGTCTGTGAGGTTTTTTGTTTTTGTTGTTTAATCCCTTCGCCCAGCCTGGAAACCCTCCTCCCCTCTGACAGCTGTCAGCCTGTTCTCTTATCTATGAGTCTGTTTCTATTTCATTTATTAGTTTTTTGGCACATATTTAATATGTATGTGGAGTTTAGAATGATAATTTCAGTTTGTCTTATTTTCATGAAAATACCATTTTCTCAGTTTAAAAGTGTTTAGCTTCTTTTGTTAGGTCCCTCGTAGGTTTGCACACGAAAACATGAGTAGGTTGTAAGAGATTGGCCCTCTGTGGAAAGTGCCAACCTGCCAACTGCCTTTCACATGCCATTGACCTCAGCTAAGAAGACACCTTCCTGGTGGTATCTTCGGCTCCTGTACACTGGAGGCCTGATTTTGACAGGAACATTATTTAATTCTGCCCTGTATCTGCTTCATTTTTAAATCCAGTGTTCTCTGTGTTTTTTTTAATCCATAAGTTTTAAAATAATTATTTTAAATAAGAACTTAATTTATCTTTGTGTGGACTTAACCATAATACCATTATCATACTTAAAACATGTTTATAAGAATGTCAGTTAAGCCCTAGCAGGCTTGGCTCAGTGGATGGAGCTCCAGCCTGCGGACTGAATGTTCCCGGGTTTGATTCTGGCCAAGGGCACATGCCTGTATTGAGGCCTGGTCCCCAGTGGGAGCTGTGCAGGAGGCATCCGATCAATGATTGTCTCTCATCATTGATGTTTCTATTTCTCTCTCCTCCCTTCCTCTCTGAAATCAATAAAGAAATATATTTAAAAAAAAAAAAAAAAAAGGATGTCAGTTAAATTCTGTGGGTACCAAGCTTGTTTCTAACATTCTTTCATTGTTTACTGATGAATAACTAATTGAATTTCATTATTAACATTACCCTTGGCCTTGAAGAAATTTTATCTTTTTCTTTCTGGGCTTTTTTCCCCCTGTTTGGACAGTAAGTTTATTACTGTCTTTATCTGAAAGTATGCATAAAAAATTGTGGTTTGATTTATTAGCTCTCAGCAGCCCATTCCTGAGCTCTGAGGAAGCCTGCCTTCTGAGCTACCAAATCTTTTTTCTAGACACTTTGGAATGTCTAGAGATGTTTGGGAATGTCTTCTTTCTTAGGCCTCTTCCCATAGGCAGAATTCTCGTATAGCAGCACGAGATTTCTTACACATCTCCTTTGTGTCTGGAACTACACCGTTCTTTATGAACTTAGAGAGATGTTTTTGGTAAGCATCTTTATCTTCTTCCATTAGGTAGCACATATAACCTGTAGTGTTCTGACCTGTTATGTACTTCCTCATTGAATCCCTTGCTTTCTGAATCGTAACCAGGGAACCCTTTAGTACAGTGCGGGATAGACAAGCCTCCATCCACAGCTCCCTTCAGGGCCCCAAAAACTTTATTGCCAGTAGTACCGACAAGCCCTGCATCCAAATAGCAGGTGAAGGCACCAGATTGACCAGCGATGCTTTCCACATTCTATTCACCTGTAGCCTCCTCCACTTGGCCTTCATAGATCTTGCCCATACCAACTCTGTTGAGAAGCCTGCAGGCCGGTATAGTATACTATAGCATAACGTCAGGCCAACCTGCACTCCATACTTTGGGAGCTCATGAGTATAAACTGCACAGACCATTCTGTCTCCTTCTATACAGGCATAAGCAATCTGACAATTCATGTCTTTATTACACTGCTCTCACCCTGCTTTGGGGTGTGTTCTGCTTATTTTTGTCCTGGACTGCCAAGCATTTATGGGCATAGTAATCAGTTTTTCCCTCTCATCACCATATAAATTTCACTTGATATCTCTTAAAGTAGGCCTTATTTTTTTACAGCTTTAACAAACCCTGTTTTGCAGAAGAGAGATTCACATTCGTGGCTCTGAAATTTTATATCTACAATCCTGCTCCATAAGCTTATGAAATTGGGTTATGGATTTTAAAGTATGGCAGACCCAAACATTCCCTTTTTTATTTTTTATTTTTTATTTTTTTAAATATATTTTATTGATTTTCCACAGAGAGGAAGGGAGAGAGATAGAGAGCTAGAAACATCGATGAGAGAGAAATATCGACCAGCTGCCTCCTGCACACCCTCCATGGGGATGAGCCCGCAACCAAGGTACATGCCCTTGACCGGAATTGAACCTGGGATCTTCCAGTCCACAGACCGACGCTCTATCCACTGAGCCAAACTGGTTTCGGCCAAACATTCTCTTTTTACAAATAAGCTTCTGAATGTGAGCGGGAAAGAGATGCTTCTGTGACAGTTGGAGTGCAGTTATGAGAAGGGAACCCTTCTCTGGGATTGGCCTTGGCTTGTAGCTTTTGCCTCTGGATACCGCAGGCCCTGCAGGCCCCTGAGCCTCAGACCCTTCCTGCCTTAGTGGGGTCCGCGCATCCCAGAATTTAAAATAAAGAGATCCCCATTTGAAGACAAAGAAGAAATGCTTCTGAATAGATGTGTGCAGGTGTCAGTGTTTCCCCAGAGCATCAGTGATTGGTAAGCAGAGACATAACTGCTTATCGCCCACAGGTGGCACACTGCCAGGCTAACCCCCTGCCAGTGGAGGGTGTGTTTTATTACATTTGTCTTTCAAGGAAAGTCACCGCCAAACTAAAACAGTGTCAGCTCTGTCGGCATCCTGCTTCTAGACCAGGTGGGCACACAAGGCCTTGGAAATCTTTTGGTCTGGCCCTGCCAAAGCATTAGAGGTGAGCTAATTAAATGTTTGCCCAAATATAGCGGGCTCATTTTTAAGTTGATTGTTTTGTATGGCCCACATGTGATGTTATACATATTCAAATGGCCCTTGGCAGCAAAAAGGTTCTCCACCCATCTGTAGACAAATCAGAGATTTCATGAAAACACAGGTAAAGTCATCCTTACATTCAAAGTGTAGCCATTGTTCCTCTGCGTGACACTGCTGTGTTCTAGGAACGTCATTCTGCACTACTGGATGCAAATTTGGTGTGAGCGCTGGCACTTTGGTCCAGCAGTTACTAGAGGCAGCCATAGACCATGGTGGCAGGCTTCCTTCTGAGTCACAAAGGATGTTGGCTGAGCTGCAGCGGGCAGAAATGGACTCTCAATAAAAAGCAAATGCAGTAGCTTAGTCTATTAGCCTTTTCATGGATTCTCCCAACAACTTCTCATGAGAACTTTAAAGCATTCTTACTTCGTATGATGGAAGTTTCCTTTCCAAACAAAATTTTTTAATTCTGTCATTGTTGATCTCCTTTGAAATTTTCTTCCCATTTTTAGTAGTTGATGAATTAACCTATAATGCAATTTTGATAACTTATTTACAATTTTTAAAACCTCTATAACAAATTTTGGAAAATTTAGGTATAATTTTTCTACTCAAAGACCCTAAGATAAGCCGTATTTTAAATTACCTTTTTTTAAAAAACCCATTCCCTTTTCCACCCAACCCTCCCATTGAAACCCTCAGTTTGTTCTCCGGGAGTTTGTTTTGTTTTATTTGTTAATTTGTTTTTACATTCCATAGTATTTGTCTTTCTCTGACTTATTTCACTCAGCATACTACCCTTTAGGTCCATCCATGATGTTGCAAATGGCAAGGATTATTTTTCTTTTTTGAATTGTTGAGTAATATTTAATATAGATACCACATCTTTATTTATAATTGATGGACATCTAGGTTGCTTCCATATCTTAACTATTTTAAATAATGCTGCAATATATCTTTTCGAATTAATGTTTTCATTTTCTTTGGATAAATACTCAGAAGTAGAACTGATGTTTTTATGGCAGCTCTATTTTTAATTTTTTTAGGAACTTCCGTGCTGTTTTCCACAGTGGCTGTACCAATCTGCATTCCCAGCAGCAGTGCACAAGGGTTCCCTTTTCTCTACATCCTCCCCAACATCTGTTCTCTCTCCCTCTCTCCTCTCCTTTTCTCCCTCTCTCTCTTTTTATCCTTACCCAAGGATATGCTTTTTTATTGATTTGAAACAGAAACAGAAACATCAATCTGTTGCCTCCCGTAGGCTTCCCTGACCAGGGATCGAACTCCCAGGGATCGAACTCAAAACCTAGTATGTGCCCTGACCAGGAATTGAACCCTCAACCTATTTGGTGTACAGGACAATGCTCCAACCAACCCAGCCAGGGCACTTGTTCCCTTTTGATAATAGCAGTTCTGACAGGTGTGAGGTAGCATCTCGTAGTTTTGATTTACATTTACCTGCTGATTAGTGATGTTAAGCATCTTTTACAATATATGAATATTGGCCATCTGTATATCCTCTTTAGAGTATCTGGTTAGGTCCTCAGCCCATTGTTTGGCGTTTCTTTTTTTCCTCGTTTTTAGAAAAGTTTTGCTCAGTGTAGAAGTGGATTAATGACACAGGTGAGAAGATTATTAGGATTAGGAGGCCAGCATATCTTGTTCATGGCCATTGGGCATATCTGAACTCTGGTTTAGAGAGACAGGGAGAAAGGGAGAGTTCAAGTGCCTATCCACTTCTTTGCCTCATTTTTCTATTTGGCACGATTCCGGAGCTCTGTGTGCGGTCTGAGGGTTAACTGCATCAGCATTGCTCTGGCCGGTCAGGACGCAGGTTCTGCGCTGGCGCCTGGCCACAGAATTAGACGGGGCGTGAAGGAAGTGGTGCTGGAAGTGGAGGTGACGGCTCTCAACAGTCACCCATGCTCCAGTTCCGTCAGATCCTCTACACTGCCCATTAACCTCTGGCCCATTTCTGATTTGTTATTATTTCTGTTTTCTTTAATTATTTTCGGTCATTCTATTTTATATAAGTCCCTGAGCTCAGAAGACAATTAAAAACCTTTTGGATACTGGTTATATAGAAAGCTAGGAATACAGTTTTTTCACTTTAGAGACATAAGATTGATATCTTTTTAGTATAAAATTGACTTCTAGACTTGAAAATCAAGAGTGGATTTAGAGTTTGCTCATTTGTAATATTTCTTAAGTTTTTACTTTAGATTTGAAAAGTAATTTTAATTTATAAAAACATGTCCTATATTTTTCTTTTAATCTGTATACTTACAAAAGATTTACCCCCTGAGAAAACTAAAATTAGCTCTAATCAATGTACTGTGTAATTTCATTTTTCATAATTTACTTGACAAAATGTAAGACTTTTATGTTAGTGCTTACTAGATTTTTTTGCAGTAAACCTGTTGCTTTTAATGACATATATGATGTTAAGTTATTTTAGACTTATGTGGTCTTATAATACTTAGCTTTCCTTAGCTAAAGAAATCCCCAAGTGGTTTATGATTTTGAAGCACTTCTCTTCCTCTTAGGGAAATTTCATTTGAACTACTTTATACCCTCTCTCTGTGTATGTTTGTGTCTGGTATTGTGTGTGTTTGTTTGTTTGTTTGTTTGTCTTATTAACCCTCACCAGAGGATATTTTTCTATTGATTTTTAGAGAGTGGAAAGGAAGGAGAGAGACAGAGAGATAAAAACATCGATGGGAGAGAGACGCATAGATTGGTTGCCTTCCGCACATGACTGGAGATCGAGCCTGTAACAGGTATGTGCCATTGATTGGAATCAAACCCAGGATCTTTCATTCTGTAAGCTGACGCTCTATCCACTGAGCCAAACCGGCTAGAGCATGATGTGTATACCCCAAGCCCAAACCTGGCTTTTGTCTCTACTTTTGTTTTGCTATTTTGTTCAAAAAGTCCAAGTTCATACAATATGAATAACTTCTTTAATATATGAGAAGCGCCAGTTTTTTTTTAGGGTTTTAAGAAATTATACATTTGTAAAACTTCAACAGTCATCTGAAAGTATCTTTATATTATAGTTTAACCATCTTAAATTTGAATGAAATAGTTTAAAAATAATTACCAAAGAAACTCTCTTGTGAAAAACGGAAACGTTCTGTTTTTAAAAATCCCCATTTTTAAGATTTCCATTTACAAAAAAAAAAAAAAAGCACCTACATTTCTTATGTTCTTTCATGTGGTTTGGCTTTCACTTCCGAGTGGGTTCCCCTGAAATGTTTCTTGGGATTATTACAATGAAGATGTTATAAATGACAAGTTGGTATATGATGAAATGTCTGTGACATTGATGAATTTAGATTGTTTTACTAATTATTAAAAATAATCCTCTTTATGCCATTTCCTAGATGTAGTGGACCCAAATGAGAGGGGCAAGCTACTAACCACTCCAACAGCAGCTGAATTGTCTAAAAACTTAACTTCACCCAGTTCTTCCTCATCAGTTGTGAATCAAGGTGGGACGGTAGCTAGCCCTAAACCTGGTGACAAAGGGCAATTCACAGATGACGGGGTTGCAAAGTTTTCATCAAGAAAAACTTTGGTAGAGTTTCCTGCAAAAGTTCCATCTTCATTCAGAAAACAGGGCTCCGATTCAGAAGCTCTTCAGAAGAGCCAGAGAGTGATGGACAGTTCATCTTCATCGTCATCTTCATCCAGCTCCTCTGATTCAGAGTCTGACGAGGAGAAAGATGGCTCAGCAGTTGGTTCTCAACTGGTGAGCAAAGGCAAAGGAAGGGTTTCAAAACCAGAGGCCTCCCCTTCCTTTGAGAATAGAGCCTCCAAAATTTCAGTATCAGCAAAAGAGAAAACCGGGTCACCACAGCCACCACTGGACCTCCCCTTGCCAGAAAAGCCCCGTCAGGCAATGAAAGGGACCTCCTTTATGCCATTAAAGGACAAGAAAGATGAAGCAAAAACCACAGTACCCAAGTCACAAGGAGGTGAAGAGTTTATGAAGCAAAATGTAAAGGAAGAAAAACTGCAGAAAATAGTTAGCTCGAATAAAATAGATGAAAGCCAAAAGCCATTTGAAGGTAAAAAGATTCCATCTGACCATACGAAATCAGGGTTATCTGCACAACCGAGTGGTGGCCCGGTGCCCACTCCATTGACAGAAGAACCCACCGCAGGAAGACGGCTGCAAGCGGCCCCTCCTGAGACCAGAGGAGGAAGCTTAGGAAAACCAGTCCCAAAGCCTGGTGGGGAGGTGCCCTTTTTCCCATTCAAAAAGGAAAGTTTGGGGAAGCAGGCAATGGAAGGACCCTCAAAGGCTGACAAAGAGATGTTGGAAGATCGGGGACCCATGAAAAATTTGAAGCCAGTTCCTGTTCCTAATAAAGATGTTCTCCATGCAAAGACAACAGTACTAAAGCTTGAGGCAAAGGGTGAAACCATGGAAGACCCAGCAACCCAAGTGGGAGACCAGCAGGCCACACAGGGTACACCTTGATTGTTGAGAACTCTCCTTGTCCTTCGGGGGTGGTTAGACTAAAGAGCTAGGACATGAGGCATACTGTAATTAATCAGAGTCAGTAGGAGAAATATTGCCTATAACTCTCAGATAAGCAGAGGAGTCTGAATTATGAGTAATACACACCTTATAAACAAAATCCCCAAAACATTTTACAAGGAAAGAGTAGGCCCTCCACACTCCTGGCTGCTCCTTAGCCAGTATAATTTTGAACACTGGCAGTGTAACTCAGCACCCTTACCTGTGGAGGGTGAGCCAGTGTCCACTGCATGAACTCACAGAGCAGCCCACTGAGGAAAGGGGAGTCCTGTTTAATGTTTGTTTTTTTTGTTTTTTTATCTTTATTGTTCATATTATTACAAAGAGTCCTGTTTAATGTGAAGGGCAGTAGTTACACTTGGTCTGATGGACTGCGTGAATCTTTCCACTGGACTTTTCCTTTTCTGCTTAATGAAAAAACAGTGGGCTGCTTTCCTTTTCCATGATCAATTTTATGACTGGCTTTTTTGATGCCACAGATTTTTAAAGGGAAACTTATTACATATTACCATTTACTTATACATTGAACTTGGTAAAATACAGTGCTTTAGATAGGTCATGGCAAAACAGAAAAGGAGGTCTCCAATTTTAGGGTCTGTGTCTCTTCAAGACACCTTTAAAATGCATTACTAACAAACTCAGCTCCTTCCTGTCTGCTCTTCATACTTTTTAAAGAGTATTCATTTTTTCCTGATTTATGTTACCTGGTCATTGTTATTGGTTGCGTTACGTTGACATAATTTACGTGTTTCCTTCCCTCCTTTTTCTCCGTTTGTCATTAATATGCAAAGTGCCAGCGCTTACCAGACTGCTCAGGACCTCAAGAACTGCATTGCCTAACGCTCCTGTTTCAGCCACTGTGTTGTAATGAGGAATACCGAAACCTTCAGGAGGAAAGCACAATTTGGGGTTTTCAGATTGCAAATCTTTTTGAAAGACTTTGCTCCTAATTTTTCATGGATGTGTGGATTTTCAATATTCTCTTTGCTTTTTGGAGGCGAGCGATGCCGTCCAGGAGCGCAGGGGCTGTGTCTGTGCAGTGGGCTGAATGTCCCTAAGTCCACCCGGCTCTGTGCCTTCCAAAGGGATCGGTTTTGATAAGTTTTCTGCACCCATGGTTACCTTCACTTTGAAGATGCCCCACACCACATCGAAGATACTCGACTCGTGGAGATTGGAAAGGTGTCAGCTCTTTCAGACATCATTTTTACTTTATACAATTAAAAAAAGAAAACCAAAGCTTTTGGTATGAATTCAAATAGTGGGGAAAGGTATTTAATATTTTTGTGCAGCCCAGAGAGCTCCAGTGAGAACTTAACCCGGACCTTAACCAACATCCCACGCAAGCTTGATCCTGCCACCATTCTGTCTTGCATTCCACCTTGCTGGCGAGCAATATTTCTTTTGCTTCAACCTCACACTTCTAATTTTAAGATTACCAAATACCTAGTGTATGGGTTTTAACTTTTTTCCACTTAAGGAAACAAAACTAAGTAATTTTAGTCTATGAATCTAAAAATCTAAAATACATCAACAACTTTTTTAAAAACCGACACACATCCCATTTCCAGTACCCTTTAACTGTGTTGTTATTAAAACAGTTGGAGTTTAATTTTCTTGTATTCAGAGACTTAAAAAAGAGTCACTGCTTTTGAAAATTTTCTTCTGTAAATGTGTGTTTCTGTTTATTTCTAGTAGATCTTATAGTTTTCCCCTGCATCTTTATATGACCGAAGTCACACCTCCATAATTGTTCTACGTATTTTCAGAGTTCTGACAAGTCCAGGGCCTACAAGTACAAAAAGCAAGATGTTAAGACACATAATAACTATTCCATTTCATAGGCTATATGTTTTAGAATAGATTTTCAGCTAATCTCTTGATTTTGGTTTTGAAGATACTGTTGCTCTCATGGGCTTTCCTTTTATAATTAAACACTTCATAGCAGGTAGGGTTCTAACGAAGCTCTTTCCTTGTCCGATATGCTCACTGTACATTTCCCTCCCCCAGAGCCTGCACCAGCTGCCGCACCAGCCGCCGCTCCTGCCGCAGAGCCTCCTGAGCCGTTTGACAACACCACCTACAAGAACCTCCAGCATCATGACTACAACGTGTACACCTTCTTAGACGTGAACCTGGACCTCTCAAACCGGAGGTTGCCTCAGCCCTCTTCCGGCCGGGAGTCACCTCGCCACTGAGAGCTCAGTTTAATGATCACCCTTCGTTGTCCGCTGCTCTTGCCTGCAAAATAAAATCCGCTCAAGTCGTAAGGCCTGGCGTGTCATTGGTTTCCCTTTTATGCCTTCACAGCGAATGGCGAACTAGCAGCACGACTGCTGATCATTTATTTATTCAGAATTTGAATGCTTTCTAACTGTGGTTCTATGTTGAGCCCCTCGGCAGTTCAGCGTTAATCTGGGTTACCAACTAACTAGGTGTTGACAAATGGAATGGCGGCTTCTAATCTTATAGACCCGGTTCTTAATAAATTTGGAGTAGGAATTTGCTAATTTTAACTACTGCATTGCAAAAAAATATTAAATTATAGCCTTTTATTATCAGAAGAAACAATCCTTTTGTTCACTTGAATTAGGTATTTGATGTAAACTCAGAAGCTTTTAGTGGTGGGATCAGCTAGAGGAAATTTTATAGGGTCCAGAAGCATCTTTGTTCCCAAGTGGCCACAGCTGACACAGCTAAATTAGCTATGGTGGCTAAGTAACCTCCCATCCTTCAAAATGTTACATGCCTTGGGTGTGTGTCATGCAGTGTCTGCACCAGGCACCCTGTGGGGACAGAGTAAGACTGCTCTGAGACAGTAACAAATCTCCATAGAAGTGCTGCTGATTCAGAGCTGAGATAAAAGACAGCATCCAGTCCTTGGGGAACAAACAGCCTGACATGGAAAGTGCACATACATGACAGTTTCATGATTGGCTTTGTTCTCAGAATCCCTTGTTTATGGGCTTCATTTCATTTCAAGTGAATTCTGGTCCTTGGCCTCCAGTCAATTTAGCAAATACTGTGGGTTTGTAACTCATGATTCACATTCCTGTAATCCTACATTTCTTAAAATTAGTCCAAGTAAGAATACCAAAATTAAAAACAGTCTTGAAAACTAGTTCTAAGATTGCCTCAGATTTTCTTACCACCCAAGAGGCTTAGCAACTCAGCAAGTTTTCTAAGCACATTTTTTATTATAAAAGTACTAAAACCACATTACCAAAGGGAAAATGGAAAGTAGTAAGATTACCTAAAATCCAATATGCTAACCCAGCCATTATTAACATTTTACATGTTTCCCCAGTGGTGGTGGTTTTAGTTAGATGTAATAGTGTATAATGTACATACAGTTTTCTTTCGTGCTGGCTTTTTTCATGTAATAGCTTGCTCGTCAAATTGATCCGCACAACCCCTATAATGCGCTGAGGTCTCAGGATAGTAAGGGAAATAAAATACGAAGCCACAGAGTGTGTTTCCCTATACTGTTAATGCCAAAGACTCGAAAGTCTTTATATAAAAACTAGAGGCCTGGTTCACGAGATTCGTGCACAGCAGGTAGGGGGATCCCCTCAGCCTAGCCTGCACCCTCTTTAATCTGGGACCCCTAGGGGGATGTCCAACTGCTGGTTTAGGCCTGATCACTGGCAGTCGGACCAATCCGAGATCACTGGTTTCTAACTGCTCACCTGCCTGCCTGCCTGATCACCCCTAACTGCCCCTCCCCTTTTTGCTGGCCTGATCACCCCCAACTGCATCTGCTTGCCGCCTGATCGCGCCTAACTACGCCCCCCCCCAACTGCCCCCCTTGCCAACCTGGTTACCCCTTACCCACCCCCCCCTTGCCAGCCTGGTCACCCCCAACTGCCCCCCAGCCAGCCTGGTTGCCCCCCAGCCAGCCTGGTTGCCCCTGCAGCCTGCTGTTCAGTCATTCATCTGGTTGTTTTCAGTCATGACGGCCCCTGGATTTTTATATATTAGGATGAATCTCTCTTATCATTGATGTTTCAATTTCTCCCTCTCCCTTCCTCTCTGAAATCATTACAAATATATATTTTTTTAAATCTCACAGAAACAAAAGCAAGACAAATGTTCACAGTATGAGTATATTTCAATTTGTGTGAAGTTTTCCCTTGGAATCAGTCCTGTGGGGTTGATTTTCAGTCTCCCTGGGACTTTGGTCCCCTCTCCTCTGCCCAGAGGAAAGACTTGAAAAGCAACACCAGGCAGTGCCTGGCGGGTTTGCGTTTTACACCCATTGTCGCTAATGACTCCTTCATGCCCCATCTGGTGGCAGCAGGATGGTTGCCCACTGAGTGCAGTTTGCAATCTGTGTTATTTCCCGTGTTCTTGTTTGAGGAGTGCTGCCAGAAACAGCAGTGTGAATATAACTTGCTTTGTGTTTGGCATTGTCTCCTTAAGATGGATTTCCAGAAATAGATCTGATGGATCACATGTGATTCGTGAACATTTGTCTTGCTTTTGTTTCTGTGAGATTTTTTAAAAAATATATTTGTAATGATTTCAGAGAGGAAGGGAGAGGGAGAGAGAAATTGAAACATCAATGATAAGAGAGATTCATTGATCGGCTGCCTCCTGCATGCCCCAGACTGGGGATCAAACCTGCAAACAAGGCGTGTGCCCTGACCAGGAACTGAACCGTGACCTCCTTGTTCAACGCTTGATGCTCAACCACTGAGCCACGCTGATGGCTCTGTGAGATTTTTTTCAACCAGTTTAATAGGTTTGAGCTAAATAAGGTAGGTAATTGCTTTATCTTCTATATTTTTCCTGTCACCTGCTCTCTGGATTCTTTCTGGACATTTGATCTCTTATACTTGTCAAAGGCTCTGATGTTTACTGGCAGCTGGATAATAACTGAAAATGGCAGATGGCTGGGACGGGCATAGGGTAAAGGGCTGTCTGATTCTGCCTCCAGGCATGTGCTTTGTATTTTAATAGTTCTGTGCCCTGCCTGTCTCTAGCATTCAGAACCCAGGGAGCGCTCAGCAGCTCTCCACCCAACACTGTCTGACCTGGCCCGCGCTGGCCCCAGGAAGCAATCAGAGGCCAGTGGAATGAGCTCCCCCACAGCACAGAGCTGACTGCACCCCGCAGGATGCTGCAGGAGAGAGACATGCTACTCAGTCCGTCTGTCCTGTGGAAGCAGGGAGTGGCGAACCTCTTCAGGCTTTGCCACACCTACAGTCAGTGTTGCACAGACTTCTTTTTTAACCCTTTAAAAACGTTAAAATCACTGTTAGCTTGTGTGCCTTATTCAGGGAGGAACCAGTTGTGGACCCCAGTATTAAAAGGCTCGCCATATGCCAAAACCAGTTTGGCTCAGTGGATAGAGCATCGGCCTGCGGACTGAAGGGTCCGGGTCAAGGGATGTACCTTGGTTGCGGGCACATCCCCAGTAGGGGGTGTGCAAGAGGCAGCTGATCAATATTTCTAATTCTATCCCTCTTCCTCTCTGTAAAAAAATCAATAAAAGATATAAATAAATAAATAAATAAATAAACAAACAAATAAATGAATAAAGGGCTCGCCGTAGATCACTGAGTGGAACAAAAGTGCTGGCCAGAGAGAAGACTCAATAAGGGGTGTGTTCTAGGCGTCCAGCCTCCCTGGTTCTACCTCCTCTCCCTGGCCCTCTGGCCCTTTTCCCTTCTCTTGCCCTTATTCCAGAAGGGATCTGAAACACCACCAGAGTGTCAAATTTAACAGCTAAAGCACTGTTTCTTCTGGAGCAATTTTCACTCTTATGGGCCTGTGATCAACGTTACTGTACGTGTCTCCTTAGTCAGGCCTAGTCTGGGACTGTCGGCTCAGAGATGATAAATAAAGAAAGTCTCCCTGGGGAAGGGAAGGAAGCCAGTGAAAAGCACCTGGAGGTAAGGTGCCATATCCAGTGACAGCGGGTGATAATGGAAGTGAGCTGACTGGGGAGGAGAGGGGTAGACGTTCATCACAGAAGGCTGTGTGGGACATGAACCCACCAGGTGCCGGGGGAATTGGGGAGGGGGCCTGCAGGGTCTTCAGGGCATCAGGAAGGGAAATGCAGAGGCCTGGATGCTGAGACATCCGTTGGTTTCAGGAAGCTCAGTCCTTGGGCATTGCCGGAGACCCTGTTGGAGAGGGGACACAGGCGGGATGAGTCATGAGGGCTGAATCAGGAGGCTTGGGCTCTGCTCTCTGTGAGTCAGCCCCGGCTGCCGTATCAGAATACCACAGTGAGCGGCTTAACCCACCAATTAATCGTCCCACAGTTCTGGAGGCTGGAAAGCCCAAGGTCAAAGTGCTAGCCGACCCAGTTCAGGGTAAGAGTGCTCTCCCTGGCCTGCAGTGGCTGTCTGCTAACACCATCGCATTGGAGGTCAGGGCTCCGATGTATGAATTTGGAGGGACACACACATTCAGTCCATGTCAGACTCATACCTGTAGGAAAAGAATGCAGTGTAGCTGTCCTGTTTTATTAAAAGCATCAAGCTGGTCATTTGTTTGAAATGCTCTGGAGGGAAGGGGTTGTAGCAGGGGAGATGAAAGAATGGTAAAACAGGAAATGTTGAGACTGAGTGATGGGCAAATGGAAGTTCATGATTCTGCGTGGGAACTTCCATAATAAAAAATATTTTTAAATCCTAATGGGAATATGGAGAATAAAGTTGGGAAGGAAGGAACTTGAGGCAGAGAGAGGAGACAGATCCCTCCGCATTTCCTCCAGGCGGAGTGACAAAATGTTGCACTCCAGCATGGCTCCTCAGTTGGTGGCCAGGTAAGTTGGAGGTTTGGATAGACGTAGCCAAACTGCCGGCCCGGGCGGTCATTCCGGTTTATCATCTTTCCAACAGTTTATGAATGCACCTGTCCCGTTACGCCCTGGCCAACAAAAAGCATCATGGTCTCTGATATTTGCTAATCTGATAAGTAACTTTTATTGGCGTGTGGGTGAGCTTATATTTCCTTCAGGTTTACAGGCATAAAAAGTGAGCCGCTTAGATAATAACCATGTGTCTCTGTCTCTTGTTCTATCTGCTCTGTCCATTGTTTGATACAGTTTTCCATTTTCAGCCAATTTCCCTGTAGTTATCTAAATACATTTCCTATTTCTTTTCCGTGTCTTTGCACATCTAACGGTTGCTGATACTGCTTTTGTCTGCCTTCTTTGACACCATGAGCCCTTCAGGGGAGAAAAATTGGACAATGGAGCCCAGCCAGCTAAGAGGTGATAACCGTGAAACCTCAGGAAGTGAGGGGCCACGGTAAGAAGCCTGGGCTTGGCCATAGAATTCCTGTGCATCTAGAACTAAGATGAAATACAGGATCGTGGTTGCAAGACAGAACGAAACTGTTACAAATCCTGACCAAGTAAAAATCATAGAAACCAAAGACTCTGAGCTGGAGCCAGGAGTCGGGAGGCCGCCCCACTGAGAGGAGCTCGGCTCATCTTTCAGAGGAGGCAGGCCGGTCTAAAATAGAAACGGGGCTCAGGAAGCCGAGAGGCTCTCTCGCCATGGCTCCCAGCCTGCTGCTTCACTGCAGGGGGCTGGATTAGGGACCAGGGCCTTCTGGGGGAAAACAAACAAACAAACAAAACAGTTATTTATCCGAAGTTTAGAAGTCCTTTCATTTTTACTTCAACTTCTTTTTACCAATTAAGTTTAATAAGTTAATGCTTTGTATTTTTAAAAGTGTCAAAATAAGTTCTTTTCTGTTGGACGTGCTCTTGTACAGAAAATACTTTGTTTTAATTCTTCCCAAGGATATTTTTTCCATTGACTTTTAGGGAAAGTGGGAGAGAGGGCGGGGGGGGGGGGGGGCTGTCGCACCCCAACCAGGGGAGGGAATCACAACTGCAACCCAGGTATGTGCGCTTGACTGGGAATCGAACCTGAGACCCTGCAGTGTGAGGGCCAATGCTCTAACCACTTGAGCCACACTGGCCAGGGCAGAAAATGCTTTCTTTGAGTTGATATTTAGATTTTTTAAAATTATTGTAAAATTTGAACAAAATTTTAAATCAAAGCTTTAAAATGTTTTTAATATTCTTTTAAGAAATCTATTTTTTCTTAAAGCCTTTTTGTAAATATTATTAATCTATTTTTTAATTGATTTTAGAGAGAGTCAAGTAGAGAGAGAAAGAAAAAAATTGATTTATTGTTCCACTTATTTATGCATTTAGGTTAATTCTTGTACATGTCCTGATTGGGGATCGAACCCTCAGCCTTGGTGTATGAGGATGATACTCTAACCAATTCTGCTACCCGGCCAGTGCTTATTACTCTATTTAGTAGTCATATTGTAATGATCACTTCTAAACTTAAAAAGTAAAATTTTATTGGACATGCATTTCTTAGTGAGATGTATTAGAACTATTCTTTTCAATTAGTTTTTATATTCATGCGTGAATGTTACTTAAGGCTAGAACAGTTCATGAAAATTAATAGCCAAAAAAGAGAGAAAGTATAGATCACTATCAGGAATGAATTTGGATTTTGTGGGGCCTAAAGCTTATAGAATTAGGAGAGCTCTTTTTAATAAAAAAAAGTGCAGAATTATGAATTCAAAGTAAGATACATAGCCGAAACCGGTTTGGCTCAGTGGATAGAGCGTCGCCCTGCGGACTGAAAGGTCCTAGGTTCGATTCCGGTCAAGGGCATGTACCTTGGTTGTGGGCACATCCCCAGTGGGGGGATGCAAGAGTCAGCTGATCGATGTTTCTAACCTTCCCTCTCCCTTCCTCTCTGTAAAAAAATCAATAAAATATATTTTTAAAAAAGTAAGCTACATAAAAGTAAATATTATTTATTAATAGAATGAGGGGGAAAAATCTTACAAATCTTCAAAGCTGGTAGATACCATAAACCTCCTCACAAAATCCAGAAAAATAATATTTGTATTAACTGTTGACTTACCTCCATGTGTGTCAGGCAGTAAATAAAAAAAAAACTTTTGGCTGTTTATCTTTCAATTGCTTTGTCACATGACAATTTTGTAGTACTATTTTGCTGGAATATAAAGGCACTTCCGTCTTTCCCCTTGCATGGTTGGTCAAAATTTGTACTTTGAAAGTTCGGATACCTTAACCATGTGACTTCACGCACAGATGTCCTCGCTGTTTGTACTACTGCTCCAAACATAGGAATTGTGATAAATTTTGTTTCACACGGTTCCCATCAAAAAGAAGTGAAGCCATGTGTAGCTGCACAGGCTGCACTCGGAGGACATCCCTGCAGGAGAGGAATTCCCTCGTCCCATACGGAGGGGAACCAGACTCTTTGCCTGACCCTTTTCATGACTGAAGGGATTCACCACCAACCAGCTTCTGCCAGGCTTCGTGAATTTCAAAACCTGCTTCCTCTTGTCCTCCACCTACTTCTGGTGCCAAGCATCTCAGGACATGGTCCTATCTCATGTTTATGGACATATCATGTTTGTGGCCAAGTCACATGTTTGTGGCCACATCACATGTTCACATTTATTTTCTTTTTTTTAATTTATTTATATTTTATTGATTTTTAAAAAATATATATTTTATTAATTTTGTACAGAGAGGAAGGGAGAGAGATAAAGAGCTAGAAACATCGATGAGAGTGAGTCATTGATCAGCTGCCTCTTGCACACCCCCCACTGGGGATGTGCCCGCAACCAAGGTACATGCCCTTGACCGGAATCGAACCCGGGACCCTTCAGTCTGCAGGCTGACGCTCTATCCACTGAACCAAACCGGTTTTGGCACATGTTCACATTTCACGTGCAAACGCACAACAGGGGTGAAGTGGGAAAGAAAAGAGGCCATTTCCTTGCACTTTTCTAGGTGGTACAGCTTTAACTGACCACCTGGACGCCCTGGGGGGAGCCGCCCAGAGGGACCCTGGACCACGGGGCAGCTCCCTGGCCAGTCTGCCCAGAGGGACCCCGGACCTCGGGGCAGCTCCCTGGCCAGTCTGCCCAGAGGGACCCTGGATCTCGGGGCAGCTCCCTGGCCAGTCTGCCCAGAGGGACCCTGGACCATAGGGCAGCTCCCTGGCCAGTCTGCCCAGAGGGACCCCGGACCACAGGGCAGCTCCCTGGCCAGTCTGCCCAGAGGGACCCTGGACCATAGGGCAGCTCCCTGGCCAGTCTGCCCAGAGGGACCCTGGACCTCGGGGCAGCTCCCTGGCCAGTCTGCCCGAGGAGGCCGCACTCCCCTCCGCCCCCAGGAGCCAGAGCCCCACTCAGGGATCAGATCCAACCCCGCCACCTGGGCACCCTGAGCCTGGGTTTCTTCCTTCCTTTTAAACACTGGCTTTGACATCTTACCAATCGGAGCCCAGGCTCCAAGCATATCTCGATGTTTTTAGTTCCTCACAAGCCGTGCCAAGGTTTTTATTTTTAAATGTGGGGCTTAAAATATATCGTCCTCAGCGCAGAGCCAGCCAGAGGAAGCCAAAGCAAAGCGCCGTCTTCTCCAGAACATATGGCCAGTCACTGCCGCGGAACGAGGGGGTGCTAACGGAGGGAAAGGAGGCTGGTATGGAATAAAAAATGCAGGTTTAGTGCGTGGAAACAGGCAGAGCCTCATGCCACCAAAAGCTGTTTTCCGAGAGAGAATTTTTAAACCATAGCGTTGTGGAAAAGAGAAAAAAAACGAAAGGGGTGGGAAAGACATTCCCAAAACAGACCTAGGCACTGGGGAGCTGAATGTCCTATCTGAGCATGGACACAGGACACAGGGGGGGAGGGAGCCATGTCGCCAACAAATTGAGGACGTAATTGAGGACACAGCTGGACCTGTACACGCTGCTCTTAGTGAGGGTCCTCGCCAGGATGGGCCCTCACCTCTGCCTGAGCGGGACTTGGCTCAGTTCCTTTCCTTTCTCTGGCTCTCTGTTTCCACCGCCTCCCTTCTCATGGTGCCGCTGGGTCCTTTAAAGCATCCTGATCGTATCACCAACTACACAACTGCAAACTCAGGTCATCTGCACGCAGGGACCGCTTACACAGCTTATGGCGCTTGAACCATTTTTAAGGCTCATTTTTCAGCATCTTTTGATGTTCTCTCTCTCATATATATATATATATATTTCAATCTTTTGGTTATTTGGTCTAAAACCCATAATTCTCCCCTACGCTTTTAGCATGCTGGGAGTTGCCAGGTCTCTCTCCTGCTTCCAGGGAAGGCTGCGGTTTTTATTATTGTGATTAAGGAGTAGACCACGTCGAGGAGGGAATTTTAAGTAGTGCTGCTGAATAGTCGACGTTTGAGATACCCGAATTTATTACTGGAGCTCGAGTGTCGTTAGGAAAACTGCGCACGACAAAAGGGGACTGTCGGTGGTGCAATCGCAGAGGCATCAGGTTGATATATAATGTATAAGTCTGTGTAATGGATAGTTTTTATTCATCATAAAATTTTCAAACGACTCGCAGATGTGCGGCCCTCGCAGCTGTTGCTCCCGCGCTAATGGCCTTGGGCTCTGACTCAGGGAGATGGTGGGTGCCAATGGATTCTGGCAAGGACTGCGGCTCTTGTGATACGCCCCCAGAGGAAATCATTCATTGTCGGCGGGGGCAACGATGACAAGCCCATAAAAGGCTGGATTTGGGGGGGGGGGAGGTGCTGACGAGGGAAGGAGGCTGGATGTGGGCATGTCAAGAAGGCTGTTTGAAGCGGATTCCAAAAAGAAATAGATTGACCCCCAAATTCTTACCATCGACTTACTGTCTTCGAAATTCTTACCGTTGATTTACCCAAATCTGTTTCTATTTACAAAATCTGCTCCCCCACCCCCACCCCCACCCCAGACAAAGCAGGGCTGCATGAACATGAGCTTGAAGCCAGATCTACATGTGGAGGGGGAACTCCCTGCCGACGCCCACCACGCCCTCACCTGCTGTGCAGAAGGTGTCTGGGTTCCATTGCATAGACCTCGCCATGTTCCTCATCCCACAGGCCCCCGGGGGGGAATGGCTCAAACTTGACCCCGTCGGAATCACCCCAGGGTGCGAGCAAAAATGCCAGTTCCTGGCTTGGGACCAAACGTGCCAGTGAGGAGACTGGTTTTATTCTGGCTGCTACGGGAAGGAGGGGCCGCATCCAAAGATCAGAGTCCGGCCGGGGTCGTCTCACCTTGAACTTTTATGGAAAGGCCAGACTGGTCCCAGGCAGGGCGACGTACAGGGTCATTGTCAGCCCCAGAGGCCGTTTCAGGCAGCTAGCTGAAAGGGAAGGGTGCATCTCTGTGTCCAGCTGCTAATCCCAGCTAAGCATGCAGGAGACAAAGAACAGGAAACGGGGGCGGGTGGGCCGGTCCTGTGTATAAGAGGCATCTTCTGTGAGTCCTGTCCCAGTTCTGAGGAAGAGCAGACAGCCAGTCTCACCTAAATTGCACGGGGACGTGGGGGGCTCACAAGGTCGCTGTTTCACGCTCGGGGATTCAGCTAAGATTCATCCTTTTCAGTGCCACAAAACTGCATTTTGGACGAATGCCCAGTGACTGGAGACAAGGTGGAAGTGGACCAGACTTTGAGCAACTCTGTTTGGGGGCGCCGGAGTGGTGCAGGTGCTGCCCGTTACCCCAATGTCACTGCCATTTCTTGGTTGGTGTTTGCCGACCCATCTCCTCTCACCTGAACTTTCTGGCCAGAACCACCCAGGATGTCCCCAAGGCAACCCTTGGTGCTGGCTGGGCGGCAGCTGCTCCCTGAGGGCACAGGCTACACCCGGCTGCCTTCTCCCCAGCCCTGTGCCTGGCCAGGGCCAGCGGAGGGCAGAGGGCACGCAGGCCAGGCAATCTGAGGACAGCACCTGGCACAGGCTCCGAGCTGTGGCCTGGGGCCGAGGGATGCTGCGGCGCTGGTTCCAGACGCCTGGTTACCAGGAGCTGTGTGCCCATCAAGGGAAGGACAAGCAGGGAGCGGTTCCCAGAATCTGGGAGGCAGGTGACAGCATGAAGCTGGGAGGAGGGACCTGACTCATGGTGACCGGGAATAACCCCACACTCCCGCCCTGGGAATGCTGACGGTGCCAGCCCACCTGGAAGCCAAAAGGAGGGAGCCCTCAGGGCACAGAGCAGGTGGGAGGAAGTGATTGTAACAACGTGTGTTATTCAGTAATTAAAATCTAATACGACTGTTTTACAACACAAATAAAGCAATGAGAGAGAGAGAGAAACGCTGGACTATTTGTGGCCCATCCCTTAGCTGGGGGCGGGCTGGAGCTCCTTCCCTCCAGGTGCCTGGGACTGCGCATCGCCTGTGTGGCCCAGGGGAGAGGCCCCCAGCCCCCCCCCCCCCCCCCCCCCGAGGTGCTGTGTTGAGATCTGGGGGTGAGTGCGGGACTGATCATGACCAGGAACCTTTGGGCCAAGCAGAGTGCTGGGCTGAGCAGAGCGATTCTGACCCCAGCTCTGGAGTTCAGGGCAGGCCCGGGGGGTGGGCACAGCCTCCCACAGGACTGCCTTCCTTCCAGACACCCCCCAAACTTTAGGCCACTGGTGCTTCTGGCCAACTGGAGGCTAGTTTCAGGCGTCCCCACCACCCTTCTGGTTCAATCGTTTGCTAGAATGACTCAGAACTCAGGAAAGCACTATGGTTTTACCATAAAAGATGCAAATCAGGACCAGCCCAGAGAAGAGACCCCCAGGGGGAAGTGGGGGGGGGGGCCTCCAATGCGGAGCCTCCGTGCCTTCAGGTGCCAGCCTTCTGGCACCTCCACGTGGGTCTCCAAACAAGAAGCTCATATGGATTTCCCATGTTTGGAGTTCTCATAGGGGATTTACCACATGGGCACCATTGCACTACTGGTCACGTGATTGACCTCAATCTCCCTTCCCAGAGCTCAAGAGGTCAGCCTGATATCAATTGGCTCAAAGTCCCAGCTCTCTGAACCCCAGATGGTCTTTCTGGCCTGATGGGCCCTCATCCTGACGCTATTTAGGGGCTGTCAGGACCCACCTCATTAGCATAGACTGGTGTGGTCTGAGGGGCTAAAGGCTGCCTCCAAACTAGGGACAAAAACAGGACAAATCCCTTGCTATACCAGCACAACAGCTCCCAGCAGCACCACAAGGGCTAAAGGAAACTCCACATCACCTCTGAGAGCGGCCAGGAGAGTCACACACCGGGGGGCACTGGAGGGTGGTGACATGACTGGCATTGGTGCCCTGAAGGCCCAGGTGCCCAAAGCTCAAAAAGAAGTCAGGAGAAAACCCCAGACATTCAAGGCCTCTCAGCGGGAGATGGCCTTTGCTGTAAGTTCTCCTTGCAGGAAAGTTGGCTTTGCCAATGCAACAAAAAAACGTATTTCTAGAGCTGCCATTGACTGGAGGTCGCACATTTATTCTCTATGACTCCATATGTTTGGATTTTAAATAGCATTCTTCTGAGTAAATGTCACTTTGGGGATTTAACTTCCTTGTTATTCTTTAAAGGGGCCCTGATTTATAGCTTCAGGAAGTGAACTCCTTTAATTTATTTAAATACTCAGGGGCTGAGACAAATCCATCTACGTGAGTAATCTGCTCGAATATTGCTGCCACAGCTGACATTGTGTGGGTGACACACTCTCTGAGTAGCGGAGGAAATCAGTTTGGGGGATAGTTGGATTTCACTGACAGGACCAGTGTTAGGATAGAAGGAATCCATTCCTTCCCCACAGATTCACCGTATCCTTTTGGGTGAGATTGTTAACATTTTAGTGCTTCTGTTTTCCCATAAATAGAATTAATAATGCTTGCTTCTACTGCAGTGAAATAACACAATATCTGGGATTTCTTTTAAAGTACTTAAGGGGGGGGGGAAGGATGGGAAACATGAGAGAAAATTGGCAAAATATTAATAATTTTACAGTTGAATGATAGGTACACAGCGGTTCATTATTCTCTTCTACTTGTGTGCATGTGAATTTTTTTTTTTTTAAAAGGTTAGAAAATAGCCCTAACTGGTTTGGTTCAATGGATAGAGTGTTGGCCTGTGGACTGAAGGGTCCCTGGTTTGATTCCGGTCAAGGGCATGTACCTTGGTTGCGGGCACATCTCCACTGGGGTGTGTGCAGGAGGCAGCTGGTCGATGTTTCTCTCTTATCGATGTTTCTAACTCTCTCTCCCTCACCTGCCATCCTCCCACAGAGAATGCATAAACGGCATCCTGTCCTTCTCGCACCTCGGGCCCCTTGAAGGAGGATTCCAGTAACAAGCGGAGCTGTTACTCTGTGGCCTTCAAATGATTACATCACACCTTGAGCATTGTTGACAAGGAGACAGAAAACAGATGAGGCCCCATGGGAAGAACGGCTATAAAAGAGGGAGATAAACCTTCCAGAGCAGGGGGTGCCACCCAGAGGAATTTATCTTTGTGTGACAAACTGCAAGCCCATCTGGGCACACCGGTGATGTAGGAAATAAATCTGCAATAAATCAAAAATGTAGCTGACAATTTATTTCGCAAGTTCCATGTGTGTAATATTTCCAGTCTCCTAAATGGTAAATAATAAACTTTTATGTATAAATCACCAGTTCCCAGGTGAGCACACTGAATAAAAATAAGCTGTTACAGAAGCTGGTTAATTCCTGCCAAGCGACACCCGGTAACAGTGACTTACTAAGTTTGGGGAATCAGTGAGCCAATGCGGGACGCTAATACCTTGAAGAAGTTGTGCTGAAAACAGCACAAAGCTTATATTGTGGGAAGTGCAGCTGCATTGTACAGAAAAATACGGCATTGAACTATGTGCTGCAAAAGTCGTCAACATACTGTCTCTACGCAAAAGAAGTACATTTGAGAAGACATTTTGTTGGCTTCCCACCAATCCCTGAGCCTTCTACAATAATATAAGGAGAATGAGCTACGACTAGTAATACATCTGCTGTAAAAAGCTCAGAAAGGACCAGAATGCCTCATTGTTATGTCGAAAACATGCCCCGCTTTCTGGATGTATGTTAGTCTCAGACTGTAGCACTGGTTGGGGGGAGCACAAGGTTTCATTCCTCCCAGCCTCCGTGATAAACAAATTATTCTGTAGCTCAAGGACGCCCCAATTTTTCTAAGACAGAACAAACATGAGCGTACAGAAAAAGTCTTTGGTAATTCAGGGTCGCTGATGACAGGAACGAGACAGGAGCGGAGCTGATCTTTGTTAACAAACCCTTTGGTCAAGGGATGATCAGACAGTGTGAATAAGGCTTACAGAGGAGACCTTAATAAGCAAGAAATAGTTTTAAAAAGAAAATTTGGGGCCCTGGCCAGGTAGCTCAGTTTGTCAGAGCGTTGTCCCAATTTAATTCCTGGTCAGGGCACATACAAGAAGCAAGCAATGAATGTATAAATAAGTAGAACAACTTATACATTCTCTCTCTGAAATCAATAATTTTTTTAAAAAAAGAAAAATTTGAGCCTGGCCAGCGTGGCTCAGAGGTTGAGTGTCGACCTATGAACCAGGAGGCCACAGTTCAATTCCCGGCCCAGGCACATGCCCGTGTTGTAGGCTCAATCCCTAGTGTGGGGAGTGCAGGAGGCAGCTTACCAATGATTCTCTCTCATCATTGATGTTTTTCTCTCTCTTCCTCTCTGAAGTCAATAAAAATAAATGTTTTAAAAGAAAAAATTGAAAACCTTTACATATAATTACCAAAACCTAAGCTGATTATAAAAGATCCATCTCGTTGTTAAACAGGCTTCTAACAGTCCTTATTAGGCAAGAGTTTGTGTTCCTGCTCATATTGGAAGTAGGAAAGGAGACACCCAGCACTGGGATGAGGGCTGTGACCTCGTCTTCGTTGCACCGTGGGCTGCAGCGAGCCTCGTCTGGAAAGTTTTTCCCTTAAAATGACCCAGATTCCTGCTGGCTCTAGAATTTGTGAGCATATTTTGATTTCCGGCAACAAGTTTATTCTTTAATCTTTCCACTGATTCTGGTTAATATTTGCACATAACAAAGGTTTTTTATTTATAGACAAATAGATGTGGATGCAGCAAAACCAAAGTGCTGCCAGCCCAACAGGCATCGAGAGAGATGGTGACACAGCCACCAAGAAGGCTGCTTTCTGACTGAGCTCACAGGTCCAGCCCAGGCTTTGTTCTCTCTCTCTCTCTCTCTCTCTCTCTCTCTCTCGCTCTCGCTCTCGCTCTCGCTCTCGCTCTCGCTCTCGCTCTCGCTCTCTCGCTCTCTTGCTCTCTCGCTCTGTCTCTCTTTCTGAAAATATGCTGCAGAAAATGAAACTCTGATGTCTCCAAAGATGGTAAACATTCTGGAAGATTAGGAAAATAGCCAAGAATGAGGGGGCAAGAAAAAAAATTTTTTAGCTTGATATTCCATTTATTGTTGTTGTTAATCCTTGCCTGAGGGTATTTTTCCATTGTTTTTTAGAGAGTGGAAGGAAGGGAGGGAGGAGAGAGAGAGAGAGAGAGAGAGAGAGAGAGAGAGAAGAAAGAAACATAGATGCGAGGGTACATGGGTGGGTTACGTCCTGCACATACCCCGACCAAGGCTAGGGATCAAACTTGCAATTCAGGTGTGCCCTCGCCCAGGAATCCTGCAACATCTCAATGCATGGGCCACTGCCCCAACCACTGAACACATCAGTCAAGGCTTGATGCTCCTTTTTGTGCAGGAGGGCAGTGCACCAGCTCTGCTCCCTCTCCCTTGGGCATCCATCGTGGGCCCCCAGGTGGGGCCACAGCAGATCTGTGTCCCTGCAAAGGTCAGTGCAGTCAGTTGGAGTACAAGGAGGTGGCAGAGGGACCCTCAGCCAGACCACTGAATCTGGGTCCCTTTTCATCCCCTACCCACCCCCTCTCCTCCTTAGCCAGGTGGTGAATAGAGCCCCTCCAGGTGGGAGGTCTCAGTGGGAGGTGGGGGGGTGCTGAGAGGGCAAGAGGGTAACTCTCTGGAGGGCACACTGACCACTATGGGCAGATAGGAAGCAGCACTTCAGGGCTGGAAAAAGCATGTTTTCTGTGGCTGATCCTCAGCTTATGATCCTTATAATTCTTCTGGAACCAAGGGATGCGTGGCTAACTTGGACACAAGCCTTCCAGGGTTGTCCACAGAGGCCTTGGCCACCCACAGTAGAGAAGGAGGAAATGATGCAGAAAATAAAAGAAGCATGTCCGCTCTCCTGATGGCCTTAATGTGCCATCATAGCGGTCTAAATAGAGAAGAAAAGGAATACTGTCTTTGTCAGCATTCTCTAGAGCAGTGTTTCCCAAAGTGTGGCACGCGTACCCCCAGGGGTATGGGAAGAGTTGGGTGGGGGTACGCGTTGCACCGGAGTTTGGTGGGGATATGCACTGCACCGTGCTTAGCTGCGCCTAATTCTACGTTCTCATGAGTATGAGGGGTCCTCAGCGTTACTAAAATTATAGAAGGGGTACACATATGTCCAAAGTTTGGGAAACACTGCAGAGAAACGGAAACAATTGAATGAAAAAAATGTATATACATATGTATCTATATCACTATCTTTCTGATTTTAAGGAATTGGCTCATGCCATTGTGGGTGCTGGCAAGTCTGAAATTTGCAGGGCAGGTTGGCCAACTAAAATTCTGGTAAAAGCCGAAACCAGTTTGGCTCAATGGATAGAGCGTTGGCTTGGGAACTGGGAGGTCCTGGGTTCGATTCCTGTCAGGGGCATGTGCCTTGGTTGCGGGCATATCCCCAGTGGGGGGTGTGCAGGAGGCATCTGATCGATGACTCTCTCTCATTGATGTTTCTAACTCTCTATCTCTCTCCCTTCCTCTCTGTACAAAATCAATAAAATATATTTTTAAAAAAAAATAAAATAAAATTCTGGTAAGAGTTGATGTTGCCATGGTCTGCAGGTAGGATTCTTCAGGGGACGTCGAAGTGTTTTCTCGTAAGGCCTTCACCTGATTGGGCGAGGCTCACTCACATCTTGGAGGGCAATCTGCTTTACTCACAGCATACTGATTTAAATGTTTATTTCATCCAAGAAATACCTTCAGAGCAGTATCTATGTAGATTTGTGTTTAATGACGCAATGGGATACTCTAGCTCAGCCAGGTGAACACATAACGCTAACCATCACAGATACCAAAGCTCAGGAAATAGGCCGGGCCAGCTGCACACACTTGTGTCATTTCACAGTTCTGGCTTACTGTGCTTCCTGGTTCATAGGTCAACACTCAAGGACAGAGCCAAACCAACCGGGCAAGGTGGGAATGTGTCTGCAAAAATGAATGGTCAAGCCAGGTGTCACTCAGTGGTTGAGCCTCAACCTATGAACCTGGAGGTGTGGGCTGGATTCCCAATAGGGGTTGTGCAGGAGGTGGGCCATCAATGATTCTCATTATTGATGTTTCTCTCTCTCCCTCTTTGAAATCAATGAAACATATATGTATATATTCATATATATGCATATACATATATACACACATCCCATTAATAAAAGCACAATATGCTAATTAGACCGGGTGTACTTCCAGAAAAGCTGGTGTGGGCAGGAGGGGGTTGGCCTACTCTTGCACGAATTTCGTGTATCGGGCCTGTAGTACATGTATATTTATTTATTATTATTATTTTTAATATATTTTATTGATTTTTTTACAGAGAGGAAGGGAGAGGGAGAGAGAGCCAGAAACATCGATAAGAGAGAATCATCCATCAGCTGCCTCCTGCACATGTGCCCACAACCAAGGCACATGCCCTTGACCAGAATGGAACCTGGGACCCTTCAGTCCACAGGCCGACGCTCTATCCACTGCGCCAAACCGGTTTTAGCTCCATGTATATTTAAATGAATGGCTAGTGAGACAAACCCCATGCCTCTGTACTAGGGCAGGTGAGGACTTCCCTGCAAGTCTTGGAGAGCAAGGCCGCAGGAGGGGACCCATGGGTGCACTGAGACAGCCTTTGAAAGCCCACCTTGAGACTACACTTCCCAGGTCCCCCAGGAAAGTCACTTCACCTGCTGAGAGGGTCACCTGGGGGGCAGGTGCACTGAAGGCTGAGCGCCCACCGGACCAGAGGCGTGCCAGCGTCTGTGGCTGGAACCAGCGTCTGTGGCCGGAACCGGGGACAGATGGAGCCCAGGCCAGGCCAGTTGTCGGGCAGAGACAGCCGGCGACAACTGCACCAGCTGCCGCGGCCAAGAGCACACGTCCGCACCCGCCGCGCGGCCGGGGCTCGCGCCCACCGGGAGGCGGCGGGGGCTGCACACAAAGGGGGCGCGCGCAGGCCGAGCGGGCTCGGTGCCGGGCGCCCGTGCGGCCCATCTGCAATGGCCTCTGAGGGCAGCGCGTGTCGGCCCGGACCCAGCTGGGACGGGAGCGCCAAGTGGGGCCAGTACCGCTTTTCCCCACGGTCCCGCCCACCGAGGCCCGCTCCTCTGATCGGCCCGGGCCGCGGGAGAGCGCGCGGAGGGGGCGTGGCGCGCGCCCAGGCCACGCCTCCGCTGCATAGTCATGAGGCGGGAAGCTCGGCTGGCTGGGGGCGGGGCCTGGCTCGCGCGCCAAGCGGGGGCGGGGCCTTCCGCAGCCCGCCCCCGCCTCACTCTCCACCCCCGGAAGGCAGGCCCCGCCCCGTGCCGCTGCGGCGCAGGGACGGGGCGGGGCCCGAGCCTGGGTGGCCCCGCCCCCTATCTGAATATTGATGCGGCGCGCGTCGGCGTCGCCCTCCTCCCATTGAGCGAGGCTGTGTCGCGTGGCCTAGCGTCGGCGTGACGGTTGGACGCGGGCGCGGCACTGCGGGTCCCGATTGCTGCAGCCGCTTGTCAGTGTGATGAAGATTGGCACCCAGGTAAGCTGTCACTCAACCGCTCCGCCACCGCCGCCGCTCCGCCGCCCCGTCCCTATCAATCACGCTGGCCCGCCGGCGCCGCAGCCGCCACCCCATCGCCACCGCCTGGGTCTCCCTGGGCCGCAGCCGCCCGGGAGGGCCGCGCCGGACCCGCCGCCCGGGGCAGGGGGCGGGGAGGGGGTGCTTGTGGGGGAGGGGAGCCAAGGACTCGGGGAGGGGCGTTATCCGCCGGGCGGCCGCGGGGGCGCGCCCACCTTGTTTCTCAGGGTGGGTGTACGGACGCGGAAATTTCTGGAAGCCGCCGCCGCCGCGGCCGCCGCCGCTCGGGGCCCGTTGTGAGGCGCGCGCCCTTAACCGTTCCTCACGGAGCGCGGCGCGCGCCCGGGCGGGGGCGGGGCGGGGTGGGGGGCGCGCGGGCGCCGGCGGGGCGGGGCCGGCGTGAGGGGCGCGGGGGCGCGCGGGGGCGGGGCCGGCGTGAGGGCGGCGCGGCCCCGCGGTTGGTGCGGCGGCCGCGGGGGGTGCTCCGCGGGGCGGGAGGCGGGAAGATGGCGGGGGGCGGCCGCCGGAGGGGCGCACCCTGGCCGCCCCCGTGCGCCTCTCAGGCGGTGCGCGTCCGGCCGGCCCTGCCCGGGATCAGTGGGGGGTTGGGAGGGAGGCGAGACCGGGGGTGCGGGCCTGAGGGAGCCGGCTGCAGCCCGGCGGGGTGCAGGGCTGCGGGCCTCGGGCCGGGGTTCCCGTTTCTGGTGTTGGTTACGAAGGTGTCGCTTATAATAAATGGCCAACTGCAATAGTGCGTGACGTGTCCAACTTGGTCAGGCGCTCGCCGGAATTGCACATTCTCTTTTTATTTTTTTTTAATTAAGGTATTATCTGTGTACATATCTTACCATTGCCCTCTCCCCGCCCATACATGCCCTCCCTCCCCAGAGTTTTGCGTCCATTGGTTGTACTTATATGCATGCATACAAGTCTTTCGGTTGATCTCTTATCTCCCCCAGACCTCCCTCCCCTCCCCGCTGTAATGTGACAGTCTGTCTGTTGCTTTACTATTTCTGTATCTTTTTGGTCATCAGTTTATAATGTTTTTTATTATCCATAAATGAGTGAGGTCATGTGGTGTTTCTCTTTCATTGACTGGTTTATTTCACTCGGCATGTTTAGAAGCCGCGAGTCACAGCAGAAAAATTAGGAAAGTGGAGCCCGCTTGAGTGCATCCTGGGGCTCTGGGAATGCCCCGGCTGCCCTGCGACCCCAGTTAGGGTCCCCGCCTTGGGGTGTGACCCCTCAGAGCCCCGAGGCGCTGCTGGCGTGGGGGTCGTGGCTGAGGACAGAAGGCAGACGGGAGTGGGAGTGAGGGGGTGCCCTTAAGCAGATGTGCGTTTGGTGAGTTTGATCGCAGCCTTGCAACCATCCAGGGTGTATCTGACATGTCAGGTATAATTCAATTTCATAATTTAGATTGTAAGAGTTCGCTTTCTATAAAGGCTACTGTGTTTGTTTGTTTTTCCTTAGTAAGTGAGCACCTTCCACTTTAGGGTAAACGAAACCTTCAGCTTTAATTGGGTGTAACTATGATTTTTTCCTTTTCTTAATTTTAAACATTTTATTGATTTTTTACAGAGAGGAAGAGAGAGCGATAGAGAGTTAGAAACATCGATGAGAATCATCGATCAGCTGCCTCTTGCACGCCCCCTACTGGGGCTGTGCCCGCAACCAAGGTACATGCCCTTGACCGGAATCGAACCTGGGAACCTTCAGTCCGAAGGCCAACGCTCTCTCTGTCCACTGAGCCAAACTATGATTTTTTTCTGACATCGAAAAAGGAATGATGTTTACATAATGCATCATGTTGAAATGCATTACATCAGATGTTACACAGTACACGCTAGATGTTACAAAGGAAGAACTGAAGTCAAGTTTGCAGGTAGTTGTTGGTGATGCACTCGGATCTGGCACATGGACCTGGAAGGTGGCGGACTGCTCATCACCTGCCTTTCATCACTTTCCTCCTCACCGACTGCATCATCCGCTTACAGGATTTGATTGGCTGCCCAGCGCGCCCTGGAGCGGTGCTCACTGCCCCTGCGCTCTTGCCCAGCAACAAAATGTGCCTCCTACTTTAGAGACTTGGAAAGGGCATCCGGGTTGGTGAAACTGGCCTGAAACAGGACTTGACAGATGAGGTTCGTGCTTGTGATTTAAGTGTCAGCAGGCTGTTAACGATGCTGAGTGCAAACATCTTGTTGGGTCCTGTCCTCTAGTTTACATCTCTTCACATCTGTGTCAGAGTGTTGTAACTTTAGAGAAGTACTTCATGAGCAGTAACATTCTCCTTAGAACTTTCATTTTTGTTGCAAATTAAGCATTTTGAAACGGTTTAAAAGAAAACCCTGAAACTGCTGCTGATGCAAAGCATCTGCCCTTGGGAGCCTTTCCTGCGTTCTCTGACAGTGAAAGCAGGACAGGTTCAGTGAGGGAAGCCCCCTTACAGATGGAGACTGCCCTTACAAATCTAATTGAGTTTTACAAAGGGTATCTTCTAGGTTTTCAGAGCTTCTCCTAGGTCTGCTGTTTCTTAAAATTAACCAGCCTAAAATAATATGCCAAAGTGGCATATTTGGCATCCCAAACTCTGTTCTTCTTCAATATAGGACATGGAAATACAGTGTAGAAAAAATTTTGAACTGGAAATCTTTAGAATAAACATTCCCGTTTTCAACGGGCCGCTGGGCTCTCTGTAAAGACGATGTAGAACAGCGATCTTCAGCCTTCTCTTCTCATGGTACACTAATTACTAAAATTCTGCGGCACACCAAAAATATGCTTTTGCCAATCTGCCAAAAAATAATTGGCTTAACTTTGACTCATTCACTCCAGACAGCTATTTTCTTAGCTGTTGTCATTTTTTATTTGACAATTTAAGGCAGGGGTCTGCAACCTTTAAGACATAAAGAGCCACTTGGACCCGTTTCTGAAGGAAAAAAAAAAACCTGGGAGCCGCAAAACCATTGCGACATTTAAAACAAATATAACACTGCATATATTGTTTCTTACCTTAATGCTATATACCGGATCGTGCAGTTAGCTGTCAATCTGAAGAAAAAAAGGACTTTTTCACTTAACAATATAAAATATATTTTTGCAAATTAATAGCTAATTAAAATATTTAATTTACCTGGTTAATGGGATTTTTCTCCTGAACCTCAGTGCACAGTGTCAGCACATCAGGGCTGTAAGATGTTACCTTCATTTTCACACAGGCTTGCAAGTTGTCGGAGCCGCAGTAAAGCTTCAAAAGAGCCGCATGCGGCTCTGGAGCTGTAGGTTGCTGACACCTGATCTAAGGTGAAAGGGGTCAGTGTCCATGACTAGTCAGGTATCGCATGTTTTAAAAATTCTTGTGGCGCACTGTTGAAAAAAATTACTGTTTTAGATAAAATAGGATCAAGAAGAGAACCCATTATTGCTGAAATAAAGTTATCAAAATATCGAACCAAACTGGTGATGAAATTCCTCAGGGCCCTTCATTAGCTGAATTAGTAACAGACTGGGCACAGGCGGTAGTAATTCCTTTGCAGTGGTGAGAAGTAACTGACAAATTGGGATTTTGTAAGCAACTCTAATGCTTTGTGAAGATATTTGTGGTTTCTGCTGGAAAGCCAAGATTTAAATTTTTTTTTTTAATGATTTCAGAGGGAAAGGGCGAGGGAGAGAGAGAAACATCAAGGATGAGAGAAGCATTGATCAGCTGCCTCCTGCACACCCACACTGGGGATTGAGCCAGCAACCCAGGCCTGTGCCCTGACGGAATCGAACCATGACCTCCTGGTTCATAGGTTGACACTCAACCACGGAGCCAAACCACCTGGGCTGGAACTCCAGGATTTAATATCTACTCTCATAATTGAGCGAGTACTAAATCTCAGCCAGAGATTATTGCAAATAAAGATATTTTTTTCCTCAATCAAGTTCACAGACACCAAGTTCAGAACTTCTGCACCAGAACTCACCTTGCCCTCAGCCCATCTGTTAGTAGGAATGTGTGTGTGCCCGGTTTTTCTTCCTAAAATGATTGTACTGATGGCAATGGGGATGAGAAATAAAAACAGTTCAAATAAGGGAACTCAGGCTGGGGCCATAGAGGGTGAGGGTGAGAGAAGCTGCAAGAGCCACATGGGGAGCCAGCAATGGTACTATCTTAGACGTTGCGACAGACCACACACAGCTGTGATAAATTAGCCTTCTATTTTGTACAAGCTGTGTAAGAAGACACTGGTGGGGAGGAAAATCATCCTCTACCCTTCAAGTTCTGGCTGGACTAATAATCAAATTAAGACAGATTAGTAGGAGAAAAGACAAATTAAAGTTTAGTAACATGTATACGCTGGAGAGACCTAGGAACACTGAGTAACTTACCAAATTGTGGGAGCCATCATCTTAAATACCACCTTCAGCTAGTGACAAAAGATGACATTGGGGTGGAGAGTCTTTATGGGAGGTTACCAGGCAAAATGCAGAAAACCAGCCTAAGGTTTTTCTGCAGATTTAAGTCCCTGCCTTCTCTGACTGAAAGCAGGACAGGTACAGTGAGGGAAACCCCCTTACGGATGGAGGTGACCCTTACAAATCTAATTGAGTTTTACAAAGGATAAATTCTCCTAGGTTTTCAGAGCTTCTGCTAGGTCTGCTGTTTCTTAAAATTAACCAGCTTAAAATAATCAATATGCCAAAGTGGCATATTTGGCATCCCAAACTCTGTTCTCCTTCAATATAGGACATGGAAATACAGCGTAGAAAAAAATTTGAACTGGAAATCTTTAGAATAAACATTCAAGCAATGACTGACATGATGGAAAGGCCTGGTTGCAAAGGTTGTCAAATGAGGTTACTGCATCTGCCATCCTGTCCTGCACACCAGAGTGTGAGCAGTGTCCTGCCAGCCACCAGGTGCCACAGGCAGGCATCTTTGGCAGGCCTCTAGCCCAGTAAAGCCATGTGAGGTGAGGCTATGGGCATGTTTACTGGAAGTGCTGCTTTTCTTGTTTGCCACCTGTGGCTGACACAGAATGACTGGCCATTTAGTCAGGTCTCGGGATGGCAGGGAGCAGGCTAACTTCAAGTCCAGGAGACTGTGGTCCAACAAGGATAAGGAAAGTCAGAATCCAGCGGGATTGCAGGCATCACCATAGTGCTGGGCCTTGGGGCCAGTTTTGGGTCTTGGCAGAGTCTGGCTGCCCACATGGGGTCTTGGCCATCCCTCTCTGTTGGACTCTAACTCTCCACTGTCTGTTCCTGCACACTGTCAATTGCATGTTCTCCACCCCCTTTTAGTTTGGGCCCAACTCTGCCGCCTCATCCTCTTCCTCTCCCTCCACCCCACCTAGGAGCTGCCTGGTCCTGTCGCCAGGAACGGATGGACTCCTGCCATCTACACAGCTGCCCCCTTTCAGCAGGGTCTGGGGCTGGGTCACTCAGAAGGGACTGTGGATTGATAGGTATTGTGTGATTGCAGTTTCCAAAACAGTTCATTATTTTTTGCAAAAATAATGCCTCAATGAAACCTTGCTAATCTTTCAATATATGTTATATTTTGTCTAAAACATTTTATCAAGATTTGTACTTTTTGTGTTAAAAAACTAGGAATTTAATTTTGTATTTGTCTAAATTCAGTTGTGTGTGTGTGTGTGTGTGTGTGTGTGTGTATATATATATATTTATATATATATATATATATGTGGGTGTGTGTGTTAAAGTTTTATTTCAGCAGAATTTCCTGCAGCATAAGTGGAAATAAGCCTCTAGAGCAGCAGTAAACCATGGCACTGTTAACATTTGGGATCAGAAATGTCTGTGTGGAGGAGGTTGGTCCCTTCATTATAAGATTTTAGCAGCATTCTTGGTCCCTACATACTAGAAGCTAGTGGGACCCTAGCCCCAGTTGTAATAATAAAAATGGCTTCTGATATTGCCCAGTGCCCTCTGGGGGAGAAAAGTCTCACCTGGATAAGAACTACTGATCTAGAACAACATTTCCCAAAATGTATTGTGTAGAACCCAAGTTTAGTTGGATATGCATACATTTTTATGTATTAATCAGTTAATCTATTTTGTGTTGTGTTTTTAGCCATCATTATTAAAAAAATATATATATATATTTTATTGATTTTTTACAGAGAGGAAGGGAGAGGAATAGAGAGCTAGAAACGTCGATGAGAGAGAAACATCGACCAGCTGCCTCCTGCACACCCCCCACTGGGGATGTGCCCGCAACCAATGTACATGCCCTTGACCGGAATCGAACCCGGGACCCTTCAGTCCGCAGACCGACGCTCTACCACTGAGCCAAACCGGTTTCGGCGCCATCATTATTATATACTAGAGGCCCAGTGCATATATTTGTGTACTGGTGGGGTCCCTCAGCCTGATCTGCGCCCTCTCAAATCTGGGACCCCTCAGGGGATGTTGGACTGCCAGTTTCTGCCCAATCCCTGCAGGCCAGGCCAAGGGACCCTACCGGTGCACAAATCCATGCACTGGACCTTAGTATGCATGTAAGATCTTTGGTTAAACTCTTCCCGCCCTTCCCCCTTTCCTCAGATTCTTCAGTCTGTCCCATGTTTCCCTGTCTGTGCATTGAGCATCTGCCCCCTGGTGGTCAGTGCATCTCATAGCTACTGGTCTAACAGTCGAACGGTCACTTAGGCTTTTATATATATGTATTTATATGTTTACATAATATAGGTAAGTACGTTTTTTATTTTAAAAATTTAAGAACTCTTCACAATTTAATGGTTCTATTTTTTTTCTGATTATTTTATGTCCATGCTTAATGTGGCAGAGCCTTTTGAGTATCTCGTTTTTTTTATATTTTCTGTGTGTATTTTAGCCTCTTCTGGCCTAACAAGCTTAGTCAGATCCCAGGGGACCTAAGTGATACTTCCCCAAGCCTTGTTTGAACAATAAAGTGATTGCTTGGCAAATGCTTTCCTCAGAATGTGTTATTGGCTGAGCCCTCACTGGAATGGGGGATGTGAATGAAGCCAGGATAGAAGAGAGGGGACAGGTGGATGACAGCTCACTGAACTGTAGTGATGGACAGTTGATTGTCCTAAAAGGTATCTTGGAAAAATCTCTCTCTCTCTCTCTTTTTTTTTTTTTTTGTATAGAATTTTACAGTTTTCTTGGATTCCTTGACAGCTTTCTTTATTAATAATATTAGCAGGTTTAGTTTAGAAAAGTATCATCAATTAAATATTCTGACAAAATATTAGCAGCCACAAAGAAGATGTCAAGATGTCGGTTGCAAATGTCTCTTGACTCTTGCTGTGTCCCCAGTCCTTTCCTGGCTCCTTAACTATCTCTCTTCCAGACATGCAAGCCAAAGTTACCGTAGACTTCCTTGCATTACTGTTAGTGGGGTTGATTGTGCTCTTCTGTCGTTTAACAGCCTTGGAGAGCAGCCGGGGAGTTGCCCTGCTGAGAAGGAAAGTGGCTGGGTGTGGTAGCTCCGAGCTTTCCTGCATTGGGCCTGTCTGTAGATTAAATGATTTGATGTCCCAAAACTGAGTTAGAGAGCAAATTAAAAAAAAAAAAAAAAAAGTGTTGATTTCAGAGAGAGGGAAACATTGATCAGCTACCTCCAAACCAGACATGTGCCCTGGCCTGGAATCTAACGGGTGACTTCCTGGTGCATGGGATGATGCTCAACCAACTGAGCCACACTGGCCAGGCTAGAGAGTACATTTTTGATGGATAAAATAAGTTATAAAATGTCTCTTTGGACAGATATATTTTAGGCCATGAGTTGGCAAATTGTAGGCCTCTGGGCCAAGTGCCACTAGAGCCGACGTAAAGGAAAAAGAATGTACAGTAGAAACAGTACGTTGCCCACAAAGCCTAAAATACTAATTAGCTGGCTCTTTACAGAAAAGTGTGCTGACCCCTCAGCCATTTCAGCTGAAACAAATTAGTATCGGTCTGGATAAATGGAATCAAACAGCCTAAGTCTGTTGGGGAAAATATGACTAATAAAGGGTAAGACAAGATATTGTCCCTCAGTAGACTATCTTGCTGTGATTGGTATGTAATGACATCCGTGTAAAAATAGGGCCTAGGTACAATAAATAGCTGTTAAGTCATAATTAGAATAATAAAGGAATTCATGTGAATAACTATTGAAAGCTAAATCTAGAAATCTTTGCTTTTTTACCAGTTCTCATTGCTTCTTTGTTTTTCCTTTTGCTGGCATTTGAGCCCTGAGAAACTCTGCTTTGCTGAAGTCACTATACAGAGCTTAATTCTTTCTTATGGGTACCACCTGGTCCAGAAGCAGTTCTGAAACCCAAATACCATCGGGAAAGCAAGGATGCCTCTGTGTGCCGCACTCCCTGTGCTCTGGGGCTGAGGAGCACCGTGGGACTAGGCTGCGGGAGAGCAGACTCTAGCTGGGCTGGCAGGTACTGGGCCCTGTGGGTCAGAGGTCAGGAAAAGGGGCAGGGTTATAGTAGGACGGCCACACTGGTCTTTGGCTTATTAGGGCGTCTTTCTAGAAGCCACTCCCTTCTCCTCCCACTTTTTCTTTGTCTTCATCTCTCTTTTTTTTTTAAAGAATACATTTTATTGATCTTTTTACAGAGAGGAAGGGAGAGAGTTAGAAACATCAATGAGAGAGAAACACCGATCAGCTGCCTCCTGCACCCCCCACTGGGGATGTGCCCTCAACCAAGGTACATGCCCTTGACTGGAATCGAATCCAGGACTTTTCAGTCTGCAGGCCAATGCTTTAACCACTGAGCCAAACTGGTTTCGACCATATCTCTTTTAAAAGTGACAATTATAGTGCAGAAAATAAAGATGAGCCTGGAGTGTCTTGTTTTTACCTGAAAGCAAGAAAGTTACCAAGAATTACTAGGGTGTATTAAAGGCTCTAGGAGGTAACTGAAGTTGCTTGCATTGGCCAAAGATGGGCTAATTTTGGGGAAATATATATATATATATATATATATATATATATATATATATATATATATATATGTAAATATATATTTATATATATGTATACACACACTTTTTAAAATTTAATTTTTCTTATTTTAATGGATATTTTTCCATTGATTTTTAGAGAGAGTGGAAGGGAGAGGGAGAGACAGAGAGAAATACCGGTGTGAAAGAGACACATCAATTGGTTGCCTCCTGCATGCCCCTGACCAGGGCCAGGAGCCTGCAATCAAGGTATGTGCTCTTGTCTGAAATTGAACCTGGGACCCTTCATTCGCAGGCCAAGGCTCTGTCCACTGAGCAAACTAGCTAGGGCTAATGTACTTATTTTTAAAATGTTCAAACCCATGAGATCATAATGTACTGAAACAGCCTCACTGGTCACTATTGGAGAAGGATAGGGAACTAGCACATTCTGAAAATTGATAAGCAGAGGCAAAGAAGCAGCTCTTAAGAAACCCCATAATTGGGGCTGTAGTGTGGAGAACGGGCTTGGCATGGGAAAGCATGGCCATGGGAGATTGCTCTGAAGGCATTGCTGGGAGTTCAGACAATGGAAGGGTGACAATGGGGGAGCTTGTTTAATTTGTACATCATAGGATCAGGGAGGTATTTCTTTCCTTTTCAGTAACCTGTGTTCGGTGTTTTGGAGGTGCCTACTTCCAGACTTTGTCAGGAAATGCCACTTCTTCACAAGAACACCAGGCTGTTATTTTTTCCTTTGGATTTGTTAGTGTTTGCAGAGCAGAGTTACATGCGTGTGCAGCGTGGTTGTCCTTGCCATGATTGGAAGTCATTCGTGGTGTTTACCTGATGCATTGCCTTTTTCAATTATTCTCTTCAATGGTGTTTCTCATTTTGAAGGACACCATAATTCATAGCTTGAATTGATGAAATTAACATTTGCAGGCATTAAAATTGAACGGAGCCGAAACTGGTTTGGCTCAGTAGATAGAGCGTCAGCCTGCGGACTGAAAGGTCCCAGGTTCGATTCCGGTCAAGGGCATGTACCTTGGTTGCGGGCACATCCCCATTAGGGGGTGTGCAAGAGGCAGCTGATCAATGATTCTCATTGATGTTTCTAGCTCTCTATCCCTCCATCTTCCTCTCTGTAAAAAAAATCAATAATATATATATATATTTTTTAAATTGAATGGGTTGTCAAATACTGTCCCGATTTTCTTACGGGTTCTACAGTTATCTTAGAAATAAAGTTATTGTGTTCTTAGGAATGTGTAGAAGAAATGGGGCTTCAGAGCCAGAGTCTGACCTCACAAAGGTATCTTAGCCTCTGTGTTCTGTAAGATGAGGACAGTGTTACACAGCATCTGCTAGAGTGCTCTGGTTCCTATTAGTGGGAAGCCATTAGTGGCCTAACACAACCATTTTATGGTGCTCATGGGTTTGAGGCCAGGAATTGGAAAGGATGCAGTGGAAATGGCCTGTGCCTGCTCCACAAGGGTTGGGTCCTCAGCTAGCAAGACGCAGAGGCTGGGAGTGGCTTGATGACTGAGGACTGGAGTCTTTTAGAGGCATTTTCTCAAATTTGGAAGTTGATACTGGCTTTCGGCTGAAACCCAAATGCCACTGGAAAAGCAAGGAATGTTCTGAAAATTGATAAGCAGAGGGAAAGAACAACTTTTTATTTTATTTTATAGATCTTATTGATTTTCTTCAAAGATGAAGGGAGAGGGAATAGAGAGCTAGAAACATCGATGAGAGAGAAATATCGACCAGCTGCCTCCTGCACACCACCATCAGGGATGTGTCTGCAACCAAAGTACTGGAATCGAACCTGGGACCCTTCAGTCTGCAGGCAGATGCTCTATCCACGAGCCAAACCGGTTTCAGCAAGAAGCAACTTTTTTTATTCTTTTTAATATATTTTATTGATTTTTTACAGAGAGGAAGAGAGAGGGATAGACAGTTGGAAACATCGATGAGAGAGTCATCGATTAGGTGCCTCCTGCACACCCCCCACTGGGGATGTGCCCGCAACCAATGTACATGCCCTTGACCGGAATCGAAACTGGGACTTTTCAGTCCGCAGACCGACGCTCTACCACTGAGCCAAACCGGTTTCGGCAAGAAGCAACTCTTAAGAAACTGTGACTCTATGATGACTCTACATATGACCTGGGCTTCTTCACAGTATTGGGGTTGGAAATAGGGAAGTGTGCTTTCTCACAGCATTGCGGGGGGGGGGGCTTCCTCACAGCATGGGGCTTAGGGCATCAGCAGTAAGTGTCCAGAGAAGATAGAAGCTGCTTCACACTTACGACCCAGCCCAGGAGTCACACACCTTCGCTTCCACTGCATTCTCGAGGTTCCAACTGAGTCTCTAAGGTCAGCCTTAAAAGTGTCTCATGGAGGTGTTGAATATGAGAAGATATTTCTTCCCTCATTTTCCCTTTCCTCCTCTCACAGCCCCGTTGTGATACTGACAGGACAAAGTGAAGATTAAACAGAACACATTTTCTGTACATTTCTGCATTAACATGGACTATGTATGTAGCTAGCACTGTGACATAGAGCTTTGAGACAGTGTTCTTCCAAAGCTGGAGAGATTTTATCTTGTAAGTGCTTCTGCTTTATCCAGCCCAGGCCACCCAGAGTCAGCGTGCCCATGTTTAAACAGGAGAACACACGACTGACCACAGGTACAGTGTGTTTGAAAAACAGCACCAAAACCCGTTTCACAAGCACTCTGTAGGAATTGAGTTAAGAGAGATTTTTATAAAAGAATCAAATTCTAAAGCTTCCTGCATTTTTGGGGCAATTTTTCTTCAAGCCCTGGCAAATCTAGTGTCTTATTTCTTCTGTCCCAATGGCCTATTTATCTATTGTGTTGTTATATACTTTTATGTTATTTCTGTAGTCTTGTAGGATACTTTAAAATTTGCTATTTCTTAAATCTCTTAAGGGTAATTTAACTATTCATGGATCTTGATTCCACCATATACATTTTAGGATAGGGTTTTTTTGTTTGTTTGTTTCTAAACAATAGGAATTTTTATTGGAATTACAGCTGCAAGATTTATAGATAACTACATGTACCAAGAAAAACCAGTAGACTCTCCATAAACTAAAGGCTCTAGTGAAGTTGACCAGTACAAAGTTAGTCCATACAGATTAGGGGGCACTTTGTATCCAGCAGTCTACCACAAAGTATAATGACAGTGAGATATTTTTGACAGCAGCAGGAAAAACTAACAATGTTTAGGAATTGAACCATGAGCACAGGAGACCTCTGTGGGAGAGGACCCAGGCTCTGGACTAGGGAGACCGGACACCATAGAGGTGTCTCCTGCCCAGATTAACCTATCAGGACTTTTTCGGCATTGGTATAAAGGTGTTTCTGGTTTTGTCTGCCGCTCTATCCCAAGCACTTACAACACAGCCCACATGGAGAAGACCTGCAGTAAATCTTTGTGGACTGGATGATGGGCACAAAGCTAACAAGTCGTGGGCCCTGCCTTTCAGTTGGCAGGCTGCTGTGAGACTTTCTATGCTGCTCCTGGATCTAACCACCGCGCTAGTGACTGATGATGGGTGACTGTAATCGATTTCACTGTTTCTCTGTGGATGACATGTAGGTTCTGTTTCCATTTTTTATTATTATGGATAAAAAACACTAGCGTCTAGTTTTCCTTGCCATGTTTAATGCCCTTTCAAATGAGACTTTTGAGCACAAAAAAGGTAATTTGAGGTTATTTTAAAATCAACATTCATGAAGGCCACAAAGTTACAGGCTTATTCTGTATACCTTTATACCTTTCTGTAGAATTTGCAGGCTTTTTGTTTTCTTTATGAATTTAGTATATTTTAACCGAACTTTGCCCTTTAGGCAGCCTTTGATCAACTCAAGGTGATCCGACTAAATATACCATTTTTAATGATCAGTCCCAGTCATAACATACACAGTTGGAATCATAATTTTAAGTTTAGTGGATTTGATTTTCATTTAAGCACCTTATATATCTGACCAAACATGTAAAACCTTCTCAGGTATGCCTAATAATTTAAAGTTATATTTACAGTGAATCTCATGTTCTCAAACTTTCCAATCCTGTCTACCAGGTGGTGAGCTTCATGGTCAGGGACTTGGTTTTGTTCACTGCTGTAATCCCAGGACCAGTATTTGTATAAATGATAAACTTGTATAGATGAATAAATGTTTGCAATCTTCATTAATTTCTCTCTCATACCTTTTCACTGAAAAAGAAATTATGTCTAAAATCAATAATGCAATTATACATTTTAAGTTAAAATCAAGGCTAAATTTTAAGGTTAATTTGTCACATTTTCTTAACTATTAAAGCACCTTAAATGTCAAATACATAGATTATTATGAACACCAAAATATTAAAATCTAAATCTTTCACAGGGTTTAATGATACCATTAAAGCACTAAGTCATCTCAGACAAGAGCGGGCAGACCACACTGGCCAGAGAGCTGTGGCCGGGAAGAGAGATGAGACCTTGCCAACTTCAGGGCCTTCTTCTGACCTGCGTACTATCCCTTCTTTTCTAGTCTCTATGAGCTTCTGAGCCAGCTGGAACCTTCCCAGATTCATCCATATTGTCTGAGCAGGAAACACGTCACTACCGGATCAGTTTCAGCCAATCGTTTATATCTGGGCTTTTTTGATAAACTTCTCTTATTCCAGTAAGCCTAGACGAGAAAGCTTAAAATACTAAAATGTCATACCGGGCCACTAGTATTATGCTAAAGAAAGATGAATTTTGTTGACCATCATCCTTGGGTCAGTTATTTTCCAGTTGATGATAGGTATCAGATAGTCACTCAGATTCTGTCTTGGGCCTGCTTGAGCCAGCAATCTGAGGGTCTATAGCTGAGCAGATCGACAGAGGCCTTGACCAGAGCTGAATGCCAACTCTTAGATTTGGTCCATATTTCATATTTTTGTCTGCCTTAAAGGTCATAGCCAGAATGCTAGTCTCTGGTTGATTGAAGAAGAATGCGATATTTTTCATGACTGACTGTACATATAGTCACATTATTTTCCAAACTAGTCATGCATTTTGTGAATTCTAGGTCTCTTTCAAAGTTCCAAGTTTTACTTCATCTTTGCTGGCAGTATAGTTGTTTTAAATTTAATAATTGCTAGATAAAAAATATATTATTTTAAAATTGCATATTAGTATTTTTTTTAATTACTAATGAGTTTTACTATTTCTGTACATGAATAGTAGAAAGTTGTGCTTATTTCATTTGTATTAGTCTAGCTGGAACTCTTGAAAGGGTACCGAAGTGACAACTTCAACAAATTATCACTGGGTGAAACTTGTATAAATAATATTCTATGTCTGACCCTTGAACACCGTGTTATTATGAGTACATTGGGTTGGCAATTCTTTGACTTCGATTTTAGAGCCCCAAGTGATGTTAGGAAATTAAGGCACTGTTGTTTGAGTTTGAACATAATAGATACTTACTTTCTGTGTAATGGGGGGGAAGAAATGGGGATTGATTGATTGTTTCTTCAACTCAGGTTAGCTGTTGGTTTTTATGTAATGCCCATTAAAACATATTATGATAAAGCCCGGACTGATTTGGCTCAGTGGATAGAGTATCGGCCTGCAGACTTAAGGGTCCCAGGTTCGATTCTGGTCAAGGGCATGTACCTTGGTTGTGGGCACATCCCCAGTAGGGGGTGTGTAGGAGGCAGCTGACCAATGTTTCTGTCTCATTGATGTTTCTAACTCTATCCCTCTCCCTTCCTCTCTGTAAAAAATCAATAAAATATATATTTTTAAAAGAAAAACATCCTATCTAATAAAGAGGGAATATACAAATTGACCATTATGTCATCACAAAGATGGTGGCACCCATAGCCACAAAATGGTGGTGCCCAGTTCCCTTAGCCCCTCCAGAGTCCCACAGTCCTTTCAGCCCAGCTGTAGGGGGGAAGAAAGGGTGGCAGATGCATAGTGTGGCCGGCCCTGCCCTCAGCCCTCCAGCTGTCCAGGGCCAGCCCGAGGTGCAGGCAAACCTCGGATGTCAACTGCCCAGCTGCCCAGGGCCGCCCGAGGCTCAGGTAACCAGGGCAGGCTGAGGCTTGCACTGCTGGCAGTGGCAACAGCAAAGGTGTGATGGGGGCGTCGCCTTCCCCTGCTTGCTGGGTCGCCTCCCACCCCTGAGGGCTCCCGGACTGTGAGAGGGGACAGGCCAGGCTGAGGGAATTTTCATGCACCGGACCACTAGTATGATGCTAAAGAAAGATGAATTTTGTTGACCATCATCCTTGGGTCAGATGCTTTCAGTTATTTTCCAGTTGATGATAGGTATCAGTTAGTCACTCAGATTCTGTCTTGGGCCTGCCTGAGCCAGCAATCTGAGGGTCTATAGCTGAGCAGATCGACAGAGGCCTTGACCAGAGCTGAATGCCAACTCCGAACCCCAAGAAGTCTGTTGAGATGAGCCCTGTGAATTCTGCTAAGACTTGTTTGCCTGCCATCTTGCAGGCACCAATCGCATTGCTTATATTATATTATATTATATTATATTATATTATATTATAGTGGAATTTGGAAAGGAGTTCCACAAATTACGAGCAACAAATTTGCAAATGGCTCTTCCATGTGGTGGCACTGGTTGTAATGTCTACACACATACACACACACACACACACCCCTACCTGTTGGCAGCGATCTTGAGCAGATGGTGCCATCTGCTGATAACTTCTCTCCAGTTTCTTTGATGTTCTTTAGGAATATTGGTCACCATGGTACTCTGCCTGTGTGTTTACTGGACAATATACTATAGTTATATAGAATTTCCTTTTTTTAAATTCCTCACATGGTGTTTTGTTGTAGAGAGAACACATATTTTCAAAACTTTTGACAGAAATTTCAAAGTTTTCCTTTAGAATAGCTGTACCGGTTTGTATCAGATATTGAAATTTTAAGCAGTTTTGATAGAGGGACTGCAAATCTATATATTTTTAAAATAAAATTCTGACTTCCCCCCAGTATTTATTACAGGCATTTTAAGACACAAAAGGTTAAAAGAGAAGAGTCATCCTCTACCACCTCCACTCAGCAGTTGTTGAGTTTGGCCACAATTTGTATAAGTTGTGTGTGTGCTCTTACTGACCATTTAAAGTAAACTTTGGCCGAAGCCGGTTTGGCTCAATGGATAGAGCGTCGGCTTGGGGACTGAAAGGTCCTGGGTTCGATTCCGGTCAAGGGCATGTACCTTGGTTGCGGGCATATCCCCAGTAGGGGGTGTGCAAGAGGCAGCTGATCGATGACTCTCTCTCATCAATGTTTCTAGCTCTCTCTCTCTCTCTCTCTCTCTCTCTCTCTCTCTCTCTCTCTCCCTTCCTCTCTGTACAAAATCAATAAAATATATTTAAAAATAAAAAAATTAAAAAAAAAATAAAGTAAACTTTGGAGGCCCGGACCGGGTAGTTCAATTGGTTAGAGCGTCAACCCAATACGCAAAGGTTGCAGATTTAATTTCAGGTCAGGAAACATATACAAGAAGCAACCAATGACTGCATAAAATAACAAATCAGTGTTTCTCTCTCTTCCAGCTCTCTCTCTAAACAAAGCCTTCAAAAAACAAAAACTGTAGATACATAACCATACCCCTAAACATCTTAGCCCTGGCTCTTCAAAACAAAGATGTTTCCATTAGCATACAGCATCACCACACCATCTTAACACTCAGTCTCTCATGCTGACTTAAATCAACTTTATTTATTATATATATAAATAAAGTTTATATATGTAATATAAACTTTTCAGACTGAAAGGTGAATTAGCCAACTTCCTAGGATATAGTGGAATTTATTATAAGGTAATTTTCTTATGGGAAGATTAGGGCTGAAGCAGTCAGAGGACCTAGCAGTTTTGTGCAAATTATACAATTCCCACCCCCCCTTTCCCAAGACACCTGTTACTGCACTGTTTTTATAATATAACTCAGGTACTAATGATTGACAAGACAATGGGACAAATAATGCAGTAGCAATAGGAGCCTTCCCTCCTGGTGGTAGACACTGTCACCAGTTTGATATATATTTCGGTAGTCGACCTGGCCATTGCTAACAAAAGTGTTTATGGTTACATTTTAGGGAATGCAGATAATCATTAACTAGAAGGCTTTGATATGCTTATTAAAGACAGGTTGGTCAAAAGCCACAGCATGAAAGGACATGAAAATGAAGATGGTGTTTGTTCACACCTACATCTATGCAATGGATTCTCTCCCCTCCCCCTGTGACACTGCTCAGCCTTTCTGTTCCTTCACCCTCAGCTATATTAACATGGCTGACTTCTCCTCAGTCCTCCTCCTCCCCCCGTGTGAGTGGCATCTCGGTTCACTCTTGCCCTGCTGGCTGCCACTCATTCTGGATTCCCTCTTCTTCCCAGCTTTCTTACATGGCCCACCTCCTCTCTCTTCCTGGGTGTCTCATGCAGTTTGGTGGCTTTACCTACTGCCGTAGGGTCCTGGGGTTGCCTTAACCAAGCCCTACTGACTGGGTGGATAAAACAGGAATGGATTCTCTCAGGGTCCTGGTGGCCAAACCTGAAATCTAGGTGTTGATGGGGCCACACTTCCTCTGAAGGCTCAGGCCTTCTCCCACCTGGTGGCTGTGTGTTCTTGGCTTACAGCAGCATTGCTCCAATCTCTGTCTCCAGTTTACATAGCCTTCCCCTCAGTTATGTCTCAGGTCTTTTTCTCCTTCCTCTTTTTTCAAAATAATTTTTAAAATATGTTTTTTAATTGATTTATTTAGAGAGAGGAAGGGACGGGGGGAAAGAGATAGAAGTATCGATGAGAGAAAAATATTAACTACCTCCTGCATGCCCCCTTACTGGGGATCGAGCCTGCAAAATGGGCATGTGCCCTGACTGGGAATTGAGCAGTGACCTCTTGAAGCATGGGATGACGCTCAACCTACTGAACCACACCGCTGGGCTTCTCCCCCCTCTTAAAGGTTATCAGTCATGGGATCCTGATCCTCCCCTCAAAGCAGGATGATCTTATCTCAAGATCCTTAATCACATCTGTAAAGACCCTGTTCCAGATAAGGTCCTGTTCACAGAGACTGGGGGTTAGGGTGGGTATATCTTGGAGGGCACAGTGTGACCCCCTTTGCACATGTAAACCATACCCTGATGATTACTGAGTTTATATTTCTTGGATTTCTGAGAAGCATCTCACACCTAAAATGTCCTGACTTGCTTTCTCTTCCCAGGCCATAGAACCTGTTCCTCACCATCTGCTCTTTACCGGGACATGCAGCTCTGCTCTGCAAGTTGTTCAGGTGGGAACTTTGGATGCTTCCTTGACCCCGCTTCTACACCCGACCCCAGGCCATCTGCAAACCCTGTGCTCTCAGTCCCCTCAGTCCCCCTTGTCCACATGGCCCCCTGCCTGTCCATGGCAGTACTTCCCCACCCTCCGTGTGTTCCCCAGTCACGTAGCCTGCCCTTCACAGTCAGAGGGACCCTCCTCAGACATAAGTCTGCTCAGACCCTCTCAGGAACACCAGTCTTCACCACGGCCCATGAGTCTGTGTGAACTGGTTCCATGTCTCCCACTCCCTTAGCTTCACTCCTCCTTCACCACTCTGCTCGGGCAAATAGCTGACCCATGTTTCTCCCAGGCATTATCAGTAACTCTGCCCCCCAGTCATTCTCTCTCCCCGCCTGGTTTTCTTCCTCTCAGCATCTTCGGACACTTTACCTGTGTGTTGCCAGGAAAACAAACCATGATTCGCATCTCCGTGTTACAGACAGATGTTAGAAGAGTGCCAGCTCAGCTCCCTGAGCACACCTTTGTCATTCCAGGCTGAGCTCCAGTCTCCCTGTCTCAGCAGCCCCGATCAAGTCCTTGAGGTCTCAGTACTAGTATCTTCTCAGAGAGCCTGCCCTGTCCCACGTCCGGGAGCCCCTGCACCCATCTCTGTTCTGACACCCTGTGTGCTGCCTGGCCTTCCTCGTGACCTTGTCTGCCAGGAAAGCAGGGCCTCCCTAGAACAGTGTCCTTCCTGCATGTTTAGACATTCACTAATGAATGAGTAAATCCAAATGACTGGAAAGTATGTTAGCAAGTCAGGCCCTGTGTAAGAATAAATGTGACGTCCCAGTAAGTGGGGTGATGCTGAGTAGGGTTTGGCATAAGGACAGGTTTTGTTTTTTTTTCTCTTCATATAAAAATATGTATTTATGTATTTAAAAAATTACATGGATGTTGTGGAGTAGGGAGGGCAAAACTGCACTGCAATTGTTAACTGATGCTTTTCTGCTTTTATTTTCCAGATACCATTTGCTTTTGACTCAAGATGATTTGATGTCTTATAATAAAGTTATTAACCATGATGGCTACACAGACATTAAGCATAGACAGTTATCAAGATGGGCAACAAGTGAGAGCTTAAGTTTTTATTCTGTGTTTTAATTATAGTCAGTCGACTTGGTACTAAAATACAAGCAATGCTTTGCATATTAATAGTTCAACTTCCATGAGATTGCAGGTTCAATTTTAATATATTATTCATTTAATATAGGTTAAATTATTTTTTAAATAATACCAAGATTGCTAGTAATTTTGACTCCCCTAAATCATACTTTCTTGGGCATTTGTCTTTTTTTTTTTTTTTTTTTTTTTTAATAGAGCCACAGTCACTCCCTGGCCCAGCTACCATGCCCCCAAAAAGCTACAGCCTCAGCCCTCTCCACATCTGCTCTTTGCCTGGAAGTGAAAAAAAGTCAAATTCCAAATCTTATCTCTGTTCCCCTATTCACTGTACTGACCAGGCAAAGGGCCTGCGCTGAGCTGGATGTGCGTGGAGTAGGTTTCCTCTGCCTCCTCTTTCTGTGCAGTCAGTGTACGAACACAGCCTGGGGCCCTGGCCTGCTAGCTCAGTTGGTTAGAGTGTCGTCCTGATATCCCAAGGTTGCAGGTTCGACCTTGGTTCAGGGCACATACAAGAAGCAACCAATGAGTACATAAATAGTGGAACAGCAAAATTGATATTTCTCTCCCTTCTTCTCTCTAAAAGATAAAAAATAAAAAGAGCACGTACACCTGAAACCGGTTTGGCTCAGTGGATAGAGCATCGGCCTGCAGACTGAAAGGTCCCAAGTTCGATTCCTTGGTTGTGGGCACATCCCAGTAGGGGGTGTGCAAGAGGCAGCTGATCGATGATTCTCTCTCATCGACGTTTCTAACTCTCTCTCTCTCTCTTTCTCGCTATAAAAAAAATCAAAATATATATAAAAAAAACAACAACATACAGTCTGTGGTAAGCACCAGAGGCCTAGGAATTTGCCATTTTTATGTCAGTGTTAGCAGGGCCAGTGATGAACCTGCAACCCAGGTACTTGCCCTTGACTGGGAATCAAACCTGTGACCCTTCAGTGTGTGGGCTGGCACTCTAACCACTGGACCACCAGCCAAGGCGTGGGTGTGGTTTCTTCTTTTAAATATACACTGAGTGGACAGATTATTATGATCTCTGAATGCATAAAAATCTGGCCACTCAGTATATATATATATATACACCGAGCCTCATATATATATTAGCCCAGTGCATGAATTCATGCTTGGGTGGGTCCCAGCCAGCCTGGCCAGGGGGAAGGGACATGGCGGTTGGCTGGCCTGCCTGCTGGTCAAACACCTGATTGAGGGGACAGTTTACATATTAGCCTTTTATTATATGGGATATACACTGAGTGGCCAGATTATTTTGTGTTCAGAGGTCATAATATGGCCACTCAGCGTATACAGGCAGTCCCCGGGTTACATCGGACTTGACTTACGTTGTTTCATGGTTATATCGCCATCTCCCATTTATTTATTTAAAAAAAAAAAAAGTTCTGTCATTTCAGTGTATGTATATATGTGCTTTATGTTTTTTATTATTTACCACAAGTAAAGGTCAGTAATTGTTATCTTTCTTTTAATTTTTTTTTACTATTTCACTTCATTGCTGCTGTGCATGTGCTCCATTTGGGTGATGTAGGTGCTTATGTAGGTGGGTTCTGACTTTAATGAAAATCGAGTTACATTGCGCCCTAGGAACAGCTCTCTGATGTAACCCAAGGACTGTATTGATTTCAGAGAGGAAGGGAGAGTGAGAGAGAGATAGAAACATCAACGATGAGAAAGAACCATTAATTCGCTACTTCTTACCGGCATGTGCCCTGACCAGGAACCGAATTGTGACCTCCTTATTTATAGGTAGGCACTCAACCACTGAGCCACACTGGCTGAAATGTGGGTGGCTTCTTGACAGCCCTCCCACTATCTGTAAGTTGTACCTTTACTGAAGCTACCCTGGTGTTTTATGCTCTGACCTGGAGGAATTGGGAAAGAGGGTGCTTACTGAGTCCTGTGCAGCCTCTCCTGGGACACCTGAAGTTTGGGGAATGCTCTGTGCACTTCCAGAGGGGCCATTCCCTCTTCTTCTCAGGAGCTTGGGAGCCGATTTCCATGGGAGACATTCAGCTCTGTCTTTTTTTTTTTTTTTTTAATATATTGATTTTTTTTACAGAGAGGAAGGGAGAGAGATAGAGAGCTAGAAACGTTGATGAGAGAGAAACATCGACCAGCTGCCTCCTGCACACCCCCCACCAGGGATGTGCCTGCAACCAATGTACATGCACTTGACTGGAATCGAACCTGAGACCTTTCAGTCCGCAGAACGACGCTCTACCACTGAGCCAAACCAGTCTCGGCCATTCAGCTCTGTCTTTGCTTCCCACCTACCTCAGAGTCAGGAGGCAGGAACAGAATGCCCATGCCAGGAGCTCTCCTTGAAGATTTATTTGTTTGTTTGTTTTTGTTAATCCTCACACCTGAGGATATTTTTTTCATTGATATTTAGAGTGAGAAGAAGGAAAGGGGAGAGTCAGAGAAACATTTATGTGAGAGAGAGAGAGAGACACATCAGTTGGTTGCCTCCTGCACACACCCCGACCAGAGACGGAACCTGCAACCGAGGTACATGCCCTTGACCAGAATCGAACTCGGGTCACTGCAGTCCATGGGCTGATGTTCTATCCACTGAACCAAACCAGTTAGGGCCTCCTAGAGCAGTAGTCACCAACCTTTCGGACCTCATGGACCACAGATTGGCGACCACTGTTCTAGAGGAATTTAGTGAATATGACCAATCGATCAAATCTGGGTAGGGTCAACTCACCATAGGAAGTCACAGCCCCCCACCCCCATAGGTGAGGCTCCATGTGGGCTTCTGGTGGGCGGTTATGACCTGAGTCTGGCCCCCAGCCTTGCTGATTCATTTCTTTTCCTTGGTGACCAGTTTTGCCCCACTTCTGGTGTAGTTGCCGTTGCTTTTGCAGGTTTTAAAATCTTTTTAAGTCGCCGAAACCGGTTTGGCTCAATGGATAGAGCGTTGGCTTGGGGACTGAAGGGACCCGGGTTCGATTCCGGTCAAGGGCATGTACCTTGGTTGCGGGCATATCCCCAGTAGGGGGTGTGCAAGAGGCAGCTGGTCGATGACTCTCTCTCATCGATGTTTCTAACTCTCTATCTCTCTCTCCCTTCCTCTCTATAAAAAATCAATAAAATATATTTTTTTAAAAAAATAAATAAAATCTTTTTAAGTGCTTTTGCTTCCTATAGGAATTGAGGTAGAGAATTCTGTTTCAGCCTGCTCTTTTCACATGTAAGTCCTTTGATATTTCCAAGTGACTAATCTAGTGATGTCTCCTCTCTCCTTGCTGAGGCCTGGGCTTATCACCCCCTTCCTCATTGCCTGGCACTCAGATTCCAGGTCTCCTGCAACCCCCCCTGGTGCACTCACCTCTGCCTTCTTTACTCCTGGGCACCTCTCTGCCTGTGGCCCTGGCTCTTCCCTTCCCTTTTCCTCCCACCTCCCTCAGCAGCAGCGTGGTGAGCTCCTGCCTTTTCTGCGGTCTTTGCCTGCATCGCACCTTTCTGCGAAGACTCTCCTGCCTGCCCTCGTTACTTACCTCTGCAGCATTCTCTGATCGTCTCTCCTTCCAGCAATGATCACCTTCTGACATATGCTGTTAAATGATAGCCTTCTGTGCTTACCCTGTCTTCTTCCCTGTCTGTGCCCTGAGGCAGCGAGTATGCAGTGCAGTGCCAGGCACAGTGGGGAGGGAGTGGGGAGGTAAAGGGGAGTGAACCCCTTGATTTTAATAGCCAAGCCAGTGGTTGGCAAACTCGTTAATCAGCAGAGCCAAATATCAACAGTACAACGATTGAAATTTCTTTTGAGAGCCAAATCTTTTAAACTTCTACTAACACCTCTTCTTCAAAATAGACTTGTCCCGGCTGTGGCATTTTGTGGAGGAGCCACACTCAAGGGGCCAAAGAGCCGCATGTGGCTCTCGAACCGCAGTTTGCCAACCACGGAGCTAAGCACTTCCCTATGACACAGAAAACTCTTTGAAAAAATTGTTTTGGGTTTTTTTTAGAGAGAGGAAGGGAGAGACAGACATTGATCTGTTCCACCCATTTATGCACTCATTGGTTGATTCTTATATGTGCCCTGATTGGGGATCCAGCCTTAGCTTATTAGAATGACACTCTTAGCTAACTGAGCTTCCTGGCCACGGCGAGAACATAGGCACTTATTATTCAGTATACATATGCCAAATTTACTTAACCGTTCCCGTGAGGTTGAACGTTGATTCTTTCACAGTCATTAAAAAAGAAACCTTGAAATAGATCTCTTAAGGCTTTTTTATAATACTGTCAGATTTCCCCCCAACAAAGACTGAGTGGGCATTAGTTCATTGCTTTAGTGTTTTGTTTTATTTTTTTAAGAGAGAATGACAATTTCCCAGGTATACTGTGCCATTTAAGGCATGGATTGTCACTCTGGACTGTTGGAGAGCCTGGATCTCAGGACTGCTTCCTTAGCCACAGCCCCTGGGTGTCAGGGAGGGATCATGGTGGGTTCTCCCGTCTCTTGGGAATGAGTCCCCACCCTGGTGCACCCAGCATGTGCTTCCTTGAGGGCAGAGGCATGGCAGCTAGGGCTGCGCAGGGGGGCGGCAATCTGCTCATGGATAATTACAAGTTTACTGCGGCAGTTCTGTTTTATATTTTTTGTAAACTGAATTCTTTATGTTTAAGAATTTAAATACTTTTTACCTAATTTACAAACAACATCACTAGTTTAAAGCAATTTAAATTTTTAAAAAAATATTTTACTGATTTTTCACAGAGAGGAAGGGAGAGGGATAGAGAGCTAGAAACATCGATGAGAGAGAAACATCGACCAGCTGCCTCCTGCACATCCCCCACCAGGGATGTGCCCGCAACCAATATACATGCCCTTGACCTGAATTGAACCTGGGACCCTTCAGTCCGCAGACTGATGCTCTATCCCTGAGCCAAACCAGTTTCGGCTAAATGATAATATCTTAAAAACTTCCTCTTATATTTGATACTATTTCTTTAAACACAGCTGGTTTTTATTTCCTAAATAGAGTGACTTTTTAAAAGAATTATAGTTTATGTATTCCTGAAGTTTAAGCATAGATAGGGGAGAATTTCAGGCCTGGCAGAGATGTGTAGCATATTGGATATGAGTTGTTTTTATGACGAGAGAAGCTTGGACAATTTTGTTTTCTCTTACTGCAGTATTATCCAGACAGTAAGGTTGCATATGGACCAATTCCCTTTAGTAATGTCTGGTTATTATGATTTTGAAAATCATAAGCATTTCACATATATCAATCCTTTTTATTTTTAAGTTATTTGGAAATTTGACCTTTGGCCTTTTTTATTTTTTTATTTTATTTTTTATTATTTTGGGTTGTGTGTTTTTTTAAACATTCCATTAGAAAGGAGTTTGTGGGTGGTATTTATATTGTCGCCAATCACACAGCTGGCACTTACCCTTCCCATTGCATTCCTGTTAGAACACTTAATAGCAGTTTGTTTCTTGTTTAGTAACAAAAAGTATCCTCTTCCCTTCACAGATACAAGTAGTAACAGAGTTAAAAACGGAGCAAGATCCCAACTGCTCTGAACCTGATGTGGAAGGAGTGAGCCCACCCCCTGTGGGGTCCCAGACACCGATGGATGCAGACAAGCAGGCCATTTATAGGTAGCGAAGAGATGTGAAGCACGTGGGTTTAAGAGGAATAACGAGGGTAGAACACCTTGTTAAAGGGAACGTTAGAGCTATTATATTAGCTAGGCAGAGTAAGATATGATGTGGTAACTACTGGGGTGAAGATTTTTTCAGATTAAGATATTATTTCTAATATATTTCTTTTAAAAAGTTTTGTAACATAAATCACATTTTAGTTCACCTTGTGAAAAATAATATTCAGGCCCAGATGATTTTACTGAAGAATTCTACCAACCTTATGAGAAAAAAGCAGCATGTCTACACAATCTTATCCAGAAAATAGAAGAAGAAGACTACTTCCCAATTCATTTTACAAACTGAGCAACACTCTGGTACCATAACAATCCCAAAAAATTCACAGACGAGTATGCCTCATGAATTTGGACATAAAATCATCAATAAAATAGTAGGAAATTGAATCCAGCCACAAAAATAATAGAATAATATATAATGACCAAGTGGAGTTTATGCCAGGAATGCAAGACTAGTTCACTGTTCAAAGATCAACCAATGAGATTCACAGTGTGATCATATCAAGTGATGCAGGAAAGCATTGAACAAAATCAAGAGCTAATTATTATTTAAAACTGTCAGCAAAGGGGAACTTTCTTAACCTGATGAAGGGCAACTACGAAACCCCATAGCTCACATCAGACTTGATGGTGAAAGATTAAATACTTTCCCCTAAGATTGGCAATGAGAGATGTCCACCCTAACTCTTTTCATTCAACACTGTAATAAAAGTCCTAGCCAGGGCAATAAGACAAGAAAAAGATTAAAAGGAAGAAAAAAAAAACTTGCTCAATACACAAATGACATGATTATCGACAAAAAATTCCAGCATCTACCAAAAGACTTCCAGGTACATAGTTAATTTAATAAGGTAACAGGTTACATGTGCAACACACTAACACCAACCCTATTTCTATACCTGTAACATACAAATGGAAACAGAAAACAAAAAGAGAGTACATTTATCAGAATTCAAAAAAACTTAGGTATAAATCACCTGTAAAATGTTGATACAAGCAAATCAAAGACAGCCTAATAAATGGCAGGGCATACCATATTTATGGATTCAAAGATTCAATATAATACAGATGTCTGTTCTCCTAAAATCAGGCTATAGACTTAATACAATTCCAATTAAGTTTTATCAGGATATTTTTGTGCATATAGACAAGTTCATTCTATATTTTATATAGAAGTCAGAAGAACTAGATCAACTAAAATTTGAAAAAGAATAAAGGAGGAATCAAATCTATTTGATCTTAAGATTTGCTATCATGTTACAGTAATTAAGACATTGTGATATTTGTGAAGGGATATATACACATAGATCAATGCCACAGAGAGAATTCAGAAATAAATCTACACAAATATGATTTGATCTTTAGCTAAGGTGTGAAAACAATTCAATAAGAGAAAAGGTAGACTTTTGGACAGATGGTGTTAGAACAATAGGATATCTATATTCAGAAAAGATCCTTGACCTACTTTGACATCTTATACAAAAAGTTACTCAAAATGGACTATCGACCTAAATGTAAATTTTAAAACTGTAAAATTGGTACATCCATATAATGGATATTATTTGGCCATAAAGAAGGAATGAGGTACTGATACCTGTTACAGCATCAATAAATCTTGAAAACATGCTAAATGAAAGATGCCAGACACAAAAGATCTCATATATATATATATATATATATATATATATATATATATATATATATATATGGCTAATATGCAAATTGTCCTCTTGGGAGACTGGGAGTTTAACCACTGTCTATGATATGCACTGACCACCAGGGGCCAGTGCCAAATGAAGGAAGGCCCGGCCAGCAGCCAGAAGGCCCTGATTGGCGCTGATCACCAGCCAAGCCTAGGGACCCTACCCATGTATGAATCTTGTGCACCGGGCCTCTAGTATTGTATGAAATGTCTAGAATTGGCAAATCTATAGAGACAAACAGATTAGTGGTGGCCTAGGGATGGGACTTAGGGGTAAAATAATGTAAACTGCTAATGGCTACAGAGTTTCTTTGGGGGGATGATGAAAATGTTCTAAAATTGATTGTGATGGTTGCACAACTTTGTGAATGTACTAAAAACCGTTGAATTGTAAACTTTGAAGAGATAAATTACATATTACATCAATTATATTTCAATGAAGTTGATATGTCAAATAATGTGTACATATGTACATACCAAACATTCTCATGCCCTATGTAGAGTGTACATTTTTTTCTTTTTCCCCCAGGCATCCACTCTTTCCATTATTAGCTTTGTTGTTTGAAAAATGTGAGCAATCCACGCAGGGCTCAGAAGGTACCACTTCTGCCAGTTTTGATATGGACATTGAAAATTTTGTAAGGAAGCAAGAGAAGGAAGGAAAACCCTTTTTTTGTGAAGATCCAGAAACTGACAATTTAGTGAGTAAATTAATGTGGCTTTTTTTATTTCTTCCAAATTTAAAGTCTGTTCAATAAATTTTAAACTTCCAGTTAAAACGTTAGACTCTTTGTAGTTCTGCTAAAGGGGAGAATTGCACAATTCATGAGATAACGTGTGTGTGTGTGTGACTTGAATGTCTCCCAGTCTTCTCTCGTTACCCTTTCCTCTTAGCAAATAAGCTGGCGCAGCCTCCATCTTATTATAGATGGGCCAGGGGATTCAGTTCTCTCTTAAACGTTTGAAAGGTTCATCCGGGTTGACATGCTCACCTGCCTTGCTTCTCAGGCTGCATGTCAATGCTCAACTTCAGTCCTTGACTTTTCCTTGACCATGGGCACATGACTCTATTCTCCAAGACAGCTCTGTCTTGATGCTCACACTGATTTGTGGTGGATGACAAAGTTAATCAAGACTTGGAGCCCAGCACTGAGCAGGGACAGGCTCCGAGGCCCCTCATGACCTGAAGCCAATCTGTCTCATATAAATGCCCTCCTCCTAGGTCCAGTGTTCTAAAACCCAGGGTTCTCTGCTTTCTGAAGGAAATGGAGAATTCTTTGGCGTTAATACACTGCTGCACCCCAGGGGAGCGGTGCCATTCAGTACTGTGGACACTGACAGCTGTGTCTGGGGTCCTCACTGGATTTCTGTTGAAGCCTGCTATGCTAGCTCCCAGATCAAAACCTTTGCCAGGCTCTGGTCAGCAGAAAGCGTCTTTGGAAATCTTTTTCCTGAATAAACTGCCCAGGTCTTCATTGCCGCTGTTTAAATTTCTCATTACATTTTTAACCATTATTGCCCAATAATAGATTTTAAGGTGAGTTGTCTGACTTTGAGTCTGTCTCTTCATCTTTTAAATGGAACTGACAGTGCCTGCCCTTTTGGATTTAGGACCAGGGACTCTCTCTGCCTCTGGTCTGTCATACAGCAGTGAGGGGCAGAAGTGGCCACAGTGGCCCCAGGCTGGCAGGGACCAAGGCTCTCCTGACTGGTGTTAGGGCACAGGGCCTGGCAGAGCTGGATGCTTGGTATTCCTCATTATTGACTCACTGGCTGATTGGTTCCTCCACAAGTACTGTGAATTACTACCCAAGGCCACAGGAGAAGGAGCTGAGGCGGGTGCTGTTGATGGTAATGGTTTCATCTGCTGCTGTGGGACAGAGTGTAGTGAATTAATCCAAAATCATAAACTTAGAAAAATCATAAGAGAAAATCTTTAGGATCTAGGGCTAGGCAAAGAGTTCTTAGCCTTGACACCAAAAGCACGATCCATAGAAAGCAGAGATGGTAAGTTGAACATTATTAAACTTAAAGAATCACCTATGAGATGGGTCCAGATCCATCCTAGTGTGTAGATGAAGCAGGAACAGAGTGAGGATTGGCAACTTGCTTGTAGGGCCTGAGGCAGAGGCGAAGCTGGCTGAGGTCTGGTTGGTCCTGGCACTGAACTCGCTGAGGTTGCACTGCATTGTCCGTCTTCCTGCATACCAGAGGGAGCAGGGGTCTGGTGCTGGGGCGATTTGTCATTTTGCACAATATCTGATGTAATTCCACTTCTGTCACTGGCAGTACAGATGGCAATGGCTGTGCAGGGTTCAGGCTAATAACCGAGAGTTGTTATGTGATGGTGATTATAACGGAATGTCATGCTGCCTTTTCCCTGTCTGAAAGTCTTCATTTTCTCTGCTTTTAGATGGTCAAAGCAATCCAGGTTTTGCGTATTCATCTTCTTGAGCTGGAGAAGGTTAATGAACTCTGCAAAGATTTCTGCAGTCGATACATTGCTTGTCTGAAAACGAAAATGAACAGTGAAACTCTCTTAAGTGGAGAACCTGGAAGCCCGTACTCCCCGGTCCAGTCCCAGGTATTTACAAAAAGGTCCTGCCCTGCTTCCTGGTTGCTGTAACGTCTACAAAGATGAACTGTGCTGATCCTGAGAACACCAGCCCTTTCTTGTCTATATCTACATAAAAAAAAAAAAAAAAAAAAAGTTACTAAGATTTTGATAGGAATTGGATTAAACCTGTATGTTGTTTTGGGGAGAATTGACATCTTTAGTATGTTAACTCTTTCAGCTCACACACATGATGTGTCTCCCCATTCATTTATTCTTTCTATGATTTCATTCATTAGTTCTCAACATAGGAGTCCTGCCCATGTGTTTTTAGAATTACACTTCAGTATTTTTGTGTTTTTTTGTGTGTGTTTTGTTTTGTTTTTTGAGCAATTGTAAATGGTATATTTTTTTAACTTTTGTCATGTTAGTTTATAGAAATGCAGTTGGTTTTTATTTTTTATTTAAAAAATATATTTTATTGATTTTTTTACAGAGAGGAAGAGAGAGGGATAGAGAGTTAGAAATATCGATGAGAGAGAATCATCAATCAGCTGCCTCTTGCACAACCCCCATTGGAGATGTGCCTGCAACCAAGGTGCATGCCCTTAACCGGAATCGAACCTGGGACTTTTCAGTCCACAGGCTGATGCTTTATCCACTGAAGCAAACCGGTTTCGGCTTGCAGTTGGTTTTTAAATGACTATCTTGTACCCTATGGCCTTGCTGAACCCACTTAACTAGTTATAACAGTCCTTTATATAGAGTCATTAGGACTTTCTGCCTATTTAGTCATGTCATCTGCAAATAGGGACAGTTTTGATTCTTCCTTTGTGATCTTTATCCTTTTTACTTCCTTTTCTTGCTTTATTGCATTAGCTAGAACATCTAGTACTATCCTGAATAGGATTAGTGAGAACAGGCATCCTTTGCTTGTTTCCAATCTTATGGAAAAAGTGGTTAGCCTTTCACTATTAATTTTTATTTTCATGGTAGTTTTTCCCCCTAGATTCTCTTTATCAAATTGAGGAAGTTCTCCAGCTATTTTTCTGAGAGTTTTTATTACATTGAATTTTTTCTTTTTTTTTCTTTTTTTTTTAATTTTATTTATTTTATTGATTTTTTACAGAGAGGAAGAGAGAGGGATAGAGAGTTAGAAACATCAATCAGAGAGAATCATTGATCTGCTGCATCTTGCACACCCCCTACTGAGGATGTGCCGCAACCAATGTACATGCCCTTGAAGGGAATCGAACCTGGGACCTTTCAGTCCGCAGGCCGACGCTCTATCCACTGAGCCAAACCGGTTTCGGCACATTGAATTTTTTCAAATGCATGGATTGATATGATTATTTGATTTTTCTTCTTTAGCCTGTTAATATGGTAGGTTACATCGAGTCTTTTAATGTTGAGCAATCCTTGTATTCCTGGAATAAACTGCATTGGTCATGGTGTGTAATTCTTTTTATATGGATTTCCGAATTGTCTTCTAATTGCTAATATTTTGTTAAGCATTTTTGTGTCTATATTGAGGGATATTGACCTGTAGTTATCTTTTTGGTGCAGTCTTCATTTATGTTTGGCATTAGGATAATACAAGCTTCAGAAAATGAATTGGAGAGTGTTTCCTTCTCTTCTGTTTTTTTAGGGAGGGGTTGGAATTTGTATTAATTTTTCTCTAAATGTTTGATAGAATTCTTCAGTGATCCTACCTGGACCTGGAGATTTATTTTTTTGGAGGTTTTTAAATTACAAATTTAGTTTCCTTAATAGCTGTAGGGCTATTCAAATTATCTAGTTCATATTGGATTTTGTCTACTATGTCAAGTTTATATGTTGAGTTCATGGTATTTCTTTTTCTCCTTTTAATGTTTGATATCCCCTGTTTCATTTCTGATATTGATAATTTGCCTTTTTTTCTGTTTGGAGTCACTCCCGGGCCCACATAGCTTCCTATCACCCCGACCTCAGCACAGGGCACATCTGAGGCCTGCCTCCCTGTGTGCCCAATCTGGGTGCCTGCATGTAACAGACCTCATGCTAGATGCCAGGTATCAGGATCCTCTCCCTTGTGAACCACAAACCCAGCCATCAGCCGTGGGTAAATTCACCCATTTGGATCTAATGTCAGATCATTCGAATCTCTGACAAGATGTTTATAAATGTTTACAAGGAGTGTGCTGTGGGCCAGGCCTGGGCCCAGTACTCCAAACTCAGTGCGCACACAGGAGGCAGGACTCATGTGCACTGTGCTGAGGTCGGGGTGATGGAAGCTGTGTGGGCCCGGGAGTGACTCCCCATCACCACCCAGAGCCTCCCCAGCCTGGGGGATAATCTTCTGAAAGCGCTCATACATCCAAGGAGGCACTGGTTCTTGGAAAACGAAGTCTGCACCAAATTGAATGGGAAAGTTGTGTGATAAGATTAGGTAATTTTGTCTCCTAGTCACATCTCCAAGACTGTTAAGGAGTGGTTACAATGCAGTGAGATGAAAGATAATCTTTAGAAGCCAAATTGAAACTAATATCTTAGTATTGATCATCACATTTAATATTCAGTCAGACTTCCCTCTCCTGGTTTCCAGCTATGTAGAACCTGCTTCATGGAAGGCTTGTCATCTGATTGTGCCCTTTGCCTCAAGCATCTCCTTTATTAATAATGCCATTCATCATAAACTTGTTAGGAAGTTTTAATTATGGGTGTTCCGTTTTCTAATAATCCCTTCTTGTGTATTTCCGACTTACAGCAGATTCAAAGTGCCATCACAGGCACTCTCAGCCCCCAAGGAATTGTGGTGCCTGCATCCGCGCTGCAACAGGGGAATGTAACTATGGCAACAGTGGCAGGTATGGTGATGGAATAAAGGACACCTTTTCCTTAGCTTTTGCAGAAAAAGTCCTTCATAGTAGAATGGAGACTTGCATAAACATAATTTTAAATTAATGCCAGTTCCCTAATAGGAGTCCCATAATCTAGGCTTCTTGAATGCTTGTTTCTTTTTAATTCTCAGTGACAAATACTTTATACAAATTGTTTCCCTACCAAAAAATGTTGGGAAGAAAGGTTTTGTATAGGAATTGAAACTTTATAGCAAAAACTAATTGTAATTCTCAAATAACTGTTTTTAAATGTGCTCTTAGCAGCACCTGAAAAATCTTATGTGTGTCATTAATTGATGACAAGCAAATAAAAATGCAGTCTTAGTCTTGATCTAATTTATATGATAAAAACCATCACAGGGGTCCCAGGTTCGATTCTGGTCAAGGGCACATGCCTGGGTTGTGGACTCAATCCACAGTGTGAGGAGTGCAGGAGGCAGCCCATCAATGATTCTCATCATTGATGTTTCTCTCTCTCTCCCTCTTCTTTCCTCTCTGAAATCAATATATATATATAAATATATATATATATAAATATATATATATATATATATATATATATATATATTTTTAATCATAATAGGAAGAGGACAGATTCTCCAGTTCCCTGTTGCACCTAGAATATTACAAATACAAGACCATCATGAAAATATAAGAAGGGGAAGCAATTTACACTAAAATCCCCAAGTAATAGCACAAAAGGAAACCTCCACAGCAAAATAAAGCACATTTGACCAAAAAAAGAAACATAATAAAAATACTTGTCACCTGAAACCTTTGGCCAAGACCTTTGATACGTTCTAATTGTGGGGAAAGTGGAAAACAGGGGCAAGCAAAAGGAAGGAAGTGCAGACCCCTGACCCAGCCGTGCCCTGTGCACTGTCTGTGAGGACAGTAGGGATGCCCGTCAGCACAGTGTCACCTGGGCACTGCTTGTGCAGTGAGTTCACTTCGGTCATTCACAGTGACAAGTCAGCTAGCAAAGTATCAATCATTTGAAAGATGTAAAAAGCTCATCAAACTACAGATTTTATTCTTTTCATAGTATAGTAAGAAGATTGGTTTTAAACCATTGAGACATAAATTTAATTTTTCTTCTTCCTTTTTGAGGTGGCACAGTTTATCAGCCTGTTACAGTCGTCACGCCTCAAGGCCAAGTAGTGACACAGGCGTTGTCACCTGGGACAATCAGGATCCAGAACTCCCAGGTGTGTGAGCCATCCCTGTGGCGGGGAGGGGAGGATCGGGAGGGGGAGGAAGAGCTGCACCGAGTGGAAGTGCAGGTGGAGCGGGCTGGAGCCATTCTCTCTGGGTGAAGATAACTTCTCTCATTCGCTCTCATGCAGCAGCCTCCAGTTAATCTGAATGTCAGTATTTTGTTTCTTTTTTACTCTTCAGATCTATCATTGTAAAAAAGTTGCAAAGTTCAGAAAAGTCTAAGGAAGCAGGAAAAAAATTATCTGTTATCTCTTCCCTTAAGCAACCACTGTAGACCAGCTTAATGCTGGATTGTGTAGTTGTCTCTGCACCAGGAGATTTGAAGCTATGTGGACGTGCTCCCCCTCTAGTTTCCAGGTCACAGCAGGACCGCAGGCAGGTTTTTGAGACCATGCCCAGCTGCCCACGCCTCCAGCATGAGAGGATTGGCTGGGTTTGGGGCCTGTGTGTTCTGAAAAACTGTTCTTGGCCTTTCTGCTAAGCCAAAGCATGGCTTCAGGGTGTCCGGGGCACTTGCTTAATGTGGTGAGAAATCTGAAAGAGGGCTCCCCTTTTTCCTCTGTACACTGCCCACTGGGAGCGCTACTTCAAGAAGGCTGGTCTGCTGCTCCTTTCGTGGCCCACCAGCTCCCAGAGCACAGAGCACTTTTAGGGCAGAAGTAACAGCTGGAAATGCAGTGACATGCCAATACCTTGGGATGGTCCTACCTACCCTCTCTGTATCTTTGGTAAGATGAGACTGAATTTGGTGGTCTTCCAGACCCCTCTAAGTTCTGGACACACTCACACACTAATACACTTTTACATTTAGCTGGGTTTAAATAAGAAAATGTTTCTGTTACCTGTTCTTACTTAAGAGCATTGATTCCCTCTTTATGTTAGGTGCTTGTCTTTGGCCTGTGCAGATATTTTCTACATTCTTAATCATTGTGAGGCCCCCTCTTGGGGATGTGGGTGTTTTTGAGGGGGCTAGAGTGTGTGTGAGCCAGCACAGCTAGTCTGGAGTTCCTATCTTTGAATTCATGGAAGGTTTCGTTGTGTAGTCACGCTGGGGCTGGTCATGGCTGAGTGGTTGTGAGGCTTCAAGAGACTAGGTGACTTCCCAGTAAGCAGAGGGGTGAGGGTGAGAGAGGAGCGAGGCCTACCCACCTTGGCACTGGGTCCTCGGCCGTCCTGTAGTTTTCCACTTACAATAGCTGTAAGCATAGAGCAGGGCCTGGTTTGAATGTTGGCCTAGTATTAAAGTGAACTGTTTTTGCTCTGGCCAGCATGGCTCCATTGGTTGGGCATTATCCCTTGCACTGAAAGGTTGCCAATTCGATTCCGGGTGAAGATAGGTTGTGGACTTGAACCCCAGTTGGAGGGGTGGGGGTCTGCAGGAGGCAACCTATCAATGTTTTGTTCTAACATCCATGTTTCTCTTCCTTCCTCTCTCTAAAAATCAGTAAAAATGTTTTTTAAAAAATAAAGTGAGCTATTCTTAGAGGAAAACTTTTAAAAATCAAATACCTCACTTATATGCTAGAGGTTCATTTGACCTGCTGTTTGAGAAGGAAGTTTCCTAATTAACTGAATTTTCTTACAAAAATTTCTACTTTAAATAGCAAACATAAGTTTGGATTATTTCAGTAGAACACCTTGTCATGTTCAATGTGACATCACACCCCAGATCCCTTTGGCAGATCCCCAGTGAGGTCCCTCCCTGCTTCTGCCTGTGTGCTGCCCCTGCTCTGGTCCACAGTGGCCACTGTGCCCACTGTGCCCTTGGCCTTACCTGTCCTGTCCTCCCTGTTGTTATTGCTCCCAATGTGGCCGGCAGGAAAGCCAGAGAAAAGGGCTGCTCAGGTTCCTAACAGAATAGACCTGATAGAGGTCTCGGTGGGGTGTTCTTTGAATAAAACCTGCATGTTATATGTATGATTCTGTTAGGCTGATCTGAGCTATTTTTTCCTTCTTTTTTGGCCAAGGGTTGGGCTCTTGTGCTTTAAATCATTAGAGTGGGCAATTTGTCAGCAAGTGCTTTTGTGCTGTGTCAGAAAATCTCAGGGTTGGTTTGTCTAGAGAATTGGTATTATCACAACTCCTGTTGTTACTCTGGTGGTGGCATTAACCAGGTGGAGCTCAGCAGCACAGCAGAGTGGTGGCAGCCCTGGATGTGCCTGTGCCATCCTGTCCCTCCCCCCCAGGACAGGTCCCTGCCCACTGTGGGAAAGGATTGTGGGCACATGGCAGAAGGCGGAGTGAGAATTTAGCCCAGCATCACTCAGCTCCGTGGAAAGAATCAGCACTGGTGGGGAAGTGGGCAGGGTTCGGATTCTCACTTCCTACTGCATTCCTAGGAAAAGGTATTTTATTATACTTCTAATACAAACCCACTTAAAAACATTTTTTGAGAGGAGTAGAGAAACCAAGATGGCAGCACAGGTAAACACCTAAATTGCTGCCTCACACAACAATTTCTCAAAACTACAACTAAAAGACAAAACTGACATCATCCAGAAACACAGGAAGGCTGGCTGAGTGGGAATTGTACAACTAGAAGGAAAGAGAAAAGCACACTGAGACTCACAGGAGCTGCAGAAGGCAGAAGTATGGAGGCATGCACGTGGAGGGGGCTGGAAACTGAGTATGCAACTGGCTCTCTCAATCAGGAGGGAGACAAAAGATCCCGAATGCTCTGAGTTCCAGTTCCAGTGAGACTCTGGGATCGCAGACTCATTCAAGGAGAAACTGGACTGTCTGGCAGCAGGCAAAACTCGATGGCGGCATTCTCTCAGAAGTACTTGCAGCGATTACTGTGAGAGATTAAGACAGGTGGGCCTCTTAGGGCAGAACTGACAGGAAGCCATTGCTATTGGCCCCATCCCGAGAATCTGCCCCATCCAAGCTGAGTGCAGAGGCTTTTGCAAGTCTTATCTCATAAGGTGTCTCTAGCACAGAAATTCTCCCACTGCAGACACAACTGATCCTCACAGCCAATTGGCCTAGAGCTCAATTCCTCTCAGTACTACCAACAGCAATCAAGGCTTACCTACAACAAGACTATGCACACAGCCCACAAAGGGGTGCACCAACCACTGTTAAGGTGCACTTACCTCCTCAGGTAATTGGGGAGGTTGTGCCACTGGGCCCAATAGGTCACCTAGCACTCAAAGCCACTTTATCAATACAGGGAAGCAGCCAAAATGCAGAGACAAAGAAACAGGTCACAAATGAAAGAAATGGAGGAAAGCAAATGACTGGATATAGAGTTTAAAACCACGGTTATAAGGTTACTCAAGAATCTTCTAGAAAAGGCCAAGAAATTTAGTGAGACCCTCAAGGATATGAAAAAGAACCAACTAGAAATTAAGCATACACTGACTGAAATAAAGAATAATATACAGAGATCCAACAGCAGACTAGAGGATCCCAAGAATCAAGTCAAAGATTTGAAATACAAAGAAACAAAAAATACTCAACCGGAAAAGGAAAAAGAAAAAAGGGTCCAAAAATATGAAGATAGTGTAAGGAGCCTCTGGGACAACTTCAAGCATACTAACATCCAAATTATGGGGGTGCCAGAAGAGGGAGACCTAGATACTGAAAACCTATTAGAAGATATAATGACAGAAAACTTCTCCCACATGGTGAAAGAAATAGACTTACAAGGCCAGAAAGTGCACAGAACCCCAAGCAAAAGGAATCCAAAGAGGACCACACCAAGACACATCATAATTAAAATGCCAAGAGCTAAAGACAAAGAATATTAAAAGCAGCAAGAGAAAAACAGTTAGTTACCTACAAGGGAGCACTCATACAATTGTCAGCTGATTTCTCAACAAAAACTATGCAGGCCAGACGGGAGTGGCAAGAAATATCCAAAGTGATGAATAGCAAGAACCTACAACCAAGATTAACCAGCAAAGCTAGCAATCAGAATTGAAGGTCAGATAAAGAGCTCCACAGATAAGAAAAAGCTAAAGGAGTTCATCAGCAAACCAGTATTATATGAAATGCTGAAGGGTATTCTTTAAGAAGAGGAAAAAGAAGAAAAAGATAAAGATAAAAATTATGAACAGCAGAGTGACAAAAAATACATATCTATCAACAAGTGAATCTAAAAATCGAGTGAATAAAAAATCTGACAAATATAATAGAATCAGGGGCATATAAAGGGAGTGGACTGACAATTCTCGGGGGAAGTTGGTGGATGTGGGGGGTGTTGGAAGAGACTGGACAAAAATTGTACACCTATGGATGAGGACAGTGGGGGGCATGGTAAGGGCAGAGTAAGGGGAGCTATGGTGCGGGGGGAAGAGGAACAATTATAATAATCTGAACAATAAAGATTTATTAAAAGCATTTTTTGAGAAAAGGAGAAGTAACAAAGAGGTGAGATTTTGTTGATGTTTCTCTTTTTCCCTTCTCCTTTGCCTAGCAGTCTTATTTCTACTACCATAGTCAAGTTGCCATGTCATAGGTCAGTGTCCAGTGTGCTGAAATTTCTGAATTGAAGCACGAGAAGCAGCAGAGATGCCCCTGGTGTGTCCACGCTGAGGACCTAGTAAACCGTGCAGTTGACTCTTGAACAGCCTGGGTTTATACTTATGCGCAGGCGATAGGAGGACCTGCACAGTTCAAACCCGCGTTGTTCAAGGGTCCCGGGCATCTGTTTTCTTCCCTGGTGCCAGCAGTGACCACTGTGACACCATCTCTGCAGGCAGCTGGGAGAGAGAGGCTGAGCCTGGGAAACGCCTGGCCTCAGCAGGGCCTGGTAACATCGTCTTTTCTCAGGTTTGCAGGAGACATTCATCTAAGAACTGCCGGTTCACACTTTCCTGTTGAAACGCAATGACAGGAAGTGCTGTGTGCTTTCCTCAGGATTGGGGAAGCTGTGTTCCTGGAGGCTGGGGAGGCCCTTCTGAGGAGGCCTTCACCACAGCCATCGCTTTGTGATCTCTGTTGCACTTTGTGTGTTGCTGTTTGCTTCCCTGTCCAATCTCAGTGGTTGCTTTAAATCTTGGATGTTATCACATCCATTCCTGGAAGAAGCAAGATGAGAACAGGTGTTGCATGAGAGACATAGGCTCACCTGTCCGCAGGTGAACGACTCAGGGGCCTTCTCAGCATCCATCCCATCTGCCTCACCAGACGAGGGGCCGCTGCATAGCTGAGGCACTAGTGTAAATAGTTGTAAGACAGAGGGAACCAAAGCCCGAACAGGGTTCCAGTGTATGTGCCTCTATTGTGAGTCCCATATCTCTAAGATCCTTGGGTATTTTCTGCATCAGAAAAGGTGAGATACTTGGGAGTGACATAATTTTCTCTGCTCTCTAACGCTATCTTTCCATGTTTAAAAGCTTCAGTTACAGTTAAACCAAGATTTGAGCATCTTGCATCAAGACGATGGCTCATCCAAGAACAAGAGGGGCGTTCTGCCAAAGCATGCCACCAGTGTGATGCGCTCCTGGCTCTTTCAGCACATAGGGGTAAGACCACGGACCTCGCGGACAGTGACAGCCTCCCCCCGGGCTTCTTTCTGGCTTGTTTTCTAGAAAAAAGTTGCCTGTACATGCTAGTAGGCCTGGTTTTTAATATCTGTATTTTGTTAAGGTCCATGTGGGTTGAGTGTGGAACAGAAGGGAGAGTTACCAAAAAATGGAGCACATCACTTCAAGAAACTTACATAAATGGCCGAAACCGGTTTGGCTCAGTGGTAGAGCGTCAGTCTGCCGGCTGAAAGGTCCCGGGTTCGATTCCGGTCAAGGGCATGTACCTTGGTTGCAGGTATATCCCCAGTGGGGGGTGTGCAAGAGGCAGCTGATCGATGACTCTCTCTCATCGATGTTTCTAACTCTCTCTATCCCTCTCCCTTCCTCTCTGTAAAAAATCAATAAAATATATTAAAAAAAAAAAAAGAAACTTACATAAATGAGGATGAAAAGAGAATCGGTTCAGCTCATACTAGTCTTATGCGTGTTAGAGAAGCTACTCGTGAAGGGTGACAGGGTGGGTGAGGTTAATTAGAGAATGGGCAGAGAAAAGATGCATTTGGACAAAACCTTGGTATAGAGCAGTGATTTCTATGTTGGATTTTTAAGGGAGGTGCACTAAGAAACCCCAAGATAGAGCTGGATAGTTGAGCATGTGAGCAGAGTGGTCAGCAGATGGCTTGTTGAACTTGAGATACAGTTGGGCCAGCAGGCAGCACCCACCATCCCATTCTGTCTGAGCCCCTGGCTTCTGTGAAGACGCCTTGTCTTAGGAAGCTCACACTGTGGGTTTAATGGGACAAGCTCACTCATTACTAGATTGAGCCTCAGTCCTCACACCACCGACCTCAGGGAAGGCCAGAGACCCAGAACAGCTTTCAGAAATGACTCCCAGGGTAGTGGCCAGAGTCAGACTGACCAGGACAGCTGTCAGGAGCAGGTGGGAACAGAGGAAGTAGATGCTCTTCCCTGCTGAGCCATAGCCGTGTTCAGGCAGGAGAAGAGCCAGCAGGGGTGCTGGGCAGACGGAAGGAAAGGAGGCCGGCCCAGCAGCCTCATGAAGAAGCTTTCAGACCAGGCACCTCCATCCGCGGTCAGTGCTTTCGGGGTACAGTGGCCGCCTGCTCCTTGAGCCGCCCTGGCCCCAGGTTGTCCCTAAGAGCTGGGCTGGCCCGGGGATCTGCCTCTCCACTCCACCGCAGTTGTCACCTGCTCCTGTCTTCAGCTGATGGCCACGTCCTCACTTTCCCATCCTTTGTCGCTGTCCTGGAGCTATTGCTGTCAGTGGTGGTGTCTTACAGGCCCGCGTCTCCTCATGCCCTTCCTCTTCCTTCACCCTGTCGCAGGCCTGAGGGTCCCTTGGCACCTGTCTCCATTTTCACTCCGATTGTGAGCCCCAAGACCAACATGCAGCTCTCAGTCATCTCTTTCCCACCTTGGTTTGTCCCTTGTCACTGTTTCGTGCCCCCCTTTTTCTGGCATTGGGCTCCATCCCCGAGGGCCAGGAGCCTGATAGCTGTGATGTCACTGAACAGTCCTGGGGGACAGGGAGATCCCTCCTTTTCCTGAGGGGAAACGTTGAAGGATCTGAGACTGCCCCTCCCTGAGCACCAGGCCCCAGCTTTTCCCTTCTCCGGTGTCCGCTCTCTGTTAGGCTATTGCCACCAGCCGGACATGACAGCTGGTGTCAGGGGAAGGAACAGGGTGACCATGTCTAGAAATATGTCCTAAAAAATGCACAAGAAAATTAAATACTTTTACATTTTATCTGAAAAAGAATAGACATTTTAAAATATATTGTGATTTTTATAACCAATAAATATAACTTGATTGGCTTTCCTGTTAAGCTTCCTTTAATAATTTCTAAAACAATAACCCTACTCAGATATTCAGTTAAAATGCCACATTTTTCCTCCTATGAAGTATTTTCTATCTCTGCTTGCCTGCCTTTTTTTTTTTTTTTTTTTTTTTAATATTGTGCTATCCTTATAGTTTTTCTAGTACTCCAGGACAGCATTTATCACTGGTGTTTGTTTTCTGGTTTGTACACTTTTAAAAAATGTTTTTAAAAATTCATTTCAAAGAGGAAGGGAGAGGGAGTGATAGAAGCATCAGTGATGAGAGAGAAACATTGATCTGCTGCCTCCTGCACACCCCCACTGAGGATCGAGCCCACAATCCAAGTATGTGCCCTGACCAGGAATTAAACTAGGACCTCCTGGTTCATAGGTCAAGGCTCAACCACTAAGCCACACCATCTGGGTTAGTTTATGTACTTTGGTTTCTCTCCCTTTATTTTATGAGCTTTTTAAAGGGCAAGAGCAATACTTACGTTTTCATGACATCTCCCTCGGGGCCATACGCTCATCCATAAAATCAAATTGAGTTGCTGCCAGTTGAATGGAAGAAACAGGTAGACTGCTGCTGAGATCACTCTGATGCTGATCCATTATCACGGTCATGCACAGTGACTTTTCCAACAGACTGAGTGTTCACTTAAAATAAAAACGGGATGCCGAAACCGGTTTGGCTCAGTGGATAGAGTGTCGGCCTGAGGACTGGAAGGTCCAGGTTCAATTCCGGTCAAGGGCATGTACCTTGGTTGCGGGTACATCCCCAATGTTTCTAATTGTCTATCCCTCTACCTTCCTCTCTATACGAAATCAATAAAATGTCATCTCTGAGCCTCAGGCTGACGGGTCTGATCAGCATGAGCTCCAACCAGCTGCCATTCCAGGGCACTCCTGGGCAGCCAGGAGAAACACTTCATTCTGCTTGGATGTTTCTAAAAAACAAAAAACTGTGAGACTAAAGTGTTTAACTGAAAGCAGTATTGATTGGTACTTGTCAGTTTATAAATGATTATTTGTATGCCTGGATTTTACTTAGGAGATCCTGAGTTCCTTTTTAAAAATTGAAGTTCATAGTAACGCTTTTTTTTTTTTTTTTTTTTTTTTTAGCATCCCTACCCAACAGAAGATGAGAAAAAACAGATTGCTGCTCAGACAAATTTGACACTACTCCAAGTTAACAACTGGTAAGACACGCCCACTTTCCAAAACTGTGCCTGTAAACATCATAGAACACTTGGAAACACTGACACTAATATCTAGTAAAATTTGGTTGAAAATAATTCTTTTATTTTATTTTATTTTATTTTATTTTATTTTTTTACAGAGAGGAAGAGAGAGGGATAGAGAGTTAGAAACATCAATGAGAGAGAATCATTGACCAGCTGCCTCTTGCACACCCCCTACCGGGGATGTGCCCGCAACCAAGGTACATGTCCTTGACTGGAATCGAACCTGGGACCTTTCAGTCCTCAGGCCAATGCTCTATCCACTGAGCCAAACCGGTTTCGGCTGAAAATAGTTCTTTTAACTAGCAATACTCTGTTTGCAGAGTGCTGGAATTGGTGGTAGATACTTAAGAATAAATCAGCACACACTTTTTTTTTTAATCTATTGATTTGAGAGGGAGAGAAACAGAAATTGATTTGTTGTTCCATTTATTTATGCAGTCATTGGTTGCTTCTTGTATGAGCCCTGATGAGTGATTGAACTCTCAACCTTGGTATTGATGTTCTAACCAACTGACCTACCTGACCATGGCTCAGCACACACTTTCAACTTACATTTTTCATGATCAGCATCTCATTGTGGGCTTTTTGCTTATATCCTGCTTGCCCAATTAGAAATGTGTTTCTCTATTGCATTACTACTCCCAAGCCCCCGAATTCATTCAGAAATCTGATGTTTTCCTAGCTTAGCTTCCAGGTAGTGGATAGCCGAAATGAGGTATCTTGACCTCTGGTGGCCTCTCTGCAGCTCTCCCCCTTTTGAAACGTGTTGTGTCCCTTTGGGGAGGCAGTCTCACTGTCTGTGTGGTCCTGCCCCACAGCAGCACCTGGGGTGGGAGAGGTGCCCAGAATGGTGATTATTAATGAGACATTCTGCTCTGTGTCACATGTGACTCGGGATACCTGGACCATGACCACATGTGTTCCCTTCAGTCAGAGCTATTCATATTACTAAGATCTAGGATGCACTTAGATCTTGTTTGTCAGTCACTCATCTTATGTTTATTTACTTATTATTCAGACCTAAGAAGTGATTTCAGCTTAATAAAATTGTCATGCATAAAAGAAATGATGTCCTAGCTGGTATTGCTTAGTGGATAGAGTGTTGGCCTGCAGACTAAAGGGTCACAGGTTCGATTCTGGTCAAGTGCACATGCCCAGTTGCAGACTCAATCCCCAGTAGGGGTCGTGCAGAAGGCAGCCACTCAGTGATTCTCTCTCATCATTGATGTTTCTATCTCTCTCTCCCCTTCCTCTCTGAAATTGATAAAAATATATTTTAAAAAAATTTGAAAAAAAGAAATGGCATAAATTCTACCACTTGTAACCCTGACCAGTTTGGCTCAGTGGATAGAGTGTTGGCCTGCGAACTCAATGTCCCAGGTTTGATTCTGGTCAAGGGCATGTACCTTGGTTGTGGGCACATACCCAGTAGGGAGTGTGCAGGAGGTGGCTGATCTCTCTCATCGATGTTTCTAACTCTTTATCCCTCTCCTTTTCTCTCTGTAAAAAATTAATAAAATATATTTTTTAAAAATTCTACCACTTGTAAACATGATTATATTCTTAATTTAACTGTTAAAACTTAAACTTGAAGGTCATTTAAGTTCTGATGTAAATGATAAAATCTAGTTTATGTAATTAAATATTCAGGAGGTATGCTTTAGCATTGCATTAAATATTTAATTATCCTGCACTTGAGCCATTATTTGTTATCTGGGTAGCAACAGTAGGCCATACTATTTCTGGTTAATTCTTTTCAATAGAGTGCTGACAAAACTCTGCAGGTTTCAGATACATTGTTTTGTGGTGTTTGTTATGTTTGTATGTGCCCTGTTGTTTTTGTGCAGGCTTGTGTTGAGACTTCCTGTTGTGGTATAGTCATGATAGTGATTGGTTGATAGAGGTGAATGTTAGACACAGAGTATAACATGACTTTTGTAAAGTCTAAGTTTTCTAAAGCCTTTTAGTTAATAATTATAGCTACTTTTTCTCTGGTGACTTATTTACTTTTTTTTATTCACAAAAATTAAACACATCCATGATTAGTTTATGCCTCATGTCAACTTTGAATAGGAATAAGGAAGCGGGTACTGGAAAGGAACAGCAGGGTTCCACCCAAGGTGCCACTGGAGTCGGGGACTGCAGGGCTCTCGGGCGGTCTCCTTGTGCTAAAGAGACTGAAGACTGACACTGACTGCAGTCAGTCTGTTTGTTTTTATTAGAATGTGTTCAAAGGCAATTTTACATGTTCTTGAATCTTAGGATTTTTAAGTTAAGTAACCTTTGCCCAGCCAGTATGGCTTAGTAATTGCGCGTTGACCTATGAACCAGGAGGCCACAGATTGATTCCCTGTCAGGGCACATGCGTAGGTGCGGCTGGATCCCCAGTAGGGGGGGCATGCAGGAGGCAGCTGCTCAATGATTCTTTCATCATTGATGTTTCTCTCTCTCTCTCTCTCTCTCTCTCTCTCTCTCTCCTTGCCTCTCTCTGAAGTCAATGAAAACATTTTTTTAAAGGGGATTCCATGGAGGAGTCTGTCTTTATTTAAATGGATTATCTTAAAAACTGCATGCCCTGTTTTTCTGGACACTTAGATAATATGTGTGCCACTATTCTAAATGCCTGTTGTCGTAGGGAATATGAGTTACTCTGATGTTTTTGTGTGATTTATAAAGCAGCTTGCTTACTGGAAGGACTTTGTTGCTCCTGCAGGGGTCTTTAAAAGGCTGGTTTGATGACAGTGCTTCCTTTGTCGACCTCAATGCTCAGGTTCATCAATGCTAGAAGACGAATTCTTCAGCCAATGTTGGATTCTAGTTGTTCAGAAACTCCAAAAACAAAGAAGAAAACGGCGCAGAACAGACCGGTGCAGAGGTTTTGGCCGGACTCCATTGCATCCGGAGCCTCACAGCCACCGCCCAGTGAGCTCGCCATGCCGGAAGGTACGGGATACCGCGGGGTGTGAATCCTAAGCACTGTGACCTCCTGTGAGTTACGGGAACAGGAACCAAGGTGTGTGCATTGTCTGTTCCTGCATCTGGAATCAGGGAGCATCATCCTGGGGCCTGTGTGTAAGACGCTCACAGCACATATGAAAATGACCCACACCAAGACCCAGCGTCCACGGGCATTGTGTCCTGTGCCCTTCCGTCCTTCTTTTTCCTCCGCTCACTCGTCACCCCTGGCACTTCGCCCTCTTTGTTTACCCTGTTAGTCCCCTCGGTTCTGTGACCGTCACAACCTCTCTGATGTGTTTAATGCACATCCTTCTGTCTAATATATGTGTCTTTTTAAATGTATATTGATGGTGTTATCTTTTCATTCTCCATCTTACTTTTTTTCACTCAGCAGCATAACTCCTATTAAGGTAGGAAAGTGTGGGCCATTATTTCTTTCTTTCTTTTTTTTTTTTTTTAATATATTTTATTGATTTTTCACAGAGAGGAAGAGAGAGATAGTTAGAAACATCGATGAGAGAGAATCATCGATCAGCTGCCTCTTGCACACCCCCTACTGGAATCGAACCCGGGACCTTTCAGTCCGCAGTCCGATGCTCTATCCACTGAGCCAAACCGGTCCTGGCTGGGCCATTATTTCTTAAAATACATTTTTATCCCCGCACCCCCTGTTAAGTGGTTAAAGGTCACACAGTCTTTCAAGTTTTGGATTCTTTTCTCTGCCTCATGTGGATTGTTTCTGCTCCTACCCATCAGCCGTACCAATCTCTTTCTTCTGCTGTGTTTAATTCCTCTCATCCCATCCAGTGTGCTTTTTGTAGTTTTCATCTCTAGAAGTTCCGTCTGAGTCTTTCTGTCTCTCATGGGTCTGCCTACGCTGTGAATCATACAGTTACAATCACTGCTCGATTCCATCCTCTGTCAGTTCCGGGTCTTGCTTTTGTGATTGGTTTTTGTTCCCAGCAGTGCTCAGCCCCAGGCTGATCACCCGCTACAATCATGTAAGACCTAGGAGTGTTCCCCGCAGTGTCCCATGCAGTGGGTGTGTCCGCTCTGGGTAGAGTGTGGACACCGCTCTGTGATCTCAGACGGTCCTTACCCGGCCCCAGGTCCTTTCCCCACAGGCACAGGCCGGTCCATCCTCTGCCCCTGCTCAGGCATGCACTCCCCGCCCTGCTGGCCTGGGCTGGGACCACCCTCACAGTGGGCTGTAAGTCAGGCTTCCTTGGTTTCCACTGAACTCCTCTTGAGTTGTAGTGATGCTCTTAAACCTTTGGCTTCCTATATGGGTTTTGTAATTAGTGATCCTACATCCATACTCAAGTAATTGCTATTTTCAGTTCTTATTTTCTCTTTTAATCCAATAATTAGGAGGGTATTTTCCCTCTCTCTCCCTCTCCTCCTCCAAAAGGAAAGCCAGTAACTGTCTATTGGGGGACACATTCAAATAAGAATATCCTGTGAAATAGTATGTACACATATAATACCTTAATTAAAAAATGAGGGGGGGAAGAGAAGAATATCCTGTGAAATAAATCTTCCCTCTGTCTAGTCTCTCAGGAAACAACCCTGTTTCCAGTTTCCTGTACGCGCTCCCATTGCACGTGCGATAAGGAATTCTGTGCACAGACACGAATGCGTGAACCTCGTTCCCCAAATTTAACATACACAGTGATGTCTCTTGCTTTCACCACTTATTAATACAATGGATATTAATACACTGGAGACTTTACAGGTGAGCACGTGAGATCACTGTAGTTTCCAATCAGGCAGGGATTAGCACTCCCTTCCAAACTGGTCTCCTCACCCTAACCTTCGCGCCTTTTCTTTGTCTTCACATTCATGTCTGTGTGGGCCTTTCTCCTGCCTTCTCCTGTCTCTTGTTCTCCGTGTGGCACTATTTCCACCCTGACCCCTGAGACCTTCAGCAAGGCCTGAGGCCAATTCTAGAATTTCTTAAACCCCTGCTGAGCATCCCAGAAACACACAGGTCTTCATGAGAGGCCACATGAGCACATGGCTCCCAGTTGGCTAGCAGTGTTTTCCTCCACTGAGCACTAATTTGAATAGTGACCACCACTGTTTCTGCCGATTTGCCACAGGAGCTGTTGTGACGATCACCACGCCCGTGAGCATGAACGTGGACAGCCTCCAGTCCCTGTCCTCCGACGGCGCCACCCTGGCCGTGCAGCAGGTCATGATGGCGGAGCAGAGTGAGGACGAGTCCGTGGACAGCCCCGGGGCTGGCGGGGCCGCGCTCACCCCCACCCACATCAGCGGGCTGGTTCTGGAGAACAGCGACTCCCTGCAGTAGGCCCCGGCCAGGACCCAGGGCGCCGAGGACCCAGGGCGCCGAGGACCCCGGGCGCCGAGGACCCCGGGCGGCGCCAGGACCCGGGGCAGCGGGCCTGGCTTTTTATAGTTTGCACAGCAAACATTTTACACAGTTTTATTTCTGATCTGTTTTATATGTAGATATAGAAGAGTGCACTTTTGTATTTCATAGCAAGCTCAAGGGCGTCTGTGCTGGTGCAGCGACTTCTTTCCAGTGAGTGCGCGCGTGCGTGTGGTCTTCAAGGACATTCTTTAAAGGTTTAACGCTAAGTACGTGACAAATGATAAACCCCTATGAGCCCCTAAGTAGATTAAGGAACTTTTTTTAAAAAAAATTATGCAGTTTTAATGCGTTCTGTGGTTAAAGCAGGTCCCCGTGGGCTGGCTCCTTTGCGTAGCCCACAGGTTTGAAAGAAGCTTCTGCACCTTAAGACCGCCAGTGCGAGGTGGACAGGACACAGCTGTAGACTGGTGTGGCTCTGTGGTGAATGTATGGCAACTCCAGTACCTTTACGTTCTCTCATAGTCAGTGAGCCTGTTTCGTTTGCTATATATAAAAAGAAACTCCTATTTTTACCTTGCTGGAATTATTGGATAAAAAGCTATTTTTATAAATTCGTTATGAATTGGATTATGACTATATTAAGGATAAAATTTCTAGAGAAGAAATCATACATGCTAACTTTCAATTTGGAGTGTTATGAATTGACCAAATTTAATGAACCTGCCCCAATATAGTTAGGGTAGTCATTTACATTTACTACTACAAAAGAAACAACTATTTAATGAAATTTTGATATGTAGTCAAATTTTCGTTTACATGTAAATGCTCAGATTTCATTTTCCACTTAATCTAAACATATATCTAAAGGTATTTGCTAAGTAGGACTTGGTTAAACGAAATGGTAGCCAGTAATTAGTTCTTACCATACATATTTTAGTCTAATTTAAATTTGACTACAGTTAAATGGAGACTATCCCATGTTAGCTGTGTGCTGGTTTAGAATTTTTTAGGCAGCCATATGTTATACATAGAATGTTTATTATAAACTAATATAAAACGCCCTCTGCCCCACTGGCTCAGAGCTAAGGTAAAGCAAACCATTCAGCTCCGTTTCAGAGTCAGCAGATACCACGAAGTGAGCAGGACCGGGCTGACAAGCGGTGCGCACTCTGCAATTGGCCCCACCCGTTACTCTTGGTCTGGGCCGAGGTTTCCCCTTGTGTGTGTTACTCCGGGATTTCCAGAGATGTGGAATAATGTTAGGACTTCCATTGCCTGGTGACAAGACCAAATTGTAGACCAGGTTTTTTGTTTATTTTGGTTGTTTTCATTTGCCCGCTTGCCATTGGGGTTTTTTCTCAGAGAGAAAACGGGGCGCCTTGTGTTCGAGCAGGTCTGTATGGCCTCCCAGAGTGCAGTGACACCCAGAGTGCAGTGTGTCCCAAAGGGAAGGTCGTTAGTTCTTGAGACTCAGCAGCAGTAACTGGTTATGGACCAGGTTTACTTTGAATGGAGTTCAGAGCTAGTGCAGATTATTTTCTGGGACTGACTTTTCCTTAAAAATTTATTAAAGTTAATCATAGGAAAGTACTTCCTAGGTAACCTAGAAGGCAGAAAGAAACAATAGGAATTTTTTTTTTTAAGTATTTCAGCAGCTTTAAAAAGAAAAGCTTGACTGTCAACTCTTTGGGGAGAGCATACTATTTTAAAGTAACTTGCATTTCTTATTTATAAACAGTTTTTAATATTTTAAGTCTACATAACTTTCAAAGATCATCTTAGCTTTACTTATACAGGTATTCTAATTTTGCTGGGCTTCTCAAAATGAGGATCCGTGGAAGCCAGCCCTTTCCACCTTCCCCTCCCCATCCCCTTCCCCTGTCCCTCTGGGTCACCCTGCTCTGGTTTAGGAAAACATTCAGAGAATGGAGGCTCCTTACAGGTCATTGTTCCTCTCCCCACCAGAAACCATGGCCACTGTGGCAGCAGATGGTTCCCGAGGGCTGCACACACTGGGTCAGCTTGGATGCGGCATGTCAGGGTTCGAATTGGCCTGAATTCAGCTTATGTGCCCAACGACAAGGCGTGGGCCTCTGCAGCTGAGGGGCGTCTTAGCCCTAAGCTCTTGTCACTGCCTTCAGGGGCTAGGGCAAAGGTCATTTAGAGAGGGCAGGCCTGGACAGGCACGGCCTGCGGTTTTATTAACATCTTCCCGTTTAACCGCCTGCGTGGCTGTCTGGGTCATAAAACGACCCCGGTGCCCTGGTTGTCATTTTCCTCCTTATCAACACCCGTTTTCCAGACATCGAAGAGAACCTGTGAAAGTACCCCTTCATTGAATTCTCCCTGTAACAGACAGATCCTTTGTCGTCCAGTCTTTCCTTATGAAGGATGCTTTTGAATGTTTTGAGATCCCAGGTAAGCATGCTGTCCCTGCTGCTCGGCTGTTGAGCAGATAGCTGGCCGGCTTTGCTGCACCCAGACAACTCCAGCTGATGGACTAACCCAGCTTCCAGCCTTCGGTTCCAGATGGCGAGTTACGTTTCAGCACTTACTCCAGATGCGAAGGAATTCGGTTCTGTGTCACCCCTCGGTGACTCGACTCTGACCTGTGTGAAAAGTGCTGAGGCACATTTTTTCCCCCCAAACTTAGACATACCTGGAAGGTGTGACAGGCCCGTTTTTGGCAGTTAGTGACAGAAATGACTCAGCAATATTCCTTTGTTTTAGTTATGTTTGGTCTATGAATGACAATCTTTAAAACGTGAATACTGTAACTATGTTTTCTTGGATTGTTGTCTTGAAAAGGGATTTTTGTGAAGCAATTGATTTATCAAAGCAAAAAAATTAAAAATGGAAACACTTTATGGATGTTTTCTTTTTAGAAAATATATTGATTTCAGAGAAGGGAGAGGGAGATAGAAACATCAATGATGAGAGAGAATCATTGCCTGACTGCCTCCTGCATGCCCCCTACTGGGGATTGAATCTGCAACCTGGACATGTGCCCTGATCAGAAATTGAACCCTGACCACCTGGTTCATAAGTCAACGCCCCACCATTGAGCCACTCTGGCTGGGCTGGATGTTTCATTTTCTAAAGCCCATGTCACTGCAAACTCCTTTTACACTTTAAGTAATACATTCAAGTTGTTGACATGTTTTGCTGGTGACATTTGGTTTGTGGTGACTCCTGCACATTTTAAAAGTTAGGATTACCCCACACTGGTAATTTATTTCTAAGAATCTTCTATTACTTCAGTTAGTCATTGATTTTCTAGGAAAAAAATGAGCCCAAGACTTAAGCCTATAAAAACCAGTAATGGCTGTGACTGTTTTTTGTGGGGAGCGGTGTTGGCATTATGTCATAAACCTGATTATTTCAGTAGTAATGAGAGGGTTATGATGGATGAGTAAGGTTTTGCCTCTCATAAACTACAGGCCCAGGCAGAACCTTTCAGAACTGTTTTAACTCCCCAGAGCTGTGTGCCAGAGGGTAACCTGAGTCAGCAGACTTGAAGCACTCTAACAAGTGCAGCTAAAACTTCCCTCTTGCTGGGGATTAGCACTCAGTGATGGATAGTGTTGCAGGAAGTGTTCTGAGAGATTTGACAGAAAAGGGAGTCAATCAATCACTGTTGTCACTCCAACTCCTCAAGTCAGAGGTGAGAGGGTGCATGTGAAATTCACCCAGGTAGGCCCAGCCCTGACCATCCCCTCCAGGCTTCCTGCTTCGTTTGCAAAAGGGAAGGGACTGGTTTATACTATAAGGTTCATTCTAGGTCAAATATGCTGTTTATGATAGATAAAATCCTATCTTGAAAGAGAAGGATTAATAAGTAATGATCTAGCAAATCCTGAAAGAAATGTATTTGGATTTTCTATTTGAGCCCATAAAAGCCAAAAATGGGGAGAGACACTATCCCAGCAGGTTCGAAAGGAGCATTTTAATTAGGTTGATGACTTTAGTTGCTTACTTTTTTTTAGCAAATGGCTAGTAGATAAAATGAGGTATATTTTTAAAATATTTAGCTCTGTGTTAATAGTAACTCAAGTTTTTTCTGATATTATTTCAACATAGCAATCCATGTCACAAGTCGTGAAGCCCTTGATGGTTAATGTTCTGGGTGTTAGTGTAGCTCTGAGTTTGCAGACTAGAGTGTGTCAGAATAGGCAGGGGCTGGAGGAGACGCGGCTGAATGGAGCAGGGAAGCAGAGAGCAGTTTCTGGGGGAAGCTGACCTGTGGACTCATAAGAGCACACAGTGAGCCCGATGCTGGTTCTGGATCCAGTCACTATCCCCCCACTTGGCTGTTGGGTGAAGGGAAGGCATTTCAGAGTCTGGGAGGAGGCTGCTCACAGCCCACCGCCAGTCAAGGCACCTGCTTCACGCAGGGGGCAGTGCCTCCTCGGCGGGAACAGCAGCAGGACGGCTCTGCATGCCTACTTAACCCATTTATAGTCCACCCAGCCCGGGCCACAGAAACGCCCGGTCATGGCTGAGGGGCTCCTGGGCAGCCAGGGAGGCAGTCCCGGAACGAAGGGCCAGATTGTTTTGGACTGAATCACAGAGGCAGATTGAACCATAAAAGTTATATACTGTTCTGTTATTGAAATGCTTAAGAAATGACTCATGCAAACCAGTTCCTGAGTGTTCCAGGGCCTGACTTAAATGCCCACTCAGTGTGCTGCTCAGTCTGGGCAGCATGCTCTCAGGGAGGTCATATGGGATCTTGTGCTGCTGTTCTTGGCAGACTGGCCCAGCAAGCCTTTGTCTTTTCAAGCAAACAGCACAAGAACCCAGCGCTCTCCACTGAGCCCCAGCACTGGCTAGGAAACTGCCTAGGAGGCTCAGGGAGCCGGAGGCCTGGTAGGCTGCACATCCAGGCCCCACCCAGAGGACGCTTCAGTCCACTCAGGCCGTGCCCGGGCAGCGGTGAGTCCACACCTGCCCCAGCCGTCACAGCTGTGTGGAGGGCAACGAGGCCACAGTAATGAGGAGGAAGGGGGGTGGATGCCAGGTAGATCAGCAGTGACCCCAACTCGGGCAGCTTGCTGTCTCAGGTAGGTTACAATGGGATGTCGTTGTGCCATTGGGGCTTCAAGATCCCAGCAGGAGCGTAAGGAAAGCAGTGGCTGGCCACCCCACTCCCACGGCCGGGACTCTGCATGGATAGCCCGTTTGTTTTGCTCCTCAAAGCATCCCTCCTGGGCCCTTTCAACCACAACCTGTGGCTGCCGGGCCTGCCACGACCTCTCCCTGGTGGAGAGTTTTCTCTCCTGTGTTGTACTTTCTCACCTTGTTGAGGTGCATCTGCCAGTGCCTTCCTAAGCAAGAAGGCCGCTTGCCTCGGTGACACCTAACGCCTCTCTGTTGTTAAGAGGAAATGTGCTTGCCTCAAGAATCTGCCGAGACTGGTTTGGCTCAATGGATAGAGCGTCGGCTTGGGGACTGAAGGGACCCGGGTTCGATTCCGGTCAAGGGCATGTACCTTGGTTGCGGGCATATCCCCGGTGGGGGGTGTGCAAGAGGCAGCTGATCGATGACTCTCTCTCATCGATGTTTCTAGCTTTCTATCTCTCTCCCTTCCTCTCTGTACAAAATCAATAAAATATATATTTTTTAAAATATTTAAAAAAAAAAAAAGAATCTGGCCGCCATCCCTTCTCCTTTCTGATATTTTTAGAAGCCTTGCCTCCCAGCCTCCATGTGCTGGACATGCGGAAGTCTGATGCCTTTCTCTTTCTGAGATTTTCTGTTTGAGCCAGGTTTCCCTACCTCTGGAAGCTTTTGTTGGATCTTCTTGTCCCAAGTGATGTTCACCATGTTCCCCGAGTGGCTTCTTTCAATCTGCGGAATCATGTCTTTCAGTCTGGGACAGTTTCTTAAATTATTGCCTTCTGTTTTCTTTTTCCTTTCTGGAGCTATTACTCGTAAGATATTAGAATCCAAGAAGTTCAAAGAATTTCAAGCACAAGAAACATAAAGAAAAGTACATCATTATGTCTAAAACAATATTGAAAATGAACAAAGCTGGAGAACACACACTTCCTGATTTTAAGACATACTAAAAAGCTACAATAATGAAAACTGTGTGGCTCCAGCATATGGATAAATGTATAGACCAATGAAATAGAATTGAGTCCATAAGTAAATCCATGTATCTATGGCCAATTGATTGCCAGCAAGAGTGCTGAGACGAATCAATGGGGAAAGAATGTCTCTTCAACAAATGGACATCAACATAAAAGGATGACGCTGGACAACTTCATGTATACAACACCATGTATAAAAATTAACTCATAACGAGCTGACTTTGAGCTAAAAATATAGTTCTTAGAACTCCTACAACTGAATAAAAGACAATTTAAAGATGGGCAAAGAACTTGACTAGGCATTTCTCTCCAAAGACGATATATACGTAAATGAAAGGAAGCCTGATATCACTGGCAGTTAGAGAAAGGAAAATCAAGACCATGAGATGCCATGTCACACCCACTACCAGGGCAATAAATAAATAAATAAATAAGGAAATTAAGTATTGGCAAGGAGAAAGTGGAACCTCATGTATTGTGGTGGAACAGAAAATGGTACAACTACTATGGGATGCAGTTTGGCAGGTCTTTAAACAACCACAGAATTACACTACCCGGCAAGTGCAGTCCTGGGTATCCACCCAAAATTATTGAAAATAGTTATTCGAAACCGGTTTGGCTCAGTGGATAGAGCGTCGGCCTGTGGACTGAAAGGTCCCGGGTTCGATTCCGGTCAAGGGCATGTACCTTGGTTGCAGGCACATCCCCAGTCGGGGGTGTGCAAGAGGCAGCTGATCGATGATTCTCTCTCATCGATGTTTCTAGCTCTCTATCCCTCTCTCTTCCTCTGTGAAAAATCAATAAAAAATATATTTAAAAAAAAACAGAAAAAGAAAATAGTTATTCAAACCAACACGCATACATGACTGTTATAGCAGCATAATTCACAATAGCCAGAGAGGGGGAATAACCGGAGTGTCCATCGATGATAAACGGGTAAACAAAATGTGGCATACCCACACAGTGAAATATTCAGCCATAAAAGGAATGAAGTACTGACACCGACTACAAAATGAACCTTGAAAACATGGTAAGTGAAATAAGCCAGACACAAAAGGCCAGATTGTATAATCCATTTATCTGAAACATCCCAAACAGGTAAACCACAGGGAGACACAGCAGATTAGTGTTGCCAGGCAGGGGGAGGAGAGAATGGCTGCTTCTGGGGGTGATGAAAGGGCCCTGAACCTGGCAGAGGGGGGTGTAATAAATGCCACTGAAATTGTACATTTAAAACTTGTTCATTTTAGGTATGTGGATTTCACCTCAATTAAAAACCCAAATACTCAAGCCACTGGAACCAGCCCATTCCCACACAGACAGCGCTGCTGTGTGCGGCTCACTGCATGATCCTTACTTCCCGAGCCCCTTCTGCCGCTCCCCATCTGGATTCTCCTCCGGAAAAGGCATTTCCTTCTGCGTCCAGTCTACTCTGCCCCCACCATGCAGGGTTCATCCACCTGGCTGAGTTCCCTTTTAATAAGATTTCCTTGTTGAAACATTTTTCAAGAGAAAGTTAAAAAGAAAAGCACATTTTAATAAACCATAGATTCATCCAAGTGTCGGTGTTAATACAAGGGAAACTAACATTTACCCTGCCCTTGGGCTAAGAACCCTAAACCTGCTCATTGCTGCACTGGGCAGTGACCAGCACCGGGCACTTAAAAGGCACACAGGCTTGTTGTTCAGTGTGTGGGAGCCAAAGAGCAGGTGGCCTGTGCAGGGTCAGGGCTGGACTGCTCTGGAATCCAAGGCACTGGCTGACTTTGTCTTCTGGTCCCGCTCCCGGGCAGCCACGAAGTTCAGCAGGTCAATGGCGGTGACGACCCCGAACACCATCTGCCTCTTGCTGGACTTCTCAGGGCTGTGGTCTGAGGAGGGAATTAGGCAGTAGGTTAAAGCATCTCCACATGGAGCTGCCCCTGTTCCCAGACACTCAGCGGCTCCAACAGAGTGCGGCCCTGGGGACCGGCCCTGAGCCTGCCCAGGGCCTACAGGCTCAGTGTATTGTGGGAAGCTGCGCAGCACCCACGGAGGCCTTCTGCTCCCAGGAGCCATCTGGGCGAAGCTGCAGAGAGCAAGGTGCTAACCTCGCCAAGCCGTGCCCACTGGCCACACGCCTGTGGTCTGTCTGGGTGCCCAATGTTCCAGTCTTGCATGAAACTCCAGCACCAAGCACACCCATAAGCTACATCAGCTCACACCTCTGATTATCTTCAAATCCATGCTTTTCTCTGGGGCTTAGAGGGAACGCTGGCCCTGGGCCTGCTAAGAGCAGTGAGGATTGTTGAGGTGGTTCGACTTGACTGGCCCGTGGAATGCCCAGATTTGGTCAAACGCTCTCCTGGGTGTTTCTAGATGAGGTCACCATTTGAATCGGTAGGCTGAGCAAAGCAGGCTGCCCTCTGGTGTGAGTGGCGGGCCTCCTCTAACGAGCTGAAGACCGAGTAGGGAAAAAAGGCTCCCCATCTCAGAGGGGACCTTTCCAGCCTTTGGACTTGAACCGAAACATTGGCTTCTCCTGGGTTTCGAGTCTGCCCACTCCCCCTGCAGGTCATGGGACTCGCCAAACTAGTCATGTGAGCCAGACCTGGTAACAAATCTACATACACACATCCCACTGGCTCTGTTTCTCCGGAGACCCTTGTCATCACGAAGCACAGAGAGCCCGGTGGAGCTGAGGTGTGGGTGAGAAGCACCCAGGTCACATTTCTATCCCGCCAGACCCCAGCCCAGCAACTTGACATCTGCCCCCAGGCTGGAGTGCAGCGCGACAGAGGAGCCAGGCACCCTGCTGGCCTATTCAAGCACCTCAGGAAAAAACACGGGGAGCAGAGCGGACACCAGCTCCCACATTTCAGGGACTTGGAGGCAAAGTGGCATTTGGAGAAGTGTGTCCCCTGCAGGGGAGGGTGCTCTGTGCAGCCTCCGCAGCCTGGCCCTCCAGAACCTCGGAGCCTCATGCACAGCGGCGCTGGCCACCTCTGTCAAGGCTCAGAGCCTGTTATGACCCTGCAGTTCCGCCAACAGTACGGAGGCCGCAGTGGACACGGTACTGGGCGTGCTGTGCCCGAGGACATTCCTATAAGGACCCTGAAATTGGGACTCGTTCTGGGGTGTGATTACATACAAGTAAACGTGAGGTGAGGGAGAACCCTCCCAACCCAAGCTTCGGGGTCTGGTACCCCGGACAGCGGGCGTACATACCTGCAGGCCCCCCCACCACTCCTGCCAACGCCTGGTCCCGCGCTGTGGAGCCAAGGACGGGAGAGGGTTAGGCTTGGCCACCCAGACCCCAGGCGGCCCTCAGCTGGGTGGGGGGCGGGCTCCAGGGCACTCCCAATTCCGATTACAACCCTTCCCCTCGTGGGCACCCACAGGGGCTCCTCTAGGAACCGTGCCCAAGGCTGAGGATGATTGCAGGTCACCACCGAGTCCAAAAGCGCAGGCGGCAGCCTGGGACGGGCCTCAGGGGCCCGAGCCCTCAGGGCTCCCCAGCCCGGCCCCCAGCCCCACTTACACTGGATCTGCTCGTGCACCACCAGGGCGAAGTGGTCCGTCTCCAGGATGCGCGAGAGCATGCCCAGCGGGTCAGTCAGGCGGATCTGGAAGAGAGGCCGCCGTCAGCGCCCACTGGGCAGCCCAGCCAGGCCCTCGGCGGAGAGGAGCGCGATGGAACCTCAACTGTTTGGACAGCGTGCTCTCCCGGGGTCTCTCCTTGTTACAGGAACCGGGGATAGGGATGGGGAGGGGCCTGTAGGAACCACATGACAAGTGACGGCATTGGGAATGAAATGGCACGGATTCCAGTGACATGCCAGCTGTGTGTGTGTGTGTGTGTGTGTGTGTGTAGTGTGGGGGGAGGGGAAAGGAAGGTTAAATTATCTCCTAGGTTTGGGCTCAATCTTAGTCGCACTCACGGGAGGTTGGAGAAGGCAGGTGTGAAATGGGGACCAGGGAGAGGGGCACCCCGAAGGCGCTGCCCTCTGGGCCACAGAGAGCAGGGTCCAGTCGGACTGCCCAAGCCCGTCAGAGGGTGGCCAACATTGTCTGAGAAGCAGGCCTCTCCCAGGACCTTCTATTAAATCACTGTGTGCCAGGTGTCCTCGGGGGAAATGAGGGCCCGGTGTTAAGAAACCGACCCCCAGGCGTGGCCAGAATACAGCGGGCGTGCGCGAGCCCTCACGAATGGGCCTTTCCCCACCGGCTTCCCTGCAAAGCTGGGCCGAACTCTCAGAGGTATAGGTTCGAGGAGGGGCAGCCAGCACTGGCCCGGCTGGCACGGGAGCGGTGCAGAGGCTCGGGGACCCAGCCGCTCACCCAGGAAGCACTGTGCCCGCCCCCTAGGGCAGAAGCCCATACCTGCTTGAACTGCTTGTAGATGACCTTGTGAACTTGGTCTGATGGCTGCACCTTCCCCGCGAGCAGGCTGGACAGCATGTTCCCCAGAGTCACCATCCCCAGGATCACTCTGCGGGGGTGGGGGGAGGGTCAGTGCAGGGCCCTCCCTGAGACAGCAGGGCCCGCCCACAGCCGTCCTCCCTCCACGCCAGAATGTGGAATCCCTCTTAAAGTTCAACAGATACCTGCTGAGTGCCCACACGTGGCAGGAAGACAGTGATCAGATGCCCTGCCCCGGACCTGCCCATTCAGGGGCAGACAGTAAGCCATGAGTCCTTTGGGTATTTCCATCTGACAAGTGTCAGTCATGGGACCATGTCTCCTCCCGGGCTCAGGGCAGTCAGTGTGTGGGACACGGGTTAGCACGGCCACCCCCACCCAGCCAGCGCTCAGGAACATGGCCATGGACATCCCTATGCGGGGACTGAGGCCAGCCAGCCGCCCTGTCCTGGATGTGGCGGAGACTAACCCGGATTCATCGACCACGGGCACCTGGTCGAAGCCCTTCTCCCGGAGGATCTCGATGGTGTGCTTGCAGGTGACCGTGGGCAGCACTGTCAGCGGAGTGGACAGGCTCAGCTCTTGGACTTGGAGGTGCCACCACCTGAGGGGAGGGGGCAGGGCGGGGAGGGCTGAGGGCCGGCAGGTGGGAGTCCAGGACAACATCACGCAGGGAGAGTGGGGATGACCAGCCAGACGTGGGACAGGCACAGGCACCCGGGTCCCAGGGACCTCGTCCGCAGCCATGTGGCTCTGGGCGTGCCTGCTCAGAGGTGTGCTCACCAGGGCTTCTTCACCGTGAGGTCCTCCTCCTTCAGGAAGCCCTTCTGCAGCATCCACCTGTCACTCAGGAACTTGGACCTGCAGGAGACAGGTCAGCAGGGCCTGGCGGAGGGTCTCACCACCGTCTCTGCCCACACCAGGGGCACAGTTCCCACAGAAGCCCAGGACCCCTCCCAGACCCCACCGGTCCAGGAGCCCCCCACGTGGCTGGCTGGAGCTCCAGGAAGAGGCCTGGGAACCAGACTGTAGAGAGCCCGTGGGAATGTGATGTCCAGGGGCATCTGGTCTACCAGCACAGAGGTTCTGTTCTGGAACCTTTGCCGCCGGCCCCCTCCTCCCGGCCCTCCTCACTTCTGCTTCGCCAGAGGGAGCAGGGGAGCCTGATCCACTTGGGTCTAAGCCTCCAGACCAGGCCTTGGGGGTGCCAGGGACCTGCTCTAAAAAGGTGGACTGAAAGGGGAGGGGGGCTGTAAAGGGTAGGGGAAGCCATATACACTCAGTGGCCAGATTATTATGACTCTGAAAGCAGGTGTGATATAATAAAAGGCTGATATGTAAATTCTCCCCTCAACCAGCAGGCAGCCTGGCCAATCACCCATGTCCCCTCCCACTGGCGAGGCTGGCCGGACCCCACCCATGCACAAATTCATGCACCGGGCCTTTAATACACACACACACACACACACACACACACACACACACACACAGAGTGGCCAGATTATCATGCATTCAGAGATCATCATAATCTGGCCACTCAGTGCACATGGTGACGGGAGATGGACACACAATGCAACATACCAACCATGCACCACAGAAATGTGCACCTGAGGCCTATATGATCCTATTAACCAACGCCACCCCAACGAGTTTAAAGAAATAAGAACAAAGCGAAATGTTGCATCCTCCAATGGGCCAGAAGGCAAGATGGAGAACGCGGCAGAGATGATGCTCTACTCCGAGTGGAAGAGAATAAAAATAAACAAATAAACAAATAATACAAAGGTGGCTCCAGGACCCACGTAGAGGGGAGCAGATGACCTTGGGAGCTGTGGTGAGGCCTGGCTGGGGAGGGGAGTGCAGGGCTTGCCGGGCCCCTGACCCCACCCCGAACCCCTGCTGTCAGATCTCAGGGGAGATCCAGCGGCGTCACCTCAGCATCCCCCAGGCAGGACCGGGCAGGCCGGGCCTGCGCGGGAGGAGGGCGGAGGTGCTTACATGTAGTTGCGGACAGAGTCGGGCAGGATCACCACACAGCGCTGGCCCTCCCGCAGCTCCTGGGCCGCCTTCACCGCCACCGACATGGCGCTGCCCGAGCTGCCACCTGCCGAGACCCAGCCCAGTGTCAGAGGGAGGCGAGCCGGCAGAAGCCTGGTCCCCTCTCCTCGCCACAAAGCTCTGGAGATGGACACCCTCCAGCCTCTCCCAGCACCCGCCCCGCTTGGAACCCCATTGATGGGAGTTCCCCCCACCCCCACCCACCCAAGGACAAGGCTGGTCTTGATTGAAAAAGCCAGGTGTCCTGACATTCTGGCCCCAAAACATATACACCAATCACAGTGCTCCTCTCAGCAGCCACCCCTGCCCTCACTGGTGACTGTGGGAGAGTGAAGACACAGCTGCTTCCTCTTCCGTCAAGCTCTGGGCTCCCGGCCTCCCAGGCCCTTTCAGGCCCTCGTGCCATGCCTCGTGCTCCGGCGGTCAAACACAGGAGAGAGCATGCGGCTGCAGGGACCCACGGCCCCAGGACACTGACCCAGACCTCTGCCACACTGTACGGGCACTCCTACCGGCCTGTGGAGTGACCGCCGATCGGAGGACAGGCCGGCTGTCCCCCTAGGGGTCAGAGTGGACGGACGGCACCAGGGAAGCCGCCATGCAGCCCAGGATGGGGAGCCTTTACAATCTGGCCCGGAAGCCGGCAGAAGGCAAGCGCCCCCGTGTCTCTGCGCCCCGGCCGCCGCCCCGCCCGCCACTCACCGCACAGCAGTCCCTCCTGCGCAATCAGCATGCGGGCAAAGGCAAAGGACTCCTCGTCGTTGCACTTGAACCACTTGTCCACCACCTGCGGGCAGGACCAGACTGCCGGCTCCGGGGGGCGCTCGGGCGGGGGTGCCGCTGGGGTGGGGGGCCCCCAGCTGTGCTCACAACCTCACGGCTGCCCTCCGTCCAGGAAGCTGTGACCCCTAACGGGCACGGCCCGGGCCCTGCTCCGGGGTCTGAGACTCCCGTCTCCAAACCTGGAACCTTCTACCTCTCCCTGGTCCAACACACGTGCACGCGGCTATTCAACTGCCCGCCGGCTCCCGCGGCCCGGCCGTGTGTCCTGTGGCTGGACTCTCCGTCCCTCAGAACGAAGCCCCCTGGTGGGTCCTTCAGTCTGTTCTGGGGTCCTCACCTCTTAGGTTTCCCCTGCTCAACCGCCAGAGCTCCCGCCTCCACGGGGGCCTGGTCTGTGGGCACGGCCAGAGCTGAACTCTGGGAGACTTTGCCCCTTGGGTGCATGTCACTACCTGGATATGTGCAGCGTGCCGCCTGGTCCTGACCTGCGACTCCACCCTTCCGCTACCTGCTTGGGTAGGGTCATGTCTCTCCTCCTGCCCCACAGGAAAGCCAGCCGGGCGCCGGGGGTCAGCCAGCCATGCGGACGTGCAAGCTGGCCAAAGAGCGAGCCCCGAGGAGGGCACGCGAACACAGCCCCACCTACCGTCCGGTCCAGCACCGTGGGGATGAAGTCATAGCCAATCCCTTCCACCTCGTAGGCCGTCAGCTCCGTCCGGTTCAGCTCCTCGGGCTCAGCGAGGATGGAGCCTTCGGGATCCACCCCAATGATCTACAGGAGGAGACCGTTAGGGCTGGTGCCATCATCGGGGGCAAAGACCACCCCGGATGGGCACCTGTTAACGATCTGCGGGGGGTGCAGGTCTTGTTCCTGGCTCTGGGGTCAGGAGACCTGGGAGCCAGGGTGATTAAAACTCAGGGGCAGCTGGGGGAAGTGGTTCCAGGCAGTCCCCCGCACAGAACGTCCCTAGGCATCCTGGCACACGCCCCGGGGGCAGCGGGGCCTGGAGAACAAGGAACAGTGCTGGGCGCTGACCTCTTTCTGGGCAGAGGGAGGCTGTGGGCTCAGCACCACCTGCCACATATTTCTAGGAGCCCCACCCCAGGCCCCTCAACTCCAAACCCGGGGCCCTCCCTCTCAGAGCCCCAGACGGGGCACATGCAGGGCCTGAACCTAAAAGCTTCAAGATTCACAGTGACCCTTGGGCGCCACCCAAATGGACGCCCATCCCCCCATTTGGTCGCTGGGCTCCTCGCTCCCGGCAGAGCCCACACCCCCCTGGCCGCCCGGCACTCACTTTGCACCCAGGGCACTTCTCCTTCAGCTTCCTGGCAATGCCTGTGATGGTGCCTCCGGTGCCCGCCGAAGCCACCAGCATGTCCAGCTTCCCTGAAGGAAGAACGTTCTAATACGTGAAAACTCACTCGACCAAGATGAAGGCAGGTTGTCAAAAGGGTCAAACTTCAGTTCCCTCGGGCTCTCCTCACAGCCCTTTGTCCTTGAGCAGCATTCCCTGGGCCTCAGGGGCCGCGAGCTTCACCTCAGTCTCGGCACGGACTCTGTTTGGTGTAAGGCCCGGCAGGAGGAGCAGGAAGGACAGATGCAGAGGCTGCCTGCGGGGCACGGGGCCCAGGGAGGCTCCTCATGCGTTTTTTCTTTTTTAAAAAAAAATATCCTTTTATTGATTTCAGAGAGGAAGAGAGAGGGAGAGTGTGCCGCGCCAGCTCAGCCAGGTTCGGTGAGCTGAGAGGGGGCAGGCGGTGAAGGATGGAGAAAAGACAGACAAGAGAATGAAAGCTGGGGCTGGGCGGGACGCTGTCCTCTCCGATGAAGAGCTAGCGACAGCGCCCGGACCTCAAGCCGTGTCTTTATTTTATAGCTGATGCCACGCGGCAAAGTAAGGGTGTGGTCAGGATGTTTACCACATTCTCGTGGGTTTCGATCCCACTCAATTACATGCACCTGAACTCCATCAAGCCCACAGCACTCAGGCACGTGGGGGCCACAGGTTCAAGCTGACAACTGCAGCTGTTGGCTATACTTGTGCTGGGAGGGCTCTGCCCTCCACGCTGGGACTTGCACGTGGCCATGAGTGCACTGTGCCTTCTCATTAGGCTGAGGCGTGAACCTGTCCAAGCACGGTGGCCGCTCTCCACAGGAGAGAGAAACATCAATGATGGGAGAGAATCATTAATCAGCTGCCTCCTGCATGCCCCACACTGGTGATCAGCCCCCAACCCTGGCATGTGCCCTGATCGGGAACCGAACCGAGATCCCCTGGTTCACAGGTCGATGCTCAACCACTGCGGCCCCCGGCCAGGCACTATGCATTTCCTGTGCTGTCTGCTTTTGGCCGATGACAAAAAGGTAACTAACGTATGCAGGAACCAGAATCAATCACCCGGGCTTGGCTCAGAAATCATCTGGGCTCTCTCGCTGCCGAGCACCAGCCCAGGCATCCTGCAGACAGGTCCGCGCGGGCCCCGTGCCGAGGCAGAGGGCTGTTTTTGCCAAATGAGAGAATTCTCACACATAAAACTCTGGGGAGCCAATGCCTGGATCCCACCACCTGGCAGAATCCCCTCCTCTCTCCTAGGGAAACAGCCCTCCAGGAGCCATCACAGCCCCGCGGACGGGCCTTGGCACCGGTTACATGGAGATGTGCCAGGGAGCCTCAGGTCCGTAGAGAGTAAGCCAATCACGGCATTACCACCCAAGCTGGGAGACGGGAACACCTGAAGGTGGAATCCAAGGCCCAAGTCGGGGCTTGATGCCTCGTGCCCTTCAGCCACGTGAAGCCCCAGCTGTGAGCCCAGCTGTGAGCCCAGCAAGGGCACCCTCCCTGCCTGCACCCGCGAGCTTCTGCAGCCGGCACACAAACAAGACTGCCTGCTGTTGCGCAAGAGAGCACAACAGAAGCAGAAACCGCTCCAGAGAGATGCTCTGGGTAGCACTTCAGAGGGGGGACATTTGATCTGGGTTTTGAAGGACGCATAGGAGTTTGCCAAAGAGTGGGTAGGTGACCCAGACACCCCCAGACAACCAGGGAGAGCGGCGGGGAGGGTGGGGCGGGGCGGGAGAGGCGCACACACCATCGCACTGCTCCAGGATCTCCTCGGCCGTGCTGTCGTAGTGAGCCACGGGGTTGTTGATGTTGCGGTACTGCAGGAGAGAGCAGAGGAGCTGTGAGAGGCAGGCACACACGGCCACGGCAGCAGGCACAGGGCAGCGGGCAGTTTTAGGAGCCTCGGCAGACACAAACATTAAACCCCGCTCTTCAGATGCAAATTTCTGAGTCAATAACCCGGGAGCGAAATGAGTGAGACAGAAGGGCATCCAGGGAAAAGGGTTTTACATCTTCTGAGAGCTCCCAGCGTCCTCAGCCAAAGGCACGCCCACCCAGTACCATGACCCGAGGCCTGGCCGCACGCTGGAGGCTCCCGAGCTGGGAGACGCCTGGGGCACGTGCCACCACCTTCCGGCTCTCATCCTCTCAGCAGCCCCCATTCCTGCTGCAAGCGCGGCACCCCCCGCCCCGACACCCCAGGAGTCCCCCTGGGCCCACCCTCTGAATGCACAGCACCCCGGCCCCAGCCTCACCTGGTCCAGGATGTGAGAATTGGGGATCTCGTTCTTCAGCCGCCACGCCACCCCCACGTGCGACTCGGGGGAGTCGAACCTGGCGTTGGTGGGCGTCCTCACGATCTCAGCGCCCAGGGCCCGCAGAACGTCTACCTGCGGGCGACACGGAGCTCGGCCCTGCCCGGCCGCCCGGCCGCCCGCCGCCCGGCCGCCCGGGCTGGGGGTCCCGGGAGGCAGGCCCGCCACCTACCTTCTCCATGCTCATCTTCTCCGGCATCACGATGATGCAGCGGTAGCCCTTCACCGCGGCCGCCAGGGCCAGCCCGATCCCTGCGGAGCACAGGGTGAGCGCTGCCCGGCACCTGCAGCTGGTCTGGGTGCCCGAGACCAGCCGAGGGCCCCGGAGCGGGCACTGCAGGGTCCCCACGCCCCGCACTGCCCGCTGTCCGCAGGGGGGGAGAGAGTGCGGAGACAAGTGACAGGGCGTGTGCTCGCAGGGAAGGAGGGCCAGGGGCAAACACAAGCTCAATTCCTCCAGCTGCTGCTGGTGCCACGGCTCAGTGTGGGTGCCCAGCTCGGTGTGGGTGCCACGGCTCAGTGTGGGTGCCCGGCTCGGTGTGGGTGCCCGGCTTGGTTTGGGTGCCCGGCTCGGTGTGGGTGCCCGGCTCGGTGTGGGTGCCCGGCTCAGTGTGGGTGCCCGGCTCGGGGTGGGTGCCCGGCTCGGGGTGGGTGCCCGGCTCGGGGTGGGTGCCCGGCTCAGTGTGGGTGCCCGGCTCGGGGTGGGTGCCCGGCTTGGTGTGGGTGCCCGGCTCGGTGTGGGTGCCCACGGCTCAGTGTGGGTGCCCGGCTCGGTGTGGGTGCCCACGGCTCAGTGTGGGTGCCCGGCTCGGTGTGGGTGCCAGGCTCGGTGTGGGTGCCCACGGCTTGGTGTGGGTGCCACGGCTCAGTGTGGGTGCCCACGGCTCGGTGTGGGTGCCCACGGCTCAGTGTGGGTGCCACGGCTCGGTGTGGGTGCCCACGGCTCAGTGTGGGTGCCCGGCTCGGTGTGGGTGCCAGGCTCGGTGTGGGTGCCCGGCTCGGTGTGGGTGCCAGGCTCGGTGTGGGTGCCCGGCTCGGTGTGGGTGCCCACGGCTTGGTGTGGGTGCCACGGCTCAGTGTGGGTGCCCACGGCTCGGTGTGGGTGCCCACGGCTCAGTGTGGGTGCCACGGCTCGGTGTGGGTGCCCACGGCTCAGTGTGGGTGCCACGGCTCGGTGTGGGTGCCCACGGCTCAGTGTGGGTGCCCGGCTCGGTGTGGGTGCCCGGCTCGGGGTGGGTGCCCGGCTCAGTGTGGGTGCCCGGCTCAGTGTGGGTGCCGAGGACCGTAGCAAGGAGACCAAACACTGTGGGCCTTGGGTGGGCACCGGTCCTTCCAGGAAAGGGAGGATGGCCCCGGAGGCAGGCCGAGCCCAGCAGGCGGCCTCCCTGGTCACAAAGGGGTCGGGGCCGCCGTCCAGAGGGCAGGGGTTCGAGCCGAAGAGAATTCCTGTGGACCCGACGGAATTTGCCCGCCTGGGCTTCAGACTCGCCGGGGACCAAGCACCCCTCCTCTGTCTGGTCCCGCCCTTTGCATCAGGGGAGTCCGTCCTATGTTTTTGAACCCCGTGACCCGCTGGTTTCACAGGCTCACAGCTGGGGGAACCGGCCGGGAGGACGCACCCCCACCCTGACGGGGATGAGCCCTGGCCTGCAGGGAAGAGGCTGGAGGAGCGGACTTGTGGGGCCGCTGGGGTGATCTGCATGTGAGAAGGCATGGATCCGGGGGCCAGGCGGCAGAGCTACGGGCTGACCTGTGTCCTCGGAAATTCCTACACGGAATTATTAAATTAAATCGCCTCAGAAAGCAACTGTGCTTGGGGTGGTCTTAGAAGAGGGGGTAAGGCTAAGTGAGGTCACGCAGGACAGGTGTCCGCGGAGTAAGAGGAGGACACGGACACGTGGGGAGGGGCGGCCGCGTGAGGAGCAGGGAGGCAGCGGCCAGTGCCCAGGAGAGGCCTCGGGAGGAACCAGCCTGCGAACCCCTGGCCTGGCCTCCACCCCCAGGACGGGCAGGGGGCCGGCGAGCTGGCTAAGCCGCCCTCGGGGGTTTCTGTCACAGCAGCAGGAGGGATCTAGGCAGATTTCCAGTCTGGAGGGGGGACGGGTAGCAGCTCAGGTGAGCATCCGACATCAACACAGGCCTGGCTGCCAGATGGCGGAGGAGGCGGCACAGCACGCAGCTGCTGGCGGGCACTCTGCCGAGCGAACGGCGGGGAAGAGCCGCCGGCCAGGCCTGCGAAGCAGTAGGGGATCCTCTCACCCGGGTCCCCCCGCCCGGGGCCCCTGCGGGCCGGGCCTGCCAGCGCCCACCTGTGTTCCCGGACGTGGGCTCGATGATGGTGTCGCCGGGCTTCAGCACGCCCGCGCGCTCCGCCTCCTCCACCATGCGCTGGCTGATGCGGTCCTTCACGCTCCCGCCCGCGTTGAAGAACTCACACTTGGCCACTGGGCGCCGGAGACGGGTCATGAGACGGGACGGCCCCGGACCCCCGTCCGTCCCCTCCCCCACTCCCTGATCCCCCCGGAGGCAGGGCCAGGCCTGGTCTCCGCGGGTCTGTGCACCGGCCCCCTCCACGCCCACACACCACCCAGCTGGCAGGGCCCTGCAGAGACCACGTGGCAGCTCCCAGGGAAGGAGACAGACGCCCCCAAAGGAGCCCCCACCGGGGGGACGGGTCAGACCCCCAGCAGTCCCAACAGGAGCTTGCGGGCGAACAGCGGTCGGCTCGCTTGAGCCCCTGCACCCGTAAGGCCCAGGCATACCCAGTGGCCCCTGCCAGGCAACTTGATGCCCCGAAGTCACTGCACCCTGATCACACCCTGGACCAGGCCCCCCAAACCCTCCACACCCCGCCTCCCACCGCCCAGGCTCTCTACTCTGCCACTCGCCCTGCCCAGCTGTCCTTCCCTGGGCCCAGGCCTTCGCTCTGCTCTTTCCTCAGCACTACTTCCCCCACCTCCTCAAAGTTCGTAGTGTTTGCAAGAGGAAATGCTGCCCGGGCCAGCCTACGACACCCAGCCCCCGCCCCCGAGCCCCCAGCCCCGCGGGCCGAGCGCGGACGGGGAAGCGGGTACTCACGGAGCTCACACTTCAGGCCAAAGTTCTTCCCGATCTTATTGATCCTCACCATGGGGGTATCTCCAATTTTCTTCAGGATGTTTGGCAAGATTTTGGGCGATTTTGCCCTAAAACAGAAGAGCCCATGATTATTCAGAAAAACAGGATGATACCAGCCCTGGCAGGTCCGCACATTCTTTTAAGTCAAAGAACTGCCCTGGCCGGTGGCTCATCTATCAAAGGTTGCCGATTGGGCCCAGCTGGTGTGGGTGTGACGCAGAGGCTGGCCATCAAACTGGGAGCCAGGAGGTCATGGTTCGATTCCCAGTCAGGGCACATGGCTGGGCTATGGGCTAACCCCCAGCGAGAGGCATGCAAGAGGCAGCTGACCAATGATTCTCTCTCACTGATGTTTCTCTCTCTCTCTCTCTCTCCTGCTCCCTTCCTCTCTGAAAACAATTTTTTAAATTATATGTATTTTTTTAAAAGGTTGTGGGTTCAATCCCAGAGGCCCCAAAACTGGTAAAACCTGCTGCCTTCCACGCAGACAAGCTGGCATCCGGCTGCTCCCTCCACTGTGGAAGGAGCTGGAAGGGACAGCCAGGCCAGAGGCAGGTGCCAGGCGAGGGGGGAGCTAGGCTGGGGGCAAAGGGCTCCTGACCCCACTCTGGAGGCCAGGTTCTTGGGGCCACGCAGGGTTGGCTCATTAACTAGTTAAAGCCAAGGCCGGACAGAGGTAAACACCGAACCGTCACGTGGTGGTGGCGAAGGTCACAGCAGCCCGGCCAGGGTTGGGGCGGCCAGAGCGGGCTGTGGGTGGCCCACCCACCGCTAGGTGGGGGGGAGGGGTGGGGCAGGCAGAGAACCCAGGTCACCTTGCCTGCGGTCATCAGGGCAGGCCCGGGGAGAGCCTGAACCGCAGTGGCCCTGGGTCACGTTCTCTCAATGGCTTGCACTGTGCCAGCCCGAGGCCTCCAGGACAACCCCACTGGTTCTTAGAACCCCCCCTCCCCCATACACACACACTCCTTACCAGGGCCAGGGCCCTGCCTCCCCACCCCCTGAGGCCCCTCCACTCACTTGTCTGCTTCCACTCTGGCCCTCGTTGTAAACCCACCCCACCTCGGGACCCCCTGGAACCCCCTTTCCCAGAAACCCACACGTCGGCACCTTCTGCCTGTGCAGTACCAGCTCCAGGGCCTTCCCCTGGCCAGGCCACCTGTCTCCCAATCAGGAACCCCAAGGGGCTGTCTCCTCTCGGGGACCTTGGTCTGGTGTCCCCCCCGGCAGGTAAGCTCCCGCCTGACCTGGGCCCAGGCCCAGCTCCCTTCTAACTGGTACCTGACCCAGGACAGGGCACAGGGCCCAGCTTCCAGCGGGATTAGCCCTTAGGGCTTTCGGAAGGGTGACTAGACCAGGAAGTGAGCGGCAGGTGTCATGCTGTCACACAACCTTCCGCCCCGGGCCCCAGAGGGAGGTCCCCCACCCTCGGACCCGGTCTTCCCTGCCTGCCCCCAGCGGCCACACCCCGCCGTCACCCGAGGCTTCGTTTGCTCTGGCACCGAGGGCTCATCCTGGTTGGCCAGCGGCCCACTGGCCTCCTAAGCACCCAGCGCTGAGATACGTTCAGCGCTTGAGCTTCTGGGTTTGTAAATTTCCATTCCTATTTATTGGCCCCACAGAGCAGTACACCCCTGTCTCCACCCCCAGTTCTGATCCTAAAATCAATAACCAGGAATGTTGGTAACGCAGGTTATACAGAATAAGAACCCAATATCTAAGCCCAGCTGGCAGGGCTCGATGGTTGGGCATCGACCTATGAACCAGGAGGTCACGGTTCAATGTGGGCTCAGTCCCCAGTGTGGGGCCTGCTGGAGGCCGCCTATCAGTGATTCTCTCTCATCATTGATGTTTCTCTCTCTCTCTCTCCCTTTCTTTTTGAAATGAATAAAAATATATTTAAAAACACACAAAAGCAAAAACAAAAGAATCAAACATCTAAAAACATAATCTTTGACTCTGAAAGATTACACAAGGGAAATAAAGATGGTTATCTAACACAGGGAGCTCAATTTAAGTTTCCCAGTGGGCCGGGGGCTCTGTCTTTTTTTCCTTTGGCCGGATAGATCTCATGCACCTACAACAGGGCACAGCACACAGTAGGAGCTTCATAAAGATGGGCTGAGAACTTGAATGAATATGGTTTCTATTGTAGTTGTTCGGAACAAGATAATGGCTACTTCTACCCACTGGAAGGCTTAAAAAATTGTGGTTAATTCACCCAACAGTCTCTGTCCAACCACAAAAAGAGGTCACTATGGAAAAGTAGTGATGGTCCGGAGCAAAGTTTACGACTTCGAGTTCAGCAGGAGGTGTGGTGTGAACCTAACGCTGAAAACGCAGTCACCTCAGACCCCAGTGGGAGCCGGCCGCCCTGCCAGGGAGCCTCACCCTGCCCCTCCCTCAGTGTGCCACGTGGGCGCTCAGCATCTACCCGTGCTGGGCACCAACCCGCGGGCTGGCTGCGGCGCCAACAAGCCCTGGCCTGAGCCTTGGTGCACAGCGCCCCCACCCAGCAGCTCACCACCAGCTCAGTGATGGCAAGGGGGTGGGTCACACCCCAAGTCCGCGTGGCTCCGCCCTCCAGGCCGGGGCAGGGACTTACAAGGCCGTGTGGTGATGTGGAGAGTCCGAGATGGGCCTGCCCAGCTTCCAGGAGCACCTGCTCGGGGTATCGGGCCGGATCCACTGGTGGTCCTTGGGGTCCTTGTCCCCTGCGGGCCCCTGCTCCAGGCTCCTTTTTCCTGAGTGTGTGCCTGAGAGGTGGGGGCACCTGGCCACCCCCTGTGCTGCTTGGAAGGTCTCAGAAGACATGCTTCGCTCTGCCAGAGGACGGAGAGAGAAGCCTCGGTTCAGGCCGTTCCCAGACGCTGCGGAAGAGCCTGCTCTGGTGCGGCTGGGCCCGGGGACTGCTGCCTGCCCCCCTGCCCTCTCGGGGTGCAGGGCTCCGCACACTCAGGGGCTCAGAAAGAACAGGCACCAAGTGCTCGGACAAGTTTGGTGGTTTCTCAAAAGATTAACTAGCCTGGCCGGCATGGCTGAGTCAGTCTATGTAAGAACCAGGAGGTCAGGGTTCCATTCCCAGTCAGGGCAATGCCAAGTTTGCAGGCTCCATCCCCAGTGTGGGGAGTGCAGGAGGCAGCCGATCCATGATCCTCTCTCCTCACTGATGTTTCTCTCTCTCCCTCTCTCTTCCTCTCTGAAATCAATAAGCAAACAAACAAACAAATAAATAAGGTTAACTACCCCCCAATTCTACTCCTGGCATCTATCCAAAAAAATGGAAACATATTTGCACACCACATTCATCACAGCACTATTCACAACAGCCACAGTGTGCAGACAAAGCAAGTGGTCTTGGCGATACAAAGTGTGGCATATTCATACAATGAGGTGTTATTTGGCCAAGCCGGGCTGATAAGGGGGACAGAGCCTCCCGGCCCTGTCCTGCACCTGGCCCGTGGGGACGGGACCCTTCCATTCTGCAGGAGCCCCCCCCCACCCCGCAGCCTGCAGCACCCTGGCTGGTGGGCGCCTGCTGGGTCCCGGGACTGGCCACAGTCCCACCCAGACCGGCCCCAGCACATACAGGCAGCTCCTTCTTGGCAACTAGCCTCCCTGGAGCACCCTCCAGCGCGGTAAGGGGCTGATGGGAAATGAATCGAAATCGATCTGGTGCGCAGAACCCAAAGGCACTCTGCTGGGCAACAAGGGTCTGAACCTGCAGTGCAGGACGTGGCTTCCGGGGGGCTGCTGCAGAGTGGGGGGGGCTGCTGCAGAGTGGGGGGCGGGCTCACTGTGAGGTCTGATCAAATAACTGAATGGACACCCCTCCCCCCGGAACTGGCTTTTCAGGCCGTTTCACGATGGACATCCCCCTCGCCCAGACCACATTTCACTTGCTGCGACCACTCCGGGGACGCCCAGGCAAAAGCCCGCCAAGCCCTTTACAGGCTGCTGCTCCGGTCCCTGCGGGCTGGGGCCGGCCAGGCTCAGCCACCTGGTGCGCGGACGGTGGGATAAACCCGCAATCCCTCACCATGCCGCCCCTGCCTTCCTCCTCCTCCGCCTTCCTCCTCCTCCGCCTTCCTCCTCCGGGGTCGCAGTCCCCGTGCACGCAGGGCCATCCGCCTTGGTGGCCCCCAGGGGGCGGTGAGGGCCCGGGCGGATGGAAATCAGAGAACTGCCAGGTGGGAGGCCGCGGCCACTCAGCAGATCTGGACACCGGATTTGGGGGGTGGGGGCCTCTCGGGGACACAGTTTGGGATCCATACGCCCGACTAATCCCGAGGCTAAAAGTTTTGGTCCCCGCCCCGCCCCCAACCGCCCCCGCGCCGGGCTGGGCCCCGCGCACCTACATCCACATCCACCCGCACCCGGCCAGCGGCGGGAAGGGGCACTTTCCCGTCCGAAAAGCCGCGAAAACCCTATTACAGCTCATCGCCCTCAAATGCCGCCCCCCCCCCCGGGTCCCCGCGGGGCGCTCCCAGGCTCGCGGCCCCGCGCCCCCCGCAGGCCCAGTGGGGTTCGGCCGGGGCCACGTGGGCGCTGAGCCCCGGCTTCGGGGAGCTCCGGACCCGCGGGAGTGGGTCCCGGGGGACCGGGAGGGGTGGCCGGCTCCTCTCCGCCGCGAGCGGCTGCAGATGATGCAACCCCGGCGGGGGGCGGAGACCCGGGACCCCGGGGCCCCGGGCCGGGCCGGCCGGGCAGTGCCCACCTGGATGGAGCGCGGGGAGGCGGCGAGCGGGCGCGTCCGAGGCGGGAGCGGCGGCGGCGAGGCGAGCGGCGCGGAGAAGACTCGACCCCCGGCGCGGGCGGCACTCTGACCCCGCCGAGCGCGGCTGCACGGCGATTGGCCGGCGGCGGGGGCGAGGGCCGGCGCCCGACCAATCCCGAGCGCGGAGCGCCCGCCCGCCGCCCCGCCCCCGCCACGCCCCCTACTTCCCCCTCCTCGCCTCCTCTCTCCCCCTCCCCCCTCCCCCCTCCGGAGGGGGCAGGGCCGCTCCCCTCCCGGCCCCCCTGCAGCCCCGCGGGTGGGGACCCCACCCCATGCCCGACCCACGCCCCGCTCGCCCCACCCACTCCCCCTGCTCAGCCGGGCGCAGCCCCCTCCCCGCTGCCCGCCCCCTCCCCGCGGCTTCCCTATGGCCCCGGACCCCCAGGTCCCGCCCGGGTCCGCCCCTCCGGCTGGGCGGACGCGCAGTCCCCGTTGTCCCGAGGCGTTTTACCGGTAACGGCTCGCCTTGCGGGCTAATGAATGCTAGGTGTGCCGGCTGGTGGGGCAGGACTTGGAGGGCCCCAGGGATGAGCCTCTGCAAACCTCTCGCCCTGGGGCCCCCGCCGCCTGGTCCCCCCTCGCTGGGGGCCTGCAGGGCCGAACGCTGAGGCTGCCCCGCGCACAGTGGGCGCCTGGGATCCGCATGAACAGGTGGGAGGGTTTTCAGGATCATTCCTCGCCCCTCCTTGTCCCGGGGCTCAGACACTCAGGAAGCCACCCCAGCTCACTGAGCCTTGGTCAGAAGTCTCAACAGCCTCTTAAACAGAGGTCACACAGGCGGTCCCCATCCATAGGTATTGGGGCTACCGGCCAGGAGGGGCCTGGAGGCCCCTGGGAGGTCACGTCTAACAATATTGCAAATATGTGTGCTCCGGAGTCCCCGGGACTGAGTGGAGTACCCCTCACCCCGACTTTCTCAGCACCGGGCCAGTCCAGCGCAGTACTGCCAGGTTTGGACACAGGTGGGCACACGGAGCCACCGTTATTTGGCAAGTCCCTGCACCTGCCCACTCTGTGTATGAAGACATTGTTTGTTTGTTTTCTTTGTTATTTTTTTTCAATGCTCAACCACTAGGCCACGCAGGTGCCGCCCAAGGAGAATAGTTTTGAAGACATTGTCGTTTTTTAAGTTCCCAGGCCAGGCATTTGCGTGATGCTTCCTCATGATTAGTCTCGGGGGGTGCGCTCTTGCTGATGCAGTGAGAGCCACGCTGAGTGTCTGTGTCAGTGGCACGTGCCTTCTCTGGCACAGGTAACTTTGAACACTTGCTTTCTCCCTGGCAAAGTTACTATATTTACCCTCGTAATTAACAAGAATCCCTTGGGGAGATACTTTGAAACTATGCAAATATCCTTCTCAAACTCTCCCTCTCCCGCGTTAGCTTCCACTGGTGATTTGTGTGGGCCTGAATCAATTTCCATTAAATTGGTGGCCAAAGGGTGATTTTTCTTTCTTTCTTTCTTTTTTTTTTTTTTTAGTGCTCAGCTCTGCAAAGGCATCTGCCTTTATTTTATTTTATTTATATATTTTATTGATTTTTTACAGAGAGGAAGGGAGAGAGATAGAGAGCTAGAAACGTCGATGAGAAACATCGACCAGCTGCCTCTTACACACCCCCCACCGGGGATATGCCCGCAACCAATGTACATGCCCCTGACCGAATCGAGCCCGGGACCTTTCAGTCCACAGACAGGCCAAACCGGTTTCGGCCAAAGGGTGATTTTTCTAATCTCATCATTCCTTCTACATTTTATTTGGCATTCCACTATATTTTGTCTTCTTGCCCACTTATTTATCTAATTATGTACTCATACCAGGGAGGATCCAAGGTCCTTTTCTTTTAAAAGCATTCATTTTACCATTGAAAGTGCACAATCCATCCAGCCAGGGTTGCTCGGTGGTTGTGCATCGACCCATGAACTGAAAGGTCACCAGTTCAATTCCTGGTCAGGGCACATGCCCAGGTTTTGCCTCGATTCCCAGTAGGGGACATGCAAGAGGCAGCCAATTGATGCTTCTAGCTCTTTATCCTTCTTCCTTCCTCTCTCTAAAATAAATAGATTTTGGGGGGAAAAGAAGAATGCACAATCCAATGGTTTTTAGAATGCAGACGATATTTAGTACTCAGGATTGTGCCATCATCACAATATACAGGAACATTTCTGTCACTCAAAAAAGAAACCCTGCGTCCATTAGCAGTCCCTGACCATCCCCCTACAACCTTGCGGCGGTGGGTAAACCACTCCTTTACCTCATTTATGTCAGGTGAATTCATGGAGTCTTGCCTGTAGAGAGCGCCTGGGAAGGCACATGGCCATTTTTTTCATTATTGTCAGTGAATCCAGTGGCGTTGGCAGAGCCACATCCTGGAAACACACCTTGCCAGAGGCAGGAGTGTTGTCAGCTTGACCTTCAACCCAGGTGCCAGGGGGTGGGTTTCATTATCTAAATCCAGCCAAGCACCAGGATGCACGTACCGCCTGCTTCCTGGCTTGAAGACAATGGAGTGGGAGGAGGGGATGGATAAGCTCTCTCCTGTCTCTTCTTATAAGGGCATTAATTCATCATGAGGATTCCACCTCCATATACCATCATATTGAGGGTTAGGACTTAGACATACAAATTTTTTATGTGTGGTAGGGGTGAGGGGCTGGAAATATTCAGTCCAGCCCTAGTCGGCTTGACTCACTGGATAGAGCATTAACCTGTGAACTGAAGGGTCCCAGGTTCAATTCTGGCCAAGGGCTGGGTTGCAGGCTTGATCCCCAGTAGGGGGTGTGCAGGAGTCAGCCAATCAATGATCCTCTCTCATCACTGAAGTTTCTATCTTTCTCCCTTCCTTTCTGAAATCAATAAAGAAATATATTTTTAAAAACAACAAATAGCCGGGACCAGTTTGGCTCAGTGGATAGAGCGTCGGCCTGCGGACTGAAAGGTCCTGGGTTCGATTCCGGTCAAGGGCATGTACCTTAGTTGCGGGCACAACCCCAGAGGGGGATGTGCAAGAGGCAGCTGGTCGATGTTTCTCTCTCATCGACGTTTCTAACTCTATGTCCCTCTCAATTTCTCTCTGTGTAAAATCAATAAAATATATATTTAAAAAAAAAACAAACAACAAAAAAATATTCAGTCCATAGCAAGTTCAAACCCAATGTGATTGGTATTTATAAGAAGATACCAGAGGTGCATTTGCCCCAAAGAAAGACCACGTGAGACACAGGGAAAAAGTGGCCATCTACAAGCCAAGGAGAGAGGCCTCTGGAGAAACCAGCCCCGCCCCACCTGGGCCTCTGCCTTTCCGCCTCCAGACTGCGAGGAAATACATTTCTGCTTCGGACAAGTTGGCTGTCGCTTCACCGAGTCCCCGAAGCCACCAGAGGGTTTGCAGCTCAGGAACAGACATTGGGGGCAAGTCTGGGAGATACAGGATGGAAGGTGGGTCTTCGGGGCCCCGGACACTGGGAGGAACATCTCGTCATCCACAGGCTGACCAAGTGATGGCCAGAGGAGAGCAGTCTCCCGCCTTTCCCACCCCAGGCCCCGTCCCAGAGGCACTCTCAGGCAATCTCATTTTATTCTCATGGATGGTGTTTGTCTTCATAATGCAGGCAGTTATTTGCATTTCTCCTTTCTGATTTATGACCTTTAAAACAATATCAATATAATACAATAAAATTAAATCTATTATTTGCTTAAGTAACTTTTTGTCTGTAACAGTTTTTATTGATACAATTCACATAGCATATAATTCACCCATTAGAGTGCACAATCCCCCATGGCCAGTGTGGCTCAGTTGGTTGAGCATCATTCCATGCACCAAAAGTTCACCAGTTTGATTCCTGGTCGGGGCATATGCCTGGTTTGCAAACTTGCAGGAGGCAAGCAATCAATGTTTTTCTCACATCAATGTTTCTCTCTCTCTAAAATCATTAAATATTTTTAAAAGTGTACAATTCAATTACTTTTAGTACATTCACAAAAAGTCAATTTTAGAATATGTTTTTATCACCATAGAAACTTCACACGCCTTAGCCATCAGCCCCCAGGTCAATCCTTCCACACTCCCCAGCCCCAGAACAACACTAATCTACTTCCTTTTTCTAGATTTGCCTGGTCTAGACATCCTATATAATAAAAGCCCAGTGACCCAACAGGAAAACGACCAGAATGACTGCACTGACCACCGGAGGGCAGACGCTCAATGCAGGAGCTGCCCCCTGGTGGTCAGAGTGGGAGCACCACTCACAGGGCGGGTCCACTACTGCTCAGCGGACCAGGATGAGAGGCGCTCCCTCAGGGGGCCAATCCCCAGAGGCCACACCCCCCACCAGTGCAGGAATCCCATGCAACAGGCCTCTAGTTTTATATATTGGAATCATATCATGCATGGTCCTTTGACTGGCTTTCTTCTCTTGGCATGCTTTCAGGTCCATCCATGTAGTAACGTGTTTGCTTCTTTTTATTGTCAAATAAAATGTCACTGTGTGAAATACATTTTATTTATCCATTCACCAGTTGATGAACATTTATGATGTTTCCACCTTTTGGCTGTTACGGTTCACGCTGCTGTGAACGAACACTCATGCACACATTTTTGTGTGGACATACTTTTTCCTTTCTCTTAGGTCCATGCCTAGGAATAGAATGTCTGGGCACAGGCTGATTCTGTTTAACTTGGTGAGCAGCTGCCAGACTTTCCACAGCAGCTGCACCGCTTACCTGCCCTCCCTCCAGGAATGCGGGAGAGCCCGGCTGTCCACATACTCGCCTACACTTGCTCTCACTTGGTTGTTTGGCTCACAGCCATCCCCGTGGGTGTGCAGTGGGACCTAATTGTGGTTTCGACTGCATTTGCCTGACAAATTCTGTTAGTGTTTTTCATGTGCTTGTCTGTCCAGTGTGTATCTTTTTGGAAAAATGTAGATTCAGATCCTTTGCTCATTTTTAAATTGGGTGGTCTTTTTTTTTTTTTTTTTTAATTATATTTATTGGGGTGACATTGGTCAACATGAACATATAGGTTCCCGGTGTGGGTTTCTATGTTACAGGATTTGTATATTGCACCATATGCTCACCATCCAAAATCAAATCTTCTTCTGTCATCATATATTAGGACCCCATTCTTGAAATCTACTTTGTCAGATATAAACATGGCTACACCTGTTTTTCTATGGATGTTATTTGCTTGGAGAATGGGTGGTCTTTTTGTTGTTGAGTTGGAGGAGTCTTTTATTTTATTTTTTTTTTGAGAGGGAGCAAAACATTGATGAGAGAGCAACATCATCAACAGCTGCCTCCTGCATGCCCCCCACAGGGGATTGAGCTCACAACCCAGTCTTGTGGCCTGACTGGAAATTGAACCAGTGGCCTCTTGGCTAGAGGAGTCCTTTATATACTCTGGACACTAGACACATCAGATATATGATGTGAAAATATTTTCTCCCATTCTGTGGGGGAGTCATTTCACTTTCTTGTGTCTTTGATGCAAAAAGCTTTTAATTTTGCTGAACTTCCATTTATTTATTTTTCCTTTGTTGCTTGTGCTTTTGATCTCAGATCTAAGAAACCATTGCCAAATCCAAGGTCAAGATTTACTCCTAGCAGGCGCCGGCAGGGAGCTGGGCGACGGGGCCCCCAGGGGGGGGGGTGCCCCTGAGCCTTCGACCTCTGAGCCCGGGCAACAGAGCCAAGACCGGGGGCTGCATCCTGGGCGGCGCCGACCCCGGCAACAGGCTGGAGCAGCGCGGGAGCCCGCGGAGAACAAAGGGGTGCAGCAGGCCAACCTGCTGAGCTCCCAGGACAAGGAGGAAGAAACCAAAATTCTCAATGTGAAGAAATCAAGTGAGAGCAAAAGATAGTAAATTACTTAAGAAAGAATACAAAGAAGATCTTGAAAAATCAAAGACTAAGTAAGAACTCAACTCACCAGCCAACATTGCAACATAAATGCGTTTAAAAAAAAAAAAAAAAAAAAAGGACAGAATGTTGGAACAGCGGCAGCCAGGCCTAGAGTGCCCAGGCACAAAGCAGTGGCAACCGGGCCCAGAGCAGCAACAGCCAGGCCCCAGAGCAGCAGCAGCCAGAACCAGAGCAACAACAGCCAGCACTGGAGCAGCCAGACCTGGGGCAGTGGCAGCCAGGCCTGAGGCGGAGGCAGCCAAGCCCAGGGTGGCCAGTCCAGGAACACCCAGACCCGGAGTGGCCGGGCCCGGAGAAGCTGGGCCCAGAGCAGCCGGGTTGGGAGCAGCCAGGCCCAGAACAGCAGTAGCCAAGCCCGGAGCATCCAGGCTGGGAGCGGCCAGACTCAGAGCGGCCGGGCCCGGGGCAGCCGGGTCTGGTGCGGCCAGGCCCAAAGCAGCGGTTGCCAGGCTGGGAGCGGCCAGGCCCGGAGCAGCAGTTGCCAGGCTGGGAGCGGCCAGGCCCGCAGCAGCCGGGTCTTGCGGCCAGGCCTGGAGCAGAAGCTGCCAGGCTGGGAGCGGCCAGGCCCAGAGCAGCGGCTGCCAGGCTGGGAGCGGCCAGGCCCGGAGCAGCCGGGTCGGGTGCGGCCAGGCCCAGAGCAGCGGCTGCCAGGCTGGGAGCGTCCAGGCCCGGAGCGGCCGGGTCGGGTGCGGCCAGGCCAGGAGCAGCAGCTGCCAGGCTGGGAGCATCCAGGCCCGGAGCCGCTGGGCCTGGAACAGCCAGGCCCAGAGCAGCCGGGTCGGGTGCGGCCAGGCCCGGAGCAGCAGCAGCCAGGTCCAGAGCAACTAGGTCGGGAGCGGCAGTGACCAGACCCGGAGCAGCTGGTTGTGGAACGAACCAGAGCAACAGAGGCCAGACCCGGAGCAGCCAGGCCCGGAACAGCTCGCTCCTCGCCTGCCCCTGCCCCATGGCTGCCTCTCAGACATGGCTGGAAACTTTTGTGGGAACTTGAGGGTCTGCTGAATTAAGTGATGAAGGCTTAGATCTGGATGTGTTGAGTTAGTATAGGGCTGGGGTGTTGATCTGTGAGTGCCTTGGGTGGGGCCTGGATGAGGCTGGTTGACCTATTTGGAAATGTCTTTTGTGTGAAGTGTATCATTGGGCATGTGGAGGTATTATTGATATGAGAAAATGCTAAGTAACTGATTTACTACCTGAAAAGGGATTTACTATTAGGGAAAGGGAGGGAGGAAGAGACTGAACATAAACTGCACCTATGGATGAGGACAATGGGGGATGGGGAGGGGGTGGAGGGTGGGGTGGGAACCTGGTGGAGGGGGGAAGAAATGAGGAACCTTTGTAACAATATGAACAATAAAGATTGATTAAAAAAAAAAATTTACTCCTAGGATTTCTTTTTTTTTTTTTTTTTTTTTTTTTAAATATATTTTATTGATTTTGTACAGAGAGGAAGGGAGAGAGATAGAGAGTTAGAATCATCGATGAGAGAGAGTCATCGATCAGCTGCCTCTTGCACACCCCCTACTGGGAGTATGCCCGCAACCAAGGTACATGCCCTTGACCGGAATCGAACCCGGGACCTTCCAGTCCCCAAGCCGACGCTCTATCCATTGAGCCAAACCGGTTTCGGCAGGATTTCTTAAATAAGTCTTATTTCTTATATTTGGTTCTTGATCCATTTTTAATTACTGCAGTGTAGATGGTGTGAGGTAAGAATCCCACTTCATTCTTTTGCATGTAGATAACCAGCTCTTCCAGCACCATTAGTTGAAGACACTTTCTTTCCCCATGGACTGGTTTGGCACACTTGTCAAAAATCAACTAACCATTGATGTAAAAACTTCTTTCTGGACCCTCAATTCTATGCCATGAATCTATATGCCCGTCTTGTGCCAGTGACACTATGTTTTTATTATTTTAACATTGCACTGAATTTTGAAATCAGAAAGTGAAGTCTTCCAACTTTAAAAAATATATATACTTTGGATTTCAGAGAGGGAGAGGGAAAAGGAGAGAGGGGAGAAACATCAATGATGAGAAAGAATCATTGATCGTTGCCTCCTGCACAACCCCTACTGGGGATCAAGACCAACTCGGGCATGTGTCCTTGGCTGGAATAAAATCTGAGACCCTTTAGTCCACAGGCTGACACTCTATCCACTGAGCCAAACCAGCTAGGGCAGGCCTACTTTATTTTCCCAATGGTTTTGTCACTTTTAGAATACAAGTTTTGTACTCAATAACTTTTTACATCATCTGTCAACGATTTGCTGTGTAAGACAGTACTGTTTTGATGGCTACTTATTCCTCTGCCTCCCGTTACTAATACTGTTACCACAACCACCCACCAACCATTACTACCCTCTCACTAAGCACGTGCCAGGCACTGTTCTGGAAACGTCACCTGTATTAACTAGTGGAGTCTTATAGCAATCAAAGGAGTGGGTGCTATTTGATCATCACTTTGCAGGGCAGACGAGGCACAGAGGCCAGTCTGTAGCAGTGAAGAGCGGAGCCAGGACTCAGATCTGGGATTTGGCTCCTGCCCTGCCTCTCCCAGTGAGCCTCTCACCGCTCCTGCAATGGCAATCAGCCCAATCCTGGGACATATTAGGTTGAACCACATGAAATGAAATGAACTTTTGTGACCTACAGAAAATGGTCCATTCATGTGACTCAACTTGTTAAAAAAAAAACAAAAAAAACCCCCCTGAGATTTGAAGCAGGTGCCTGAATATTTGTCGCCAGATTCAGATGGGGTTTTCTCAGGTTCTGCTGTCAGGTTTGAACATGCTCCCCAAGGACACTCCGGCTGTGCGGGAGCCAAGTGCACCTGGACGGTGTGGCATTTTCTGAGCAGAAGACAGCAGTCCGGCCCTAGCTGGTTTTGCTCAGTGGATAAAGCAAACCCCGTGGACCGAAAAGTCCCAGGTTCAATTCTTGTCAAGGGTGCATGATCCCCAGTGGGGGACTTGCAGGAGGCAACCGATCCATGATTCTGTCATTGTGGATGTTTCTCTCTCCTTCCTTCCATCCTCTCTGGAATCAATACAAATATATTAAAAAGAAAAAAGACAAAAAACAAAACAAAAAACTGCAGTCTGTCTTGAGATGGGAGCCCCATGTGTGGGAGGTGAAAGCTCTTGTGCTCCTCGAATAGTTAAGTCCTACGAGGCAGAAAGGGAAAGTCCCCTCCCTAAGAGCCACGCTACCCTGTCTCCCCAAGTCATCCAGCCACACAAACCCACAGGGGCAGGCACCGAGTGAGTGCCTCGCACACTGGCTGCCAGGTCTCTGACAGGGACCTCTCCTGATGGCTACGGGGACTTCAGTGGCTGTTCTTCAGGCCCGTCTGGCCACTCCTGAACAGGTGCAAGGGAAGGCAGCCACCTGGTTGGCCTCTGGAGGGGGAAAGAGATCTGGGCTTTAGATAGGGATCATGTTCTGTCCATTTCCCCAAGTCCAGCAGTTTTAGATGGCTGGCTTTTCTCTCACTTGATCTCCCGCACAGCTGTGGGATTCTCCCTGGCCAGTGAGAGGAACCCTTGGGTTAATTATTGCATGGCTCTCAGCTGTTCAGAACCTTCTTGGGTGGAAGCCAGAAGTCATGGAACCAGGAGGAGCCACAGAGGAGCAGGGGGTGAGGGGACAGTCTTGTCAAGGGTAGGTCCCCTGCCAGCCCACCCTGACTTCCATCCAGTGGGCTGAAAGAACCCGGGGAACACAGGTGGGGAGGCGCCTTCCTCTCATCCAAGAGGAAGCAACATTCAACCCAGAGGCACTCATCTCCTCCTCACCAGGTGTGCAATGATGGGCGGGTGACGAAGCTCTGACACTAACTTGTCCCTATTTCCTGACTGCAGGATCCTGGTTTGTTCAAAAGGTGCCAAACTCTGGGAACTTGCTCTCTTCTCTCCCCTCTCCAGGTGGCCATGGGCCGTGTTGCTCTGCAGACCCAGGCTGTCCTTCAGATGGGTTGTTCCAGGGTCAAACCATGAATGGAGATGACATTACACATTTTTTGGACCTTAAAATCCAAATTCATGCTCTCCAATGAGCTTTATCAGTAATGAAGCTGATAAAGGGGGGGAATCCAGAGGTTAAAGCCTTTGGGGGCAGCCTTGAGCTCTCTCCTCAAACAGGCCCCAGAAAGCTGTCCACAGGCAAGATGTGCTAGTTGGACCAGGTTATGTTTAAGGACACACATTCATCAAACACACCACGGAGAGAGGGAGAAGGCAAGTCACAGACTGGGATAAATACACATCAACAGAAGACTCACCTCAGACTATGTAAAGAACCAGAAATAAACAAGACAGCCCACTCACTCAATTAGGGGAGGAAAAATGGGCAAAGACTTGAAGAGGGCTTCGTAGACGTACAAATGGCCACTAGAACAAGGTGACCGGCTTCCCACTCCAAAAGACTGAAAAAGGGAAACTGAGTCTACCCCAGACCCAACCACCTCACCCATCCTCCCGTGGCCCAAGCGCCTCATCTCTTGCAGGGACCATGGCAATAGCTTCCATGGTGTCCCCTTCTCCCCTTGCCTGTTTTTAGTCTCCATCTGCAGAGATGCTACTTCAAAAGTAGAAATCAGACATCACTATCCTGCTCAAACCTCCCCACAACTCCGGGTAGAACTCCAGGCCTCTCCCAAGCCCGCCAGCGTTAAGATGTCCCTTCTTGGTGAACTGAGCCTTGGACTATGGAAGCTGCTGCTGCCCAGTATCTCGGAATTCTTTTCTCTGTCCCCCGGGCCTAGTGACCTTGTGACTTGCTTTGACAATCAAGTGTGGCAGGAAATGTCTTTCTGATTAGAGGCTTGAAGAGCCAGAGGCACCCAGAGGGGTGCCCCACCAGGTGCCCTGTGCCAGCCTATCCTGATCTATGCCAGCCCGAGCTCTTTCTAGCCGTGGAATATGCCTCCACTGTCCCCTTGGCCACCCAGAACGGCCCTCTTCCTCCTTCCTCCTGTTTTTCCAAGTGGTCAGTTATGCCAGCACCGACCCAGTATTAACTATTCTACACTTCTCTAACCACACTGCTATACCTCAAGCTGCAAATTTCAAGTTAGCTGTGTCCAACATCATACTGAATGTTACAAACAAGCTGAGCAAAATAAAGATGAATATAAAGAACCCATCTCCATAAAAGTTCAAGCACAGGCAAGACTGTTCAGTGAAGTCTATGAAGCTTAGTAAAATAAAAACGAAACCAAATGACAAACGCTGACTGGTTTCCAGCAGGAAAGGGCTGGCCTGGGTCCTGGCAGTACTGGGATGTTTGCCTTTGAACACTTCCTTAAACCGGACTCAATGTCAAGTACAGCTGATCCTTGAACAGGGTTCGACTGTGTGGGCCTTTGTTTTCCAATGAATAGTGTTTACTTTCATGACCTAACACCTCTGTAGGTTACTTTCCACATACACCTCAACTATTCTAAAACTGAACTCATCTTCTGCAATTTCCACCTAGAAGCCCCAACCCCTCCCCGCTTTGGCAACCATCAGTTTGTTCTCTGTATCTATGGGTCTGTTTATTCATGTTTTGTTTTGTAGATTCCACATTAATATGTATCACAATCTCTACCCATTCATCTATGGACACGTAGGTTGCTTTCATTTCTTGGCTATTGTAAATAATGCTGCAAGGAACTTGGGGTGCACACATCTTTTCAAATTAGTGTTTTCGTTTTCTTTGGACAAAGTCATACATGAGTTATTGCTGCATTGTATGGTCTTTGTATCTTTAATATTTTTGAGAAATCTAGTGTTTCACAATTCCACGAGGGTTCGATTTTCTCCACATTGCCATCACCTCATTTTTTGGTGCTAGCCATTCTGACCAGTGTGAAGGGGACCCTTCTAATCAGTCAATACATCTCTGTGATTGCTGAAACTTCACTGCCCTTTATGCCACCGGCACTGGGACAGCCAGGTCAATTGACATGCTATTTCCAAAGCTGGTTCCTATTTCTCCAAAGGCCATGCGGATTAACTAAGAAAGAGTCCAACCTCCTGAGGCCCCTTTCCTTCCTGCTACAAAGCCCTCTGCCTGTGTGTGGATTGGCAAGGGAGCTCCAACTCCACGGCCCAGTTCACCTGGCCACTTCCAGAGACTTCGGATTCTGAGCCACCCCCGGATGGACCCGTCTTCTTCCCTTGTCTTCCCATACCTTAGAATTCACAGCGGGCCTGGTCTTCTGAATCTCTCTCCTACTCAAGCGTCCACTTCTCAAGGGAAGAGCCTTATTTTTGTCCTGAAATGCCAGCTGGACTATGCTAAGTGCCGAGGAGGCATTCACCCATCTTGCTCCCCGTGGGCATGCAGAAAAGCAGGTCTGCATTGTAGGCTTTTGAGTCCACGTGAATCCAGTCGTTTAGCAATGCAGCCGTCAGCTGTGACAGGACAGGCTCCTGAGCTGCACAAGCACGCCCATGTTTTATGCACACCCACGTTTTGGGAGTGCACGAGGGCTCTCAAAGTACCACTAGAAAACTCAATGGAGACATAACGCTGACTGCACTGCATCCCAACATGAGCTTCCCTATCAACGCCCGTGTACTAGAGAATGGCAGCTAAGCATTTACTTACAAGTAAAGGGGCCTCACAGGCTTTCCTCACCTCTACTCGGCCTCGAAGAGCAATTCTGGGTTACTTGTATGTACATAACTAGAAACAGATCTGGCCTCGTCCCATGTGAATTTTACCTCAACTGGTGAATGTTTTATTTCAGAACCTAAACTTAAAGGATTTCAACTCTGGCTGGTGTGGCTCAGTTGGTTGAGCGTCGTTCTATGCATCAGAAGGTCGCTGGTTTGATGCCGGATCAGAGCATATGCCCAGATTGTGAGTTCGACACCCGGTCAGGTGGGTATAGGAGGCAACTGATTAATGTTTCTCTCCCTTGTTTCCTCTCTTTAAAATCAATAAACAGCCCAGCTGGTGTAGCTCAATGGTTGAGGGTTGACCCACAAGTCAGGAGGTCACAGTCAGATTCTTGGTCAGGGCACATGCCTGGGTTGCAGGCTTGATACCCAGTAGGAGGTGTGCAGGACACAGGTGATCAATGATTCTCTCCCTTTGATATCTTTAGTCCCCTCTCCCTTCCTCTATGAAATCAATAAGAACATATTAAAAAATTAAAATCAATAAAAACATATTTTAAAAAAAGAAAAAAATGTGTTTTCATTTCTACCCAAAGTGTTTGATGTAGATTAATCTTCACTTCAAGGGCTGATGATGTGCAGGTCTGTAAAGGAAGAGAGATTTAAAGTGGAGTTTCCACGAGAAAAAAGTTACAAGAATACTGTATCACTACAAATTTTATTCAGAAACCCATCTTTGTTTTTTTATATTGTTTTTTAAAAAAAATTCCCATTATGAACTGGTTTGGTCAATCAACTACAACACTTTCTAGCAGACATACGGTAAAAATGGCCTGGCTCAGAATCGCCCAGATCTCTCACGATCTCTTGACCGCCTCCTGTCACGCTCCCGTCCCCCACCGCCTCCGCCACCACCGCCGCCGCCGCCACGACCACGGTCTCTGGACCGAGAGCGCCGCTCCCGGGACCGGGACCTCGATCGATGCCTGAAACAAAGAAAAAGAAAAACAAAACCTTGGCATCAAAATGAAAACATGCAACAGAAAACCACAGCGACCAACACCTTCAATCACCGTATCCCACCGAATCGACATTGATAATAATTAAAAAAATGCTGCCAATTTAACTGTAAGCCGCAATTAAAATATGAGCCCTAATTTCAGAAATAAATGTGTGGGGGAAAAAGGCATCTCAGAATTGAGAGGTGCGGTGGCCATCATGCTGGTTTCTGGATGAGGACAGGATTTTTTTCTACGTTTATTTGTGTTGGGAATCGGACAGAATCACAATGCCAGCATTTCCTATTGTATGCCTATTGTATGGTGGGTGAAAATCCCTCTGGGGTCAGAACTCAGTCTTGATAGGGAAAGTGACTCATACCCTCTGATATTGGGGGTTCTCTCCGTTTCATGACATGTCCGCTTGCATTTAAATAACAGGACCAGACAAATAAGACTGCTAGATTCTGCCAGTGGTACACAGGGCAATGCCAAGAAACCTACCAAATCCACAAAAACCAAGGCATCCCAATGGAGACATGCAGTATGTGAAGGAAGTTATGGTATTCAGTGAGAGAATAAAACACTGCACACAGGAACTAATTTTCATCGATCCCACTAGCCATCTCCTTGGTTAGTTGCTGAGGTTCGATCTCTACTTAAGCAGTAAAATATGCGCACAGAATATTCTTTGAAGAGTAAATTTTTATATAGGATACATTTTTGTAATTTAAAGTATGTACTACATGCCCGGCTAGTGTGGCTCAGTGGTTGAGCATCAACCTATGAACCAGGAGGTCACGGTTTGATTCCCGGTCAGGCATGTGCCTGGGTTGTAGGCTCAATTCCCAGTGTGGGGAGTGCAGGAGGCAACCAATCAATGATTCTCTCCCATCATTGATGTTTCTCTCTCTCTCCCTTCCTCTCTGAAATAAACAAAAATATATTTTTTTTAAATTGTATTACATTCTAAGCAGTGCCATTTATTTATCCATCCATCCTCACCTAAAGATATTTTTTTTCATTGGTTTTTAGAGAGTAGAAGGGAGATGGAGAGACAGAGTGAAGCACCAATGTGAGAGAGAAACATCAACTGGTTGCTTCTTGCATGCCCCTAACTAGGCCTGGGAACCTGCAACTAAGGTACTTGCCCTTGATTGGAATTGAACTTAGGACCCTTTGGACTGTAAGTCAACACTCTATCCACTGAGCCAAATCGGCTAGGGCCTAAGCAGTGCCTTTTAAATAGAGATGACATTTAGGCGAAGCTTTACTTAAAAACAAATAACATACATACATATATGGATATATATATATACACATACATATATATGGATATATATCCATATCCCCCCCCCCCCCCCCAAGAAAGCGACATGACGGACACACTGAACCACTCACTTCTTGCGCCGGCGCCCATACAGCTCCCGCCGCAGCTCTCTGGAAATTGGCTTCAGATGCATGAAGTTGCAGAAGCCGCCTCGTGTACACTCTCTGAGGGGGAGGGAGAACCAGATGAACATCACACCGCGTATCCACACCCTCCCTCTACCTCCCCAGCCGGCAGCCTGCCATACCTACCCCATTTCATATTGGCGGCAACAGGCTTCCCGGAAGTCGGTCACGGGGGAAAGCTCGGCGTGGATGGGCTGCCCGTTGAACCAGCGGTTGTTCAAATCAATCACAGCTTTCTCCGCATCTTCTTCACGGCGAAACTGAAAAGACACAGAAAAATCTTGATCCAAATACATGCTGTGCGCTCATGCAGATAAATTAAGGTGGATAATGTAGTGCAATTAAAAGCAGACAACCCTCTATTTACAATTAGATTATTTAACCTTTTGATGGTTCAAAATCATGCCAAATATGTTATCTTGGTTTTCCAATTCAATTGGTTAAAAGAGCAAATGTAATGATTTGTGTAGGCCAGTGTTTCCCAAACTTTTAACATATGTGTACCCCCTTCTATAATTTTTGTAACGCTGAGTACCCCTCGTACTCATGAGCACGGTGCAGTGCATATCCCCACTAAACTCCAGTGCAACGAGTACCCCCACCAAACTCTTCCCGTACCTCTGGGGTACGCGTACCACACTTTGGGAAACACTGGTGTAGGCAATAAACTTCATTAAAAAAAAAGTGCCTGGCCTGCATGGCTCAGAGTTTGAGCATTGACCCACGAACCAAGAGGTCACCCGCACATGCCCAGATTGTGGGCTCAATCCCTAGTGGGGGGCATGGCGTGCAGGGGGCAGCCAATTGATGTTTTTCTCGGTCCCTCTCTAAAATCAAGAAAAAAAGAAAGAAACCATATAAACTGACTTCTCCCCATTTCAAACAGCCTTTAACCAATAGCTATGAAGGTGCCAAACCTGAAAAGATGATGCAGGACCCTTACAGTCTGCCTCCTCCCTATATCCACAGGCTAGCTCCAGCATGTGCATGCAAGTTCAATAGCAAGGAGCAGCCCTGACCAGTTTGGTTCAGTGGATAGAGCGTTGGCCTGCGGACTCAAGAGTCCCAGGTTCGATTCCTGTCAAGGGCATGTACCTTGGTTGCGGGCACATTCCCAGTAGGGGGTGTGCAGGAGGCAGCTGATGGATGTTTCTCTCTCATCGATGTTTCTAACTCTCTCTCCCTCTCCCTTCCTCTCTGTAAAAAATCAATAAAATATACTTAAAAAAAAACACACAACAAGGAGCATTTGGCCAAGGTTAAAAGCCAATACAATAAGGTAATAAGCTGCCAGTAGACAAAACGCCCACTTGTCACCTTCCACATACCTTCACATACACGTTTCCGACGAGGTGATCTCCAAGATTATCACAGACATTCATCTCCTCCACCTCGCCGTACTTCTCCTCCATTTCTGTGAAAACCTCCTGGAAGAGAAACGGTGGCTTAAAGATCATAATGTTAAAGATACAAGACTAACTGAAAACAATGAACCTTTTCGTATTTTTATTAATAGAGAGATTTTAATTCCCCCCAAACAGATAAAGGTGAATAGGTCTATCAGTTTCAAACAATCTCACCTCAAAAAACTCATCATAGTGTTCCTGCATCTCGACATCGCTCACAGCACCTGTAAACAACAGACACATCTTGCTGGTTAGCGCAGGGGCTGCGACCGAGAGAAAGCTTGTGCTTAAATCAACCTGCTACAGGGACACACATTAGATTGTCTAGAGAGAGAACCCGACAGAAGTGCGTTCTACTGGAGCTCTGAGAGGCTGCAGCACACAGCCAAGTGTTAAATCTTAGTGTGGGGAGACTCTTAAAATGCCCCATGACAGTCTCCGTTCTGGCTATTAAAACCACACAAGTTTTAATCAGCATCAAAGGGTCACATTTTCAAAAATATAAGGAAAAAGTTTATGCTCAAAAAAATTTTTTAATGAAAAATTTCTTTTTAAAATTTAAAAAAGAGGCCAATTAATGCCTCCTCCCCCCAATTAGGTTACAATGAAAGCTGAATCAGGGTGATTAAAAGCTTATGCTCCTGACTCGTTTCTTTCACAGGTTATCAGCCACAGAATGCTATGAAATGATTTCTGATGCGATTAAAACCCAAATGACCATAAATACTTAGTAGGACAGTTATCAAGTTCAATTACAGTATTTTGAATGCCCTTGAGTAAATGGAAAATTACAATACTTTGTTGAAGAAAGCATTCTTATTTTCTATTTTCCTCATTTACTTTTTCATAACCTACATGCACTAAGTGAAATCATGCACATTCTGTGGGTGGAATTTACACATTTCCATTCTATCTCCATTATCACCTTTTATCACATTTTAAAGTTCTCCTAACCTAAATCTGAGAAGTCACAAAGCTGGCGTGTCAATAAACTGACATTCCCAACAGCTGGACCAGGGAGCCCAGGAAGGCCAAGCTGAGAGGCTGGGCCAACTGTCTCCAGCGCTACTTCACGGGCCAGGCTCCTGGGCAAGTGGCCTCCCCTGTGAAACCCACGGAGGGACCTGAGCTGTGCAGGGCTCTGTATCCTACACGACCTGGAAACCCTTATCTCTAATGATAAGAACTTTAATCTTTTGATTCTGAAAGTGACTTAATTTTATTTTCTAACACTTAGCCTCCCTGCATTTTAGTTTTTTTGAGATTATGGAATCTAGCTCACTATAGAACCCAAACTTACTGAGACGGGCACAAACACTACTCTAAATGGCCCGTCCCAAGTGGAAGGCAATCAGACTATACCTCCCCGTGAGGAGAGACCACGTCCCAAATAGAGGAGCTGGGCAGACAAGCCCGTTCCAAAGGGCAGGGAGTGTTTAAACTCGCTTCCAGTCCCACATCAAGACGAGGAGCAGAGGGAAAAGGCTCTACACCTCAGTCTGAGGAGCACTGACAATCGAGTCTGGTGGAGCTCTACCCGCTGTATCATGACAGTCCTACTCTGTTCTTTACAACGTGGAGTATTATATTTCCACAACTCTGGAAAACTATTTGAAAATGCTTGAAAATGCATAGTTTATCTTTTATACTCTGCTTAAAATTTTTGAGTCAATCAAAATGACTTGAAAGGCAGAGATGAGTGATTAAAAACTAATCAACTAAAACATAATTTACATGACTCAATATATTTTAAGTAATACAACCTGGAAAATACCGAATTTTCGTACAGAAACATTCTTAAACTGGGATTCATTATTAAGTGTAACCAAAGCACAGAAAACTTAGTTTTCTACGGATGAAAGGATATGGTTAAAAGAACCATTAGTTTTAGGAAACTGATGAACCCAGCTGGTTGAAATTTACTGAAAAGGTCTGATGCCAAATATTTCAGGCTTATAAACTTAAACTGATAATCAGAATCTCATTTATACAATCTGGATACCAGAGCTAGAATATTTGATATAGCTAAATTTTTATTTTGTAGCATATGCTGAACAAGAGCCCTGTGAATCACATGTAAAGACACCAAGAAAACTAACACAACATTCTTTTCCCAGTCCCCAAGTAAACAAGCAGGGCAAAGAACTGTGAATTGTTGTTACTGTTATCTACTTTTCACTCATTTAAAGTTAAGTCCATATATAAACATTTCCCTCCATTTAATCGATCTTACTTAAGAAAGAGAACAAAACAAAAACCAGGTATTTTAAATCATTGGCTACTAATCAACCCTGCCACCCTCAGATATGGGGAAAGACCTCTCCTGTCAGGTCAGTATTAGCAACTCAAAATCATTTAGTGTCTGGGAAGAAAAACTTGACAAGACAGCCCCACCCCGAAGACATGGGTGCTCCTGCGTGTGCAGGTGTGTAACTGGGAGACCTCCAGTGTGGGGCAAGGAAGCGTGGGTGGTGGCTGCTGGGACCATCCCACCCAGTGCAGGCCACCCATACACTGACAGCTCTGGAGTTAGGTCTGTGCTACAGGTCACCTTTGACAGCATCTCCTATTAATGTTTAGAGCTTTCACACAAACTGTGGCTTGGACTCCTTGATTTCAACAGAAGTCCAGGATGCTCATTTCAATTCACCCACAGGTGACTAAGTTCTAAAATCTGTTCTAGTTTTTGAATTTTACAATGATTCTATTAGGTATCCTGCTCTCGACAATGTTCAAACCGTAATGTCTACCCAAACAAGAAGAAATCAGTAATGTCTACTGAGTGCCCACTTTAGTTCTATTTCCCCACCAAGTCCCCCGTGTTTCCCAAGGCAGTGAACTACCTCCTGAAGTTGGAGATGCCTACATGAAGTATTCTGGTTAGACTGAGTGAGCACAGGGCTCATGCTAAGGAAACTCAGGGGGCACCTCAACTTGGGACCCTTACTTGGGAAACATTCCCAGAACAATGCTCGCAGTTAGAGCATGAGCTCCAAAATGGAGTGTAAGGGAAAGAGTCTAATAAATAAAAATCTGAAAAGTAATTTCAGAACAATTTTTTTTTTAAGTGAGAGAAACTTCCAAATACTGTTGCTCTCAGAGGGATGAACACAACTCCACACTTAGCTCCATGGAAATTCTCCCCTGGGATAGTCAAGGCGAGAGAGGGTGCTCCAAGCTATTGTACAGGGTGCCCTTCACAGTCCCCTCTGCTTTTTAAGTAAGAGGACAGGAGTTCAAATCTCTGACAGAGGATTCCACGGGGTCAGGGTCAGTGGGACAGAAGCTCTTGACTCTTCTAGTGGACGCGGTCCTTGACATACTAGCGGCAGACCAGGTGGAGCGGACGCTGAGCTCTGACACCAAGCCCAGGGAACCAGGGAAGGAACTTGTATGAACTTACAGCGCAAACCGTCAGCAGACTGGGAAGAGTTTTGAGGGTTACGGTAAATGTTCAAGAGGGCAATGGTCTGAAATACAAAACGCAACAACTTTATATTATGGAAAATTAAATGTAAACACTTAACCGGCTTCCTGTGGCGATCGCTTCAGTCAAGACTCGGTGCTGGAAAAAAGCAGGTTATTTCTTTGATGGAGAGATGTTTTCGTAGCCAATGGCAGTCTTGGAGCACCCTAGCACTGCAATGCAGAGATCTCATGGTATGCCAGTATTGTATTTCTGTTCACAGAGCGTAAACATTCTCCACTCCAAAGTTCCAAGCCAAATGAGTGCAAATAATTCCAAAACATTCTTAGAAAAACTTTTAATTGTCAACTGGGAAAGAAAAAGTGCCCATATGAACCGATGACACAATTACTGTATTAGAGAAATACAATAATTACATATCATGAAATCTCTATTTCCTAGAAGAAAAATCATAGTTGAAATAAACCCACACTTATTGGGCAACTTACCTTGATTCCTAAATATTCCTAAAATTATTCGTTTTACAGAAAGAACTTAATAAATGCCAGGGTTCAGTCATTGTGAAGACCAATGACGGCTGATGATGTTAAAATGTCACGTGGACAGATCCCTTCTTGTTAACAAATGTCAATTAAAGGAAGAGACCTGGTCAGCGACCTCCCTAGGACGGCCTCCCGAACGAAGCCAAGTATCAAGTTCTTGCTGTAGACACCAAGGGCTTCCACCACCTTGTCCTGTTTGCAACAGCTCTATGTCAGCAGCTCAGAAGCCAACATTATGTGTCTCAATTAAGAGTGGGCTCTTTAACACCATTGTTTTAAAAAAATTTCTCCAACTGTGGGACTTACAGTGTGAGCCGTCAGCCGTCTGTGCACTGTTTTGGGGATTACGATAGATGTTTTGAATCAAGATGGTCTGCGGGGAAAAAAAAATAAAAAGGGGAATTCTACTGGCTGCTGTGCATATATTAGACAATTGCAAAGAGACAACTTGTTTGCAAATGGCTCAACACTTGTTTGTTTCCCGCAAGTCACACAATTGTCTTCTGTGGAGTACACCCAAACCATCATATTATGAAAACAGAGTTTGAGCAGTGACTTAGGTCAAGTCAGCCAGCAACCAAGAAGAAATTATAATTGTTACTTTGAGTAGTCCCACATTCTAAAAATGTTTTAATGGAAGATAAATAACAAAACATTAGCATTTTCCTACACTTCAAGTTAGCAGACACTAAGATGTTGAAAAATTTACATTATAATCATATTCCCCATACAAAATTCTTTTAAAAAACCAAATGCATAACCCAACTGTATGCAGTCCATCCAGCTTTCTGGTCTCGTAGGAAACGGGCACACCAAATGGTTTCCTAACGGTCCCGGACAACTATCAGATTTACATTTTCTTGGTGGGATCTCTGTTTACATAATACAATAGCTTAAAACATTTGCTCTTTTCCGATCCTTCTTAAGGGAATAAAATCCTTTTTAGCCCTTCTGCTTTAAACTGGATCAGGCAGACTTGAAACCTTACATTGTACCGTTCTTCTTAAAATCAAGTTGTCTGAAAAAACAAACCATGTTTAAGTTAGTAGACTAATATATTACATGAATCTTAACGTCCATATCACTGTAAGAAGCGTAAAAAAAGAAACCCACACCGAATTATGCTAGATATTTACAAGCTGAACCAATAAAACACATGATTTAGAAAAATATTCAGTTTCAACATATGTGCAAGGCAGTTTTGTAAGTGGTTTTACAGAATGAGTCAGTTCCATGTCTACTATGTTTAAAGGACGGGGATTGTGTAAACACTCCCCAAAGGCCTGCTGCTGGGAAACCCACTTGTAAGAACTCCCAACAGCAGGCAACACACCTGTCACACGCAGAACCTCCATCAGGGCCTGGGATCCCCCCCAAGCCATGGAGCACTGCCCAAGACAACCTATCCTGGGCCTCGAATGTTTCCCAAAGCCACTGGAATTACCAGAGTATGACAATAATGGAAAGCTATACTGAGCCCAATTATTCAACAAGAAAATTAATAAATATTAAGTTTCACTGAGGAAACCTGGCAGTGCCTGTTTAATAAGAATTGTCATTTAAAAGGGGCAATGCAGTTCCACTAAGATTAGGGGTGATTAAGATTGCCTAAAATCAACCAACCAAATCAAAATAAGACGCTTAAGTTAACAAATACAGCTGACCCCACCAAACTTTAATGGGATCATTGCCTTGTTTTGATCCAAAGTGCTCAAATTAACTTAATTAACACACTGAGGTAATCCATGTGGGGAAGCAGGGGGCTTGGCTGGGAAGTTTGTAAGGAACAATCTCCAGAAGGTCAGGGGTCTCCAGGGAGAGATGGCCAAAGGTGGCAGACCCTGCCTGACTTTTCCAGGTAAGTCCTGTGCTTACCAGATGTCTCTCAGTAGCTTAAAGAAAACTGTAACGGGACAATTTCTTTCTCAACCCAACACTTGGTTCATCCATAAGTAGCCCTCCAAAATAAAAAACTCAGGGGACACTTTAAAGGCTTGGTTATTGCCCAAACTATGGCCACGGGCTTAGTGGCAAAATTCAATTATAAATTAAAGCACTAAAAAAATTAGAACAGAAAATTTAAAGAAAATTCTCCAATATTCTGAAACCTGAGAAATGTTCAAAGCTATTAAGGTAGATTTTTATTATACTAACCACTTGGTAATCAGGAATGATGCCATCACACCCCCCTTCTAAAAGCAAGTTAAACTGTGGGGTGTTCTATGGACTTAAATTAGAAAATACTAAAGTCTCTTTCTTATACCAATTGGCTGCTTTTCCTAAACACTTAAACTTGTGAACAGAAAGATGTGAGCTCAAAGCGGAACCTAGCAGTTTCCAGAGGTAGCTACAATAGTTACCCCATATAAAATAATAAAATAGAAGCTGCATGTTTAGACTTCATGGGCGGTCAGAAGGAGATAAAAAAATTTCAGATTCCAAACATTCTGGTAAACATGGGCATAAGTTTGTTAGTATTAGAGGTGCATTCTCCCTTTAATATATTATCAGTGATCACTTCCAGGGTACAAACTCTTGCCTTTTCTTCAGCTAACCAAAAATATTTAAAAAAAAAAAAAAAACCTTAATTTTTTTAATTAAATCAAATCATAGCAGACCTAAACCCAAGATAACACGCATCTCTCAATGAACTGAATAAAACTGGCCACAATTAACTGAACTATGGCCCATTTTCTAGTGTGTTTCATTCTAATGTTTCTAGGTCATGATGGACTTGCTCCGGCCTGGACTAAGGGTCTAAGAAAGGGATCACACCAGCCTGGGGAACCCTAGTGCATGGCAGCCCCCCAGCCCCTCCTGTCAGGTGCTGTCCAGGGAGAACAGAGAACAGAAAGCCACTCTGCCTCTCCCGTGCCTGGAAGAGGCTCAGCCAGTGTTGGCAAGGCTGCAGGGAGGGTGGAAGGTCAAGGGCCTGCCTCCTGCATTCCCCCTACTGGGAATCAAACCGTGGCCTTCTGGATCATAGATAATGATCCAGACACGCACAGGCTAAAACCTCTTCACAGGTTCCTCTAGTGATTAAACAGGGGGTGATGCTCTCAGACCTTCCACTGGGGTGATTCACTGAAACAAACAAACATGCTCACTTATGAATATATTGTAAATAGAAAATAAAACTAGAGAAATAAAGGTCCCTTTTATACATGAAAATTATTAATTGGCTCTGTAAAGCACAAGTTTTGATAATTTACAGAAAAACAGAAAAGAAAGAAAAATAAACAAACCTGGCTAAAGGTTGGTTTATTGTGCAACCGAGAGCATCTGTCTCCATGACGACATGCTCCAATTTTGAAATAAAATGAACAGTTGACTCTGTAATGAAAAATAAGAGCAGATTATTGTGCTGGGAAGACATCAAACAGATGGAACTACGTCATCAACATGAGACATGCTATCCAATGATTCCCCAAAAACATATACGCACATCACCTCTTATTGGTAGCAGGTACCCCTCCCCTCCCCGGCAATGTTTTAGGACTAGTTCCAACCTGCCCCTCTAAACTCCTCCAGGGAAGAACACTCAGACCCAACTCCTCCTCATTCAAATCCCTTCCACTTCCAACCTGTTTTCATGAAAATGAAATATTAGTCTAAAAGTAAATTTGATTTAAATGTATGTTCTTCAGTTTTCCACAATGAAATGGCTTCTCTTGAGGACACGGACACAGTGTAGTGAGGTGAAGGTCCAGATCCCGACTCTGCTACTAGCTGCCTGGGCTTGGGCAAATCACCCCACCTTTCAGGGTCTCATTTGAAAAACGAGGAAAATGCCAACCTGGCACTGTTCCAAGCATCAGCTGTAAAGTAGGTATGTGCCACACACAGCACTCATTAAATGCAATCATTATCTAAATGAACCAGCCAAGCTGCTGGTGTGGCTCAGGGGTTGAGCACTGACCTATGATCCAGAAGGCCAAGGTTTGATTCCCAGTAGGGGGAATGCAGGAGGCAGCTGACCAATGATGTTTCTATCTCTCTCCCTTTCTGAAATCAATAAAAATATATTAAAATAAATAAATAAAACAGAAAACAAAGTCCATGGTCTTTCACCCATGATACCAGACCAACAGGAAATTTCAAAAACAGGTCTGAAGTAAATAATTCTTCTGGTTTCCATACAATGAAAAGAAGCTATTGGGGAACTCAACCTGCACCTCTGTCCCTATGGCAAAGCTCTCCCTTAATACATCATCTAATCAAATATTGGATGATCCAGATCAAATTAAAACTAGCAATCCAGCCAGCATGATAGCAATGCCAGGTGGCTTAACATATCTGTGATGAACTATGAAATCTTACTAGATGAGTCCCATTCAAATTTAGACTTGCTGGGCTGGTGTGGTTCAGTGGTTGAGCATCCACCCATGAACCCAGAGATCACCAGTTCCAGTGCCAGTCAGGGCATAGGCCTGGTTTTGGGCTCAATCCCCAGTAGAGGGTGTGCAGGAAGCAGCCAATCAATGATTCTCTCATCGCTGTTTCTATCTCCCCCTCTCTTCCTCTCCCTCTAAAATGAATAAAAGCATATTTTTTAAAAAGTGCCATATTTAAACAGCCAATCAAGAGTTAAGATTAAGCCGAAACCGGTTTGGCTCAGTGGATAGAGAGTCAGTCTGCGGACTGAAAGGTCCTGAGTTCGATTCCGGTCAAGGGCATGTACCTTGGTTGCGGGCACATCCCCAGTAGGAGGTATGCAAGAGGCAACGGATCGATTATTCTCTCTCATGGATGTTTCTAACTCTGTCTTCCTCTCTATTAAAAAAAAAAAATCAATAAAATATACTTTAAAAAAAGAAAAAAAAAAGAATTAAGATTAAAGGACCTCGCCAAAACCGGTTTGGCTCAGTGGATAGAGCGTAGGTCTGCGGACTGAAAGGTCCCAGGTTCGATTCCGGTCAAGGGCATGTAGATTGGTTGTGGGCACATCCCCAGTAGGGGTTGTGCAAGAGGCAGCTGGTCGATGTTTCTACTCATCGACGTTTCTAGCTCTCTATCTCTCTCCCTTCCTCTCTGTGAAAAATCAGTTATATTAAAAAAAAAAAAAAAAAAAGATTAAAGGACCTCAAGGAAATCTGATTAGCCAGTGATTTACTATTAGGTAGCAATCAGGTTGGAAAAGTGTGAACTTACCAGGGGAGGAAAATGTAATTACATTACTATACATATGTCTTACTCTAGATTTTGCACTTAAGTCTTACTCTAGATTTTCCAATTTGAATATATAACATTTTAGCATCAGAAAGTCACCTGAAAACAAAGAGCTTAAAGAGCTTATTTTTAAATAAGTCTCAGAATGGGCAAAATTCCCCTGCCTGAACAATTACTAATCTAAATAATCAAATTTCTTACATTAAAGCCATGGCTTTTATAAAACAGTTCCGATAGGTGGTTATTGGAATAAACCCCTGAAGTTTTGAAGATTAACAGTGAAGACACCAAATGATAGGGGAAAAAACTGCCTGACACAGAAGTCTTGGGCCGCACTGATATAAGCTAAAGAAGGGTATTAATGACGTATGTTCTTAGCATGCACAGAGAAGCCTCTTTTTCCCAAAGAGCTGGCTCATTCAATCAAAATCATATTTAAAGGCAAGTCCTCACGCTGCTCTTCCTTGATCGAGCCCAAAGCATGCAGGGTGCCCACCTCTCCCATCCCATGTAAGACATTTTGTCTTTTTAAAAAAAACATATTTATTGATTATTTACAGAGAGGAAGGGAGAGAGATAGAGAGCTAGAAACGTCGATGAAAGAAAAACATTGACCAGCTGCCTCTTGCACACCCGCTACCGGGGCTGTGCCCACAACCAATGTACATGCCCTTGACCGGAATTGAACCTGGGACCTTTCAGTCCGCAGACCGACGCTCTACCACTGAGCCAAACCGGTTTCGGCCCATGTAAGACATTTTGATGCATTTAATCTTAATGACATGCACGCACCCCTCCCTCCTTGAGAACAAGATTTAAACTTTATCCATCTTTGAGTCTCCAGAGACTCACACACAAGTGACTAGGACTGTCATTTTGTCTTGCAAATTTTGGTAGGAAAAAATATAACCAACCCCCTCTTACAAACACAGGAAATTCTACCATGTGTAAAAAACATTTTACAAGATGTATCCTGGAAAACCGAAACAATTCTAATAGTGTTTGAAAAAAGTGGTCTTAAAACATATGTGACAGCCCTGACTGGTGTGGGTGGCTCAGTGGATGGAGCTTCGGCCTGTGGACTGAAGGGTCCCAGGTTCGATTCTGGTCAGGGCACATCCCCAGTGGGGGTGTGTGCAAGAGGCAGCTGATTGATGTTTCTCTCCCATCGATGTTTCTAACTCTCTATCCCTCTCCCTTCCTCTGTAAGAAAATCAATAAAATATATATTTTTAAAAAATGTATGACAAATGGGGTTTTCCCTTGAAAACATACATTCACATAAGCCTATTTAACCCTGAAAAAAACACCACCCAAATATCTACTCATTCGAAGAGTACATTAATCCAGACATTAGTCTTTAGTTTTCAAAGGATTATCCCCTAAATGTCTGAAGACATTTACGTTAGTCTAAATTTCAATACGTGCAAACGTGGCGAAGTCAGAATTAAAATTTTTCACTTTTAACCTAGCAGTTGATTAGGCAAGCATGCAACCTTAAAAAAAGAGGGAAAAGACCCAGCTTTTCCCTTATGTTGGAATTGCGTCTTTAAGTATGTAAAGACCTCAACAATTAAGACCTCCGTTATCTGAGGATAAACAGGGGCGAGACGTGCTCCAGAGACTAAAGTTGGGGGATTGTCTGACGGTGACTCCAGCACAACTCAAGGCGGCTTCCGAGAGCCACGGGGGTCCGGGCGGGCCGCGGAGGAGCGCCGCGCGCGCGGGAAAGGTCGCGCCGCCCGGGCGGAAGCCCGCTGCCCGCCGGGGGCCCTCGCCCGCCCGCCCGTTCGAGCGCCCACGAGGCGGCGGCGGCGCGCGGCTCCCGAGGCCGGAAGGACCGCCGCGCCCCTCCCCCCCCCGCCCGGGCCTTCCGCCGCCGCCCGGAGCCCGCCGCCGTGCCCGCCCGCCCCCCTGGCCCGGAGCCCCGGGAGGCGGCTCTCACTCACTTGTCCTTCTCGGTGCCGAAGATGGAGGCCAAATACTCCGCCATTTCCCACCCGCAGCCGCCGACAACGCTGCCGACGCCGCCGCCGCCGCCGCCGCCACTGCCCCGACGCCCGCGGGAGACGTCACCCTGACGAGACGACGCTAGCCCCGCCCCGCCCGTAGGTCGGCGCTGCCCAATCGGGCGAGACGCTGCCTACGTGTGGGCGGGGCTTGGAGTTCGCGGGAGGGGCGCCCCCTGGCGGCGGGTTGCGGTCCCGCGCCCACCCCGACCCCAGCCCAGCAAAGCCCAGCGCCCAAAGCGAGGCCCGAGGGGAAGGCGCTGGGCGAGGCTTCTCCCCGCAGTGGCGTGGGCTGGGTCCGCGGATCTCGGGGAGATGCAGGCGGGTCCCCCTCCCCGCACCTCCCTGGGGGGCCCGCACTGCCTTTGGGACCTTTCCTCAGGGGAAGACCCCTCCTCCACTGCCCTCGTAGGCAGGGAATGGAGTAGGGGAGCCCCTGCCCCCCCCCCGCCCCCGCCCCGGTCTCGGGAGGAGCGCCGCGTGGGGCCTCGGGCCTTGTCCGGGCTCCCGCTCCTAAGCTGGGCCCACCTGGGCGATCAGGATAATCTCGTTTTAGGGTGGTCTGGACAGTCTCTCCCTGGAGTGCTAAGCTTAGTGTTTCTTTTTTTTAATAATTTTTTTTATGTTTTATTGATTTTTTTATAGAGAGGAAGAAAGAGGGACAGAGTCAGAAACATCAATGAGAGAGAAACATGGACCAGCTGCTTCCTGTACATTCTCCACTGGAGATGTGCCGGTAACCAATATACATGCCCTTGACCGTTATCAAACCTGGACCTTTCAGTCCGCAGGCCGATGCTCTATCCACTGATCCAAGCCGGTTTCAGCTAAGCTTAGTGTTTGATTGACCCTGGCGAGGGAGGAGATCCTTCCGGGGGACATCGTTAGAGTCCGGCTTGGGTTTGAGAGAAACCAGACCGGAGGGGAGGGGGCGGTTAGAGAAGGAACTCTGGGGCTGAGAAACGAGGGGACCTGATTGGGGGCCGGATGGCAGGTGTAGTGCTCAGGGTCCTGGGGACTAGGCTGCAGAAAGGATCACCCCTACTGATTGCAAACCGGTGTCCCTCCCAAATTCATGCCGAAGCCCTGACTCCCAGCACCTCCGCCTGTGATTGGCGTTGGCATTGAGGTCTTCACAGGGGCCATTTGGTTGGAATGGGGCTGATAGAGCCGGCCTTAGCCAATGGGGCGTGTCCTTTTGAGAAGAGGAGGTTAGGGCTGTGTGAGGACAGGGCCCTAACCTACCAACACCTCCAAAGACAGCACTCTGAAACACCCTGATCTCCAGCTCCCAGGCTCCAGCACTGGGAGGGGATACATTTCTGTTTAAAAGGGATTTTAAGCCGAAACCGGTTTGGCTCAGTGGTAGAGCTTCGGTCTGCGGATTGAAAGGTCCCAGGTTCCATTCCGGTCAAGGGCATGTAATGTACATTGGTTGCGGGTGCATCCCCAGTGGGGGGTGTGCAGGAGGCGGCTGATCGATGATGTTTCTCTTTCATCGACGTTTCTAGCTCTCTATCTCTCTCCCTTTCTCTCTGTAAAAAATCAATAAAATATATTTAAAAATAAAAAATAAAAAAAATGAAAGGGATTTTAAAATCGTGGGGGCTAAAAAAAAATTAGCACTTTTAACTTCTTAGATTGGGCTAATAATCAGATTAACAGAGACAGATTGGCAGGAGAAAGTCAAAGTTTAATGTACATTCCCATGGGGAATTCTCAAAGGCATGATAATTCCATGAAAATTCCAAAGACAAGGAGGCGACCTTGGGTATATAAGACATTATTTGGACAAAGGAGAAAGGGGGTGGGGTGGGTGGAGAAGGGGGGATTAGATTTCGGAAATTCGAGTGGCGGATTAATAGGGAGTTGAAGAGCAGAACACACATGGCAGGCAAATCCTTGCTAGGCAACTCAGAAACCATGGGACGCGGGATAGCCAGCTCACAGGCACCTGCCGGACGCCCTCTTATTTGACATCTTTAATTCAAGGTAGGCCAAGCAACAGCCTAACAACTCTTTTCCTGAAGCAGGTTTCTCTGAAGTTCTTGGGCAGGAAAGGGGGGAGAGTGAAGCTTGTTTCTATAAACTGCTTACTGGAGAGTATTATTCGGAGCGAAATAAGCCAGTCAGAGAAAGGCAAGTATCACGTGATCTCACTCCTATGTGGAATCTAATAAACCAAATAAACTGATGACCAAAAATAGACCCAGGCACATAGCAGCATGAGCAGACTGTTGAATCTCAGAGGGAGGGCAGAGAGGGTGGTGGGAAGAGATCAACCCATGAACTTGTATGTATATATGCATAACTCTGGACACAGGCAATGGCGTGGGGAGGGTCCAGGTTGGGGGGAGGGGAGGACAGGAGCGAGCTGGAAGAGGTTAATAGGGGGGAAAGGAGGACCTATGTAATACTTTCAACAAATAAACAACTTAAATCAATATCCCCAAAAAGGCAGCTTCAGGTGGCAAAACTTTGGTCCCTTCACAAGGAAATTGCTGAAATGGCTGCTGCATGGGGGTGGGGAGGAACCTGCTGACCCTGCTGCTGCCCTCTGACCTCCTCCCACCCAGTGACACTAGGAACTCCGTGTGGCTGCCCACCTCTGCTGCATGAGTGGGGTCTCGCTGCCTCTGAGTGTTGCTGGCAGGGCGGCAAGTGCATTGGCAAGGTCCCGGCCTGTGCTTCTAGACTGCTCCTTGAGTGGCCAAGGCGAGAGTCAGCTCCTATCAAGGCAGGAAATGGCTGAGGAGCAACTGGTCTGGGGTCGTCTGGCCCCTGTGTTATTTTTTCACAGCCTTTCCTTCCTGTCCTGCCTGCCCCTGGGTCACCACAGACAGAGGGCATGTGATGACCCACCTACTGCTTGGGACTTGGCCCTGCACCTGTAAAATAGGAGGTAACGCTATGTAAGCAAGTTCTGGGAAGAGCAGGCTCTGAGTGTCAGCTCCCTGAGCTGCCCGGCAGACAAGGAGGCTGGGAAGATGCTGGGGCTGGCCAACAGACCCTGAGCGATGGCTGAAATGATTACTCATTTGCTGTGAAAGAGAGGCTAAGGGACGGCCTGGCTATAGCAACTAGGCAGCCACGATGGCCTGCCTGGTTAGGCTTTTATTGTAGCAGCAGTTTGAAATAAAATTTATCTTTCAGATACAATCAGCAGGGTGAGTAATCTTGGGAGGACAGATGGATTTACATCGTTCTCTAGGCAAGGGCATCTGGGGATTAAGCCTAAGGATTCCAGGAAACACGGGGGTCTGCACATGCACAGGCTTGTATGGAAAGGTCAACTAATAATTAGGGGCACCCCCTTTGGCACTCCCCTGGGTCGGAATTCCGATAAACAGGGCAGGTGGTCTTCCACACACTTCCCTTTTCTCAGAATGTCCTCCTTACAAACTTTCCAACCAAGTCTCATGTGCTCCCTGACAGGAAGATATTTAGGGTCCTCCCTGTAGCTCTTCTGACTAATACAGCATGGGTGTGGATGGCCTATCAGAATTCCAATACAAGTGACCAGCCACCATTCGTATATAAGAGTGTCCACTAGAATGTTCTGTGGTGACAGAGATGCTCTGTATCTGTGCTGTCCAGTGATGTGATGGCCACTGACGACATATGGCTCTCGAGCACTTGAAATGTGGCTAGTATGATGAAGGCACTGAATTTTAAATGTCCTTTACTTTAAATTAATTTAGATTTAAATCTAAATAGCCACATACGGGCATCTGAAGTTCAGGGGAGAGGCCCAGTGGAGTGGCATAGTATTTGGGATTCGTGAATAAGTGTAGAGTTAGCATATATAAGTATGTATGGAACACTGGCGCATGTATACAAGATTTCAGTGTATGTCTGTTTTCCTGGGCGCAAATATAGTCTGTAATTCTTCAGATTCCCAAAGGGATCTTAGCCTCCAAAGTTAAGAGGATTCCTGGACCCCCCAGGGTCCCGGATGTAGCCTGTGCTGTTTTTGTTTCGGGAGGCAGTCAATATTATGCTCAGAAACCGAATCTGTCTTTGTCAGCAATTTATTTAGTGGGAATTTCAGAAGCCAATAGCACGCAGGATGGTGTCTATTAATAAGCAAGACATACTCCAAACGACTGACAGTTTAATGGCACTTTTTGTTCCAGGTGAGGGGAGATGAAGGAATAAAGTCCCAATTTAATATGAAACGTACCTTTTTATACCAGGAGGCAACCAACCAAAGAGCTGAAATCCAGCTGCCAGTGCAAAAGTCACAGTCTCCTGTTGGTAGAGCATGTTGCTAGGGAACGAAAATGCCAGTGTCAGTAAGCGGGCTGTGGTGAGGTTTATCACCACAGTTCAGGAGGAATGCCTCCCCAGGGCAGGAATGAGTGCCCAGTGGTCTTAGGAGAGATTTTAGATAGCACAGAGTCCTCACCCAAACCGAAACTCTCCAGTGGTCTTCACACATTCTCAGTATTTGGGGTCTCCGAGTCTCCTTGTCACAGTTGCTTCTCCACTTGTTCATCAGTAGGTCCCAGTGAGGGCTCTCAGCAGCTGGGATGCCAACTGCTTATCAACTGACAACAGATGGAGACTGAGACTTCTCGCTCCGGCATTGAGTGACTGTCAGTCATCCACACCATAATCATCCTGAAGAGGAGATCAGGGCTGTATGGAGGACCTGACAAGGTCCTCGACCCTGTAAATTGTCCTTGGGTTTCTGACTCCCTTATTCTCTCACGCAATTCTAATTCCTTGGCTTCTTCAACCATCTCTGGTCTTCTTCCTCCTTTTGGCCATGCTGGGTGTCCTGCATGACTACAGCAGCACCTATGCTGGTTTGATTCCTGGTCAGGGCACAGGCCTGGGTTGCGGGCTTGATCCTCAGAAGGGGATGTGCAAGAGGCAGCTGATCAATGTTTTTGTTTTTCCCCTCTCTCTCTCCCTCCCTTCCACTCTATTGTTGTCTTAGCTCAGAATGCCATAGACTGAGGGCTTAGATCACAGACATTTATTTCTCACAGTTCTGGACAAAGTCCCAGATCAAGGCACCAGCAGATTACATGTCTGCTGAGGGCCTGCTTCCTATTATCACTGTGACCTCACATGGGAAAAGGGGCAAAAGGTCTCTTTTACTAGGGCAGTAACCCCATTCATGAGGCCCTACCTTCAATATCATCACATTGGGGGTTAGAATTTAACAAATGAATTTGGAGGGGATATAAAAATTCAGTCTATAGCACATGGTTATGCACTTCTCTGGACTTAGTTTTCATCCTATATAATAAAAGGGTAATATGCAAATAGACTGAATGGCAGAACAATCAAAGCATAATCCTAGCTAATAAAAGAGTAATATGCAAATTAATCACCACTCTGCTACACCCACAAGCCTGCACAGCAGCCAATTGGGAGCAAATATGCAAATGACTTTAGCCACAGAGAGCAGGAGGGTGGAAACCAAGCTTTCCACCTGTCCTTGCTGGCCTAGCCTTGACTCAAGGCTAAAAAATTTAAATGTTAGGAGGTAAATAAATCCAAACAGAAATGGCAGTAGCCATGGAGCTGGAAAGAGCAGGAGGGTAGGGTTTCCCCCAACAATGGAGGAAGCTAAGCTTTCCGCACACCCTGGCAGCTGTTCAATGTCCTGGGCGGACAGGAGTTGACATGCCCAGAGGGCAGAGGAGTGGGGCTCGGGTTCGTGTCCTGGGGCTGCGGTCACAAGCGCCACAGTGGGGCGGTTTACAGAACTCCCGCGCAGTGTTGGAGGCTGGAGTCCATGTTCGGGCGCCAACAGGGCTGGCTCCCGGGGAAGACCCGGGCGAGCATCCTCTGTGCCAGCTTCTGGCGGGGCTGGCAGCCTGCCGCTCCTCAGCGGCTGGCAGCATCGCTCCGCCCTCGCCTTCGCCCTCACACGACCTCTTCCCTCTGTGTCTCCGTATCGCTTCTCTCTTTCCATAAGCTCACCAGTCCCTAGAGGAGGGCTCGCCCAGATCCACATGACCTTCCTTCACACGTGACATCAACAAGGACCTTTCCGAACGAGGCCACTCGCGCAGGTTCTGGAGGTTGGGGTGGGAACATAATCTTTTTTGGGGACATCATTCAACTCTGTGAGCTGCCGGTGTGAATGAGCTGGCAGTGCAGACAGGGGCTCCGGAGACACGGAGATAGCAACTTTGGGGACATTTCAGGGTGGTCATTTTTTTCTTTTTTTTAATATATTTTATTGATTTCTTTACAGAGAGGAAGAGAGAGGAATAGAGAGTTAGAAACATCGATGAGAGAGAATCATCGATCAGCTGCCTCTTGCACAGCCCTACCGGGGATGTGCCCGCCACCCAGGTACATGCCCTTGACCGGAATCGAACCCGGGACCTTTCAGTCCGCAGACGGATGCTCTATCCACTGAGCCAAACCGGTTTCGGCCAGGGTGATCATTTCTGAGACATCGCTGTGGTTCTCAGCAGGCTCGGAGGAGCTTAGGGGCCTGGAGGGGCCGGTGGGCACTTGTGTGGACGTGAATGGGGAAGAGGCTGATGCTGGCAGGAGGGAGGGAAGAGGGCGGTGTCGCCTAGCAACTGCCACCTACTGGCACTTTCCAGTGGGCGCAGAAGGAGGGCAGCACCGGGGCTGGCACAGAGGGTGACTCATTCTGGAATGATGGGCGCTGGCAGGCTTTGGACGTTAGATGGCGCTGCGAGTTTGGGCTTTCGCTGGCTGCCAGACTGACAGGTCCTGCGGCCCTGGCCACACGGTGACCAAGGGCAAGCCTCGGGCAGAGGAGGAGGGGCAGGGGGTTAAAAATGGGAATGGCCCTCCTGGATTGGCTACCGAGTGACCACCTGTCCCTGTCTGTCTGTCCGGAACCTTCTCTTCCCCCTTGTCCAGGTTTCATGGGAAAGCCCTCACTGGGGAGCGTGGGCTCAGAGCAGAGTTGGGAAACATCCGTTCGTTCGCCCGCGGTGGGTTTGTGAGCACCTCCCCGCACCGGTCCTGGGCACGGAAACATGGTGAGACGGTGCCCGTCGAATTTCTCCGGCAAACTCACAATGCGCACATGAGCCGATGTGGGACAGCTGCTCTACAGGTTCCCGGAGCAGGGGAGCTCCTCCCTCACGGACAGCGCCCTACTGGGCTCAAATCAAGGTGCTTACAGGATTGCATTCCTTCTGCGGGCTCTGGGGGAGACCCCACTTCCTCCAGCTTCTAGACTCCGCCCACATTCCTGGCCCCGCAGGACTGGCCTGTTTTTTTTTTTTGTTTTTTTTTAAAATAAATTTTTATTGTTCATATTATTACAAATGTTCCTCCCCCCCCCCCCCATTGCTCTCCTCCACCAGGTTCCCATCCCACCCTCTGCCCTTTCCCCACCCCCCATTGTCCTCATCCATAGGTCACAATTTATGTTCAGTCTCTTCCCACATCTCCCTCTCCCCTTTTCCCCAAGAATCATCAGTTCACTCCCCTTCCATACCTCTGATTCTATTATATTCAACAGTTAATATTGTTCCTCAGATTTTTTTTTTTTTAGTTTCCTTGGTTTTTAGATTCACTTGTTGATAGTTACGTATTTGTTGTTCATAATTTTTATCTTTATTTACTTTCTCTTCCGAAAGAACCCCCTTCAGCAATTCATATAATTCTGGTTTGGCGGTGATGAACTCCTTTAGCTTTTTTTTATTAGTGAAGCTCTTTATCTGACCTTCGATTCTGAGTGATAGCTTTGCTGGGTAGATTATCTTCGGCTGTAGGTTCTTACTATTCATCACCTTGAATATTTCTTGCCATTCCCGTCTGGCCTGCATGGTTTCTGTTGAGAAATCAGCTGACAATCGTATAGGTGCTCCTTTATAGGTAACTATTAGGTCTAGTAATAATTAATGTCGGTTTCTAATATTTTTTTTAAAATCGAATTTATTTAAACAATACAACAAAATTTAATCAACAATATAGTTGCCGTTGTTTTCTACTACTTGTGCCCAACGCTCAGGAAGCATTTTAATCCCTCTGTTGTAAAATTCTTGTGATTTTGATGCAAAAAATTCGGTCAATGCATTTTTGAGGCATTCTTCATTATTAAATTTTTTTCTAAGAAGAAAGTTTTGCAAAGAACAAAACAAATGGTAATCGGAAGGGGCAATATCAGGAGAATATGCAGGTTGAGGGAGAACTTCCCATTCCAACTGGCGCAGTTTTTCAGCAGTGATTCTTGCAGTATGCGGTCGTGAGTTATCGTGGTGAAGAATTATGCCCTTCCGATTAATCAGCGCGGGTTCTTTTTCTCTTAAAGCTTGGGCTAACCTTTCCAATTGGGCACTATACACTGCACTTGTAATGGTTTGGTTAGATGGTAAAAGTTCATAATGAAGAATTCCTTTAAAATTCCACCAAACACACAACATCACTTTTTTCGCATGCAAGTCAGGTTTTGGCGTGGGCTGCGGAGCCTCATTTTTGTCCAACCATTGAGGCCGCCTTTTCAAATTAACATACAGCACCCATTCTTCATCTCCGGTAACAATTTGCTCTAAAAATGGCAAACGGTTTTGACGAGAGAGGAGCGAACTGCAAATTGTGACTCTTTGATTACGGTTGTTGTCGGTCAACTCATGAGGAACCCATTTTCCAAACTTTTGGACTTTGCCAAGTGCTCGCAATTGATTGGAAATTGTTTTTTGTGAACAATTTAAAGTTGTCGCAAGCTCTTGTTGGGTAATTTGAGGATTTTGCACCAAAAGAGCTTGAAGAGCTTCTTGATCAAAATTGGACACACGGCCTCGACCACTCTTGTCATCTAACGAAAAATTTCCCTCGCGAGATTTCTCAAACCAACGCTGGCATTTTCTGGCTCTAACTGCATCTTGACCAAGAGCACTACAGATGTTTTTTGCAGCCTCACTTGCTTTTCTTCCTAATTGGAACTCGTAAAGCATGCAGTGCCGATTATGCTCTTCATCCGCCATCTTCTTAGCCCTAGTTCTGCAACAAAAACCAAACCAAACACAAACTTTTTCAAGCAAAACTTGTTAATTACACTTCACACGTTCTGTAGATACCACGTATTTGAAGGTTATGTCAATACAAGTCAACGCCAAGCAAGATTTTAAACGAATGTTGAAAAACGACATTATTTATTACTAGACCCGATACCTGCTTTGCTCTTGCTGCTTTTAATATTCTCTCTTTGTCTTTTGCTCTTGGAATTTTAATTATTATGTGTCTTGGTGTGGTCCTTTTTGGATTCCTTTTGTTTGGAGTTCTGTGCACTTCCTGGACTTGTAAGTCTAATTCTTTCCCCAGGTGGGGGAAGTTTTCTGTCACTATTTCTTTCAGTATGTTTTTGATATCTTGCTCTCTCTCATCTTCTGGGACCCCCATAATTCTGATGTTGGTTCGCTTGAAGTTGTCCCAGAGGTTTCTCACATTATCTTCAATTTTCTGGATTCTCTTGTCTTCTTGCTTCTGCGGAGAAGTGTCTTCTGGCTCTTTATGTTCCAAATCTTTGACTTGATTCTTGTGATCTTCCATTCTGTTTTTAGGACTCTGTATAATATTTTTTATTTCAGACAATGTATTCTTTATTTCTTGTTGATCCCTTATCATTTCTTGTTGATTCCTTATTAATTCTAGTTGATCCCTTTTCATATCCTCATAGGTCTTATCGATCTTTTCTAGGAAATTCTTGAAAAACCTTATAAGTGTAGATTTGAAGTCTATATCCAGTTGCTTTTTGTCCTCCGTTTCTTTTCTTTTCTTTTTTTTTTTTTTAAACTAGAAATTTAGTTTTTCATGTATTTTCTTTTTTTTTCTTTTTTCTTTTTTATATATTTTATTGATTTTACACAGAGAGAAATTGAGAGGGACAGAGAGTTTGAAACGTCGATGAGAGAGAAACACCGAACAGCTGCCTCCTGCACACCCCACACTGGGGATGTGCCCGCAACCAAGGTACATGCCCTTGACCGGAATCGAACCCGGGACCTTTCAGTCCTCAGGCCAACGCTCTATCCACTGAGCCAAACCGGTCTGGGCTTGTCCTCCATTTCTTTCGTTTGTGATCTATTTCGTCTCTGCATTTTTGCAGCTTCCCTGATGGGGCGGAGTTTCAGGGTGGAGCCTACAGCCTTGGCTTCCGTCAGCCCCGCCCTATGCAGTTCCTGAATCTCAGGGTCCTTCAGTACTTGCTGCAAGCACCTCTGAGAGAAAGGTGCCCTCGATTTTCGCCTGCTACCAAACAGTTTAGGCCCTCCCCCAATGAGCCCAAAACTGGGGTTCAGTTCAGTTGGAAGTGGGATTGGAGGTGGTGTTCAGAGCAGTCTGGAGCCCCAGTCTCCTTCCCGCCAGGGCAATCCTGCGGCACAGCCAACCATCCCTTCTCTGCGCGCCTCTGGAACCTCCTTTCGCCGCTCCCCCGGGATTCAGCCTTACAGCCCAGCTCCCTCTGTTTGAGCCTGGGTCCCCGGGGTCTGGCCTAGAACTGGGGTTCAGAGCAGTCGGAATTGGAGCACAGTCGGAGCTTTTATCTCCTTCCCGCTAGGGAACGCCAGCCAGGCACTCAGCCTCCCTCCTCTCCGACTCCGTCCTCTCCGCGCGCGCCGCGTGTCTCCGTACCTTTGGCTTTTACAGCTCCTCCGCGCTTCCTTCTGGTTTTCTCCTTGCTTCTCGTTGTAGAATTTCCAGTCAGTCGACTTTCCTGTAGTTCTGGGTAATGTCCATTTTATATTTTAGTTGTATTTTATTGAAATTGTTGTGTGCAGCTGAGGCTAGGTGTTTACCTGTGCAAGCCATCTTGGATCTGTGCTTTGAACTTTTAAAGCTGGCAAGTTAAATATATTTAGTAGTTCTTAGATTAATAACACTTTATATTTCTAAGAAAAATACAAGACACAATCAATTAATAGATTCAATTCTGTCCTCTAGGGTTTTTTATGAGGCAAATTTAAACTTTAATTTTTATTTGCCAGTAGCTCTGGGAAACTAGATTTTGTTTATTCGAATGTAAATTATCACATTCTTTAAGATGGCTACTGGCAGGACATTATATTAACTGTGTGCTGGGGGAAGGGCCTCTACCCTTTCCTCCCTCAACAAAGGATGTAGCCAGTTACCTGGATACTTAGATCTTTACAATTAATATATTATTTATTTATATTTCAATAATCTCTTTGAGATTCTAGAATTAATTATACTTATTTTAAAGTATTTACTTTGGATAAATTCTATGACAGAGACAAATTTACTTATTTTCTTGAAGGCTTTAAAAATTAACTTTTTAATAAAGTTCATTACCATTTTGAAAACTACTCTTTATTACGGAAATGCAAATCTTGTTGCTGGAATTAGTTTGAATTTCTTTCAAGAAGATTTTTTCACCGTTTTTTCTCAGGAAAAAGAACCAGCTCTGGGTTTTTCATTTCTGTAGCCCTGTAAAGAATTAAGTCCAGTTCAAGACCTATCTAATATCCGGAATCTGATGTGTGCACATTTTGTCTTATACTAGCTTTCTCTTTACACGTATACAGATATCCCAGACGCATTTCTAAATTTTTAAAACTTTTTATGGCGAGAAAGGAAACTTTTAATTTAATATACTAGGAAAGCGGGCTTCTATATTGAATCGCCTCATGTCTCTCCCTTCCCCCACATCCTGCTTACTTCAGGGGAAGCATCAGCAACAGATCTGGCTGAATTTCTTTTCATGCTTAAAAGATAGACAGATCTCAAATTTTTATTCCTTTTTGGCTTTCTGAAATAATAACTAATACCCAATTTGGCCAAGATTTGCATTTCCCTGAGAGTTCTCTTATAATTTTTAAATAAGGCATTAAGTAGTCTTTTTAAAAAATATATATATTTCATTGATTTTACACAGAGAGGAATTGAGAGAGACAGAGAGTTAGAATCATCAATGAGAGAGAAACATCGACCAGCTGCCACTTGCACACCCCCCACTAGGGATGTGTCCGCAACCAAGGTACATGCCCTTGACCCGAATCAATCCCGGGACCTTTCAGTCTGCAGGCCAAACCGGTCCCGGCGCATTAAGTAGTCTTATTGCAAGTAATCTTAACGTGGGAGAGCAGATAGCCCTGCCCTCTCTTGCTGCCTTTGAATTTATCCGCATCAGAGGCAGTTTCAGCAGTGGAGTTCCACTTATTACAGATTTTAAATTCCATATACACACTAAGATTCTAATTTCAACAAAAAACAACATGATTTTGTGATCACATAGACTTTAACATTTGCCTCTAAAGGGCACTTTCACTCTGTCCCATGCTTTACTCCTGACTATCAATAAATTGCTCCTCCCTTACCTTAACGAGTGCACTCTTTGTCAGGAGGAGTTCCTCACCCTCTGCTTCCCAAATCCTCAGGTCCCTGGATTCGGGCGCCAATTGCTAGGGCCTGCCTGGCAGGTTGAACCGGGCTGAGGTAGGGAGGTGGGAATTGAGAAAAGGAAGAAAGACAGAAGAGCGACGTCGGAAGGACTACAAGTCATCGAGGAACTGTAGCAAGTTTATTAACTATGCAATGCTTTTCATGCACAAAACACTGAATAGGAGGTCTGTTAAGAAGAATGTATTCTTTGTTCCTCTTAATCTCTAAGGGACAGAGCAGGACAAATTCTTGGTACAGTAAATCTCAGTAAATAATTACAGACTTCTTAGCAAGCCATGAAAGGTTGCTCTCATTCTACTGATATTCGCCATCCAAACAAGTCAGGGAGTCGGGACCAGTTTGGCTCAGTGGATAGAGCGTCGGCCTGCGGACTGAAGGGTCCCGGGTTCAATTCCGGGCAAGGGCATGTACCTTGGTTGCGAGCACATCCCCAATAGGGGGTGTGCAGGAGGCAGCTGATCGATGATTCTCTCTCATCGATGTTTCTAACTCTCTATCTCTCTCTTCCTCTCTGTGAAAAATCAATTAAAAAAAATAAATAAATAAATAAAAAAGCCAGGGAAAACAACTGTTTGCAAGGACCTTGTCAGCTTACATCCTGTCACCAACAAGGGCCAGGTTGGCTCCAGGCGCCAGGAGCCGCTTGTGCTTCTCCTCCTCACACGGGAGTCTCCAGACGGCTCCCGGCTCGAGCTGGTTGACACCGACGGAAAACCACCGTCATCTCTCCGCAGCTGCTGTGGGTTCTGGAGACTTCTCAGCAGCCGTGACATAGGGGGGTCTGTCCTCAGCTCTGGCGCTCACCTTCCCCACGGCTTTGAGAACAGCAACGAGGTGCCCCAGGAGTGACGGCTAATGTCACGTGTCACCTTGGCTGGGCCGTGGGCCCCGCTGTGTGGTCGAACACCGATCTAGATGCTGCCGTGTGAAGGTGTGTGTACGAGAAGGTGTGTGTGTAAGTCAGCGACTCCAAGGAAAGCAGATTCCTCACCATAATCTTATGATGGGTGGGCCTCATTCCATCAGTGGAAGGCCAAGAACAAAGACCGAGTTTCTCAAAGAAGGAGATCAGATGACAGCTAGTTATCGAGATGACAAACAGATAAATGGTAAGTATGCAGATGATAGACAGATGGACAGACAAACAACAGAGAGTTAGATGAAAGATAGATGAAAGATTGTCCTGGAAGGGGCTGGCAGGGCATGGCCGGCTTCCAGGACACGGTGGGTCGTGGTAGGGTTGGCAGTGGGCTGTGCAGGCAGCCCACTGACCTCACAGAGTCAGTTTAGCTGAATGCGTTCCTGCTGACCCACAGCAGTGCCCAAGCCCACAGTGTGGATTTGCTGTGCCCTGTTGCACCCCGGAGCGGAAAATCAGGCGCTGGGCTTTGTGCCTGGGGCAGACTGCTGGCTGCATGGGAATCCTGCAGACCCAGCACATTCGGCCGTTGTGTGAGGGGCCCGGGTCAGCGCCCGGGCGCAGAGGCCAAGCTGCTGAGGGCAGGCTGAGCGGGGCTCAGAGACACTGCAATGGGACGGTCCGCAAGGGTGGCTGTGAGGGTGGCTATGGGATGGCTGTGGGTGATTGTGAGGTGGCTGTGGGTGGTTGTGAGGTGGCTGTGGAGTTTTTGCGGGGTGGCTGTGAGGGTGGCTGTGAGGTGGCTGTAGGGTGGCTGTGAGGGTGGCTGTGGAGTTTCTGTGGGGTGGCTGTGAGGGTGGCTGTGAGGGTGGCTGTGGGGGTGGCTGTGGGGTGGCTGTGAGGGTGGCTGTGGGGTGGCTGTGAGGGTGGCTGTGGGGTGGCTGTGAGGGTGGCTGTGGGGTGGCTATGAGGGTAGCTGTGAGGGTGGCTGTGGGGTGGCTGTGAGGGTGGCTGTGGGGTGGCTGTGAGGTAGCTGTGAGGGTGGCTGTGGGGTGGCTGTGAGGGTGGCTGTGGGGTGGCTGTGGGGTGTCTGTGGGGTGTCTGTGGGGTGTTTGTGAGGGTGTCTGTGAGGGTGGCTGTGGGGTGGCTATGAGGGTGGCTGTGAGGATGGCTGTGAGGGTGGCTGTGAGGGTGGCTGTGGGGTGTCTGTGAGGTGTCTGTGGGGTGTCTGTGGGGTGTCTGTGAGGGTGTCTGTGAGGGTGGCTGTGGGGTGTCTGTGAGGTGTCTGTAGGGTGTCTGTGGGGTGTCTGTGAGGGTGGCTGTGAGGATGGCTGTGAGGGTGGCTGTGAGGGTGGCTGTGGGGTGGCTGTGAGGTGGCTGTGAGGGTGGCTATGGGGTGGCTGTGGGATGGCTGTGAGGGTGGCGGTGAGGGTGGCTGTGAGGTGGCTGTGAGGGTGGCTGTGGGGTGGCTGTGGGGTGTCTGTGGGGTGGCTGTGGGGTGGCTGTGAGGGTGTCTGTGAGGGTGGCTGTGGGGTGGCTGTGGGGTGGCTATGAGGGTGGCTGTGAGGGTGGCTGTGGGGTGGCTGTGAGGGTGGCTGTGGGGTGGCTGTGGGGTGGCTGTGGGGTGGCTGTGAGGGTGGCTGTGGGGTGGCTGTGGGGTGGCTGTGGGGTGGCTGTGAGGGTGGCTGTGGGGTGGCTGTGAGGGTGGCGGTGAGGGTGGCTGTGAGGGTGGCTGTGAGGGTGGCTGTGGGGGTGGCTGTGTGGTGGCTGTGAGGGTGGCTGTGGGGTGGCTGTGAGGGTGGCTGTGGAGTTTCTGTGGGGTGGCTGTGGGGTGGCTGTGAGGGTGGCGGTGAGGGTGGCTGTGGGGTGTCTGTGGGGTGTCTGTGAGGGTGTCTGTGAGGGTGGCTGTGGGGTGTCTGTGAGGTGTCTGTGGGGTGTCTGTGGGGTGTCTGTGAGGGTGGCTGTGAGGATGGCTGTGAGGGTGGCTGTGGGGTGGCTGTGAGGGTGGCTGTGGGGTGGCTGTGGGGTGGCTGTGAGGGTGGCTGTGGGGTGGCTGTGGGGTGGCTGTGAGGGTGGCGGTGAGGGTGGCTGTGGGGTGGCTGTGAGGGTGGCTTTGGGGTGGCTGTGAGGTGGCTGTGAGGGTGGCTGTGGGGTGTCTGTGGGGTGGCTGTGGGGTGGCTGTGAGGGTGGCGGTGAGGGTGGCTGTGAGGGTGGCTGTGGGGTGGCTGTGAGGGTGGCTGTGGGGTGGCTGTGGGGTGGCTGTGGGGTGGCTGTGAGGGTGGCTGTGGGGTGGCTGTGAGGGTGGCTGTGGGGTGGCTGTGGGGTGGCTGTGGGGTGGCTGTGGGGTGGCTGTGAGGGTGCATACATCCCCCACACATGACTTGACTGGGGAGGCACAAAGATGAATAAGAACTTCTCACTGCCTGGATTGCCCATCACCACCCGCAGGGGTGGGGACAGCATTCTCCTTTGCTGTGGGTGTGAGTGAGCACAGCGCTCCCCAGAGGTCACGCTACCGACGAACACCTAAAGCAGGGGTCTTCAAACTATGGCCCGCGGGCCACATGCAGCCCCGAGGGGAGTCTGATCCTGCCCGCCAGGTTTTTTGGGCAGTGAGCGCAGCCAAGGTGTTACAGTAGGAATTAGTAGTTCATATAGTCCGGCCCTCAAGCTCTCTGAGGGACCGTGATCTGGCCCCCACTTTAAAAAGTTTGAGGACCCCTGACCTAAAGCCTTAACTCCAGGAAACAACTAACGTCTGAAAACTGAGGGGTGGCAGGTGCCTTCGGGGGAGGCATCCTGAGCAATCAAAGCACAGGCCACCGAGACAGAAGCCACGGAGGAGCAGGCCTGGCCGATCACTGTGCCCGCACGGCGGGGGCAGTCCCGACGGGGCGCCTGCTCTCAGGGACGGCGCGCCCGGGAAGGACACAGCAGCAGGGTGGGCCCCGGGTGAACCCCCGGAGGAAGGTCCGGGGATGCTCCATGTTCACAGTCGCGAACCAGCCCGTTGGGATGCACACAGACCCCACGACAGGGACCCCCGTGCCGGAATGGCAGGCCCGTTCACTGCTTGGTACTTCCCGTCTTCCCTGAGCCGGAAATTACAAATCTCGTAGCTACAAATGCAGGTAATTTTTTAAAATGTATTTTATTGATTTTTTACAGAGAGGAAGGGAGAGGGATAGAGAGCTAGAAACATCGATGAGAGAGAAACATCGATTAGCTGCCTCCTGCACACCCTCTCTAGGGGGATGTGCCTGCAACCAAGGTACATGCCCTTGACCGGAATTGAACCCGGGACCCTTCAGTCCACAGAGCCAAACCGGTTTTGGCTGGGTGAGATTTTTGTGAGCGGGAAGAATAGAGGTCATTCTGTTTTGATAAACAGCGGGCCCTCACCTGGCAGCTGTGGGGGTGGGGACCACGTGTCTAAGGTTCCTTGTCTGTGACTCGGGTCTGAGCACCCACAGGGAGGGTGGCCACGACCCCACAGGACCACGTGGGCAGACAGCGGGAATGCATGGGGGGGCAGGGATGAGCCTTCACTGACCCCCAGGCGAGGGGTGTCCGAGAGCCGCTAGGAGAGCCGCTGCTGGGGGTGCCTGCAGGTCAGGGCCCGGCGGGGAGCGTTGGGCTCTCAGCCAGGCCCCGATTCTGCTGACCGGGCAGCCTCCCTCCTGAGCTCACGCTTCCGGACGAATCCCCTGACGCCGGCATCCCGTCCCAGACGGGCGTATATAGGGCAGGCCCGCGCCCGGCTCCCCACTGTGCTGCCCAGAGGCCCTGTGAGTCCCGGGTCCCGCAGCCCCGACGCCCACCATGGACATCGCCATCCAGCACCCCTGGTTCAGGCGCGCCCTGGGCCCCCTCCTCCCCAGCCGGCTCTTCGACCAGTTCTTCGGCGAGGGCCTCTTCGAGTGCGACCTGCTGCCCTTCCTGTCCTCCACCATCAGCCCCTACTACCGCCAGTCCCTGCTGCGCACCGTGCTGGACTCTGGCATCTCCGAGGTGAGGTGGCTGGCCGGGAGGGCCGGGGTGGAGCCTGGAGGACCTGGGGCAGCCTGGAGCTGCGAGCTCTCGTCCTGCCGTGTGGGGTGCATGGCCACAGCTGGGGGGCCTCTTTCCCCCTCGCCCCAGTTCCCCTGCAGCAGCGCCTCCGGTGCCTCCGGGGAGGGGTCCAGAGGGAGCCTACCTGGGCCCGACCGCTGTCTTTTCCTCCATCAGCTCATGACCCATTTGTGGTTTGTAATGCACCAACCACATGCTGGAAGCCCCAAGAGCAACCCCACCAAGGCAAGTTCGAGGGCCGACGCGAGCTGAGTGTCCGGCAGCAGGAGCCTGGGCGGGAGGGGCTGCCCAGGTCCCCAGCGGAGGGCCTACGGGAAGCCCTGGCCGGCCAGCGGAGAGGTGGGGAGCGGGCTCATCCCGCACCTGCCCAGGTGCCCGAGGCAGGGAGAGCCACCCACAGGAAAGGCAGCGAGAGCCACCGTCTTCCCTCCCCGAGACGGCCCCCAGGCCCCGAGGGCTGGGTGCCACGTCTGCCCACCTCCTGCCAAGGGCCGTTGGGTATTATAACATCACTCTCGGCCATACAGAATGACCAACTTAAACATGAGCTGCTCTACTGGGTCCAACATCTCATTAACTCACCCCTGAGGCCTTACTAGTAGCAGGGCCAGGCCACCGGACTCCAGGGGCCTTCAGAGGTCCGTGGGCTGGGCACTCCCCACGCTGGTTGACCGCAGGCCTGCCCAGAGCTGACACACGAGGATCTAGCCCAGTGGCCAGAACCGCCTAAACTCAGGTTCTGTGTGCAGGTGGCAGCCACCTCGTGGACTGTTGGGCCCGGCCAGTCAATGGGAAAGACAGGGCCCTAGCCTGTTGATGGTGGTCAGGGGAAGCTAGGTCTACCCAGCCAGCCAGCCAGCCAGCAGCCAACTTTACCCAACCAACCAGCCAGCCAGCCAGCAACCAACCTTACCCAACCAACCAGTCAGCCAGACAACTACTAGCCAACCAGTTAGCCAGCCAGCCAACAACCAACCTTACCCAAACAACCAGCCAGCCAGCCAACTACTAGCCAACCAGCTAGCCATCCCACAACAGCTGCCCGGTTGCAACCAGCCAGTGGGCCCACTACCAAGCAGACAGCCACAGACACCACTCCTTGCACCAGGCCTGGCTGTCAGCCGAGTGTCCACACAGCCCCGGTCACTGGTCCCCTGCGTGTGTCTGAGGAGAGGCCAGAGCTGTGACCTGCAGTTTCAGTCCTGATCGTTGGGGACGGAGCCGCCGGCCACTCCATCCTGGCCACCCTAGCCCGCCCGGCAGGGACCACAGCAGCAAGCCCCCTCCCCGAGGCTCAGCCCAGGGAGACCCACACGAGCGTTTGGGTTTCAGGTCCGATCCGACCGGGACAAGTTTGCCATCTTCCTGGACGTGAAGCACTTCTCCCCGGAGGACCTCACCGTGAAGGTGCAGGAGGACTTTGTGGAGATCCACGGCAAGCACAGCGAGAGGCAGGTGAGCCCCGAGCCCGTGAGGGGCCGCCCCAGGCTCCGGGACCCAGGCTTCTCCGGGAGGGGCGGCCCTCCTCCTCAGCCCAGCGGCCGCCCAGTGGGGACAGGGTCTCCGGCAGAGCTGGGAAGGGCCCACGGACGGTCACAGGTACGCACTGTCCCCATGTGAAGTGGACAGGATGTGGGGCCTGCGGGCACCATGCTGGCAGTGCCAGCTTCTCATGGCCGGGGCCAGAGCCCAGGGGTTCCTTCGATGGCTGGAGGAGCCGTGGGTGCTGGTGGAGGAGGGGGCACTGTCCATGCCCCTTGTTTAGCCAGCTCAGCCCAGGATGGTCCTCCCGGGAGGGTTCTCAGCCTTCCCACCTGGAGGAGGGACGGGGCCCAGCGGACGAATGTGGGCTAGCGCGTCTAGGAGAGTGGGCTCCTGTGCTTAGGGGGGCTTCCTGACCCTCAGGTGGACCCAGGGACCCCGAGCCGGGACAGGAACAGAACCAGTCATGAGACTTCAGAGGGAAGTTAGAGCAGTGAAGGGCCGGACCATTATGGAGGGAGGCGGGGGTGTGGGAGATGGGGGGTGGGGGGCCGGGGGGTGGGGCAAAGGTAGGGGGATCTCAGCAGAAGCCCCTCCTCACCGCTCCACCTGGGAGAGGCCATGGGCTTGACCCTCGTGCTGTGCAGGACGCCCTTCTCCCTGAGGGGCTGCTGGCCGCTCTGACGGTGCCCCCTCGCCCCCCAGGACGATCATGGCTACATCTCCCGCGAGTTCCACCGCCGCTACCGCCTGCCCCCCAACGTGGACCAGTCGGCTCTCTCCTGCTCCCTGTCTGCCGACGGCATGCTGACCTTCTCTGGGCCCAAGGTCGTCACACCTGGTGGGGACGCGGGCCACGGCGACCGGGCCATCCCCGTGTCGCGGGAGGAGAAGCCCGGCTCTGCCCCCTCGCCCTGAGCTGGGCCGCACGTCCGCTGCCACCGCTGCTGCCCCTGCCACCATCCACCGGGGAGCCCTAGAAACGGGGCATTTGTCTTCCCTCTTTCCTCTTTCTCCTTCCCTTCTCCTCCCTCTTCTCCGAGGGAATGAGGGTTTGAGAGCGCAGCCTGGAGGGTTTGGGACCTCGGTCGGAGATGCTGCGACCTCAGGGTGACCCAGATCCCAGCACCGGCCAGTTGGTGGGAGTGAGAGCCATCCCAGCTCCGTTAGACAACTGCCCGCCCTCCTGGGGGGCGCAGGCCCGCCTCGGCTGACGGAGGACAGCCCTGCTGAGCCATCCCCGGGTGCCTCCCAGCCAGGCGCATCTGACCCTGGCAGCGGGCACCTCGTCAGGGCCCGGCCGTGGGCTGCCACGTGTGCCCAGCCCCAAGGGCTGACCCTTGGAGGCCCGAGTGCCCGGCCCTCAGAAGCCCGCTTCTCTCTTCTCCCCTCCTTCCTCTCTGCAGTCCGCCCCTGGGCGCCTGGCGCCCCTGACATGCAGCCCGTGGCAGTCAATAAAGAGCAGGTGACACAGCACCCCGCCGCCTGGTGGCCCTGCCTTCTCTCTGCAGGCAGAGGGGGGAGTTGTGGAGAAGGGGCGACACAGCTCAGAGTGGGGGTGTCGAGAGGGGAGGACACGACTCACCTTTTCCTGTTCCGTTTCATCTCTAAGCGACCTGTCACTTCCTGGCTTCCAGGCCCGCCTGGCTTCACAGGAGGGAGAGGTTTTCAGAACTCGGAGGGATGGAGCAGGGGAGAGGAGAGAGCCTCAGGCTCCGTCCCCAGTGCTCCTGGGAAATGGGTGCCAGGCGGGGCCTCGCCCTCTGCCCTGCCCCACCCCTGCCACTGGGGGCTGCTCTCCGGGCTCCCCTGGGTGAGTTTTAGGGATCCTATCCCCCGGGATCCTAAGGGATGAGAAACAGCATCACCCACCTCTATTGGGCACCAGGCCCTGGCTCCCCCTGGGAGGCACCTTCCTCCCCCCCCCCCCCCCCCCCGCCTCCCCTCCTCCTGAACAAGGCACGTGGTCTTCGGGGGCGTGGGGAGACCAGAGCTGAGCGCCCCACCAGGAGCAGGAGGCCTCAGTGTTCACCCTAAGGTGGGGAGGAGCAAGGCCTGGGGCCCTCAGCCTCAGGGCAGAGGTGGCTCAGCCTGGGGTCCTGGCAGGTGCAGTGACCACAGAGGGTGAGGGGGGTGGCCAGACGGGGAAGCCAGCAGACACTGTGGCCTGGTGGGCTCTGCCCCCGTGGTCAGGCCGGGAAAAGGGTCCTCTCCTGGGAGCACAGGGGACAGCCCTCAGGGCGGTGCCCGCCCTCTTTCTGGAACAAACTGGACCCCCAGAAGGCAGGACACACGGAAAAAAATTCCCAAAGTGATTCCTTCTCACTTGAAGTGAAACAGTGTGCTGTCATTTTAAGTGGGAAGCAACACACACACACACACACACACACACACACACCCCTGTGTGTCTATCCCTCTGGGCTTGGCCCCATCGAAGAAGGGCCCTCACCCCTGTGGGAGTTTCCCAGACTCCTCCTACCCCCCCCTGCCCTCCTTCCAGCAGGAAGGCCCCACTCCTGCCAGACAATCCACATCCACAAAGAACGTGGCTGCCCCGTGCGGTGTGGGAGGGAAAGGGGCCTCTGCATTGGGCTGGGCCGGAGCCTCTGAGCCCCTCGCTCCTCCCGAGTCTCCTCAGGAACGACGGGAGGCCATGCTTGTCCGGGGATGACGGGTCTCTCATGGAGAGGTCCCTCCACTCCGCGTGGGGCGCTGGGCTTCAGCGGGGACAAGTTTGCAGCTGCTGTTTTGTTTTGATTAACAATTGCACATAGTTGTTGTTTTTTTATTTTTATTATTTATTTAAAAAATATATTTTATTGATTTTTTACAGAGAGGAAGGGAGGGGGATAGAGTTAGAAACATCAATGAGAGAGAATCATCCATCAGCTGCCTCTTGCACACTCCCCTCTGGTGACCTACCTGTCCGCAACCAAGGTACAAGCCCCGGACCGGAATCGAACCCGGGACCTTTCAGTCCACAGGCCGACATTCTGTCCACTGAGCCAAACCGGTTTCGGCAGCTGGTTGTTTTTTAAATAGGCAAAAAGAGAAAAACAACCACAACAAAAGCGCCGGCAGGGAGGGTGCTCAGGGGTCAGTGTCTTTGGGGAGGAGAATGCCGCGTTTAAAGGGGCCGAGGCGAGCGGTCGGGAGACAGGGTCGCGGGGCGACTGTCCCTGCGTCTGGCGTGTTTAAAAAGCCGCTGGGGGGAGGGGGGGCAATGGAAAGATAAGTACACATATAATACAATAATAATAATAATAATAATAATAATAATAATAATAATAAAAAGCCGCCCTGCGAGCCAGTTCCGGAGCGGGAGGAGCGAGCAGACTGACCGACCGGCGCCGGAGCCCCGCTGCTCGGCTCCAACCGGACCCTCAGCCCCGGGCCGGGAACCGCCCCAGCCCCCAGGTCTCTGTTGCAAACGGACCGGTTCTCCTCGGAGACTTCTGGCCTTTTCTTCCCCTTCTCCGCCCCCCTCCCTGCCTCCTCTCTCCCTCCCCTCCTCGCAGGAGGCGCCTGCAGTCGCGCTGGACCCCGGCTTCAACCGCAGGCGGACAGCGGGAGTCTCTCTCCTTAAAAACAAAACAAAAAAAACCCAGCCGAAACCGGTGTGGCTCAGCGGGTAGAGCGTCAGCTGAAGGGTCCCGGGTTCGATTCCGGTCAGGGGCATGTATCTTGGTTGCGGGCGCGTCCCCAGTGGGGGATGTGCAGGAGGCAGCTCATGGATGTTTCTCTCTCATCGATGTTTCTAACTCTCTATCCCTCTCCCTTCTTCTCTGTGAAAAATAAAAAATATTTTAAAAAAAGAAAAAGAAAACCCCTCTGATTCACGCTCTCTCCTGGCAGCGCGATCAAAAGGTGAACTGCACACTGGCTTCCGTTGCACCTCCCCTTGCTCCGCCGGAGGCTGTCCTGTTTTCAACTGGAATCTGGCCGGGCTCTGCTCCTCCCCCCAAAACGGGAGCGGAAGGGCGGGCCAGGCGGACTCCGGTTTCCGGTCCCGGTGTGCCTCCGCGAACCAATCAGGGTCAGCCGGAAGTGGGCCGCGGAGCGAGGGCGGCGGCACTATAGAACACGACCAAGCTTCAGTCGCCATTTTCGTCCTGCTGCCGCTTAAGAACAGACCCAGTGCTGGCAGGGAGTTCGGGCTTTCTGCCATTGCATCGGACTGGGCTCCCGGTGGTCCTTGGGGATCACGAAGTCTGGGCGTAAGGCGTCCGGAGTACGGAGCAGGCAGTATGGAGGGAGGGGGCGAGGAGAAAGCGAGGGAGCGAAGGAGAGACGGAGAGAGGCCGCCGAGGGCCGCCCAGGCCGCTGGGCGCAGGGGCAGGGGCAGGGCCGCGCCCTCCCGCGTCTGTCTCCGGGCCGCCGCCGCCGCCGCCGCCCGCACCGGCACCGCGCCCGGCGCTGGGCTCCCGCCCGGCCGAGGAGCCGCCTGTTCCTGCGCGTCGGCGCGGAGGAGGAGGAGGACCGGGAGGGCACCGTGACCTGGCCCACCGCCACTGCCCACAGGTTCGGACCTGGACCGGGGTGCGCGTGCGCCATCGAGCGGCGCCGGGAGGGGGGGTGCGGGCCCGCGCCTTCCGGTGGGGGAGGGGAGGAGGGGGAGCTTCTTGCGCATGCCCAGCAGGGCTGTAGCTGTGAGGAGGGGCAGCCCAAGACGTGCTTTATTTTTATTTTTTATTTATTTATTTAATAATGTTCACAATTTTTTAAAATATATTTTATTGATTTTTTACAGAGAGGAAGGGAGAGAGATAGGGAGCTAGAAACGTCGATGAGAGAGAAACATCGACCAGTTGCCTCTTGCACACCCCCTACTGGGGATGTGCCCGCAACCAACGTACATGCCCTTGACCGGAATCGATCCTGGGACCTTTCAGTCCGCAGAACGCTCTACCGCTCAGCGGAAGAGTTTAAAAAGGCGGGGCTACAAACACGGTGCAAATTCCGACCGGTTGCTCCCCTCTGACGGCTGGGAGGTGGGCGGGGCGGGGGAATTCTTAACCTGCCTCCTGGGAGAGCGGCTGAGAGAGGAGATGGATCTGTCTGGGGATGAAGGTGTCCGCCTCCTCCTGCTGCTCTCGTTGCTGTGGGAACCCGCGGCTCCCCGCTGTGAGTTTGGCAATGGAATCCGGGCCAGGGAGCAGCGTGGGGACGGGGCCCTGAGGGATGGAATGGGCGGGACCCCGCCGGCCAGTGGGGCACAGACCCCCCACCGCTCCGCGATCTTCTCTGCGGGCGCCGTTCCGCTCGGGGCCTCTGCATGCCGGGCTGCCTCTTTCCCGGTGAGAGGACGGTCCTGAGCCTGTGACTTGTCAGAAATGGTCCTGGGCGAAGGGACCAGGAGGAAGATGGGAGCCAGGAGGACCCGGGGGTTCTGATGAAGCCCCTCCTCCACCCAAGCCCCCCCCCCATGGCACCTGTATATCCCCCATCCCGCCGTCGTCCCCTCCCCCCCCCTAAAGCTTCTCCAAAGTGGGAGCGGAGCCCCTGCCATCTGGACCGAACGGGACAAGGGCCGCCCAGCATCAGGGGGTCACTTGCTGTCAGGGATGCGGGAGGGGCACTTGGGGTGCTTTTGTTCCAGCCCCTGTGTGTCTCCCTCACAGGTGCCATCTCTCTGGGCTATGACTTCACAGTCACGCCTAATGGAGCCGTGGTGTGACATTGAGGGCCGGGTCAATGGGAACACATTTCTTCATTTTACCTGCGGTGGCCAGTTGACACTCACCAGTGTCCCGGACATGAATGCCACACGGGTCTGGGGCGAGCAGAGAGACACTCTGCAGTCCGTGGTGGAAGAGCTCAGGGTGCCCCTGCTTGACATGAGAGCAGAGATTCCTGCAGCCGGCGGTGAGTTCACCAAACCCGGGGCACAGGCAGAACGGAGGTGAGGGCTGAGGGGTCAGGTGTGTTTGGGTAAATGTGGGAAGTTGGTCCCCCCATGAGACTGGGAGCCTCAGAGGACAGAGCAGGACCAGGAGATAGAGGGGAGCTGGGGGCTGGACACCAGTGGAGGCTCTGCCAGACCCAAGGCTGACCTCCTTCCCACGGTGCTGGGGACAGGTCCCCTCTCCCTGCAGGGCAGCATGGCGTGTGAGCGGGAGTCCAGTGGGCGCACCAGAGCATCCTGGCAGTTTGGATCGGATGGACAGCCATCTCTCCGCTTTGACTCAACGAAGGGACACTGGACGGTGTTGCGCGGCGAAGGCAGACGGTTAAAGACAGCATTGGCGGGTGACAGAGCTATGACCCACCTCCTGGTTATGACCTCAACTGGAGACTGTAGGCAGTGGCTTCAACAAGTGTTGTGTCCCCTGAGCACACAAGGTAATTCTGCAGAGGGAGGGGGGTTGTAGGTCCCTTGAAATGACCTTCACACTGTGTGTGGTGTGTGCTGTGGTGTGTTTGACTGAGAAAGTGACCCTCCACGACAAAGAAAACGGTTTTCGGAGAATGAGGGCCAATGATGTGTTCTGGGTTCGCTGCTGTGGTTTCCCACTTCCTCAGTCTCTGTTGCCAGACCGTTTTCTGTGTCCTGTTCCCTCTTCTCAGCATTGTTTGTCTTCTTCAGCTCCCCTGATCTGTTTCTGGAATCCTTTAACACTCCTCAGTGAGCTCCTGCGAGGATTCTCTACCACCTACCCCCCTCCTGTCCTCCTTCCTGTCCCAGCAGGCGTGACTACTGTCAGCCTTGCTTCCCCGTTAGCTGTGTGAGCCCCAAGGGCCCGGGCCCACCTCCTCTCTCTGCTCCAACCCCAGGACCTGTCCCTGGGCGGCCACACACACAGGCAGACACTGCCCGGCAGGGTCCCCGGACAGCGGGGCTGAGGGCCTCTCCATGGAACTGGGTTCTGCACGGCTCTCACTCTCCTGCTTGCATTACAGCTGCATCGGCCACGGCCACAGCCACTGCCACAGCCACCGTCCCGTCCAAGGCCACAGCCAACAGGCCTGTCTCCTCGGTCCTCCCTGGGATGCCCACCTGCGCAATCATAGTTGGCCTCTCAGGCTGGGCCTTTACCTGATAGGAACCGAGGGCATAATTACAGGCGCCATAACAGGTACTGATGGACGGCACAAGCACGCCCTGAGCAGCACTTCAAACCATGCAAAGAAGTGGTAGTTTGGGTCCCTGAATGGTTTGCCTCCAAAGAAGAAAAATTCTATTGGGACGATATTCACAAATTACTTATAAGATGGGGGGAATGTGTAGCCAGTTATGGGCATTACTTTGAATAAAGCACTTTTGATGTTTTCTTTGAAATTATTGTTTTTTTATGACAAAATCGGCCATTATTATTTTATTTATTTATTTATTTATTTTTGTTTTGTTTTAAATCAATCTTTATTGTTCATATTATTACAAAGGTTCCTCATTTCTTCCCCCGTCTACCAGGTTCCCACCCCACCCTCCGCCCCCTCCATAGGTGCACAGTTTATGTTCAGTTTCTTCCTCCTTCCCTTTCACCAATAGTAAATCCCTTTTCAGATAGTAAATCAGTTACTTAGCATTTTCTCATATCAATAATACCTCCACATGCCCAATGATACACTTCACACAGAAGACATTTCCAAATAGGTCAACCAGCCTCATCCAGGCCCCGCCCAAGGCACTCACAGATCAACACCCCAGCCCTATACTAACTCAACACATCCAGATCTAAGCCTTCATCACTTGATTCAGCAGACCCTCAAGTTCCCGCAAAAGTTTCCAGCCATGTCTGAGAGGCAGCCTTGGGGCGAGGGCAGGCGAGGAGCGAGCTGTTCGGGGCCTGGCTGCTCCGGGCCTGGCCTCTGTTGCTCTGGTCCGTTCCACAACCAGCTGCTCCGGGTCTGGTCACTGCCGCTCCCGACCTAGTTGCTCTGGACTTGGCTGCTGCTGCTCCGGGCATGGAAAATCGGCCATTATCAACTGCTACACTGGATGAGAGCAGTGGAGCATCTGTTGTGTCTTTTTAAAAATCTAATTTTATGAAAAATTCATCTTGATTGTATAAAGTACCATCTACTAATAATTTTATAGGTATGAATGCTGCCATTTACTTAGAGATGACTTGTTGACTAGAGTAACATTTTAAAGCTTGCAGTAAAAATGCCTATCCTTGTAGTACTTTGGAACCAGTTTATTCTTCTAAGAAGAAATGTGAAGTAGTTAAAATGTCTTATATGATAATTTGCTGATTATATGTATACCACTTTTAACTTTTCCAATTTTTGAACTCATGTAGTGATGTTCTATAATTTTTGATCAAACAAGTTCACAGTGAAAATTAAAATTTCAATTTTGTTTTCAAAAAAAAATATATATAGGAAAAAAACAGAATAAGTTGTATTTTTTAATAAAAGAAAGCTTGGTTTGATAAAACCCTGCCCCGACTCAAGCGAGGCTGGCCAAGAACCAGTGTTCAGAAGAAGAGCAGACGGGGATTCTGGACACGTCTGACCTTCTCATGTGCAGTCACTGTTCACCAGGACAGCCATGGAGAGTACTGTGCCAGACCGAGGGAACAGCGTGTAGCACACACCACACACAACCACTAGCCTGGACTCCCGCCTAAGGGCTCCCTCTGGACACCGACATGAGAGGGACCTCTGCTCCTGGTGGGCAACAGGATCGGGGCTCCGGCCTCCCAGTGCCGGAGCCTGGCTGCAGGGCGGGCAATGCCCAGAGCCCTGCCGGGCTGCCCCCGGACGGGTGGCCGCCTGCAGTGCGGCCTCCACCTGCTTCCCTCTCCTCCCTCGAACCCCCGAGTGGCTGGGAGTCTGCGCCTGAAGATGCACTAATGAGTCTTCCAATAGTCAGCTCGTGGTTTTTTGTTTAACTTCAGATCAATCCTCCATCACGTTTTTCTGTTTTTTAAAAAAACTTCCCAGCCTAACCTAATATACAGACCTGTGTCGGTTTTTATTCTTTCGTTTTTTATGGCTGCTGTGGGGGCTCCCTGAGGAAGTGGGAGCAGCCTTCTGGGGTTTCACTCCCTGCACAGATCCGTCCAGATCCTCAGGGTCCTCCTGGGTGGGCTCATTTTCCTGATTGTGGAAGTCTGGAGAAGTATCGCTTTCCGTCCCACTTCCTGGCTCCCTCTTTTCAATGACCTGGTCCTGAACTCCTGCTGCCAATGCACTTACTGCAGCTGCTGAAGTAACTGAAGATTTACTGAAGAGCCGCTCAGCTTCCTTGGACTTCCGGTTCCTTCGATCGTTTTTTGCTTTTGGAGTTTTTTTGTTGGTCAGATACACCTATCCCAGCCACGAATGATATTGCCATACATCTGGGTGTCTTCTAGGTAGCTTCCTTCAAAAGCATAGATCTGTCTCTCCAAGTTTGCCAGTGTTTCCGCCAGCTCCTGCTTCCGCTTCAGGAGCTCCGCCAGCTCCCGCCGGGTGTCCGGGATCCGCGGTGGCACTGCCTTGTGGATCGCCATGTTGGGCCGAGGCGGGCGGCGGTGCCGCGGGGCTGCAAAATCGGCCATTATTAACTGCAACGCCTGATGGGGGCAATGGAGCATCTGTTGTGTCGAGGTGAGAAGGATTAGGGAGTGAACTTGAGAAGCCCGGGCAGGTTGAAGGTAGTCATTCCCCTTGTTAATTTATAAAGGCTCAAATATAGGGGGAAAAAAACCCCAGAATAAGTTGTATTTTTAAAAATATATATTTTATTGATTTTACACAGAGAGGAATTGAGAGAGACAGAGAGTTAGAAACATCGATGAGAGAGAAACCGACCAGCTGCCTCCTGCACACCCCCCACTGGGGATGTGCCCTCAACCAAGGTACATGCCCTTGACCAGAATTGAACCCGGGACCCTTCAGTCCACAGGCCAACACTCTATCCACTGAGCCAAACCAGTCCCGGCAAGTTGTATTTTTTTTTTTAAAGAAAGTTTGGCTTTGATATAAACCCTGCCCCGACTCAAGCGAGGTTGGCCAAGAACCAGTGTTCAGAACAAGAGCAGAGGGGGATTCTGGACACATCTGACCATCTCATGTGGAGTCATTGTTCACCAGGACAGCCATGGAGAGTACTGTGCCAGACGGAGGGAACGGCGTGTAGCACACCACACAGCCAGTAGCCTGGACTCCTGCATAAGGGCTCCCTCTGGACACCGACATGAGAGGGACCTCCGCTCCTGGTGGGCAACAGGATCGGGGCTCCGGCCTCCCAGTGCTGGAGCCTGGCTGCAGGGCGGGCAATGCCCAGAGCCCTGCCGGGCTGCCCCCAGACGGGGTGGCCGCCTGCGGTGCGGTCTCCGCCTGCTTCCCTGTCACGGTCGAAAATGTTTTCAAGTCCATGGGCGGAGCGCAGTGTCTACCACTGCTGGGCCCTGCACTCAGTGCTGGCACATCCAGATGAGCGAGGCAGCCTCAAAGGGTGCAAACTCTGGGAGAAGACAAGGCACAGGGAGTAACAAGTACAAACCTTCCCTCCCCCAATTACAAAAAAACCCCCCAAAAAACTAAATTCAGTAGAGGGACTGGCGACATATCTGCACACTAATGACTAACGAGTCACCAATTCAGGAAAGGCTGAAATGGAGTAACCTCAGTCTAAGTGAAAGAATAAAATGACTAAAACTTGTCTTACCTCAACCCCCAAGGTCCCTAGCTAGTGATGGGAATATAACCTTTAAGACTGTTCCAGGAAACAGCCCCGAGCTAAGGGCTAACAAAGCAACACAGGACTCTAACAGTTAAGAAAAACAGGAAACAAGATTAACAGATGGGACTGTTGACTAAGCTTAAGCACTGTCAAAAAACCTGTTATCAACGAGTCCAGACCCCTTTGGAATGTCCTAACGGCCTTTGTTCTCCTCCTCTCCCCTCCGTGTGTAACCCCTCCCGATGTGTGGTTTTTGCCTTTATAAACTTGTGAGATTTTCTGCTCGGGGCTCGACTCCTCTGCTCCTGCGTGAGTTACGAGTTGAGCCCCAGCGCGCTGGAATAAAAAGCCTCTTGCTGTTTGCATCAAGTGACGCCTCCTGCGGTTGATTGGGGTTGCCGTCGGTCCGTGGGACAGAGTGAGGGTCTCCCTCTGGGGGTCTTTCATAAGAAGCCTGAGAGATATATCTCTTGTTTAAAAGGATCTCTTTCAAACACGATAGAAAATAGTTTCAAAAAAAGTTTTGGCACATAGGAGGGGGTGAACTGGCTCTGTGTTCACCCTGGCAGGCAGGCGGGCAGACAGGCAGGCAGGCGGGTGTGCTCAGCGGCAGCGGAGGTGCCACGTTGTGAATTTTGGGTGAAGAGCATGTTCGGGCTGGACTCGCTCCGCCCAGCACCACCGAGTCCTCCAGGTCCTTCTCCTCCTCCTCCTCTCCCCCCCCTCTCTCCTCCCTCTCCTTCTCCTCCTCCTCTCCCCCTCCTTCTCCTCCTCTCTCCCTGTCCCCTCTCCCTTCTCCTCCTCCCCCTCTCTCTCCTCCACCTCCCCCCTTCCCCTCCCCCTCCTCTTCTCCCTCCCCCCCCTCCACTCCTCCTCCTCCTCCCCCTCTCCGGAACGGAAGTGTGCAGTTCCTGTTTTGATCACGCTGCCAGGAGAGAGTGTCAATCAGAGGGGTTTTCTTTTTTAAAATATATTTTATTTTTCACAGAGAGGAAGGGAGAGGGATAGAGAGTTAGAAACATCGATGAGAGAGAAACATCCATGAGCTGCCTCCTGCCACTGGGGATGTGCCCACAACCAAAGTACATGCCCTTGCCCGGAATCGAACCCAAGACCCTTCAGCTGACGCTCTACCTGCTGAGCAACACTGGTTTCTGCTGCTTTTTTTTTTTTTTAAGGAGAGAGACTTTCGCTTTCTGCCTGCAGTTGAAGTGAGAGGAGGCGGGGAGGGGGGCAGAGAAGGGGATGAAAGGCAAAAAGTCTCTGAGAAAAACTTCAGAGGAAAAGTCCCGCTTGCAACAGAGACCTGGGGGCTGGGCGCGTGGTTTCCGGCCTCGGGGCTGAGGGTCCGGTTGGGGCCGAGCAGTGGGGCTCGGGCGCTGGTCGGTCAGCCACCTCGCTCCTCCCGCTCCGGAACGGGCCCGCAGGCGGCTTTTTATTATTATTATTATTATTATTATTATTATTAAGGTATTATATGTGTACTTATCTTTCCATTGCCCCCCTCTCTCCCAGCTGCCTGGGCGGAGCAGCCCGGGCCCTCCACCCCCTTGAAATAGGATGAATTCAAATTCTAAGCAAGGTTACAGGCAGAACTTCCTTTTTCTTCATTAAAGAGCCAGCCCTATGTGCACTCAGTGGTTATCTCCATGCTGGCCTTGAAAAACAATGCTGTTCTATCCAATTAAAAAAAAGTGCACCTGGCATGGTATTGAGATTATGGGCATATCTGGTCTCTGGCCTACAAGGTCAGGTAAGTTTATCTTCATCATTCTTCAAACTGACTAAAGCAAACTATTGATAGAAAGCAACATTTTTTCTAGGAAGAACAGCAGAAAATTCCAAACAACAGTTTGTTGCAGAATGGGGGTTTTCCTTCTTGTGGGAAGCTGTGTTCCATGGGGCCCGAGGGCAAGGATGGAGCATAGGGTAGGGACGCCTACCTGCTCTCCTACAGGGGATTGAGCGCAGGGTAGGGACGCCTACCTGCTCTCCCCTAAGCCTTCAGGGTCAACCAAGGACAGGGCAGACCATAGCCCCATTGTTAGAGAGTGCGCGTGATGCACGACTTATCTGGATGTTCTCAGCTAGGCTGTTCTCAATGATATCTAACCAGACGCTTGCTCTACGTATCTTTTCCAAGAATGTCTTGAGGAGCTGACGGGCGGCCTTGTCCTGGGAAAGGGGCACTTGGAGAAATGCCCAGAAAAGCCTCATAAATGTACGCCTGCAACTAATAAAGTTACTGCAGTCTCATCATGGACTGGCAGTCCTCCTGAAGTCCCGCTTTCTCTTGTCTTTATTTCTCTTAAAACCTCCTAGCCCTACCTCCAGGACCTGTGATGCCGGCTGGATCCGGTAACTGGCTCTCGTGAACAGGGACCTGGAGACACTGGTCGAAGTAGGAAGGTCGCCGTTGGTAAAGGTCGCGACGAAACAGTGAGTAACGGCGGATTGAGTTTTTTTTACATTCAGGAGTAATAAAATGGGGCAAGTACAGAGCAGGGATCTTTTTATACAGGTCCTGCACAGCATGCTTGTGTCTCGCGGTGCCTGTGTAAAGCATGGGATAATGTAAAAGTGCTCTTTAGAGTGAATGTTGAAGTCTATGTGATCACAAAATAATGTTGTTTATTGTTGAAATTAGAATCTTAGTATATGTATGGAATTTAAAATCTGTAGTAAGTGGAACTCCACCGCTGAAACTGCCTCTGATGCGGATAAGTTCAAAGGCAGCTGGAGAGGGAAGGGCTATCTACTCTCCCACATTAAGATTACTTGCAATAAGACTGCTTAATGCCTTGTTTAAAAATTATAAGAGAACTCGCAGGGAAATGCAAATCTTGGCCAAATTGGGTATTAGTTATTATTTCAGAAAGCCAAAAAGGAAGAAAAAAAAAATTGAGATCTGTCTATCTTTTAAGCATGAAAAGAAATTCAGCCAGATTTATTACTGATGCTTCCCCTGAAGTAAGCAGGATGTGGGGGAAGGGAGAGACATGAGGCGATCCAATATAGAAGCTGCTCTCCTAGTATAATAAATTAAAAGTTTCCTTTCTCGCCATAAAAAAGTTTTAAAAATTTAGAAATGCGTCTGGGATATCTGTACACGTGTAAAGAGAAACCTAGTATAAGACAGAATGCGCGCATGTCCGATTTCGGATATTAGATAGGTCTTGAACTAGCCTTAACTCTTTACAAGAGCTACAGAAATAAAAAACCCAGAACTGATTCTTTTTCCTGAGAAAAACAGCGAAAAAAATCTTCTTGAAAGAAATTCAAGCTAATTCCAGCAACAAGATTTGCATTTCCATAATAAAGAGTAGTTTGCAAAATGCTAGTGAGCCTTATTGAAAAGTTAACTTTTAAGGCCTTCAAGAAAATAAATTTGTCTCTGTCATAGAATTTATCCAAAGTAAATACTTTAAAATAATTATAATTGTAATTGATTCTAGAATCTCAAAGAGATTATTAAAGTATAAATAAATAATATATTAATTGTAAAGATCTAAGCAGTCCAGATAACTGGCTACATCCTTTGTTGAGGGAGGAAAGGGTAGAGGCCCTTCCCCCAGCACACAGTTAAGATAGTGTCCTGCCAGTAGCCATCTTAAAAAATGTGATAATTTATAGTCGAATAAACAAAACCTAGTTTCCCAGAGCCACTGGCAAATAAAAATTAAAGTTTAAATTTGCATCATAAAAAACCTAGAGGACAGAATTGAATCTATTAATTGATTATGTCTTGTATTTTCCTTAGAAATATAAAGTGTTATTAATCTAAGAACTATTAAATATATTTGACTTGCCAGCTTTAAAAGTTCAAAGTACAAATTAAATTAGAAAAAAATTATAGAGTTGTAGTGATTAAATACTTAAAGCATAAAACCTTATTTTTAAGAAAATAAAATATTATATTTCCTCTAATAATTAGGAATTCAAAATAAGTTGCTTATTATTGATCTAATTAAAAAGAGGATTAATTCTATGATCTCAGCCAAGAATTTTCTATACAAAAACTAGTCTAAATCTAATTGATATCTTAAGATAATAATAGATAATAATAATAACAAATATTAAAATATTTAAATCATATATAAATATTTATTTGATGGTTTTTTCCATGTTAAAATTTCAAGGCATTAACAGAGATGATTCTTGGAAAGCTCCAAGGGCCCGGAGTAATACAAGAAATTTATTCTCTCTTCTTATAGGAAAACTTTTTTTTTTTTTAAATCAATCTTTATTGTTCATATTGTTACAAAGGTTCCTCATTTCTTCCCCCCTCCACCAGGTTCCCACCCCACCCTCGGCCCCCTCCCCATCCCCCATTGTCCTCATCCATAGGTGCAGTTTATGTTCAGTCTCTTCCTCCCTCCCTTTCCCCATAGTAAATCCCTTTTCAGATAGTAAATCAGTTACTTAGCATTTTCTCATATCAATAATACTACCCCATGCCCAATGATACATTTCACACAAAAGACATTTCCAAATAGGTCAACCAGCCTCATCCAGGCCCCACCCAAGGCACTCACAGATCAACACCCCAGCCCTATACTAACTCAACACATCCAGATCTAAGCCTTCATCACTTGATTCAGCAGACCCTCAAGTTCCCGCAAAAGTTTCCAGCCATGTCTGAGAGGCAGCCGTGGGGCAGGGGCAGGCGAGGAGCGAGCTGTTCCGGGCCGGCTGCTCCGGGCCTGGCCTCTGTTGCTCTGGTTCGTTCCACAACCAGTTGCTCCGGGTCTGGTCACTGCTGCTCCCGACCTAGTTGCTCTGGACCTGGCTGCTGCTGCTCCGGGCCTGGCCACACCCGACCCGGCTGCTCTGGGCCCGGCTGCTCCGGGCCCGGCCGCTCCGGGCCTGGCCGCTCCCAGCCTGGCAGCCGCTGCTCCGGGCCTGGCCGCACCAGACCCGGCTGCTCCGGGCCTGGCCGCTCCCAGCCTGGCAGCTGCTGCTCCGGGCCTGGCTGCACAAGACCCGGCTGCTCTGGGCCTGGCCGCTCCCAGCCTGGCAGCCGCTGCTCAGATTTATATTCTAATATCCAATGAAAGGTGAAAGACTACAATGAGTGAAAATACAAAAGGGGAAATCAGGTGTGGGAATGGGGAATTAAAAGGTCTGAAAATTGACTGGTGGAGAAAAAGAAAGTGATAAGAACTGAGAAGTGGCAACCAGATTGTCAACCCTTAGATAGAGGTGCCTCACACCTGGGAGCCTAGCACAAACTGGACACATAGCAAATACTTGATTTTAGTAGTAGAGGTGAAGAAAAATCAGTATATCATTGGAGAATGCAGTGGTTCAAATGCTAATACCCAGTAAGTCTTTCTGTCTCTAATGCCCTTAAAAGCCTGCAATGGCTCTGAAAGGTACTGGTGAAAGAAGCTGACACTGCTTTTTCTGTAGTTGTCATCATCGTGGCCAACACTAATGTCTGGGCCTTTCAAAGTAGAGAAAAATGCTGCTGAAGGGATGATGATTCTGGATAGCCACAAGCATTACTTAATGTGATACCAAACAACATATATATATATATATTTTTCAATTTTGTTTGCTAAATGGTCTCTGTGACTCAAGTTTGGCATTAGCGTTTGCACCCAAAAATTAAAACCCCCACAAATAAAATTTGTTGGTATAGTTTGACAAAATGAGTACAAAATAGGCATAGAAACCCTCAGAAAGTTGTCTCAACTCTTGATAAGATTAACTCTATTGGCATCATCGATTTTTGCTTTGTCCCCTAGTTTGAAAATTTCACAAAGATGCCTGCTTGTACAATTCAATGAGAATAATTCCCCTCTCTTTTCCAAAGGGCCCATTATTTTTAGTTTTTCGGTGCATGACTCAACATAAAAGCGTATGGCTATCAGCTGACAGTTTTTAAATAGTCTAGTAGTTTCAGTTCCATTTACAGTGGTGCCTCACACAACGAACTTAATTCGTTCCAGGAGCAAGCTTGTTATGCAAAAAGTTCGTTATGTGAAACGCGTTTTCCCATAACAATACATGTTAAAAAAAATAATTCGTTCTATAGCATAAAATATGCTAAGATGACATAAAAAAAATATGCTAAGATGACATATTTTTATTTAGATACATCTAAAAACATAATTTTTTTTGAAAAACACACACATTTTTTTAATTTTAAGACAGGCTAAGTAGAGTCTACCGAATCTTGCACATCTTCATCCATTTTCTGCTTTTTGGCCGATGGTTTCATGAAAAACCTGTCCAAAGTTCGCTGTGCGAGGCGTTCGTTATGCGAGGCACCACTGTAATAAGTTCTCAGATTGAATGTTCAAAGTTTATTTAATAAACGGTTCCCATTACTGAGAGATTCTTTTCAGGTTTTCTTTCTTTTTTTTTTTTTTTTTAAATATATACTTTTTATTGATTTTTTTACAGAGAGGAAGGTGGAGGGATAGTTAGTTAGAAACATCGTTGACCAGCTGCCTCCTGCACACCCCCTACTGGGGATGTGCCCGCAACCAAAGTACATGCCCTTGACCGGAATCGAACCTGGGACCTTTCAGTCTTGCAGGCCGACGCTCTATCCACTGAGCCAAACCGGTTTTTGGCTTTTTTCAGGTTTTCTTAAGTAATTTTGCTATAACTCGATTTCTTCACATTGAAAACTTTTTTGGTTTCTTCCTCCTTGTCCTGGAAGCTCAGCAGGTTGGCCTGTGGCGCCCCTTTGTTCTCCGAGGCCTCCTGCGCGGCTTCAGCCTGTTGCTGGGGTCAGTGCCGCCCAGGAAGCAGCCCCCGGCCTTGGCTCTGTGGCCAGCGCTCAGTGGTTGAGGGCCCAGCGGCACCTCCCCCCAAGGAGCCCTGTTGCCTGGCTCCTTGCCAGTGCCGGCTTGCCTTGCCGGTGCCCGGCGGGGGCCCCCCTGCTCCTCATCGCGTTCTTCCCAGTCTGGAGCTTTTGTCTCCTTCCTGCTAGGGCAGTCTAGCATCAGAGTCAACATTCCGTCCTCTGCGTGCAATGTGCACGACTCCGGGGGCTCCGCTTCTCGCCACTCCTCTGGGATTCCGCCTCACAACCCCGTCTCCCCCTGCCTGAGCCTGGGTCCCCAGGGTCTGGCCCAGAACTGGGGCTCAGTGTTGCCGGTTCTGGGGTTCAGCCCAGTCCGGGGCTTTTATTTCCTTCTTGCTAGGGAACGCCAGGCAGACACTCAGCCTTCTCCTCCTCTCCAGCTCTGTCCTCTCCACGCGCGCGCGCACACGTGCAGCATGACTCTGTACCTTAGGCTTTTACAGCTCCTCTGATTTTCCTTCTGGTTTTCTCTTTCCTTCTTGTAGAATTTTCAGTCAACTTCCTGTAGCTCTGGGCAATGTCCATTTTATATTTTAGTTGTATTTTATTGAAATTGTTGTGTGTGGCTGCGGTTAGGTGTTTACCTGTGCAGCCATCTTGGATCCTCTCCTCTCTTTTCAGGTTTTCTTTCTTTCTTTCTTTCTTTTTTTTTTTTTAATATATTTTATTGATTTTTATACAGAGAGAAAGGGAGAGAGATAGAGAGCTAGAAACATCGATGAGAGAGAGTCATCGATCAGCTGCCTCTTGCACACCCCCTACCAGGGATGTGCCCGCAACCAATGTACATGCCCTTGCCTGGAATCGAACCTGGGACCTTTCAGTCCGCAGACCTACGCTCTACCCACTGAGCCAAACCGGCTTCGGCGAAAACTGTAGTTCTTGTGGTAGCTCCTGCAGGGTGGCCTCAGACAATAGCTGAACTGCACCCCATTGGGGATCCAGAAGCTAGTGTTCCTGTGATCAGTTTCAACCTCTCACACCCGTAAGTGACACATCAATTCCTCCCAGTGTACCAACAGTAATCAAGGCTTAATTACCGTATTTTTCGGACCATAAGACGCACTTTTTCCCCCCAGAAGTGGGGGGGAAAAGTCCCTGCGTCTTATGGTCCAAATATAGCCTACACATATACTTTAAAAAAAGTTTTTTTACTTGCCCGGCTCTGTGTGTTTGCTGCAGCCACTGTCCATTCCTCCGTGCCCAGAGTGTCTGCCCCGCTCTGTAAACCCCGAGTGGTAGAGGAGTTCCCATGTATGGTAGTCAGCCTCCATGCCCTCGCTGCAGCCATATCTCCATGTCAGCCCAGGTGCGGTGTACGGTAACTGCGTAATCCAAACCGTAATCATCGCCTGTACCCCTTGCTGGCCCGTACTTGGTGCCCGGAAGAATGCCGCGTCTATTCCCCCAATCATTCCTCTCCGCCCTCTGTTGCCCTGCTTGACTACTGGGTAGGCGTACTGTAGATCTCAGCAGAACCTTTACCATAAATCTTCAACTTTATTCTAATTTATTACTGAAGTCTCTCGTTATTGTGTTTTACAGTACATTTTGTCTTTTGCTGACTGTATTTGTTAATAATGGTTCTAAATGCTGCTGTTTACTTTACAGGGTTGATTACATGTGTTTATGACTGTGATGTTGGGTTTTAATGCACATAAAATATTTTAGGACACTATTTGTTTCAGAATCTTTTTTTCTTCATTTCCCTTCTCTAAAAACTGGTGCGTCTTATGGTCCGGTGCGTCTTATGGTCTGAAAAATACGGTACATCAAGACTTTGTACTCAGCCCACAAAGGGATATAAAAGCGACCACAAACTCAGCGGTGCCAATGAGGATGCGGCAGACAGGGGGGGGCGGAGGGAGGGCTGGCCCAGGCGGGAACGTGGAGCCCTTTAAATGCCCCGCCCGTCCTGGGAGAGCGGCTGCTGCTATGAAAGGATATGAGCGTGAAGGTGTCTGCCTCCTCTTGCTCTTGCCTCTGCTGTGGGAACCGGCGGCTCCCCGCTGTGAGTTGGGCAATGGAATCCGGGCCAGGGAGCAGCGTGGGGACGGGGCCCTGAGGGATGGAATGGGCGGGACCCCGCCGGCCAGTGGGGCACAGACCCCCCACCGCTCCGCGATCTTCTCTGCGGGCGCCGTTCCGCTCGGGGCCTCTGCATGCCGGGCTGCCTCTTTCCCGGTGAGAGGACGGTCCTGAGCCTGTGACTTGTCAGAAATGGTCCTGGGCGAAGGGACCAGGAGGAAGATGGGAGCCAGGAGGACCCGGGGGTTCTGATGAAGCCCCTCCTCCACCCAAGCCCCCCCCCCATGGCACCTGTATATCCCCCATCCCGCCGTCGTCCCCTCCCCCCCCCTAAAGCTTCTCCAAAGTGGGAGCGGAGCCCCTGCCATCTGGACCGAACGGGACAAGGGCCGCCCAGCATCAGGGGGTCACTTGCTGTCAGGGATGCGGGAGGGGCACTTGGGGTGCTTTTGTTCCAGCCCCTGTGTGTCTCCCTCACAGGTGCCATCTCTCTGGGCTATGACTTCACAGTCACGCCTAATGGAGCCGTGGTGTGACATTGAGGGCCGGGTCAATGGGAACACATTTCTTCATTTTACCTGCGGTGGCCAGTTGACACTCACCAGTGTCCCGGACATGAATGCCACACGGGTCTGGGGCGAGCAGAGAGACACTCTGCAGTCCGTGGTGGAAGAGCTCAGGGTGCCCCTGCTTGACATGAGAGCAGAGATTCCTGCAGCCGGCGGTGAGTTCACCAAACCCGGGGCACAGGCAGAACGGAGGTGAGGGCTGAGGGGTCAGGTGTGTTTGGGTAAATGTGGGAAGTTGGTCCCCCCATGAGACTGGGAGCCTCAGAGGACAGAGCAGGACCAGGAGATAGAGGGGAGCTGGGGGCTGGACACCAGTGGAGGCTCTGCCAGACCCAAGGCTGACCTCCTTCCCACGGTGCTGGGGACAGGTCCCCTCTCCCTGCAGGGCAGCATGGCGTGTGAGCGGGAGTCCAGTGGGCGCACCAGAGCATCCTGGCAGTTTGGATCGGATGGACAGCCATCTCTCCGCTTTGACTCAACGAAGGGACACTGGACGGTGTTGCGCGGCGAAGGCAGACGGTTAAAGACAGCATTGGCGGGTGACAGAGCTATGACCCACCTCCTGGTTATGACCTCAACTGGAGACTGTAGGCAGTGGCTTCAACAAGTGTTGTGTCCCCTGAGCACACAAGGTAATTCTGCAGAGGGAGGGGGGTTGTAGGTCCCTTGAAATGACCTTCACACTGTGTGTGGTGTGTGCTGTGGTGTGTTTGACTGAGAAAGTGACCCTCCACGACAAAGAAAACGGTTTTCGGAGAATGAGGGCCAATGATGTGTTCTGGGTTCGCTGCTGTGGTTTCCCACTTCCTCAGTCTCTGTTGCCAGACCGTTTTCTGTGTCCTGTTCCCTCTTCTCAGCATTGTTTGTCTTCTTCAGCTCCCCTGGTCTGTTTCTGGAATCCTTTAACACTCCTCAGTGAGCTCCTGCGAGGATTCTCTACCACCTACCCCCCTCCTCTCCTCCTTTCTGTCCCAGCAGGCGTGACTACTGTCAGCCTTGCTTCCCCGTTAGCTGTGTGAGCCCCAAGGGCCCGGGCCCACCTCCTCTCTCTGCTCCAACCCCAGGACCTGTCCCTGGGCGGCCACACACACAGGCAGACACTGCCCGGCAGGGTCCCCGGACAGCGGGGCTGAGGGCCTCTCCATGGAACTGGGTTCTGCACGGCTCTCACTCTCCTGCTTGCATTACATCTGCATCGGCCACGGCCACAGCCACTGCCACAGCCACCGCCACCGTCCCGTCCAAGGCCACAGCCAACAGGCCTGTCTCCTCGGTCCTCCCTGGGATGCCCACCTGCGCAATCATAGTTGGCCTCTCAGGCTGGGCCTTTACCTGATAGGAACCGAGGGCATAATTACAGGCGCCATAACAGATACTGATGGACGGCACAAGCACGCCCTGAGCAGCACTTCAAACCATGCAAAGAAGTGGTAGTTTGGGTCCCTGAATGGTTTGCCTCCAAAGAAGAAAAATTCTATTGGGACGATATTCACAAATTACCTATAAGATGGGGGGAATGTGTAGCCAGTTATGGGCATTACTTTGAATAAAGCACTTTTGATGTTTTCTTTGAAATTATTGTTTTTTTTATGACAAAATCGGCCATTATTATTTTATTTATTTATTTTTGTTTTGTTTTAAATCAATCTTTATTGTTCATATTATTACAAAGGTTCCTCATTTCTTCCCCCGTCTACCAGGTTCCCACCCCACCCTCCGCCCCCTCCCCATCCCCCATTGTCCCAATCCATAGGTGCACAGTTTATGTTCAGTTTCTTCCTCCTTCCCTTTCCCCGATAGTAAATCCCTTTTCAGACAGTAAATCAGTTACTTAGCATTTTCTCATATCAATAATACCTCCACATGCCCAATGATACACTTCACACAGAAGACATTTCCAAATAGGACAACCAGCCTCATCCAGGCCCCGCCCAAGGCACTCACAGATCAACACCCCAGCCCTATACTAACTCAACACATCCAGATCTAAGCCTTCATCACTTGACTCAGCAGACCCTCAAGTTCCCGCAAAAGTTTCCAGCCGTGTCTGAGAGGCAGCCTTGGGGCGAGGGCAGGCGAGGAGCGAGCTGTTCGGGGCCTGGCTGCTTCGGGCCTGGCCTCTGTTGCTCTGGTCCGTTCCACAACCAGCTGCTCCGGGTCTGGTCACTGCCGCTCCCGACCTAGTTGCTCTGGACTTGGCTGCTGCTGCTCCGGGCATGGAAAATCGGCCATTATCAACTGCTACACTGGATGAGAGCAGTGGAGCATCTGTTGTGTCTTTTTAAAAATCTAATTTTATGAAAAATTCATCTTGATTGTATAAAGTACCATCTTCTAATAATTTTATACGTATGAATGCTGCCATTTACTTAGAGATGACTTGTTGACTAGAGTAACATTTTAAAGCTTGCAGTAAAAATGCCTACCCTGTAGTACTTTGGAACCAGTTTATTCTTCTAAGAAGAAATGTGAAGTAGTTAAAATGTCTTATATGATAATTTGCTGATTATACCACTTTTAACTTTTCCAATTTTTGAACTCATGTAGTGATGTTCTATAATTTTTGATCAAACAAGTTCACAGTGAAAATTAAAATTTCAATTTTGTTTTCAAAAAAATATATATATAGGAAAAAAACAGAATAAGTTGTATTTTTTAATAAAAGAAAGCTTGGTTTGATAAAACCCTGCCCCGACTCAAGCGAGGCTGGCCAAGAACCAGTGTTCAGAAGAAGAGCAGACGGGGATTCTGGACACGTCTGACCTTCTCATGTGCAGTCACTGTTCGCCAGGACAGCCATGGGGAGTACTGTGCCAGACGGAGGGAACGGCGTGTAGCACACACCACACACAACCACTAGCCTGGACTCCCACACAAGGGCTCCCTCTGGACACCGACATGAGAGGGACCTCCGCTCCTGGTGGGCAATAGGATCGGGGCTCCGGCCTCCCAGTGCTGGAGCCTGGCTGCAGGGCGGGCAATGCCCAGAGCCCTGCCAGGCTGCCCCCGGACGGGGTGGCCGCCTGCGGTGTGGCCTCCACCTGCTCCCTCTCCTCCTGCCCACCTTCCAGTGGCTGGGAGTCTGCCCCTGAAGATGCTTCTAAGGAAAGGCTCCCGCTGTCTGTGTGTGACCTGCGTGTGATCCTGTTGGCTCACCGGGGAGTCTCCCTTACTAAACCTGCCATCTTGCACTCAGAGGGCCAAGGGAAGCTGCCAGTGTGTGCTCACGTGCTTCAGCCAGCCCAGGCCCCAGTGCAGCCCGGCCCAGGAAACAGGAGTTCCTGCAGCCTCGGGCTCTGGCAGTCAGAGAGCGAGGGCGGACTCAGGAGGGGACAGCTGGGCATCACAGCCAGCCCCCCCTGGAGGCCACGTGTCCTCACTGTGCATTCGACTTGGATCCTCACAGGAAACCGCCAAGGCCAGCAGGGCTCTGTCTGAAGAGGCACTGGCTTTGGGAACCTGTGCTTTGGAGCCACTTTATTTTTTATGTTTAGCAATACAAAAGAGAAATATTTATTCAGAACAAAACTTGTAACAATGGACTTTACATTCCAAGCCACAAAGAAATAGCAAAACTTAATGCAAAGGGAAGACAAAAACCCAATGTATTCTCCTTTAACACTGACCCAATGCTCTCTCGCATGGCCCATTTCACAAGGACATTTCAGAGGTAAAAACTCACTTATAATTCTGGGTTCAAACAGCCTTTCTCCTGAGAGTCAGGAGTTTGCAGGTGAACTGCATTAGCCGCTTCTCTGGGGTGTCTGACTATTGAGAATTAAGGTGCAAATGGAAACCTTTACTAGGTTTCCTTGCACAGGAGCACCCCGATTGCTCATGGTGGCAACAGATGGCGAAGGGGAAGGCCCCCAAAGGAGCCGGCACAGTAATCCAGGTGTGATACCCAGGGAGCCAGTGCACCCTGGATATGTCTCCCAAGTATTCGGAAGCCCCTGCTAATTCTTCTTTTTCTGCTTTTTGGCCCAGATGGCACATTGTTCTGGAGAGATCAGACTTCCTGAGCCCCCAAATGTGGAGGAAAATGTTCTGAAGTGTGAGAGGTGGGGGAATGAGCACTGGCCTTGGGGTCAGGGAACTGTAGGCTAGCTCGGGCACCAGACAGCTATGTGATTTGGACTCAGTCAGTTAACCTCTCTGGCCTGTTTCCCTGTTGGAAAACGTGGGGGTTGGTGTAAACCAACTTTGAGGTCCTTTCCCACAGGAAAATTCTAGATTCCATACTTTTGTGGCTCTTCTAAGGCACCAAAAGATCTGTCTGTCACAACGTCCCTGTACTTTTACTGCCTTAAAGAGCATTGGCCACCGTTCACAACTTATTCATTCAGATTACACACACTTCTAACACTGGTTTTTCACACATCCTCAGACCACACAGATTATAAGCAGAAAATGATAAGGGGAAGGGAAAGAGCTGCACCAGCTAGACATCCTGACAGAGGTCACGGGCGGAGCGCAGTGTTTACCACTGCTGGGCCCCGCACCCAGTGCTGGGCCATCCGGATGAGCGAGGCAGCCCCAAAGGGTGCAAACTCGGGGAGAAGACAAGGCGCAGGGAGTAAGGAGTACAAACCTCCTTTCCCCCAATTACAAAAAAAAGAACCAAAACTAAATTCAATAGGAGGTAGCACACTAACAGTTGTCGGTAGTCATGACTAATGAGTCACCAATTCAGTCTAAGAAGGCTGAGAGATAAGTATATGTCTTGTTTAAAAGCATCTCTTTCAAACACGATAGAAAATAGTTTTAAAAACAGTTTTGGCACGTAGTTAAGAGGGGGTGAACTGGCTCTGTGTTCACCCTGGCAGGCAGGCAGGCAGGCAGGCAGGCAGGCGGGTGTGTTCAGTGGCAGCGGAGGTGCCACGTTGTGAATTTTGGGTGAAGAGCGTCTTCGGGCTGGACTCGCTCTGCCCAGCACCACCGAGTCCTCCTGGCCCTTCTACTCCTCCTCCCCTCCCCCCTCTTTCTCCCCCTCCCCCTCGTCTTCTCCCCCCCCCCCCTCCCAGAAAGGAAGTGTGCAGTTCCCGTTTTGATTGACACCCCTATTCTAAGCCAATGGCAATTCAAATTTAAACTGGCTGTCAATTTCTTTTTGTATAGACAAGGTCTTAGTTACATTCTCTGCACCTCTCTCAGGAGCAAGTAGTGATATTCCTCTACTTTGGTGCAAGCCAGAAACCTCTCTTTAATTTCATACACAAAGAAGCATTGGTTTGATTTTGTGTCATACAAAAAAGGAAGCTGGGTGGCAACACCTGTGTAATTATACTTCCTTGCCCCACCCATTTTCCTCCTGGATGACCAAGGTGCTTAGTATTATTTGTGACTACATTGGCAAGGGATCAGCCCACATAAGGGCTTTTACCCATGAAGGGTCAGGAACCTAAGTCCTAAACACTTCCACATTTGTCCCAGGTAATATTACCGTACAGATGATTACTGCTAACATGGCCCAGGTGTTCTCCGGGCTGTTTGCTGTCCGGCTAAAAGGAGCCATTGGACCATTTTGAACAACGCTTTCTCGCAAAGCCTTTATCATTTTAAAGTCAATTTTTTCATGGTATCTTATTATCAGATTTTGGACCTGTGGGTCAGCTACTTGTTCAACAGGAAAAGCAAGCCTTTCTTCCACAGACATGTCCTTCATTCCTTTTCTGATGGCTCTCTGTATAGATGATTCTATTGGTGGTGAATTAAATGTTCCAGGATTAGGACATGGAGGTGAAGGGGGCCATAAAGGCCATTCCTTCAAGTTTCTTCCTGCTCTTCTCTGGGAGGAGCAGAGGGAAGCAGGCGAGGAGCTTCCTCCTCAGCCTCTCTAAAAGGCTCTAATAATCTAAATTAGGGGTGTCGAACTCAATCAGAGAAGGGGCCAAAATCTAAAATCCAGCCTAAATCGCGGGCCGAATGGTTTACTGAACAGTCATAAACTGACAATGTTAACCAGAAATGTGAATTTAAAATGAGTGGAACAATCTTTTCCTTAACAGTGCTGTTAACCAACTCACATGCTATCAAGCAAAACAGTAATATTGGTATCAAGCAAAACAGTAATATTGGAATGTACCTAAAATGCTCATTGTTTTGTTTTCTGGCTAGATGTCTGACACCGTTTTCCCCGGATCAATGAATCAATGTTTGGTTTTATTTCTTGGGCTGTAGCAACCCGCAAAACAGCATGGAGGTTGTCATCGGTAATGCGTGATCTGTGCTTGTTTTTGTTCAGATTCATTATTGAAAACATCTGTTCACAAAGATAGGTGCTCCCGAACATGGATAGAATACGGGCAGCATGAAGTTGGAGCTCTGGCATTGAGTCAGGGGGCAGTAGAGGGTAGAAGTCCTCAATTTCAACATCCTGAAACCTTGATTTCAGGCCACTGTCAGACTGAAGCTCGATTATCTCCATCTGAAGGTGATGGGGCACATTGTTGACATCAACTGTAAAAGGATTGGCAAAGATGTCAAACCCTGAGTGCTGTGTTCTAAAGTCAGAGAAGCGCCGCTCAAATTCACTTAGTAAACGGCTAACTTTGGTAGCCAGCCGACTGCAAGGAAAAGTACCAGAAATAGTGGTTGAGATACTCAAACAAATGGGAAAGTGGGCAAGATTGTCCTGTTCCAGTTGGGACTTCCATAGTTGAAGTTTACGCTGGAATGCTGTGATCATGTCAGACATCTTCGTGATGACTTGTTTGCGTCCCTGCAGCTTCAGATTCAGTTGGGCGAGATGCTCGCATATGTCACACATCATAGCAAAATCACATAGCCAGGCGGGATCCGACAGTTCAGGCAAGGGCTTTCCTTTACTTTCCATGAAAAGAGCAATTTGTTCTCTGAGCTCAAAAAATCTTTTGAGGACTGCGCTCTTGCTCAGCCATCTTACTTCTGTGTGGTATGGCACGTCTCCATGCTCTGCACCCACCTCCTGTAAAAACTGCTGGAACTGGCGATGATTCAGGCCATGTGCCCGTATAAAGTTAATAGTTTTAATGACTGTGGTCATTATGTCATTCATGTCCAGAACTTTTCTACACATAGCCTCTTGGTGGATAATGCAATGATAAGTAATCAAGGGTGTGTGGCAGTGACTTTTTTGCATTCTTTCCTTCATTAGTCCAACCAAGCCTTTCTTTTCTCCGCACATTGAAGGTGCGCCATCGGTAGTTAGCCCCACCAACTTTTCCCAGGGTAATTTAAAATTATTTATAGATTTCTCCACAGCCTCAATATATCTCTACCAGTCGTTGTCCCATGCATGGCAGCTACATCCAAAAGTTCCTCAGTGACAGAGAGGTCGGTCTTCGTAGCACGTATAAAGATGGACAGCTGCACTGTATCAGTGTTGTCTATGCTTTCATCGATAGCAAGTGAAAAAGCGAGATAACTGCATGCCTGTTCGGCCAGCTGTGATGATAGATTTCCTGAGAGTTCTTGAACTCTATCTGCAATGGTGTTTCTTGACAAACTGACATTTTGAAAACTCTGTATCTGGTCTGGGCATACTTGCTCACGCACTTTTAGCATACATTGCTTCAAAAAGGCACCCTCTGAAAAACACCTTGAAGTACGGGCAATTTCTTCAGCCACTATAAAGCTTGCTTTCACTGCAGCATCATTTTTCGCTGTAGCCTTTGTAAACATTTGCTGCTGTGATTGTAGTTTGCCTTTTAGTTCTTTAACAATTTTATGCTTTTCTTCCAAAGTATATTTGCCATACTTAACATGTTTGGTGTCAAAATGACGACGTATATTGTACTCTTTCATCACCGACACTGTCTCATAACACAATATACACACTGGTTTGCCCTCTCTACGCACAAACATGTATTCATTTTCCCATTTGTCATTAAATTGTCTGCCTTCACCGTCAACTTTTCTTTTCCTGGACATTTTGGGATCAATATTGGCAGTAAAAGATGTAGTTTATTGGAAATCTGCGTTAGAAGGAAAAAGTTGAAAACTGCACAGGGATAGCTTGATTTGGCAGATGGAGTGGAGAAAAAAAAAAAGTCAGTCAATAAATGCCTGGCTGGGTACAGATAGCAGATTCTGTTGCGATTTTTATGCCTGCACTTTATGCCAGGAACTGGCAGCTTCTGCTGTGTATTTTTTATGCCCGCACACTCACTCTCTCCTCTGCTCTGCCACCCGCACAACCACATCGGATGCCGGACTATAGGTCACGCCTCCTGAATCTCGCGTGACTTGTTATCTATGCGCATGTGTAATAGATAGCAAGTACGGCAGCTGGCGAGGCAGCCGGCGAAATCACAAGCCTCCTATGTCACCGCGCGTCATTGTGATGGAACGTAGCGGAGTGCAGTGATGACAGCGCGGTGCGGGCCACATTGCAAGGCCTGGCGGGCCGGATTTGGCCCGAGGGCCTTGTGTTTGACATGTGTGGCTTAGAACAAAGAATATCCTTGCATGGTATTATTCTACAATGTCATTTATAATTTTTGATATTTTACAACAGCATATTGTATAATTATTCCAAACAAAATTAAAAATCTAATTTTCGAATGTTTGATTAAATTTGACAGTAAAATAGTCAAGTTTTCAAATTAATTTAAATTGGCTAAATGAAATGAGTTAATATTCAAGAAAATTTAATTGTACAACAGGCTGTTTCTAAAGTATTAACCAAAATTTCTATTGGTAGTCCATTTCATGGTAAAATTGTTTAACATACAATAAACCCTAAAGCAGTCATAGTTTTTGTACAAAAAATTAAAAGTTAAAAGTTATCAAAACAGCATTATAAAATTTTTCCAAAAGCCTCCTAATAATTAAATAGAAAAAAGGGGGATAGTGGAAAATACCATGTTAAAAAAAAAAAAAAAAAAAAAAAGTCCTGTAAGTAAATTACATTTAGAAAAATTTTTCTTCTTTTGAAAACCAGTTTTCATTTGTAATGATAACAGTAAGACAGCCATGAAAAACACACATAGTACCAAAATAAGTCAAAGAAAAATTGTTTGGGCAAAAAATTAAAAGTATCCCAAGTAAAATTTATAGAAAAGATTCCTTTATTAATTTTGGTCGAGATATGTTTGTATATTTTCAGAAAACAGTTCTAAGACCATGTGGATTCCTGCAACAGAGAAGAATTGACAGGAATGCTCGAGCCATGAAGACAGGAGGAAAAACAGACCAGAGGTGGAAGACGCTGACGACGCCTTGCCATACTAGCAGTCAGCAGATGTGCGTCGCTGCAGGTTGTCCAGGACCAAACCAGAGGTCGGACCTGCATTGACACCATTTTTCCACCATCCGGATACCATTGCTGTCATGGACTCAGAACTGTTGGACATTAAAATTTGGACTCAAAAAACTGTGTGACACTGAATCTGGGATTCAAAAACTGTTGGACCAGAAAGAAATGTACTGCAGACTGATTTCATTCGACTCTCAGCATAGCCATTATTGCTTATTTCATTTTTTGTTTATTTCCAGTCTGCATATGTAAAATTTTTTAGGGAAAGAAAACGGGGGAGATGCTGGAAACCAAATCAGTTTCAGCTGGGAAAGATGTTGACAGGAAGCCAGGAAGGCTGGTCAACCACCTCAATTGCTTTAACCTTTAGTTGAGATTATGTTAAGTTGAAGCAGCTGTTAAGCCTCAATAAAAGGGGATGGCAGGGCCAGAGCAGTCGTAGTTCTCCCACTAGAGTTGGACTATCGCCTGGCCCCCCAAATCGCCAAATTGAATTTCTTCAAGTCTCTTTTCATTTGTGTGCGGCCCTTCTCCAGAACCTGAACCCTGAATTGGAACTCTTTCTACGCGGGCCGTGAAAGAGACTCCAATAATGACTACCTTCAACCTACCCGGGATTCTCAAGTTCACTCCCTAATCCTCCTCACCTCGACACAATAGATGCTCCACTGCTCTCCTCTGGCGTACCAGTGATTAATGTGAGTTTTGTTATCAAAGAAAACACGATAATATCAAAAGAAACATCAAAAGAGCTTTATTCAAAGTAATGCCCATTGTAGCTACACATTTTCCTCATCTTACAGGTAATCTGTGGGCACGGTCCCAATAGAACTTTTCTTGTTTGGAGGCAAACCATTCACAGACCCAAACTTCCACTTCTTTGCATGGTTTGAAGTGCTGCTCAGGGCGTGCTTGTGCCGTCCATCAGTACCTGTTATGGCGCCTGTAATTATGTCCTCGGTTCCTGTCAGGTAAAGGCCCAGCCTGAGAGGCCAACTATGATTGCACAGGTGGGCATCCCAGGGAGGACCGAGGAGACGGGCTTGTTGGCTGTGGCCTTGGACAGGACTGTGGCTGTGGCCGTGGCTAATGCAGCTGTAATGGAAGCAGGAGAGTGAGCGCCGTGCAAAACCCAGTTCCATGGAGAGGCCCTCAGCCCCGCTGTCCCGGGGACCCTGCCGGGCAGTGTCTGCCTCTGCGTGTGGCCGCCCAGGGACAGGTCCTGGGGTTGGAGCAGAGGGAGGAGGTGGGCCCGGGCCCTTGGGGCTCACACAGCTAACGGGGAAGCAAGGCTGACAGTAGTCACGCCTGCTGGGACAGGAAGGAGGACAGGAGGTGGGGAGGTGGTAGAGAATCCTCGCAGGAGCTGACTGAGGAGTGTTGAAGAATTCCAGAATAAGACCAGGTGAGTTGAAGAAGACAAACGATGCTGAGAAGAGGGAACAGGACCTGGAAAAGGTCTGGCAACAGAACCATGCCCGCAGGTTTGCAGTCAGCAAGAAACCCCGGAGAGATGCTTTAGAATTAGGCCAGGCATTCGAACACTTGGACTTTACCACCCGCCCTATCACCAGAGAGCTTTCTGTCTTTGGCAAATCAGTTAACGTCCACATGATTTAGTTTTTCCATCTGTCCAATGGCAGGAATACGATTCCAGCCACTTCCCTGGGGTCTTAGGATCAGAAGAGCTGATACACACGAAAGCATCCTGAGAAGTCTGAAGCATTGTATAAACATGGAGGATGATCGCACAAAGGAGAGGAGTGCTGCGGATAAAATTATTACCTAGTTATCCAGACTTACAATATTTTGAAGGCATTTGTATGTTTGTTTATTCTTATTTAAATTTATTATTTATTTATTTATTTATTCTATAGTACTCTATGTGCCTGCTCCAGGATTTAGACATTGAATTGGCAACTCGGAATGGTGGACCAAAGAGGCCACGTGCTAACCTGACAAACTCAGAGGAGGCCTGCGTGGAAGTCTTGCAAACTCAGAGACCTAAAGTAACCACAAAAGATGGCCTGAAAAATAAATATTTAACTACAAACATGTTATAGTGGATAGTCATGTCCTAGGCCAGTATTTTCCCAGACAAAAATCAACTTAGATCTTTCCTGAGCCCATTTGCCTTCTTGCCTCTAAGATAACATCAGGAATGTCTGGGTAACTTGTAACTTCCTTTTTACCCCGGCACCTCAAGGCACAATAAATGGCACCAGGACATTCCCTCATTGTTATTGTTATCAAGTTTATTATGTAAAACTATCCTGTGTCCATCTCTGTAAAAGAAGCATATACCCATCATTTCCCTTTTTACCCTATCCCAGAGGTTCCTCCCCTCATTCAGCTCCCACTTTGCTTTATCCCACCTCCTCAATCTATCACCAATGGATTTCTTGTAACCCACCTATATCCCTTTCCTGTGATGGCAATGTATAAATACAGTTGTAACCCGCCATTCTCTGGAGCATTATCTCAATCCATTGAGTTCTGCTTCACAGCATATGCTGACAACTTGGCTGAAATAAACTCACAAAAATTCTTAAAAAAGAAACAAAAAAAAGAGAAACCCCGGAGAGTGAGTGGCCCAGGGTTATGTGCAGGCAGAGACAGAGGAGGTGGGAAACCACAGCAGAGATTCCAGAACACACCTGTGGGCAGTTATTCAGCAAAAACCCTCACTGTGGAGGATTGGTCACTTTCTCAATCACACACACCACATACCACAAACACCACATCACACACACAGTGTGAAGGTCATTTCAAGGGACCTACAACCCCCCTCCCTCTGCAGAATTACCTTGTGTGCTCAGGGGACATAACACTTGTTGAAGCCACTTCCTACAGTCTCCAGTTGAGGTCATAACCAGGAGGTGGGTCATAGCTCTGTCACCCGCCAATGCTGTCTTTAACCGTCTGCCTTCGCCGCGCAACACCGTCCAGTGTCCATTCGTTGAGTCAAAGCGGAGAGATGGCTGTCCATCCGATCCAAACTGCCAGGATGCGCTGCTGTGCCCACTGGACTCCCGCTCACACGCCATGCTGCCCTGCAGGGAGAGGGGACCTGTCCCCAGCACCGTGGGAAGGAGGTCAGCCTTGGGTCTGGCAGAGCCTCCACTGGGGTCCAGCCCCCAGCTCCCCTCTATCTCCTGGTCCTGCTCTGTCCTCTGAGGCTCCCAGTCTCATGGGGGGACCAACTTCCCACATTTACCCAAACACACCTGACCCCTCAGCCCTCACCTCCGTTCTGCCTGTGCCCCGGGTTTTGTGAACTCACCGCCGGCTGCAGGAATCTCTGCTCTCATGTCAAGCAGGGGCACCCTGAGCTCTTCCACCACGGACTGCAGAGTGTCTCTCTGCTCGCCCCAGGCCCGTGTGGCATTCATGTCCGGAACACTGGTGAGTGTGAACTGGCCACCACAGGTATAATGAAGAAATGTGTTCCCATTGACCCGGCCCTCAATGTCACACCACGGCTGTCCATTAGGCGTGACTGTGAAGTCATAGCCCAGAGAGATGGCACCTGTGAGGGAGACACGCAGGGGCTGGAACAAAAGCCACCCAAGTGCCCCTCCCGCATCCCTGACAGCAAGTGACCCCCTGATGCTGGGCGGACCTTGTCCCATTCGGTCCAGATGGCAGGGGCTCCGCTCCCACTTTGGAGAAGCTTTGGGGACACACACACACACACACACACACACACACACGTGCCATGGGGGCCTGGGCTGGAGGAGGGGCTTCATTTGAACCCCCGGGTCCTCCTGGCTCCCATCTTCCTCCTGGTCCCTTCGCCCAGGACCATTTCTGACAAGTCACAGGCTCAGGTCGGTCCTCTCACCGGGAAAGAGGCAGCCCGACAGGCAGAGGCTCCGAGCGGAACGGCGCCCGCTGAGAAGAACACGGAGCGGTGGGGGGTCTGAGCCCCACCGGCCGGAAGGGTCCCGGCCCCAGCGTGGGTCCCGCCCATTCCATCCCTCAGGGCCCCGTCCCCACGCTGCTCCCTGGCCCGGATTCCATTGCCAAACTCACAGCGGGGAGCCGCGGGTTCCCACAGCAACGAGAGCAGCAGGAGGAGGCAGACTCCTTCATCCCCAGACAGATCCATCTCCTCTCTCAGCAGCGGCCGCTCTCCCAGGACGCGGGTAAGAAAGTGAAAGTCTTCCAAGTTTCAACCCCGATGCACCTTCAGTCCGGCCAGGAGCCCCGGCGCCGCCAGGAGCATCAGCCGGTGGTGGGCCCCGCCCCCGTCCCCGCCCCCATGGGGCGGATTTTCCCCATGGTCGGCCCCGCCCCGCCCCCGCTCCCCCCAGGAGGATTTGCCCGTGGTCGGCCCCGCGGCGGCCTTTCTCCGTCTCTCCTTCGCTCCCTGGCTTTCTCCTCGCCCCCTCCCTCCATACTGCCTGCCCCGAGCTCCGGACGGCGTAGCCGAGTCCGATGCAATGGCAGAAAGCCCGAACTCCCTGCCAGCACGGGCTCTTCCTCTCACGCGGCAGGAGGACAAAAATGGCGCCGGGGAGCTTGGTCCCGGTGTAAAGCTTCCTGGCGCTGCCACTGCTCTCCCGACCCTGATTGGTTGGGGCCCGGAGGGTAGTTCCGCCCTGCGCCTGAGCGCCACCCGGAGTCTGGAGTCCTGGCCTTCCGTTTCCGCTCCCGGGAGGCCGGCCGGATCCAGTTCAAAACAGGACTGCCTGCCAAAACCGGTGTGACTCAGTGGATAGAGCATTGGCCTGGGGATTGAAAGGTCCGAGGTTCGATTCCGGTCAAGGGCATGTACCTTGGCTGCGGGCACATCCCCTGTAGGGGGTGTGCAAGAGGCAGCTGATCGATGATTCTCTCTCATTGATGTTTCTAGCTCTCTATCTCTCTCACTTCCTCTCTGTAAAAAATCAATAAAAAAACCCACAAAAAACCACGACAGCCTCAAATGCGGAGGAAGGGGAGGCAGAGAACGGAAGCCAGTGATAGCGCTGCCAGGAGAGGGATTTTCTTTTTTTAAAGGGGTTTTCACAGAGAGGAAGACAGAGGAACAGAGTTAGGAACATGGATGAGAGAGAAACATCCATGAGCTGCCTCCTGCCACTGGGGACGTGCCCGCAACCCAGGTCCATGCCCTTGACCGGAATCGAACCCGGGATCCTTCTGCTGATGCTCTATCCGCTGAACCAAACCGGTTTCGGCTGCTTTTCTTTTCTTTTTTTTTTTTAAGGAGAGAGACTCCCGCTGTCCGCCTGCGGTTGAAGCCGGGGTCCAGTGCAACTGCAGGCGCCTCCTGAGAGGAGGGGAGGGAGAGAGGAGGCGGGGCGGGGGGCGGAGAAGGGGAAGAAAAGGCAAAAAGTCTCCGAGGAGAACCCGTCGCCTTTGCAACAGAGACCTGGGGGCTGGGGCGCAGTTCCGGCCCTGGAGCTGACCGGCTGGAGCCGAGCAGCGGGGCTCGGGCGCCGGTTGGTCAGCCTGCTCGCTCCTCCGGCTCCGGAACCGGCTCCCAGGGCGGCTTTTTATTCTTCTTCTTCTTCTTCTTCTTCTTCTTATTATTATTATTGTATTATATGTGTACTTATCTTTCCATTGCCCCCCCCCCCCCCAGCGGCTTTTTAAAGACGCCAGACGCAGGGACAGTCGCCCCACGACCCTGTCTCCTGACCGCTGGCCTCGGCCCCTTGAAAAGCGGCATTCTCCTCCCCAAAGACACTGCCCCCCTGAGCACCCTCCCTGCCGGCGCTTTTGTTGTGGTTGTTTTTCTCTTTTTTTTGCCTATTTAAAAAACAACCAGCTGCCGAAACCGGTTTGGCTCAGTGGATAGAGTCTGCGGACTGAAAGGTCCAGGATTCGATTTCGGTCAAGGGCATGTACATTGGTGGCGGGCACAACCCAGTGGGCCGTGTGCAAGAGGCAGCTGATGCATGATTCTCTCTTATTGATGTTTCTAACTGTCCCTCTCTCTTCCTCTCTGTAAAAAATCAATAAAATATATCTTTAAAAATAAATAAAAAATTAAAAACAACAACTATGTGCTGCTGTTAATCAAAACAAAACAGCACCTGCGGACTGTCCCCATGAAGCCCAGCGCCCCGCCCGGAGCGGAGGGACTTCTCCATGAGAGATCGGTTGTCCCCGGACAAGCATGGCCTACCCTCCGTTCCCACCTCCCCGGGCGGCACCGGACTTCGCCATGAGCGCGGTGCTGGGCTACCAGCCGCCCTTCTTCCCGCCGACTCTGCCTCCCAACAGGCCACCGCGCCCTGGCCAAGCCCATCCTGCACCAACTGGAGGGGCGGCCGAGGCCCCGCACCCCCTTCTCCTCCCTGCGGCCCCTGGGCCTCTGAGCCTCTGAAGACCATGGAGCCCGAGGAAGAGGTGCAGGATGATGCCAAGGTGCACCTCGAGGCCAAAGCACGTGGGGATCAGTTCCACAAGCGGAACGAGAGAGAGAGATGTTCATTACCAAGTCAGGAAGGCGAATGTCCCTCCTTTAAAGTAAGGTGTTCTGGGCCGGATAAGAAGGCCAAGTACATTTGTTGATGGACGTTATTGCTGCCAATGACTGTCGATGTAGATTCCACAATTCCCGGTGGATGGTGGCGGCTAAGGCCGGCCCTGAAATGCCAAAGAGAATGTATACCCACCCGGACAGCCCGGCTACCGGGGAGCACTGGATGTCCCCAGTAGTCACTTCCCACAAACTGAAACTCACCACCAACATTTCGGACCAGCACGGGCTTACTCTGGCCCTCCCAGGCGATCAGGCGACGTGGCGGAGGAATTACAGTTTTGGTGCTCGAACTGGACTCAACTCTGTGCACAAATACCAGCCCTGATTGCAGAGTGTGAGAGCCAGTGACACCCTGAAACCCCCAGATAGTACATGTTGGACATACCTGTTCCCCCAAACAGAATTCATCGCTGTGACAGCGCACCAGAAAGAGAAGATAACCCAGTGAAAGATAGACAGCAACCCTTCTGTGCAGGATTCCGGGAGCTGGGAATGGCAGAAGAGAGGAAAGAACACGGCTCACCCTCCAGTCCACGGGGCCGTACGAGGACCGACCCCAAAAGGACAGCGGCACCTCTGACCAGTCCCCCAGCGAGCAGGCGGCCTTCAGCAGCTTGGCTCAGTTCTCCTGTCTCCACTGCTGGGGCCTCCCACCTCAAAGGTCTGTGTCCCAGCCAGGGCCAGAGCGACGCCCAGGCCCAGAGCCAAGAGGAGCCCTGCCTGGAAGCCTGCGACGCGGCCAAGATCTCCACCACCTCGCGGTCTCAGGAGGGCAGACGTGGTGGCCAAGGCCAAGGGGCACCTCTTCGCGGCCGAGCCCGGGCGGCCGGCCCCTGGGCAGCGGGCGGCTGGACAAGGCGTTGCCCGACTCGCATCACAGCCCGGCCACCGAGTCCTCCAGCATCCCCGGCCTGGGCGCGGAGGAGACAGATGGCCATCGTGCCCCTGGGCCAGGCCACCTACCCGGCTTCAGTTTCCTCTCGGCCTGGCCGGCCAGCAGTTCTTCAACGGGCACCTGCTCTTCCTGCACCCCAGCCAGTTCGCCATGGGGGCGCTTTCTCCACATGGCCGCGGGCGTGGGACCCCTGCTGGCCACCGTGGGGGGGGGGGGTCCACCAGCGTGGCGTGTAGGTTTGGATTCTAAGACCACGGCCTCCGCCACCGCGGCCCAGGGATGTCGGGGTGTCTGCAGCCACCCTGCCCTTCCACTGCCAGCAGCATGTCCTGGCCTCTCAGGGCCCGGCCACCTCGCCTTTCGGAAGCCTGTTCCCTTACCCCTGCACGTACACGGCTGTGAGGCCGCTGAGGCTGCAGCCGCCCCCGCTGCAGCCTCCAGCTCGGTGCACACCCACCCCTTCCCTCACACAAGCCTGCGCTACAGCCCCTACTCCATCCCACGCCCGTCCCCGGACAGCAGCAGCCTGCTCACCACCGCCCTGCCGCCCGGGCTCCTGGAGGCCAGAGCCGCAGGGCTGGCCGCCAGCCCGGCCTCGGTGGCCATAGACTCGTGTGCATGCGTGTGTGGGTGTGTGTGTATGTGTGTGAGTGTGCGCGTGCAATGCTTTCCACGTAAAATGCCAGCGCACTGTGTCACTGCGTGTGGAAAGAAATCACTTTGGGACATTTCTTTGTCGTGTGTCCTGCCTTCGGGGCGTGGCGGGTGGTAGAGAAGCTGCTACGTGACCGTCACTCCCCAGGCACAGCCAGCGATCCCGGGCCTCGGGGAGGCCTGTGGGCTGCACTTGGAGATGCCGGTCAAAGGGATGACCCACGGCCCAGGCAGGACAGGGCAGGGCTGCTCGGGAGTCCATCCATCCTGCTGCTCAGAATGGTGCACAATATAACACCAGTGAATTGTTTGTTTCTGGAATTTTCCATCTAATATTTTTGAATCACTACTGACTGCGGGCAACTGAAACCACAGGAAGGAGAAGTGCAATAAGGGAGGGCAGTCGTACTTTTCAGGAGACATCCGGCCTGCCGTTGTGAGGAAGTAAGAGAACGCTCCTCTTCTCCCTGTAGAGGCGTCTGCGGTGAGCCCCCGGGAGGCACCACCAACCAGGCAGAAGCCACCGCTTGGGTCACCACCTACGTTCACTGGCCTCACGGGGCACAGGGACAGCCACGCGTCGTGCCCACCTGTGGCCTTGCCCAGTCACGGCGGCGTGGTCCTGAGCTGGCCCGGCTTTGGGTCCCGAAGCCCTGCCTGCGCCTCCTCCTTCCTAGGACCGGAGTTAGGAAGTCCCCACCCCTTTAATGCCTAAAACCTGGACCCGCACCAAGCGGCCTGGGCGGAGCAGCCCGGACCCTCCGCCCCCCTCCCCCAGCGGCCTGGGCGGGGCAGCCCGAGCCCTGCCACAGGGCCAGCAGTTTTGGGGGATACTGGCCACCCTCATCTTTATGGTTTTTGTGGTGGGAACAGCCAGGTACCCTAGAATGGGTGGGGCCTGGCTCTGGTGGCCTAGGGCTGTCTGGGGTGCCCCTGAGGGGAGAGTGACTAGAGATGGACGAGGTGAGGGTGAGGGAGGGCCGGCCAGCGGAGACCCAGCAGCAGCAGGTGTGCGGGCTCGGACCCGCCCAGGTGATGTGCTCCAGGTCTCCCCAGGTGGACAGGCTGAGCTGGAAGGAGGGGGGGTGGGCAGAGTGTCCTCTGGTTCCTCCTGCAACAGCCCCGAGGACTGATGGTGGCCAGGAACCTCTGATGGCGTCAGACTCCCCCTGGAGCTGGAGGAGCCAATGTGTGGGTGCGAGGAAGTTGGGGAGCCTTCCAGGATGGGGCTCTCTCGGCTCCCCTGCCTGGGCTGGGCCCGGCACTCCCTGCAGATCCCCAAGGAGCATGATCCTGGACCTGTGAGCCTCCCGCCACTGTCACCAGCAGGCCCTCCCCACCCCCACCCCCCGGCCGAAAGCAGTGTCTTCAGGCCGCAGCAGTCAGCTCAGCCCCGGAACAAACACACGGGCGGGGCCTCAAACAGCAGAAGCCTGTGGCCTCCCAGTGTGGACGCTGGAAGTCCAAGACCGAGGTGTCTGCAGGGCTGGTGCCCCCGAGGCCTTTGCCTTCACTCAGTTGGCTGTAGCCTCCCTGTGCCCTCACCTGGTCGCACCTCTGTGTGTCTGTGTACTAATCTCTTCCCGAGGGACACCCACCTGTTGGAACAGGGTCCACCTAGTGAGCTTCATCTAACCGGAACCCTCCCCAAACACAGCCACACCCTGAGGGGCTCAGGGCCTCCCCTGGGGGGACACAGCTCAGCCATGACTAGGCCTAAGCAGGAACTGCAGTGACCACAGCACCACGTTGAGGCATCTCAGGACAGCTCCGTTATGGCTGCAGCCGCACCCACCAGGCCCCCGGCCCCCTACTCTGGTTCGATGACCCGCCAGGCTGCGCTAAAGTGACGGCGTCTCTGAGGACAGCCGCTCTGAGGAGACTCGGGAGGAGCGAGGAGCTCAGAGGCTCCGGCCCAGCCCAATGCAGAGGCCCCTTTGCCTCCCACACCACACGGGGCAGCCACGTTCTTTGTGGATGTGGATTGTCTGGCAGGAGTGGGGCCTTCCTGCTGGAAGGAGGGCAGGCGGGGGTAGGAGGAGTCTGGGAAACTCCCACAGGGGTGAGGGCCCTTCTTCGATGGGGCCAAGCCCAGAGGGATAGACACACAGGGCTGTGTGTGCATTGCTTTCCACTTAAAATGCCAGCGCACTGTGAGAAGGAATCACTTTTGGATTTTTTTTTTTTCCGTGCGTCCTGCCTTCTGGGGGTCTAGTTTGTTCCAGAAAGAGGGCGGGCACCTCTGAGGGCTGTCCCCTGTGCTCCCAGGAGAGGACCCTTTTCCCGGCCTGACCACAGGGGCAGAGCCCACCAGGCCACAGTGTCTGCTGGCTTCCCCGTCTGGCCACCCACTTCACCCTCTGTGGTCACTGCACCTGCCAGGGCCCCTGGCTGAGCCACCTCTGCCCTGAGGCTGAGGGCCCCCAGGCCTTGCTCCTCCCCACCTTAGGGTGAACACTGAGGCCTCCTGCTCCTGCTCCTGGTGGGGCCCTCAGTTCTGGTCTCCCATGCCCCCGAAGACCACGTGCTTTTTTCATGTGTGGGGGGTGGGGTAGTGAACAGCCCAGTGTGTGTTGCTATGGATTCCCACTGTCTGGACCATGAAGGTGACCTCAGACTGGCTCAATGGCTACTGTCAACTTGATGTGTGGAAGCCAAGGCACGGTCTCTTCTGCCACCTGGTGGTGACAGTTGGAATCACACGTGGTTATCTGGGGCTGGTCACCCCTAGAGAGTGTCCAGTCCACCACCCTCATGAACTGGGGAGGACAGCAATCTGATCCTCAGGAGGGTTCATAAACCTGCCCGCGGTCACACAGCAAGTTGTCACAGACCAGGACTTCCCTGGCCTCCTCAGTGCCTCCTGACTTCAGGTTAAGGGTGACACCGAATACTCACCATGGAGTGGGTGAGTCCTGCCTTGGGGTCAGGCAGATGGGGTGGGTCCTGGCCAGGCCACCACCAGTGGGGAACACCAGACAAGGGACTCAGCTTTAAAACCTGGATCTCACCCGGAGTCCTGTTGGGTGCGGCTGCAGCCACAACTGAGGAGCTGTCAGGAGCCAGGGAGCACTCTGCCTTTACCCCACCAGAAGGCAGTGCGCACGCCTCCTGGGCCCTGGACGTGGCGGCCCGGGTTCCAGGGCTCCTCCGCGCCCAGGCCGGGGATGCTGGAGGACTCGGTGGCCGGGCTGTGATGCGAGTCGGGCGACGCCTTGTCCAGCTGTCCACTGCCCAGGGGCCGGCCGCCCGGGCTCGGCCCGGAAGAGGTGCCCCTTGGCCTTGGCCACCACGTCTGCCCTCCTGAGACCACGAGGTGGTGGAGATCTTGGCCACTTCTCAGGCTTCCAGGCAGGGCTCCTCTTGGCTCTGGGCCTGGGCGTCGCTCTGGCCCTGGCTGGGACACAGACCTTTGAGGTGGGAGGCCCCAGCAGTGGAGACAGGAGAACTGAGCCAAGCTGCTGAAGGCCGCCTGCTCGCTGGGGGACTGGTCAGAGGTGCCGCTGTCCTTTTGGTGTCTGTCCTCGTACGGCCCCGTGGACTGGAGGGTGAGCCGTGTTCTTTCCTCTCTTCTGCCATTCCCAGCTCCCGGAATCCTGCACAGAAGGGTTGCTGTCTATCTTTCACTGGGTTATCTTCTCTTTCTGGTGCGCTGTCACAGCGATGAATTCTGTTTGGGGGACAGGTATGTCCAACATGTACGATCTGGGGGTTTCAGGGTGTCACTGGCTCTCACACTCTGCAATCCAGGCTGGTATTTGTGCACGGAGTTGAGTCCAGTTCGAGCACCAAAACTGTAATTCCTCCGCCACGTCGCCTGATCGCCTGGGAGGGCCAGAGTAAGCCCGTGCTGGTCCGAAATGTTGGTGGTGAGTTTCAGTTTGTGGGAAGTGACAATTGGAGACATCCACTGCTCCCCGGTAGCCGGGCTGTCCGGGTGGGTATACATTCTCTTTGGCATTTCAGGGCCGGCCTTACCTGTCACCATCCACAGAGAATTGCAAAATCTATATCGACAGTCGTCTGCAGCAATAATGTCCATCAACAAAATATACTTGGGAAGAGAATCCAAGATGGCTGACAGGTAAACACCTAGCCGCAGCTGCACACAGCAATTTCAATAAAATAAAACTAAAATATAAAATGGACATTACCCAGAACTACAGGAAAGTCGACTGGCTGGAAATTTTACGACGAGAAGTAAGGAGAAAACCAGAAGGAAACGCGGAGGAGCTGTAAAAGCCTAAGGTACGGAGACACGGTGCACACGCGGAAAGGACAGAGCCAGAGAGGAGGGAGGCTGAGTGCCTGGCTGGCGTTCCCTAGCGGGAAGGAGATAAACGCTCCGACTGTGTTGCGTCCCAGTTCCGACTGCTCTGAACTCCAGTTCTAGGCAAGACCCCAGGGACCCTGGCTCAAACAGAGGGAGCTGGGCTGTAAGGCAGAACCCCGGGGGAGCGGCGAAAGGAGGTCCCGAAGGCGCACACATTGCGCACAGAGAAGGGACGGTTGGCTGTGCCACGGGATTGCCCTGGCAGGAAGGATACTGGGGCTCCAGACTGCTCTGAACGCCCCTCCAACTCCACTTCCAACTGAACTGAACCCCAATACCGTGCTCATTGGGGGAGAGCCTAGACTGTTTGGTAGCAGGCGAAAATCAAGGGCATCTTTCTCTCAGAGGCGCTTGCAAGAAGTACTGAAGGACCCTGAAACTCAGGAGCGCATAGGGCAGGGCTGACAGAAGCCAAGGCTGTAGGCTCCACCCTGAAACCCTGCCCCATCTGTAGCTGCGAAATGCGACAAGAAAATAGATCACAAACGAAAGAAATGGAGGACAAAAAGCAACTGGATATAGAGTTCAAATCTACACTTATAAGGTTTTTCAAGAATTTCCTAGAAAAGATCAATAAAACCTATGAGGATATGAAAAGAGATCAACTAGAATTAATAAGGAATCAACAAGAAATGATAAGGGATCAGCAAAAAATAAAGAATACATTGTCTGAAATAAAAAATATTATACAGAGTCCTAAAAACAGAATGGAAGATCGCAAGAATCAAGTCAAAGATTTGGAACATAAAGAGCCAGAAGACACTCCTCAGCAGAAGCTACCAGGCAAGAGAATCCAGAAAATTGAAGATAATGTGAGAAACCTCTGGGACAACTTCAAGCGAACCAACATCAGAATTATGGGGGTTCCAGAAGATGAGAGAGAGCAAGATATCAAAAACATACTGAAAGAAATAGTGACAGAAAACTTCCCCCACCTGGAGAAAGAATTAGACTTACAAGTCCAGGAAGCGCACAGAACTCCAAACAAAAGGAATCCAAAGAGGACCACTCCAAGACAAATCATAATTAAAATTCCTAGAGAAAAAGACAAAGATAGAATATTAAAAGCAGCAAGAGCAAAGCAGGTAGTTACCTATAAAGGAACACCTATACGATTGTCAGCTGATTTCTCAACAGAAGCCATGCAGGCCAGACGGGAATGGCAAGAAATATTCAAGGTGATGAATAGTAAGAACCTACAGCCAAAGATAATCTATCCAGCAAAGCTATCACTCAGAATCGAAGATCAGATAAAGAGCTTCACTAATTAAAGAAAGCTAAAGGAGTTCATCAACCCCAAACCAGAATTATATGAATTGCTGAAGGGAGTTCTTTCAGAAGAGAAAGTAAATAAAGATAAAAATTATGACAACAAATACTTAACTATCAACAAGTGAATCTAAAAACCAAGGAAATTAAAAAAAAATCTGATGAACAATATTAACTGTTGAATATAATAGAATCAGAGGTATGGAAGGGGAGTGAACTGACCATTCTTGGGGAAAAGGGGAGAGGGAGATGTGGGAAGAGACTGAACATAAACTGTGCCACCTCCCCACCTCCTGTCCTCCTTCCTGTCCCAGCAGGCGTGACTACTGTCAGCCTTGCTTCCCCGTTAGCTGTGTGAGCCCCAAGGGCCCGGGCCCACCTCCTCTCTCTGCTCCAACCCCAGGACCTGTTCCTGGGCGGCCACACGCAGAGGCAGACACTGCCCGGCAGGGTCCCCGGACAGCGGGGCTGAGGGCCTCTCCATGGAACTGGGTTCTGCACGGCGCTCACTCTCCTGCTTCCATTACAGCTGCATTAGCCACGGCCACGGCCACAGTCCCGTCCAAGGCCACAGCCAACAGGCCCGTCTCCTCGGTCCTCCCTGGGATGCCCACCTGTGCAATCATAGTTGGCCTCTTAGGCTGGGCCTTTGCCTGACAGGAACCGAGGCCATAAATATAGGCGCCATAACAGGTACTGATGGACGGCACACGCACGCTCTGAGCAGCACTTCAAACCACTTCAAACCATATGAAGTCAAAAATTGGGCCTTTGAATGCTTTGCCTCAAAACAAGAAAAGTTCTACTGGGACGATATTCACAAATTACCTGTAATATGGTTGGAATGTGTAGCTACAATGGACAGTACTTTGAATAAAGCACTTTTGATGTTTCCTTTGAAATTATCCTGTTTTCTTTGATGACAAAATTGGCCATTATTAACTGCAACACGGGGTGAGGGCAGTGGAGCATCTGTTGTGTCGAGGTGAGGAGTGAACTTGAGAAGCTCGGGTTGGTTGAAGGTAGTCATTCCCCTTGTTAATTTATAAAGGCTCAAATATATAAGGGGGTGGAGGGGACAGAATTAGTTGTATTTAAAAAAAAAAAAAAGTTTGGCTTTGATATAAACCCTGCCCTGACTCAAGCATGGCTGGCCAAGAACCAGTGTTCAGAACAAGAGCAGAGGGGGATTCTGGACACGTCTGACCTTCTCACGTGCAGTCACTGTTCGCCAGGACAGCCATGGAGAATACTGTGCCAGACCGAGGGAATGGCGTGTAGCACACCACACAGCCACTAGCCTGGACTCCCGCCTAAGGGCTCCCTCTGAACACCGACATGAGAGGGACCTCCGCTCCTGGTGGGCAATAGGATCGGGGCTCCGGCCTCCCAGTGCTGGAGCCTGGCTGCAGGGCGGGCAATGCCCAGAGCCCTGCCGGGCTGTCCCCGGACGGGGTGGCCACCTGCGGTGTGACCTCCACCTGCTCCCTCTCCTCCCTCGGACCCCCCAGTGGCTGGGAGTCTGCGCCTGAAGATGCTGCTCAGGAAAGGCTCCCCCTGTCTGTGTGTGACCTGCGTGTGATCCTGTTGGCTCACCGGAGAGGTTGCCCCTAATAAACCTGGCATCTTGGACTCAGGGCAATGGGAAGGGGCCAGTGTGTGCTCACATGCCTCAGCCACCCCAGGCCCCAGTGCAGCCCATCCCAGGAAACAGGAGGCCCTGAAACCTTGGGCTCTGGCAGTCAGAGAGTGAGGGTGGACTCAGGAGGGGACAGCTGGGCACCACAGCCAGCCGCCCTTCGGAAGGGGAAGGCCCCCAAAGGACCCGGCACACTTTAATCCAGGTGTGATACCCAGGGAGCCAGTGCACCCTGGATATGTCTCCCAAGTATTCGGAAGCCCCTGCTAATTCTTCTTTTTCCGCTTTCTGGCCCTGATAACATTGTTCTGGAGAGATCAGACTTCCTGGGCCCCCAAGTGTGGAGGAAAATGTTCTGAAGTGTGAGAGGTGGGGGAATGAGCACTGGCCTTGGGGTCAGGGAACTCTAGGCTAGCTCGGGCACCAGGCAGCTATGTGATTTGGACTCAGTCAGTTAACCTCTCTGGCCTGTTTCCCTGTTGGAAAACCTGGGGGTTGGTGTAAACCAATTTTGAGGTTCTTTTTGACAGGAAATTCTAGATTCCATACTTTTGTTGCTCTTCTAAGGCACCGAAAGAGCTGTCTGTCACAAAGTCCATGCATTTTTAATGCCATAAAGAGAGGCCCTGGGCCACCGTTCAGAGCTTATTGACTCAGATTACTCACACTTCTAACAACACTAATTTTTCACACGCAGGTCACACACAGAGAGGGAGAGCCTTAGCAGCATCTTCAGGGGCAGACTCCCAGCCACTGGAAGTTGGGCAGGAGGAGAGGGAGCAGGCGGAGGCCGCACTGCAGGCGGCCACCCCGTCTGGGGGCAGCCTGGCAAGGCTCTGGGCATTGCCCGCCCTGCAGCCAGGCTCCAGCACTGGGAGGCCGGAGCCCCGATCCTATTGCCCACCAGGAGCGGAGGTCCCTCTCATGTCGGTGTCCAGAGGGAGCCCTTATGCGGGAGTCCAGGCTAGTGGTTGTGTGTGGTGTGTGCTACACGCCGTTCCCTAGGTCTGGCACAGTACTCTCCATGGCTGTCCTGGCGAACAGTGACTGCACATGAGAAGGTCAGACGTGTCCAGAATCCCCCTCTGCTCTTGTTCTCAACACTGGTTCTTGGCCAGCCTCGCTTGAGTCGGGACAGGTTTAAATCAAACCGAGCTTTCTTTTATTAAAAAATACAACTTATTCTGCCTACCCCCCGACCCCCCCTATATTTGAGCCTTTATAAATTAACGAGGGGAATGACTACCTTCAACCAACCCGAGCTTCTCAAGTTCACTCCTCACCTCGACACAACAGATGCTCCACTGCCCTCACCCCGTGTTGCAGTTAATAACGGCCGATTTTGTCATCAAAGAAAACAGGATAATTTCAAAGGAAACATCAAAAGTGCTTTATTCAAAGTACTGTCCATTGTAGCTACACATTCCACCCATATTACAGGTAATTTGTGAATATCGTCCCAGTAGATATTGTTTTGAGGCAAAGCATTCAAAGGCCCAATTTTTGACTTCATATGGTTTGAAGTGGTTTGAAGTGCTGCTCAGAGCGTGCGTGTGCCGTCCATCAGTACCTGTTATGGCGCCTATATTTATGCCCTCGGTTCCTGTCAGGCAAAGGCCCAGCCTAAGAGGCCAACTGTGATTGCGCAGGTGGGCATCCCAGGGAGGACCGAGGAGACGGGCCTGTTGGCTGTGGCCTTGGACGGGACTGTGGCCGTGGCCATAGCTGTGGCCATGGCTGATGCAGCTGTAATGGAAGCAGGAGAGTGAGAGCCGTGCAGAACCCAGTTCCATGGAGAGGCCCTCAGCCCCACTGTCCCAGGAACCCTGCTGGGCAGTGTCTGCCTCTGTGTGTGGCCGCCCAGGGACAGGTCCTGGGGGTGGAGCAGAGAGAGGAGGTGGGCCCGGGCCCTTGGGGCTCACACAGCTAACGGGGAAGCAAGGCTGACAGTAGTCACGTCTGCTGGGACAGGAAGGAGGACAGGAGGTGGGGAGGTGGTAGAGAATCCTCGCAGGAGCTCACTGAGGAGTGTTAAAGAATTCCAGAATTAGACCAGGTGAGTTGCAGAAGACAAACGATGCTGAGAAGAGGGAACAGGACACGGAAAAGGTCTGGCAACAGAACCATGCCCGCAGGTTTGCAGTCAGCAAGAAACCCCAATGAGTGAGTGGCCCAGGGTATGTGCAGGCAGAGACTGAGGAAGTGAGAAACCACAACAGGGATCCCAGAACACACCTGTGGCCCTTATTCTCCAAAAACCCTCACCGTGGAGGATGGGTCACTTTCTCAATCATACACACCACACACCACACACACCACACACCACACACACCACACACAGAGTGTGAATGTCATTTCAAGGGACCTACAACTCCCCTCCCTCTGCAGAATTACCTTGTGTGCTCAGGGGCCCCAAACTTGTTGAAGCTACTGCCTACAGTCTCCAGTTGAGGTCATAACCAGGAGATCAGTCGTAGCTCGGTCACCCGCCAATGTTTTCATTAAGCGTTTGCTTTCATTGCGCAACACCGTCCAGTGTCCATTCGTTGAGTCAAAGCGGAGAGATGGCTGTCTATCCGATCCAAACTGCCAGGATGCGCTGCTGTGCCCACTGGACTCCCGCTCACATGCCATGCTGCCCTGCAGGGAGAGGGGACCTGTCCCCAGCACCGCGGGAAGGAGGTCAGCCTTGGGTCTGGCAGAGTCTCCACTGGGGTCCAGCCCCCAGCTCCCCTCTATCTCCTGGTCCTGCTCTGTCCTCTGAGGCTCCCAGTCTCATGGGGGGACCAACTTCCCACATTTACCCAAACACACCTGACCCCTCAGCCCTCACCTCTGTTCTGCCTGTGCCCCGGGTTTGGTGAACTCACCGCCGGCTGCAGGAATCTCTGCTCTCATGTCAAGCAGGGGCACTCTGAGCTCTTCCACCACGGACTGCAGAGTGTCTCTCTGCTCGCCCCAGGCCCGTGTGGCATTCATGTCCGGGACACTGGTGAGTGTCAACTGGCCACCACAGGTAAAATGAAGAAATGTGTTCCCATTGACCCGGCCCTCAATGTTACACCACAGCTGTCCATTAGGCGTGACTGTGAAGTCATAGCCCAGAGAGACGGCACCTGTGAGGGAGACACGCAGGGGCTGGAACAAAAACACCCCAAGTGCCCCTCCTCCATCCCTCACAGCAAGTGACCCCCCTGATGCTAGGTTGCCCTTGTCCTGTTCGGTCCAGATGGCAGGGGCTCCGCTCCCACTTTGGAGAAGCTTTAGGGGGGGGGAGGGGACGACGGCGGGATGGGGGATATACAGGTGCCATGGGGGGGCTCGGGTGGAGGAGGGGCTTCATCAGAACCCCCCGGGTCCTCCTGGCTCCTGTCTTCCTCCTGGTCCCTTCGCCCATGACCACTTCTGACAAGTCACAGGCTCAGGTCGGTCCTCTCACCGGGAAAGAGGCAGCCCGGCATGCAGAGGCCCCGAGCGGAACGCCTCCCGCAGAGAAGATCGCGGAGCGGTGGGGGGTCTGTGCCCCACTGGCCGGCGGGGTCCCGCCCATTCCATCCCTCAGGGCCCCGTCCCCACGCTGCTCCCTGGCCCGGATTCCATTGCCCAACTCACAGCGGGGAGCAGTGGGCTCCCACAGCAGAGGCAAGAGCAAGAAGCCAGGGGCTGACACCTCTATACCCAGACTGCTGCAACTCCACGTTCAGCAGCGGCACAGCTCTCACCTTTTATAGTCTTCCAAGCCCAGTTGGGCCTTCCCCTGTGCTGCCCTCGCATCGTCATTGGCCCGGCTCACTAGTCAGCTCAACCAGTGACAGTGAGGAAGCACGTCATAGGGCTTGTGCCTTGCACACTCAACCCTCCTGGTTTCCTAGTTCGCACTTCTGTAATGAATGGAAGGTTCACTGCCAGCCATTCCAGCACCCTGGACGGATGACTCACTCCCAATCAGTGGCCTCGCTTCCAACGCTCGCCTTGGTGACTCATTCCAGGCTCTGCAGCCCTTGCCTGCAGATTTGGTGTGTGTGGTGTGAGAAAACAAACCATCCTCCAAGGTGAGGGATTTCAGAGAAAAAGGGTCCTATGTCTTCGGAGATCTTTCCTTTGGTTTCTCTCTTTCTGGCATCTCATCCCGCAATTCCCTGGCCACTCACTCAGTGGGGTTGTCTTCAATTCTGTTTCAATACTCAAGAGTTCTTTTAAAACTCGGTCAGCTCTTGGCCTGATTCCCTATGACTGCCCTCATCTCCTGCCCTCCTTCCTGTCCCAGCAGGCGTGACTACTGTCAGCCTTGCTTCCCCGTTAGCTGTGTGAGCCCCAAGGGCCCGGGCCCACCTCCTCTCTCTGCTCCAACCCCAGGACCTGTCCCTGGGCGGCCACACGCAGAGGCAGACACTGCCCGGCAGGGTCCCCGGGACAGCGGGGCTGAGGGCCTCTCCATGGAACTGGGTTCTGCACGGCTCTCACTCTCCTGCTTCCATTACAGCTGCATCGGCCACGGCCACAGCCACTGCCACGGCCACAGCCAACAGGCCCGTCTCCTCGGTCCTCCCTGGGATGCCCACCTGCGCAATCATAGTTGGCCTCTTAGGCTGGGCCTTTGCCTGACAGGAACCGAGGACATAGTTACAGGTGCCATAACAGGTACTGATGGACGGCACAAGCACGCCCTGAGCAGCACTTCAAACCATGCCAAGAAGTGGAAATTTGGGTCCCTGAATGGTTTGCCTACAAACAAGAAAAGTTCTATTGGGACGGTATCCACTAATTACCTGTAAGATGGGGGGAATGTGTAGCTAGCGATGGGCATTACTTTGAATAAAGCAATTTTGATGTTTCCTTTGAAATTATCTTGCTTTCTTTTATGACAAAATTGGCCATTAATAACTGCTACCCTGGATGAGAGCAGTGGAGCATCTGTTGTGTCGAGCTGAGGAGGATTAGGGAGTGAACTTGAGAAGCTCGGGTTGGTTGAAGGTAGTCATTCCCCTTGTTAATTTTTTAAAAAATATATATATTTTATTGATTTTTTTACAGAGAGGAAGGGAGAGAGATAGAGAGCTAGAAACGTCGATGAGAGAGAAACATTGACCAGCTGCCTCTTGCACACCCCTTACCGGGGATGTGCCCGCAATTAAGGTACATGCCCTTGACCTGAATCAAACCTGGGACCTTTCAGTCCGCAGACCGACGCTCTACCACTGAGCCAAACCGGTTTCGGCTCCCCTTGTTAATTTATAAAGTCTCAAATATAGGTAAAAAAACAGAATAAGCTGTATTTTTTAATAAAAGAAAGCTTGGTTTGATATAAACCCTGCCCCGACTCAAGCGAGGCTGGCCAAGAACCAGTGTTCAGAACAAGAGCAGAGGGGGATTCTGGACACGTCTGACTTTCTCATGTGCAGTCACTGTTCACCTGGACAGCCATGGAGAGTACTGTGCCAGACCGAGGGAATGGCGTGTAGCACACCACACACAACCACTACCCTGGACTCCCACACAAGGGCTCCCTCTGGACATGGACATAAGTGGGACCTCCGCTCCTGGTGGGCAATAGGATCGGGGCTCCGGCCTCCCAGTGCTGGAGCCTGGCTGCAGGGCGGGCAATGCCCAGAGCCCTGCCAGGCTGCCCCCAGACAGGGTGGCCGCCTGCGGTGCGACCTCCACCTGCTCCCTCTCCACCCGCGGACCCCCCAGTGGCTGGGATTCTGCCCCTGAAAATCGCTTCTAAGGCTCCCCCTGTTGTGTGTGACCTGCATGTGATCCTGTTGGCTCACTGGGGAGGTCTCCCCTACTAAACCTGGCATCTTGGACCATGGGAAGCAGCCAGTGTGTGCTTATGTGCTTCAGCCACCCCAGGCCCCAGTGCAGCCTGCAGGGTGAGGGCTGCCCGTCCCAAGAAACAGGAGTTCCTGCAGCCTCGGGCACTGGCAGTCAGAAAGTGAGGGCGGACTCAGGAGGGGAAAGCTGGGCATCACAGCCAGCCGGCCCTCGGAGGCCACGAGTCCTCATGATGCATTGGACTTGGATCTTCACAGGAAACCGCCAGGAGCAGCAGCCCCTGCAGGAACCTGCGAGCGAGCCTGGGCATACCCCCCTCCCCTCCTCATCTCCCCAGACCTGCGCGGTGACCCCCAACAGCGGCCGTGATCAGTGTCAGGAGAAATCAGCCTCCAGCCCCTCCCAGAACTGACCTCCCTTCCAGAGCCATCTGCAAGCCGTGGCCCGGCCAGCAGGGGGCCTCAGTGATCTGCAGGCATGCCTGGTGGACTGGTTCCCTCACCACCTGGCCCTGCAGGTGGGATTGGTCTCCCAGCCCCATGCAGCCTGCAAGCCCGCCCTCCAAGGCCAGCAGGGCTGTGTCTGAAGAGGCACTGGCTTTGGGAACCTGTGCTTTGGAGCCACATTATTTTTTATTTTTAGCAATACAAAACAAATATTCAGAACAAAACGTTTTCCTTGAATTTTAACTAAGTTTATTAGTATTTATAATGTTATAAAGTGAAAGCTACCTTTTCACTAACAGTTCATGAAAGTTTTTCATGAAAAACAAATACCTATCATAAATTAGAACATTAACTCCAAATTCCTTTAATTTCTTCCTGTTTTCTGACTGTTGGTATCATCACCCCAGCAGAATATGACTAGTCCCTTAGCTTTTGCCTCTTGAATGTAGGATGGGTTTCTGAGCGGATCTTCAGTATGTGCATTTATCCCCAGCAGATTTTCAAACTGTGCAAAACTCATTGCAATAGCAGTTGTCCGAGATCTGAGGCCCATGAGTTCAGGGTAAATATCAGACTTTCCTTGAGTCAAAAATAACATGGGATATTTGTTCTGCTTGTGCTGAACCATTGTGCAAATATCTGCATCAAATGAAGAAAACACTACTCTTCTCTTTCCAGAATTTTCTAAGACAGTTTTTAAAATGATATCCAAAAACAGATTCATGTCAAAATATGTTGTTACCATCCCACATTCTATCCCTTTGTTGGCAGATCCACTTTATTTCTATGTTATACCCTACATCTTCTGGCAAAGGCTCAAACCGTCTTAAGAGAAGGAAATGGCCGAAACCGGTTTGGCTCAGTGGTAGAGCGTCGGTCTGCGGACTGAAAGGTCCCGGGTTCGATTCCGGTCAAGGGCATGTACCTTGGTAGCGGGCACATCCCCGGTAGGGGGTGTGCAAGAGGCAGCTAGTCGATGTTTCTCTCTCATCGACGTTTCTAGCTCTCTCTCTCCCTTCCTCTCTGTAAAATATCTATAAAATATTTAAAAAAAAAAAAGGAAATGGCTGATTTTCAGATAAAGAATTTTCTTCTTCAACCACAGATTCTTTTAGATCTTTAGATTTTAGTGCAGTCACATGAGTGAGCTTTAACAACTAGAGTTGGTCAAATGTTAATTCCTTTACTGGAATTTCAAATAATTATACCAGATCAGCCTCAAATTTCTTTTTCATAGTCAAACAACATGTAAGGTCATGATATACCACAGGAACAAAATCTTTTGAAAGATGTACATCAAATTCCACAAAGGCTCACCATGACTAGCAGCATTTCTTAAAGAAGCAATAGTATTTTCTTGAACTTTAGCAAGCTTAGCAGTTGTTGTAGAATTCCCTGCACCTCGATGTCCAACATCCAATGGTGTTCTTGGCTTCCAATACTTGGAAAATGAAGATTTCATGTCACAACGGTATCCCGGTAATGCCTTAATAATTATATAGTCAACTCTCACTTTGCCTATTGTTTTTCTGGAATTTCTGCTCGTGATAGGAAGAGTGAGGACTCCAGCACTTTTCCCACTCTCATCAATGGTGGATAAGAGACTGTACCCACATGTCCAGGAAGAGTATCACCTTGAACTACATGTTCACCGAGATCTTCCTCAAAAAAATCAAATATTAGTTCCAAATTATCTGGTTCCATTGTCTGTATGCTATACTCTGTCCAACGATCAGGTTGTAAGCCATATCCACAATCTGGCTGTGAACGCTTGCACTTGAACTCAGTGTCAAGGTATTGGACATTTTGTGAAGTAGAGTGGGAGACACCCTATCATCATCTTCCTCCAGACCCTCTAGTGTCAGCTTCACTCTGAATCTAGATTTTTTTTTTTAAATCAATCTTTATTGTTCATATTGTTACAAAGGTTCCTCATTTCTTCTCCCCTCCACCAGGTTCCCACCCCATCCCTCGCCCTCTCCCCATCCCCCATTGTCCTCATCCATAGGTGCAGTTTATGTTCAGTCTCTTCCTTCCTCCCTCTCCCCGATAGTAAATCCCTTTTCAGGTAGTAAATCAGTTACTTAGCATTTTCTCATATCAATAATACCACCCCATGCCCAATGATACATTTCACACAAAAGACATTTCCAAATAGGTCAACCAGCCTCATCCAGGCCCCACCCAAGGCACTCACAGATCAACACCCCAGCCCTATACTAACTCAACACATCCAGATGTAAGCCTTCATCACTTGATTCAGCAAACCCTCAAGTTCCCGCAAAAGTTTCCAGCCATGTCTGAGAGGCAGCTGTGGGGCAGGGGCAGGCGAGGAGCGAGCTGTTCCGGGTCTGGCTGCTCCGGGTCTGGCCTCTGTTGCTCTGGTTCGTTCCACAACCAGCTGCTCCGGGTCTGGTCACCGCCGCTCCCGACCTAGTTGCTCTGGACCTGGCTGCTGCTATTCCTGGCCTGGCTGCACCCGACCCGGCTGCTCCGGGCCTGGCCGCTCCCAGCCTGGCAGCCGCTGCTCCGGGCCTGGCCGCGCCAGACCCGGCTGCTCCGGGCCTGGCCGCTCCCAGCCTGGCAGCCGCTGCTCCGGGCCTGGCCGCACCCGACCCGGCTGCTCTGGGCCTGGCTGCCCCGGGCCCAGCCACTCTGAGTCTGGCCGCTCCCAGCCTTGATGCTCCGGGCTTGGCTACTGCTGTTCTGGGCCTGGCTGCTCCCAACCCGGCTGCTCTGGGCCCTGCTTCTCTGGGCCCGGCCACTCCGGGTCTGGGTGTTCCTGGACTGGCCACCCTGGGCTTGGCTGCCTCTGCCTCAGGCCTGGCTGCCACTGTCCCAGGTCTGGCTGCTCCAGTGCTGGCTGTTGTTGCTCTGGTTCTGGCTGCTGCTGCTCTGAGGCCTGGCCGCTGCTGCTCCAGGCCCGGTTGCCACTGCTTTGTGCCTGGGCACTCTAGGCCTGGCCACCGCTGTTCCAACATTCTGTCCTTTTTTTTTTTTTTTTTTTTTTAAAAAAAAAACAAAACGCATTTATGTTGCAATGTTGGCTGGTGAGTTGAGTTCTGACTTAGTCTTTGATTTTTCAAGATCTTCTTTGTATTCTTTCTTAAGTAATTTTACTATCTTTTGCTCTCACTTGATTTCTTCACATTGAGAACTTTGGTTTCTTCCTCCTTGTCCTGGGAGCTCAGCAGGTTGGCCTGTGGCACCCCTTTGTTCTCCGCGGACTCCCGCGCTGCTCCAGCCTGTTGCCGGGGTCGGCGCCGCCCAGGAAGCAACCCCCGGCCTTGGCTCCATTGCCTGCACTCAGAGGTCAAAGGCTCAGGGGCACCCCCCCCCTGGGGGCCCCGGCGCCTGGCTGGCTGGTGTCCGGCAGGGGTTCCTGCTCCCTGTCGCATTCCTCCTGTCTGGAGCTTTTTTTTCTCCTTCCCGCTAGGGGAGTCTAGGATCAGAGTCAACAGACTGTCCTCTCTGCGCGCAGCACGTGCGACTCTGGGGGCTCTGCTTTTCGCCACTCCCCTGGGATTCCACCTCACAGCCCCGTCTCCCCCTGCCCAAGCCTGGGGTTCAGAGCAGTCCAGACTGAGGCTCAGCGCCGCCGGAGGCTTTGTTTCTTCCCGCTAGGGTAATCCAGCATCAGAGTCAACATTCAGTCCTCTGCGCGCAATGTGCGCGACTCCGGAGGCCCTGCTTTTCACTGCTCACTTAGGATTCCACCTCACAGCCCCGTCTCCCCGCCGGAGCCTGGGTCCCCAGGGTCTGGCTCATAACTGGGGCTCAGCGCTGCCGGTTCGGGGGTTCAGCCCAGGCTGGGGGTTCTACTTCCTTTCTGCTAGGGAACGCCAGGCAGCACCCAGCCCTCTCCTCCTCCCTGGCTGCGACCTCTCCGCGAGCGCGTGCGTGCAAGCGTTCAGCATGTCTCCGTACCTTAGGCTTTTTTTCAGCTCCTCTGATTTTCCTTCTGGTTTTCTCTTTCCTTCTTGTTGTAGAATTTTCAGTCAGTTGACTACCTGTAGCTCTGGGCGATGTCCACTCTACATTTTAGTTGTATTCCATTGAAATTGTTGTGTGCTGCTGCGGTTAGGTGTCTACCCGAGCAGCCATCTTGGATCCTCTCTGAATCTAGATTTTTTAAATTTCTTCTTGGTTATAGAGACTGGAGGCTTTTCAGAATAATGCAAACGTAATCTTATTTCAGTCTGACATGCCAGCCATCCTGAATCCAAATTCTCAACACCATTATGGATTCCAAATTGTCCATGGTCAATAATAATATCACTTTCTAAAGGGGATATTGATCGTGGTTATGGATGGGTCTCCCACTTGTGAACTATGACTTGACATTGACCACCAATAGTCTTTGGTTCTAAAAAGCGCCCTTTGAAGTAGCGATACTGTATTAATTCTCCTCCACTGAGTACAATGGTTGCTTTCCAAAACATGCTTTCACCTGTCTCATTCTCTGGAAGGAGAGCCACAACATTTTGAGGATTCCAGTTTCCCAAAGCACCACAGCTTCCACATATAGCAAAAACTTCTGGAAACAGAGTTCCTCTTCAAAGGTAACCTGAGAAGGTGTCACTCTGATGGATTTATTTGAGGATGTCGGGCTGCCGGACCCGCCGTGGCCGCTCCGTCCGGGCGTCCGCGCCTCCCCAGCGCTCCCTGCCGCAGCCCGGCCTCGCCCGGCTGCATTCAAACCCGTTTCAGCTGCTCCAGACCTAACCGCGGGGCGGAGCCGGACGGACGGTGGGGCGGGGCCTTGAATCACGCCAAGCGCCCTCCCAGCCAATGGGCGGCCGCGCGGGGTGGGGCGGGCTTTGGGTTCCTGGAAATGAGTGGCGTCCGCGGGAGGGGTCATGGGCATCCCCTGGTGTTTTCTGCCCACCTGGAGCCGCAACGCCAGAGCCCATTTAAGGTCACCAAGAGCAGAGGCGAAGAAAATTAGCGGGCCAGATGTTTTCTGGAACATTTCTCTTGCAGAACAAGCTCATTTGGACCACATTTTAAAGTTGAAAGCGAGGATTCCAGAACAAAACCTATAACAATGGATTTTACATTCCAAGCCGCAAAGAAATAGCAAAACTTAATGCAAAGGGAAGACAAAAACCCAATGTATTCTCCTTCAACTTGGTAACACTGACCCAATGCTCTCTCGCATGGCCCATTTCACAAGGACATTTCAGAGGTAAAAACTCACTTATAATTCTGGGTTCAAACAGCCTTTCTCCTGAGAGTCAGGAGTTTGCAGATGAACTGCATTAGCCGCTTCTCTGGGGTGTCTGACTATGGAGACTAAGGTGCAAATGGAAACCTTTACTATGTTTCCTTACCCAGGAGCACCCCGATTGCTCATGGTGGCAACAGATGGGGAAGGGGAAGGCCCCCAAAGGAGCCGGCACAGTAATCCAGGTGTGATACCCCGGGAACCAGTGCACCCTGGATTATGTCTCCCAAGTATTTGGAAGCCCCTGCTAAATAAATCCTGTTTTTCCGCTTTCTGGCCCTGATGCACATTGTTCTGGAGAGATCAGACTTCCTGGCCCCCCAAGTGTGGAGGAAAATGTTCTGAAGTGTGAGAGGTGGGGGAATGAGCACTGGCCTTGGGGTCAGGGAACTCTAGGCTAGCTTGGGCACCAGGCAGCTATGTGATTTGGACTCAGTCAGTTAACCTCTCTGGCCTGTTTCCCTGTTGGAAAACCTGGTGGTTGGTGTAAAACAATTTTGAGGTTCTTTCCGACAGGAAAATTCTAGATTCCATACTTTTGTGGCTCTTCGAAGGCACTGAAAGAGCTGTCTGTCACTAAGTCCATGTACTTTTACTGCCATAAAGAGAGGCCCTGGGCCACCGTTCAGAGCTTATTGACTCAGATTACACACACATCTAACAACACTGGTTTTCACATTCTCAGACCACACAGATTAGAAGCAGCAAATGATAAGGGGAAGGGAAAGAGCTGCACCAGCTAGACATCCTGACAGAAGTCACGGTCGAAAATGTTGTCAAGCCCACAAACACGGACTGAGCGCAGTGTCTACCACTGCTGGGCCCCGCACCCAGTACTGGGCCATCCAGATGAGCGAGGCAGCCCCAAAGGGTGAAAACTCCGGGAGGAGACAAGGCACAAATCCCCCCCTCCCCCAATTACAAAAAAACCCCAAAAAACTAAATTCAGTAGAGGAACTGGAGGCGTATCTGCACACTAACAGTTGTCGGAAGTCACATGACTAATGAGTCACCAATTCCGGAAAGGAAGAAGGCTGAAAAATATATCTCTTGTTTAAAAGGATCTCTTTCAAGCACGATAGAAAATGGCTTCAAAAAAAGTTTTAGCACTTAAGAGGGTTAAACTGGCTCTGCGTTCACCCTGGCAGGCAGGCAGGCCGGCGGGTGTGCTCGGCGGCACGGAGGTGCCACGCTGTGAACGGCTTTGGGTCCCTGAGCACAGGCGTGCCCTCGCTGGCCACAGAGGCTGCACACGATGCCCTTTGGGCAGTTGGGGCCCAGGGGCCCCTCTCCCCGCACCTGAAGCACCTGTCCTGCCTGCGGCTGCCGCTCAAGTGGGTCCGGGAACCTCACTTAAAGCTCGTCCTGGGCCGAAACTGGTTTGGCTCAGTGGGTAGAGCGTCGGTCCCGGGTTCGATTCCGGTCAAGGGCATGTACCTTGGTTGCACGCACATCCCCAATGTTTCTCATGGATGTTTCTAGCTCTCTGTCCCTCTCCCTTCCTTTCTGTAAAAAATCAATAAAATATATTTTTTAAATAAAAAATAAAAGGGGAGAATCCAAGATGGCTGCCCAGGTAAACACCTAGCCGCAGCCGCACACAATTTCAATAAAATACAACTGAAATATAAAATGGACATTACCCAGAACTACAGGAAAGTCGACTGACTGGAAATTCTACAACTGACTGGAAATTCTACAAGGAGAAAACCAGAAGGAAGCGCGGAGGAGCTGTAAAAGCCTAAGGTACGGAGACACGCGGCGCGCGGAGAGGACGGAGCCGGAGAGGAGGGAGGCCGAGTGCCTGGCTGGCGTTCCCTAGCGGGAAGGAGATAAACACTCCGACTGTGCTGGGCCCCCGACTGCTCTGAACCCCCGTTCTAGGCCAGACCCCGGGGACCCAGGCTCATCCAGAGGGAGCTGGGCTGAAGGCGGTACCCGGGGGAGCGGCGAGAGGAGGTCCCGGAGGCGCGCACAGTGCGAGCAGAGAAGGGACGGCTGGCTGTGCCGTAGGACTGCCCTGGCGGGAAGGAGACGGGCTCCAGACTGCTCTGAACGCCACCTCCAACTCCACTTCCAACTGAACTGAACCCCAATACTGGGCTCATTGGGGGAGAGCCTAGAGCAGTGATTCCCAAAGTGGTCTATATCGACCCCCACGGGTCTATGACAACCTGCAAGGGGTCTACGTCAGTGAAAAAAAAATTGGGGGGGTCCATGAAATGAAAATGGGGGTCCACGATAGTGGATCTCAACATACACTGATAGTACCTATTTACTTACACATATTATCTTATAATATAAAAACATATAAATTATTTATAAAAGTATCTATGAAGTAAAAAATTTATTATATATGTTTATAAAATTGTGTAAGTTGTAGGATAAAAACCTGCACATAATGATATAACAGTATCATCTTGTTACAAGCATACGCGCAGTAAACATTCTTGCCAATTTTTGTCTCAAAGCTTCGCGAACTTGCACCGACTTGTTCAATTCGTCACTCTATAAATATGAATGTGAGAAAAATACGTTCATTCGTTTCCTGAATCTTGAATAGGAAAGTGCTGAGAAAATATTTAAAAAAATATAAACTGGTAGTTTATCATACAAATTATAGTGAATCAGTGTTATTTTGTTTGAGAATGCCGGAGAAAAGTAGGTACATTATTTTTTATTAAATTTTAACACTAAACTTCACTACAGTTAGAAACTTACAAAAAAATCAATATCAGGTAAGTCGGGGGTCTACCCAAAACCGAAAAACATGGCAAGGGGTCTACGGCACAAACAAGTTTGGGAACCTTTGGCCTAGACTGTTTGGTAGCAGGCGAAAATCGAGGGCGCCTTTCTCTCACATGTGCTTGCAGCGAGTACTGAAGGACCCTGAGACCTAGGAAGCCAAGGCTGTAGGCTCCACTCTGAAACCCCGCCCCATCTGTAGCTGCAAAAATGCCGAGACGAAATAGATCACAAACGAAAGAAATGGAGGACAAAAAGCGACTGGATATAGAGTTCAAATCTATGCTTATAAGGTTTTACAAGAATTTCCTAGAAAAGATCGATAAGACCTATGAGGATATGAAAAGAGATCAACTAGAATTAATAAGGAATCAATAAGAAATGATAAGGGATCAACAAGAAATGATAAGGGATCAACAAGAAATAAAGAATACATTGTCTGAAATAAAAAATATTATACAGAGTCCTAAAAACAGAATGGAAGATCCCAAGAATCAAGTCAAAGATTGGGAACATAAAGAGCCAGAAGACACTCCTCCACAGAAGCTAGAAGGCAAGAGAATCCAGAAAATTGAAGATAATGTAAGAAACCTCTGGGACAACTTCAAGCGAACCAACATCAGAATTATGGGGGTCCCAGAAGATGAGAGAGAGCAAGATATCGAAAACATACTGAAAGAAATAGTGACAGAAAACTTCCCCCACCTGGTGAAAGAATTAGACTTACAAGTCCAGGAAGCACACAGAACTCCAAACAAAAGGAATCCAAAAAGGACCACACCAAGACAAATCATAATTAAAATTCCAAGAGCGAAAGACAAAGAGAGAATATTAAAAGCAGCAAGAGCAAAGAAGGTAGTTACCTATAAAGGAGCACCTATACGATTGTCAGCTGATTTCTCAACAGAAACCATGCAGGCCAGACGGAAATGGCAAGAAATATTCAAGGTGATGAATAGCAAGAACCTACAGCCAAAGATAATCTATCCAGCAAAGCTATCACTCAGAATCAAAGGTCAGATAAAGAGCTTCACTAATAAAAAAAAGCTAAAGGATTTCATCACCACCAAACCAGAATTATATGAATTGCTGAAGGGGGTTCTTTCAGAAGAGAAAGTAGATAAAGATAAGAATTATGAACAACAAATATGTAACTATCAACAAGTGAATCTAAAAACCAAGGAAATTAAAAAAAAAAATCTGATGAACAATAGTAACTGTTGAATATAATAGAATCAGAGGTATGGAAGGGGAGTGAACTGCTGATTCTTGGGGAAAAGGGGAGAGGGGGGCGTGGGAAGAGACTGAACATAAACTGTGCACCTATGGATGAGGACAATGGGGAGAGGGGAAAGAGCAGAGGGTGGGGTGGGAACCTGGTGGAGGAGAGCAATGGTGGGGGGGAAAAAAAGGAACATTTGTAATAATATGAACAATAAAAACTTATTTAAAAAAAAAAAAAAAAAGAAGCTAAAGGAGTACATCACCACCAAACCAGAATTATACGAATTGCTGAAGGGGGTTCTTTCAGAAGAGAAAGTAAATAAAGATAAGAATTATGAACAACAAATATGTAACTATCAACAGTGAATCAAAAAACCAAGGAAAGTAAAAAAAAAATCTGATGAACAATATTAACTGTTGAATATAATAGAATCAGAGGTATGGAAGGGGAGTGAACTGACAATTCTTGGGGAAAAGGGGAGAGGGGGGCGTGGGAAGAGACTGAACATAAACTGTGCACCTATGGATGAGGACAATGGGGGGTGGGGAAAGGGCAGAGGGTGAGGTGGGAACCTGGTGGAGGAGAGCAATGGAGCGGGGGAAAGGAACATTTGTAATAATATGAACAATAAAAATTTATTTAAAAAGAAAAAAAATTAAAAATAAAAAATAAATAAAAATAAAAAAGCAGGTCTTGGGCTGCCCCTTCTCCCAGCTGCGGCCCCGCTCGGCCCGGGGAGAAGGTCCCCCCACCCCCACCCCCCACTGGACAGCGCCTGACCCCACCCTCCCCCGGGGGCAGCTGGATCGCCCACTCGCAGCCCCCCCCCCCTCAGGCAGGTCCAAACCTGTCGGCCGTGGCGCTGGGCCAGGTCACTGTGCCCTCCGGGTCCTCCTCCTCCTCCTCCTCTTCCTCCTCCTCCGTGGCGCTGGGCCAGGTCACTGTGCCCTCCGGGTCCTCGTCCTCCTCCTCCGCGCGGACGCCGGGCCGGGGAGCGGGAGGGGCGCCCCGCGGAGGCCCGGGCGGTCCCCGTCTCTCCTTCGCTCCCTCGCTTCTCCTCGCCCGCTCGCTCCATACGGCCTGCCCCGGCTCCGGGCGCCTTACGCCCAGACTCCGTGAAGCTATGGCAGAGCTGAACCCATGCCAGGCAGGTCCTCTCATGCCCGCAGCACAGTAAAATGGCGGTAAGAGAGAGAGAAGTCTTTTTATAGGGAGGGCAACGCCTCCGCCCCGCCCCGCCCGCCCCGCCCGCCCCGCGGCCCCGCGGCCCCGCACACGCGGATGGAGGAAGAATTCGCTCCCCTCCCCTCCCCCCGTTTAGGGCGCGGAGCAGAGCCCGGCCACATGGGGACTGAAACCCGGACACCCTCCGCCAGATCCGGGCTGAAAACAGGACACCCGCCGAAACCGGTGTGGCTCAGTGGATGGAGCGTCCGCCTGCGGACTGAAAGGTCCCGGGTTCGATTCCCGTCAGGGGCATGTGCCTTGGTTGCGGGCACATCCCCACCCCAGTTGGGGCTGTGCAAGAGGCAGCAGATCGATGATTCTATCTCATCGATGTTTCTAACTCTCTAACCCAATCTTCCTTTCTGTAAAAAATCAATAAAAAATATTTTAAAAAAGAAAAGAAAACAGGACACCCTCCGCCATATCCGGGTTGAAAACAAGACACGCTTCGCCAGATTCGGGTTGAGACCCGGACACCCTCCGCCATATCCGTGTTGAAACATGCACACCCTCCGGAAACCCGGGGCGGAGGAAGGGGAGGCAGCGAACGGAAGCCAGTGTGCAGTTCACCTCTGATAGCGCTGCCAGGGGAGGGCGTCAATCAGAGGGGTTTTCTTTTTAAAAATATATTTCATTTTTCACAGAGAGGAAGGGAGAGGGAGAGAGAAACATCGATGAGAGAGAAACATCCATGAGCTGCCTCCTGCACACCTCCCACTGGGGACGTGCCCGCAACCAAGGCACATGCCCCGGACTGGAATCGAACCCGGGACCCTTCAGCTGACGCTCTGTCCGCTGAGCCAAACCGGTTTCGGCTGTGTTTTTTGGTTTTTTGGTTTGTTTGTTTTTTAAGGAGAGAGACTTTCCCGCTGTCCGCCTGCGGTTGAAGCCGGGGTCCAGCGCGACTGCAGGCGCCTCCTGCGAGGAGGGGAGGGAGAGGAGGAGGGCGGAGAAGGGGAAGAAAAGGCCAGAAGTCTCCGAGAAGATCTTTCCATTGCCCCCCCCCCCCCCCAGCGGCTTTTTAAAGACGCCAGACGCAGGGACAGTCGCCCCGCGACCCTGTCTCCCGACCGCTCGCCTCGGCCCCTTTAAAAGGGGCATTCTCCTCCCCAAAGACACTGACCCCCTGAGCACCCTCCCTGCCGGCGCTTTTGTTGTGGTTGCTTTTGTCTTTCTGCCTATTTAAAAAACAACCAACTGCCGAAACCGGTTTGGCCCAGTGGACAGAGCGTCGGTCTGCGGACTGAAAGGTCCCGGGTTCGATTCCAGTCCAGGGCATGTACCTTGGTTGTGGGCACGTCCCCAGTGGGGAGTGTGCAGGAGGCAGCTCATGGATGTTTCTCTCTCATCGATGTTTCTGTTGTGGGGTCGAACCCTGGGTTCAAAAATAATACCACCGGAGGCTAATTAATTAATTAAAAAAAGCAGGCAAGGATATATTGACTGGCCAGGACAGCCACAAGAGCACCACAGGCAGGTGGACTCCAAATGCCTGCACCGTTTCAGGGGTAGGCAATTCCTTTTGAAGGTTCAAACCACAGGAATTTTCCTTTGTTCTAAATTCTAAATCCTAAAGACTAAATTCTAAAGACTGGGGACAGCCTGCAGGGTTGGTTCCCAGTCACATCCTGCTAGACATTGGAATGTGCCCATAATACAAAAGCAGAACTAAAGGTTATCTATAGTTTCTACCCCTGAAGCTTCTGAGTCAGTGGGAGTCAATCTCCTGTAACTACCCTATTGTTTAAGCAAGTAAGTCAGATAGCAAGGTTAAAACTCAAACAGCAGTTTTTTACCCAAGTATGATTGCTACCATATTTCAGTTTCTAAGTCTATCCTCTCTCTTCCTCTCTGTAAAAAAAAAATCAATAAAATATATATTTTTAAAAATAAATAAATAATAAAAATAAAAAACAACTATGTGCTGCTGTTAATCAAAACAAAACAGCATCTGCGGACTGTCCCCATGAAGCCCAGCGCCCCGCCCGGAGCGGAGGGACTTCTCCATGAGAGATCGGTCATCCCCGGACAAGCATGGCCTACCGTCCGTTCCCACCTCCCCGGGCGGCGCCGGACTTCGCCATGAGCGCGGTGCTGGGCCACCAGCCGCCCTTCTTCCCGCCGACTCTGCCTCCCAACAGGCCACCGCGCCCTGGCCAAGCCCATCCTGCACCAACTGGTGGGGCGGCCGAGGCCCCGCACCCCCTTCTCAGGTGCACCTGAGGCCAAAGCACGTGGGGATCAGTTCCACAAGCAGAACGAGAGAGACGGTCATTACCAAGTCGGGAAGGCGAATGTCCCCCCTTTAAAGTAAGGTGTTCTGGGCCAGATAAGAAGGCCAAGTGCATTTGTTGATGGACGTTATTGCTGCCAATGACTATCGATGTAGATTCCACAATTCCCGGTGGATGGTGGCGGCTAAGGCCGGCCCTGAAATGCCAAAGAGAATGTATATCCACCGGGACAGCCCGGCTACCGGGGAGCACTGGATGTCCCCAGTAGTCACTTCCCACAAACTGAAACTCACCACCAACATTTCGGACCAGCACGGGCTTACTCTGGCCCTCCCAGGCAATCAGGCGACGTGGCGGAGGAATTACAGTTTTGGTGCTCCAACTGGACTCAACTCCGTGCACAAATAACAGCCCGGATTGCAGAGTCTGAGAGCCAGTGACACCCTGAAACCCCCAGATAGTACATGTTGGACTTACCTGTTCCCCCAAACAGAATTCATCGCTGTGACAGCGCACCAGAAAGAGAAGATAACCCAGTGAAAGATAGACAGCAACCCCTTTGTCAAAGGATTCCGGGACGCTGGGAATGGCAGAAGAGAGGAAAGAACACACTGTGTCACGGCGTGTGGAATGGAATCACTTTGGGAATTTTTTTCCGAGTGTCCTCCCTTCTGGGGGTCCAGTTTGTTCCAGAAAGAGGGAGGGCACCGCCCTGAGGGCTGTCCCCTGTGCTCCCAGGAGAGGACCCTTTTCCCGGCCTGACCACGGGGGCAGAGCCCACCAGGCCACAGTGTCTGCTGGCTTCCCCGTCTGGCCACCCACCTCACCCTCTGTGGTCACTGCACCTGCCAGGGCCCCTGGCTGAGCCACCCCTGCCCTGAGTCTGAGGGCCTCCAGGCCTTGTCTCCTCCCCACCTTAGGGTGAACACTGAGGCCTCCTGCTCCTGGTGCCGCGCTCAGTTCTGGTCTCCCCACGCCCCCAAAGACCACGTGCTTTTTTCATGTGGGGGGGATGGGGAGGGGCAGTGAACAGCCCAGATGTGTGTTGCTATGGCTTCCCACTGTCTGGACCATGAAGGTGATCTCAGTGACAGGCTCAATGTCTTCTCCTGCTTGATGTGTGGGTGGCCAAGGCATGGACTTGCTGCCATCTGGTGGTGAGTGTTGTAATCACAGTGGTTATCTGGGGCTGGTTACCCCTAGAGCTCCAGTCCACCACCCTCATGAGCTGGGGAGGACGGCAATCTGATCCTCAGGAGGGTTCATAAACCTGCCCGAGGTCACACAGCAAGTTGTCAGCAGATCAGGACTACCCTGGCCTCCTCAGTGCCTCCTGACTTCAGGTTAAGGGTGACACCGAATACTCACCATGGAGGGGGTGAGTCCTGCCTTGGGGTCAGGCAGATGGGGTGGGTCCTGGCCAGCCCATCACCAGTGGGGAACACCAAAGGACTCAGCCCTGAAACCTGGATCTCCCCCCTAATGGTCGACAGTTGAGTCCCGTGCAAGGTTGGGGGGGAGGGGAGGAGCTGAATGGGGGCCACCAGGCTCCAATGCGGTTGGCACAGCACTGGCACACAGTAGGTGCACAGTGAATGCTTCTCCTGCGACTGCTGCTTAAGGGTGAAACCAGGGCCCAGAAGCGAGTGTGGCTCTTTCTTGCTCCAAAACCAGGTGACTCCATTCAAGTCTGATCTTGGGTGGGAGCAGAGGGTGACCTGGGATGGGAGAGGCAGCTTCAGAGACCTCTCCCTGCCCATTCCTGTGCCCAGGGAGGCGGCCTCCGCTTCCCAGAGTCTCCCAGGTCTGCTGGCCATAGGCATCAGCTGGAGGATTACTAAGAGCACAGGCTCCTGGCCTCCAGCCCACACACTACCGTCCGGGAGCCCGGGGACCTGGGGATCTGTATTTATAAGCTCTCTGGGAGGGTCACAGGGCCAGCGGTTTTGGGGGACACTGGCCACCCTCATCTTTATGGTTTTTGTGGTGGGAACAGCCAGGTACCCTAGAATGGGTGGGGCCTGGCTCTGGTGGCCTAGGGCTGTCTGGGGTGCTCCTGAGGGGAGAGTGACTAGAGATGGACGAGGTGAGGGTGAGGGAGGGCCGGCCAGCAGAGACCCGGCAGCAGCAGGTGTGCAGGCTCTGACCCCGCCCAGGTGATATGCTCCAGGTCTCCCCAGGTGGACAGGCTGAGCTGGAAGGAGGGGAGGGTGCAGAGTGTCCTCTGGTTCTTCCTTCAACAGCCCCGAGGACTGATGGTGGCCAGGAACCTCTGATGGCGTCAGACTCCCCCTGGAGCTGGAGGAGCCAATGTGTGGGTGCGAGGAAGTCGGGGAGCCTTCCAGGATGGGGCTCTCTCGGCTCCCCTGCCTGGGCTGGGCCCGGCACTCCCTGCAGATCCCCAAGGAGCATGATCCCGGACCTGTGAGCCTCCCGCCACTGTCACCAGCAGGCCCTCCCCACCCCCACCCCCCCGGCTGAAAGCAGTGTCTTCAGGCCGCAGCAGTCAGCTCAGCCCCGGAACAAACACACGGGCGGGGCCTCAAACAGCAGAAGCCTATGGCCTCCCAGTGTGGACGCTGGAAGTCCAAGACCGAGGTGTCTGCAGGGCTGGTTCCCCTGAGGCCTTCGCCTTCACTCAGTTGGCTGTTGCCTCCCTGTGCCCTCACCTGGTCGCATCTCTGTGTGTGTCTGAGTCCTAATCTCTTCCCGTAGGGACACCCACCTAGTGAGCTTCATCTAACCGGAACCCTCCCCAAACACAGCCACACCCTGAGGGGCTCAGGGCCTCCCCTGGGGGGACACAGCTCAGCCATGACTAGGCCTAAGCAAGAACTGCAGTGACCACAGCACCACATTGAGGCATCTCAGAACAGCTTGGTTATGGCTGCAGCCGCACCCAACAGGCTCTCGGTCCCCTACTTCTGGTTCGATGACCCGCCAGGCTGCGTCTCTGAGGACAGCCGCTCTGAGGAGACTCGGGAGGAGCGAGGGGCTCAGAGGCTCTGGCCCAGCCCAATGCAGAGGCCACTTTGCCTCCCACACCACACGGGGCACCCACGTTCTTTGTGGATGTGGATTGTCTGGCAGGAGTGGGGCCTTCCTGCTGGAAGGAGGGCAGGCGGGGGTAGGAGGAGTCTGGGAAACTCTCACAGGGGTGAGGGCACCTCTTTCGATGGGGGCCAACCCCAGAGGGAGAGAGACACGGGTGTGTGTGTGTGTGTGTGTGTGTGTGTGTGTGCAATGCTTTCCACGTAAAATGCCGGCGCACTGTGTCACTGCGTGTGGAAAGAAATCACTTTGGGACATTTCTTTGTCGTGTGTCCTGCCTTCGGGGCGTGGCGGGTGGTAGAGAAGCTGCTACGTGACCGTCACTCCCCAGGCACAGCCAGCGATCCCGGGCCTCGGGGAGGCCTGTGGGCTGCACTTGGAGATGCCGGTCAAAGGGATGACCCACGGCCCAGGCAGGACAGGGCAGGGCGGCTCGGGATTCCATCCTGCTGCTCAGAATGGTGCACAATATAACACCAGTGAATTGTTTGTTTCTGGAATTTTCCATCTAATATTTTTGAATCACTACTGACTGCGCGTAACTGAAACCACAGAAAGGAGAAGTGCAATAAGGGAGGGCAGTCATACTTTTCAGGAGACATCCGGCCTGCCTTTGTGCGAAAGTAAGAAAACGCTCTTCTCCCTGTTGATGCGTCTGCGGTGAGCCCCCGGGAGGCACCACCAACCAGGCAGAAGCCACCGCTTGGGTCACCACCTACGTTCACTGGCCTCACGGGGCACAGGGACAGCCACGCGCCGTGCCCACCTGTGGCCTTGCCCAGTCACGGCGGCGTGGTCCTGAGCCGGCCCGGCTTTGGGTCCCGAAGCCCTGCCTGCACCTCCCACATGTCCTGTGGCCTCCGGACATGGAGCTCAGGGCCCAGCTGCCTCATCAGCCCTGAGGGCTGGTTCAGGCCAAGGTTTTCATCCGATCCCATCAGATCTGTGCAAATCCATCAGCACAACCTTCAGGTGTTTCTGATCCAAAGTGTTTCCTCCACTCACATTCAGATTCTTTTATGACACAAGACTTCTGTTTTTACTCTTTATTTTTTCAAGAAAAGTGATTTTAAATATAATAATGTTACATGAAATAAAGACCAATTATTCAAGAAAAAAAATCTTATATATAATAGTATTTCATGCAATAATCTAATAAAAAATAGGCAAAGGACCTAAATAGACACTTTTTGAAAGAGGACATAATGAAGGCCAAGAGATATATGAAAACATGCTCAAAGTCACTGATCATCTGAAAGATGCAAATCAAAATGACAATGCGGTACCATCTCACACCTGTCAGAATGGCTATCATCAACAAATCAACAAACGACAAGTGCTGGTGAGGACTCAGAGAAAAAGGAACTCTCTTGCACTGCTGGTAGGAAAAACAGTATGGAGTTTCCTCAAAAAATTAAAAATGGAACTCCCATTTGACCCAGTGATCCCATTTCTGGGAATATATTCAAAGAAACGAGAAACACCAGTCAGAAAGGATATATGCACCCCTATGTTCTTAGCAGCACAATTCACAACAGCTAAGATTTGGAAACAACCTAGGTGCCCATCAGTAGAGGAATGGATTAGAAAACAGTGGTACATCTACACAATGGAATACTATGCTGCTGTAAAAAAAGAAGGAATTCTTACCATTTGCAACAGCATGGGTGGATCTGGAGAGCATTATGCTAAACAAAATAAGCCAGGCAAAGAAGGACAAATATCATATGATCTCCCTCATTTGTGGAATATAATGAACAACGTAAAGTGATGAACAAAAATAAAGCCAGAGGAAAAAGTATTTAATTTAATTTATTTTTAAAAATTTCTTTATTGATTAAGGTATTACATATTTGTCCTCAACCCCCCATTCCAATCCCCCACCCCTCCCAACTTATCCCCCCACTCACCTACTGTCCTTGACCACTGGTTAGGCTCTTATGTATGCACATAAGTCCTTTGGTTGATCTCTCCCTTTTATCCCCACCCTCCCTCTGAGGTCCAACAGTCTGACCCATAGCTCCTTATCTCTGGGTCTGTTCTTATTCATCAGTCTATGTTGTTCACCATTTCCCCTAGAGGAGTGAGATGATGTCCTACTGGAAATATAAGAATCAAAAATGAGATAAGCAATAATTGTTCTGCTGAAAGACATATGAATCTTTCTGTAGTGAGTTTCTTTCTAGGCCAACAGTTCTTTTGAGACCCAATTTCAATGTCAAACTGTTCCTTATGTGTACATGTCAGCAATGATATTTCAGTTCTGGATGGTGGACAAATGGTGGTGATGCAGGTCCAACCCTCTCTGGTTTGGTCCTGGGCATCCTTCAGCAACACACAGCTGCTGTCTGCTAGTGGCAAGGCATTGTCAGTGTCTTCCATCTCTGGACCACTTCTCTTCTGTCTTCATGGCTGGAGTAGTCCTGTCAATTCCTCTCTGTTGCCAGAATCCACATGGTCTCAGAGTTGTTTTCTGAAAATATACAAACATAAAGGAATATTTTCTTAAATATTCCTTTATAGAAAGGAATTTATAGAAAATATTCCTTAATAATTTATAGAAAATATTCCTTAATAAAGGAATATTTTCTATAAATTGACTTGGGATCCTTTTTCATTTCTTGCCTAAATGACTTTCCTCTGGCTTGTTTTGACACCATGTGTGTTTTTCATGGGTGTCTTGCTATTAGCATTACAATTAATTTTCTAAAGTGCAAATTTTCTAGATGTAATTTACTTTCAGAACATTTTTTTTTTACATGATATTCTTCTACTTTCCCCCCTTTTTGACTTAAATATTTGGAGGCTTTTGAAAATTTTATAATGTAGTCTTGATAGATTTTAAATTTTAATTTTTGATGCTTGAGACAAAGGTACATCTCTTAATATTCTAAAATCACAACAGCATAATACACAATTATTCCAAGCAAACTTACAAATTAACTCTTTGAATGTCTGGCAGCAATTTACAAAGGACATGAAAGGATTTAATCCCTTCCATTGTGTAGAGCAGTGTTTCCCAACCTTCTCTCATGATGAGAATCACCTGGTGGAGTTGTTAAAACACAGATTCCTGAATCCCAACTAAGAAGTGCTAAACTAGAATTTTTGAGAACATATAGGTAAAATTGCATACCTAACTTAGTGCTCTGTATATAACATCTGTCTTAGAGCACTAGTTAAGTATACAATTTTACCTATATGTTCCCAAAAATTCTAGTTTAGCACTTCTTAGTTTGGGATTCAGGAATCTGTGTTTTAACAACTCCACCAGGTGATTCTCATCATGAGAGAAGGTTGGGAAACACTGGTGTAGAGGGCCTCCTGGGAAGGCACCTGAGCATTCTATATTGGCCCCTCTTGCTCGTTTGGCCAAGAGGGACCCTCTTCTCACAATCCAATTGCCCACAGCTGCTGCCTGAGCTTTCAGTTCATGCCGAGGATGAAGCATCATGGTGGCTGGTACCACGGATCTGTCTCTCACTCAATGGGATGAGCTGGGCCCTCCCTGGAGAAGAAACCCGGGTTCCCCAAGATATACGATCAGTGCTGGGGCCTCACCAGCAGGCGAGGGGATCCTAAGACAGGAGCTGGACGTGGAGGCCATGGGGGCATAGGATACCAAGGAGACAGAATTCACATCACCCTGCTTGGCCCAGGAGGATGGCTGGTTAGCCAGTGAAGGGTAAGACTCCTAAGGGAAGGAACAACCTAAGGCGGACATAGTCAAAGGGGGGCCATCAGGAGAGAACTTGGGGATCAACTGAGGGGGTACACAGACCCTCACCCCCCAACTTTTCAGGGGGGGACACAGACCCTCACCCCCCCCTGAAACCTCACCCCTGCTGAGGGAGTCTCCTGTCCCCATGGCTGCTAAACTTCCCATGCCCAGCTTAAATCGGGACCCGGGTAAAAGACAGAGACTTGGCTGACAGCAGCTGCCTTCACACTACAACAAGACTTGTTTGAGTTGTCTTGTAAACATGGTGTGGAGAAGTGGGTTTTTGATATTTAAGTCCAGCCTACCACCAGGAATGCTCAGGGCCTATTCAAGAAGGCAAATAATCCTTTCCCCTAATATTTACACAGTAAAATAAGGTTGTTTTAGAGTAGGGGTGTTGAACTCAATCAGAGAAGGGGCCAAAATCTAAAATCCAGCCTAAATCGTGGGCCGAATGGTTTACTGAACAGTCATAAACTGACAATGTCATAAACTGACAGCGGAGTGCAGTGATGACAGCGCGGTGCGGGCCACATTGCAAGGCCTGGCGGGCTGGATTTGGCCCGCGGGCCTTGTGTTTGATACATGTGTTTTAGAGTAATAAATTTGACAGTAAAATAGTAGACAAGTTTTCAGGCTAATTTAAATTGAAAAAGTATTTTAGAATATAATAGAAGACGGCCCTGACTGGTTTGGCTCAGTGGATAGAGCATCAGCCTGGGGACTGAAAGGTCCCAGGTTTGATTCCAGTCAATGGCATGTACCTTGGTTGCAATCACATTCCCAGAAAGGGGTATGCAGGAGACAGCTGATTGATGTTTCTCTCTCATCCATGTTTCCAACTCTCCATCCCTCACCCTTCATACATAGATAGATAGATCAATCTATCTATCTATCTATGTATGAAGAATATAATAGAAGACAAGGATGGCTGGTATCTTCCAAAACCGCTGGCCCTGTGACCCTCCCAGAGAGCTTTATAAATACAGATTCCCAGGCCCCAGAATCCCCGGATAGAAATGTGCCGGCTGGAAGCCAGGAGTCTGTGCTCTTAGTAACCCCCCAGGTGATGCCTGTGGCCAGCAGACCTGGGAGACTCTGGGAAGCAGAGGCCGCCTCTATGGGCACAGGAATGAGCAGGGAGAGGTCTCTGTGTAGCTGACACAGACACACACAGTGGTGCGACCGGGTGAGGACACAGGGAGGCAACAGCCAACTGCAAGTCAAGGCGAGAGGCCTCAAGGGAACCTGCCCTGCAGACACCTTGGTCTTGGATTTCCAGCTTCCAGACTGGGAGCCATACACTCCTGCTGTTTAAGGCCCTCGTGTGTGTATGAGTTCCAGGGTCACCCTCTCCTCCCACCCAAGATCAGACTTGAAAGGAGTCACCTGGTTTTGGAGCAAGAAAGAGCCACACCCCCTTCTGGGCCCTGGTTTCCATCTTAAGCAGCAGTAGCAGGAAAAGCATTCACTGTGCACCTGCTGTGTGTCAGGTGCTGTGCCAACAACATTGGAGCCTGGTGGCCCCGCATTCAGCACCCCCAGAAGGTTGCAAGGGGTTCAACCGTCAAATGTTAGGGAGGAGATCCAGGATTCAGAGCTGAGTCCCTTGTGTAATGTTCCCCACTGGTGATGGCCCCAAGGCAGGACTCACCCCCTCCATGGTGAATATTCGGTGTCACCCTTAACCTGAAGTCAGGAGGCACTGAGGAGGCCAGGGTAGTCCTGGTCTGTGACAACTTGCTGTGTGACCTCGGGCAGGTTTATGAACCCTCCTGAGGATCAGATTGCCGTCCTCCCGAGTACATGAGGGTGGTGGACCGGATGCTCTTTGGGGGTGACCAGCCCCAGATAACCACGTGTGATTCCAACTCTCACCACCAGGTGGCAGCAGAGACCGTGCCTTGGCCACCCACAAATTAAGTTGACAGCCATTGAGCCTGTCACTGAGGTCACCTTCATGGTCTACAGTGGGAAGCCATAGCAACACACATCTGGGCTGTTCACTGCCCCTCCCCATCCCCCCACATGAAAAAAGCACGTGGTCTTCGGGGGCGTGGGGAGACCAGAACTGAGGGCCCCACCAGGACCAGGATGCCTCAGTGTTCACCCTAAGGTGGGGAGGAGACAAGGCCTGGAGGCCCTCAGACTCAGGGCAGGGGTGGCTCAGCCAGGGGCCCTGGCAGGTGCAGTGACCACAGAGGGTGAGGTGGGTGGCCAGACGGGGAAGCCAGCAGACACTGTGGCCTGGTGGGCTCTGCCCCTGTGGTCAGGCCGGGAAAAGGGTCCTCTCCTGGGAGCACAGGGGACAGCCCTCAGGCGGTGCCCTCCCTCTTTCTGGAACAAACTAGACCCCCAGAAGGGAGGACACACGGAAAAAAATTCCCAAAGTGATTCCTTCTCACTTAAGTGACACACTGTGCTGTCATTTTAAGTGGGAAGCAATGCACACACAGACACACACACAGACACACACACATACACACACATACACACACACACACGACATGCACACACACACACACACACAGGACACGCACACACACACCCCTGTATCTATCCCTCTGGGCTTGGCCCCATCGAAGAAGGGCCCTCATCCCTGTGAGAGTTTCCCAGACTCCTCCTACCCCCGCCTGCCCTCCTTCCAGCAGGAAGGCCCCACTCCTGCCAGACAATCCACATCCACAAAGAACGTGGGTGCCCCGTGTGGTGTGGGAGGGAAAGTGGCCTCTGCATTGGGCTGGGCCGGAGCCTCTGAGCCCCTCGCTCCTCCCGAGTCTCCTCAGAGCGGCTGTCCTCAGAGACGCCGTCACTTTAGCGCAGCCTGGCGGGTCATCGAACCAGAGTAGGGGGCCGGGGGCCTGTAGGTGCGGCTGCAGCCATAACCTAGCTGTCCTGAGATGCCTCAACGTGGTGCTGTGGTCACTGCAGTTCTTGCTTAGGCCTAGTCATGGCTGAGCTGTGTCCCCCCAGGGGAGGCCCTGAGCCCCTCAGGGTGTGGCTGTGTTTGGGGAGGGTTCCGGTTAGATGAAGCTCACTAGGTGGACCCTGTTCCAACAGGTGGGTGTCCCTCCGGGAAGAGATTAGGACACAGACACACACAGAGGTGCGACCAGGTGAGGGCACAGGGAGGCAACAGCCAACTGAGTGAAGGCGAAGGCCTCAGGGGAACCAGCCCTGCAGACACCTCGGTCTTGGACTTCCAGCGTCCACACTGGGAGGCCATAGGCTTCTGCTGTTTGAGGCCCCGCCCGTGTGTTTGTTCCGGGGCTGAGCTGACTGCTGCGGCCTGAAGACACTGCTTTCGGCCGGGGGGTGGGGGAGGTGGGGAGGGCCTGCTGGTGACAGTGGCGGGAGGCTCACAGGTCCGGGATCATGCTCCTTGGGGATCTGCAGGGAGTGCCGGGCCCAGCCCAGGCAGGGGAGCCGAGAGAGCCCCATCCTGGAAGGCTCCCCGACTTCCTCGCACCCACACATTGGCGCCTCCAGCTCCAGGGGGAGTCTGACACCATCAGAGGTTCCTGGCCACCATCAGTCCTCGGGGCTGTTGCAGGAGGAACCAGAGGACACTCTGCACCCTCCCCTCCTTCCAGCTCAGCCTGTCCACCTGGGGAGACCTGGAGCGCATCACCTGGGCGGGGTCTGAGCCCGCACACCTGCTGCTGCAGGGTCTCCGCTGGCCGGCCCTCCCTCACCCTCACCTCGTCCATCTCTAGTCACTCTCCCCTCAGGGGCACCCCAGACAGCCCTAGGCCACCAGAGCCAGGCCCCACCCATTCTAGGGTACCTGGCTGATCCCACCACAAAAACCATAAAGATAAGGGTGGCCAGTGTCCCCCCAAAACCGCTGGCCCTGTGACCCTCCCAGAGAGCTTATAAATACAGATTCCCAGGTCTCATGACCCCGGATGGAAGTGTGCGGGATGGAGGCCAGGAGCCTGTGCTCTTAGTAATCCCCCAGCTGATGCCTGTGGCCAGCAGACCTGGGAGACTCTGGGAAGCGGAGGCCGCCTCCCCGGGCACAAGAATGGGCAGGGAGAGGTCTCTGAAGCTGCCTCTCCCATCCCAGGTCACCTCTGCTCCCACCCAAGATCAGACTTGAATGGAGTCACCTGGTTTTGGAGCAAGAAAGAGCCACGCCCCCTCTGGGCCCTAGTTTCCACCTTAAGCAGCAGTCTCAGAAATAGCATTCACTGCGCACCTACTATGTGCCAGGTGCTGTGCCAACCACATTGGAGCCTGGTGGCCCCATTCAGCACCCCCGCCCCCTCCCCACTCCTAGAAGCTTGCACGGGGTTCGACCCTTAGAGGTGAGATCCAGGATTCAGGGCTGAGTCTCTTGTCTGGTGTTCCCCACTGGTGGTGTCCTGGCCAGGACCCACCCCATCTGCCTGACCCCAAGGCAGGACTCAGCCCCTCCATGGTGAGTATTCGGTGTCACCCTTAACCTGAAGTCAGGAGACACTGAGGAGGCCAGGGTAGTCCTGGTCTGTGACAACTTGCTGTGTGACCTTGGGCAGGTTTATGAACCTTCCTGAGGATCAGATTGCCGTCCTCCCCAGTTCATGAGGGTGGTGGACTGGACGCTCTCTGGGGGGTGACCAGCACAGATGATCACATGCGATCCCGACAGTCACCACTAGGTGGCAGCAGAGACCGTGCCTTGGCGACCCCCACTCCAAGCAGGCAGCACAGATGGAGCCTGTCATTGGGGTCACCTTCATGAGCAACACACATCTGCAGAGGGCCTGGCTGCCGTGGCCTGGCTGGAGAAGGGGAGTTCAGGGGGACATACCCTGACCCCCGGGAGTGGGGTCCAGCACAGGGAGACACCAAGAGCTGCACAGGGAGCCAGTGTATTCCTTACAATAAGCAGTTTCTGTCCCTTTACTTGTTTGTAAATCATTTGAAAAAGGAGGAGTGCCTGCCTGGCAGATCAGTGCTGTGCTAGGGTCCCCCGGGCTCCCTGTGCCAGAGGACGGAGGTCTACACGCTCCCTGCCTCTCCCAGGGAAGCTCAGAGCAGCTTCAGTCTGTGCTGTCCTGTCGCAGAGGCCTGTGTGCGGCCACCAGGGCAGGGCAGGGCCGGGCAGGGTGGGGAATCAGCCCTGGCTCGGAGCCCCAGAGCCTGACCCAGGCGGCAGTGTCACGGGTCAAAGGTCCTGCCAGCCAGATGTTGCGTGTGTCCGCCTGGGAGTGGGCTGAGCCGCAGGGCTGTGCACATGTGTTAGATGCAGCGAGAAAGGGAAAGGAGCCCAGGCGCTGAGGGGCAGGCAGGGACAGACATCCTCAGGGCAGGGCAGGCTCCTCCTCAGGGCAGGCTCCTCCTCAGGGCAGCCTCCTCCACAGGGCAGGCTTCTCCTCAGGACAGCCTCCTCCTCAGGACAGGCTTCTCCTCAGGGCAGGCTTCTCCTCAGGGCAGCCTCCTCCACAGGGCAGGCTTCTCCTCAGGACAGCCTCCTCCACAGGGCAGGCTTCTCCTCAGGACAGCCTCCACCACAGGGCAGGCTTCTCCTCAGGGCAGCCTCCTCCACAGGGCAGGCTTCTCCTCAGGACAGGCTTCTCCTCAGGGCAGGCTTCTCCTCAGGGCAGCCTCCTCCACAGGGCAGGCTTCTCCTCGGGGCAGGCTTCTCCTTCGGGCAGGCTTCTCCTCAGGACAGCCTCCTCCACAGGGCAGGCTTCTCCTCAGGGCAGCCTCCTCCACAGGGCAGGCTTCTCCTCAGGGCAGCCTCCTCCACAGGGCAGGCTTCTCCTCAGGGCAGGCTTCTCCTCAGGGCAGCCTCCTCCACAGGGCAAGCTTCTCCTCAGGGCAGGCTTCTCCTTAGGACAGGCTTCTTGCTCAGGACAGCCTCCTCCACAGGGCAGGCTTCTCCTCGGGGCAGGCTTCTCCTTAGGGCAGGCTTCTCCTCAGGACAGCCTCCTCCACAGGGCAGGCTTCTCCTCAGGGCAGGCTTCTCCTCAGGGCAGGCTTTTCCTCAGGACAGGCTTCTCCTCAGGCAGGCCTGCCACCCAACACCCATTTCACCCCTTATGATAAGGCAGCATGAAAAGGGGAGCCCCACTCAGGCTGGGGCTAGGAGGGGGTGGCCTGGCCAAAGGCTGCCACGTGACCCCTGTCAAGGCAGCTCCCCAGCCTGTGGTGCCAGGCGGGAGGCTCTGCTGCTGTGGGACCCTCCCCCCCCCCCCCCCCCGCCCTAGGGAATTGAGTTTTAGGGGCAGGGAGGCCGCAGGCCCCACACCCCGTGTGCAGGCTGCTGTCAGGAAAAAAAACAGAACGAAAGATCTGCACACGAAGCTCACATGCACAATCAAACACATAGAATTCAAAGCACAATACACACGCACACATGTATATACACACACAGCAACATATACACACAATGCACACACACATGCCTCAGTGCACACGCTCCACACAAAAACACATACGCACCCAGATACATGTGTTTGCATGCACACACAGGCCTTCACCAGCCCAGGCAAGCTCTGGGCTCTATGTCCTGCCTCTCAGTGCACTGGCCTCTTTGAACTGAAAAGACACAGTCACACCGAGGCCTCCTCCCGTCTCTCTGCAGAGCGTTCCTGTCACCCCAAGGTTACCCCAAGGTCACCAGGAAGGAGGGGCAGGGAGAAGCAGGGGCGCTGGGCATTCTGAGGAGCTGTCAGAAGCCAGGGAGCACTCTGCCTTTACCCCACCAGGAGCCAGAAATGGATTTTAAAAAATGGCTCCAAAGCACAGGTTCCCAAAGCCAGTGCCTCTTCAGACACAGCCCTGCTGGCCTTGGAGCGCGGGCTTGCAGGCTGCATGGGGCTGGGAGACCAATCCCACCTGCAGGGCCAGGTGGTGAGGGAACCAGTCCACCGGGGCATGCAGATCACTGAGGCCCCCTGCTGGCCGGGCCACGGCTTGCAGATGGTGCTGGAAGGGAGGGCAGTTCTGCGGGGGGGAGGGGGGGGGGCTGGAGGCTGATTTCTCCTGACACTGATCACGGCCGCTGTTGGGGGTCACCGCGTAGGTCTGGGGAGATGGGGAGGGGAGGGGGGTATGCCCAGGCTCGCTCGCAGGTTCCTGCAGGGGCTGCTGCTCCTGGCGGTTTCCTGTGAAGATCCAAGTCCAATGTGTAGTGAGGACACGTGGCCTCCGAGGGGCGGCTGGCTGTGATGCCCAGCTGTCCCCTCCTGAGTCCGCCCTCGCTCTCTGACTGCCAGTGCCCGAGGCTCAGGGCCTCCTGTTTCCTGACACCGGCAGCCCTCAACCCGCAGGCTGCACTGGGGCCTGGGGTGGCTGAAGCACATGAGCCAAAGGCTGCTTGAAACTCGGCCGCTTGAAGTAAATCTGAAATCAAGGTGTGGGCAGGGCAGGTTCCCTCTGAGCGTGCTAGGGGAGGGTCTTCCTGGTGCTGCCGGCTTCCTCGGCTTGTGGCAGCATCACTGCTCTCTGGGCCTCCGTGGTCACAGGCCTGCCTGCTGGGCATGTGTCTCTGTGGTTCTTCTTCCTCTCTCTTTTTAAAAAATATATTTCTTTACTGATTTCAGAGAGGAACAGAGAGGAATAGAGAGATAGAAACATCAATGATGAGAGAGAATCATTTCATGCCCCCTATTTAAAAAAAAAAAAAATTTATTGATTTTTTTACAGAGAGGAAGGTAGAGAGATAGAGAGCTAGAAACGTCGATGAGAGAGAAACATCGACCAGCTACCTCCTGCACACTCCGCACCGGGGATGTGCCCGCAACCAATGTACGTGCCCTTGACTGGAATCGAACCTGGGACCCTTCAGTCCGCAGACCGATGCTTTACCACTGAGCCAAACAGGTTTCGGCTGCATTCCCCCTACTGAGGATCAAGCCCACAACCCAGGCATGTGCCCTTGGCCGGAACCGAACCTGGGACCCTTCGGTCCGTAGGCTGACACTCTATCCACTGAGCCACACCAGCTAGGGCTGTGGTTCTTCTCTTATAAGGAAAGCAGCCATTGGATTCAGTCCAGGATGACCTCATCGCCATCCCTACCTTAATTACATTGGCAAAGACCCTTCTACCAACTAAGGTCACGTTTGCAGGTTCTGGGGTTTAGAACGTAGACATGTCTTTCTGGGGGTCACTATTTCACCCCCAACTAAGACCAACACCCCCGAGTTATTCGGCCCTCACCTGCCGGGACACCTCATGCCCACCATGGTGCTTGTTCCTCAGAGGAAGCCTCTGAAGTCAGCAGGACAGACAGCGGCCCATTTTAAAGATGGAGAAACTGAGGCTCAGAGACGTAGAGCCAGAAGGAGGAGGCCTGGAGTGGGAGCCCGGCTCAGCTACTGGCCAGATGGGCTGGGGCTGAAACCACCAGCTGTGAGGTGAAGGGAAAGATCCCTAAGTCCCTCTGAGAAAATTCTGTGAGCCCTTGAATTTGTGATAGATAAGAGGGAGTGGCTTGCGATGCATCTGATGAATGGCTACAAGACCAGCTGCCCCTGTGCTCCGTGGCGGTGACAGGGCCTCTGGTTGAGCTGGGAGTGGATGCAGCCCCCGGAGGCTGGGGGTGAGGGGCGGGGGTGGGGGTGGGGAGGAGTAGGGAGAGCTCCTGGTTGCACTCTAACACTTAGAGGCCTGCGTTTCTGTTCTAGATGCTTCTATGGCCATCCATGGTTGTCTGCCCACAGATGACCCGACATCCGGGGTCCGTCAATGATTCACTTATTAACAGACTCCAGGGGCAGCCACTGACCTGGCTCGGTGCTGAGAGGCCCCCCAAAGGCCCCCGCCTGGCACCAGGAGACATGGTGGGTGCTGCTCAGGCAACAGGATGCGCCGTCACAGGTTCAGGCCCCCGCCCTGCCAGCAGGACCATCCTGCACCTCAAACCTCCCCCAGCACCTGGCCCAGGGCCCTGCACGGAGCAGGCTTTGGGCACCAGGGAGCAGGGAGGCTAAGGGGTGGCCTGGGTCCGAGGGTGTCGGGGCAGGCTGAGGGGCTCTGCGTCCCCACAGGCCTGGGGGCAGGGCACACTAGCCAACTTCCTAAAATGCCCCACCCTCTGTTCACAAGCCTTCGGTCTGGGTGCCCCCCTGGGTGACACTCTCCCCTGCAGCCTGGGCCGGCCCTGGGGCTTGGCTGCCCGGTTTTAACCTTGCAGCTCATTGCCATCCATCCCATCAGCCCTCGCAGGGTGCTGGAGGCCCAGAGGTTGAGCAGGGAGGGCCTGACAATCTGGGGGTGACGACAGCCAGGGGGACCCCCAGCAGCTTGGTCCAAGCTGGGTACCAGGCCGGCATGCCCAGGCCGGGGTGGGCAGGATCTTCTGTGAGGCCCACCTGGGTCCCAGGGGCAGCCTCTGGGGGTGTAGATGGAAGGTTCCGGGCCAGGAGGGGAGCTGGCAGCCCCACAGCCGGGCAGAGGCAGGGAGTCCCCTGGGGGCAGTGTATCTGCCCAGGAGGTGCCAGAGGCATGTCCCCTGGGGCGGGGTCCAAGGAGGCCCCTCGGTGGGAGTGACAGCGGTCTGAGGTCTGACGCAGAGGGAGCGGGCGGAACGCTGGTCCTGTCCCTGCAGCCTGCAGGCGGTCAGGCGGCCCTGTGGTTGGGGTGAGTGGCTGGGCAGCTTCTTTTATCCGCGTCCCCTTCCCCACCCTTAGGGCCCGGATTGCACTTCCCAGTTTGAGCTGCTTCCTCCTGGAGCAGCTGCCTCACGTGAGTGTGCACGTGGGCCTGAGTGTGCACGTGGGCCTGAGTGTGCACGTGGGCCTGAGTGTACATGTGGGCCAGGACCTTCCGTGGGTGCTGGCCCGAACCTGCAGGTGGGGCTGCCATTGCCTTTTTAATGGGCGCCCAGGACAAAGCCTGCAGCGGGCGATCCCTCAGGAGCCGGGACACCGCCAGTCCAGTTAGGTCCCCTGGGCCGGCTTTTCCAAGCATCAGCCTGCTCCCTCAGCCTGTTTTCTCAGACAGAGCAATGGGGAGAGGATAGCAGGCCCTCCTGCAGGGGGTTCCTGAGCATCTCGGGGCAGCTTGGGGTTGGGGGGCTCATGTACACCCTGTCTGGAGCCCCGCCCCACCTTGATGATCCCCTGGAATGAGGGGGCTAGTGGCTGGGGGTCCTGGGGGCTGGGGGTCCTGGGGGCTGGGGGTCCTGGGGGCTGGGGATCCTGGGGGCTGGGGGTCCTGGGGGCTGGGGGTCCTGGGGACTGGGGGTTCTGGGGGCTGGGGGTCTTGGAGGCTGGGGGTCTGGGGCCTGGGGGTCCAGGGCTTTGGGGTCCTGGGCTGAACAGGCTCTGGCTCAGCTCCAGCACAGCCAGTTCTCCAAGGACTTCGACTCCCCCACTCCCTGTCCTCACCTTGGAGCCCCACCTTACAGATTCTAGTTGACATTCGGGGAGGACAAGGAAGCTTCTAGGCCACATCTGGCTGCTGAGAGGCGGAGGGGGGCATGGTGGGGACTTTGCTGCCTCTGCTGGGCTCTGGGCTCCTTCCGAGTGGCCTAGTTTGTTAGGCCTCTGAGTGTGTGTGTGTGTGTGTGTGAGTGTGTGAGTGTGTGTGTGTGAGTGTGTGTGTGTGTCTGTGTGTGTGTGAGTGTGTGTGAGTGTGTGTGTGTGTGTGAGTGTGTGTGTGTGAGTGTGTGTGAGTGTGTGTGTGTGTCTGTGTGTGTGTGAGTGTGTATGTGTGAGTGTGTGTGAGTGTGTGTGAGTGTGTGTGAGTGTGTGTGTGTGTGTGTGTATGTGTGAGTGTGTGTGGGTGTGTGTGAGTGTGTGTATGTGTGAGTGTGTGTGGGTGTGTGTGTGTGTGTGTGTGTGGGTGTGTGTGGGTGTGGTGGACGGTGCGATAGGGGGTGGGGTGGGATGGGGGTGAGGTGGGGCTGGATGACCTCAGCTGCAGGCCCTGAGAGAAATCCCCTCGGCCCCTCCCAGTGGGGGTGGTGGGTGGGGCTTGACTGCAGGGAGGGAAATGCCCCAGACCCCCAAAGCTGTGAGGTAGGAAAGCCCCAACTAAAAGAAGGCGGGGCTTCACCCCGCAGCTCCTCTGGCCACGCCCTTCCCTGGGAATCCCAAGAGGAAGTGGGCAGAAGGGACCTAGGGGACAGCAGCCTCACTGCAGCCCCACACTTCCTGCCGGGGCAGCCCCGCCCCTGGCTCCCCTCCCCCTCCCCCTCCGGAAGCATCCCCTGTGGGCTGAGCAGGGGTGTCCACTTTAGGGCCAGGGCCCTGGGGTCCCAGATGGCTAAGGCCCTGCAGTCCCTTCTGAAGCTGGCCCCGAGGCTCCAGAGCAGATGAAGGCGGGGCTGGGGTCCAGGGACAACTGGGGTCCAGTGTGGAGACTAAGAGCCTGGCCACCCAGACTCCTGAGCTGTGCGCCTTCAAAAATCGCTCCTGCCTGGAGCAGGGTGGGCTGCAGGGCGGGAGAGGGCACGGAGCCTGCTGTGGGGAACCAGCTTATGGTGATCCAGAGCTTTGACGCTAGAATCAACAACCCGACGTCTCCCAGAAGCAGACCGATGACCCATTTCACAGCCCAGGAAACTGAGGCCCCAGGGGACCCAGCCAATGCTTGGGCCAAGGGAAGACCAGGAGGGGGCGGGACCCAGTGTGGGCACAAGCCGTTTCCACATCGCCCCCACCCCCGCCAGCACTCTGGCTTTTTCAGCCGGGGCTGGGGAGGTCCCCATTAGTCTTGAAAGAGTGTGGGTGGAGCGGGGCACCTCCCCGCCCACTCTCCACATCCCTTCACCCACGCTGCGAGGGCAGCCGTGTGCATCCTCCCTTTATGCGAGTCCCTGGGGCTTGCAGGTGGGGGTGGGGGTGAGGGCACGCCCCGCCTCCACCTTCCCTCCCGGGAATGTGGCAGGGGGCTTTGGCGTGCCCGGACTCAGCCGGTCCAGGGGTAGGAGCGGTGCCACCTCCATAGCGCCCCCATTGTCCTCCCTGCACAGGCAGATTTCCCACATCCTGGCACGCTCCTGGAGCCCTGGTCTCCGCCCTCCGGGCTCAGCAGCCCCCCTCCCTGGCGGCTGGGTCACCCACTGCCTGGTGAGGTCGCAACCCGCCCGGAGGAAGGTCCCTGCACACCACGCCCGCCCTGTCTCACTGAATGTCACTGTGATGCCCACTGATGATAACTTTGGTTCCAAGGTGGGTGGCCCTGCTCACAGCCCCGCCTGGGCCAGCCTGGCCGGGGCTCAGGGCCCAGTCCTCTAGCCTCTCTGGGCCTCAGTCCTCATCTGACCAGAGGGAACCCCAATGCCAGTGGTGGGGTCGCTGAGGGACCAGCTAGCACTGTGCAGGTCAATGGTGATCACGCAGGATGGGGGTGCTCTCAGGCAGGGAAGGGAGGGGCGCAGACCTGCTGTGGGGGGTACAGTGCCGATGGCAGGAAGCTGGGGCACCCGGCTTGGTTCTCTGGGCTCCCCTGCACCCTCACCTGCCCCAGGGGCAGAGCCGGCACAACTTCCATGGCCTCTCCTGCACCTCTCTGTGACCTGGACCCCGTGTTGCTGGGACCCGTGTGGATACAGGGGACCTAGGCCCTCAGGAAGCTGCAGGTCCGTCCTGGACACTCGGCCCTGTGCTCAGTCCCCCGCCCGCCCGGCCACATGAGGGCCTGTCGGTCCCGCAGACACAGACACGCTGCCTGTTGAAAACCAGCAGGAGGAGGGCTCTTGGAGGAAAAGTGAAGTCATCTCAGAGGGCCACGAGGCCCAGGTTGCCAAGACCCACGTGACTGCTGCCCAGCAGAATTGCCACAGGCCGGCCTTTGGGGCCACAAGGCAGGGGCCGGAGGAGACTCACAGGCCACCCACACGCCCCGCGCCTATCAGCAGGAGCCGTGGGGCCACACCGTCACGTCCACTGAGCGCCAAACGTGGGGTCTGGGGTCCTGCGTGTGTGCATGCATGTATGTGTGTGCACACGTGTGTCTGTGTCCATGCCTGCACACATGTGCGTATCACTTCTGTGCACTTGTGCAGGCATGCATGAATGACCACACATGGTCCTGCATGTGTGCATGTGTCATGTACATCTCTACATGCGTGCCTGTGTGTGAAGGTATAGACGTGTGTCCATGTGTCCCCGGGGTCAAAACGCACTTGTCCTATGACGGGGACCCAGCCCTCGCTCAGAGCCGGTGCTAGGAGAGGCTGCAGCCTGGCTTTCACAAGGAGTGTCCCAGCCTGTGGGTCTCGCTCGGAGCCGAGCTGCTTCTGAGGGAGCCGTGCGCCCATGTGCAGAATCACCCCTTTCCCCGGGGGCTTACGGAGCGCTCACTGCCTTGTGGGAGGGCCTGGGTGTGGGGGCAGGCCTTGTTCTCGGAGCAGGGAAGGAGGTGGGGGAGGGGGACAGGTGGGAGGAGGGGACAGGTGGGCATACAGGGAAAGCTGTACAGTATGTGGAAACTGACGCCGTCACCAGACCCAGGGTGGACGGACAGCCAAGGGGCCGCCCTGGCCTCCATTCCATCAGGGCAGCCTGGCGTGTGCTGTGCACAAACGTGCCCTCAGCCTCTGCGGCTTTGGGCAGCTCTTCTCTGACACCGGGGCCGGGCTTCGCTTCTGGTAGCAGCTGTCTGACCTCTTCCCGAGACAGGAACGCTGCCCTCCGGGGTGAGAGAGAGGGGAGGGGGCACCTCGGCTCCTGCTCCAGCCCAGGGCCACCTGGGCGCTTGGATACACCAGCTCCTTCACTGGCCACAGCCCTGGGAGGCCGCGGTGACTATTTTGGGGAGAAACAGGGTGGGAAACCAACAGGAGGAGGGCTCTTCCACCCCCTCCCTGCAGAGCAGTGGGCCCTCATGCCTTCCCAGGCCTCCCTACGTGCCGCCCAGCAAGACCTTCCTCCCCGCCTGGGGGCACTGCACTGGGACTCAGTTTCCAGAAGCCTTTTGTCTGGGACTTTCCGGGCACTCCCTCCCCCGCCCAGCTGGCTATAATAACCGGAGGGCTTGTGTTTGTGAGCCAGGGAGCCTTCTCCCTGTAAAGGCACCTGTGGGCCTGCGGGGGAGCGGCCTGCTACTGCCCAGGCCCCGGCAGGGCTTGGCTTTGAAGTCTGTGGCCTGGGGCCTGGTCAGAGCACACCTCCTCCTGCTGTTTGTCATCGCCGGCCCAGGACATGCAGGCGCTCTCTCCACAGCGATCTGTGTGCTGATAACGTGTGCGGACGTGAGGAGAGATAGAGAGAGAGAGAGAGAGAGAGAGAGAGAGAGAGAGAGAGAGAGAGAGAGAGGGAGAGAGAGAGGGGGGGGGGGCACAGCTGTGCACATGGGTTGACGTGGGGAGCATTGCCCCAGGTGGCTCACCAGCTCCTCCCAGCTGGATCTTACTGAGCTTGACCTCCCTCCCACCCCCACCCCTGTCAAGGGGCCTTCAGTACCCCTGGGGATCCCCACAGGAGGCCTGGGGCCAGCTTGCACAGGGGGTTCTTGGACCGAGCCCTCCCCTTCTGGGTCCTGCTCTGGCGCTGAGCTGAGCTGAGCGGGCCTGTGGGAGGAGAGGGGCACCGGGCCTCCTCATCCTTGGCCTCTGGGGAGAGCCGGTGGGAGCACAGGGCCAACCGGAGAGCACCTGGCGCCCCCACCCACTGGCCGGGCTCCTGGGCTTGCTCCTCTGTGTGAGACCCCTGTGTGCAGTGATGGCATAGCGCCCGGGTGCCCGGCTGTGGGGGCCTGAGGGGCTCAGAGCTGGCTGCTGGCTGGGGCAGGTTCTTGCTGGCTCCTTTTCCCCGAAGTGGGCATTGGGCCCTGGTGCTCACACTGAGGTCTCCTTGGGCCCTGGAGGGGTGTTGGGTGGCCCGGCAGGTGCTTCCTAAGCTTTGCCAGTGACCGCTCTGGTGCCAGTCAGGGCAGCAGCCCTAGGGCCCCTGTGACAGTTCAGCGCATGCGTACATGTCTTCGTGGCCAGCAGGGGCATGCAAGGGCCCCAGGCCTGAGCTCATGGAAGGCGCTGTACTCTTTTTTTTTTTTTTTTTTAAATATATTTTATTGATTTTCCACAGAGAGAAAGGGAGTGGGATAGAGAGCTAGAAACGTCGATGAGAGAGAAACATCAACCAGCTGCCTCCTGCACACCTCCTACTGGGGGGATGTGCCTGCAACCAAGGTACATGCCCTTGACCGGGATCGAATCTGGGACCTTCCAGTCTGCAGGCCCACGCTCTATGCACTGAGCCAAACCGGTTTCGGCAATGGAGGGCGCTGTACTCTTGTAGTTCCTCAGGGGTCCTCCGTGCCCTGTGCCCGCTAAGCGGGGGTGACGACAGGGATAGCCATGGCGGTGCAGGTCCTCGGCCCTCACCCGTGCGGGGGGATGGGCTTGCTGTATGATTTGTGCCGACCACCGAGAGGCACAGGCCTTTAAATGGATTCCGGGGCACCCCAGCGGGACCTGGCCGATCGCGCCGCCTCCTGCTGGAGTTGCACCTGCTCTAAATTGCCATCAGGCTAAATTAGATGGAAAAACATGCAAATGCAGTTGGAGCTTTCTGGCGAATTAGCATGCAAATGGGCCAGGAGAGGCCCGCCTGGAAAGGGGCGCCATGCAGGTTGACTAATTGCCGAGGCAGTCGCATGAGGACGGGGGGCTCTCCTTGAGCGTGCTTTCCAAAGGGGGAATTATTTCAGCTACATTTTCCAGTTTTCGGAGGCTGCCTTCGAGAGCCAAGAAAAGACGCTCTCCCTCTGTTTCCCCTTCACACGGAACGGGTAAAAGTTGGGAAGAGACCCTCAGTCAGCCTTTGATGGATCACAGAATTAAAATCTCCATATGGGCCGAAACTGGTTTGGCTCGGTGGATAGAGCGTCAGCCTGCAGACTGAAAGGTCCCGGGTTCGATTCTGGTCGGGGGCACATACCTTGGTTGCGGGCACATCCCCAATGGGGGCTGTGCAGGAGGCAGCTGGTCGATGTTTCTCTCTCATCGACGTTTCTAACTCTCTATCCCTCTCAATTCCTCTCTGTGTAAAACCAATAAAATATTTTAAAAAAAAATAAATAAAATCCCCATATGTTTTAAACTGGGGGCTGGGGGGGGGGGTTGTATTTTGGCCAAACTTTCAGAGGATGGAGCAGTGGTCGTCCATGTTTGGGAAGAATTGTTGGGCCACATTGGCGAGCGTGTGGTGCCACAATGGGTGAAGACTTAAAAACACAGACCGCACTCAGCTGGTGCTTTAGGTGTTAGCCGTCCTTGGGAGAATACAGGGGGGGGGGGGGGCACCCCAGCCAGGAGGGGCCAGCGGTTACAGGAGACTAGGTGCCCACCCAGGACAGGGCCACGTGAAGTTGGTGTCCAGTTCCTTGCCTGGGTACCTTGACCGAGGCAGTCAAGGCCAAAGGCATGCTGGGATGCCCAGCGGGCAGCTGTCGTTTGGGACAGGAACGGAACCATCCCACACCATCCGGTCCTCTGGCCCATCCTCCCATCAGGGCACTCTGTTCCCATCTCTGCTGTGGCCTCTGGTTGCCTTTTTTCATAGTTTTTAGTGTCTTTTTCTTCACCCTCCCCTCCCCGAACCTGATGGAAGGACTTGTTTCAGGCCTTCCTTGTTTTTCCCTTCTCTGACCTTGCCCTCAAGGTCACTGCGTGTAGCAGTGCTGGAGGGTGAGCTCACCACTGTGCAGTGCTGGGTGGTCTCCCAGGTGAGAGGTCAGCTCCTCTCTCTGAACGCCTGAGAGTGGCAGGACAGCATCTCAGTGCCAACCCACAGGGGTGGGAAGCTCAGCGGACCTGTGGGCAGTCTCCCTGTGATGGTGTCACTTCATATTTGTCCTTTTTTAAAATTTATGTTTTTATTGATTTCAGAGAGGAAGGAAGAGGGAGAGAGAGAGATTGACACATCACTGATGAGAATCATTGACCGACTGCCTCCTCCACGTTCCCTACTGGGGACTAAGCCCACCACCCAGGCACGTGCCCTTGACCAGAATCAAACCCGGGACCCTTCAGTCCGCAGGCTGATGCTCTATCCACTGAGCCAAACCAGCCAGGGCTGTTTGTCCTTTGATCTCAGAACTCACGTGAGCTCCATGGCTCACACTCATTTCCAGACAAACCAACAAGCAGCATCCCCCTGAGTCCCAGAGGGTGTGCACGCCTGTGGCCGAGGGGACCGCAGAGCAGGTACTTTGGGAAGATGCAGCCATCAGGCAGTGACCTCCCTGTGGCTTGACTGGCACCTGCCTGCACCTGCTGCAGTCAGGGCTGGGGAGCTGGCGATGTTAACCATCTCACTAATGGAGGGTTGGACTAAATCCAGATTCTTTCCCCCTGGAGGTGGAAAATAAAAAAACCACACACAAATTAATGTAGCTAATTAACAAGTGTACATGGAACAATTTTCACCATGTTCTCTGTCTATCATCCTGCAGCGGGTACGTAGAGATTGAAACAACAATCGCAACACAACACGCACCTTGCTGAGAAATGCCGTTTGTCGTTAAGAGCTTGACATATTTAGGTCGTCCTCAAGGTCACTGCCATGGTCGGGAAGAGCCACTGAATCACCTGTACAATTGAAATAGACAAACTGGGCCGAGACCGGTTTGGCTCAATGGATAGAGCGTCGGCTTGGGTACTGAAGGGTCCCGGGTTCGATTCCGGTCAAGGGCATGTACCTTGGTTGCGGGCATATCCCCTGTAGGGGGTGTGCAAGAGGCAGCTGATTGATGACTCTCTCTCATCGATGTTTCTAACTCTCTATCTCTCTCCCTTCCTCTCTGTACAGAATCAATAAAATATATTTAAAAAATAATAAAATAGACAAACTGGGAGACCTGGAACCCGGAGGTGGTCTGACCCAACGTGTCTCAGCCCCCTGAGGCGACAGGAGAAGCCACCACTTCAAAGCTCCTGACAGTGGCTTCTGCACAGAACCGGCTTGAGTTTGCACTTGGGAGTGACTGTCCACTCTCAAAGGGGTCCCTTGTGGTTCTGCAAACGTGTAGCCAGGGGCTGTGTTTTATTCACGGGAGACCTGGTATGTCTCAGCAGTGTGCATTGGGGATTGTTTTAGAGCAGAGCTCGGCAAACTCATTAGTCAACAGACCACTGGGTTAGAGGAACTTGGTAAACACCTTGAACTTTTCATTAAAAGCCCTGAAATGGAATGAAATCTATGTGCTGAAATAAAAGGACTGTTAATTATACATCAGAAGGCAGAGTGTTATTTTCAAACTGCTGAAAGAAAAAACTGTTAACCTAGAACTATATACCTAGATAAACTATCATTCAAGAATAATAGCAAAATGAAGACGGCAGATACACAAAAAATCAAGAGTTTATTAACAACAGATGCTCACTGAAGGACTTCTACTTGATGGTTTTAAAAACAATCTAGAACCTTGGTCATAGGGATGGGAGTGGGCCAGGTTTTTGTGTTCCTCAAGAGCAGGGGAAGGAGTTAGGGGTGCCTGTTGGCTGCCAGCAGGAGGACAAAACCCACACGTGGAGAGGGCAGAGCTGGGGCACCTTGGAGAAATGAGGCCAGGTTGTGACTGAACCTGCAGACCTCCTTCTGGATTCCCCGTCCCACTGGGCCAGTGGGGTTGGCTTTTTCTGTTATTTGCACCTGAACCTGTCCCACCTGGCACACAGGTGTGAAAGTGAAGTCATCAATTGTGTCACCTGATCACAGGTGCAATTCAGAGCTTATGACAGCCTGACCTCAGCTTTTATGAGGGATCTCCCATTGTGTACTCCAGTGATGCCGACTAAAAGAATTAAATGGGGCCAGCCAGATGGCGGGCCTTGGGTTCTTTACAGTAGCTATGTCATTTTTCATTTCCTCTTGGTTCTTACTCATATTGTCAAATTTGTCTTCCATTCTTTTTAGCCACCTTATGATCATATCTCTGAATTCTTGCTCTGATAGGTTGCCTGCCTCTAACTTGTTTACTTCCTTTTCTGGTGATGCCTGCTTTTCTTTCATATGCGGGTTGTCTCCCCATCGTCTCTCTTTTCAGGATGTCTGGTTATATAGTTCTCTCTCTCCTCAGGCCAAAGTTGTTCCGTTTACTCCAAGTCCAGCTGCCAAGGGGTGAAGTTAGGACTGAAAGCTGGAGGCCACACTCCAGACTCACATCCAGCTCTTGAAACCCACCACTTCCAGAATTCCTCTGCCCCTCGCATCACATGGCGGGCCTTGGGGTCCTCTGCCATCACCCCAGTGGCCCTATGCAGGACTCAGGTGCCCTGTGTGAAGGAGGTTCATTGTCAACATTCCACACCCCAGGAAATGGCCCCTGGAGGCTAAGGCCCCAGAGTCAGAGCAGAGCTGGAATTCAGCTCAGAGCTTTGCTTCTGAAACTGGGAGCCAGCAGCTCCTCAGGGGCTAGGACCCTATCCTCGGTGGCCCACAACTCATTCATCAGCCGCTCCAGCTAGCCGGTCCTCAGGGCTCAGGTGACCAGACAGTTTTCTGTGAAGGCCTGTTAAAATATTCAGGCTCGTGCATTCTCCCTGTGCAGGATCCTTTTACTGTGGGCCTCCGGGGCCAATGAGCTCACTCCTCTCGCTGGGATCACATTATCATCTTCGGTCCTGCAAGTGCCTTGTGCTTTATTTATTGGTTCAGTCCTTTGTGCCATCCGTCTGCAGTTCTGCTTCTCACCCGCCCCGACCACCCCTGGGATGGGAGCTCTCTCCTGTTGCCATGGCCTTGTGCAGTGTGCAGGGGCTGTGAGGGTTGAAGGGATGGAGGGTGTCTCCCCAGGGCTGGCTTCTCAGCTCTATCATGACTCAGTGCCCCCTGGTGGGACCCTCCCCGGCCTGTGGTCCTTGGGGGCCGTTGCTCTTGCTGCTGCCCTGGGTCTCAGGGTGGGCGCAGCCTGGCTGATGTGCTCAGGCAATGACTTAGGGCCGTCGACATAAGAAATATACAAACTTGTGAAGAATTTTTATTTGAGCCAAACTGATAACAATTGCTAGGAAGCAAGCTCTCAAATGCTCGGCAGGATACCAGTTTGCAGCTTCTTCTCTGCACCTGAGATGAAGGAGGGAACGTGAGGCAGATTACATGGAGGTGGAGAAAGCAAGGCGGGATTGGCTTACAGGACAGTTAAGACCACGCTCTCTGGAGGATGGCTGCACTTTAGAAGGCGGGGCTGGAGGAGGGCATTCCAAAGGCGTGTTAACGAGATGCTCGGAACAATGGACAGGCTGGCTGACCGCCAAGCAGCTCTATGCCTGGGTGTGACCGGCCTTTAGGAATTTATGATCAGCTCAGCGTGTGAGGTGCCTTCCTAGGACCCCATTTTTGTCTGCAGGGCAGTGCAGGCAGAGGGCAGGCTTCCCCTCCCAGCGACACAGGGTGGCTGTGGGCCTACTGGCACCTCAGAAGGGACTGGGCTCAGCTCTGGGCAGGAGTCGGGAGGTGGGACTCACGGGGGGCCTGCCTGGACCTTGGTTTCCTCGTCTGTGACATACAGACTGGGGCCAGTTTGGAGGATCAAGGGGTGTCTGACAGTGTGATCAGGAAGTGTGGACTGATTCTCAGGAAAAGTGCGCACACACACACACATGAACACATGCAGACATACACACATGAACATAAGCTTGCACAAATGCTCACACACACATGCTCATACACAAATGTATACAGTGCACACAGCACAGCACACACACACACACTCACTCACTCATGGGCTCCAGGAAGTCAGTTTATAGATTCTTGGTTGCAACCTCTAGTTAGACTTTTCAAGCTTCGGTCACATGCTGTTATCAGGTTAGGAAATTAATTTAGTGGGTTTCCACCAGCATTCTTTATTTTTTAGATTATTTCAGAGAGAGGAAGGGAGATGGAGAGAGAGAGAGAGAGAGAGAGAGAGAGAGAGAGAGAGAGAGAGAGAGAAACTTCAACAATAAGAGAAAATCATTGATTGGCTGCCTCTTGCACACCCCCTACCAGGGATCAAGCCCGCAATCCTGGCATATGCCCTGACCTGGAATTGAACTGTGACCTCCTGGTTCATAGGTCGATGCTCAACCACTGAGGCATATCAGCCGGGTGCCACCAGCATTCTTAACAAAAAAAAAAAAAAAAAAAAAAATAAAGAATGGAGTGGAGTGGAGTGACAGTGACATTGTTTCAGACCCTGCCCTTTCGGGTCACACCCCAGGCGGTGCCCACTGGGTCCTGGTGCACAATGCGTTCCTCCCTGTGGGTCATGGCCGAGCTTCCTGCCGCCACAGCCAATCTGGAGGCTCAGTGTCTCACAGAGGGCGCCTGCCGACCTCCCTCCGCAAGCCCATGGCTTCCTCCACATTCGCCAACAAAGCCAGCAAAATCAGCTCTGTTTCTTGAGCTCTTTTGGGGACACAGAGAAGAAAAGTAACGATTCCATATTTCCCCCTGAACTTCCTGTACTTGTCAATTTATGCATGAAAATCACGGTGCTTTAGTAATTCTCATCTGCGTTTAGTGTAGAAACCCAAGTTCTCCCCTCTCTACTGTTTTTCCCAAACATCTTTATGATTTAAAATTGTACATTTTTATTGGGAAATATACCGTACAGCTGACCCCCCAACAACAGGGGTTTGAGCTGTGAAGTCCGTGTATATGTGGCTATTTTTCAATAAATGTACAGTCAGCCCACTGTATGTCTGGGTTTTGCATCTGTGGATTCAACTAACCCTGGATGGAAAACAGTATTTTCAGTCCAAAGGGGGGAGGGAGGGTCACTGAGGGTGTCCTTCCCCCTCAGGCAGCTCAGCCCGTACAGGGTCCGTGAGAGGCAGCTGTCACCGATGCCTCCTTCCCTTGGGGCAGCAGGACCTGCCCTGGGGTCACTGCTCAGAGCTGGTGCCCCTTCCCCAACAGAGGGCCCCTCACCGTGACCCGCCATGCCCGCCCTCCGGGAGAGGGCGGCAGCTTCTCCAGGAATGCTGGCACACCACCAAATAATGGCACCTGAACACACACATACACCACACACCACCAAATACCCCAATGGCACCTGAGCACACACACATACACCACACACCACCAAATACGCCAATGGCACCTGAGCACACACACATACACCACACACCACCAAATACGCCAATGGCACCTGAACAGCACAACCCCCTGTGTGTGTGGTGTGTGTGTGTGTGTGTGTGTGTGTGTGTGTGTGTTTGTGTGTGTGGTGTGTGTGTGTGTGTGTGTGTGTGTGTGTGTGTGTGTGGTGTGTGTGTGGTGTGTGTGTGTGTGTGTGAGGCTTTGCTTCAGAGATGCCACGGGGGCTGTGGTCCAAGCCCGGCCTGCCAGCCAGTGCAGTGAGATGCGGGGGCCCGCCCTCAGCCTCCCGGCACAGGCCTCTGGCGATGGGAGCGATGCTCTCGGAAGCGTGGCTTTCCCGTGTCATCCTGCAGCCTGTAGGGCCTACCTGCGAGCGGTCATTGCGGATGGGGGAGGCAGATAGGGCAGGAACGTGGATGTAGTCCAAGAAGGGGCGGGTTGGCAGGAGGCGAGCAGGGAGAGCTCACGCAGTGCACACGGTGGGTGCGGGCCTGGGGTGGGGGAGGGCCTGGGTGCGGGAGAAGGTGACCTCACCTCCCTTACGGGGAGCACTGTGACCCCCCCCTTCCGGCTCCATCCCACAATTGCCAGGCACCCGCAAGCGAGCTGTGTCTTTGTGAAATGCCAGCAGTGCCTTAAGTGTTTCCTTTTACACCTTTGAGTCATTAGCCATAAAATTTCTCCCAACAGCAATTAGTTTTATGGTAATGGGAGAGGTGCTAATTCGTGTACTGAATAACCCTGCCGCCCCATTCGGTTTTGTGCAGAGTGCAGAGGGAAGGCAGGACGGGCACTCATCCTTTGTCTATGGAGGACTCTTGCCTCGGCTCCTCTCTCCATCCTGGGGGGGAGAGGGGGGGAGGAGGGGAGGGAACCAGGCCCCTCTACCACCCAGAGCTCACAGCTCTGCTCCTGAGAACCACCCAGGGGAACAGGCGCTGGGCCCAGGCTGCGGGCCTCACCTGCTCTGCCCTCTCCTGCAGTGGCAGGGCCGCCTCTGGGCTCCGGGGGCCCCCCAGGAGCAGCAGCAATGGTGAACGGTGTGGGAGGGGTCCCTCCTCTGAAAGGCTGCAGGGTTCTGGAGGAGCCACGAACAGCTGGGGGACCCCCCCCCCTTACACCCCGCACCCCCTACTCCTCCCTCCCCCACTCCCATTTCCCAGTCTCAGCTCCATCCCAGTAACAAAATACCAGACACCTGCACCCCGGAGGTCAGATTGATCCCCGCCCCCACCCCCCATCTCACTTCTTCGTTTCTCAGCCCCCTCACCTGGCTCAGGGTGGGGGGTGGGGGGCCAAGGAGCCCATTGTCAAGCTGCGTGTGACTGTCCAGCGACATTTGGCCTCCGCAGGAGCCTGCGGCTGAGGGACTGTGGGGAGACTTGGGGCACCGTCTTGCTATGGAGAAGGCGAAAGGGGATCAGGAAACCTGACCAGAGAGCCAGGCGGGCCCCTTGCAAAGAGCAGTACAGTGAGCACAGGGACACAGGCGTGGGGTGGCAGCGAGGCCTGGGGCTGGGGCTGGGGCTGGGGCTGGGGCTGAGGCTGGGCCTGGGGCTGGGGCTGGGGCTGGGCCTGGGGCTGGGCCTGGGCCTGGGCCTGGGGCTGGGCCTGGGGCTGGGGCTGGGATAGCTGCCTTTAGGTGCTGCTTCTGCGCGGGAGGGCTCGTCACCCTGGATTTGCACATTTGTGCGGGGCCAGCATTCTTCCTCCGACCCTCCATCTGGTTCTGGCTACTGTCTTCGGATTGCTCTCCCTCCATGGCTAATTGCCTGCTCTCAGCTGCTGTGCAGTGGCGTTTCCGCCCCTCCCTCCAGGCCCACAGCTGTGCGGTTTTAGGGGAGGGGAGTGGGCAGGCCCCGGCTTGCTTCGGAGGGTGGCCTTGTCGGGGCAGGACACGGGGAGCTGGGTGCCCATAAAACGCCTCCAGTTGGAGTCCTTTGCTGAGGCCCCTCTGGCCTGGCTGAGTCGGGTTTCCGGTGGCCAGGGCCTCGGGAGACAGCCCTGGGACAGTCTGTGGGGTCACGTGGGGATGAGCATTGGCTGAACCTTTGTGCATGAGGGAAAGGGGTGGGTCGCAACTCAGAGATGTGGAAACGGACTTTAAGTGGGAGCTCCAGTGGCCCTGCTCCTCTGTGCCCTCTCCGTTACCTCTCCAAGGAGAGGCCGAGGCTCCACTCCTGCTGAGATGTGGGTGTCTGGGCACCAGGGGACGGTCATGGAGGCAGATCGAGGCCAGCCTCCTGGCTGGGCTGGGGCTGCAGTGGGTGGTCAGGAAGGAGGAGGAGAAGGAGGAGGAGGAAGAGTAGGAGGAGGAGGAAGAAAAGAAAGAGGAGGGGGAGAGCAGGAGAAGGAGGAGGGGGAGGAAGAGGAGGAGGAGGAGGAGGAGAAGGAGGAGGAGGAGGAGGAGGAGGAGGAGGAGGAGGAGGAGGAGATGCCCAAATGTGGTACTGCCCAGCAGGAGATGCCCAGCTCAGGGTACTTCAGCAGTGAGACTGCCATCACCGAGGCTGACATCATCTCAGTGGTCCACACTAGCTCCATGCACTCCCCAGCGTGTATCATTTCTCACTTTTCTATCTTACAGCGTTCACTTACTACACCGTCAGCAAGTGAGAGCCCCTCATGACCTCGTCCTTCAAGGTGCAGATTTAACTCGGGGATCATCTCTTAAGTACCACTTGAGTTTCAGCTCTCATTACTACAATAAGTGTCTTGTCTGTTGGATGTGTATTGGTTCATATTTTTTAAGTGAAGGAGTGTTTTCCTGCTAGGCCATCCCACAGGACCCTGACAAGCATGCAGACTCATTATTTTGGTCAAGTGTCCACTCTAGTCCAGCCAATTGCAGGAAGAGGGTCAGGGTCAAGGAACATGGGGCAGAAGGTCAGCCCCTGGGTAGGGCTTGTGGGTGGGTACCTTTCAGCCCACAGGGCTAAGGCTGCAGGCAAGTAAATGTTCAACAGTCACTGTTACCGCGGATCAAGCTTTCTTTCTTTCTTTTTAAAAATATATTTTATTGATTTTTTTTTTTTAGAGAGAGAAAGAGAGAGGGATAGAGAGTTAGAAACATCGATGAGAGAGAAATACCAATCAGCTGCCTCTTGCACACCCCCTACTGGGGATGTGCCCACAACCAACGTACATGCCCTTGACCGGAATTGAACCTGGGACCTTTCAGTCCTCAGGCTGATGCTCTATCCACTGAGCCAAACCGGTTTCAGCGGATCAATCTTTCTTAAAAGTGGTTTTATGGGAATCTACTCCCTCAGAAGAAAGCTCTTTAATCCTGGAAGTATAAAGCACTGTTGGGAAGGTGTGGTGATGATGGAGCCAGATCACTCTACTCAGAAATTCGGCTTCTTCAAGGGTATCCTCAGCTGGAAACCCAAATTCACCCAGCTTTAAGTAGTGTCCTGTGCTTGCAAAATCTGCATTTTACTTTTGTATTTTTAAAAGAGGGATAAACAGGCCACGTAAAAGATGAAGAGCTCAGATTGTTAGAATTAGAACCAGTTTTGTCCAAATCCCTCCTTGGTTCTGCTCTGAACACAGTTTGGCCTCTTTTCCTGTGTGACCACACTCTGACATGGTTGTCTTTTCCCCTGTCTCAGGGTCTCTGGCTCAAACCAGTCACCTTCCCAGGCTCTGGTGCGGGCAGGTGCTGCTGTAAACCTGCAGTGGTCAACTTAATCGTCTGCTTGAACCTGCTCAAGTTCTGCCTCTAGGGGCCCAAAGAAGTGAACTGGAAGCAGTTTTCAGTATTTCTGCAGCCAGCCAGGAAGGCAGGAAAAGGAGGCCGTCGAGCTCGGCAAAGGGAATTCATCCTTCCTCCACCTTTCTGTTCTATGTGGATTCTCACAGGACTGGATGATGCCCACCCACACTGCTGAGGCCGATCTTCTTTACTCAGTCCACTGGTTCAAATGCCAACCTCTTCTGGAAACACTGTTATAGGCACGTCCAGAGATAATGTCTTCTCAGCGATCTGTGTGTCCCTTAGCCCAAGCAAGGTGACATAAAATTAACCTTCATATCACTATGTAAGCTTTGACTCAATCCCCCTGTCAGCAGCCACATGTCTCATGCATGATGTCCTCTGTACCTGATGTTCCTGGATTAAGAGAGTTAATGCTTTAATTTTTCAGATAATGAAACTCCAGAGTCTTATGGAGAAATGCCTGGAGGGAGATCTCCATACCTTGAACCAAATCCTCTGTGTTATTATATACTTCACCCAACCTCTGTGGTACTGGTACCTCCAGTTCCTGAGCCATTCTGGGGTTCTGGAGTCCATCCTCAAGTGGTTCTTTTACTGAGTGTCCATGGGAGAAAAAAAAAAAGTCTCCTCTTTGTTTTCCTGAAATGACTTTTGTTCATTGTTGCTGTAAGGAATAGTTTAGCTGGGTACAAAATTCTAGGCTGACAGTATTTTCCCTCCTTCAGCACTTTGGAGATACCTCTTCTAAGTCTTTTGGCATCTATTGCTCTCGATGTGGGCTGTTGTCAACTTAACTGTTTCTCCCTTGTAGGAAATCTTTCTCTCTAGGAGCTTTTGAGATTTTTGTTTGTTGTGTTTATTTGTCCTGCTTGGCAACCCGATGTACTATCTATCTGAGTACTCAAGTCCTCATCTCTTGAAAAGTTCTGAGCTATTACCACGAAACTTACCTTAGAATCACAGTATCTCACTGCAGTCTCCTTTACTTCCTACCATTGGATTTTCTAGTAGGCATGTGTTGAATCTTCTCTGTCTGACCGTCACAGCTTTTAACTTTCCTTTTAGTTTCCTTCTCTCAACATCTCTGAATTATTTTCTTAGTCAGTTCCTCATTGCTAACTTCCAATTCAACAATTACTTAAGCTTCTGTGTAGCATTTATTTCACCCATTCAGTTTTAAAATATTTTCATGGCTATATTTTTTGTTTCTAGTATTTTTTAATGGGTTCTTCCCTATCTTCTTCTGTTCTGGCCTTCCTGGCTTATTGTCTAATCTCTGAGGATTTTAATCGTATGTAATGTTATAATGTCTCTTTCAATTGCTTTATGACTTCATTTCTCCCATTTGATGAGCTTTTAGTCTGGGCTTCATGGCATTCATTTTTCTGATGGGTTTTGAAAGTTCACCATGAGTAGGTGTTTTCTGTTTTATTTTACTCCCTGCCATCTTGCTCATCCCCCTGTGTGGGCACTTTTGTAGCTGCCTCCAGTGGGTTCACAATTCACAATGAGGTCTGACATCATCAGACTGGGATTTCCTCCCTGGGGGTTGCAGGGCCATGGCTGACGTGGCTGTGCTTCTGGCTGCACAGCTATTTCTGTCCCCTGAAGGTAACAGCTTCTTTTTGGACCTCATTTACAGGCAGAGAAGCCTGACCCCAGCCCAACCCCAGCCCCTGTCCATGTAGCAAGCCTAGAGCAGCCTCCATCTAGGAGCATAGTCTTCAGTGCCCAGTGCCCTGGCAAGGGAAGGGGTGTTCCCTGGTTGCTTCTGTCTTTCTCAGGTCCTGAGTCTGTGGCTTTAGTTTCTGGTTCTTGCTGAGAGTTTCTGTTTTCTTTCAGGACCCCCAAAATGTTTAGCTTGCTTTTGAGCTCAGCTATGCTCTTTTATTTTATTTTTTAAATTGTTATTTAAAAAAATATATTCCACTGACTTTTCATGGAGAGGAAGGGAGAGGGAGAGAGAGTTAGAAATATGGATGAGAGAGAAACATCAATCAGCTGCCTCCTGCACACCCCGCACTGGGGATGTGCCCTCAACCAAGGTACATGCCCTTGACCGGAATCAAATCTGGGACCCTTGAGCCTAAAAGCCGATGCTCTATCCACTGAGTCAAACCGGTTAGGGCAGCCACATTCTTTTAAACATAAAAAGTCCACCATGGATAGGAATTGGAGTGGGGATGACTCCAGCATGAGCCTGATAGACAGTTCCTCAATGTTACCCTCACTTTCTGCTTGAGGCCCTGCTTTTCTCTGCTGGCTGCTGCTCTCCTCTCACCATCCTGACACCACTGCCTCCGTGCAGACCTCCATCACCGTCCATCTGCATTAGCATTGCTCTCCTCTGTCTGCCTCCAGGCTGGATCCTGCCCCTCCATCCTTCCTGTTGTGAGGAGGTCCCATCACAGTCTTGTTCAAAATGTAGAAAGGCTCGCAGTTGTCCTCAGGGCAAACCCCAGACCCTCCGCTGGGCTCCGAGTCTTCCTGCCCTGGCACCTCCAACCCCATGCCCTCATGCCCAGTGCTTCTCTGTTGTGGGATCTCCCCGCTGTGGCTTCTTTCCTCCTCTTTTCGCTGGGTGAGGTTCGGTGGTGTGGTTCAGCCCCCTGCCTGGGTGTCCCTGTGGCGTCTCCCACCCCCAGCAAGGCTGCTGGAGGTGCCCGGATGTGTCTCACTCGCTGGAGAGCTTGCAGGGGCTGGGTTTATCCTCCGGTCTCCAGGGCCTGGCCCAGGGAGATGCTCAATGGCATTTATTCAGTTCATGGGAGGAGGGCTTGGCCAGCCAGCCCCATCTTGCCAGACGGGTCTGCCAGCCCCGTCCAAAATTAATCTGCCCCCCGGCAGGGGTGGGGTGGGAACAGCCATAAATCAGAGTCAGCACCTGTGACCCTGCCAAGGGGGAAAACAGATCGAAAAAGCCACCAGGGTGAGAGGCAGGTAGAGGCTGAGTTCTGAGCGGTTGTCATAAGAAAATGAAAGTCAATACCCACCTACAGGAAGTCAAACCTTGTGCAGCCTCTGGCAGTTTCTCAATCAATCAACCCCCTTCCCTGTTAGTGTTTCTCTCCACAAAGAGCTTTCACGCCCCGGGCCCCCTACCCACAGCTCTGCTAGTCTGGGCAGGTCGCCTTCCCTGTAGTTGAGAAAATCTATGTCTCTTTGGAAAGAGGAAAAGCCACTGCTCACTCGGCAGACTCCAGGGGCTCTGGATTACAAAATACAATAACAATTTTCACTACAAAATGAGGATATTATACTGTAGGGCGTCGTCAATTGTGCCCATAAGAGTTTATAAGGGGGGAAACGATGAATGGGAGGCATTTGATCGAGTCTCATCAGTGAGTCACTGGACAAAGGCCACAGGGCGATGGCCACATGGCGATGGCCACATGGCGACCTCGGTGGGGACGCTCCTGCCAGCCTCATAGACCAGGGCAGAGCCGGCCAGGGCAGGACACACTGGGGTCTCCAGTGCTTTTGAGGATTCATGATGACATTGAGAGAGCAACTTCCTTTCATGACTGGGGAGAAGGACCTGCATTTGGCGGGGAGACACAGCTGGCTTTCCTGGCTCTGAAAGGTGCACTGAGTTTCCTGTCTTCTGAAGGAGAAGCTTTTTCTTGAGTTCGTGGGCACAGCTCCCTTTGCCTTTGGGTTTTCAGAATTCTCCTATGGCTTCTCCGTGCGGGGAGAGGGTTCCCTGGTTTTAGTTCCGTGTGCTTTCTGTTTTCTTCCCCCCGGTGGAAAGGCCTTCTCTAAGCACTCCGTCACACTGGAACTGGCTGGCTTTCCCTCCGGCCTCTGATTTGACCCCCAAATGAGTGAATCAGGTGGTGGAGGAGGCTGGGTCTTCAGGGGCCACGGCCACCACCTGTCTCCCCTCCCTCTAAACAGCAGCTTGGGGAAGAGCAGGAGGAATTCGCCTTGGCCGGGTTGCTCTGTGTGTTGGAGCGTCGCCCCAATGCATTAGATTGCAGGTTGGATCCCTGGTCAGGACACATACAGGCGTCAACCAATGAATGCATAGATGAATGGAGCAACAAATGGACGTTCCTCCCTCCCTCCCTCCCTCCCTCCCTCCCTCCCTCCCTCCCTCCCTCCCTCCCTTCTTTTCTTTCTTCTCTCTCTCAAATAATTAAGTAAACAAACAAACAAGCAAATAAATAAATAAATAAATAAATAGATAAATAAGTAAATAAAAAGTTAAAGAACAGGGATCCCTTGCAGATGCTGGAGTTCCTCGTCCATCACACTCTCCAAGGGCTTGTCACAGGTTTTCATGTCTCTTCCGCAAGCAGGCTTAGCTATTCTGCACGGTAGGTGCCCAGTCAGACACTGCAGGGTGGGTGCCCGGTCAGTCCCTGTAGGGTGGGTGCCCGGTCAGCCCCTGTAGGTGAGTATCTGGGTCAGCCCTTGCAAGGTGGGTGCCCGGTCAGTCCCTGTAGATGGGTATCTGGGTCAGTCCCTGCAGGGTGGGTGCCCAGTCAGTCCCTGTAGGTGGGTATCTGGGTCAGCCCCTGCAGGGTAGATGCCCAGTCAGCCCCTGTAGGGTGGGTGCCCAGTCAGTCCCTGTAGGTGGATATTTGGGTCAGCCCCTGCAGGGTAGATGCCCGGTCAGCCCCTGTAGGTAGGTGCCCGGTCAGTCCTTGTAGGTGGGTGCCTGGTCAGCCCTTTCAGGGTGGGTGCCCTGTCAGTCTCTGCAGGGTGGGTGCCCCGTCAGCCCCTGTATGTGAGTATCTGGGTCAGTCCCTGCAGGATGGGTGCCCGGTCAGCCCCTGTAGGTGGGTATCTGGGTCAGCCCCTGCAGGTGGGTGCCCGGTCATTTCCGAGCACAGACCCTGGGAGTCCCAGCTGCAGTGCTGTCCTCCTGACTCCACCCAGGACCCTTAGACTTGCTTCTTGGTGGCATCAGGGCCAGAGCACCACTCCCCACGAGCACCATTTCTGGGGACATGCCTTCAGGGTCTGGGCCTTTTAAAAGGCCCTGCTCTCCACGCCGCCCAGTTTCAGGAGCTTCGGCAGCTTGGGGACATCCAGGCTACCCAGGCTCCTGCAGCTGCAGCCACCCACCCACAGGAAACCCTGCAGTCCTGGGCTGGGGGAGGGGGCCCGTGGGTTGGCTTCTCCCTACAAGGTCCAGCGGGTATTTGCAGACAAATCATTTGCCACAGCAAAGGGTCCCCGCACCAAGAGGGGGGTGGGTGGTGACGCCTGAGGGCCATGCGCAGGAGACTTCTCACAGGGAGGCGGCTTTCAGCGACTTGATGGTGCGATTTAGTAGCTGCAATTTTCTAAATTGATGCTTCAGCTCAGAAGCAAAAGGAAATGACAGGTTCCTGCAACATGCCAGGTGGGGGATGGGCTGCACTTTGCAGACTCCATTTCTTTGCAGCTGCTACCAGCTAGGTGCTCAGACTCTGGTTCCCAGGCAGCGGCCTGTCCCTATCTGTCGTTAGGAGCCCTGGCGGCAGAGGGGTTGTGTCTAGGCCCCCAGAGCTGCCCCAGAGGGTCCCATGGCAGTGGCATCCCACTACAGCCTTTGGGTCTTCGGTCATGTTGTGGGACAGGGCCAGGGTCAGAGGAAATCATGGGGCTGAGAGTGTCTGTTCCCCGGACAACAAGCTTCTGGGGTCAGTTTGAACATCAACGTATTTGCTTCTAGTGGATTTAATGATCTTTGTTTGAGGGGAACAGGAATTCATTACTTCTCAGCAAATATAGTTTGCTTGGGTGTTAAGGGAGCCAAAGTGAGCTGCTGTCACATGACCACACACTGGGCACCCGCTCTGCGGGGAGCTGACCTGGCACAGGGCACAGGAAGCAGCTTTCTCTGGGCAAGTGTGGTGGAGATTTCGTGTGGACCCAGTGTCCACCCTTGAGAGCTGGATGCATGGTCACCCCGATCATGACTTCACCTCCTGGCCTCCCTGAAAGTGAGGCTCAGCCTATGGATGGTGAGTAGAAGGGGTGAGTTCAAGTTCAGAAATAGGCCAGGAAAGGTGGAGACTGTGCCCACCTCCCCTTTGCCTCTTCCAGCTGCCTGGAAACTAGAACCGAAGGAAGGAGCCGTGACAGCCATCTTGGGCTTGAACTGCATTGGGAGGCTGGCAGAATGACAAGATGGAGAGAATCTGGGCCTCAAGGGCCCCATCTTGCTTATGCTATTGGGTTTGGGGGTCTCCTTGTTATAGCAGCACGGCCTGTGCCTTTAGGCATCACTCCGCCTTGTCTGAGCCCTCCTCTTGCCTCATGGCCCCTGGCCTCACCCAAAGGCAAACGGTACTTCAAAAATCTTTCTTTATGACTTTATGAGGGGCCCGATGCATGACATTCATGCACTCATTGGGGGAGGGTGTCCCTCAGCTCAGCCTGAGCCCTTTCACAGTCCAGGAGCCCTCGGGGGATGTCCAACTGCCAGCTTAGGACAGTTGGCTTCGGACATCCTTAGTGCTGCCATGGAGGTGGGAGGGGCTCCCATCACCGCCGCTGCACTTGCCAGCCATCAGCCCCACTTCTGGCTGAGCGGCACTCCCCCTGAGGGAGCGCACTGACCACCAGGGGGCAGCTCCTGATTTGAGCGCCTGCTCCCTAGTGGTCAGTGTGTGTCATAGCAACCGGTTGTTCTGCCGTTGGGTCAATTTGCATATTACCCTTTTATTATATAGGATTGTCAAAGTTTAATGTATTAGACTCATTTGATAAGAGATGACATTTAAGCTGTCTGGTATTCTCCTCTAAAAAATACCCTTATTTCCCCTTCTCTTTCCTCTGCTTTCTTAGTTTCTTGGCTTCTCCTTCTGAGAACTGGGGTCTGATGACTCCCCAGCTCCGTGGGAGCCAAGGCCTCACCAAAAGGAATGAGCGTATGAGAAAGGTCTGGGGCACGTGGAAAGCTGCTGGCCGTCCAGGCAGCTGGGAGGAGGGGGACAGGGTGTGTGTGGGGGGGGAGCTGCAGAGGCCTCAGGCCTGGCTGTGCTCCATTTGTTTGTTGAGAAAACCAGTGTTGGCCTGGAATCCAGAGAATGAACCAGAATTCCAAGGTCACTGCCTTTCTTTTATTTTGTGTACTTTTTCTTGGTAAACATATAGGCCTTGTTTTCTTTCACATTTTAGCACTGCAGCTCCAGGCTGAGTTTAATCAAATCCACATTTAAATTCAATGTGTTTTCCTGATGGTAAACTCTATTCCACCTCTGTTCCCGTCTTACGGATATTTCTGCTGATCGAAGCAGTTTCCTGGTAAGGGGCACCTCGTACCTTGTTCCAGGAAGAAGGAGGGTGGCAGGAAGAATGCAAAGATGCCCCCACCTCCCCCCCTGCTTCCCCGGCCCCAGGCTGTCAGGTCCCAGCCCTGGATGCCCATTCTCTCCTCACTCCCTCTGCAGCCGGTGGGTGAGCGTTCCTCAGCCTCCCTCTCCTAGGACCCTGCGCTCGCCTCGTCATGAAGGAGCAGCTGAGCAGACACGGAGAGGCCTCTGGCTGCCGGTTTGAATGGCAGGCTGTGCAGACAGGAGGCCTCCTTCCCAGAGCTGGAGGTGGGCACTGACCTCTCCCAGCGTCTATCTGCGGGGCCCCTTCCCCTGGGCCAGCTGCTGACCGGAAGGGAGGGCGAGGGAGGCAGGGGGCAGCTCACAGACACCTCCATGGCTGCGGCGAAGTCTCAGGCGGAGAGAGCGCTGCCCCGCAGGTGGGCTCTGGGCTGTGGCCGGTGGGCCGTGGGCTCTGTCCTGAGTCAGGCCTGGGCCGGTTGAGGTGGCAGTGACTCCACCCACGCGTGCTTTGGGCCAAGAGGCTTGGGAGATGAGCAGAGGGTATGAAAAGGCCATGTACCCCCTCCCTGCTCCCCCACAATGAGTCTCAGGCCCTCAGGGCTCACCCTTTAGGGATGAAGAATGGACACTGTCCACCCCTCCTGACAGGTCCCAGGGGCCCTAGGGATATCACAACGTCCTGGAAATATCAGCAGATTCCAGAACATCCGAGAGATGCCTGAAGGACAGGGTGCAGGGATCTGCTGCCCCCCGCTCCCCGCTGCCCAGGGACGGGAGCACCTGCATTCCCACGGGGGGCTGCACCTGGGGAGGCAGAGGCCTGAGCCTCTTGGGACAGCTCTTCATCGGCGGGAGCACCTCGGCCACCGCAGACAGTGGCCACCGCAGTGTGCACCCCCACACTTGGGAGGCGGGGAGCCTGCTGGCTGAGCTGGGCCTCAGAGGACAAGGATGCTCACTGTCCGGGGCTGAGGGAGTGGGGGGCTTTGCAGGGGGGTGGGGCTGGGTTTGCTCCTCTGCCTGTTGGTGGCAGGTCCTCTGAGTCCCTGAGTGGTCCGGGGGGCACAGACCAGGCTGAGACCCCCTGCCCCTGCCCAGCGGTGGGTGTGCTGGTGTTTCAGCTGGAAACCGACGGGCAGGTTAAACTGGTGACGGGCTGGGGGACATTGAACATGACCTCTCCTCACCCTAACGTTCAGGAGGGAGGCAGGGTCTCCGCCTCCTCACGGGGCCGCCTTTCTCCTGCCGCTCCGCTGTTAAGCATGATGGCCCTGGAAGCCCCCTGCCCGCCTGGCTCTGCGGGGCCTGAATGGGTGGCTGGGTGCGGACGCAGGTGGTGCGGGGACCGAGCAGGTGGGGCCGGGAGCCGGGGACGGAGCGGGGGGTGGGGGGGGAGGGCAGTGAGTCACGTCCCGGTCTGTGGCCGGTGCCGTGCTGACGTGAGTCACACGCAGTCAGACCCCAGGAATAGCAGCTCCGAGGCGGCTCTGCTCCGCGTGCTCCCCGCGGGGTCTGAGTCAGAGCCCTGGCCGAGCGGAGGGGCAGGGCCAGCTGTCCTCGGACACGAGGTGCCTGTCCCCGCTGCCGGGACAGGTGCAGCTCCCACCCCGCGGCCAGTGGCCTCTCGGTTCCCCCGCCCCGAGGCCAGCACCCACCCCCCACCCTGGGGGCAGCCAGGGAGGCCGGGGGCGGTTCCCGGAGGCGGCTTTAGGGACGCGTCATCGGGAGCCTGGGCTCTCAGGCTGACCCCTCCTGGGGAGTGGACACTCGGGCCTCCAGGACCCAGTCCTGCAGCCCCTCTGGAGTCCGCGGCGGGATGTGCCCTGAAACCCTAACGAGTCAGCAGGGCAGCCTCTGGGCGGGAGGGCCGGTGGATTCACTGGCAGGAAAGGCCGATGTCCCTCCTGTTCTCTCAGCTCCTGGTGCAGATTTCCTGGAAACACGTGGAGTCTCCTCTCAGGCAGGGGGCCGGAATCACCCCCACACGGGGGGTATGTGGCCTGCCCTGTGCGCCCCCTCATCCAGGCCTTCCAGCTCCTGGGTGGAAGAGCCTGCCGCCAGGCTGGCACGTGCCCCGTCCAGGTGGGCACTGAGTGAGGCTCGGGGACCGGGCTGTGACTGGCGGGGCTGCCAAGGGGGATGTCCCGAGGCTGCGTTACTCAGAACAACAGCCACAGACGCCCCGAACCCCAAACTCCCACAGGTCTACTCCACCAATCTTCGCCTCGGAAACGACACCAATGCCTCTTTCATGTGACACAGCCGCTGCTTTGCTGGGCGGCCTTGTCTGTGTCTCTGCGTCTGTGCCTCTGCGGGGACCACAGCGGCTGTGGGTGACCACGGTCCGGGTGCAAGTGTGGGGAGGGACCCGCCCCCTGCTCTTCGCTTGTTTCCTGCACTCGGTCCAGTTTTCCTTCCTGGAGGCTTCAGTGTACTGGCTGCACACAACGCTGACCGGCTGTGCCTGCTTCCCGGGCCCAGCTGCCCCCTCTGACCCCGGGGGCAGTTCCCATGATCCTCCGCAGTGGGGGACCGCCTGAGCCTGCCCTGCTGATGGCTCTCGCCCTCTTTGGGGAGGGTTCCTCGGGATGAGTTCCTTGATTGCCAGGGGCCTGCGCCTCTGAAGGGCCAGATTGTGGCCGGAGAAGCGTGGACCTGCCTCGGTGCCGGCGGGAGGAGTGTGTGCCCGCCCCTGGGCCAGGGCGCAGTCACTGATCTCACCGTGTGGAGGCCGGGGGGTGGCAGGCACCCCCTTCGCTGCGGGATTTCCTCGCCAGGAAGTGGAGCATTTTTCCAAAGGTTGGTTTGCGGTTTGGGTGGAGACGGAGTTACCTGAGGCCAGGTCTCGGCTCATCCTGCACGGGTTCCAGGGGCGCTGCTGTTGCCTTAGCTTCATGGCAGATCCCACTGGTTCATCCGTTCACCCCAGACCTCTGCACCCTGGGGGGCTGAGAGTGAGAGCAGGCCCCCCTCCCCCAGCCCATCCTTGTCCCCCTCTGCACGGAGGCACACTCTGTAGAACTCTCTGACCCACGGCCACTTCCTCGGGAATCAGGAGGGCGAAGCCCAGCCGTCCAGGCACAACAGCAAAGCAGAGCAACAGGAGCGAAACGATGCATCAAAAGTGGGGACCACAGAGCAGGAGAGACAGCCCCTCCTCCCGCCACTTCTTCCCCGAGCAGGGATGTGGCCTGGTGAGCTCCTCTCCCGCCCGCCCTCCTCCTCCCGCCGTGAGGGCTGGAGCCTGAGGCCGATGGAGGGAGAAGTCAGGAGGCCGATGCTCATTGTTTGTGGGTTCTGCGTATGCACGTTCATCCACTGGCTAGAAATCATGTGCAACTCCAAACCCACCGCAGTCATTCCCGGACACGTGCAGGGGGTGCGTGTGAGTCACCGGTGCTCACATTCCCAGGCCGACCCCGGTGACACTGCCTTCTGGTTTCAGCTCTCCCTGTAAACAGTGTTTTTTCAGTCTATTGAGTGCCTTGCTTTTAGCATTTTTTTTTCTTTTTGTTGGTGATTTTTCTTCTTCTAAGGAGATTTATTTTTAATTGATTTTAGAAAGAAGAGAAACAGGGAAAGAGAGAGAGAGAGAGAGAGAGAGAGAGAGAGAGAGAGAGAGAGAGAGAGAGAAACATCAGTGTGAGAAAGAAACATTGATTGATAGGTTTCCTTCTGTACATATCCTGACCAGGGATCAAACCTACAACCTTGATATATGACCTGACTGGGAATCAAACCCACAATCTTTTCGGGATGATGCTCCACCGACTGAGCCACCCGGTCAGGGCTGGTTTTGCTTTTTCAAATGACCCAAGAGAAACGAGGAAGAGTTAGTTGTCTCATGAGCTCAGTGCAAAGGCTGTGATGTGCCACAGAGAGAAAACATGTGTGTCAGATTTGCTTCATTCAGGCACCAGCTATAGAGCTGTCAATCGTGTCTAATGGTAATGCATCAACCATACACATGACCTAAGATGTCTTTATATAAAAGCACACATCAGCCGAAGCCGGTTTGGCTCAGTGGGTAGAGCGTCGGTCTGCGGACTGAAAGGTCCCGGGTTCGATTCCGGTCGGGGGCATGTACATTGGTTGCGGGCACATCCCCGGTGGGGGTGTGCAGGAGGCAGCTGGTTGATGTTTCTCTCTCATCGACGTTTCTAGCTCTCTATCTCTCTCCCTTCCTCTCTGAAAAAAATCAATAAAATATATTAAAAAAAAATAAAAGCACACATCACACAAGGTCAAGTACTGATTGGTGAAAAGATGTGGCCAGAGGCTTTTGAGAAGCTAACCCTGTACTTCTCCCCGGGAAGCAAAGGTTGGCGGCGGCTTCATACAATCAACACAGTTCAGCTCATGTCAGAAAGGGGAGAAGCCCAAACCCAAGCTGTTGTCCAGCTCCCAAACGCACTGCATGGCGCGTGTGGGGTGAATGTTCGGAGCCGCAGCACCGCCCCAGGGAGGCTGAGCAGGAAAGACGGTTTGCATTTGGGGCGTTTCTATTGGGGGGGACGCTGTGGGTGAGTCCTGGAGCGCTCAGCACCAGCTAGACGCCGAGTACTTGTTTTCCTGCCTCTCTCGCAGCGCGTGGCGGTCCCCAGGCCAGTTCTGACGTCTGCTTTGCTTCTTTCCCTGCTACAGTGGCTCCGCTGGCCGGGAGCTTGGGGTCATGGGGACAGGCGGTCAGTTTTTCAGTCTGCAAAGTATTTTGTTTATTATGTCCCATTTAATAGCTCACCTCAACACAATGAAGCAGGCCCTCCTGCAGTTCCGTTTCACAGATGAGGAAACCGAGGCTCAGAGGGGGGTGCTGGGACACTGTCTAACCTGTCCCAACACCGGGTGCAGACATGGCCCGATGGCATCATGAGCAACCGCGAGTTGGGAGATTCTGAGGACCCACCCCCTCCACCCCCGCCGCCCACCGGGCTCTGTGCTTCCTGGCTGCGGAGTGTAAGCTGCAGGCTGTGGGCGTCCTCCTGGGTTTTGATTCGAGCAGCAGCCCCGATACCAGGCTGTGCTGCACCCCTGGGAGGGCACAATGAGTGTTAGAATAAAGGACTTCCTTCGGGTGTCTCTGCGTTAAGTGGCGGATCCACGGAGGTGCTCGATCGGTGCTGCCCCTAAACGCCCGTCAGTGCTCCTGTCATAATCCAGGGTGGGACTAGAGGCCCAACCGGTGGTTTCGGCTCTTGTTTTTATGAACTGGAGACTCACCCAATGTACGTGCCCCCTCCAAGAGGGAGGCCCTGCCAGAACCGGGCCGTGGTCCCTGGAGGTGCTGGTTCAGTCTGGTTATTGGTGAGAGAGCCTTCCTCTCCGGCCCTGGCCCTTCTCAGCTCTCTTCTCAAAGACAGTCCGTTAGGAAAGCGCTGAGGTCCCAGAAAACCGCAGCGCATTGTTCCTGGATTCCCCAGGAAGGAGCCCGAGGCCGGCTGCGGGAGACACGGCTTCCTTAGGACTCACAGACACGCACACACACACACACACACACACACACACACACACACACACACGGGTGAAGCTTACTGCCGCTCCGGCCGCAGGTGAGGCTGAGCGGCTAAGCCCCCTTCGGCCTGTGGACAGCGGGATGGCGGCGGTGCTGTTGTTTGGCCGCCGCCCAGACTTCCCCGCAGGCGGTTCTACGGAGCACAGACAGCAGGGAGGACAGCCTGCAGGGGAGGGGAGCGGAACCCTGTGAGATCAAACGCTGTTTTGTTGACGGAGGAGCTGGCCAGGCTCCCAAGGCCTCCCAGTCGGCTGACCGGTGACCGATGGCCTTCGTGCATTTCCCACAGGGAGGGAGGGCCCGCGGCCTGGGAGGGGCTCACGTTGACTTTCAGGAGAATCTCCCTCTTAGGGCCCCGGGTAGCGTCAGGGTTGGTGCAGTTCCAGGAGGGGTGCTGCTCCGTCCCCCTCCTCTCCCCTGATCCTTCACACAGGGACCATCACCCACTGGCAGGGGCATCCGGGTAGCAGAGGGAGGAATGGGTCCAGGCTCTTTGTTTTTTTGTTTTGTTTTTTTAAAAATATATTTTATTGATTTTTTACAGAGAGGAAGGGAGAGGAATAGAGAGCTGGAAACATCGATGAGAGAGAAACATCGACCAGCTGCCTCTTGCATACCCCCTACTGGGGATGTGCCCGCAGCCAAGGCACATGCCCCTGACCGGAATCGAACCCGGGACCCTTCAGTTTGCAGGCCGGTGCTCTATCCACTGAGCCAAACCGGATTCGGCGGTCTAGACTCTTCGCAGGGGCAAGTTGAGTTGCTCACCTCGGATCAGCTGTGGTGAAGGAAAGAGGGTTTGGTGTGAGGGGACTGTGGGCCACAGGGAAGGGCTTGGACAGCGGGAGACGTGCTGACAGCTGACTTCCAGGGCACAGGAGGGGAGGGCGGAAGGTGGGACACATTTTTCTGAAGGCCCTGCTCTCCCGAGTTATGGGCGCCGAGCAGCCCTCACTTACTGTGTTGCTCAGCGTCTCCCCTCAGCCACTCCTCTTATAAGTGTCCTGGGGTGAGGGTGGCAGGGGACGAGATGGATGGCGGGTCCCCTCACCTGGGCAGCAGGCAGCTGCCCTCCTGCCTCTGTCTGTCCGGGAGGGGAAGCTCATGCTGTACCGTTCTCCTCCCTCACCTGCTGCAGGAAGGCACCTGCCTTGGTGGCGGGTCATGCGGGAACCTGGGGCGATCGCCAGCTCAGGGAGGGGCCCAGGGCTTTGCTGCAAAGGGCAGCGGTTCACTGAGATGCCGAAGGTCACACATACGCCCTCCCACACCCCTCTTCCCCTCCGCCCCCCGACTCCTAAACAAGCACTTTATAAGCTGTGTTCCCTCTGCACCCAGGCGGTGAGGGGGGCAGGCTGCGTTCCGGCTCCTCTCAGTAAATATTCAGTTACGGGCCACACGGTCCCGTCACGCCCCGGGCCGGGGCAGGGCGACAATTCGAGCTGAAAGGGTGCAGAGGTTTCCAACCCTCAGATGGTCAGGAAATGAGACGCTTCAACTTCGTCATCTCCGCGCGTGGCCGCCTTCCACGGCCGTTTGGGCCTGCCAGTGACGGAAGCGAGCCCTCGGGGACAGGCTCTGGTGGGCCTCCCGGGGGTGACGCATGCGTTTTATGAGTCCCAGTTAAAAAGAGGCAAAAACAAGCATTGCTGGCCTGTAATGTTCGTAATTAATGAGTTAATTTTCAGCTCGTAAAAGTCAAATGCCACATCGTTGTGTTATTTACACGACAATGACAGGGTTTATGAAACACATGACTTTACAAAGGGGGCATGTGGCTACTGGGGTCCAGTTTAGTGGCACCAGGAGACACCCAGCCCCACAGCGAGCTGAGCTCCGAGGCTCTGGGCAACCCCAGGTCCTCCCAGAACCCCCTCCTTCCCCCCACGACCCCTGACAGGCCTCCGTCTGACCTCCTGTCTCCCATCACTGACCGAGTAGCCCAGGGTCCTTAGCTCAGAAGTCAAGGCCTCGTCGGTGCCGCCCCAGCGAGTGGGCCAGCTGGGCTCCATCACGATTTTTTCCATTGATTTTTTTTTCCACTTGTGTCCCAGGAGCAGCCCTAGTGGGCTGGCCGGTGGCCTCAGAAGATGTGTCCCTATCCCGCTGCCCACAACTGTCACCCCATGTGGCCAGAGAAGTGATTAAGCTAAGTGTCTTGAGAGGAAGAGTTCCTCCTGGGTTAGCAGGTGGCCCCCAGTGCCGCCCCCTGTGCCCTATAAGAGAGAGGCGGCGGGAGACAGGCCCACACAGGGGGGAGAAGCCACGGGAAGCCTGGCGGAGTGGTCGGGGCCCAGCCAGGGGCGCCCGGAGTGCCTGCAAGCTGGGAGAGCAGGAGGGCTCTTTTTCTGGAGTTCTGAAGGAGTCAGGACCAGCCGACAGCTTGACCTCAGACTTCTGGCCTCCAGAACTAGGAAAGGATAAATTCCTGTGGTTGTTTTTTCAGTCCTCACTCAAGGATATTTTTTCCATTGATTTTCAGAAAGAGTGAAAAGGAGGGAGGACAGAGGGGGGAGAGAGAGAGAGAGAGAGAGAAAGATCTATGTAAGAGACCCTGATTGGTTGCTTCCTGCATGCACCCCAACCACGGCTAGGGATCGAACCTGCAACCAAGGTACATGCCCTTGACCTGGAATCACACCGATGACCCTTTGGTCTGTGGGATGACGCTCTAACCATTGAGCAACCAGCCAGGGCCCTGGTGTTTGGCGTCGCCAAGTTTGTGGTCATTTGTTCGGAAGTCCTAGGAAACAAATCAGTTGTTCTCGTGTGTGTGTGTGTGTGTGTGTGTGTGTGTGTGTGCGCGCGCGCGTGCACGCGCGATTGTTGTCATTTTCATACTCGGGGTTTAACCGGTCTCCTCCCCACCTGGCCAGGTGTTCTCTAAGGCTGAGCTGAGAGTGTCTTCACCCCATTCCCACCCCCACCTCCCAGGGCCTTTCTCTTCCCGGAGGCCTGGGGCCCTCAGACATGCTGCCCAGGAGCACCTAGAGCTGTACCTACAGACCCTGTCGCTGGCTCCACCCCAGGAGTTCTGACCGACTCTTCTCGGGTGCAGCCTGGCGCTGGGGTTTCAAAAGCAGCCCTCCAGCTCCTATCTGGGTGGTGCAAGCTGAGGCCGGTCCTGCTCTGGTGGGAGCAGCGCGTCCGAGCTGGGTGGCCCGTTGGCTGGGGGCGGAGGAGCTGCTCGGCACGGTCAGCGTTTGTTCAGCGGAGTGTCTGTGACTTGGCAGCGGCGAGCGTGCGCCTGGTGGGGAGACCCAGCACCCTGTGACGAGCGAAGCCTTCGGCAGACGCCAGCACCTGCGTTTTCATTTTTCTGGAGTTTCTGAAATACAGGTGAACCAGCTTGACAACTCAGAGGCATCCAAGATGGGCTCCTGCCTTCCCCATTGTTGAACCATAAAAGCGGTACCACCTCCCCGCCCCCCAAGAAGCTCAGGGCCTGTATTTACTCAGCGATTCCCACTGCGTGAGGAGGCCGGGTCATGGCGGGGTCCTGGGGATGTGGAATGGAGCCAGGAGCGAAGCCACAGCTTAGCAACCAGCCGTCCTTCATTTGGATCTGTACTTGGAGTGCTCAGCCCAAGAGCTCAGCTCACCCAGGAGCCTGCCCGTCCCGCCGCCGAGGCTGTGAACTGGGCAGCCAGTCAGACCCTGAACCCCAGAATGGCCCTGTGCACCACGATGCTACCCCTCGTGGCTGGAACAGCCCACCTCCCCTAGTGGAGGAGCCAGCGTCACCCACATCAGACTGAGCTGCCCCTGTCCCCAAATGCATCATTTTTTAAAATATATATTTTTTACTGATTTCAAAGATGAAGGGAGAAGAAGAGAGAGATGGAAACATCAATGATGAGAGAGAATCACTGAACTGCTGCCCTCTGCACGCCCCATACTGGGGATCAAGCCCAAAACCTGGGCATGTGCCCTTGACTGAAATCAAACCCGGGACCCTTCAGTCCACAGGCTGATGCTCTATCCACTGAGCCAAACCAGCCAGGGCCCCAAATGCATCTTGTTCAGAAGGGGGCAGAGTCCCCAGGTGGCTCCAGGGCCCTGGCTGCCATCCGCCGGGTCAGTTCGCTGCTCGGTGGAAAACGCCCCCTTTCTGCTCCCTCTCCGCTGTGTCCTCAAAGGTCAATATCTTAAAATATATATATATATATTTTATTTATTGATTTTTTACAGAGAGGAAGAGAGAGAGATAGAGAGTAAGAAACATCAATGAGAGAAAATTATTGAGCAGCTGCTTCTTGCACACCCCCACTGGGGATGTGCCGGCAACCAAGACACATGTCCTTGACTAGAATGGAACCCGGGACCTTTCAGTTCGCAGGCCAACGCTCTATCCACTGAGCCAAACTGGTTTCGGCAAGGTCCATATCTTGAGCGCACTTGCGATTGCTCTCAAATCGCCCTCAGCTGCTGCTCTCCGTGGGAACACCCTCCTGGCTGGCAGCCGTTCAAGGAAAAGCCAGCAGCTCTAAGAAGAGAACATTTACCACATCCGGACTTTGTTAATTAAAAATGTTTATTTCCTCGCCTTTGAACGGGTGATACATTCACAGGGTCCAAAACCCAGGAGGCACGCTCCACACGGCGTTCGACTTGCTCTAAAGTGGCCGTGACGGAGACCGGCTAGCGTTAGCAGAGGGACAGACGGACCCACGGATCACCGGGCAGGCCGGGGCAGCCCAGAAGCCCGCCCACTGCCTGTGGGCAAAGGTGCAGAGCCGGCTGGTGCAGGCAGGACCGTCTTTTCAACAAACGGTGCTGAGCAACCGGGTGTTGTGGGTGAAAAAGGAACCTTGACCTCCATCTCACCCCCTCCTGCCTGCCTGCGTGGGAGCCGAACCGCTGGGCCAGAGAGGAAGCCTGGCAGACGAAGCCTGTGGAGCTCCAGGGAGGACACCGGAGCGCAGCTGCGACTCGTGTCGGGCACCATCGGCCTCGCCGGGGCTGGGCCATCAGAGCTCAGGAGCAGCAGGAGGGCACGGCCCACAGTGACGACGTGGCCCCGAGAGCCGAGCTCCAGTCCTGCCGGCCCCGTGGGGAGGGGGCAGCTGGAGAAAGCCGGCACCTGCCAGGGGCTCCAAAGGGAGTGTGGCCCACGTGGCAGTGCTGGTCTTGTGTTTGGGTTTGGGAGCTGAGGGGGACTGGATTGCTCACTGTGAGGAGCCGTGGGGGGCACGGGCCTGGGGTGCTGGTCTCCCCTGCATGGACTCACTGATGGTTTTGCTCCAAGCAGGGAGTTCGCACATTGTTACTACTATTTACTGCTCGTCTTCTCACTACAGCTGTGAAGCATTTGGTCTTTGCTATTCATTTTTAAAAATATATATTTTATTGATTTTTTTTTTTTTTTTTTTTACAGAGAACAAAGGAGAGGGATAGAGAGCTAGAAACACTGATGAAAGAGAAATATCTATCAGCTGCCTCTTGCACACCTCCTACTGGGGTTGTGCCTGCAACCAAGGTACATGCCCTTGACTGGAATTGAACCGGGATCTTTCAGTCCGCAGGCCGAAGCTCTATCCACTGAGCCAAACCGGTTAGGGTGCTATCAATTTTAAAAAACTTTTGGGATCAAATGGTACATCCAGTTTTACAATGGGCTTATTTCCCTTGATATGACCTTGTGAGCATTTTTTCACGTTGTACTTAACGTTCCGGCAGTTGGCTCAATAGCTTGCTTAGGTGGCTGGTGGTACATGGCTGGACATTACGTCATAGTGGATTCATTCAAAAGCTACCCCTGTGTGTCAGCTGCAGGACACATGGCAGGCCAGAGGCGAGGGCTGCTGCTGAAAGCAAATCCACAGACGAACACGCTCATCACAAACAGCACAGGAGGCCCCTGGCAGGACCTGGTATTAGATTCAGGGAAGGAGCCTGTGGGGTGAGGCCTGAGCCAAGGTCTGGAGAAAATAGAGAAGTTCAATAAGCCAGGGAGTTGGCGGTGGGCGTTGTGCAGGGACACGGACCGGAGCGTCTGCTGGGCTAGTCAGCAAAGACGCCCCGATAGTTCTCCCTGCTGCACGCCCATGCTGCTGCTGCGGGGAGAGGTGGCTTACTGCCCTCCTCCTTGAATTCCGGCAGCCCCGGGACTGGCTTTGGATAAAGAACACAGCAGACATGATGTTCTGAGACTCCCAAGCCTGGGACCTGGAGCTTCCGCTTCTGGTTGCTTGGAGCCAGGCTGCCGTTCTGTGAGGGAGTCCAAGCAGCCACGTGGAGGAGCCCACACAGGGTGGACCAGGAGCCCCAGCCCACAGCCTGCTGAGCTCATGGCCACCAGCCAACCCCAACCTGCAGTCAGTGAGTGAGGCCGCCTCGGACCTTCCAACCATCTCACACCCCAGTGGCACTGCAGAGAGCAGCCGGACCCCCAAACAGACCCACAGACTTGTCAAGGACAGTAGGTGGTGGGTGGTTATTCTGCCCCTGAGTTTCGGGGTTGTTCGTTATTGAGCAATAGATAGCTAAAACAGAAGCTGACGTGGCAAGGCTCTTTAAGAATGGGACTAAACGTAGAATTTCAGGTCGAGGCCCACGTGGAGGGGGCTTTTGCTCAGTTTCCAGAAATGACCCGACCAGCCTGGGGCTTGCACACTGACTGGCTAGCTCTTCTTGCTTTTAAACCAGTGATTCTCTTGTTGACTCTAAGCCATGTTCTTAGAAATCACCTCTGGAAAAGACACAGTAGTCCCGGCACCCGGGCCCTGGAGTGGCCAGCTCCTTCCTGACCCGAGTTCCACCCAGGAGAAGCTGCCCCCTGGACAGGCCTTCCACAAGCACAGGCACGTCTCGGGTGGGTGGAAGGTCAACACCATGTTCCTGGCGTTGACCTGAGTCTTCAAGGTGAAGGACACCCTCTCTTTCCTCGTGAGCGGCCCCAACAGCAGCAGCCGGAAGTGGGGCCCTCCTTGCTGGCCCTGGTCGGGAGGAGGGCATTGTGCTCGTGGTGGGACCCAGTCCCTTGGCAGTTTCCAGGCCTGTTTTGGCGTACGGGCCTCATAGAGGGGAGGCATTCACACCATAAGACTTTCATCTCCTGATTCTGGGTGTCACCCCTGGGAGGGTCTAGCTTCTGCAGAAGGTGCTTCCCAGTTCTGGTCTCGCCTGCCCATTTAAAGACACTTTTCAAAGCGTGGAAAGTTCCCCTTCCTGGAGCACCCGCCCACTCCCAGCAGCAGGACCAGGCAAGCCATGCCTTTGATCTCCAACGGGAGAAAGGGGTGCGAGAGCCATCTGGCCTCCGGCGGCTTGCTTCCCTGTGTGACCCATTTTTCTGGCTTAACCCTCTGCCCACCCATCCTCTCCAGGTTGGATGCTGGTCTCCTCTTCCGCCCAGGGTTCTCCCTGCTGGAGGGCTCTCTCGTGGGAGCAGGAGGGACCTGCTTTCCCCCTCCCCCGCCCCACTGACCACAGCCCCCGGAGACCAATGCTGCTGCTGCCCCATGTTATAGGGAAGGCGCAAAATGTGTCTGAAACATGGCCTCCCAAGGTTATTGGGCATTGGGGCTGCTCCAGGGCTCCTGGCACAACCTCCGGGGTTCCCTCTGGGGCAGGCAGCTACGTAAGGGTGGCATCTGGGTCATGAGAAGGCGTGATTTGAACTTGACAGGATAATGCCTGTTTTGCAAAAAGGGTTGCATTGATTTGCAACGTGTAAAGGTTCTGTTGATCCACCTGACCTCCAACATTTGTGATCCTTAAAGACATTGTTTTTGGTCAGTTAAATGTGTGCAAAACTGTAGCGCATCCTGAATCGTGTCTCCCAGTTACACTGAGAACGGGGGTTTCTGCACGTTCACGGGCCTGCTAGTTCTGAAAGCCTGACCATGTCCTCTGCCTGTTTACTTACTGGGTTGTTTGCTTTTCTGCATTGACCCCTAGGAGTTCTTTGTAAATTCTCAACACTAGTCCCTGTTGGTTTTATGTTTTTCAGTGAATAGTGTCTCCCAGTTCGTGGCTTTTCACCTTCATTAGGTATATTTTGATGAGAAGACCTTATATTAATGCAGTCCAATCTATCCATCTCTTATATTGTTAACGTTTTTATGTGTCTTGTTGAGGAAAGCCTTTTCTGCCCTGAGGTCACACAATCACCTGCATTTTCTCCTAAAGTCTTAAACTTTTGCTCTTGGCATTTCTCTTTTTAATCCGTTTGGACATGCCCTTTGCAGACGGTGTGAAGAAAAGATCTAGTTTGTTCTTGGTCCTGTGGTTTTTCTGTCTCATTTATTGAATGACTTTCCCCCGGGATCCGTCATCCAATTCCTGTGGCTATTGAAGTTTGTGACGAGTGGGTGTGTGTCTGGGTTCTGTTCGATCAGAGAATTCGTCTGTCCCTGAGCCAGCCTCTCACTTACACTTTACAAGTAGCCTTTCCAATGACGGCACCCACACCTCCTCCTTTAGACGTGTGTGCTGTTCTTTTTTTTTAATGAGTTATAACTAGTACACAGCGAAGTGCACAGACCTCAGGTGCATGTTTCAATTACTTACTATAAATCATGCACTCAGCCGAAACCGGTTTGGCTCAGTGGATAGAGTGTCAGCCTGAGGACTGAAAGGTCCCGGGTTCGATTCCGGTCAAGGGCATGTACCTTGGTTGCGTGCACATCCCCAGTGGGGGGTGTGCAGGAGGCAGCTGATCAATGTTTCTCTCTCATCAATGTTTCTAACTATCTCTCTCCCTTTCTCTCTGTAAAAAATCAATGAAATATATTTTTAAAAATCATGCACTCGACTGTCTTCTCCACCTCTCCAGGTGCTCAGGGCTCTGTGGGTCTGGAGGCCAGTCGGGCAGCGGGGCCAGCTCACCTTGGCAACATGGCGTGTGTGAGGAGCTGAAGGCTGGGATGGACCAGCCTCTTGGGTGCACTCCGTGGGAGCATCTTCCCTCACGCCTTTTGGCTGATGCTGGCTGACTTCAGCTGGGCTGTGGCCAGAGCATGTGGTCTCTCCTGGGGGGTAGTACGGACTTCCTCCCAGCATGGCGGGGGCGGGGCTCCCTGACGGAAGTACATGGGGACTTCCTTTCCCAGGCCTGTTGATGGAGGAAGCACCAGGTCTGCCCGCGTTCAAAGGGAAGAGACGTAGACCTCACTGCTGGGGAGGGACAGACCTAGTCACTGGGTAGGAGGGGTCTCAGGACCATACTGTAAAAGCCCTGTGAGGGGGGAGGAGCTGATGCGGCCGTGTTTGTAAAATACAGCTTGCCACGTCTGTGTAGCCACCCCCAGATCAAGTTGCAAAATACTTTCAGAGACGGGTGGCTCCCGGGGCCCGTCCAGTCCATACCAGCCCCTGGAGGTGACTGTGACCCTGATCTTCTCGATGTAGACTTGTTCCCTTGACCTTGACTGTGAGCTGACGTACTCGTGTAAGCACACAGGTGCATCTCCGAGGTCCGGCCTCTGTGCTCAGCATCCTACTACTGAGCCCCATCAGACTGAGAGCGGGCACCTTGCTCCTTCTCACTGCAGTGCCATGTTCTGGACTGGCCCTGTGACTGAGGGACAGGGCTGAGGAGCCCAGGGGTACCCGGGAGAAGCTGGTCTGGCTTCCACACATGCCTGCTCGCTGACCTTGGCCTCCTCTCTGTGGACGGTGCACAGTGGTCAGACGAGGTGGAGGAGGGGCCGCATGGGAACCGGCAGGGTTGAGAGGGGAGCCCTGTGCCCGGGGCTGGGGTCCTGCCTGAGCCCTGGCTGGCCGGGCTGCTCCTCGGGAACATGGGCTCAGCCGGCCACCGGGAACTGAGGTGCTGAGTGGGAATGGTGGGACACAGGAAATCGTCTTTGGAGAAGCCTGAGAAAGGCCCTTTGGAAGGGAAGAAATAGAGAGCTTTGTTCCATGGGCAGCTCTGGTGATGGGCCCTGGGCCCCAGGGGCTGTGCCAAGAGGGACTTTGAGGGGTTTTGTCATGCTCTGAGAGTCCTGGGTCCTAGATGTGGGAGGTGTAGGCTGCTGTCCACAGGGTCAGCCAGCCAGAGGGCCGGGCCGGACTGCGGGATAGTCTGTCTCTGAGGAGGATCATGCAGACACACCCTTTCATTTATGCACACACACCGACACACACATTCATGCTCACACACATATCAGCACATGCTCACACGCAACCTCACACGCCCTGGCTCCTGTGCACACCTGCACGTACTGACACACACTTACCTGCCCCCTCCCTCCCCGCCGCACACACACCCTCACGTAACCACCAGACACACCAGTACACGCCCCCTTCCAGGTGCGGGCCCGTTGGCCGCACTCCCAGTTCCCTCCGGAGGAGCCACCCCTTGGGCGGAGCAGACAGCGGCGGTGGCCCAGGGAAGTGAGAGAAGGGGCAGAGGTTTCTTCAGTTGGGGTGCAGCTCTTCATTCGTCCTGAGCGTCGTGTACTGGGCGCCCCCAGAACAGCATGTCAGGGAGGGGGTCCCGTCCCGCCATCAGCTTGGGCTGCAGCCTCCGGCCTCTGCTGGAGCCTCGGGCCTGCGGTGGGAGGGGCGGGGCTCACTCGCAGGTGTGGGGCTGGCACAGCCCCCGCAGAGGCACGGGCAGGGCTCTGCTTTCTATACGTGGCCCCTGGCTCCCTTCCCCCAGACGGCAGAGCGACCCTGAGGGCAGTTCCCTCAGTCCGTGGCTCTCAGCCCAGATCCTCGGCCCATTCACCCCCAAAGCTGCCTCCCCAGGGCACCGGGGAGAGAGCACCCCCTCCCTTCTGGGTGTGGACCCCTTCCTTCCTCAGGCCTGACCCCCCTCCGTGCCACCCCGCCACGACCCACTTCACGTCTGTTTATTGTTGTTTTCCAAAAGCACTTCTTTCCAGTAATCCTGCCACGCGGGAAGGAGTTCTTATTTAAACTCTTGAAATGTATTTACTTTTGGCCCAAGGTCAGGTGTTTGGCGGTTTCACATTGAAAGTGCAACCTTGGAGCCGGAGCCGGTGGAAATGGGGCTTTCTGCAGGGTGCACACACACACACACACACACACACACACACCCCTCCGGGCAAGTGGGTATGACCGCCCGGAGGGGGCTTTCCGCAGGACACACACACACACACACACACACCCCTCCGGGCACGTGGGTGTGACCGCCCGGTGGGAGGCGGTGGGGGCCCACGCACAGCCACGCACAGCCCGTGTGTTCAGAAAAGTGTGCGTGAGCAGACGGGCGCGCCCACAAAGCTGAGTGTGCGGAGCCACGGGTGTGTGTGACGAGCTGTTCACACTGAACTGTTACGGAGCTGACAACCTAGAAAAACTTTCTTCTGGACAAACGAGACAGATGTGTGTTATTCCCTCCATGGCAGACACCCAGAGGCAGGCTGGCAGGCCCAGGCTGGTGGGCGCTCAGTGATACGTATGGGCCTGGCTGCTCTGTCGGCTGTAGCCCCTGTTTTAGCTCATGACCAGGCTGTCCCCTTATGGTCCCATATGGCTGTGGGGGGGTCAGTTCATGAAAGCCTGGGTACGTGTGGTTTGGGGAACTGGAGCCCAGCACCCTCCTTTGTCCTTCACCCTTTCCACATGCCCGTTATTCAGGGGCTGGCAGCAGCTGAGGCCCATCCTAGGCAGGAGTGGCCGGGCAGCGCCCTGGGGTGAGATCTAGGGCCTGGGAGGGCTGCTCCCCTCCCCGTCACTGCTCCCCGCAGGCAGCTGCAGGTTAACGCGGGGAGGCATTTGGTGCTAGGCTGAGAGAGATTTGCACGTAAAACCCGGGAGAGGAGCGTATTGGCACCTACACCTGCCTGGCGTCTGCTCTGCATCCTGCCTCCTTCCCTCACGGCTGGCGTGGAGCAGGGATGGCGTGGTCCCCTCTGCTGTGCAGAACCGGGGGGCCTGGCAGCAGTGGAGTCCCGAGGCTGGAGGGTATAGGTGCCAGGAGGGTGACCCTTTCCTGATCAGGTTTCCCCCCGGCCCCGCCGCCTGAGTCTCCGCACGTACCCACGGCCCTGCCTGTGCTCCCGCGTGCTGTGCATTCCACTCGGAGGCCCCGCTGTCCCCGAGGAGCAGGCGCTGGCAGCCTGCGTTCCACAGGAAGCCGGTCCCCGTCACTGCCCCGCGGACGGTGCATTCCAGAGGCCCCTCTGGAGGCCGCCCCGGATCCGCAGGCCTGGCTGCCTTCCCAGGAGGGCCCGGCCGCCTTCGCGCATACGTGACTGCCTGCGGGTGCACATGCCTGCGTGTATGGGTGTCGCCCGGGGACCCCCGGTGCTGAGCTGCGCTGCGTGGACTTATCATCTGGAAGGAGCCAGCAGGCAGAGACGTCAATGCTGGTGGCAGCGCCCCGCCCGCCCCGCGTGGGGCAGACCTGCTGCCTTTTTTAGCCCGACAGCCTGTGAGCAGCAGGAGCGGGGACAGGTGACTCAGGTGGAAGGGGTGGGGGCTGGCAGAGCTGACGTCTGCAGCTCACCCTGCCCCCCAGGCCTGGCTCAGGGTCGGGCCCCTGGTGGGGAGGAGAGCGGCTCCCCATGATTCACAGGGTCCGGGGTTGTTTTCAAACACGTGGGCCTGATGACGATGGCTCACGTCAGAGAGCTTCAGGACTTGCGTGTTAAGGCTGCCCGCATGCTCTTCCCCGGGAGGACTCTGGCGCAAGTGATGAGGGCCTTGTCTCTGGGGAGATAGAAATCAAATAAGAGAACCACCGCAGGCACCAGGAACAAACAGGCTGTGGGCTGGGGTCATCAGAGTCGCCCAGCCCACGTGGTGAACGTGGGGCCACGTGGGGATTGAGTGGACACAGTTCATGATGAGGACACAGGCCCTGTCATTCAGCTATTATCACAGTAATGCTGTACAGCAGCACACAGGTGAGCAAAAATAGGTTAATAATAAATAATACAATAATTAATAAATTAATAATAATCCTATATAATAAAAGGCTACTATGCGAATTGACTAAACGGCAGAAAAACCAGTCGCTATGACACGCACTGACCACCAAGGGGAAGACGCTCAATGCACAGGAGCTGCCCCCTGGTGGTCAGTGCTCTCCCACAGGGGGAGTGCCGCTCAGCCAGAAGTGAGGCTCACGGCTGGCGAGTGCAGTGGTGGTGGCGGGAGCTTCTTCCATCTCCTCGGCAGTGCTAAGGATGTCCGACTGCCAGCTTAGGCCCGCTCCCCCCAGGCCTAAGCCGTCAGTCAGACATCCCCTGAGGGCTCCTGGACTGCGAGAGGGCGCAGGCTGGGCTGAGGGGACCCCCCCTCCAAGTGCACAAATTTCATGCACCGGGCCTCTAGTCTAAGAATAAGCTGTGTGTTTTGTGTATATGCAACTGTAAGCCTACTTTTGCCCTCCCTTGTATATACTGAGGTTCAATTCACAGACAGGCTCAGCCTGGGAGGCACCCTGAAACAGCACTAAGTCAGAGCAGAGTTCTGGTTCTTGGCTCAGCCCGACTGCCATCAGGCACCTGCTTTGAGGGGCGGGGGTCCCTCACCTGGCTCTGCTTTGGACTGGAAGAAACCGATGCAGTGAGTCACTCGCAGGATGGGTTTGGGGATTGGACCACACCCAGACTACCTACACCGCCAGGAATGCCTTCGTCACTGCAGCCTCTGCTTCCCGGCGCTCCCCTTGCAAACCTGCCTGGCCGCTGGCTCTGAGGGCTGGGGAGGCAGCACAGCCGCAGCGGCTCCCTGGGTCAGTGGATGTGAATGCCCCCTGCCATCATCGCTCTTCCCTCCCACACACCTGCCAGGGCACTCACCCTGAGCCCCAGGGGATGCACCGGGTGTGGGGGATGAAGTGTGGCCGCCAGTGTGCCTGCTGCAGAGGTTTGGCCGGCCCCACCTCTGAGCCCACCCAGCGCTGCTCTCCGCTGGGAGCTTCTTAGCTCCTCCCAGCCTGTGCTGTGGGGTCCCCAGGAGACCTCTGTCTCCGCAGAGGTGACGGGATCTGCCCAACATCTGTGGCTCATACTCAGTCCTGGTGCCTGAGGGGGTGGGTGGGCGGGATGTGTGTGCCCATACATGTATGAGTGTTGTGCATGGATCTGCATGTATGCACATGTGTACGTGTGCATGTGTGTGTGCACCTCTGCCTTAATTAACCCCCAAATGCATACTATTCTATTTAATTCAATTTTGATAATGCCTTGCAGCTGTGTTTTGTCAACACTGTGGTGTTTGACCAACTACCATTTGCGTGTGTGGATGGCATGTCCCGTGCTGCTGCTGGGGATCCGGGGCTGGTCAGTTAGGGAAACACTGGTGTAGACCAAACATGGAGGAGCTCAAACTCTTTATGATTTCTTCAAGCAGCCCATCACCCTGCCCCGACACTGTCCCCACACAGCAGAGCCTTTTATTTGGAGAATTCTGAAGCTGTCCTTGTGGTTAGTGGGACAAAGGCCCAGAAACCAGGTGGAAGGCCCTGGGACTGGGGAAGGGACGTGGGTGTGGGGCGCAGAGCAGCCTGTGTGGGGCACACCATGCACACTGGGTTCCTGTTCGGATCCCGCGCCTGGGACAGGCCTGGCGTCCGCTTTGCGTCAAAAGACAGGGAGTGAGTCTGAGCACTGTCCGCATCCAGCAGGCAATTGTTTGGAATGACGCTGCGGAGATGTGCCCACGGAGAGGCAAGGTTCCCGTTGTGATTGCTGAACAGAGACGTGCAGGACCTCAGCCTTCCTCTGGGAAAGCTGCGGCACTGCAGGGCCTCAGGCTCTCCCTCTGCCCACGGGGTATCTCATAGTTCCCACCCTGAAGGGCGTGGAGAGGGTCCCACAGGCTGGTATGTGCAAAGCTTTGGAAGAGCAGAGCACAGGGGTCATGGGCGGAACTGTATCCCCAGGCCCCTGCTGAAACCCTCACCCCTGTCCTCAGATTATGCGGTGTTTGGCCCTGGTGGGATAGCTCAGTTGGTTAGAGCATAGTCCCAGTATGATGGTTGTAGGCTTGACCCCCAGTCAGGGCACATCTAAGAATCGAACAACGAATGCCTAGTAAGTGGTACAACAAATTCATGTTTCTCTCTCTCCTCTCCTCTTCCTCTCTAAACATCAAAAAATAAAAAAATAAAAAGAATGTGACTGTATTTGGAGATGGGTCTTTGCAGACATGACCCATCACTGGCGTCAGTTTTAATTCAGTGTGACCGGTGAGGAGATTGGGACACAGACACACAGACCACATGAGAGCCGGGAGGGACAGCCGGCGACATGCCAAGGGGAGGCCTCATGAGGAACCAGCCCTGCGGACACCCGGGCCTGGGCCTCTGGCCTCCAGAATGGAGAGGACCACGCATGGCTGCTCAGGCCCCAGCCTGTGCCTTTGCTGCAGCAGCCTCTCAGGCGCAGGCCGTGACTCGGCTGCAGAGTCACGTCCGCAGGACTCTAGGTGTTTGAAGTGTGTGCTCCGCAGCCTCAGGGCACCCAGGCCACATTCCTCTGCGCTCAGAACTTTCCCTGGGCGTGTCTGAAAACGCACTTTTGAGAGGTAAATGTGAGCTGTGGAGCAGGGCCAGGGCATCTGCTTTGAAAATATGCATGTGGCCGAAACCAGTTTGGCTCAGTGGATAGAACGTCAGCCTGTGGACTGAAGGATCCCAGGTTCGATTTCAGTCAGGTGCATGTACCTTGGTTGCGGGCACATCTGCAGTAGGGGGTGTGCAAGAGGCAGCTGATCAATGTTTCTCTCTCGTCGATGTTTCTAACTCTCTATCCCTCTCTCTTCCTCTCTGTAAAAAATGAATAAAATATATTAAAAAAAAAAAAGAAAAAAGAAAGAAAAAAAGAAAAGAAAATACACGTGTGGTTCTGTTTCGCAGCGCTGGCCTCTGCCTGGGGGAGGGTCCCCAGAACCCCGCTGTGCCCAAGGCCGGAGATCCAGCATGAGGTGGCCCCCGGGGTCCTGCGCCCCATGCCCCTGTGCACCGCTGCTCAGCCTGTGCCGCGCACAGAATGAACCCGGTGCCTCGTTAGTGATTTCATCCGACCTCGTCTCTGATCCCGCCGCTGCCTGCCAACAGCGATGACGCGTGCTTGGGGTCTCAGGCGCCGAAGGGCAGACAGAGGGGCTTCTGGTTCCCGCCAGTGAGTGCAGCCCAGTGGTCGCTGCCTTGGCCTGTGAGGCTGCCACACACATGTGGCCCGGAGACCCCGAGGGGAACCGTGTGCTCTCTACCGGCTGCTGAGTGAGCCAGGGGCCCTGCTCCTGGAGCAGTGAGGACGGGGGTTGTGGCGGGGGGGAGGCCTGGCCAGGGCAGGGAGATGAAAGTCTGCGAGTGGCACTGAGGCCTTGGGGGCCGCCCCCAGCCTCGGGGAGCTCCCCGCATCATCCGGGGTGACCTGAGACCACAGTCACCCGGGAGGAGCGGTGGACAGAGCGCGGGTTCCCCAGTCCGGCGGCTCACAGGCCTGGCCATGCTCCCTGGCACACACACTGAGGACAGACAGGGGACAGAGACCAGGACCGGAGCCCGCAGCTGAGAGGCAGAGGAGAAACCACAGCGCGAGAAGGGGAGCATCCAGGCTCCCAAAGAGACCGGTCTGGGACCGGGAAGGACCTGCCCGCCGTCAGCGAATGAAAGACCAGATGACAGAGGAAGTAGCTCAGACCAATCCTAATGGGAAGCAGTCCTGCCGGAGGCTTTGGGGGTGGGGGTGGGTCGGGAGAGATAAGCCATGGAAAATGGAGGGATGACGTGCAGCCACCTGGGGGAGGGGCCGGTGTGACCTGGGCTCTGCTCGGCAGAGGAAAAGGCCAGTGAGTTCGTAAAGGCCTGAAGGATGAGGGGGTCAGAACAAAAAGCTGCAGGGCCTGCAGGGTGCCCAATAGCTTCGCCCTGCACGGGATCGGGGACATGAAAGGGTTACAGAGAACAGAACGGGGCAGAGAAAGCTTGTTGTGCTTAGCAGATATCTCGCAGAGGGCTCCAGCCTTGGGCAGCGCATAGCTCAGATAGAGATAACCAGAAGACACCTGGCCCGGGGGACGAGGACGGGACTCTGACGTCAGCAGAGCGGCTGGCAGCCAGCAGACGTTAATAAAACCCTGTCCCCCCCCCCTCCAACTCCCCCCCCCCACACACACACACACTCCCCGCGGATTCCTTTCTGGGCCCAGCCACCTGCAGCCAGGTGCCCGCAATGAAAGTTCTCTCGGTGCCGGTGCATTACGGCCGTAGGTGTATGACCCCGCCCACTCCGCCCTTTCAGACGCGTGTGGGAGCAGGGCTTGTAACGGGCGCAGCTGCTGGAAGCCTGAGCTGAGGAATGTGGTGTCTCACTCTCTGTCTGGTGGCTGGTGGCACTCCGGCCGCCCTGGCTCGCCGGGCAGGTGGTGATGCGGGCGTTACAGGTGTGCGGCCCCGCGGAGCCTCGGGGGGGCTGGTCCGGGCCTCAGAGGCCTCCTCAGACTCTGGGGGGGTCTCTTCCAGGAGAGCAGGGGAGGGTTCGAGGGGGTGGCCTGCCCCACCACTGCCTGCTGCAGGCTGATGGGCCCCCTGGGATGGCTCTTTTCAATGGACGAATGGCATTCACTCGTTCATCCGCTCACTGATTCGTTCCTTTGTTCACGAGAAAGACCATCAGCCATGGGCAAATCGTCAAGTACTTGACGGGGAGGGTAAGTGTGGGGTGGGGGACAGTGAGACCGGGGGTGGGGGGGTTGGGGAGAGGATGGCAGCACTTTTGCTCTGGCGTGAGGGCCATCCTGGGAGGGGCATCTGAGAGACCCTCTGAGTGGAGGGAGGGCGGGTGCCTCGCTGGGCATGGGTTGGGTGCGTGCCGGTAGGGGTGGGAGGGGAGGGTCTGGGAGATGGGTGGTGGGTGGAGGGCAGATCTTGAATGGCCTGGAAGGTGCACAGAGGACCCAGCCTTTGGCTGAAGGGGGCCGCGCTTGGGTGGGTGGACAGGACCCACATTCTCATGAGCTTGCTGCGGACACGCGATGCGGTGGTGGTGGTGGGGGGAGGTATGTAAGGAAAGGCCTTCCCCAGCAGGAGGCTCCCGTGGGGGGGTCTCCAACCCAAGAACCCCCCCCCCCCTTCCTCCAGCCCAGCGTCCGCGTCCTGTCCCTGTGCCTGGGGGTGGCGCCTCCCTCAGGCAGGAGGCAGAGGACACCTCCGTGCAGTCTCCCCCCACCCAGCACGGGCCAGCCTGCTCTTCTCGCTCACTCGCTCGCTCCTCTGGCTGCTTCAGTGACGCACGCAGGTGGCAGCAGCCCATCGGACGCACATCCGCTGTCATTGTCTCGCTGCTAAGCTCCTGGGGAGGCCTGGCTCCTCCTGGCGATTTTCTGACTCTTTTCCTCCCTCTCAGTTTTTATTTTTTAATTTTTTTTTTTGGTGCCACGGGGGCAGGCGACGCAAAGCACAGTCCCCTCTCCCTTCACAAGAAGAGAAATCCAAAGTCCGGACCTGGCAGTCCCAGTTGGGACATCCCCGGGGCTGCCGCACCAGAGCCACCGGGAGTCGCTGGGCCGCGACTGGCTCCCACCGGCCCCAGGGACAGCTGGCGCCCTCCCTCCCTCCGTGGCTCCGCAGCGGGGCCAGTCTTTCCTGAGAACCAGCGCCTCTGGGTGTCTCCTCAGCTTTACTCCAGTGCCCACGTGCTGCTGTCAACACCCGGGACTTCAGCTGGGATCCCAGCGTTGGCCAGAGGGGCCAGCAGCTCATCGCAGACCGGGAAGCAGGGATGTCCCCAGCTTCGTTCAGTCCAGAGAACGCTGCGGTCCGGCTGGGGTGGGGCCCTGGCGGGGAGGGGGGGGCTGGGGTGGGAGGCAGCCCTCCTCCATGCCCCCCAGGCTGACTGCCACCTCCTGGTGACGGCCTGGAGCACCGCACAGGCACCGTCACTCCCTGCCCCTCAGATGCCGCCCCTCGGGGTGGGAGAGAGGAGAGGTGCGGGGCTGGGGTGGTGTCAGGACTGGGCATTTGCGATGGTGGGTCGGTGTGTTAGGGCTGCCATAACAACAGACCGCAGGCTGGGCTGGGTGGCTTAAGACAACGGGAATGCATTCCCTCTTGGATCTGAAGGCAAGGGATCTTAAATCAAGGTGCTGGCAGGGACGAGCTCCTGGGAGATGGGGGACAGTCTGTCAGCTCCCGTGTTCCTGGCATCCCCTCTGCAATGACGCTTCTTCCAAATAAGGCCACAGCCGCAGGTACCAGAGGTGAAGGCGTGGACATACCTTTTTTTTTGGGAGGGGGGGGCGAGGAGGGTACACTCAACCCACAACACATGGCAAGGCAGTCGCCTCACTTTAAGAGCCAGACTGGATTCAAAGGCAGAGGGTGAGCCGAAACTGGTTTGGCTCAGTGGGTAGAGCATCGGCCTGCGGACTGAAGGGTCCCAGGTTCGATTCCGGTCAAGGGCATGTGCCTTGGTTGCGGGCACATCCCCAGTAGGGGGTGTGCAGGAGGCAGCTGATGGATGATTCTCTCTCATTGATGTTTCTAACTCTCTAACCCTCTCTCTTCCTCTCTGTAAAAAAATCAATAAAACATATTTAAAAAAAAAAAAAACAAAGGCAGAGGGTGGGCTGTGAGGGTGTGGCTGTGGCTCAGTCCTCAAAGCCGCGTCCCCCCGGAGTGGCCTGTGATGGGAGTTTTCAGCAGTTCCCTGTGGGGCCGGGAGCAGCCATGCTGTTGTGCTGGCCCGGGGCCACACAGGCTGTCCCGAGGGGTCGCCAGGGCTGCCCGTCGCTGAGGACAAGGGGCAGTTGTGGGCATTCTGTTGGGGACTGAGGGACTCTGTGCTGTGCAGCTCTCCAGGCTCCGGGGGTCCTGAAAGACGAGTGGGAGAACCCAGGACCCTGCTTCGTGGGCCCTGCGGGGATAGACACCGAGACTGAAGCCCGGGCCAGAGTGTCCGGGGCCCTGTCCGATCCAGGGGGCCGCACGGAGTGTCCAGGGAAATCGTCCAGATGCACCGGCACGAACCTGGCCCCAGCTGCTGCCTGGGGGACGCTGCGTGGAGCCTCTGAGGGTGGATACGGCTCTTCTCACCGTGGGAAGGCAGAGGAGACCTGGAGGAGGGTGGGGAAGGCCCAGCCCAGGGTCATGCGGGCGCCGTCACCTTCCACCGAGGGATGGACAGGTGCTGCCCGCATGAGTGTGGACAGGGCCAGGCACTGCCCTCTGTGGACGGTTCTGCCCTACGTGCACAGCCCGTTCACCGAACAGGCCCACCCAGCCCCACCAGGGGAGGCTGGAGGCGGCTCCTGCTGCCAGCTGGCCACATCCTGTGCATTTCCACTGGCTCGGGCAGTCAGGGGTGAGCTGATGCACAGACACGGGTAGATCTCCTCTGGGGTGGACGGTGCCCCCTCCTTCCTGCCACCAGCCCCAAGGTGAAGGCCCCAGGCTCAGGGGGACCCTGGGACAAGCTTGGTCTTCCAGAAAGATCTGCAGAACCTGAGAAGCCCTGACAGCATCTTGGGAACTTTCTAACACACAGGCCAGCCCCAGCATCACCCGATGGGGTGTCCCCAGGCAATGGGGGTGTCCCCATGCAAATGCACCCTGGGAAACAAGGCAAGTGGGAGATGCTGGGGTGTGGGGTGCATGTGCTTCCTCTCTTTTAAAATGGACACAAGGGTTCCCGCATCCCACTGAGCTGCCTGGCGGGAAGGTACTAATAAACGCATGTTGTTATTATTATTATTATTATTATTATTATTATTATTATTTTAATATATTTTATTGATTTTGTTCAGAGAGGAAGGGAGAGAGATAGAGAGTTAGAAACATCGATGAGAGAGAGTCATCGATCAGCTGCCTCTTGCACACCCCCTACTGGGGATATGCCCGCAACCAAGGTACATGCCCTTGACCAGAATCGAACCCGGGTCCCTTCAGTCCCCAAGCCGACGCTCTATCCATTGAGCCAAACCGGTTTTGGCAAACGCATGTTAGTATTAATAAAAGTGTTGTGCCTGTTGGCGAGCAAGGTGACCTTGAACCTGGGCTCTGAGGGGGACACTACCAGTCGGTTGCCTCCTCTCCCAGCCTCAGAGGATGGGCGTTGGCCGAGCCAGCTCTGCCATGGCTCTGGGGCCCGGGCCTCTGCTGCTCTCCTTGGCTGGTGACTTCCGGGGACTCGCTGTCACACAGCAGAACGGCACCCTCGGAACTGGTTCTACTGAGTACAGGGCCGGGCGGGCCAGAATCTGAACACGATGTACCCAGAATGCAAATGACCCTGCTGAGAAGAGGGAAGGGCGCAGCCACAGCCCGGAACTGGCAGCCCCGGCACGCGGACCGGGCTGGTGTGGAAATTCCCCACCGGGGTCAGCGCTTCTGTCTTATTTTAGAGGGGGCGGGACGGGGTGTCCCCGGGGTCTAACGGGCCTGAGGGACAGCTGCTCCTCCACCCCTCGCCAGCGGACCTCCCGTGGCCCTGCAGCTATGGCAAAATGGGGAACACCCTGCCGTGGTGGCCCTACTGTCCACCCCCTAAAGTGAGGAACAGACTTGGACAAGCCAGACAGCAGAGGGCAACACCCGCCACTCTGCCAGGGCCCATGTGGACGCGAGTGCTGGGGTCTGAGGCCGGGGGGCCAGGGCCGGGCTGGGGGAGGGAGGCTAGGACCGGGGAGCAGGGCATCCCTAAAGGAGAAGCACAGAAGACCCGCCCTGCTCACCCCCAACCCCCAGGACAGAGGAACCTCCTTCAGGGGTGGCGGGAGGCCCTGGAGCAGGGGTCCTCAAACTTTTTAAAGTGGGGGCCAGATCACGGTCCCTCAGAGAGCTGGAGGGCCGGACTATATGAACTACTAATTCCTACTGTAACACCTCGGCTGCGCTCACTGCCCAAAAAACCTGGCGGGCTGGATCAGACTCCTCTGCGGGCCGCATGTGGCCCTCGGGCCGTAGTTTGAAGACCCCTGCCCTGGAGGGACACAGCTCAGTGCAGGGAGCAGGGTGGGGGGCCTCGGTCCGACTGACGGGGGCCTCCTGGGATGAGTCCTCTGCCACCAGGGCCCAGCCGGTGCGCCTGGAAGCTCAGAGGCCCGGGTCCGAGCTGCATAGCAGCCGGGCAGCCAGGGGCAGACTCGCAGGAAGCCACCTTCGAACGGAGCAGCTGGCGCCGGAGCCTGGCAAGCTGCCTTTCGGGGGCTGAACATGGATGTGGGGGTGGGCCTTGCCCGTGGAGGGCCGGTGACGGTCCTCATGTTGACAGAGCACAGCAGTCACTAACGTGGGCCGGGTTCCGGCCCATCACCCCTCCGCCTGTCAAAAATACACACTGACCCGAGGGAGGACGGCCGCCAGGGCCCCGCTGAATGTGTTCAGAATCGCCTCCACGGCAGCAGCTGAGATGCCGCCGCCCCCCTCCAGGAGCTCCCACAGCCCTCCCCCTCTCGCAGCCAGCCGTGAAGGTTACGTCTGAGTCAGAGGAGAGGAACAGGCTTCAGGTGCTGAGCCGCCCACGCATCTTCGTTTCCACCTCCGAGGCATTGTGTGCGGTATTTAAACGAGGCGATGAGAACGTGCTCTGAAAGGAAGCCCACCGAAATGCGAAGCCGTCCCTGCTGTGACCGGCACCCGCCCCCCTCCCGGGCCCCCCTCTCTTACCGCCCAGACCGGAGAAAACGTACCGAGGAAGCAGCCCTGTTAGAGGGCGCAAGGATCCCCGTACCCGGGGTGTCAGCCCACAGAATGCTCTTCTAGGGTCCCAAACGCTCATGGCCGCCCCGTCTTTCCCTCCTGGCCCCGGCTGGAGGACAGCTGCTGTAGGGACCGGGTAGGAAGTGAAGACTGGAGCCAAGCAGGTTGGCCAAGGGACGCAGCACTGCCTTGGCTGGGGTCTGAATTCTCCAGACAGCTGTGGGCCCCCCGGGTGTGACACCCGGTAGTCGTTCTTATTCTGGGGCGTGATGGAGACCATATTTGTAGAAATGGCATGGGGCCCTGTGAACTGTGCACAGAGGCTCTGTGCTGACCTCTCTGTGACCGAGCCCCCCCTTTTGGGATGAGAGGGGATTCTCCTGGTTTGTGGGAGCACTGGCCTGAGGTGGGGGGAAGCTGCCTGGCGGCTCAGGGGCCCCCTTCCAGGGGCGGTTCAAGGACAGCCCAGCCTGAACGGACACTCCCCAGAATGCCCTCGCCTCTCCTCCCGGAGGACCTCACACCCGAGCAGAAAGCACCCCACTTCTTAGGGCTTCTCAGAGCAGAGATCTGGAAATGAGACTTGGAAGTTGATGAAATAAGACCAAAATGCAGTTTCTTTCTTTCTTCCTTCCTTCCTTCCTTCCTTCCTTTCTTTCTTTCTTTCTTTCTTTCTTTCTTTCTTTCTTTCTTTCTTTTTTTTGAGGAAAATCCATACCGTTTTATACAGTGGCTGCACAGCCTGCATTCCTGCCACGGAGGGGTGGCAGGAGTGGAGCTGGAGTGGCGAGGACATGCCCACGAGGACAGGTCAATGACTGGCCCCACATGGCCCAGCCGGGAGGGCGGATCCAGGGGTGCAGCCCCAGGTGGGCCGTGGACACAGCAGGCTGAGAGGCTCGGAGCGTCCCTGGGCTGTCCCAGGCTGGTGGAGACTTTACAGGGTCTCAGAGACCTCCCCCACGGCCATGTGTGTTCTGTTTGCCATCACCCACCATGATAAGCCAACATGTAGTGGCCCAAAATTTAAGTCCTGGGGTCCTTCAATGCCATCTCATTTGGGAAGAGGGTCTTTGCAGGTGTCATTAAGTTGAGGATCTAACATGAAACCATGCTGGGTTATCCAGTGGGCCCTCCATCCAATGACATACTGGGGTTCTCAGTACTAAGGGAGAAGAAGGAGAGGATGTTGGGGTAACTGGCAGTCTTGCCCCACATCTGCCCTCGTGGTTGCCTTGAGGATTGTAGACAGAGGAGGAAGCATAATGGCGCCCTCCTGTCCTGACCCAACCTGCTCCGAGTCCATCTCTGCTGAGTCTACAGCCCACGCTTCCCAAGTGCGTGAGTCCCGACGTCTCTCCTTCTCCCTTCCACTGCACTGCCAGCCAGCGAAGCACAGGCAACAACAAGCGGAAGTTGAGTTGCCCCCGGGTTTGGTGCCAGGAGGTGGGGCCCGTGGTGCTGGCTGACCTCAAGGTCACCTCCCGCCCAGGTCAATGCCTGCCACCTCCCCCTGGGCCTCCTCCGATGCCAGCGCTTTATGAGCCTGGCTCCCGTGAGCAGAGACTCCATGATGCGGCTCTCTGCAGGGCTGCGGGACTCTTTCTAATAAATCCCAGATGGGGGGGACGGCCGGCTCGGCAGCCAGATTCACTCTCTGGCATTCTCGAGACATTTAACAGCCAAGGACTGTCCGGAGCTGGTCGAAGGCCATGAGGGACAGACAGACGGCCTCAGGGGTTGACTAGGAATGGGAGGTGGGGCGGGGCCACTGCCCTCGGCTGTTTCTCCGCACCCAGGGCTCCCAGACGCCTCTGCCTGCTCTATGCGCCCCCTCCCTGCCTCTGAGGGCCTCTCTCTCTGCACACCCTATCTCCATGTCCTGGCCACGGGCCTCAGTTGTGCAGTGATGTAATTGTCCCAAGCATGGCGGGGGCTCAGGCTGTCCTTGCTCTCCAAGGCCCGCAAAATGCTAGGAATGCATCAACAATGCAAATAGGAATGGATGTCATCAGAGACACATTGTCCTGGAGCTGCAGATGCTGACGGCTGTGAGCTCATTCTTGCAAGAAGCCCTGCATGGCATCCTCGCCATCCCCGCCCCCTCCCGACCCTCCCCCGCACGGCAGGCCCCACTCCTGACAGGACAGCCCCGCGGGTGTCAGAACCTCTTTCATCACCGGGCTCGGGAGGAATGAGAAATGTAATTCTTCTGGCGCTGACAAAATAGCCAGTCGTTAGAGCTCACGACACAAAAGGGAGCGCCACGAGATTCGTGACTCGTTTTGTACGAGAACCAATTCATCTATTACAGCAGTAAAATACGTCTGGGAGTGCTGGGCCCCTAATGCTCTCAATGTCTCCTCCGCGCAGTTCCAGAACTCTCCACCGCCAGAGGAGCGGGGAGAAGGCGCGGGGGCTCCTCCTCAGCAGATGGAGGAGATGGAAACTTCGTTTGCATATTCCCGGGGCGGGGACCAGTCTCCCTGCAAACACTCACCCTGGCAACCTGCCCACTTGAATCAGCTCCGCGTAAACCGGGGAACACCACGTCCGGGTGTGGAAGTGTAAGCAGCAGGAAGGATTTGATGTGCTTTCCAGCTCGTAAAGCTGAGTGCCCGTTTATGCTCGTAAAGGGCTGGGGGAGGAGGGAGGGAGGGGCAGGGAGGGGGAAGGCCGGAGCAGTCTCAGCACAGGGGACCTGCTCTCTGAGGTGCAGGAAAGACCCCCTGCCCCCATAGGTGGCCCTGCAGCCCCCTCCCCCCCGCTGAGTGATGGGGTGAATTGGGTCCCCAAAAGATGGTGAAGTTCCCCATCACCTGTACACGCGTAGAAACGGGGTCTTTGCAGATGATCCCACCAGGATGAGGCCGTTAGGGCGGGTCTAACCCAATGGGAGAGTGTCCTTGCACAAAGGGGGGATCTGGACACGGACAGGCGCACACAGAGGGGAGACGGGTGAGGACACAGGGAGAGGATGGCTATTTGCCAGGGACCCTGGAACCACCGGAAGCTGGGAGAGACGTGGGACGAATTCTCCCTCGCAGCCTCAGAAGATGCCCCGCCTGCCCTTCCCTGGATCTTGGACTTCCGGCCTCAGAACTATGAGACAGTGAATTTCTGTTGTTTAACAACACCCCTCACCTGCTGCCTCCCCCAGTCTGTGGGCTGTCACAGCCGCTCCAGGACCCAGCTTATGAAAGGGGGTGTTACCAACTCCATTCTCTGTGGTCCAGCCCCCCTCTGGGGGAGGGTGGGCACAGGGGACCCGGGCCAGGTTAGCAGCTGTGAGTTCAGCCTTCGCCTGATCAGGGAGGGGCTGCTGTGAGGGTCTTGGGGACGTCAAGACCTGGTAACCTTGCCAAAACTGGTTTGGCTCAGTGGATAGAGCATAGGCCTGCGGACTGAAGGGTCCCGGTTCGATTCCAGTCAGGGTCATGTGCCTTGGGGCACATCCCAGGTGGGGGTGTGTAGGAGGCAGCTGATCGATGTTCCTTTCTCATCGATGTTTCTAACTCTCTATCCCTCTCCCTTCCTCTCTGTAAAAAATCAATAAAATATATTAAAAAAAAAAAAAAAAAAAAAAGACCTGGTAACCTCTATCCTCTGTCAGGGGAATCACTGGGAATTCTGACCTCACAGCTCTGAGCCTGGCCTCCGCCCCCTGGCCCCCCTTTTGCACCCTCCATAAGCGGGTTCAGAAACAAGACCAGAAGGCTGCAGGGTGGGTGTGGATAGAGGCGACCAGGTCTTGACCCCAAGAGCTGCCTGGGCCCTGGCCTGGGTTCATTCATGCCCCCTGCCCTGATCACATTCTGTCCCTGCCTAAGGACCCCTTATGTGCGGGCCTGCCTGGGCCCCTCTCGGGTCCGCCCTCTCCTCTGGGGCCAGTGGGTCTCACAGGTTTCAGGGTACAGAGATCCCCAGAGTCTTCTTGCTGGAGGCAGCCTGCAGCTGCCAGCTTTCCCGTGACAGGAGCCACCGGAAGGCCCTCCGGACACTGGAGATGCCCAGTGAGGTGGGGACCACACTGGCTGCGGTGGCAGCAGCGGGGGGGGGGGGGGGGGGGGGCAGGGGAGGAGTGCCCGGCCTCCTGCGGGAGCCAGGCCGAGCCTGGTCCCAGGCCAGGAACCAGGGCAGAGGCCGCTCAGTGCCGAGAGCCAGCAGGTTCTTGGAGAACATCTGGTCCAGCCTCCGACTTTTCTCCACAAACAGCGCTCAGAGCTGTCCGGGGCGGTCTCAGGACAGGGCTGGCCCAGCGCCCTGTTCGCCTCCACCTTTCCATCCACACCGCTGCCCCGTCAGAGAGCGGCAGCCCGGCCTACAGAATGCCCGGGGTGTTAGTCTGGGCGTCTAAGAAGCAGACACCAATCCGGGGAGGCCCCACCTGAGGTCGAGGGTCACTGTCACACACCATCTTGCTCCCCCTATTGTTTTCCCCACAGATCATCCCCTTCAATGGCTTTCAGCTGGCTCCTGGGGAAATCTGGGTTTCCAGTCCTTGCTCTGGGGACAGGACTGTGTGGGGACAGGACTGTGTGGGGACAGGACTGTGTGGGGACAGGACTGTGTGGGGACAGAGACGGTAGCTCATTCTCTGCTGTGTCCCCAGAACCTCTAATAGTGCTGGCACACAGCGAATGCTCACTGAACTTCTGATAACTGAATGAATGAATGAGTGAATGAATGAATGAATGAATGAGGCACTGGAGGAAAGGGGAGGGAGCTGAGTGTGGGAAGGTCCTCAGAGCCTTCTTCCAAGGAGGACCATGTGAGTCAGCGGGGTTGTTACCTCTCCCTCTGGCCGCCGTCTGGCCGGCGCTGCCCATCAGGCCCTGAGTCACTGGGAAGGAGAGCTGGCTGCCCGGAGTGTGCCTGCCTGGCCCGGGCTCCGCTCCCCGCGCTGGGCTGCGGGCAAACGCCTCGGGATTGCTTTTTAATGGCCTGCTTTGTTCTCTGGCTTTGCGCTCCCAGGCAGCCCAGCGGCCACATGGCGGTCATTAAGACAGCAGGTCGCCGGGGGAGCTGGCCAGGTTCCCGCCGTCCTGGGGCGCCAGCCGGAGACAGAGGGCCGGGTGCCTCCCTCGTTTTCCGTGGCGTCCCTCAGTATTTTCTGGGCTGCCAATCCAAACCAACCTCACCGGTGCCCAGGTGGGCCCGTCCCCCAGGCTCCTGAGCAGCCCCGGGTGCTGTTGTGTGGGGAACTCAGACAGAACACTGAGCGGGAGGGTGGGCTCCCTGCTCCTGCTCCGCGGCCTTCCGACCACACCGGGCCTCTCGTGGGCCGTACGTGCCTGCATGACCGAGCCCAGGCCCACTCTCTGCATCCAGTGATCCCTGGACATCGGCCCCCTCGGGGTGCGCAGTGGAAGATCGGAGTCAGGAGGGAGCTGCTAAACACACAGATTCCCGGGCCTTATCCCAGGACCCTGTGGGGGGCCCGGAGGGCTGCATTTTACTGCTCCTCGGAGGGGGTGGGGGTGGGGCGGTCGGAGCTTGGGAGGGTTGCTGTAGAGCAGAGCTGGATTGAGTGGGATCAGCTCTACTCTCATCCATTCCCACACTCCTTTAGTGCAGGCCCTTCAGGCCGGATGGCGGGCAGCGGTCCTCGCTCTCCTCGAGTTCACAGTCAAGAGCAGAGGCAGATCTTGCTCTGACCGCACAGCCGCACGCATTTCCTTTGCGGCTGCTGTTCCCCGCTCCTTAGCTCCCTAAATCACCCGGCACAGGGCACAGCTGAGACAACCATGTGTCTCACTGAGAGACCCGGAACAGGTGCACAGAGAAGTCAGGCAGCTTGGCCAAGGTCACACAGGGGCCAGGTTTGAAGCCGGCACCCGGACCGCCCCGCCCACTGGCCCCCAACGCGCACTGCGCAGAGCATCTTGAGAGAGTTCGATCGGAAAGGCAGTGACTGGTGCGGGAGGACTGCCTGGAGGGGCGACACTCAAGAAGGAGAAGGCCAGAGAGGAGAGCCCTCTGGCCATGACCTTGAGTGACCTCTAAGGTCCACTTCAAAGAGAGAGCGCATCGAACAGGCCTCCAGCTCCACAGGGGGGCCGGGTCCGTGCAAGGCCCTGTCTGAGCTGGAAGGGCGCGGAGACATCTTGCTCCCACGCAGGCCTCCACTGGATCTTGGGTCAAACCCCGGGGGCAGGAGGTGGTCCTGGGAGGGTGGACCCAGGAAGCTGCCCGGAGACAAGCCTTGGCATATAAGCTGAACTGGGGCCTCCATCTGAGCCCCATGGACAAGGTGATCGTGTCCTTTACTGGACGTCCTGGGCCCTGGGTCTTGTTGGGGCTGCACTGCCTCAAATCCAGGTTCAGGAGCTTGAAGCCACTGTGCAGACATCCTGCCCTCCCAAGACTTTGCCTACTAAGGGTTCCCGAGTGAACCAAAGCAGAACCCATTCTTGTTGCCACTTCTCCCCAGATTGGCCAGTGTCCCTTCCCCTTGTATTTGCATATGAGTCATTCAAGCCCATGAGCCTCCAGCTTTGAACTTGTATGTGTCCTGGGGTGGCAGCGAAATGCCACAGACTGGGCGGCTGGGAGCACAGGGCATTTATTCTCCGGGTCTGGAGGCCGGAGGCTGCCCCCGATTAAGTGGCACTTGAATCCCAGAGACAGTCGCCCAGAGCCTGTGCCGACAGAGACGGCCCAGCTGCAATCAGCTCCCACGATGGCTGTAATTACTCAAGCGGAATGGCGACTGTAAACAGACATTAAAAGATTCTTAATTACACGTGAATCTCCTGGGCGAAATTATATTTCCATAAACACTGAAGCAGCGACTCGGAGAATTGGATCAGTGGGGCCGGCCTGGACAGCAGTGTGGAGACTGAATGCCTGCAGCATCCACTGGAGTCAGGCCGGTTCTGGGAGCCACTGGCCCCTCTAGGCACCTCACGGGTCTGATGGACGTTGTCTCTCTGGGGGCCGATGCCCCACACTCAGCATATCCAAAGCCAGACTCAGCCTTCCTCCCCATGCTCACGTCCCCTCTCCCTACCAACCAGCTCTCAATGTATGCCTCCCCCATCTCCCCATCTGCCGCCGCCTTTCCCTGCTCACCAAGTCACCAGCACCTCCATCTGCATGTCCCTCCCTGCTCCCACCTATCACAGTTGCACCATTTACCAGTCGTCTCTGGACACACTTGGCCAGTCAGCCCCCGGCCTGGGGCGTGTGCTGTCACCTGTCCACATCTGTCCGTGGGCAGCCACATAATTAGGATGGACCGAGTCAGGTCCAGTTGCATGACCCGTGCATCTAATTACTGTCAACCGAGAAGCCAGAGCGGACAGCGCCTCTTGCCCTGCATGCTGGACACTGCCCTGTGCCTTGCAGTTCTTGTGAGCTCCCAGTGGTGCCAGAAAACACTCAGAGTGCCAACCTGTGAGCCAGGAGGTCACAGTTCAATTTCTGACCAGGGCACCTGCCCGGACTGTGGGCTTGATCCCCCCGTGTGGGGCATGCAGGAGGCAGCCTATTAATGTTTCTCATAATTGATGTTTCTCTCTCTTCCTCTCCCTTCCTCTTTGAAATAAATAAAACTGTATTTAAAAACAAAACAAAACAAAAAATAAAACGTTGCAGAAAGCTGCCCTGGGACAAGCCCTGGCATATGAGCCGAGTCGGGAGGCTCCGTCCTAGATGGAGGACCCCTGCACCGGGTACAGTGCAGGAAGGAGGGCTAAGGAAGCAGAAAGAGCCAGCCTGGCCCTAACCGGTTTGGCTCAGTGGATAGAGCGTTGGCCTGCGGACTGAAAGGACCCAGGTTCGATTCTGGTCAAGGGCATGTACCCAGTAGGGAGTGTGCAGGAGGCAGCTGATCGATGTTTCTCTCTCATCAATGTTTCTAACTCTCTATCCCCCTCCCTTCCTCTCTGTAAAAAATCAATAAAATATATTTTAAAAAGAAAAAAGAAAGAGCCAGCCTGTCCTCCTGAGCTCCCTGGAAGTAGGTGTTGGGGAGGGGGCAGGAGGAGGGGGAGGAGGCTGGAGGAGGGGGAGGAGGCAGGAGAAGGGGAAGGAGGCAAGAGGAGGGGGAGGAGGCAGGAGGAGGGGGAGGAGGCAGAAGGAAGGGGAGGGGGCAGAAGGAGGGGGAGGGGGCAGGAGGAAGAGAGGGAGGGGACAGGAGAAAGAGAGGGAGGGGACAGGAGAAGGAGTGGGAGGAGGCAGGAGGATCTGATGAGATCTGCCGGTACCTAGAAAAGGCAATTATCAAAGAATTGTGTCTGCCTCCGGTGAGGTGAAGGGGTGGCTCCTCTCTCTGCAGCCGAAGCCTGATTTCTGTCTGTCGCTCACCAGAGTCAGCAGGGCCTGCCCTATGTGCTGTCTCCCCCTCCCCACCCCCACTCCCACCCGTGCACCCACTGCCTGGCCCTGCTAGGCTGACCCTGGGGGAGGAATGTGGGGTGGGTGGGGACAGCATCTACAGAGCACCCTGACTCTCCAGCTCTGACAGGGGAGAGGCAGCCACAGAAAAAGAAAAAAGGGGGCGATGCTGTGAACACAGCTGCCAGAGCCAGGCCGTGAGCTGAGGTTCTCCTGGGCTGAGTCAGAGAGCAGCCCAGGGTCCAGGTGGATCCACACAGGTATCTACCCAGACCTGAGGCCAGCCCTCCCCACCTTTAAAAGCCAGGAAGGCGTTCTCCTCTCGGCACTCTGAGTTCGCCCCTCCATAAACATCCAGAGCCACGTTTCTGTGCAGACCCTGCCTTGCTCAGGGTTCCTTTGGTTTCAAGTGGCAGAACACCAACCCAGCTCAGAAAAGAAGGGAGTTTGCTGATGAACTGAACTGGAGCGTGTAGGGTGCGCTGGTCTCAGGAACAGCTGGACTCAGGAACTCAGAAGACGCCATGGGGCACCACCTTACTCAGCCTCGAGCTATTTCTCCTGAGGAGGAATGCTAGACATACAAGGTCTTGGGGACTCCCAGCGTGGAGGGCGAGGGGCAGTCTGTCTTCACTGACCGGGTAAAATCCTGGGCAGGCTTCTGTTTGGACTGCAGTCACATGTCTGTCCCCAAACCGATCTCTGTGGTAGGGGAAAGGCATTCTTCTCCTTGGCCAGCCCTGTGTCATGTGACCTCCGCCAAATCACGTGATCATCCTGGGGATGATGAAGCTTTAAAAACAACAAAAAGCCACTGTGCTGGTAAGAGGGAGCAAGGAGGTGTAACTAAAGGAGAGCAGAGAGAGGAAATACAACAAAGGAAAGCAGAGAGAGAAAATGAAGTAGAGGAAAGCAGAGAGGGTGTTTTTTTTTTTTTTTTTGTTACCAGATGAAGAAGAACTTGTGCATGGGAAGGGGAGAACCCCCAACGGCTGACGTCACTCCTAGAAGAATGTTCCTGCTTCTCACGCCCCTTCCATCCCACGCCAGCAGCATCCCCTCTGTCCTCATGCCCGGAGGCCCCACAGCACACACAGGGCTGGGAACACAGTTGGCGCTCAGTAAATGCTTGAGTTGTGGTGGCACGTAATCAGCATTTCCTCTTGTCTTGTACCATCCCGGCTGGAGTGTGTGAGACAGACAGACGGATGGAGAGGTGTGCACCAGTTCAGGATCTACTTCTGAAGGCCATTTCCACCTCCCCCTCCCCCCCAAGGGAATATTTGGGGGCCTGGCCGCAGTGTGACTCCCTGGGTGTGCGAGTTATCTAAAACTGGCTCCTTCCCCTCCGCTGCTCCCATCAGCTGCAGGTCAAGACCCACATGAGTTTGACGCTAATGGAAAATCTGCCTTGTGACTCATGGAGTGGCCAGAGCAGGCCGGCGTGCGACAGTGAGGGTGGCCGGGCTGAGCTGCCTCCCCCAGGGAGGAGGCGCACTCCGGGGCCACCCTGCCCACAAGGTCAAGCTCTGGGCTCATGGTTCTCCGTGAAAGCCTCCTCTGGCGGCCAGCTTACAGGGGGGCAGCCGTCAGCTGGTCCTGGCTCAGCCGGGTGGGAACAGTTCCAGAATCTCAGGCATTTGGAAATGGAACAGCTGCAGAGCCAGGCTGGGGCCCCAGCCGCTCTCCCTACCCCAGCCCTGTCAGATCAGCTGCTTACTTAAACCTGGCAAGCAGGAGGCTGTGGAGAGACTTGCGGAAGGAAAAATCCTGTGTTTCAGCCAGCCCTTCTCAAGCCCTGCGCGTCAGGGCTTTCTTCTCCTCTGCCGATCTGTCTGTGGGGCCAGGGGCTGGCCAGGGGCTGGGAAGAGCGATGCATTCCATGCATTCATTCACTTCAGCCAATGTTTACAAGCACCTCGTATGGGCCAGGCCTGGGCTGGCACCGGATCCACCACCTCCTCCTCCTTCTCCTCATATGTCAGTGAGAAAAACAGACAACCCCCCTGTCTATACGGAGCTAGTGCCCTAGTGTGGGAATGTGGGAAGGCAGAAAAGCAGCAGACAGAGAACAAAGAAGTGAATGAGTAGATTAGGAGGTACTAAGTGCAAAAAAACAAAACAAAAAAACAGAGCAAGTGGAATGGGGACTGCCTGGAGCAGGTGGTCACACTTTTGCTTTCGCCCTTTTGGGCGATGCAGCGGGGGCTGAGAGCAGAGTGGAGACATTTCACGTATGCTTTAGGTTCCCTTGGCTGCCGCACAGAGGACGGGCAGTGGCAGCAATGGTGGGAAATCAGTGGGAGCCTACTGCGTGATCCACAAGTTGGTGAAATAGGCGGATCCTATTGTGGGGGAAAGAGCCAGTGTGATTTCCCAGCATGTCCTTCCATGGACAACTGGAAGGACAAGGGCTGCTGCAGCTGTGGGAGGTGGGGAGCTGCCACTTGGTCTACCAGATGCCCAAGCTGAGGAATCAGGCCTCCCAGATGTGCAAGCTGAGGAGTTAGGTCTACTAGATGCTCAGGCTGAGGAGTTTGGTCTACCAGATGCCCAAGCTGAGGAGTTAGGTCTACCAGATGCCCAAGCTGAGGACTTAGGTCTACCAGGTGCCCAAGCTGAGGAGTTAGGTCTACCAGATGCCCAAGCTGAGGAGTTAGGTCTACTGTACCAGATACCTAAGCTGAGGAGGTAGGTCTACCAGATGGCCAAGCTGAGGAGTTAGGTCTACCAGATGTGCAAGTTGAGGAAGCAGGTCTGCTAGTCTGGAGTCTAGGACAAGACACTGGATTGGACAGAAGCATCCAGGAGTCACAGAGACCATTTATTATTGTGGAAAATATCTTCAATTCTGAGACCCATGCTAAAGTCATGCAAACATTTATCTACCATATCCACTATTCCCCCTAGAGAACCATTCTGTAGGGTCAGAATGTGAGACTGTTTTGAGTACTCCTGAGGGTGTGAACTAGCCCTTAGGTGGGAGACAGTGTGAGTTTCAACCGCCAAGTAGGGACAGGGTCTGAAAGTCACGCCACTCCTGTGACCGAGGTTCTGTGATGCAGCAAGAAATGACCAGGTGGGTTCTCCTTCTCCGCTCTGTTCCAGTGGGGGCTGCTCCTAGAGCTCAGGTCCAAGGGAAGGTGCTGAGTGTGCCTGTGGGTGTGTGGTATGAGTGTGTAAGGGCGCTGTGAGTATGTGTGTATGAATGCGATACACATGCGTGTGAGGATTTGTGTGTGTGTGAGTATTGTAGGGGCGTGAGTATGTGTGTGAGTGTGTGTGAGCATGTTTGTATGTAAGTCTGGGTTAAAAAGTCACCCAGTGAGCTCATGCAGAAAGAATCTGGGGTCAGGAAGGGCTCTGCCGTGTAGACTTGGAATGTGTGCCGGCCTCAGAGGGAAGGGAGGAGAACGCAGGCTGCATCAGGGGGTGAGCCCAGAGTTGGCACATTCCTCCGTGGGGCTCACATTCCCATGTCTCCCGCAGCCAGTGGAGAAGGTACTCATTGACCAGGAGAGGGTGGAGAGGAAGACCTGAGAGGGGTGGCAGGCAAGAAGAGGAAGTAAACATCCCCTTGGTGGGTGGGCAGGCACCAGGACAGGAGAGGGCAGGAGGGACCTTGGGGGAGGGCAACACCCCCATTCCAGAGGCCACTTCCTGAAGCAGCCCGTTGGGCCCTTGGAAAATAAGTAACCCAAATGAGCAGGGGTCAGCTATGGGCACTGACCACAGGAAGTGTGACCTGTGCTTAGTGGTTCAGGGAGGGACAAGAATGCATTGCTGGTCAGCGAGAACAGTGGCTAGGTGGTGGGTTCATGGCTGACAGGACTATCTAGGCCAGCAGTAATTTCCTGTGGTCAGGTGGTCCTCTCAGTCCACGGGCAGCCGGCCTGGATAGAGATGTGGAGGATGGGGGAGTAGCTGGGCAGTGTTTCAAAAGGAAAATTGGAGCTTAGGAGGCTGACCTGAAAGCAGACAGCAAAATACCACGAGATCGAAAACCGGTTTGGCTCAGGGGATAGAGCGTCAGCCTGCAGACTGAAGGGTCCTGGGTTCGATTCCGGTCAAGGGCATGTACCTTGGTTGGGGGAACATCTCCAGTGGGGGGTGTGCAGGAGGCGGCTAATTGATGTTTCTCTCTCATCGATGTTTCTAACTCTCTATCCCTCTGGATTTTCATCTTCTGTAAAAAAATCAATAATATATATATATTTAAATGTCACAAGATCGTTTCAGAAAAGGGCTTACCTCTTCTCCAGTAAAGGGGAATCTCATCCACCACCATCACCACCATCGTTATCACCACCTCGTCACTATTCTCTCTGCTTGCCCCTGTGCTTTCTCCATCCCTCTCTGACTTGGCCTACCTGCTTCCCTCACCTCGGACTTCCAGCTGGGGCTCAGCCAGTCAGACGTAGGGGAAGATGTTGCATGAAGGAAGGCAGACGGGAGGCACTGTTCTCACCAGCCTCGCTCTGCCGCATTCCTGCAGCAGCTGTCTCTCCAGGTACACAGGTCCTGCCAGGGGGCCCTGCCCGGCCCTTTTGGCCCAGTGGCCAAGGCTCCTGTTCTCAAGAGTCCTCGGTGCCAGCGCGGCTCGGCTGGTTTCCCTCACCCCTGAAAATGCTCTTTTCATTAACGAATCTCATCAACACCCCGCACCCCATGAGGGAGCCATCTGTTTCCTGCCTGGCTCTGAGAGATGTCAGTCTGTGGAGCGGCTGGCGTGGCGCACACATCCGGGGAGTCCCAGCGGCATCTGCACAGTTGGCCCCACCACAGCTTCCTGCAGGGCCTGTGCCTGGGCACCTGGCTGAGCTCAGGGATGTGGCTGCCCCAGGGGCACGGTGGGGGTGGGGCAGGACTGAGCGGCTCCTGTGCTTCTGGGCTAACGTTGGACCGTCTCCGCTGGCCTCTCTCGTCTTCCCTCCCTGGTTTCTTCTTCTGCCCCCCCGGCCCCACCCAGTTCTGTGTTTGCAAAAGCAGCTCCCTGGTCCTCCATCCCTCACCTCCTAGTCCTGATGCCTGTCCTAAAATGTCTGCTCAGACCTCAGGGCTCTGGCCCCTCTGTCAGCTGGTCATGACCTGCCAAACACAGCAAGCCCTCTGTGCAGGCCACTGAGCCCATTCCTCAGCCCCTCCCGCCCCTGGACTCTGGACCGGAGCCCAGAGGAGACTGCCCAGCCCGTCCAGAGGGTCTTCAGAGCAGGACAGGCGGTTTCTGGGCTCGGTTCCTTCGGTCCCCTGTTCTGGGCCTCAGGGACACGGGGCTCCTCAGATTGGGGCCACTGGCTCTCGAAAGGGGTGCATTCCCAGGACAGGTTGGGCGCTGGCCCCGCTGGATGGGTGCTGCTGGAACAAACTGAAAACTTCTGGGGCAGAGCCCACCCAGCGGAGAGGCTGGCCCAGGGCTGGAGACTCCGCTTCCCTTCCTCTGGGCTCCTGGCCCTTTCCTGGGCCTGGAGGTACCTGATTCCTTCCAGATCCGAGCCTTAGAGTGAGAGCAGCCTCCATCACTTTTATACCCTCCACAGCCTCTGCCACCCTATCTCCCTCCCCCTCTTTCCTCTGTCTTCAATGACAACAGCAGCCACCACACCCCTGGACCTTCTGGTCACCAGGCCCATAAGTTCCATGGGGCTGGGGCTCACCTTTCCTTCACCACGGAAGCCATGAACTTTGCCCTCAGAGACAGGGGAGAGGTCCCAGGTACCCACAACAAAGCCACCATTTCCTCGGAATCACATGTTTTCATTTAAAAAAAAATTAATTTTCATCTTGCCTTCTCCTCCACACCAATCGATGCCTCATAATGGATGTTCCCGGAAGGCTGGGTCTGCTGCCCCAGGCTCTGCTCACACCTCCCAGAGCCTCGGATCCAGGCATCCTGCTTGCTATCTGATGCTGGTGACGGCTCGGGGCACGGAGCATCAGGGTGACTGGATGACGGTGCACTCACACTGCCAACAGGCAGGGGAACCAGCAGGCCCACGTAGGGCAGGGCGGAGGCTCAGCCGCCTAAACAAAGGCCTTGTTTACCAGGCAGGAGTTGCTGAGCAGCAGGCCTGCCAGGCCCCGTGGGATCCACCCATGGCCTCACAATGGGCAGCCTGTGCCCGGCCATCTGATCCTCCTGGGGCTGCCCTGGGCCTGGCGCCATGGACAAGGTGAGTGGAGGGGACAAGGCGCAGCGAGGAACCTCTGTGTCCTTGGCAAGGCCAGACACACGTTCACGATCCCTAGAGGTGAGCCAAGATGCCATGGGGGGGGGGGGGCAGAACAACCGAGTGTGGTGGGCAGAATAGTGGCCCCAAAGCTGCCCATATCCTAATCCGGGAAACTGGGACTGTGACCTTCCTGGCAAAAGGGGAATTCAGGTTGCCAAGCCCCTGCTCCTAAAATGGGAAGCATTCCTAGCTTCTCTGGTGGGGACCACGGGGCTCAGGGGCCCTTTAACGGGGTGAGTGTCAATGTCAGAAGCAACACAAGAGAAACGTGACCGTCCATTGCTGCTTTGCATGGAGGAAGGGGCCATGAGCCAAGGAGTGCAGGTGACTCTAGAAGCTGGAAAAGTCAGCGAGCAGATGCCGCCCTGGAGCCTCCAGAAGGAACCAGCCTGCCTACACCTTGACGTCAGCCCAACGAGGCCTTCGTAGGACCTCTGACCCCAGAGGCTGCAAAAGAATAGATCTGTGTGTTGGAAGCCACTGACTTGGTGGTCACTGGTCACAGCAGCCCCAGGCACTTCCTCCCTGAGCTGGGAGCCACCTCAGAGTCTTAATTCTTCCCCCCACGTGTGTGACCAGGAGGCAGGTACAACCTGGCTGAGCCTAGGACTCCCCACCTGAATTTCAAGGACAACAATACCCCCCAGGAAGGGCTGAGACAATTCAGCAAGACAACACACAATTCAACAAGACAACAACACAGCTACGGTGCACAGTAAGGTAGCACCCTCCCCAGGGGGGGTACCCAGGGCCCGGGTTCATCCTCTCCTGTGGATTAGCACTTGTTGCTGGAGCAAGAGGGAGAGGAGAGGCCTCTCAGGGGATCAGTGACAGGAAGGACTGCCTGCCTGGGGACAGGAGGAGGGGCTAGGCTGGGGAGCTGGGAGAGGGAGCAGTGCCCCTCCCATGATGACCCAAGGTGTGGATTCAGACCAAGGCGTCCCACTCTTGCAGTCCAAATGGGTTACAGGTGAATGGAGACCTTGATTCCCTGTGGCCCCGGGCTGTGCCTGGGCAAAAGCTGGGCAGACTACTCAGCAAAGAGGCCCGGAGTCCAACAGATGGTGCAGCACATGGCGAGGTGTCCTTGTCGTGTGATGTGCGGCTCTGACCTATGTGGCTCAGAGCTCATGTTCCAGCCCCACATCTTTCCTGCTGGCCAGGAGGAGCCAGAACAGCTGCTGGCCAGACCGTCCTGAGATCCCAGGGCAAGTGATGGGCAGCAGGGCTCGGGGTGGGGGACATCAGGGAGCAGAGAGCCTCCTGAAGTCACACATGAGCACTTGGGGGTGTGAGGGAGCAGCCCCAAGGAGCCAAACTTGGCCTGTGCAGTCCCTCATCCTCCGGCCTATTTTCTGACCTGACCCGCGAGATGCCCGGTTGGGCCAATTCGATGAACTTGTATTGACAACGGGAGACAGTCCTTTCTGCTCACTGGTGTGGCCGACTGCATGGCGGCCCCTGAAAGAGATGGCAACCCAGACCCGAGAGTGTGACCTTATGTGAAACAAGGGCCGATGCAAATGCAATCAAGGTGAGGGTAGAGGTGAGATCATTCGGGATCAGCGGGGCCCGGAGCTACTGACAGAAAAGGGAAGCCAGACACCCAGGAGAAGGCCACGTGAGGCTGCACCAGCGATGGGATGGTTCTTCCACAGCCTGGCTGCGGCCTCCACCAGAATCCAGCAGAGGCCTGGGGCCTCGGAAGGAACCAGCCCTGCAGACGCCTCTCTCTGGACTTCTATCCTCCGGAACCGAGAGGATGAACTTCTGTGGTTCCACCCACACCGTTTGTGGTGGTTTGTATGACCGCCCCAGGAAATGCTACACCCAGAATGCTCAGAGTCGGGGACACATCGGTGGCTCCACTTGGAGCCCCGACAAGTGGCAGAATGGGGGTTGGGCTGCAGGGGCTGGAGAGGGAGGGCCTTCAGACCCTCCACCTGCACAGCGCATAGTGGGAAGGCACAGAGCTCACCATCCTGAAACCAGAGCTCGCATCCCCCCTCAAACCCAGTCTGGGACACGTCTGCCCACCTCGAGGGCTGAGGGCACAGGGCAACGTGTGCCAAGGAGCAAGTGGTGGCAGCTGGGCCATGGGGACCTGCTGCTTGGAGGGAGAGGTAGGCACCCTGAGGCACCGCTGGCACTCAGGGTGTCTGGCCGAGGAGCAGAGGGTACGTGCAGACGAGAGCAGATGGAGGTGGGTTCAGGCTGTTGAGGTTGGTCCTTGCCAGGCAGAACTGGGTGTATCTGGTTCTCAGGGGCTGTCCTGGTGGATGGTTTGGTTGGGTGACAGGACACGCCGGCTCCTTTCAGCTCGGAGAGGGCTGAGGGGAGTTGGGGAGATGCCCTCTCAGGAGGGTCTAGTGTCCATTGGCTAAGGTGACCCACCATCGTCCTGGCCAGAGAGGGAGGGGGCAGTGAGGAGAGGTCTGGGAGTCACCGTGGGAGGCAGCAGGTCACACAAGTGCCTCACCCTGGCTCTCTCCAGCCAGGACACGCCTCAGCCCCCCGCTGGGCCCCTGGGGACACCAAGGAAAAGCCACCCAGGGGCGAGCGTTTGCCTGCACTCCTCGCAGCCAGGGGTTTCATTGGGGTCCCCCGAGAGTCCTTCCGTCTCAGTGAAAATGCAGGTTTTCCGTGAAAATGCAAGTCCCTCCATCAGCTGCAGGATGCAAGCCGCTGCCCTGGGAGCACCCTGAGCCCCTGGGGGGAGGACTGGCTTCCGCTCCTCCTCCTGCCTGACCTTGGATGCTTGCATCATGGAAACTGTTTCCAGAAAGCCATTGCAGGAGCCGCCCCGCTCCCAGGGAGACAGCCTGGGGATCAGCAGGCAGCACTTAGAACGTGCAGCCAGCCTCTCCCCAAGGACCCTCGGGGCCGGCCGGCGGGGCCGGTGCCCAGAGCTGTGATGTCATCGCTGCTCCCTGCGGCTGCCAGGCGGGTGGTGAGAAGCCCCTCCCAGCCGGCTCCGCACTGACGCAAATCAAAGGCTTCCAGCGCTCTGAGCAGCTGCCACCCGCGCAGCTCAGCCCTGCGAGCCCCAGCAGGGAGGGCGGCGGAGGTGGCTCCGGCTGGGGCCTGGCATTTAAGATAATCAGTTGTTCTTTAAAGGGCGGCCAGCGTGGCGTGTGGGGCTCCCAGGAGGTCAAGGAGAGCCAGTCGCTCCTGCGGCTCCTGGCAGAGTCAGCCGCCCCATGGTGCCCAGGTTCTGTCTGCCAGGCCGGTGCCGGCCCCGGCTCTCCATCCAGCGGGTGCCTCGGGTCCTTGCCAGGGTGGCACTAGCAGCCTGGGAGGAAGTCGGGGCGGAGGACCCACCCACGAGAGGAAGGGGTGGGGGACAGGGCAGCCGCCGTGTGGCGTCCAGCGGGGTCGGGCCAGGTCGTTTCCTCTGGGTCTCCGTGTGCCCAGGGCTTAGCCAGCGGTGTCCGGAACAGCTACCGCTCGGCCTCCCCTGGTCTCCGAGGGGCTGAGGAGGCTCATCTCTCTGCAGATCCTCACAGATCTGGGGAAGCTCAGACACGTGACACACTGGGGTGCTCCTCGGAGAAATGTGGGGAGCCGGGCGTGGTGATCATGAGGCTCGAGAGCGCCCTTCCAGACACCTCTGTGAGAGCCATCAGGGGAGCCTGGCAAAGGCCAGCCCTGGCCCCGCAGGCCCACTCCGCCAGCCTGCCAGGGATTCTGTTCTTCCTTAAACATGCACACCCACATTCTCATATGTCCATGCGTGTGTGTGCACACACATGCGCACGTAACTATGAGGGTGAGCACGAGTGTACACACATCTACCTATGCATGTGCGCGCATGCACACACAGCTTGCATGCACACAGTATACACATATACGCACACGTGCAACGCACACGTAGCTCCCATGCACACAGAGGCATCGTGTGCAAACTCACAGGGGCATGTGCCCACGGAGGGCTCAGCGGCTCTCCGTTTCCATATCAGCACCAGCCGGAATCCACAGGGCACGTTTCAGGATCGACCACTTCCTGCAGAGCACAAGGACCCTCCCCTCCTCTTTCTGACGGCCTCCCCACACAGGCTGTGCAGTCAAACCCATGACCCTGCCCGGGGCTCTTTGGATGAAGAAGAACGGGGTGTCCAGGGGCTGAGAAGGCCACCTGGGAGGGTGACAGGGAGGCAGCTGCTCAGGGTCGGCGGCAGGTACTGGCGGGCAGGAGCTGCGGACGCTGATGCCCGGGCAGCTCCGGGGCGTTTTCCATGTGCAATGTCGAGGTGAGGGCCCAGAAAGGACAGGGAATGCTGGTGGAAACATCCAGAACATGCAGCAGGGTGGTAGTGGGGGTTAGGAGGGAGAACATGTGGACAGACAGGCAGGGCTCAGCTTGGGGCTCTCCGGAGACCCCGTGCTGGCAGGCATTTCGCAGGCTGTGTGTTGAAGCCCCGGAACTGGAACTCCCACTCCGAGTGGTGGGTCTACACACTCCCTGGGCAGCCCCGTGTCCTCGGGCCACCAGGGCAGAGCCCCCGGCCACACAGGAGCGGGGTGTTCTCTGCAGGCACTGCATCCTCCCCTTCCCCTCCCGCTCCCCTCTCTCTGCTCTCCGGGCTGAATTTGGCTTTTGTTTTGTTTTGTCTTAATAACCTAAACAATTGGCTCAGGCTGCACCAGCCTACGGGCAGGCAGCCAGTGGTCACGCTCTCCTCCTGGCCGGGCTGGCGGCTGCCATGTGCAAGTGGGGACAGGGCTGGGGGGATGGGGGGGAGGAGAGGAGGCTTGCAAGTTGCCCCAGAGGTGGAAGGACCCCCTCTCTCTGCACCCCGTGTCTCGTTTTCCAGAAAGGGAAAGGGAACCAGGAGGCACTGAACAACCTACCCACGACCCCCTAGCAGGGGTCTTCAAACTACGGCCCGCGGGCCACATGCGGCCCGCAGAGGAGTCTGATCCGGCCCGCCAGGTTTTTTGGGCAGTGAGCGCAGCCGAGGTGTTACAGTAGGAATTAGTAGTTCATATAGTCCGGCCCTCCAGCTCTCTGAGGGACCGTGATCTGGCCCCCACTTTAAAAAGTTTGAAGACCCCTGCCCTACGGACACCCAGAGACCGGCCGCCCATCCCTGAGCCTGACCGAGGGGGGTCCCTCTTCGCGCTGAGCGAGGCCTAACCCAGCCAACAGTTTCTGTGCTCCTGCCCGCTCCCTGGCAAGCCTCGGTGGCAGGGCCCCAAAGTCACCATTCCCACACGCTCCAACCTGCCCTTTCGTTTATAAGACATAAATATTTGCTCTTCCATTAAGAAAATAATCAGAAGTTATCCTTTAAGTGGCGTGTACACACGGGTGCCCTTCAGAAGCAAATGCTGCTCTTTCTGAAGGGAGGAAGGAGAAAGCAGGGCTCGATGGCTCCTGTGAGTAACCCCCTCCCCTCCCCTCCACCCCCATCCGAATGTTCTGGAAGCCAGGCCACCTGCAGAGGGGAGAACATAGTCCCCCTCCCTTCTCTGACGGGCAGCCAGTCACCCACCCCAGCCGAGGACCTGAGTGGGACTAGGAGATGGTGGAGTGGGAAGCCCAGAGAACGTTCTAGGTGGGCCCGAGAGGGGCCGGGGCTGGGCAGCCATCGCTCTGGGGGCCCTTGGGAGGCCGTTTGTCCAAACTCCCGGGGTGGACGGCTCAGGAGGGGGCCTCTCACACAGAGCCCTCTGTTAGCAGTTGCTTCCTGGCCTGCGGTGGGTGGGGTCCCTCTGCCAGGAACAATGGTGACACTTGGCTTCGTCTCGGATGCGCTGACGTCTGGACTCCGCAGTCAGGGCCAAGGCAGAACCTCGGTGAACATTCCTGAGCGGGATCTCCTCCTCCCATGGCCCGGTGGCTCCCGGGCCACGCGCGTGTGTCGGAAAGCCGGCCCCTCTCCCCGCTGCCACACTCCTCAGGGAGCCGCAGCGGCCCCATCTCTGTTGGGGTGGAGAGTGGACTCCACAGAACTCTCCGAGGCCTTACCACAGACAAGCAGGAGCAGCCTGGACACTGCCATGGGCACAGGAGGCCACGCTCAGGCACCCCAGCCCCCACCCTGGCCGTCTCCCACCAAAGAACCCGCGGGCAGCACCCCAGCCCACGCTTTATGTCTGGGACCACAGGCCTACCCACCTCTCAGGACCCAGCTGGGAAGGCAGGGCCGGCCCCACACCAACAACACACCTGTCTCCAGGTACCCCAGCCTTCTCTCGGTGTCCCCAACACACAAGTGAGTCATCGAGGAAGCAGGCTTCCTGTCCCCACCCTTAAGCTCACACTGCCGTCAGCCAGAACTCCTGGACAAGAGGCCCGAGGTCCTGCGCATGCGCCCTCTCCCTGCCCCCCGCCCCCACCCCGGCCACCCCCGGTGAGGGATGCAGGAGAGGTTACCTGGCTGCACTCCTTTTTCCAGAGAACTCGGGAGACTCACAGTGTGGGGCTGACGTAGGGAAGACAGTGACTGGACACACACAGGATCAGGAGGTGCTGTCCCTGTCCTCAGGCGCCAGCCCTGCCCGCACCCAGGCTGGTGGTCGATGTGCCACAGAGAGGGGGTGCTGTCGGGGCCAGAGCAGCCCGGGTTCAGCGAGAAGAGCCTCCAGCTGAGCAGGGCCACCAGAGCCTTCGTGGGGACAAGGGGGCAGGAGGTAGTTTCTACTTTTTAAAAAGTCACGCATCCCTTTTCTTGCACTTTCGAGAAAACGCAGAGCATGGAAACGTGATGGCCAAGATAGACAGCGATGGCAGGCTCCTCTGGCGGAACTCAAGCCGCGGAGCACGCCCCGGACTGGTGCAGCCCTGCTGTGGGCCGTGAGGACGGCAGCGGGGGGCGCTCTGATCCAGCCCAGGGTCTGTGCACGAAAATTTTCCTACAAGGGGCCAGTGGGCCAGTATTTTTGGTCCCAGCATGGTCTTGGTTGTAACCACTTGCTCTGCTGTTGTGTCTCAAAATCCACTGTAGATGGCACACAGATGCATGTTCATGGTAGTGTGCCAATAAAACTTTACTTACGGACCCTGGCATTTGAATTTTGTATAATTTCCATGTGCCATAACTTCCTCCTCCTCCTCCTCTTCCTCCTCCTCTTCCTCTTTTCCTTTCTCCTTACAGCCATTTAAAAATTTTAATATCGTTCTTAGCCCGTTGGTTGGGCACCAACAGGCTGGATTTAGGCCCAAGTTGGGGACTCCGATCTTGCCCAATGCTCCCATTTTAGAGATGAAGGGACAGACCCAGAGGCGGGAAGGGACTTGCCCAAGTGCACGCAGCACATGGTAGCAGAGTCCAGCCTGGGGCGGGTCCCTGTCAGCCCTGTGTCACACCCCTGGCCCTCCGCAGCAGCCTATCCCTTTGGGGTACAGGCATAGCCGGACTCTCAGAGTGGCTGAGGAAACTGCCAATCTCAGAACCCAGTCTTCAGGGGCTCCAGGGTCCTGTACACACCTGCACCCTGGCTCAGGCGACGGGCCCGGGGGTGGGCGCCCAGGAGCAGAGCCACGGCCTCCCTGGATGTGGGAAGTTCTCTCCTTCCCCTGAATCACCAGGCAGGCTGTGGGGTGCTGTGGCCAGGACCCTAAAGGAGTCCCCTCTCTAGGAGGAGAGAGAAGTGGAAGGTGCGGGAGAGAGCAAGAGGTGGGAAACTACCTGCCAGGACTTTGAATCGGCCCACTTTTCGTTCAAGTTATTGGAGTTGGAGTTTTGTTTTCGGCAGCACCCCAGATGCTGAAGTCTGTATCTTGGACTCTCCCTGAAGGAGAGCCATCGTCGGCCTCGGGGCCCAGAGAGCTCACTGCGGAGGAGCTCCTGGGAGCTCAGGGTGTCCGCAGTGCCCGGTGGGGCCAGGGACCTACCTGGTCACACGGAGGAACATGAGCAACCACAGACCTGCCCTGCGGCTGCACCGACGTGCCTGGCATACCTGGAGGAGCACGTGACCCACGGGGCTACGCCGGGAAGCCCCGCCCCGCCGGGGGGCCCTCCTTCGAGCTGCCCCGCCGCCGACCTGGGGACACAGGCCAGTCCGTGGACGCCCGGCCTCCCGCATGAGGTCAGGGCCCCGGACGCCTTTCCGCCGGCCCGCGGCCCTCCTCCCGGCGGCGGTGATCCCAGCCCTGCTCCGCCCGCGGCCGTCCCGGGGGCGCCGAGGGCCAGCTCCTGGCCTCCGTGAGCCGAGGCGCTGGCAGCGGGCCGGGATGTTCCAGAGGTCCCGGAGGCCGCCGGAGACGGTGACGTGTGCTAAAATCCCCGAATGTTCCAGGCAGGAAACCGTTTAACCCTGAGCGTTTCCCGTGCTGACGGCGGCTTCAGGCCTGGCCGCTCACAGCCACGACCTGCTGGGAGCCGCCCGGGGGTCAGACAAGGGTCTGAAACACGCTTTGGCAGGAGGGTCGCTGGCAGAGACATGAATAAAAATTGATTAAAACAATTTTTTATTTTTATATTTTTAGGTTAAAGCGTTCCTTGACAAAGAGGGAGCTTTTTTTTTTTTTTTTTTTAATATATTAAAAAAAAAAATTTCCCCCCATATTTTATTGATTTTTTTTACAGAGAGGAAGGGAGAGAGATACAGAGTTAGAAACATCGATGAGAGAGAGTCATCGATCAGCTGCCTCTTGCACGTCCCCCACTGGGGATGTGCCCGCAACCAAGGTACATGCCCTTGACGGGAATCGAACCCGGGACCCCTCAGTCCGCAGGCCGACGCTCTATCCACTGAGCCAAACCGGTTTCGCCTATTTTTGTTTTTTTGGTCCCTAAAGAGAATGGGGGCAAAGGCCTGAGGGGGAAGCTGCCAGGCGCCATGAGAGCAAGGATGTCAGCACACGGTCTGGAGGCTTATGTGCACGGCCCGGGGCGCAGAGGCTGGGGGAGCTCCCGGGGGCACCCGGCGGGCGCTATGGGGCTTGGTGTCAGGCTTCCATGGGAAGGGCTGGGTCATGGGTGTCATGCTGACGGGACCCGGGGCCGTGGTGAGGGCAGATGGGGTGTACAGGTGCAGGAGGGTGAGAGAGCCACCTCCCTGACTCTGGGGGAAACCAAGGCTGGGAGGGCATGTCCCCTTCTCCCCTCCCCTTGACCCCTCCTCCTTACATCTCCTTCCCTTTCCCTCCCCCCCTCCATGCCCTTCCCTTTCCTCTCTTTCTCTTTCTCACTATCTGTTTCTCCTGCTCGTTCTCACTCTCTACTTCTCTCTCTCTCACACACACACACACACACACACACACACGCACACACACACACACGCACACAGTCATTCTCAGAGCCAACGGTGACAGGTCCTCCTTGCCACCACCCCCATTGCAGGTGGTCCTGTAAACCCTCTGACCGCCCCCCCCCCAGCATCCGTGTCCCCCAGAGGCGGCAGGCTACGCCCCCATGGCACCGGGATGTCCGAGACCTCCAGGCCTCTGGGGTGGACACCCTCAGGCCGGGCTAGAGGCGGGGCGTGGAGGTGCGGGCTGCCTCGGTGGCTCAGGGCCCCGCAGGGAGAACTGGGTCATTGGAAGCAGATGACCAGCCGCTCCTGTTCGTCCTGGATGGGAGGGACACGGGACTTTTTATGCTGAAACCGGAAAAGTCCCGGGCAAACCAGGGCATCTGGTCCCCCAAGCCGGGAGCGGAACTCTGGGAGAGTCACGGGAGGTGGCTACTCCGTGGGGCGTTCGGATGAAAGAGCCTGGCTCGGAGGTCCCGGTGACCGTAGGAGAGCCCCCGGATGTGGGCCTCTGGCTGCGGCACCGGGGCCGTTTCCCAGGGCCCCGGGGGCTGCAAGCCGCTTCCCCGTGCTGGTGTCCGTGGCTGCTCAGTCCGCCTGCTGTGGAAGGGCCGGCGTGGATGTGGCGGAAGGGTCACCTCTCCCTGCTTCGAGTCGGCATCCAGTGGCCCTGGGACCGTGTCCCTGCACCGCTCAAGGGGGTCCTTGTCAGCACACCCAGAACAATGGCCGCTCAGCTCTAACGGCTGTCAGCACGGGCTTGGGGCTGAGAGCAGCCATGGCCCTGGGAGTCTCTGGCCTCTCTCTCCTGCAGGCCCCGCCGGCTTCTCCTCCCTCCCAGCACCCAGGGAGCTGGTCCTGCTATTCAAGTCCCGCTGTCAGAACACCTGGCCAGGCTTTTCCTGACGGGACCCTGCTGAGGGTACTGCCCTGGTGCAGCCATAGCCACTGTGTGAGGGAGCCCCCAGACCAGGAGCCACACCGTGTGCTCCTCACCTCTTCCTCCTGCAAATACAGAGGAAGCCCCGTGCGCCCGCATCGCCGCTGGGGCCTCCATCCTGCAGGGCCACAGGCCGCACAGGCAGTGACATGAGGCCGACCTCTGGATGCAGCCTCCATGGCTATGATGGTGGTGAAGGAGCTCTGGCCTGGGGTACCGCCACCCGGTGTGGGGGAGCACGTGGCATGCCACTGGGGGAAACCAAGGCTGGGAGGGCAAGTCCCCAGGCTCCACGAGGCACAGCCGCCACGCCATCGCTCCTCTTCACCTGCTGCCGCCAGAGGCCCACATCCGGTGGCTCTCCTGCGGTCACCGGGACCTCCGAGGCCAGGCCCCTTCATCAGAATGCCCCCGCAGAACAGCCATCCCCCCTGATTTCCCCAGAGATCCGCTCCCAGCTTGGGGGACCTGGTGCCCTGGTTTGCCTGGGACTTTTCTGGTTTCAGCACCGACATCCTATGTGAGCCTGTTTGCACAGGATACACCCCCGCAGCCATGCTCTTGGGGAGAATACGCGTCCTGCTGTGCTCTGGAATTTATTTGTTTGTTTTTTAAAATATATTTTATTGATCTTTTACAGAGAAGAAGAGAGAGGGATAGAGAGTTAGAAGCATCAATGAGAAAGAAACATCGATCAGCTGCCTCCTGCACACCTCCTACTGGGGATGTGCCCGCAACCAAGGTACATGCCCTTGACTGGAATCGAACCCGGGACCTTTCAGTCTGCAGACCGACGCTCTATCTACCGAGCCAAACCAGCCAGGGCTGTGCCCTGGAATGTAAAGTGTATGCCACTACACACAACACACATAAACACGGGCTGCTTGTTCGAAGGGTGAAATCTGAGTGAAATGGCTTTGAAAGAGGCCTGGCACTCAAGGCAGGCCATGGTGGCAGGCAGCCCCTGGGAGCGCCCATGGGCCCAGGAGACACGCTGTCTAGACAGCTCATGGCCACAGCAGCCCCTGGGACCCAGGGGACCTGGGCCCACGCCTCCCCGTGTCAGGGCTCATGGCCGCGTCTCTCCTCGGGGTGAGGGTGAGGGAGGCTGTCTGGGGGCTGGCGCGGGTGCCTGCTCATTTGGCCGTAATGAGTAGGTGCTGCGGGGATCGGATGTGCCTAATGACAGGCCGGCAGGGCTGCCCTGCAGAGCCGACTGCTGGGCCACTTCAAAGCCACAGCTGGCAGCCGCCAGGAATGCGGGTGATGGGGCCACTCCTTGGTGTGTATGCCACCCCGCCCCCAGCCAGCCCAGGCGTCTGTGGGAGCACTGATGTCCTAGCCCCACAGGCACAGGCCATGCAGCAGCTGGAAGCTGGTCTGCCCCGGCCATCCATCGTCAGCTGCAGAGGCCCGCGGGGAGGATGGAGCTCGGGGGCCTGAGCAGGTGTGGGCACCAGAAGAGATGAAGGACTGGCCACCATGGGCTCAGGGTGAGGTTCACGACCAAAGATGGACCACTGGGCCTTAACGAAATAGGACATTTTATATTTTTCATTTGATTTAATTTTTTATTTCATTTTATTTATTTTATCTTTTTAAAAAATATTTTTTATTTATTTTTTTTACAGAGAGGAAGGGAGAGGGATAGAGAGTTAGAAACATCGATCAGCCGCCTCCTGCACACCTCCTACTGGGGATGTGCCTGCAACCAAGGTACATGCCCTTGACCGGAATCGAACCTGGGACCTTTCAGCCCACAGGCCGACATTCTATCCACTGAGCCAAACCGGCCAGGGCTATTTATTTTATCTTGACAGTGGATGATCTGCTGGAGTCTGGTTGTGACGCCTCTTGGTTAAAATGTTTGGTGGAGCCCTGTTGAGGGCAGGCATGAGGCCCTCCAGGGAGGTCTGTCTGCAGTCCTGACTTGCTAGTTCTCCACTCAGAGGCCCGCCCCTCCATTCAGTGCCCGCTGCCTGCTGCCCGCGTGGCCAGTGCAGCAAGGGTGGCAAGACCCTTCCTAGAGGTCCTGTAGGACACTTGCTCGCATGGCCTCCTGCCCTGCGGACGGCGGCTCCTACAGTTGACGGGGTGCCAGGAGCCAGCCTCTTGCACTGACCTTCCCGAGCCCAGGCACACACTGCAAAGGGCCAGCGTGGGGGGTGGTGTTCCTTCTAGAAATTTACCTACTGCATTAGAGCCTGGAAACCTTCTGGCTGTAGCTCAACGACGCAAGTCTCTAAGAACACGATCTCTTAGCAAACGCTCAGACTCTGCGCTTTCCACAGAGAACAAGTCGAGAAAACGTAGACCGCTCCAATTCGTTCTCTGGCGGTTTTATCAGCTGCACATGTCTTTCCTGCCCCAAATTATAAAGCAACAGGCACCGGGCTTCTTCACACAAATTGGAGACTGTCCTCCAAATAAATGAGTTGCAACACTAAATAGACACTATTAATTAAACACACACACACAGATGACTTACTAATTAAAAAAACAACCCACTTAAAAAGAAATCAGTGAGGTGACGTCAGCAAGATGGCAGACAAGGAGGTCCCCATGTTTACCCTGCCAGGCCCCTCCCCCCTCCCAAACCCAACAAAAACAGTAAGCAAACAACTACGGAGCGAGCAGAGTACCTCTGGGGAAGCTCCAGGGTACAACACAGAAGCTGGAAAGCCAGGTCAGCACAGACACTGAGGATGGCGCTTAGAAAAGCATGAAATGCCTTTTACTTTCCCCGGGTCCCTCAGTCCGGCAAACCTCAGCACCAGGAGGGATCTCCTTGGCATGATTCCCCCTGAGTGAAAAGAAGAGTAGGAGAGGCCTGGCCAGTGTGGCTCAGTGGTTGAGCATTGACCTGTGAACCAGGAGATCACAGTTCAATTCCCAGTCAGGGCACATGTATGGGTAGTGGGCTCAATTCCCAGTGTGGGATGTTCAGGAAGCCGCCAGTCCATCTCTCCCTCTCCTCTCCTCTCCTCTCCTCTCCTCTCTGAAATCAATAAAGATACATTTTTTTTAGAAAGAAGGAGAAGAGGAGGAGACCCTGGGAGCCCTCATCATCGCCAAGGACATGACTCAGGGCCCCAGGGTCTCCGCCAGTGCTGACCCCAGCGGGCAGAACTGCCTGAAGTCCGTGCTGCCGCAACTTCCCGCCACCCAGGGAGAATGAGCGGCTGCCGCTTCGTTCCCAACGAAGCACGGCCTGGGCACCTCGCCACCGCCCGGCCGCAGCCACCGCCACCTCTCCGCCCTGCACACCTGGCCCTGGGCGCAGCCGCTCACACGGCCTCCCCAGGTGTGCGCCCCGAGGAAAGGGAGAAACAGCTGCAAACCATGGGCCTAGTAAAGAGCGACTCTCCCATGTGTTTAAACGACTCAAACAACCAAGCAATGGAAAGTAAATAAATACATAACCCGACTTTCAAAGGACCCGAATACACACTTCTCCGAAGAAGACACACACATGGCCCACAGGGACATGGAAGGGCGCTCCATTTCACAGGTGGCCAGGGAGATGAGAACTGAGACCACCCTGAGAGACCACCCCGCCCTCGTCAGAATGGCTACGAGCAGAAAGACAGACGTGCTGGTAAGGCTGCCACTGGCCCCGATGGTCGCCCCAGCGCTGGGCGGCCTGGCTCACCTGTGCCGTTTGCAGAATGGAAGGGAAGCTCGGACACCCCAGAACCCGTGCAGCTCACCCCAGGGGCACTTTTCACCATCGACTTCCAGGCGACAGGCCAGAGAGACAGGGCTCATTTCCCTAGAAGTTCCGGCCAAGGCGGAGGCGGCCCACAGCCCCCGGGGTGGCAATAGCGCATGTGGGCTGGAACGCCTGGTCACCTCTGTCCCACTGAGATAAGGCGGCTGTCTGCACAGCGTGACCTCCTTACAAAGGCCTCCCGCAGGTAAGCAAACCCGGCGGGCACGTGGGCGGCTCACCAAGGCCAGCCAGCACCCAGGCGCTCACCGCGCGCAGCTGCACACCTGGCTGAGTGCTGCCTGCCACGTGGTCCGGGCTGGGCTGCCCTCCGGTGGGACGGTGGAGGGTCTGGCCTTCCCACCTCTCTTGTACGTGGTCAGGAGAGCCGGCCCCCAGGAGTGGGGTCCAAAGTGGACACTGAGCTCACAGTGCAGCCCAGCGGGCCCAGCTCCCTGCAGACCCCTCCCTGGACTTCATCGTTCTGTTGTTGTTTTTTTGTTTGTTTTATGTTTTTATTGATTTTAGAGAGAAGGGAAGGGAGAGGGATAGAGAGATAGAAACATCCACGATAGAGGACCACTGACTGGCTGCCTCCTGTATGCCTCCTACTGGGGATCGAGCCAGTGACCTTTTGATTCATTGGTTGATGCTCCACCACTGAGCCACACCAGCCGGGCAGGCAGCTTCTGTTTTTAAGGACCTGGGATTGGCCCTGGGTGCCTTCAGGGGACACATCCAGGGTGGGCTAATGTAGGTTTATAGCTGTGGTACAATAACGAATACAGTAATTCATAAATAGCACAATAATACACTGTGGTCTGCATACTTACAGCTGTACACCTATTTTTGCCCACTCCTGTATAAATAAGTTTTAGCCAAAAGTGGGAGGAGAGGGAGGGGGGGAGGAGGTCAGAAAGGGTCACGGCGCCAGCCGGCCTTGGCCTTTGCTGATTCACTTGGCATGGCATGAAAGGTCGCAAACCCAGCCTGCCAGACAGTGCCCTCCGGGCAGAGCCGTCTGCAGCGCCACGGGAGCCGGCTGCCCTCTGTGCCGCTGCCCCAGGGAGGGCAGAAACCCGCGGCCCGCCTCCCCCAGCCGCTCCACACCCCTCTTTGTCTTCTTCGGTGGGGAGACCAGCCCTGCCCCCTGGGACCCCTCGGAGGGCGAGCGGATGTCACCGTCCCAGCTGCCCCATTCGGGCGGGCGCAGGGCGGGTTTCTGGATCTCAGCTCAGAGGGGCGGCTGTTCTCCCGGAGAGGCCTCCCTGCTGGTGTGCTTTCTCCTGACCCTCCTCCCCCTCCGGGGTCACATTTCACGATGCGCCCGCTGTCTGCCGTCATGTCAGCGTCATCCTCCTCGCCTCCCGCGTCAGCTGCTCAGCGGGCCTCCGCCAGCCTCGCCCGCCGCCCACCTGGTCTGCCCGCGGGGTGCGGGGGTGCGGGGACCCCATCCCCCTCCTCCCAGACAGAGCCGCCCCCCAGGGGAGCCAAGGCGGGGCCGCGGCTTCCGTATGCCCACCTGGCTCCACAGCCCCCGGATCGGCCACATGGGCACCGGGCCCTGGGCCAGCGCCACGCTGCCTCCGGGCGCCCGGAGCACAAAGGGTCCATTCACGCACCGATGCTCCCAAACACCAGCTCCGTTCGACAGACAAAGCGCACAGGACGTGCTCGGGGGAGGGCTATCTGTGCTTCTGGCAGATGAAGGCTGTTCTTTTCTGGGGGGACGGGCGGGGGGGTGGGGCGTCCTAGGAAAGTGAATCCTCTCTTCCTAGTTTCCTGGACCAGGAAGATGGGGCTTGGCCTGTCAGCGCGTTCCTTAGGGGAGGCAGCAGCCCCTTGGAATCGTGTCCGTGGCAGGGGTGTGTCCTGGGCCCCGTGAGGATGAAGGAGGATCTCCCCACTGATGTGCTGAATGGCCGGCAGCCGCCGGACCTGCCCGGCCAGCCGGTCTCTGGTCACCCCGAGCATCACGGGGGGAGCTGGTCTCGCTTTACAACCCATGACTCAAAGCCACTCCCTTGCCTGCCAGCCTCGTCCATCGTGGCTGAACCTGTCCATCCGATGGCAACGGTGCCCAAGGTGCCTCCTCCCAGAGGCGGGCTTAGCCGGCGGTGGCTGGTGTCTCCGGCAGAGCACCCCCCTCCCCCCGACACCTCAGAGGGCCCGGGTTTGTCTGGAGGTGGCACCCGAGAAACCTGCCCAAGTCCTGTGTCCGAGGGCAGGTGTGTGTGGGGGGGGAGCTGGCTGCGATGAGCCGATGAGTGATGAGTCGGGAAGGCACAGCGTTCAGGCAGCCAGGCCCCCCTCCCCCCCCACATCTGAGTGACAGAGGCCAGGAGGCCGGCTCAGGCCTGGCCAGCACCCCCAGCCTGACGGCCCTTCCCTGTGACGGGCAGGAAAGAGGAAGCCTGGACACGGGCAGCCGCTGCGGACATGGCAGCAGGTGGCCGCATGGCTCAGTGGGCTCCAGAGACCGTGGGCCGTTTGGGTCAAGGACCAGCCCACCCCCCTTCTGAGGGTGGTGGACACTCCTTGGGGCTGGGGCTGGGAGACCCCTCCTCCCAGGACTTCATCTTCCAGCTCACCTGCTGGTCCCGGGGAGGGACGGAGGGCCCAGAGCCCCTTCCGCAGGGGGTCCTGTGCCTGAGAGAGGACAGTCTCCCCACTGAGAACTTGTCCTCCCCTCCTTACCTCTCCTCCTCACCTCCCCTCCTCTCCTCTCCGCTGTCAGCAGGCTGGTTGCCCCGCAGAGAGGGGTCCGCACAGTGAGAGGGCGGGACCGGCTCTGGCTCCCTCCCTGCGGGAGGCCTGGGTATCTGGGCCCGGGCCCAGCAGGCTCGGCCACCTGGAAGCTTTGGCTGGTGAAATGGGCACCATGACAGGGTCCTCACCTGGCAGGAGCGTCCCAGCCACTGCCAGGCTCCAGCAGGCCCTGTCCCTCTGCTGCGGGGGGCGCCTCAGGCAGGGGCTGCGCCTTCATCGGGTCCAGGGACGAAAGCTCATAGCGGACCTGTCCAAACTAGCAACGTGGGCAGGAAAGTCATTGTCCATCAAAGCACAGGGAGTCTGTAATGTTGCCACGTCCTCTGCTGGGTCTCACACCCTGTGGGAGCCGGCGGGTCTGGATGCCTGCTGGTCCTTCCCCTTCCATCCCCTTCCCTTCTAATCCTTTCCATCCCCTTACATCCCCTTCCATCCCCTTCCCTTCCTTTCCCATCCATCCCTTGCTGGTGTAGCACCCCAGTTTTCCTTCGGGAACCACCCCCAATTCCCAGGGAATGAAGACCAGGTGGTACTCCCACCTCCCCCCCCCACCGGGTTCCAGGCCCTGTGACCAGGCCCTGGACCAACAGAGCCTCAGAGCCAGCTCGGGGCCTCCCAGAAGCGCAGGGAGAACGGGAGAAGGCGTGCCCATAAGCAGGCCTGGGCCCAGCAGAGGAGCCCGGAGGACTGAGGGCTGGGAGGAATCCGCTGGGAGGCTGTGGGGCCCAGAGCTCCTCTCTCAGTGAAGGGCCAGGTGTGTTACTCATAGTACTTAGCCCAGGACTTGGCGGCCACCGGTGGTCTCGGTCACACAACCTTTGTTTTACGCAACCTTTGGAATTGTGCACACCCTGTCTGGTCAGACAAGTGGCACTCGCCCACCATGGGGCCCCTGCCTTTGAGGGTTCGGGAAGGCCTGCTGGTCAGGTCAAGAAGGTGGGGCTGTCACGACACCTGAGGACAGTGACGCGGGGAGTGCGGCCCAGAGAGACATCATAACAGATGGATGCACCTCCGGGCCCTGAGCCGTGACCGGCCAGCCGCTAAGGCCTTCTCCCAGCTGCTGTTCGGGAGAACCAGCTGGAAGAAGCAGGTGCCCGGCTCACACAGGCCACCCCTCCCCTCATCACAGCCAGCACACTGCTCAAGGGTATTGGGCTTCCGAGCCCAGCCGTCTGAGGAAACCCTGAAATGTCACCTGGGGGCTGGGGAGCCTGGCTAGTCCTCTCTTCCCCGTGAATAATTCATGGGGACGGAGGACTTTCCAGGCCTGGTGCCAGCTCCTCCGCCAGCCCAGCCACCGGGCCTGGAGGCCAAGTAACAGCTAAGGGGGGGAGGGAGGGAGGAGAAGGGGGGTGGGAACAGAGAAGGACACGGAGGGTCAAGGTGGCTTCTGGTCGGACCTGTCCTGGGGGTAGACGGGCTGCCGTGCCAGTGGGTCTCTATGGAAACTGGCCAAGAGGTGCCTGATGCCCGGTGGAGATGCCAGGGCTGCTCTGGACCTCCGTGGGTAGGAGGGCCCTTTGCTCATGGCACATACTAGTCAGCACCCGGCCGAGGCCAGAACCCGGCTCAGCGGACTCCCGAATGGGGAGCTGCCTTTGTCCAGGGACGACTGGTTGGGTTTCCTGTGAGGAAAATGCTGCGCTGAGGGTCGTGGGGACCACTGGTGGACGCCAGACCCCTACCTCAGTCTCAGCCAGGCACGGCCCAGGGCTGCCCAGCATGCAGAGAGCACCCGAAGGGGTGACCCCTCACAGGCCCCACCCACCACCCCAGGGGCCTTCCGCATGCCCTTGTTTGCCTTTGGTTGTGCCTGTTTCGGCTGCTTTCACTTAGTGTCAGATCAACTGATTCCTTCAAAGCAAACGTCTAACGTGTGGAGACAGTGAAGACGGCGCCCGGCGCTGGGGGAGAGGACAGGACGGGCAGGAGGAGCACAGGGGGTGCACAGGCAGCCAGATGACCCTGCATGACATGACAGTGATGGACACGTGTCACATACACTTATCCAAGCCCCTAGAAGGCACAGCACCACTAGGGACCCCAATGCACACTATGGACTCTGAGTGATGATGATGATGTCCATAGCTCTCAGTGGTAAGAGATGGACCCTCTGGTGGGGGACTCGGTGGTGGGGGAGGCTGTGTATGAGAGGTCAGGGGGCAAATGAGAAGCCTCTGTATTTCTTTCTTTTTTTTTTTAATATATTTTATTGATTTTTTACAGAGAGGAAGAGGGACAGAGAGTTAGAAACATCAAGGAGAGAGAATCATCGATCAGCTGCCTCTTGCACACCCCCTACTGGGGATGTACCCGCAACCAAGGTACATGCCTTTGACCAGAATCGAACCCGGGACCTTTCAGGCTGCAGGCCGACGCTCTATCCACTGAGCCAAACCGGTTTTGGCAAGCCTCTGTATTTCTATTCAGTTTTGCTGAGAACCTAAAAGTGCTCTAAAAAATAAAGTCTATTTTTTAAAAAAACATATGCCCCCAAATCCTTCAAAAATCGATTTCCCCCTACATTTTCAAATTCGTTTGTTAATAAAATACCATATTCTTATTTTAATTTTTAAACCTTTGTAAGCATCCCTCTGGTGATTGTATGACTTGTTTTCAAAATACTGCATTTAAAAAAATTCATTATTTTATTCTTTTTTATTTTTTTAAATTAATTTATTTTCCAGCTATAGTGGACATACAATGTCATGTCAGTTTCAGACAAACAACATAATGATTCGACATTTACATAACTTGTGAAGGGACAGCCCCAATAGGTCAAGCATCCTCCTGACATCGTACACAGTTATTACAATCCTAGAGGCACGGTGCATGAAATTCATGCACTAGGGGGGTGGTGTCCGCTCAGCCCGGCCTATCCTCTCTCACAGTCTAGGAGCCCTTGGGGGATGTCTGACTTCCACACAGGTGGAGGGGGTCCCACCGCTGCTGTGCTGGCCAGCCGTGAGCCCGCTAGCTGCGCCTGGCTCAGGGCTTTTGGCTGATCGGTGCTCCCCCTATGGGAATGCACTGACGCCCAGAAGCAGCTCCTGCATTGAGCGTCTGCCCCCTGGGGGTCAGTGCGCATCATAGTGACCGGTTGTTCCGCGGTTCGATCGATTTGCATATTAGCCTTTTATTATATAGGATTATTGGCTTTTATTCCCTTTGCTGTCTGTACTTTACTTCTCTGTGGCTGTTTATATCTGGGAATTTGTACTTCCTAATCCCCTCACCTTGTTACCATCCCCCAACCCAGTGTCCTGGGTGACAGAGTGCACGTTCAGCTCAGCTCTCTGGGAAATGTGCCCGCGGCCAGGGCAGACGCCCCGATGCTGGCACTTCCTGGGTGTGCTTCAGTGACACCGGGGCTCATGTGCGGGTCACTGGGACTCCGCTGTTGTCCATAGCGTCAGGACCCCAGTTTCTCCCCTGCTCCCTCAGCTCCTGCCTGGCCTAATTACTCAGGCTGACTCTTTCTAGAAGGGCACTTACAGGAACACTGACAGTCCTTACCACCCACTCAAAGGTTCTGAAGAGTAGCTAAAAGGAATACACTCTTCCTCACAGGAAATGAATTCATAATTAGTTTTTCCTCCCTTGCCAAATCGGGATGCTGAGGGCCTGGTACGACCGTGAGAAAAACAGCTCAATTTGTAGTTGAACCCGTATGCCCGGGGTGTGCATGAGAGGGAGAGCCTCTTCCTGGGGGAGGGGGTCGGGGGTCCGTCCTTGAGGCACATCCACCCATCGGACCACTGCAGGCAAAGATGAGAGAGTCATCTGTTTTGCTTCAGCAAAAGAAAACATCATCCTAGAAGCTTTAAGCATGCTCCCACAATGGGCTTTAATTATCAGAGGAGGTTGGCAATGCATTTGCATTTTAATTAAGATTAATGAATCATGCATGAGTCAGTGGGCCATGCTCGCCGTTGGCAGGGGAGCGAAGAGGAAGCTACCCTACTGATGAGGGTTCATCCAGGTGACAGCGCGCAGGTCTGACACGGAGAGGACCCCTCCCTTGGGCTCCTCCCACAGGCTCGGGGCAGCATTCTGCCCTCACAGACGCCCGTGTGACCTGAGGGTGCAGTGACACAAAAGCTCATCCTGTGGCCATCAATACATGTGGCATTAAACAAACAAAACCTACGGTTAAGTGAAAGGCACACAGAACTGTGTGTGCTTCTAACAGCAGGACTTCTCAGAGCCTTTATGATGCTCTGGGACGTGCACAACAAACCCCGATTCCTTCCAGCACTGAGGCTCTCTCTCTAGAATCCCCTTTGCCATTAGCACCGTGCCCGCCACCCCGGGAGCTGGCGGTCCAGGCAGACGTGCGGTGGAAGCAGGGACATGCATGCACAGAAACATGCGTGCGCAGAGACGGGGCTCCTGCAGGGCTCCTTCACAACAATGGGGGCGTCTGCTGGGGCCTTTGCCTGACGCCAGTGGCCTGTGCCTCGGTTTCCTTCCCCGGGAAAGGAGGACGGCCGCAGCGGCCCATCACAGGGCCGAGGAGGTCTGAGCCAGCCCGTGTGCAGTGCTCACCCAGGTGCCGGCGTCGGGTGGGGACGGGAAAGCCACACCGCACTCTTAGAAATCGCACACGTCTCTCTCCCCCAGCAGATAATTGCTGAGCACACACTTCTGGGGGACACTTTCCTGTGGGGATGTGGGGGCTCGCTCTGTCTTCTCCCGGCTCCCAGCGCTGCTGCGGGGTGGGGGTAGGGATGGGGGGAGGGGGAGGGGCCAGGTACCCCAGGCGCTCGGTCTTCGTGGTTGGACCTGCTCCTAGATCTCAGGGAGACTGGCCGTGGTGGGCAGCTGTCACCCATTAGCGTGACCTCCTCCCTCTGCTGGGTGGGTGATGGGTGTGAAGGGGTGCAGGGGAGGAGAGGGTCTGGGCCTCTGTGCATGGGCACCTGCTGCTCCCGTTGGGCGCCCTCCTGCTCTGGGCCCCCCACTCCGCCCCCGGAGCAAATCAAGGCTCGTGTTTGGGGTAACGGACGTGCACAGCTCAAGGTTCAGCAGCTCCTGCTCTCTGTTTGTGAACAAACAGAACTGATGACAGCGGCCGGGAGAGTAGTTTCCTATCGGGGTGGCTTCCTGGAGGGCGGTCTGGGAAACGTCGGGGGTCAGAGGAGGAAGGGCAGCGGTGAGGGAGGCACCAGGGCCAGAAGACAGGGCTCTCCCTGAGCCCTGACGGGGGGTGGGGAGAGAGCGGGAGGTAAGGCTGGCTCTCTGCTCCACCCAGCCCCGCCCCCACCCCTCACATCTCCCCTGCCCAGAGCTTCCAGGGGGCAGAGGAAGGGTCATCCTCGCCTCTGTCCAGCCACATGTGACACTCGTCACCGCGTCCAGCCACGCCGCTCGCCGGCACCGCTCCACCGGGCCTTCCACGGCGCTCGGCACCAGAACGCGGGCCAGCGCCTCCGCAGGGCTGGCTGCCGAGCGTCTCAGGGGCGCCCGAAAGGCACCGGTCAGAGTCTGCTTCCGAGCACAGAGTCTCTGTGACCGTTTCCCTCCTCCTCTTCCTCCCTCCCGGCCTCCTCCTCCCTCCTGCCTCCTCCTTCAGAAACGGTCTCGTTCATGGTGCTGTGCATCCATCGCCTATTGCTTCTCTGTCCCGGAAGCTTCGAGAGGGCAAGGGCTCCCCTTTCTGGCTTTTGCTAGAACCCCGGCGCCCAGCACACTGCCTGGCACATGGCAGGAAGGTCTGCGCATGCACTCCCGTGGCCGCGCCACGGGGCAGGGCTGGACACGGCCTCTCACCCTCGCGACGGCCCTGGCCAAGCGGTGGCCGGGTCAGGCTCACCGGGGCCCGGGTGGGCAGGCCTTGCGGGGACTGGACATGTGGTACGTGGGGCAGAGGGTGAGAGCTAGGCACACAGCTTTGGAGGATTAGAACCTGCAGCTTTGTGTCACCTCGCCCAGTCCAGGAACCAGACACCGGCCCTGGGCCAGCGAGCAAGACACTCATCTTTGTCCAGAATTGAAGGGGAGGCCAAAACCCCCACTAATAATATTTCAGGGCAATTGTTTTAAGAATCAAAAACGCACAATTCACACACACTGGCTGGTGGCCCAGTGGTTAGAACGTCAGCCCGCCCCCCCCCTCCCCCCACAAAGGGCGCAGGTTTGATTTCTGGTAAAGGGCACATTTCTGGGTTACTGGTCCAATCCCCGGCCCCGGTCAGGACACGTGCGGGAAGCAGCCAATCAATGTATCTCCCTCCCATTCACGACTCTCTCTCCTTCAAAGGGATTTGGTCCTTCTGAATTTTGCTCAGCCCTAGATATAACCCCTTTTGGTAAAAGGGTCTTCACTCCTGACTATAGGAGCACCGTGGAATGTCTATAAATGTTTTCATAATTCCGTGTAAAGTGGATGTACACTCAAAGGAAACCAGTCCACAGTCCCTGCTGCTTTCTGCCCAGGCCCATGATGGCCGTCAGAAGAATTGGGGCGGGGGGTGAAGTGGGGTGGGGGGAGAGGGGAGGAGGTTGGGGTGAGATCTGTTGCCTGCGGGCCACTCTGGTGCTCAGACCCAGGGTTAGGGAGCCTGTTTTCTGCCAAGGGCCATTTGGAATGACATCATTCGTGAGCCATACAAAATTATCAACTTAAAAATGAGCCTGCTACACTTGGTCAAACATTTAATTAACTCACCCTTAATGCCTTGGCAGGGCCAGACCCAGTGATTTCTCCGGCTTTGGGGCCGGACATCCCTCATCCCTTGCTTCAGACTCACTGTAAGTTGCCGCTGCCAACACAAGACAGAGTTTGTGACTTGTCAGTGTGTGGCGTGATGTCATTCCAGACTGGTGCTGGCCTTGGCCTCTCGCCCAGCTCGGAGCCTCGGAGGGTCGAGCCTGTTCTCCTGAGCCTCGCTCTGAGAGCTGAGCGTGGTCATGTGGTACGTGGGGCAGAGGGTGAGAGCTAGGCCTGGCAGCCTGGGCGTCGCTCTGAGAGCTGCTGCTTTCAAACCATAAAGACAGACTTGGGATTCCAACAGCGATCACCAGCCGTTCACTCGTTGGCAGTCACAGAGAGAGCTGGCTGACCTCTGATCCAGGATCTGAGTCCCTTTATGATCTTCGCACAGCTGTTTCGGAACTTTGGAGAGGTCTGTTTCTCTGCAGACACTCCTTCCCGAGCGGATTAGCCGCTCGTGAGAGAGGGGCGGGAGCCAGAAGAGGGGGCATCCCGGTCCTCGTTGGAAGGTGAGAGACAGAGAGGAGCAGGTGGATGGGAAAGACGGGTCTTTTGTCACCTTCTCTCTTGCTGACCCGGCCGAGAACACGTACAAGCACTGAGTGTGGAACCAGAGAACGGGTGTTGGAGGTATTTTTTTGCCTGTGCCACCTTCTGTGTGGCACTACCATCCCAGTTTCCCCACATCGAGCACAAGTAACACACCTTTGGAACCAGGAAGTCACAAAAAGTGATGATCGCGGGAAGAGCGCAGACACAGGAGCAAAGCTTAGACTCCTAGAACGTTTCTGTCTCCCTTTCTCACCCCCCCTCTCCCTCCCTCCCTGCCTTGTACTCTCTCTAAAAACATCAATGGGAAAGAAAATATCCTTGGGTAAGTATTAATGACAACGACAACAAAAAATAAGCACACAATTCATGATGAACAAAACACCCAACTTTGAAACAAAGGCAGCCTCTAACCACATCCCAGGGACCAGACCTCCGGCTGGTGCTGCCCCCACTCCACAGGCACCAGCTACCTCCCAGGTTTCCTTGGCAACAGCCCAGGGGAGAGGGGGTGGGGAGCAGACACCAGGAAGGGGGATCCCTGCCAGGAAGCACTGGCTTCCAGGGCTTCCTACAGAGGGAACACCACTCCACAGGGACGGGAAAGTCCCTCCTCCTGGAATTTCCCAGAACCCGCCCTCGGGTCTCAGAAAGAGAGACTCAGACCCCGGCTGCCTGGGGGAGATGCAGAAGAGGCTGAGTGGAAGCATTTTCTAGCTCGCTGCCCCTTTGCATAATTATCTGGGAAGCCGGCCATTAGTAACAAGAAAGCAAAAAATCATCGTCACGCTGCATTTTCTTTGTTGACGGTCCTTACCAATCGCGGATGCCACCGAGGGTAGACCTGAGGGGAAGAGGAAAGCTGCTTCCAGGTTCCTCAGCTGGGAAAGCCCCTTCCGACGGCAGCTGCCGAGCTTGCCCGCGGGAGGGGCTGCCAGCTGTGGGCCTGATGGGAAATCGATGTACATACAAATCAGCTCATTTGAGGAACATTTATTGAAGGGACGTTTGCAAGAGTGCAGATGGGCCTTGGGACGTAAGGCAGGAACAGGGGGCGGGGTGTCTGGCCTGCCTGGAGGGGGCTGTGTCTGGCCTTAGACCTGTGGAGGGACAAGCACTGACCTTGCAGCCACAGGTAGGCCCTGAGGGCAGTGTCAATGCCCACTGTGCCAGCCAGGCTTCTCAGAGGGACAGACCAACGGATATATACTCATATCTCTACACTCATGTGTACACACACACACACACACACACACACACAGGCTCTCCCTGTAGGGCTTCATGCATGAGAACTGCCCGGGGTGGATGCTGAGCCCCGCTCCTGACAGCCTGTGGGTGGGCTGGGGAAGAGGGTTGTCACAGTTGGTAGTTTGCTGGGGGACCTTTCTAGTTGGCTCCAGAGTTGAGCTGCCAGATTCCGGGACGTAGTAATTTGGCACAAAGACCTATCGGGTGTGGCTCTGCTGTGGGCACCTTGGCAGTCTCAGGCCTTTGGAACAACAGGCACCACGTTTTCACTCTGCCCTGGGCCCCACAAGTCATGTCCCCCTCCCCCCATGCCTTCTCACGTCTGCAACCGGGCCTCGCCTGGGCCTGGGCGCAGCCTTGACCCACAGAACATGGGCTCCAGGCCTGGGCTGCTCTGTTTTCGGGGGCTGGTTTGCACCTTGGGACGGGCCCCAGATCCCCAGGAGGCTGCAGAGGGCTCCCAGGGGTACGGGGCTGGGCCAGGAGCCTGCCATGACTCCTGAAAGCCACGCTGGCCCTCAGCATAGGGTGGATGCAATGCCTGGTGTGGGCCTTGCCTAGACCAGCTAAACGGATGTTCTCAACCCAGCCAAGGTCATGAGCGAGACGGCCTCAGGCTCCCCGGCAATCAGGGAGGTCGAGGAGAGAAGCTTTTTAAGGCTTGTACCTGATGACTCACCCTGAAAGCATTCTCCAGGGACCCAGCACCTGCCTCCCACCCTCAGCCCATCCTCATGGGGGCCAGGGCCTCAGGAGAGAAGGCAGCAGAGGTGACTCAGGAGTCATCGTCAGCGTTAGTCTGAAGTGTCTTCTCCCAGAGCTGTGCGAGGAGAGGTCTGGGAGTGGGAGCAGACGCTGAGCCTGGAAATTCCTACAGGGGCCCTTCCGGAGGCCTCCGCGTCCCAGGGGGCGGGGCCTGCGCTGAACTGGGGCCAAGGCGAGGTGGACACTACATCCACGGAAGCCCTAGGAGGTCAAGGTTACCCTGCAGGGACTTGGGAAGGGGACCTCCTGGCAGACAGAGCTTTCCTGGGGTGAAGGGGCTGCAGCCCCAACTCTGGAAGGACCTTGACAGGGGGCTGTTCTGGGACCTGCAGTCTCGGCTATGGCTCTCTGCAGTTGGTCTGTGTCCATTCCCCAAAACAAGCAAAGAAAAAGCCACCTGAGGTTCAAAGTCAAGGATGCAATGCCTCTGAAAGGACCCATGTTTGCACAATAGCAGAGTAACGAGTGCAGAAGCTCAGCCCATGCCCAGCAAGGCCGGGACTCACTGTCCCCGAGGCCGGAGAGCCCTGTGCGGCTCAGAGCCTGCTCCACCAGGCGAGGAGGCAGCACAGGTGGCCCGAGTCAGTCCCGCCCCCCGCCGCACAGTGTGGAGCCTGGGAGCCTAGCTCTGGGAACCCTGGCGGGCTCTGCTCCCCTCAGGGACCCTCGTTGAGGCAGGTCCTTATCATAATAGCTGACAACACACTAAGGCTATGGGAGCCCTCTTTGAGGCAGGTCATTGTCATTTTTCTGCCTGGATGCACAGAATCCCGAGGCCGGGAAACAACCTCTGTCACTGCACCCATCTGGTCTGGAGCCTCCGCTGGTGCCGGCCTCCACTGGTGCCGGCCTCCGCTGGTGCCGGCCTCCGCTGGTGCCGGCCTCCACTGGTGCTGGCCTCTGCTGGTGCCGGCCTCCGCTGGTGCCGGCCTCCGCTGGTGCTGGCCTCCACTGGTGCCGGCCTCCGCTGGTGCTGGCCTCTGCAGCCGCCTCCCCTCCGCTTTCTCAGGTCACACGTGACACTGACCCCTGGCCGGCATAGCCTGCAGCTCCTCCAAGACATATTGCACTGGCATGACCTGGTTGCATTTATCCTGTTACAACAGAGGCTCAGGCTTAGGGACACACATAAACACTCACATGCATAGGCATACAACATGAGCACACATATGCACACGCATGCACACGCACAGCCGTGTAGCATTCTGCACATGTCCTCTCTGCATCATCATGGGGTGAGCATAGCTCTCAGCACAGCCAGCACGGTGACATCAGGTTGGCTCTCATGAGCCTCCAGCATGGCCCCACGACTACGCATGGGTCAGGGCTGAGGGAGCAGAGGCCCTTACGGAGGCTGAGACCCCTGGCCATGGCAGAGGGACCGAGGCACTGCCTTGCAGCAGCCCCCAGGCAGGAGGAACAAAGGCCTGCTGCCGGCCTCAGCCTCAGCTGGCTGTCTCCACACACAGCACAGAGTGAGTCCACACCTTTGCCCTGAGGGCGGGCTTCTGTCCCTGCAGTTACCTCTCCCTGCGGGCTCCTCTCCCAGTCCACCTCTCCCCTGCTTTCACTTCCCTCCCCTCCCCTCAGTCACTTCCCCCCAGCAGTCATGCCGCCAGGGCTGGCTCTGTTGGTCAACAGCGCGGTCCCTGGCTCCAGGCACCTGCCCTGCAGTCACACAGGCCAACGCCGATGGTGAGCTGGACGCCGTGTGAGTCATGACCCTCTCAGACCTCCGCTTCCTCCTCCGCAGCTAGGGGACAAATATTTGCTCTTCGTGGCGGTGCTGGCTGAGTCAGAGCACATGGGATAATGGGGCTTCTGTGCCTCCATGCGTCCCAGTCTGTGCACACACACATGTGCAGATGTGTGCAGACACGCCACGGAGCAGCCCGCTCCGGGTTAGACCCCGTCCAGCCTCCCGGCCACCGCTCTCTCCTCCTGGCCTTCCCAGAAAAGATGCTTGGAAATGGGCATCGCACTTGGGCAAAGCAGGCGGAATCGGGGTGCCAGGGCCCTCTCTTCTGCTTTCTGCAGGCTGAGCCCAGGGCTCCCCTGCCTCGTCTGGGCACTGGGTGTGTGACCATGTGTGACAGTTGGTGCTTGTTCCACCCACATGGGATTCTGTGCCCTGCTCGCTGGGCTGCTGCCCTGCGGACTAGCCTCAGCGCTGGGTCTGTCACCCACAAGGCACGTCCCTGTTGCTCCCAGCTGCTGGTGGCTCTGAGGCCCCTCCTCCTCCCTCGGGCCTCAGTTCCTGCTGGCTCCCCACAGTCCTTTCCTGGGGAATCTCCTGCTGTCCCCGACCTGTGGCAGGAGGCCATGTGCCCTGCCCCCTCCAGGGAGGCGTCTCCAGCCGCTCTGAGCTCGGGGGGTTACTGTGACTGTGCCTCTGGCTGCCTCCGAGCAGACGGCAGAGCCACTCAGCATGCTCCTGTCCCCGGTCTCGGCCCATCGTTCACATCCACGCCCGTCCCACCCGTGTGAACCGCCAAGGAGCAGCTTTCGTGGGAATAGCACTGGGGTGCCCATACCCTGCCCCCGGGCACCGTCACCTGCTTCCAGGCCTTCGCTGGCTGCTCTGGAGTGGGAGCCCCATCCTACAAGGAGGCCTGATTAGGGGTGCTGCCCTGAGACCCCCAAAAGGCTCTGCCAGGCACCACGTGTGCCCAGGGATCTGGCTGAGTGGGGCGGGCTCAGGGCTCCTCGCCAGGGCAGGCTCCGGCCCAGCCCCCGCTGCTTCGCCGTCCTTCCGCACGCTGTGCCCTGGTGACTTTTTGCCCTGCACTCGCTCTGCCTGTTTGGGCCAAACCACTTCCCTCTGCTGCTTTCATTTCCCTTCTCCCGAGTAACAAAGCCACCTGCCCTCACCCGGAGGGACAGGCCCTCACAGGGCAGCAGCGGACAGGCCCAGGGAGCCGAGCTTCAGGGACTCAGGGTCCTTCCTAAGAACCAGGGAGAGGCCCCCCTGCCCCAGGGGGCGGACTCAGGGCCACAGCCTGCTCCTTGCAGCCCCACCTGGGCCCTGGTTGCCGCAGGCCCACACCCCGGAGCAAGGCTGGGGTGCAGCTCCTCTCAGTTCGCCCCAATACATTCCCTGCAGCCCCACCGGCCGGCCCTGCGTCCCAGCAGACCAAGACAAGCGCCACTCAGCAGCCTGGACTCCCAGCCACAAGGAGGAGGGCGAGGGCCTGGCTGGCATCCTAGAGTGAGCCTCTTGCCTCAGCCCCACACCCAGCCCTGCTGTAGCCACTGGGGAGAGTACTGGCCCTGACAGAGGCCACATCCTCAACCTCCAGGCTAGGCCCCTTCTGTTGGGGCCAGCAGACCCCTGCCAGGCTCTCCATCTCTACCCAGCGCTCCACTAAACCCTCCAGGGGTCAGGCCCAGGCTCAGCTACCCCCACCCTGCAGGCAGCCCTCCCCTGGCCAGCTGGCTGCTCCCTCAGCCCTAAGCCCTGAGCCTGGGTGCAAGGCTGCCCGCCCAGCAGGGGGCTGAGGTCCCTGCCAGCCCGGGGGGAGCCCCTCCAGCTGTTTCCCTGATGAAGCTTAGCTCTCAGGGGGCTGATTCTGCCCCCCCTCCCCCCCAGCAGCACCACTGGGATGGAAAGAGCCCTTTGGCCTGGCAGGGTGGGGTGCCCTGGGTCCCCAGCCTGGGCCCAGCCTTCAGACTCACAGCCCGGGCACATCTTGACCCCCGTCCCACAGGAAGTCGTGTATGTGCCATGTGGGCGGAATCTCACTTCCCTCGGAGAGTCAGGGTTAAAGAGGCCTGGCTTCGGGCTTTGCAAGGAGGAAGGGAAGTCAGCAGGGGGGTGTCCTGTTTCCTGTGTTCCCCCCACACACACCCCACTGAGGCCCCTGTCCCTCTAAAGATGGCTCTGCTCACAGCAGAAGTGTCCGCTTCACAGCAGAAACATGAGTCCAGGTAGAGAGCCAGGCCTCTGGCCTTGGAGCCGGGAAAGGGCAGGGGACAAGGCCCATCGTGGAGCAGCCACGGCGGGAGTGGGAGGGGGCTCCGGGCCGGGCTGCACCACGCATCCCCACCAGGACACCTGTGACCGAGGCCGGGGGTCCGTGCTCCTTCAGAGGCGAGGCTGGCCTGTCCTGTGGCTCCTGTATCACATACCACGGGCTTCAGGGAGCGGGGGAGCGGGGCTTATGCAATAGAAACACATTGTCTCCCAGCTCTGCAGGCCCAAAGCCCCAGGTCAAAGTGCCAGCAGGGCTGTCCTACCTCGGGAGGCTCCAGGGGTGGGTCCTTCCTGCCTCTTCCAGTTCTTGCAGCTCCCGGTGGCTCCAGGCACCCCTTGGCTTGTGGCCGCACCACCCCAATCTCTGCCTGTTTTCACACAACCTGCTGCCCTCCATGCGTGTCCTAATGTCCCTCTTCTTACGAGGTCACCAGTCCTGTTGGGTTTATAGCTCATCCTGGTGATTTTAGCTTAACTTGCTTACATCTAAATAAACACCTTGGGCCTCAAACATCAGCTTTGCCTGCCACCTCTTCGCCGAATCCTGCTTGGGCTACTTGCTACTAGCTGTGTCCAGCCTAAGCCTGAGACCAATCCTAATATCACTGGGTCCTGAGGGTCTTTCTCCTGCCACCACTCCTGGGGTGCATGCTGGGATACACACATCTCCCCCCAACCCTCAGGACCCACTTTGCAGTCTATTCACAAAAGCCAGGCTTTTCTGCTCCCCTCTCCCTCCAGCCACCAGCCTTGCGACCTGCCCTGTCACTCTTGGCACCAGCCCTGCAACTGGGAGCTCTATGCGCCTCTCAGTCCCTGAGGCTTCCAGGCAGGGTGGCCAGTGCCCCTGACCTCTGGCCTGCCCTTGACCTCTCCCTGCACCACCCCAGCAGGGCTGGCAGCTGTGTGTGCCCTGAATTCCCAGCGGCCGATGGCACACCGTGCCCATGAGAGGCGATAATCACCGCCTGACGCAGACAGCAGAGACTATTGGGCTGGCGTGCCTATTTCAGGAAATTAATTATACCCCACACCGAGAGGGAACTCGCCCATTAAACGTCTTAAATGCACTGGCCCGGATGCCACAGCACAGCCTGCCCGCAGCAAGGAGCACAGGGGAGGCGGGGGCGGGGGCGGGGGCGGGGGAGGAATGGACAGACTCCCGGGTGCCGGCAGCAGGACTCCAGGCCCTGCCAGGTGGGCCCTGTACCTGCCATCCATCTATCAGCTTCCACCAACAGCGTCCCGCTGGGCAGCAGAGCCTATCAGCCGGCTATATGCCTGGGCGGGGGTGGGGGGGTAGAGAGGGTGAGGGTGAGAGGGGGAGGGTAAGGAGGTAGTGGGGGGCGTTGTGGGGGAGCCTGGTCTGAGCTGACTTGAGAGCCTGGCGGGCCCTGGTGTGCCTGCGGAGGCTTTGCAGTTCAGAGGCTGGAGTGGCCCACAAATGGAGAAGGCTCTCCTTATGCCCCACCCCAGAACCCCCTTCTCTCCCCACTTGCTCTTTGGGGTCTTCTGGCTGCTCAGTGGGAGAAGAGGGTCAGCAGGTGTGTCCAGGGGCCAGGGCTGGGAGCCAGGCCCCCTGACCCAGGCTGGAGCACCAGCCCCAGACCTCTGGCCCTGCCTTCCCCATCGGGCAGGGGGTGAAACACACTTTGGCATCCGGGTTGCCAATGACAGGGACAACCTTCCTAATAAAAACAGCAGCTCCTGTTCCCAATGAGTCCCCAGGGACTCATTCCGCCCGTGCCTGCTGTCACTGGTCCTCAGACAGCCTGGGCACGTGCTGCTGGGATCCGCGGGAGAGGTTACAGCCAGGCCTGGCAGGGAGCGTGGCCAGGGAGCTGCTGCCTCCATCCTGGCCGCTCAAGCGAAGTCCTAGGGCCAGGCATGGAGCTTACGGAAAAGCGAACTTACTGTCCTCACTCTTCATCTCCGCATCCGTCAACTCAGGCTGTTGGGTTTAATTCTTGGTTTTCAAACTTTTGTGGTTATTGGTGTCTTAAAAATAAATCTTATAGGATCACTGCTCTACAAAACCTGATAAAAGCGGGTGGCTTCACTGAAGGCCACAGCGAGGTGTGTCTGTGTGTCCAGGGTCTGACCAATGGGGAGGGGACACACCTCCCTCTCCATGGAGACCCAAGGAGTAACTAAGACACAGTCAGTCACTACCCCAGACCTCTGAGAACGTCGACCTTCTCAACATTGGGGTAGACAGAGGTTTTTTAGATAGGACACAGAAAGCACTAACCATGCAAGATTATAGCAAAGTGGGCTTCATTAAAATGATAACCTTCAACTCCACTCTTCAAAAGAAAGGCAATGCCCTGGCTGGTTTGGCTCAGTGGCTAGAGCATTGGCCTGTGAACTGAAGGGTTCCAGGTTCGATTCCGTTCAAGGGCACATGCTCAGATTTCAGGCTCGATTCCCAGTAAGGGGTGTGCAGGAGGCAGCTGATCAATGATTCCCTTTCATCATTGATGTTTCTCTCTCTCCCCTTCTATCTGAAATCGATAAAAAAAATATATATATTTTTTTAAAGAAAGGCAAACCACCAATGGGAGAAATATTCTGTGTGTGTGTGTGTATGTGTGTGTGTATACATATACATATAGGTATATGTGTATATATCTATTTATATAGTTTCTAGAGGCCCACAGGTGGGCTCCGACTGGCCCTGCCCCCAATTGGGGTGGGGAAGCTGATTGGGGGCACGGCTATCCAAGGGGAGGGGCTGAGGGCGGTTGGTCAGCCTGGCCCCTGGTCGAACTCCAGTTGAACTCCCTGGTCAAACTCTTGGTCGAGGGGACAATTTGCATATTAGCCTTTTATTATATAGGAAGGTGTGTGTATACGTGTCATATATGTATACATACATGTGTGTATACATATATTATGTATGTACACACATATATGACAAAGAATAGTATATAAAGAACTCCTACAACTCACTATTAAGAATTTTAAAAACCCAATAAAAATTGCCAAAGACTTAAATAAACCTGGAAAACAGATGGCCAATGCAACATAAAAAGATGTTCAGCCTCACTGGCTGCCAGGAGAAGGTGAGCTCCTGGGAAGACAGCGCTACAGAGCTGCTAAGATGGCGGAGACCGGACCGCCGGTGCTGGGAGGATGAGGATGAGGGACTCAGACACCGTGGGAGGGTCTGGCCCGCTGCAGCCACCCTGGTGACGGTGTGGCAGCTTTGTTCGAAGTCAGTGGCTGTCATTCCTCACGATGCAGCCATGTTCCACCTGTTACCACAGGAAATGAAACAGGGCCACACAAAGACTCACACACAAAGGGTCACAGCAGCTCATTTGCAAAAGCCCCGAACTGGCAACAACCACAACAGCCATCGGCAGGCGGTGGCCAAGCCTGTCCACCCTGTGGAACGTGACTCAGCAGTCAGAACGACTCAGCCAGCGATACGTGCAACACCTGGGCGAGTCTCCGCCCCATGACGCCGATGAAAGATGCCAGACACACATCGTGACCGTTCGTAGAAAATTCTAGAAAATGCAAACTAAACCACAGTGACAGAGAGCAGGCCAGCAGCTGCCTGGTGCCAGGAGAGCGGGAAGGGTCCTTCGCAGAGGCCCAGCTTTTGGGGTGACAAGACATCCTGAGTGCTGGCTGTGGTGGTGGTCACGGAGGCCTGCAGGTTGTCCAACCTCACTGAACTATTCCCTTGGGACATACAGTGCACTTTGCTGTATGCCAACGACCCCTCCGCAGGCTGGTTTGTTCTGGGGTCTGGTTTCTGGGGGGCTCACATCCCCTGTCCCTCACAGCCTTCTGTCCTCAGTCCAGTGGGCCCTGGGAACCCGGGCCCTCACTTAGCCCCTCGCTTGCTGGAAACAGACGTAGTCTGTGAAGAAGAAACATGCTTCTCCTCGGATTTAACAAGCACAACAGAACCCCAAAGCCAGCCCGCCGGGCAGCCGCTTGGCCTGGGGTTCGGCCCACGCAGCTCTCAGTGCAAAGGGGAACAGAGCACACTGGCCAGCCGGGCTGCCTGAACGCCAAAGTCCTTTCTGTTTCTCACAGAGATCACCTTCAGAGGAGTGAAACAGTGATCGTGGGAGAGGAGTGAGTCACCCTGAGACCCCGGAACTTCCCCTGAGGAGGGGATTGAACAGGCTCACTTCCCCCTCCTTTCCTTCCCTCCCTCCCTCTCTCCCTCCTTCCCTCCCCCTCCCCCTCCACTGCCCTCCCAGCTACACAACCCTGAGCCCTGATCTCAGGCCCCTCGGCTTCCTGTCATCTCCTCTCAGCTGGACAATGGCCCCCAGCCCAACCTTGGAAACCTCAGGGGGCCCCTCAAGAACGCTCCACCCTGGGTCCGCTCTCTGAGACCCTCCGCCAAGATGGAAGGCTGATGCCACGGGACAGCGTGTGCACCCTGCCCAGACCACAGACACGCCCGGTATCATTCTGGAAGGAAACCCGATAGGCCAACTCTTTTGCTTCCACCCCAAACAAGCCAGTTCCTCTTCACTCAGATTCGGTTCCTGCCTCTGGGTGAACTGAGCCTCATCTCCGCCTGGAACTCCCCTCCGGCCCATCTCCCCGCCCATCCCGCCCCCCCCCCCCCCCGCCCCCGTCCCCAGAAGCGGGTCTCAGTCTAGAGCTACCACATCTCTGGACGTCCAGAAGGCCTTCCTCCTGAAGGCAGGGTGCACACCAGCACACACGACCCATGACCCCAAAGCGAAAGTGCCAACACGTGCTCCCCTGTGTGTCGGGCCCACTGGGCTCGGCTCCACCTGCACCAGCCAGGACTCAGGCAGCCACTTGGTCTGCAGCGGTCAGTAACCCAGGCCACTCCCCCGCCCTCAACAGAGGCATCAAGAGGAAGAAAAGCTCCCGCCACATGTGCTCATGTGCAGAGGGAGGTGCCAGCGCATGCTCAGCCTTGCCATGCCCCGACAGGAACAGACACATCCACAGCGTCAACAGCTTGTGAAATGCCCGGCAGGTGTGGCTGTCCACAGCAGAGATGTTGGCAGAGCGAGACGCAGGTGGTGGGGCCCAGAGCCGGGATCGCTTAACACACGGCCGGCCCGCCGAGTCCCATGGCCACACTGAATCCCAGTCCTTCATCCGAGGGAGAGGACTAATAAGCCTGGGATGGCATGCCCTTGTCCCACAAGGTCCCTGCAAGGCTCCCTGAGCAGGGTATAAATTTCCACCTGAGAATTAATTCTAAGCAGTGGTATTTATTAGTAATGATGATGATAACACCCATCGTGACACACTGTGAGCCCCAGAAGAACCGAGCAGGTGAACATGGAGTCCCTCAGCCCCCAGCTATGCGCCCAACGGAGCTCGGTGCAGGGTGGGGGATGGGATCCGATGGGCCCCACAGGAGCGGGCCATCTACTTCCGGAGTCAAGTTACACATCAAATTCTTCCTCGTTTACAAGACGCTGCATCACAACCGGTAAGTAGATTTCCCTTTATTCTTCCCAGCAAGCAGAGCCTGGGCCCCGCTCCCCAGGCCGTGGTCACCAAGAGGTGAGGTCACCAAGAGGCCGAGGGTGGTGTGGGCCACACAGGAGCGAGGCCCAGCACTGGCGTCTGCCGGGGGTCAGTGAGCGTTCCTGGGTGTGCATGGTCTGCTTGGACTTCCTGTTAGAAGCCCACCCCACAGTCCCTCAAGGTTAAGGTGATGCGGGACAAATTGTTAAAAATCGGGACTGTCCTGCCAAAAGCGGGACGTCTGGTCACCTTACTCAAGGTACTGCGGGCCACGGCTCAGATATATGACGTTGTAACCGTTGTCAATCAAGTAGCCCTGACTGACAACCCTCCTCATTGGTTGGGCCTGCTCCCCAAAACTGTGAGATCCCACTGGCCTCTCAGACCCATTGGCTGCATTTAGGCAACACTCAGGCCTGTCATGCCACACATACAGGCTTGGGAACATGTTCCGAGTTCTCACAGATTCCCTGTGCATCTGCCTCCTACAGGTGCCTCTCCATGCTCTCGCTCACTCAGCCCTCACCCCGGAGCCCGGCTCTCAGGAGGAAGCTGCTGTGCATCCCTGAGCCTCTGCCCCAAAAGGACCTTTTCATTGTAGTAAAACACACATGATACAAAATTGGCCATCTCAACCGTTTTTAAGTGCACAGGTCCGTGGCATGAGGTACACGCACACTGCTGTGCAACTATGACCACCATCCATCTCCAGAACTTTCCATCCTCCCAAAAAGAAACTCTGCCACTCTCCTTTCTTCTCTAGGAGTGACTGCTCTAGGGCCTCAGGCAAGCGGAGCCTCACAGCATTTGTCCTTTTGTGCCTGACTTGTGTCCTGAGCACGATGTCTCAAGGTCTCTCCATGCGGTATGTCAGAATCTCCTTTTTAAGGCTGAATACCACCCATTGTGTGCATGGACCACACTTGCTAATCTAGTCATCCTCGGATGGACACTGGGGTGTTGTGACCAATGCGGCCATGAACAAAGGTGTGTAGGACCTATTCGCACCCCTGCTCTCAGACCCCGTGTGTCTGTGCCCAGCAGTGGGATTGCTGGGCCATAAGGTGATTCTGTTCACTTGCTACGGGACAGCCAGATTGTCTCCAACCAGCAGACACAGAAGTTCCAATTATTCTCTCACCAATGCTTATGTAGGTGTTTTGTTTTGTTTTTTATAATGACCATCCTTATGGGTGAGAAAAATTTGCAAACTTTTAACCAGAAAATATTTTCCAGGTGCTAGAAGGTGGCAAAGCCAGCTTGAACAGACCAGGAAGTCTGGCTGTCAGGCTTCCAAATCCCTGACTTACAAGTAGCTTCAGAGACCATTAGGAAAAGGTAGAGAGAATGGTGCCTTGGAAGCAGCAGCTGCGAACAGATGTAGGTGTTCAGAGGTTCAGCAGATTAAGAGCCTGCCCCCTGAGAAGAGGCCTGAGAACCTGCGAGGCCTGGCACACACCCTCAATGCCAACCTCAGGCCGCTCCTCTCTGTACCCTGACCACACCACTGCCAGGCGACGGGAGTGGTGTCTGCAGCTAGGTGCTGCCAGTTCTCTGCGGCCAGGCTGAGTGCAGGAGTTGGCACCGGGCCCTCTTCTTTACGATCTGAGCCGTCAATGAGCCTGGAGAACTTGGCCTCAGGGAAGCGGCCGGAAGGTAAGCCCACAGAGAGCCACGGGAAAAAGTCAAGGTTTCCCCCCCAATATTTTATTTAAATATTAAATTAAAAAACATACATCCACTAATCATTTGGCATACATTTGTCATGTTAACATAAGAAACAAAATAATTCAGTTATAGTAAAAAAAAAAAAAAAGAAAAAAGAAAAAAAACACACCCCAAACCATATACATCTTAATCAGATCACATAGTGCCTTTGAACAGGCTACTGCATTCATTCGGGAACAGCACTGGGAAGAAACCTATAAAACACACGTCACACACACTGAAACAAGACACACACCTGGACTGACAGCAACGAGAAAGAAAACCACGGTGACAGTAAAGTGCTTGTCATTGTTCTGAGGCCTTTGATCTCTGGGTTAGAACAGAACTGATCTTCAAAAGGGAAACTGGTTCTGTGCTGGACTCCACGTGCTGCTGTCTGTGAGGAGGCCAAGGCCCACGACCCCAGGCCCTCAGTCCCCAACCTCCCTTACAAGCCAGCGGAGGCCATGGGGAGTTCTCCATGGCCAGGCCTTTGCCCATCACTGAAGCAGCCACAGAGCAGCAGCAGTGGTGGCAGGACAGTAGCAGCAAGCTGGGCAGACCCAGGGCCAGCAGGGGCCGTGTCCTCTCTGGGCTACCACCTCCCCCACCCCAGAAACTTCGGTGATCTTTGGCTTTATAAATGCCGACCTTCCCCTGCCGTCATTGCCTGTTAATACTGAGGGTGAGAGCCAAGGGAGCTGAAGGCACCTGGGGGGAAGGACCAGTGCTGACCAGGCGGAGGGAGCACGTGGCAGAGGGAGCCCGCGCCACCTGAGCCACCACCTGGTCTACCTGCCAGGTAAGGGCAACCTGCTTCCCTCCTCCACACGGATCTGGGTAGCACTTTGTAACATTGCCAGAGGGGAACTGAAACCAGGAACACAAAGGTGTAGTAAAAAATATAAAAAATAAGTAGTGTCTGTCTATTTATACACATATACAGTATCTGCTTAAAAAGGAACAAAGCTTGAACAACAATGACCTGACCTCTCAGTTCATGTTCTTGAACAAAAGCCTAACAGGTCCGGGCCTGGGAAAGGTGGGCCGTGAGTGCAGGCAGTCACCGCTCGGCCCCAGTCCCAGCTTCGCTATATTGCACACCCCCCAGTCGGTTGTTCTTTTTGGACCCTGATAATGAAATGCGTAAAAACGTAGTTAGCAGCGGAAATAAGATGTGCGGCAGGAGGTAACGTCCCTCGCAGGCACCAGCCCTGTGCCACACGCCGAGACAGAGCCTCCCCGCCCCTTTGAGGTTCCTTCTCGTGGCTCCTCCGAGGACTCCTGGAACCGACCACCAGGCAGGCAGTTCGTAAAACCCCCGTCCAAACCAGGAAAACGTGATCCTCTGTGTTATGACCTCAGGGGAGAGAATTCCAAGAATTTGCAGATTATCTTCTCCTGGGCTGGCCATTAGAGCTTTTTAAAAACATGTATAAAGCACAAAGTTCACAGCTTTCATCCGAAGCATAAATGTTTCAGGAAGTGGAGGACTGTCCATTAGAAACAGATGCTGCTCAACCCCGCACGTGCACACACGTGGTGGATGCGCACACACTTGCTCCCACGGCGTATGGCTCACGCGGTAGCTTTGTCCAAGGCAATGCCCTCCATGACCCGACGCGCCCGTGGACGAGGGAGCTGATGGTCCCCTCCTGCTGCCACCTGACCCACAGTGGCGCTGGCCTGTGAGCGGGGCCAGCCCTGTCCTGTTTTGTCGCTTCCCTCTTTCTCCCTCCTGTCCACCCACCCCCACAACACACCCTCAATTATTATTTTTCTTCAGAAACTTTCCAGTCCCTACTCACAGCAGCAGCTGTTCAGTGCAAGGAGAAAATAAAACAAAAATAAAAAAAGCCAAAACACCAAACGTATTGCTTGTTTTGCTTCTCGGAAGTTATTGGCTTTGAGTCCGGAATCGCCTTCACATACTCTGAGGTTATTGCTTCGAGGAGTCGGCAGCCCATGCGGGAGGAGGGTGGCGTGGTGGCCCTCACTGCACCAGGACAAACGTGCCCAGCTGGCCTGAGGTCAGGTCCTCCATCTCACAGTCCCCCTGCGGCAGCCCCATGGGGTCGAAGCCCGGGGGCAGCATGGCGAAGTGTGGCTGCAGGGGTGCGGCGGCAGGGAGGGGTGCCGTGGCAGTGCTGATGTGCAGGTGGGTGTCCAAGAGGTGGGCCGCCGAGGATACCGGGGAGACCCCGGCCTGGAGGAGGTGCGGTGGCAGCAGCAGGCCAGGCCCCAGCCCCAGCTCCTTCTGGAGTCCCGACACAAGGAGGGCACTGTCACAGGGGGCCAGGACCAGCGGGACTGGAGGCAGCTGGGGAGCCTGCTGGCAACTCGGTGGGGCTGCTGGGTGGTGCTGTAACTGCAGCAACCTGGAGGGACAGGAGAACAGGGAGGGGAACAGGTCACTGCCAGCTCTGAGCGCTGCTCCTCCTGACAAATTCCACCCGGCCAGGCTCAGGCACCACCGGGTTTCCACGCCCGTGGAAGTGCTGGCTGGAGCAGCCCAGAACACGAAATGCTGTGCGTGACTAATCCCCTGAGCAATTCCTGACATTTCCACTCTGCCGTGCTTTTACAGCAGCTCAGAGATGCCAACCAGAGGTGACATTCTTATTCATGCCCCCCTCCACCCCCCTCTTACAGGCTTCAAAGTGACAAAACCTGACTGCTCCCCACCTCTGCCACCATTTGCGGGAACAAGGCCCACGGATCTCTCCACACGTGGGGGAGGGAAGGTACACGCATCTGATTACACGGAGAAGGGGGAGCTAAGAAACAAGGGGGCTCAAGAAATCCCAATGGACATGAGTCAGGGGCAACTTGTGCGGAGCAGGCATACCTTTGCTGGTGCAGCACCTCCTCCAGCAGGCTCCTGCCCTCCCGGCTGCTGGCCCCGCTGCCATGCAGGCCCGGGCTCTGAGCGGGCAGCTGGAAGGCGCTCAGGCCTCCCCGAGCGGCCCGGCTGGAAGAAGGCTGGCACACCTGGCGAGCCAGCCCCTTGATCTTGTTCAGGCCCAAAAACCCTTTGGTCCTCGCGTTCTTCCGCAGCTGCTGCCGAAAGGCTTTCAGGCCTGGGGAGAGGCAGAGGAAGATGGTCTATGACCCTCCAGGGAACCAAGGCTGGGTTCCATGATGGAGGGGTGGAGGGAGGAGGAACGGGCAACATGGAAATGATAGGGAAAAGGACTGGTATGCTTTCCTACAGGGCTGAGGGTGCTCTCTGGTCATCTAAATACTTTCCACGATCCCCCCCACCCGCTCCCTGTCCCCCATGCAGGGTTAGGAAGCCATCTTCTTTTTAAGGTCTGGTTTGGGGCAGCAGTGCCAGTACTGAGAAGGCATGCACCTGGGCAGACTGAGATCTTCTGTGGAAGGGCACGAATGTGCCACGGAACTAGGGAGGGAGCTCAGGGCCCCCAAGCCCTGGGTGACATGGAGGGAGCCCAGGCAGCCAGGTGTGGAGGGTCCCTCCCTGACTCCACCCCTCTCTAGGGCAGGAGCTGCTGCTTGGCACCCAAGTGTGTCTTGAGCTTCTAAGATAGGGGTGTCGAACTCAATCAGAGAAGGGGCCAAAATCTAAAATCCAGCCTAAATCCAGCCTAAATCATGGTTTACTGAACAGTCATAAACTGACAATGTCATAAACTGACAGCGGAGTGCAGTGATGACAGCGCGGTGCGGGCCACATCGCAAGGCCTGGCGGGCTGGATTTGGCCCGCGGGCCTTGTGTTTGACACATGTGTTCTAAGACCAGCCACTAGAGGCCAGGTGACTTTGTCCCGGGACACCAGGCTGTCCAGAGCCCAGTGGCACCTTCGATTTGCCCAGGGAGCACTGCTGCTCCACCCAGGCCCGGCTAGGGAAGGGGGGAACCTCTGCCTTCCAGGACAAAGGGACATCTGCCGGGGCCACCCGGCATCTGGAGGGGAAGGTGGAAAGAAAGTGAAAGGGGAAGTCACCTTGAGTGAGTGAGGTGTCCGAAGCCCTCCGGCCTTCCTGGAAGCTGACGGGGAGCAGGGCAGCTCCGCCCAGGGCCCCCTGCGCCTGCAGCACCGGGGTGGCAGACTGGGCCCCCAGCAGTGGTGAGGCCAGTTTGAGTGGGGAGCAGGTGCCCACCAGCCCCTGAGCAGCCAGGCATCCACTCAGCCCCGCCGGGCTCTCCCCCGCGGAGAAGGTCAGACAGCTGTCGGAGCTGGTGCCTTCTGAAGGGCTCGCCGACGAGGAGATGACTATGCCTGCAGAAGGAGCAGGGTGCTCTTGGTGAGGAGGCACAGGCTCCCCATGGCCAATGCAACCCCCCAGCACCCACGTCACATTCCCCATGCCCACAGCAGTGAATCTCAGGCCCCTGGGTAACCCTTGAGGCCCACCGACAGAGACAGACAGCTGTACTGTCCTCCCCACATCGATCCTCAACCTTGGGGGGAGTGGGAGACTGTGACAGCCAGAGGCCAGGGAGCTCTGACGGCCAGCCAGTGCGGAGTCCTGGCTGCAGGTGATATGTGGAGCTGACCGAGGACACAGAAGGGCCAGGAATGAGGACCTGTCCTCCTGGCACCTGGGGGCAGCTAACGCCCACTGTCCCCACCACGGAATGACCTCCTGGAGTGTCTACGAGGGACCCTTGTGGCCTCGGGGGTTAAATCTGAGAACTCCAATCAGAAGAAGCCACCCAGCACAAAAGGTGTGCTTTGCATGAGCTCCTTGTAGTCCCAACTGTAAACCCACCCACCAGGCTGTGCTCTGCCACGTGGACACTCACATGGAGGGATACTTGGGGAGAAGTTGGAGACTTCGGCCAGCGTGTGCCTCCGGACCGTGCTGCCGGGCAGGGGTCTCTGTGCCTCCGGCTCCTCCTTCAGGCCCTGGCCCTGCCTGACCTCCTCACTGATGGTCGTGTCCAGCAGGCTGCTGGGGGAGACCGAGCGGTGCCGGAACACGCCGTTGCAGTTGGTGTCCACGGGGAAAAGCAAGGGCTGTGCGGGAAGGAAATAAACCAGTGACCCTGGGCTCTGGGTGACCTGGCATGGGGTCATCACCGCCGCCGGGAACGAGACAAGCCCCCGCCCGACGCCGCCCTTCGCACTCACACACCTGGAGCGAGCTGTGCAGGTCACAGTCCATTTCGGCCTGCAGGATAGACTGCCCCAAGGTCTGGGGCTGTGGGCACAGGAGCGAGGACCGGAACGTTTCACCGGGGAGGACTTCCTGAGGTACCTGGGAGCCAGCACAGAAGGATAGAAGCTGTCAGTGGCTCTGGGGTAACCACGATCATCCCAAGAAAGACCATGCTGGCCTCACTCTGGCACCAGCAGGTGTGAGCCACCAGCTGGCCAGGTTCAGGACACGTGCACCCTCCCTCCGAGGCTGCGCATACAGAAGTGACCAGAGGGAGGCACCAAGAGACCAGCACCAGGGGCAACTGGCCATAGGCGGGGCCTGATCCCCATCAGAATGACTAGCACCCCCTCTTCTCCATGCATCCTCTGGTCTGGAGTTCACAGGGGAACCCCTGCCCCAACCCAGGGCTTAACGGATGGGGGGACAAAATGAACAGGGGGACAGGGGCTCAGCTGAGCCAGGGATTTCTAACTCAGGGGACACAGGGTGGGGCTTTCGGAGGTTCCCCCCTCACCTCCAAACTGCTGTGATCCAAGCTCCTGGGCCTCTGCTGCCGGGCCGGGCCCGGCCGGGCTGCCGGCGGGGTACTGCGGTACTCCTTCAGCCGCTCCAGGAGGAGGTAATAAATGGCTGCGAAGTGATTGTAGCTGCTGTTCTGCAGTGACTGGGGGAGGCAGAGAGGCAGAGAAGCAGGTTAGAGCCAGGCCAGAGAGAGGACTGGAACAGCAGGGTGGCCGCGTGCAGGTGGCATTCAGGACTTCTCCTCGGGTCACTGAGGCTCCCTGACAAGGCTGTTCCCAGGGTTATTCTTGGGTGGCCCAGAATATCCTTCAGAAGAGTGGACAAGCCGGCCCTTAAATTAGCCCGTGTTCCCATTTTAACTCAACTAGCAACTGACTGCTTTTCCCGATAAAGCTGCTCACCCCCCACCCCAAGAGAGGCAAGGCGGGGGCAGGGCCGGCAGCGCTCACCTCCACGGTCCTCTGCCGGTCCACCCCGAGGGTCTGCATGATGCCCAGCACCTGCTCGTCGTAGTCGCCCAGGTTGGAGTTGTAGCTGAGCGTGCTGGAGGGGCGAGTGTGTGGCAGCGTGGGGTCGGCCTGCATCCACCGGTGCTGCCGGATCTGGGCGATGCTGATGCGCTTGGCAGGGTCCACCACCAGCATGCGGCGGATCAGCGTCTCACAGTCTGGGGTCAAGGGAGGCGCACTGAGCCGTGCGGACCGCCGGTGCACACGGTCCCCACCGCCCACCAGGATGCCAGCTCAGCCCTGCAGGGGACGAGCTCCCTTCATGGAAGCAATCAGACAAGGGACCATTCTAAAGACCACCAGTGCCAGGAGCACTGACCTGGGCCAGTGGCTCAGACAAGCCACCAAAGAATGCCCCCCACTGAGGGGTGGGTCTCTGAATGGGACACAGTCCTCCTAATGTGCCTACAGAGACCACTTAGCCTCCCCATTCTGCTGTGACCACACAGGCCAGTGGACATCTTTACTGAACGGATGAGGAAAGCACAGGTGTGAGCAGGTGAGACTCGGGGGGCACTTGGCAGGGACTCCAGAGACCAAGCCTTCAGCCAGCTCCAGGAGGCACCCTCAGAGGAAGGCACCTGTCCGCCCATAAGTAGGGCACTCAAAACACACCCCATGGGTTGGGTTTCTTTTGCAGGTAAACACCCTACAGGAACACCGGCCTGACTCAGACCCAGAAGACAGTCAAGCAGGCATTTCAGGAAGTAAATTCCTCCACCTACTCCTCCTCCTAAGCTCCCATTCCAGGTTCCCATCAGCCCCTGCCCGCCTGCCCGGGAGAAGGCTCGGCGCACACCTACCTCGAGACATGAAGAAGGGGATCCGGAACCGGCCCTCAAGCACCCGCTGCCGCAGGGCTGGCAGGCTGGGCCCATCGAAAGGGAGCGACCCGCAGACGAGCACATACAGCACCACGCCAAGGCTCTGCAGACAACCAGACAGCGCGGTCAGGCCTGCCGCCTTACCGGGCACACCTCCCAGTGCCGGCCCTTACGCAGCGCACAGGGCTCCTACCCAGATGTCGAGCTGGGGGCCTTCGTACTCCTTCCCCTCAAAGACCTCTGGTGCCGCGTAGGGGGGGCTCCCACACCAGGTAGACAGAGGCTCTCCTGACTTGTAGAAGTTTCCAAATCCAAAGTCTGAAAGACAAAGAAACAGATGAAGTTGTGGTGGAAACAGTAGGGGCCTCAGTTTCAAAAGTTTACGAGCAAAGAGCACCAGGACCCTGGCTTGCACATGCCCCCCTCCCTCAAGGCAGCGCTTCCTGCGTGTGGGGCGAGGGGGGCGCCCTCCTCACCTGCCAGCTTGATGTCCATGTTGCCGTCCAGCAGCAGATTCTCGGTCTTGAGGTCCCGGTGCACGATGTGGTGGCTGTGGCAGTACTCCACGGCCGACAGAATCTGCCAGAACTTCTTCCGCGCTTCATCCTCGCTCAGGTGCCCATTGGAAGTCAAATAATCTGAGGAGCGACAGAACAAAATGAGAGCTCCCAAACCCACAGCGAATGCTGAGGAATGGTAAGGTGGGCGGCCCCCAAACTTGGAGGAGCAATTCCTGACAAGGGAGCACTATTTGTTTTTCAACAGGTATTAAAAGTAAGTGGCTTACCAAACATCTCTCCATTCTTTGCAAATTCGGTGACAATGTAAAGCATATCCTTTGTTTCCATTACCTAAAAAATAAAGACCTGAACATTAAACCACACGAAGAGAGAACATACTGAAGGTATCAGTAATCCACCTGAACCCCAGGGAATTCACTTCCCCAGATGAGTGTACTCATTATTTTTGGAAAGAAAACAAACAAAAAACTTCTGCAATAAAGAAACAAACAAGGGATTCCTATTCAGGAGAGTTTTTTCAAAGTCAGAGGTGAATTCCTCACGGGCCTGCCTGTCCGGATATATCTTGGCTCAGGAAAGGTCTAAGTGTATTCGAATGCTCCTGCACCGTAGTTTTAACTCACTTTGTATCACCCGCCAGAGGATTCTGGCGGCTACAGAAGTGAAAGAAGCGATTCGAGAGTCCTGCTAGAGCTTTCTTCCAGAAGCCTAGCAGGCAGCAGGTTATTCACACCAATAGCCAGCACGGCTGAATAATAGATGGCAAACACCCCTTCCCCAATGCGCTGGTTACATGATTAAGTAGGCCACAAAGAGCCGGTCTGCCAGGTACGCCACCACAGTCCGCTCTGTGTACAGACAGCTGCTCAGCATGTGTCAGCAGCAACAGCCAGTGGCGGGCACACCTTACAGGGCCCCTTCCTGAGCGAGTTTTCTCTCACTTTGAAAAATTGTCTTAAAAGAATTTAAAACATAATTAAGAAACAAGATAAAATTCAAATATTTATCTTGAAAGTAAAATGAACTCCTATCCAGGCATTTTAAAAGGGAGATTGAGAGATAATACATTATTACAGAAAAAGATTTCTTCAGGGCTCAAAACATAGCTATTTCTTTAAAAAAAAAAAAAAAAAAAATACTTTAAACACCACTGCTTTGTGCTGTAAATCCGAAAAGCAAAGCAAACACCAGGCGGTTTAGCTAGAATTTTCATAGCCCTTGCCCTGGATGTGTGTAACAAGTTCATTCCTTTTCTCAGTGGCGGGGGGGAAAAAAAAAAAGACGGAGAAAGGATGAAGAGTGGATGTGTTTTAAGTTTAAAAAAAAACACACAAAAAAACCCTCAAGGAAGAGTTTAGTGTCTCCCCAAGGCTCTGGGCCTGCGCCAGCTGGATGAAAATCAGACACCATGTCAAAGCCAGAGTAAGAACCGTCACGGCTGTCCCCACAGTCGCAGCCACAGAGCAGAAAGAAAGCCCACGCCAGGAAAGTCCTCTCTTGGATCGGGTGGCCAAGGCGTCGCTCACTGGGGGCCATCGGGGCAGGAGGACAAGGAAGCCACACTCTGGCTCACCCCTCCACCCGGTCAGAAGCAGAGCGGGGTCGGCCCACTCGCGGAAACAGGCTGGGCACATTGCTCAGGCGCTGACATCAGTGACCCAGGAGGAAACGGCTCACCCAGGCGGCAACTTACAAACGACAACAGAAACAACACACCAGCCGGGGAGCAGGTGACACAGCAGAGAGCAGGTGACAGGTGATGTGAGTGCCGCACTTAGCGACGGTGAGTAAACTGTCATCTGAAACACAACCCCGATGACAACGTCCACCTTCATTTTAACCGAGCCGAGAGCCTTCCGAGGGGGAACTTCCAATTCCAGTCCCGTCTCCTGCCCACAGCACTCCGAGCCCTGCCAGCCGCACACACACTCCCACCATCCCGTCTTCGTCCCAGTCTCCTGGGGTTTGTGGGAGTCATGGAAAGGAACTGAGAGCCAACACAACTGGACAAAATAGCGAGCATTTGCAAAGAACTTATTCTCTAGCATGAGACCACTTCATCGTCACAGAAGTGGCCGCTAAGTAAGAGACTGCTTTGCTGTCCTAATTAGACCAGCACTTGTTTTCCAGAGATATACTTTATTCGTCTCCACAGGAGAACAAAAATAAAGTCACAAAACAAACCAACCAATGGACAGAGTCAAGCCTGTTCTTAGCGTGGACTAACTAGCAAGCTCTCGCTCTCTCCGCTTGGATGGGAGTACACATGGGGAAGACGGGAGCTCAGCATTGCCTTTGCAAAGGTGAGTTTACGGAAACTGGTAAAAGTTTAATAATTATCTGCACAGGCAGGAGTGTCTAGTTTCTCTGGAATTTGTCCTTCTACACTAAATCCTTGACTTGTGTCCATACATAGATCCGGTTGTGTTAGCCTTGTAGTAAAGGCAATAATATCGCACCTCCATGCGCTTAAAGCTAGGACAAACCACAACAATAAATAAGATCCTCACGAAGCAAATCTCAATTATGACCCCAAAGCAAGAAGAAAACTGCAAGTAAATCTTCAGCACTTACAGAAATCAACCTATTTACCTTATACCACCAACCCCTGACCCCGACATACACTCAGAGAGAGGGAGGCAGTCTCCAGACTTAGGTTGTTGGACATAAAAATGAACGCGCTTGCTGGAAGGCACAGAGAAAGGCAAATGGGATCCTTACCTGATAAAGCTTTATGATATGGGGATGATTCAGAAGCTTCATGATCTGAACCTCACGGTATATTTTCTCCAAATTGCTTGAGTCTAGGCGTGTTTTATCGATTATTTTTATTGCTACCTATAGATTTTTAAAAAAGAAAAAAGGGTATTTTTTTAAATTAAAAAAACACACAATCTCTCACTTAACCAAGTTTAAACATTTCATTTTTGCAGGTGAACTTCTAAAACACTTTGTCCCCAAGAGGTCACAAAAAGTTGGGGTGTGGAGGGAGGAGGCGGGGGAGGGAATAACCAAAGTAACCCTTAATATGACAAAATAGCCGAAGTTGAATAATTGTACTAAGTCTTTGCGGGCTCACTTGGAAGGGCGTTAGTTAGCTCTGGATCGGAGAGCACTGCACCCCTGGTTATTAGATCCTTATCCTCTTTGCTGCCCCCTAACATTCGTACCAATTATGCAATCATAATATCAAACATGTTCCTTCTTTACCAAACTAAAAACTGTCGGCGTCTAGACCTTACACGATGGACCCTACAAGGCAGGGGGTCCCACCCGGCTGGCTGCCGCGAGGCAGGGTCCGCCCCAGGCAGGGTCCACCCCAGGGAGGGTCCATCCACCCCAGGGAGGCTGCACCCCAGGCAGGGTCAGCCCCAGGCAGGGTGTACCCACCCCAGGCAAGGTCCGCCCCGGGTCGGTCCCGAGCCCCACGCACCTGGGTCTTGGTGACGCGGTGCCGCGCCAGCTTCACCACCGCGAAGTTGCCCTTGCCCAGGGTCCGCTCGATGTCGTAGAAGCCCACCCGCAGGGGCTTCTGCGGACCCTGGCTCCCGCCCGCTGGGGCCGCGCTGAACTCCGACATGATCACCATGGCTCCGGGCACCTGCGGGCGCAGGGAGCTCAGCGCCCGCCGGACCCCGCGCCCGCCCCGCCGCCCGCGCTCCGCTCCGCTCCTCCGGCGCCCCGGAGCCCGGAGCCCGGAGCCCGAGGGGCGCGCGGACCCGCTCCCACCCGCCGGAGATCGGCTCCATCCCGGCCCCCGGAGCGCCCCGTCCCGCCGGGCGAGGACCCGCTCCCCGCGGCCAGTGCCGTTCCAGCCCCCGAGCCACCTCAGCCCCGCGGGGCGCGTGGACCGAACGAACCCCTCGCGCCCCGGGCCGCGTTCCCCGCCGCCCGCCGCCGTTCCAGCCGCAACCCCGGAGCCCCTCCCGCCGAGGGGTCCGCGGACCCGCGCCCGCCGCCCCACAACAAAGGGGGAACGGCGGCCGCGGGACCAGCGGCGTCCGGCCCGCACCCGCGGGGCCGCCGGAGACAGAGCCCGGAGCCCGGCCGCCCGCCCCGCGCGCCACGGCGCCGCCCGGCCGGCGCCTCACCTCCGCCGCTCCCGGGGCCCCGAGGCTCGGACGCCGCTCGCGCGGGTCCCGCCGACCGCTCGGCCGCTCGCGTGGCTCAGGCGCCTGCTGCTCGGATCGCCGCCGCTGCCGCCGCTGCCGCCTGTGCCTCCGGCCGGGCCGCGCCGCATGTCAGCTCTGAGGCCGCGCCGCGCACCCGGCCGCAGGCCCCGCCCCCGGCCCCGCCCCCGGCCGCCCGGCCCGCCCCGCCCCCGGCCCGCCCCCGGCCGCCCCGCCCCTCCGGCGCGGGATGGATTCAGCCCCATTGACGTCGCTTTGACGCCGGAACGACGCGTGGCTCCGCGCCAGGCGGAGGGAGAGCGGGAGATCGGGCCGTTGCCAAGAGACAGGCGGCTCTGACGCGCGCGCTGATGAGGCCGTCGCCCTGGCGACCGCGGGGCGGTGACGTCAGGGGCGTCGGGCGCCTGAGGCCCGCGGAGGTCCGCCCGCGCTCGCGTTCCCGCCGGCGCGCGCCCCCTACCGGGCTCTGTGGGCGCTGCGAGCGGCTTAACCCTTATGCCCCCGCATTTGCTAGTGCCTCCTCTTCTCTCTCTTTTTAAAAAAATACATTTTATTGATTTTTTTTCAGAGAAGAGAGAGGGATAGAGAGTTAGAAACATCGATGAGATAGAATCATCGATCAGCTGCCTCTTGCGCATACCCCTACTGGGGATGTGCCCGCAACCAAGGTACATGCCCTTGACTGGAATCGAACGTGGGACCTTTCAGTCCACAAGCCAAGGCTCTATCCACTGAGCCAAACCGGTTTCAGCACGCCTCCTCTTCTCGCACCCACATCCCCGAAAGGCTTGGAACTAGCGCGGTTCCAAAAACCCCCGAAGTGCAGAGCAGCTGGGCCCTCTTGGGACTCCTACTCCAGAGTCCCAGTTATCGGAGTTCGGGTCCCCGGTGCCCCCCCAATTTCCCTCGGAGGTGCTAGGCCTTGGAGCCTCTATTAGAGAAAGTAACCAGGTGAGACTAAGGAAACCTCCAAGAACGAGGCCACAAGGCAGTGCCAGGTGACAGCACGCCGGCTTCCACTGAGGGAGCCCACCCAGATCCTGGAGAGGGGCCGCCCACCGCCAGGGACCCTCTGGAGCATGGCAGAGATATATTCCAGAACCGTGGGGCCACCCAACTTCGACTTCTCTTGTTTTGTGCAAATCTTAATTGTTCAGGAGTTATAAACAAGTGCAGGAAAGCTGGTCAGCATCTCTGTCAAGCGACCACCAGGACCAGGGTTGGTGCCCTAAGCAGTGGCTGGTGCTGCAGCCCCCAGCGCTCGGGAGTGGGTCCTGGCCCCACCCCAGGCGAGCCCTGCCCCCTTTCCCCATCAGATACACTGTCAGAAGCCAGCTGATTGTGGAGGGTCCTTTCTGAAGAAGCCACTTGGGTGAAGGAACTCAGCAGGTTGGAGAGAGGAAGAGAGGCCCAGTGGGCTGGTTTCCAGGGGCCACGTGGAAGTGGACTCTGCTCACCGAGGTCTTCGGGTTCCCACGTCCTTGGGACCAGAGTCAGCAGCACCCTCAGCGCAGCACAGGGTGGCCCATTTGTGTGTGTGTGTGTTCATCGGACAAGTGTCCACGGAAGACTGGCTGCGTGATCTGCACTCAGACGGGGAGAGGACCCTGCCCTTGGTGCAGCACCCCCTCTGGGGAGGGCCAGTGGGTGCGGTCAGCAGGGAGAGAGGACTTCACCCCTTGGCAGACTGGACGCTTGGCGGGTTCCAGGGCATTTTGTCTGCTCTCTGGGCCACCTCCCTGTTTCCCCAGAGCTGCAGGGGAGCTGGGGGGCAGGACCTGTGCCCCTTAGGACGGAGGTGCCTGGTGGCCTGATCCCACTAGAAGGGAGAGGATGGAAGTGGCAGCAGAGGACACTGTACATGGACATCGCTGCCCACGTTGTGTTCTCTGTGGCTCATTGCAAAATAAATGCTTCCTAATGAAAGCTAGAAGGCGTTGTTTAAGTATCAGGAAGGCAGAAGTGTAGGATATCAACTCTGCATGGGACCCAGAATGATTTTTCCTGGCGTTCAGTAAGAATGCCGCTTCGCAGGAGGGGGTGGGGAGACAGTTAAGTGAAATGGATACAGAGCCGGGGAGCCTGGCAGAGGGGAGGCTGTGGTGTGCGTGCGTGTGCAGCTGCCTGAGGCGGGCCCGCCTGCCAGGGCACCGAAGGGACGGGACGTGCTTCGCCGGGTGCCCAGCCGCCGGCCTGACCAAACATTTCCCAATCGCGCCCTCCCTGGGAGGAGGTTTGTGGGTCAGCGTGTTTGAAAAGGCCTTTGAAGGGCACGACTAGTACCAAGTCTTTCTCGTCCTTCAAAAATGCCCCTGTGTTACCCGTCCCGGGTTTACCCAGTGAGAACTGGGAGGAATATTCCTACTTCCTTCCAGCTGAAGAGTGTACCAGCGCTTCCGTCCCCTTCCCGGAGCCCGCCAGCCTGTCCCAGGGAGAACAGGAAGAAGGACGCCGAAACCAGGGACCTGGATACTCTCACCTGCTGCCTCTCCTTTTGGGACTTCACAACTTCCTTTCCGCTCCTTGTCCCCTCCCACCCGCCCGCCCCAGGCCTGTCCCGACTCCTTGCGAAAGGTCTTAGGTGTTTGCAAACACCTGGCTGGCTGTTTGGAAACATTCTGTCACGGATGAATGAAAACTGCAGCCAAAGGGCTGAAGCTGACTTCCCAGAAAGAGTCCCTGGACCCAGGTGCACTTGGCCCTGGCTGCCCGCCCTTCCGGATCAGCCCTGTGTGGGCGGTGGCCCCAAACCCTGGGTGGGAGCCTGCTCTTGGACAATGCAGGCAGGGCAGAGGCCAACGGTGTCATCTCTCTCAGGGGGGAGGGCTCCTCCTGGCAACATCCTGAATTTGCCACTAAGGGGTCTCTGCTCCAGTGGGGGAGGCCCAGGGGGGAGAGGTCCTAGCGGCTTCTAGATGGATCCCAGCAGCATGGAACAAGATGAGCTGCTCCCTCAGCAGAATATTTCCCTGTACACTGGGATTAGCACTCTGTTTTCCCAAGTAGAAAAGTGGGTAGAAAATGTTCCGTAGAAAAGACAGAAATATATAAAGATGAGAACAAAAAGCACTGATGATGCTGCCGATGGTTCAGAGTTCTCCACCCGGCCTCTATCAGCACATGACTTCACCCTGCCTTTTCCGCAGCCGTGTCAGGGACATGCCGTGTCATTAAATGGTCATCAGAGCCATGTGTTTCAGCCGTCCGCCTGGAAGTGGCTGTGCCTGCCCCTGCTTACCCCCTCCTGTCCTCCCCCTCCATGCCGGCATCTTGGTCACTCGGAGGGGCCACCCCCCCCCCCCCTTTCTCTGCAAGACTTTCTTGTCTGAGAGCAGCGAGGTCAAGACTGGGTGCCTGGTCCAGCCTGCTCAGACCGCCCAGCCTGCTCAGGACTGCCCAGCCTGAAACCAGGACACCAGCCTGCCCAGGAGCGCCCAGCCTGGGGATTCTGGAGGCCAAGATGGGGAATCTCATAAACCAAGGGCCTTCCAGATGCCATTGGGGACCCGAAGGCTCAGGCCACCGCAGCAAAGCACCTCGTCTCCGTTGCCAAGGTGACTCGGAGGCCTCTGATTGCCCAGGAGGACACGTGGCACCGGGCTCTGCAGCCAGGTTTCTTGGTGCAGATTGCAAAGGTGTTCTCATTCTCTCTGACCTGGTTCCCATGGGATTCGGTATTGTTGCCGCACTGTTTGTGTAAAAAGAAAGCACGCATATGTACGTCACGAGGAGGCAAAGATGTCATCAGCCTCCACTAATAAAAATGGCCATAAACTAGTCCCCAGACCAAGCGCCCCATAATGGTACTTCCCAGGCACACTGGGACAGCTAATGAGCCCTGCGCAGATAGAGGGCCAAGGAGACAAAGTCCACTGGCACCAGCACACCCTCGTCACGCTGCGTCTCCACCGAGATCCCTGCTCAACCCGGTGAACAAAAGTTCGCTGAAGGAGGAAACTGCTTAAAACTAGGTGAGAGGTGTGTTCGCTTTTTTTTTTTTTCTTTAATGCTTTTATTGATTTCAGAGAAAGGAAGGGAGAGGGAGAGAGAGACAGAAACATTGATGAGAGAGAAACATCGATCATTTGCCTCCTACACATCTCCTACTGGGATCAAGCCTGCATCTCGGGCGTGTGCCCTGACCGGAAATCAAACCGTGACCTCCTGGTTCATAGGTCGACACTCAACCACTCAGCCACACCAGCAGAACAAGGTGAGAGTTTTAAGGTGGGCAGAGCCTCTCAAGACCAGCTGTACCAAGAAGAAGCTCTAACCAGCCCTGCCTCAAGGCCAGGAAGCTCTGGGTCACCCCAGGACCTGGAAGGAAACCTCTAGAATCTTCTTCTCTCAAATAAACCATAGACACAAAGTCAGCGGGTCGGGTTCAGGACCTGGACCACCAGGACTGAACCCAGAGAACTCGCAGATCCCCAGACCAGCTGGGTGGCTTCAGCTTTCTCAGAACCGGTGCACAGGGGACAGAGGGTGGGGCGGGCCCCCTTTCGTTCCCTCGGCGCTGTCCCACGGCAGACATGAGCTGCTACAGGATGATGTGATGTGATTTGCTCCATGCAGAATCCAAACGAAACTTAAGCACCTAAGCCAGTGTTCGGCAATCTCATTAGTCAACAGAGCCAAATATCAACAGCACAATGATTGAAATTTCTTTTGAGAGCCAAAACCCGACTTCTGCGCATGGGCCACGAAGTTTCAATCGCACTGTACGTGTGCACCTGCATGTGGTACTTTGTGGAAGAGCCACACTCAAGGAGCCAAAGAGCAGTATGTGGCTCATGAGCCGCTGTTGGCCACCCACTGACCTAAGTAATTGGGGAAGCACAGAGGTGTGGCAGAGGAGGCAAAAATGTCCCGTAGGGACGAGGGAAGCCGGCTCTCCCGGGAAGTCCACCCTCCGTCCAGGCCTGCAAACACCACACAGGGTCCTGGCTGACTGAGGAGCACCGGCTGAAAGGTCTGTCTCCCCGCACTGCCCCCAGCTAGCAGCCTGGGCTGGCTCCCAGGACCTGGACGGTCAGAGCAGTGGAGGAAGCTGGGCTTTGCGGACTCGGAGAAGCTCTCAGCCCAGTTCTCCGTCCCCGCGGTCAGCTCTCTGCTCCTGGGAGCCCGCCCACAGCTTCCTCTCCATCCCTGTAAGAAGCCAGGTCCCCAACCACAATGAGGTGTCACTTCACATCCATTGAGATGGCTGTTACTTTACTTTTTATAAATCCTGAAAATAACAAGTGTTGACGAGGATGTGGAGAAATCGAACCCTCACGCACTGCTGGTGGGAATGTAAAATGGTGTAGCCCAGTGCTTCCCAACCTTCTCTCATGATGAGAATCACCTGGTGGAGTTGTTAAAACACAGATTCCTGAATCCCAACTAAGAAGTGCTAAACTAGGATTTTTGAGAACATATAGGTAAAATTGCATACTTAACTTAGTGCTCTGTATATAACATCTGTCTTAGAGCACTAGTTAAGTATACAATTTTACCTGTATGTTCCCAAAAATTCTAGTTTAGCACTTCTTAGTTGGGATTCAGGAATCTGTGTTTTAACAACTCCACCAGGTGATTCTCATCATGAGAGAAGGTTGGGAAACACTGGTGTAGCCATTGTGGAAAATGGAGGGGTGGGGGCTAAAAAATGAAACATAGGATCACCATATGATCCAGCAATCCCACTGCTGGGCATAGACGCAGTGTTCCCTGTTCCCGGAGGCGTTACACACAACAGCCAAAGGCAGAGACAACCCAAGGGCCCCTGCGCAGAGGAAGACAGGCCAGCGCAGCCTCGGAGACCGGCTGAGGGGCAGCCAGCTCAGGGTCAGGTTTGACTCACAGCCTTTTATTTCTATTTTAAATCACACCTGTGACTCATGGTCACGTTCTCCTATAGAAATCAGACAGCACAGACAGACCCAAAGCCCTCCCCTCCTCCCCCAGGTGGCACGCTTCTTCCAGAGAGCTGGCACTTCACACACCTTATGGTGGACAAAAGTGTGGGTGGTGTGGGTGCCTGTGTGGGTGCATGTGTGTGTGCCTGTGACATTCGTGTGGGTGCCTGTGTGGATGCACGTGGCATGTATGTATGTGAGTGCATGTGGTGTGTATGTGTGTGGGTGCCTATGACATGCATGTGGGTGTCTGTGACATGCATGTGTGTTGGTGCCTATGACATGTGTGGGTGCCTGTGTGGGTGCCTGTGGCATGTGTGTGCTGTTTATGTGTCTCTAGCATATGTATGTGTGGGTGTCTGTGTGGGTGTACGTGGCATGTGTGTGAGTGCCTGTGACATGCGTGTGTGCCTGTGGCACATGTATGGGTGCATGTGGCATGTGTGTGTGCTGTTTACATGTCTCTAGCACGTGTATGTGTGGGTATCTGGGGGTACATGTACACACATGCCTGGATCTGGCTATGGTCAAGGCTGCGCTCCCACTTTGGGGCTTTCCAGAACCGGGCCTCCTAGGGTGTCTGCCCCCACTGATAAAAATGAAATGAATGTTCTTGAGGTTGCTCGGCCTTGAACACCCCATGGGCTGGGCGCCAGCTGTGGGGACCAAAGACAACACATTCCTGTGGAAAGGTGTTGGGTCGCCAGATCGAGGTCTGCATGAGGTGTGGACAGGCCAGGAGTCAGAGCCCACAGCGGGACAAATGGCTTCTCCTTCAGAGGCCCCAGCCGGGCGGGCGGCAGATCCGCTGGGAGCACTGCCTGACAGTAGGCCTGGCCGGCCACGTGCAGGTCCACAGGTGGGTTTGGATGCTGAGGGAACATCCCGTGAGGTGCAGTGAGTGGAGGGGCTCCAGTCTCACCCCATCCGTTGGTCCTTTGGTCCAGCTGTGGCCCTACCAGTCAGCCACCCACCGAGGGGAGCTCTCCCCCAAGGGCACTGGGGGCCCTGCAGCCCAGGAGGTGCCGTGGTTGGGTCCCTAGAGGCGGGGGGGCCTGATGGAGACCCCACCCTCCAGCCATGGGGTGAAAGCTGGGGCCCTGAGACAGACAGCTTGGCTCCACCCAGCCACCTGGTGCCGTGGGCGGAGCTGCCCTCTCTCCTGCACAGGGTGACCAGGGTGGTCCTGGGGACTTAGCTGGCACCACAGGGTCAGCGCCACCACTGGAGCCCAGCCAGGACCTCTCTGGTGTGGGCTACAGCCTGGGACCATGTCCATTGCCATAGGGCAAAGGTGGACACCCAGCAGGGCCCAGCGGGCCCCAGGGCTCCCTGGAGGCACCGACCTTCCCTCCAGGTGGCTCAGTGAGCCCGCCAGGCCTCTCCCCACCCCTGCACAGCTTCGGAGGGGCGGAGGGCGGAGGAAAGGGATCATTAAAGCCCAGCCGTCATGGCTGATCTTCCATGCGCAGGGTGCTGGGAACACTTGAGGGGCTTTCCACAGGTTTTGCAAGGGCGGGGGAATGTGGCCAGCTGGTCCCATATCTCCGGAGGGATGTCAGAGGGCCGGCTGGGTGACACTTCTGTCCCTGACACCCGATCCTTACTGGAGTGCTGCCTGGGAGCCTCACAGCATGAGCAGGGAGCCGGGGGCAGGGGTCAAATTCCAGCCTTCCTCCAACTGGCTGACCTGGAGCCGGCCTGGCAACCAGGTGCTCTTCCGGGGGGCGGGGGGGGGGGGGGGCAGCCGTCAGTCCCATATCAAACAGATAAACAGGGGAAAGGAGAAGGGAGCAGTGAGGGAGGCAGAGACCACGGGGTCCCCAGATCAAGGAACATCACTTGGTATTAAAACCTGGGCCGCAGGCTCCCGGGTGGACAGAGGCCTGGGAGGTTTGGGAAAGAATCACAAGGCCGCTTTACTCCTCAGGTTTCATCTGGAAACACCAGCCCCGTAATCAGATTTAAGTTGTTTTATTTCTTCCCATGCAGTACAGTAAGTTTTGTGGTCTCTGTGTGTGGAGAACTCTTTATATAAGGTTAATCCTTATTGGAGGATATTTTTCCATTTTTGTTTGTTTGTTTTATTTTTTTGTTTTGTTTGTTTGTTTGTTTGTTTGTTTGTTTTTGCGAGAGAGTGAGAGGGAGAGCCAGAGAGAGAGAAACATTGATGTGAGAGAGACACATCAATTGGTTGCCTCCCACACATGCCTTGACCAGGCTGTGGTTCCTTAGAACTGTGACCAGTTCCTTTGGGTGGGTAAAATCAAAAGATGTCTTTTAGTAGGGTAAAGGCTACTAGAAGTCATAAAATTGAATATATGACTATTGTAAGAAATATCTATGAGAATAAGAGTCTATAAGAAATAATAGAAGTTAAGATAATCCATAATTTTACCACTCAGATACCACCATTATTATTATTTTGGTATATTTTTTCTAGTTATAAACATATATGTTATAAATCTTTTAAAAATAAATGTGAATTACATGCTATGAATAGGAACAGCTATATATCCCATTTTGTTTCTATTTATATAAAGGAAATTTTCTTGTATCATATTTTATTTAAAGACATTGTTATGAATGTTTAATATCCCATTATGTCTAACATTTAACATTTTTAGATATTTGTTGTTTTTATACATTATTATGAACAATGCTATCATAAGCATCTTTTCCCAATCTCTTCATTCCTAACTGATAAATGGATGAATTTTCTTTTTCTTGTTTGTTTTTTGTTAATCCTTACCTGAGGATATTTTTCTATTGTTTTGTTTGTTTGTTTGTTTGTTTGTGAGAGAGTGGAAGGGAGAGGGAGAGCCAGAGAGAGAGAAACATTGATGTGAGAGAGACACATCGATTGCTTGCCTCCCACACCTGCCTTGACCAGGCTGTGGTTCCTTAGAACTGTGACCAGATGAAGGAGCCACAGACCCCTTTGGGTGGGTAAAATCAAAAGATGTCTTCTTGTAAGGTAAAAGCTTTTCTTATTTATCCTGAGAACTCTTTATATATTAAGGATATTAATTCTTTACATCTTCCTTATACATATTTTGTCCTTGTGTTGTTGTTTTCCTGGATGCCAAAGGCTGCCTTTCGGGCTGTGTCACTGCAGTGGCCCTTCTCGGCAGTGTCACTGCCGAGTCACGTTAACGCACAGGGTTTGTGGGGCCGCATTTTTGGGGTGTGAACAATGCCATCCAGCAGGAGAGGAAAGAAACCCTCGTCGTGTGCTTAAGCAAACAAATTGGCATTTAGAAGCTTATCTTTATTACGATAGACGTCACAGCTGAGTGCTAAAGCAAAGGAACTGTTACTGGGCCTAATAAAAGCGTGACTGTGCCTATAAAAGTCGCCGCGGTTGTGCAATAAAAGAGCATGCCAAGGGCTACTTCTGCATGAGTAGGTCTCAAGTCCTCCCTCAATCTTAAAAACACGATAAGGAGTGTCACGTTGAACTCGCTAACCTGAGCTAAAGGTAAATAGGACGGTGGCCTGGCCGTCCCGGTGGCTGGCACTGCCTGCCTAGGAGGAGCTCAGGCGGGCCCCGTGAGACCCAAGGTCCAACGCCTGGCACTGCCCTTCCGGCCCTGGCCCCCCCCTCTTCCCTCTCTCCCTCTCTTCCTCTCCTCTTCCCCTTTCCAAGCGGCAGAGTCTAAAACTCCGAGGGGCACGTCCCTGTTAACGCTTTGCTTTCCCCGCTTCTGTCAGGATCCCAAGTCATGTCCTTGTGTTTAAATTCAAGGGCAGCAGCATCTCGGAGGCTCCTGATAACCAGGCTGCACAGCTGTGGCCAGGAGGACACATTCCTTTGGTGCAGCTGCCAGGAATGAGAGCCAGGAGGGGCCTGCGGCAGGGACAGCCGTGACCATCACAGGGGCACCTGTGCCCCCAGTCACTGCAGGGATCGTGCTCCCTTCCCCTGTCCTGGGGGAGGGGACTCAGAGAGCAGGCAGGGTCCCTGCCACCCCTCAGGGTGCAGGCCCGCTCCATCCTGCCCCCCAGGGGGAGGGGGCATCAAGGCCACAGAGCAGCACAGGGGAGGTGACATGGAGGGGCAGAGGTGGGAACAGGCTGTCGCCTACTGGGATAGAGACCCGTTCAATGGAAGCATCCCTTCCAAAACAGGCATTGCATTAGCCAAGGCCCTCCAGAGAAACAGAGCCAATAGGACCAGTTGATAGGCCAGTAGGTAAGTAGGTAAATAGGTAGAGTTGGATAGATAGATAGATAGATATAGATAGATAGATTGATTGTGAGGAATTGGCTCACATGATTTGGGAAGCTAACAAGTCCCAGAATCCGCTGCCTACAACTCAGAGACTCAGGAGCTGGTGGTGAATTCAGTCCCAGTGTGAGGCCTGAGAACCAGAAGCGCCCGCGGTGTAAGGCCTGGTCTGAGGCCAAGGGAGAAGGGATGTCCCAGCCCATCAGTCAGAGAGCCCTTCCCCTTCCTCCACCCCCAGGGAGGGCCCCCGACAGAGACTGCTGCCTCCATGCCACAGCGTCCTGCTGCTGACGCGGAGCCAGGCAGGACCTGGGGGAAGGGGCACGCGGGGCTGTGCCCAGGTAACCCTCCCACTGCCCTCCGCGGCTGCTCTGCAGAGTCGCCAATGTCTTGGGGGGCTCGGCGTTGACAGGGAGTGTGACGCCTCCCCAGCACACCTGTGGTTTGTCCTGGAGTCTGCAAACCAGGGAGGGCGGGGCCGGAGCTGTCACAGAGCAGCAGTGCAGGTCCCCATGTTTGTGACTTGGGGACCCTGCCACCTTCTTGTAATTTTGCCAGATTCAGCACATGCGATTGTGTTTTCTTCCTTTATAGTCTTCAAAGCACTCCCATGGGTCCCGAGAGACCCAAACATGCTCCCAGCACAGTCTCTCCCACACACTCTCACACATGTACTCACACACACACCTGCACATGCTCTCACATATGAATTCAGAGCTCCCCCTCCGCCAGCCCCTCCTCTGGCCCCCACCCCCACACAGCCCCCAGCGCCCCCACCCCCGTATCCTTCCCCACTTCCCTTCCAAGCCACCTGGCATGGCTGCGGGCCTCCGGGCGGCCTGACAGAAGTCGTGCCAGCGTACACTTGACTACCCCGTGTAAACAGCCTGTTGCAATGAGCACGGGAGGCCGCCTCTCGGGCCTGCTGGACGTGCTTCCTGTCAGGAAGGCTGTGGTCCCGAAGCCCATTCGGACGAGGTCAGCCGGCCGGCAGCCGGCGCGCCCGGCGGGTCCCCTGGCTGCAGGAAGCGGCCGGGGCTGGGCCCGCCTGTCTACGGGGTAGGGCTTGGCCTTGCAGGTCTGGAAAGGCCAGGGAGGACCACAGCGGGCAAAGGCACCGCCACCCGGTCAGTCCGGGGACGTGAGTGCCCAGGAGAGAGACACAGGGCCCAGGCTGGAGGTGGGAGGGGGACAGGGTCTGAGCCTGAGCAAGAAGCCGGCCAGAGGGCACAGCAGGAGCTCCTGGGGCTGGGCTTCCGGCCCAGGCCTCACCCTGGTGTGGCTCTGAGGGCGCCTGGCACACACCCTCCACCTGACCGACTCCCTGCTGGGGTGGCCGAGCGGGTCCTTATGAGGACACGCCTCTGCAGGGCAGCTGCGGAGGCCGAGGCCTTGGAGCCCTTTGTCCAGGCTCCTGCCAGGTGACCAGCTCTCCTGGACCCCATTTGTGTGCTCCCACCACCCCACGTGTCCCCCATGGCTCAGGTCCCCGCAGGAGCTGTGGAGCTGCAGCTTCTCAGGGAGCCTCTGGTCCACGCTCATTCCCGCAGGGACAGCTATCGCTGACCTTGTCCCAGTTCTGGAGGCACTCGCCACGCCCTCCGAATGCCAGCCTTCCACCTGAGTTGTGGGCCCCAGCCCCTGGCTCCCGGGTGACGGACAGGCTGCAGCAGTCTCAGACAACGGGCTCCCTCGTTGGCTCATGGGGTGCAGTGAGGCTATTCTCTCTGGTCTGTGCCTCCGTCCCTGCCTGGGGGCCTCTCTGAGCCGGTCCTAAACCCCAAGAGCAATGTCTGATGGACAGGGCAGGGGGGTGGGGAGGAGGGGGCGGCACAGAGGCACAGTGAGCCCTCTGCCACCTGGTCCTGCGGCCTCACGGCCCAGGCTCGGCCGTCCTGTGACGTCACCGGGAGTTTATTCCTCTCTCAGCGCTGAGCCCATAACCCCCACCTGATGGAGATCAGGTTGGAAATCACGTCAGCTGCAACTGAGGGCTGATTTAATCAGCGGAAAGTGTGGGATGGGGTAGGACTCTGCCGCAATGATTCTGCTCGCCTGCCTTTGAGAAGCTCGGACAGCCACAGCCTGGTGGGAGCTGAGCAGGGGGTCCCCGCAGGGGACATCCCACTGCAGTGCCGGCTCCTCCCCCAGTGGGGCTCCCTGGTGGCTTCCGGGGCACCCACTTTACATTAAAATCCAAACGGAGCCGAAGCTGCTTTGGCTCAGTGGACAGAGCGTCAGCCTGCAGACTGAAAGGTCCCGGGTTCGATTCCAGTCAAGGGCATTTCCTTGATTGCGGGCACATCCCTGGTGGGGGGTGTGCAGGAGGCAGCTGATCGGTGTTCCTCTCTCATCGATGTTTCTAACTCTCTATCTCTCTCCCTTCCTCTCTATAAAAAAATCAATAAAAATTTATTAAACAAAAAAAACAACAAACAAACAAACAGAAACGCATGTGGTCCTTCTCTTAAAAAAATAAAATAAATAAAAATAATAAAATAAAATCCAAACGGAGATAAAACGCAAGTCGCTGCGGACTTGATTTCTTTGCAGAGTGGGTCACAAAGGATTCCTTTACGTTTGACCTGATCAGTGAATCCTCTCTCAATGCATCTTCCCCAGGAGCAAGGTACCAAGGGTCGTGGTCCCACCCCATGCTCGCTCGTGCCTGCAGGAGAGGAGCAGGCCTGAGGGCAGACTGTCCGCGCCCTGGGTCCCCGTGTCCTCGTCCCTCTGTGTGTGCGTGTCTTCCTCTCCTATAAGGTCACCGGTCCTATGGGGTCAGAGCCACCCTCGTGGCCCATTTTAATGTAACCTCCTTGGCGGAGACCAATCTCCACATACGGCCACATTCCGAGGGGCTGGGTGGGGGTCAGGGCTTCAACATGGGAATCTGGGGACACGCAGCCCGGAGAGAGGGGCCTCAGTAGGACCGCCGCTGACATGTCCTCTCCTGTCGGCTTGGACCCTGTCGTGTCTTGCTGTAAGTGAAGGATGAAGAATCCACATCTCCCCAGGGCCAGGCCCCGGGGGCAGGAAGAGGGCCGTCGAGGTGCCATCACGGCGGGCTTCTCAGCTCCTCTGCCCCAGTCACCCCTCGGTCTCATCACACGGACGCCCCGTCCTGGTGGGCTGGTGGCAGGTGTTGTCACAAAGCACACATACACGGCGGCGCTCGGACACCCCCGTGAGGGCATCAGAGGCTGTCGCCCAGGTGCTGGCAGGGAGAATGGATGCCTTGGGCCCACGGGGCAGGGGCTGGACCCCCACCAGGAACATGGAGCCTGCACCCTCCCCCGCCGCCCCAGGGGATGTGCTTCGTCTTTGTAGTTGTTGTCTATCCTCACCTGAGGATATCTTTCCAGTGATTTTTAGAGAGCGTGGAAGGGAGGGGGAGAAATCTAGAGAGAGAACATCGATATAAGAGAGACAGACACGCCGAAACCAGTTTGGCTCAGTGGTAGAGCGTCGGTCTGCGGACTGAAAGGTCCTGGGTTCGATTCCGGTCAAGGGCATGTACCTTGGTTGCGGGCACATCCCCAGTAGGGGGTGTGCAAGAGGCAGCCGATCGATGTTCATCTCTCATCGATGTTTCCTCTCTATCCCTCTATCCCTCTCTCTTCCTCTCTGTAAAAAATCAATAAAATATATTTAAAAAAAAAAAAAAAAAGAGAGAGAGAGAGAGAGAGAGAGAGAGAGAGACAGACACATCGATTGGTTGCCTCCTGCATGCACCCTGACCGGGGTCAGGGACTGAGCCCGCAATGGAGATATATGCCCTTGACCAAAATCGAACTCAAGGCCCTGCGGTCTGAGGGCCAACGCTGTAACCACTGAGCCACACAGGCTAGGCCTCTGTCTTCTCTTTGAAAGTGCCTTCCAGGGCCGATGGTGCTCAGGCCCAGCCCTGCCTCGGTCACTCCCAGCTCCAGCGCTGATTCTGTGTCTCAGGCTTTGCAGTCCGGGCTCCTCCCAGGGCTGGCTGGTTCCTGTAGATTCAGAGACTCAGCTTTGCGCTGTCTTCCCTCTGCACACCCAGGGCCAGCACGCCCAGCACTCCCGGCCCCACCCAGGGCCAGGTGCCTGGCAACCTGGTGCCTGGCACACCAGCCTGTCCTGCGCCTGCTGGCCTTGCCCCGCTCGCTCTTCCCTGGAGCCACGGTGGAGGCTCCTGACCGCGTTTCCTTCCCCACCTGTCTGGCCAGGCCCTTCCCTGCGAGGCCCGGTGTGGGGGCCCTTCCCCCTGAGATCTGTGAGAAGCCAGCTCCTTCACAGGCATTGCCTCCTGCTCAGTCGCTCTCGCCACACTGGATGACAATAAAACCTACATTTCTTTTTTTGTTTTTAAATTTCTTTATTGATGAAATTATTACATATGTGTCCTCATCCTCCCATTACCCACCCCCCTATCACCCCCACTCATGCCCTCATCCCCTGTTGTCTGTGTCCTTTGGTTAAACCTACATTTCAAAGCACTGCACTCACACCACCAGGAGGCTGGCAATCCTGTCCCCCTTGCCGAGGGGCCGCCTTTCGCTCACTGATGTGTCAGGAACGTAGACACTCTAACCCGGGCCCCGTGGACACGGAGGTGGGAGCTACAGCCCAGAGGCCACTGCACGCCGGGCCCGCACCGTCTTCCACCGGCTCCGTGGGACCCGGTGCTCCTGCTGGGCCCCTTGTCCCTGTCCCCATCTGCTCATGGGGAGGCCCAGCCACTGTGCAGCAGCTGTCCCAGAGGCAGTCAGCGCGGGGCTGTGAGACACCTCCTAGTTCTGCCGAGTGCCCAGGTACTGCCGAGGGAAGGGGTGTCCAGGACCGGCCCCTGCATCAGGGACCTGGGCAGCATCCTCTGTGCCGGCCTGACCCCCTTCCCCCTCACTGCCAGCCCCTCAGCCCAGCCCCTTCCCCCTCACTGTCAGCCCCTCAGCCCAGCCCCTTCCCCCTCACTGTCAGCCCCTCAGCCCAGCCCCTTCCCCCTCACTGCCAGCCCCTCAGCCCAGCCCCTTCCCCCTCACTGTCAGCCCCTCAGCCCGGACCCCTTCCCCCTCACTGTCAGCCCCTCAGCCCAGCCCCTTCCCCCTCACTGTCACCCCCTCAGCCCGGACCCCTTCCCCCTCACTGTCAGCCCCTCAGCCCAGCCCCTTCCCCCTCACTGTCACCCCCTCAGCCCAGCCCCTTCCCCCTCACTGTCAGCCCCTCAGCCCAGCCCCGTCCCCCTCACTGTCAGCCCCTCAGCCCAGCCCCTTCCCCCTCACTGTCACCCCCTCAGCCCAGCCCCTTCCCCCTCACTGTCAGCCCCTCAGCCCAGCCCCTTCCCCCTCACTGTCAGCCCCTCAGCCTGGGATGGGCCCTTCCCCCTCCTCCCAATGTGACATCATGCCTCTGCTTGTTTTCCAGCACCTTCTGCTGGAGCGGCTGCCGGAGCCACACAGCCAACGCTTCCGTCCTCCAGGACCCTGTAATCCCACCGCCTTCCCCTTCGCTGCCACCGCCCCGGCCCGAGCGCCTCACCTGTCATCCTTCCTGCCACCTCCACCCCCGCCGCGGTGACTCAGCCCGCTAATCCCCAGCTCTGCCCGCGAGCACGTGGTTCCCCGCCGGCCGGAATCCGCCCGAGTCTCCTGCTGCTCCTTCCCGCAGCCACGGGCTCTGGGCAGAGAGAGCCTGTCACACGGGCCGGCGGGCGGCGGGTTTGGGCCTGGATTCAGGCTCCCTCGGGCGGCCAGCCCTGGAGGCCAGCCCCGGAGGCGTGCACCCAGAGACCTGTCCGCCATTGTCAGTTCCTGGGAGAGCAGCCCTCCCTCCTCATCGACCCCTAAGCTGGAGCACATCCTCCACCCCTCCCCCCTTTCCCAGCCCTCCCTCCGGTCTCCCCAGAGGCAGCCTTTGTCCCGCAGCTGATGCCCTCCCTTTTTTTCACCTGTGTATGAACCTCTAAACCAGTGTTTCCCAAACTTCTCTCATGATGAGAATCACCTGGTGGAGTTGTTAAAACACAGATTCCTGAATCCCAACTAAGAAGTTCTAAACTAGAATTTTTGAGAACGTATAGGTAAAATTGCATACCTAACTTAGTGCTCTGTATATAAAATCTGTCTTAGAGCACTAAGTTAGGTATACAATTTTACCTATACGTTCCCAAAAATTCTAGTTTAGCACTTCTTAGTTGGGATTCAGGAATCTGTGTTTTAACAACTCCACCAGGTGATTCTCATCATGAGAGAAGGTTGGGAAACACTGCTCTAAACAACGGAGTTCTGTTTTGCTTGGTTTTGACAAGTTGAAGCACGTGGCATGACGTCACCTGCAATTGGTTCTTTTTCATCCAATTCTGTGTTTCTAAGATGACCCACATGGTCACACAGGACTGCAGTTATTCCTTTTCACTGCTGTATACTATCCCGCGTCTGACTATTGCACAGCCGTAGATGAGGTCACTGGTGGTGATCAGAGCATTAAAACATTGAAGTGGGCAGAGCCCGTGTCAGGGACGGGGTGTGTGGGGGGAGCGGCAAGGTGCTGTGCCTGGCGGAGCACGCCCGGGGATGGCAGGTGGCCCTATCACTGAGTGTTCACTTCCTGAGGTTATTTATCGGTTCTTGATCATTGTGTTTGCCTTCTCAAGACAAGTGTCCCTGCCAGGCAGAACACAGCTGTGCTTTGACAGTCTCTCTGAGGCCTGGGTGGGCAGGGGGAGGGGTCAGAGGGCCCGGCCAGGGCAGCACGGCCAGCTCAGGCCAGGCTCTTGCCTCCCTCCCGAGTGAAATGGGTGTGGGACTCAGGGGAGCGTGGGCAAAGGCCTGGTGATGGACTACTTGCGCCATGCAAGGAAGGACCCTTGTGCTTTATCAATCGCTTGCAGACTGATACTTTTACAAAGCAGAAAGAAACTACTAGAAAAATAGAATAAACAAGCAAAGGCCTACAGAATGCAAGGCCAGCGTTTTCACTGTTGCATTTACATGGAGTCAGCTGTCAGATGGGCACCCATGTCTGTGATGTCCTGCTGTGGGCAGTGACAAGTCATTCTTTCTGCCTTTGCATAGCTGAGCTGCCCAGGTGAGTGGGAGGACAGGAAAAGCCAAGTGGGCCCGGTGATGGGCGCCACCAGGAGTTCAGGGGCAGAGAAGCGGAGGAGGTGGGCACAGAGGACTCAGAGACAGGGAAGTCACGGGGTGCCGCAGGGATTGTGGGGGAGAGACAGGGCCAGGTGGGAAGGGCCCAGCCCCTGTGGAGGTGCCCCCTCTCTCCCCATAATGGGCCCAGCTCACTCCGAAACTCTGCTGGGTGACCACCAGCTGAGGCCCTAGTGCAGGCCTCGGCCCTGAGACTCAGTTTCCCCACATGCATAACTGGGGAGCAAGTTGTAGTGACAAGGAAAAACGAGGGCTCCGTGCTGAGCATCCACGTGGTGCCTTAGGTCAGCAGCTCTTGCTTTTACAAACAGGGAAGCCCCCTGTCCTACTGTCCTGTCCTACCGAGTGACACAAAGCCTGCCCTCCCGTTAGCCCCGGGGCCGGCGGAGCCTGGACTCCAGCAGAGCCAGAGGGTCCACAGCCCAGGTGGAGCCACAGCCTTCAGTGCCCTGATAACAGGCTCCTGGGAGCTGGGCCCCAAGCAGCTTCCTTATCTCCCCGCCACCCCCTCTCCCCCAGGGCTGGATGCCTTTCTAATTCAGGCCTTTCTGAGCAGCCTGCGGCTCCTTAAATGGTCAAACGTGGCCTGATTGCACCAGCCTGGCCCTCCGCTCTGGTTCCAATCCCGGCCACCTGCTTGGTCCCCCAGAGCCACCCAGGTGGGGAGGGTCCCTCCGGCTCAGCTCCGCCCCGGGCAGGCTGTTTGCACGCCAGCCTAGGAAGGAAGCGCTTTCCCTGAGCACATAGAGCTTGATGGGGGCTGTCCTTGGCTCTGGGCCGCACTCCCTCCCCAGCCCTCGCCCTGAAGACCCACAGGGCACCCACCAGCTTCAGCAACTTACCAGGCGCCCTTTCCGCTTAAAAATCACCTCCGCTCCCCGGGAAAGGAGCGTGTCTGTAATCAAGGCAGACTGGGATGGGAAAAGGCAGGTGATTGCTCTCTAGGGCTCCCAGCACCGCAGCCGCAGGTGGTGCTGGTCTGAGGGTGATGGCCTGGAGCCCACACCCCCCCCCCCCCCAGCCCCGAGTGGCAGCCCTGATTGCGGAAGAGGGAAGGGAGCTCAGTTATTTCAGGAGCCTTGTCCCAGGGTGCGGGTTCTGCCACCCCCAGGCCCAGGCTGGACCTGGCCCGCCTCGGTGTGAGGTCTGGGCTGCTGGAATTGTTGGGGAGAGACAGGGCCAGGTGGGAAAGGCCCCGCCCCCTCCCCATAATGGGGAAGGGAGAAGCAGGTGGAGCACAGGGGACGGAGGGCAGTGAAGTGGTCCCGTATGATTATGAATGGGCCACACGTCTCGTTATATGTTCGTCAAAACCCAGAGAATATAGGCCCCCAAAAGTAAATTCTGATGTGAACTATGGATTTCCGTTAATAATAGTGTATCAATATCAGCTCAACAATTGTTAATAAGCGCTGCACGCCAGTGCAAGACATAAGCAATTGGAGGAGCTGGGGAGGCAGGAAAGGGGGATGTGGGGATCTGTGTTTTCCCATCAAATTATCCGTAAAGGGAGAACTGCTCTGAAAGAATTAAATCTATTCATTTAAAAAGAAGAAGAGAGGCAGGAGGCAGTGTGGCCATTCTGAGCGAACCCAACTGCCTCGCTGACCCCCCTGTGCCCTGGCAGACATGGCCCCCCCCTGGCCCTCGGGGCGCCACACCACAGGAGGCTGGCCGGTGAGCAGCCCGCACTCTGACGAGCTGTCTGGCCTCGGTGCGCTCGGGCGGGCATCCCGGGTACTCTGGGCTGAGCCGGGCGGTGGGCCAGGCTGGGCCCTGCTCGCGCGTATTTGCTCTGACAAACCACCACTTTGCTTCGTGGTGCCGGCATCATGATTTACAGGAGCAGGATGACGGAAGCCGCCCGGAGCCGGCCCCCTGGAAGAGTGTCTGGGGCATTCCCGGTGAACTGCACCCGCCCATCATCCGGAGCCAGTGGGGCCTCGGTGCTGAGGTGGAGGAGGCTGTGCGCCTGCGGTGACTCTGGGGCTGGGGCCGTGTCCTGATGCCTATGCCCACCCCACACCCAGCACGCCCCCGCCCTCCACTGCAGCCCTCGTGCCTCCAGTGAATGAGGTGATGGCAAAGGGCTCCCTGGCAATGGGGACTGGGTAGGAACTGCTCTCGTTCCATGCCTAAGGCCATGTTTCTGAGTAAATGCGTTTTTCTAAGCATACACCCCATATCCCTGCCATCTCCTGCCTCCAGACTGTTCCTTTAGCCAACGTTTCCTCAACCAGGAGTCCAGGGGAGAGGGAGGTCTTGGCTGAGACACACCCATGAGGCACCTTGTTCCCAGGGCTGACCCTCTGCCCACCACTGTCACCCTGAACTTCTTCCACCGTCACAATCTTCCGGGGGGCTGCTGGTGTGGCCTCGGAGCCTGGGCCTTGTCCCTAACAGGACAGAATCGCCCGGGGGCATGTCCAGAAACTACCTACCAGCAGAGAGGGGGGGACTAACGCCCTCTGACGCCCCATCCAAACCACTGCCGAGGGAACCCCGGTGACGGAGTGCCACCACAGGCGCCCGCCCGCCTCCTGTCTCCCCACGGGGCCCTGGGTTCTCTTCTGATTGCTCGCTCGGACGTGCATGAACTCCCACCAAGGGCATTCATTCCCGCAGCGGCAGGGACCTCGAGAGAGCAGCCCGGCGTCACTTCTCAGAACCCCAGACCCGGGGTTCCAGGAAGGCCAGGGACCACACGCCCCCATGGGGCAGCCTTTCCAGGTCCTCTCAGAGCACAAAGCGGAGTCCGCACACGGCCGGTCTTTGGAAACACCCAAACACTCCCAGAATGCTGACTGGTGGGTTCCACGGGGTGGGACCTCAGAGCCATGAATCACTGGGTCCCATGGCGCCTGTGGCATGCGCTCTGGAAGCAGCCGGGCTGAGGCGGAGGGTGACCGGTGGTTCCTTCCAGCGGCTCCATCTCCACCAGGTCCCACTGCCGGGATTCGGTTTAATCAAATCCACCCCGGGCAAGAACACGGGGAGGGAGGCAGCTAGGGCCCCAGAGAAAGGGCTCCTGGCCCCGCTGCCCGCTCCCCTGCCCTGATCGAGGGAGACACTGCGAGGCTCAGAGCGAGGAACACGCCCTGTGGGCTCAGCGCCTGCTGCAAAGTTCCTGAATCAGGGTCCCCTCGCCCAGCGGCCTTCAGGAGTCAGGCCGGGCGAGACAGGGGAGGCTGGTTGGGGGTCTGCACCCGCCCAGCTCCCTGGGACCCTGTGGGTGACCAGCCCATGTGAAGTGGGTGTTATTTGGAAGCAGCTGGATCCAAGAGAGAGAGGGCGATGGGGAGACCCTGTGCTCTGGGGAGACCTGACTCACAGCAGCACTGACCCCCTGGTGCCTGTGTCCAAGCTGGTGGTCAGGGGGTCACCAGACCCTGACCACCCGGTGGCTGTGCTCTTGGAGGACCACGTGGCGTGGCTGGATTTTCAGGCCCCGATCCAGCTCAGCATCAGCTCGGTCCCCAGACCGTGAGCACAGGTCACCACTCAAACAGAGCGGCGGGGACGCGTGAACAAGTTGTGGAAAAGGCAGAGACTGGGGGCCCTGGCAGGAACTCAGGCAAACAAGGGTGGCACAGTGCTGAGGACGCCGGTGACCTGGAGGACAGATGTGCCATCTCACTGGAGCCGCCTGGGGAGGCGGGCCCAGTGCCGACCGGCCTTCGGGAATGCTGGGTTTCTAGGTGACGTCTTTAAATGTGAGCAAGTCATTTCTAAAGGTGTTTAAGCTCGTCCTAGCCGGTTGGGCTCAGTAGATAGAGCTTCAATAGGTAAGTTACACTGGAATTCTACAAAACATTGAAATAAGAAAGCAAGAGAAGAGGACAGAGGGACAACATCCAGGGGACAAAGTGAACAGTAAAATGGCAGGCTACACCCGGTCGGTATCAATGACACCTTAAAGGTAAATGGGGCAAACACACCATTACAAGTTCAAAGTAATAACTGGGTGTGTTTATCGGAGACCCAGCCTACGTGAATCGAATCAGAGATCAGGAGGGGCGTGAGGCAGGGGACGAGAGGAACAGGAACAGGGACCAGAGCGCCGAGAGGTGACCGGTGAGCAGCTTCAACTCCAAACGCTATGTCAGGGGCCACGAGTGACCGTGGAGCCTCCGTCCCAGGACTAGGTGGGCTTCCACACCCCAGATGGCTGGTGGGAGGGGCCGTTCAACCACCAGTGGGTCTGCTGGCCACCCCGCCCTGGGGTGCCCATCACTCCTGGAGGGTCCTTCTCATCCCCCTGGTCGGGGAGCCACCTGGGGTCCCACGTCCCTCCACGGTGGGCAGACAGGAACTGGGCATCACGGGTGGCCAGTGTGCTCCGTGGCCCAGAGCTCCTGGGAGCGCCCCCACTTTTCATTCTGAGTCAGAGAAGAGTCCTGGATGGCCACTCACTCGGGATAAAAATACCCAGACTCCCTTCCAGCCACAGAAAGAAGGTGGGCTGAGAGGCCCCGTGGGTGAGGCCCCTGCCCTCAGCCCCAGCCTGCTCCTGCAGGGCCTCTTGGTCAGCAGGGCCGGGTGACCCTTGGCACCGCCCTGGGTAAAAATACTGCTCTAAAAAAGGGACGGCGCTAGGTCCCCGGAGAGGGGTCAGGAGGGCAGTGCCGCGGGGACACGCAGCAGCAGCAGCAGCTGAGGGAGGGGTGTGGCCGGCCCAGACAGCCAGGCTGTGTCCCCGGAAGCCCAAAAAGGGCCCCCTGCCCATCCCTCCTCTGCTTCCCAGAAAAGAGGCCTGTGGCTTAGCAAGATGGAGCTATTTTTATGCCTCTGCCTTCCCGGGACAGGGTGAGGGGGGAAGGCACCCAGCTCCCAGCCCCCCACCCCCCCAGGGAGCACCATTCAGGTGAGGGAGGAAGAACAAGGCCAGGGCAGCTCCCAGCAGGGGTCCTCAAACTTTTTAAAGTGGGGGCCAGATCACGGTCCCTCAGAGAGCTGGAGGGCCGGACTATATGAACTACTAATCCCTACTGTAACACCTTGGCTGCGCTCACTGCCCAAAAAACCTGGCGGGCAGGATCAGACTCCCCTGGGGGCTGCATGTGGCCCGCGGGCCATAGTTTGAAGACCCCTGCATTAGAGGAACGGAGAACTAAGCAAAGCAACCTCCTCCTCTCCTCAGTAAGGGGGGCCGGCCGGTGTTTGCTGGGGTCCCAGTGAGGGGTGAGGGGGAGAGACGGGCCCAACACCTCCAGTGTCAGCGGTCTGCGTGGGTGTGGGCGGGGGCGGGGTGTGGGTGCCTGAAGGGGCCTGAGGGTGTGGTGGGCTGGTGCTGGGGTGGGAACAGGTACCCCTGGAGTAAACCCTAGGGTTTCTGGGGACATCCTGGGCCCACCTCCTCTCATTTCTCTTCCCTCTTTTCCGCCCCTCTCCCACTCCGTTGTCACTGCCTCTTAGGTTCACAGCTGGCGTAGGTACCCCCTGCTCTCCCACCCCGGGCACCAGGGCCAGGGAGGTGGGGGATGAGATGAGGTTCTGCATGCCAACGGGGAGCGCCATGGAGACTCTCCCAGATAAGCTGCAGAGATGGCCTGGGAGGGAGCCGGGAGGGAGGGAGTTGGGGTGGAGGAAGGAGCTCAAAGTGGTGGGGGTAGGGGTAGGGGATGGGGTTCTGAGGGCTGCACAGTTACTGTGCAAAGGAAGCCAAGCCCCAACCCTCCCTCTCGGCCTGACTGTGCTGGCTCCCCTGAGCCCGGGCCCCTCCGGCCGCTCTGTGCTCATAGCAGAGCTGGATGACGAGGGGACCGTCAGGGGCAATCGGAGTGGGCTGAATGATGGCTCCCAAATATCCGTCCATGTCCTGGTCCCGGAACCTGTGCTGTGACCTTATCTGGAAGCAGGGTCTTTGCCGAGGTGACTGAACTAGGATCTTGTTGAGCTCATCCTGAATTATTGCAAGGTCCCACAGCGTAGGTGTGAAGTGAGGGGCCAGCACAGACAAGAGGCAGGGACCAGGCCTGCAGCGAGACACCCGGGCGTGAAGGAGTTGATTACCAATATCGATGGAAACAGCAATGATCCCTGTCATTCATCAAGGGCCCACTGTAGAGACCAGTCCCTCCACATCTATGATTTTTATTCTGCAGAAGAACCCTAAGAAATAGATATAATTTTTGTAATTTTACAGGTGAGAAAAGGGATGCATAGAGAATGAGATGTCAGACCCAGAATTCAAGTCGAAGTCCGCGTCCTCCGGTGTGGGCACTGCCCTGGAAGCAGTGATGGCAGTGGGCTGGTTCACTCTGGGCCGCCGTCGGGACGAGGGGCTGCGTGGAGGCTCGGGACCACGCGTGCTGGCCCGTCACGGGCCGCCATGTGCATGTGGAAGGCCGGTATCCTCTGCATCTCAGTCCACTCGGTTCCTTAGCTCAGGCAGGGGAAGTTCTGGTAGCAAACTCTGATGGCAGGGAATCCCACACCCATCCAGCCCTTACGTAGGGGATGGCAACAAGCAGCAGTGTGACTCCTGAAGGACTCACTCAACAACGATCCGAATGTCCCCAGCTCCCGGCCAGACAGCCAGAGGCCAGCGGCCGGCCGAGAGAGCCCGTTGGACTGGCTTTCGGTGCGCTTGGCTGAGGGTCCTGCTTACGGAGGAGGTTAAACGCGACTTCCGATTCCCATCACCACCCTCTCCGGGGAGGGATCTGCCGCGCCTGTGTATCTGTGAATACACACGTGAAGTCCAGTGTACAAAGTGAGAGCTAAACCAAAGGGTATGAAGAACAAAGATCTGTAAAGACAAGAACAATCACAAACGCAGGAGTCGGGGTATGAGACAGGTGCCCCTGCTGGAGGAGGACAGGACGGGCGGGCAGGACCTGGGCCCCTAAAAGAGGAGATGAGCAGCCCAGGGGGAGAGGTACCCCATGCGTGTGTGGCCTGGGAGCAGTGTGAGGAGGGACACCTGGGCCTGCGGGCTGCTGGGCGAGGGGAGCAGGGCCGGGGTGCGGGGGGACTTGGAACCCGTTGGCTCGGATCCCTCAGGCCAGCGGCGCCGCACGGCTGTGCCCGGCCTGGCCCTGGGAGCCGCCGTGGCCTCTGTGTCTCTCCGTCCAACCACTTTCTCTTCCAGGCGGCCCCACCCAGCGTCCCTTTCCTGCCCCAGGCTGGGGCTTTCCGAGCGGTTACTCACCACTCCCGGTGTTTGTCCGCAGGGCCTTCCCGCCCGGCTGCCGGCTGCCGTTGTTTTGACTTGCCCGGCTCTTCTTGTGTCTTCACCCTGGTTATGTAAGGAGGCTTTATGTAACCGGCGGGCTCCATTGTCCCGGGCCTGGGGGGGCCGCACCAGCTATCTAGGGCACTGGCCTAAGTTTCCAATCCCTCGATGGGCCGGTGCAGTGAGCGCCCAGCCTGCTCACGCCTCCTGAGGTACCCCCCCTTTCTAGCCCTGCCTTCCTGCCCCCCCGCCTGCGACCCCACAGTCAGAGGGAGGCCCGCCCCGCCCTCTGCCCTGGAGAGGGATCCTTTTGGGGACCCAGAAAGAGAGAAGGGGTGAGGGGACTGCTGAGAAGCTCATCAGGGGGTGATGAGGCAAGAGCAGCATCTCAGATTCCAGGACAGTTGGTGTGGGAGGGGACCCCCGGCCCCCCAGGAGGGGGCTGGGGCAGGGAAGGAGCCAAGGCGGCACCGGGGCCCTCGAGGAGAGAGTAGATACCCCTCAGGCCTGCGCCACACCCCACCCCGGGGAGGGGAAGCTGGCCGCCCGTCCCCCAGATACAGCCTCCCTGTCCAGTGCTCTGGATCGTCCACCTCCAGCACGTCCAGCTCCCGTGGCCAGAGGGAGACTCCAGGCGGCGCCGGGTTTGCCGTACACGCCAGCAGCCTGGACAGGACCCTGGGTGCCCGGCTGGAGGGAGAGAAGGAGGAGAGGCTGTTACCAGCTCCCAAGGCCGGGGTCAGGCTGCTCCAGCGACAGAGAGGCAGCAGGGACTGGAGCATCGAGAGGAGGGATTCCCCCACTTCTCCCTGCCTCCGCCCCAGGCTCCCCCCAGAGCGACACTGGCCAGACATGAAACATGACGTTGGCAGGACAGGGGGGCCTGGGGCCCACAGTCTCCACGGTCAGACCTGCCCCAAGAGCCATGCCGGGCAAGGGGGACCAAGGGCTTCTAGGCCCCACAGCCTGTGTGACTCGAGTGAGGCGTCAGACAGGAGGCCACGGCCAAGGCCACTGCAGGGCTGTCCAGCAGCAGGCTTGCAGAGCACCTGGGCGTGGCTGGGCAGTGGTGGGGGCCCCTTGTCGGGGCCAGTGGCCCGAGGAGAGCACTGGCCTGAGGTCCAGCCTGTTCTCTGAGGCCAGGACATCGGCGCTGGGGGCGGGAAGCCCTGGCTGACTCGCTTCCCCCGGGGGTGGGGCTCCCACTCGGACGTGTGTCCTCCGCTGTGTGCAGGAGCCGCGGCGTCCCCTCCTGGGCTGCGCCCGGAAGCCAGGGCTTCCCCTTTCCTGGCGGCTACCGAGGCCGCCTTCTTTCCCATTCCCCGAAAGGAAAACTTCTGCAGCCCTCCGGCCAAGTCGGCGGGAACTGACTTCATTTCGGCGGAGATTAACCGGCAGGAAGTGTCATTATCTAGATGGACCCATGAGCCCAGGAGAAGGTCGTCCACAGGCCTCGTCCCAGAGAGCCAGCAGGGAAACCACGGTGACGGGGGTGGGGTTGGGGGGGTGGAGAGAACACCAGCAGGAAGGAGGGACCCCGCCTCGGCCCCTCCGTGCTGCCAGCAGCTCCTGCTCCTCCGACCCCCTCCGTTCTCCTGAACACGCAGGCACATACAAGGGCAGAAACGTCCCCGGACGCCAGGTCCTCCCAAAAACATGCCCCCTTCAAAGTACTCGGGCTGGACCTCATATCCCCACGACGGGAGGCTGCTCTGAGGAGGAAAGGCTCCGGCAGGTACACAGTTGCATCGCAATCACCTGTCAGCATGTGGAGTCCCTTTGGCCTGAGAACGCCGGGTCCCGGCCTGCAGGGCTGGCTCTGTCCGGGAGAGCGCTGACTTCACGCCTGCAGTGTGAGGGACACGTGTGCCCGCCCAGGGGGAGGACCAGGACAAAGGCTGCTGCCCCTCCTCCGGGCCCGCAGGCCCTGCACGGGGAGGGCCCCTGCTCCCGGGGAGAGGCAGGCAGACTTGTTCACATAGAGCCGTGGACGGCAAACTGCGCTCTCGAGCCACATGCGGCTCTTTGGCCTTTCCCTCCAACTCGAGGGCCAAGCCCGAGGGGACCTCTGATGACATTAGTCACACACCAAGGCCCCGGCCCCAAGCTCTGGCTGAGCCCAAGGCCCCAGGTCCCTTCCCCACCCTGGGCCACAAGGTAAGGCAGGGGAGCTGGCTCTCGGCCCAGGTCCACACCAGCCTCCCGTGAGCGTGGGCCTGCATCACCTGCAGGGCCCAGGGCCCAGAGCTGGGCTGGAGGGCCATTGCAGACAGAGGTGGTCATCAGACAGCCGGCATGTCTGCGCACAGGGCCAGCGGTGTGACCTCACCAGTCACCCCTCCAGGGTCCGGCCTGCACTGTCCCAGCCCTGATGAGAGGAGTGACACAGCTTCAGCCTCTGAGCCGGGCCGCCCCTGTGCAGGCTCCTCCCTAGGATGGGCCCCAGCCTGCGGAGGGAGGGCCGCCCGCATTCCTGGGGAGGGAGGCCCCGCTGCCTCAGGCCTGGGCGGCCTGGGCCCCACCTGGGAGGCTGCCTGGGGCGCCAGCGCTCTGCGGAGGGAGCAGTGGGGAGTGCTGGGAAGGACTCCCACCCACCCTGCACGCATCACATGTGTCACTCTGCTCTCCTGGCCCCTCACCCTGCCCGCTGCAGGGAATGCTGCCCTCCCTCTGCACGGTGGCCCGACCCCCACCCGCTCACCGGGCCCTCCACTGGCTAAGAGGAGGCGCCAGCCCTGCCCGTCACACCGTCCGTCCGTCCGGAGTATCCGGCTGGACCAGAGCCTCTGGGTCCTCACAGGGCAAACAGAGACGGGATGGCTAGGCCTCAGGGCTCAGTCCTCCTGGATGTCCGGCATTCCTACCTCAGCCTCCCTAGAGTGTGGACGTGAACAAAGCGGGGGGAGCGGGGAGGCGGGTATCCTCCCCAGGCCGGTCGTGTAGAAGGAGGCTGGGCCGCAGACCCAAGCTTTAGGGTATGAGGCAGGTGCAGGCCCAGGGCAGGTGTGGCCACGCCCAGGGCTGGGGTGATGAGCCAGCCGGGACCCTGCCACAGTGTGGGCAGCCCTCCCATACCCATCGGCCCCATGCCCATGACCCCTGACCCCCGCGGGTCTCGGTGGGCGCTTGCTGGGCCCACGATGGGACCCCGCAGACCTTGCTTCCCTCTGGCATCGGCACAGACCCACACAAGCACTCCGGGGCGTCCTGGGAGTCGGTCAGGATCGCAATATGGGAAATCAATCCTCCGGAAGCCATTTCACAGCAGGACTCTGATGGATCCGTGTGCTGAGCATCGATTCTCTTAAAGGACCCTCTTATCCAGACTTGAAACACGTATTTCAGAAATGGTCCGGGCAGCTGGCTGCCGCTGTTTGCCGGCAGGGGCAGGGGCTGGACATCCGGCCAAACACCTTAGCCAGGGTCAAGGGCACATTCAAAAGAAAAGATAGTCCACTAAGCTTGACAGATGCATAGCTGCCGGAAAGCAGCCAGAAAGACAAACCTTTGGAGACATTCTCAGTTATTTGCCTCCAGAGCACCGGGGTCCACCTGGTTCTGTGCAAACAGCTTCAGGGAACCGATCTCAGAGGCTCCGGGCCGGTGGAACCCAGCTGCTCCGCCTCTGCTAGCTGCGTGGCCTCAGGCTAGTCCTCCCCCTCTCTGTGCCTCAGTTCCCCCGCTCAGGAGTGGATGAATTCACACAGCCCCGTGTCTGCGGAGCTCAGGAACGCTCAGGTGCCCTCTGCCGTCCGCACGCCGTCACACCTGGTCCATTCCCCGCTGGCTGCTGGGGGCACCGGCCTGGTTTCGGGAAGAAATGGCCTCCAAAGACACAGAGAGGCCTGTGCCCGAGTCCCGGAGCAGCTCCCCTTCCGCCTCCCCTCCCTGCTGAGCGGAGACACAGGGCCGCCAGCTCCTGCTCCTCCCCAGCCCCGTCCCTCCTGGCTGCCCTGTCCTGCAGCCCCTCCCCTCCTTCCTTTGTAATACCGAGTTACCTGAAGCAGCCAGCCTTCCTCTCATTGCACCCTCCCCGTGCCCCCCGCTGCCCAGGGCACCCCTCCGTCCACCTCACATTCCAAGAGCCCGTGTGAGCCCTTGGAGCGTTTGTCTGCCAGGCCCAGGCACTGAAAATCCACCGGCCGGCGTGGTTCGGTGGTTGAGGGTGGACATATGAACCAGGAGGTCACAGTTCAATTCCCTGTCAGGGCAAAGGCCTGGGTTGGGGGCTCAATCCCATGTGGGGCGTGCAGGAGGCAGCCAATCAATAATTCTCTCACATCCCTGATGTTTCTACTTCTCTTTCCTTCTACCTTCCTCCCTGAAATCAATAAAAATAGATTAAAGAGAAAATCTACACAGATAGGGATTGAAAGAGGGTGGACCTTAATCCTCCCCATCTCCCCACTCCAGAGCATCCACTTCCCCCAAGGCCTCTTCCAGACCAGCTGTCACGGGAGACACTCAGGGGACAAAAATCAGCTTGTTACTAGATTCCCTCTCAGGCGTTGCCATTGCATAAAGCCCGGGCGTCAGGCAAGCTCCTACTGTGTGTCAGCTGCCATTGTGTGTGCGAGCTCCCACTGTGCATCTGCCCCTCCTGGGTCATATACTTGTTCCTACTGTGCACAACATACTCCTGGGTGCCTGGTCCGACCGTGTGCATGCTTGCTGCTACTGTGCGGGGGGACCCTGCACCCCACACTCTGGAGGCCACACTGTATTCCCATGTTGGGGCTTCTGCACACACAGAGGCTGAGAGGGGTGCTCCTCACTGAGAGAGGCCAGAGTGTGACATCATCCATCAACCCTCTCCCCGTGACAGCCCATGGCATGGATGCCGTCCCATGGCGGCCCCTCCCCCGGGGCCGGGGAGCCTGCCTCCTCCCTGGGAAGGCTCTGCTCCTCGCCATTTCCAACCACAGGCAGAGGAGCATGGCCGTCTGCCTGTTGGAGGCGCCCAGAGGTGTCCAGCGGCTCTGAAGCCCCAGGGCGTTTCACGGGGGAGCTAAGTGACCCCCCAAGAGGGGCCCTCGCTGTACCTGCAGCCCTGGCCGGAGAGCAATGGAGCCCGTGCCCACGGATTCCACCCAGCGGGAGGCCTGCCACGATGCCCTAGATCCCCAGGTCTCCGAAGACGCCCTGGCCATGCCCCGTGGCCTGGCCTCTTCTTTGAGGGGGCTGGCACCAGGAAGTGGCACACAGGCAGCTCTGGCAGGCAGTGAGTGTGCCCCCACGTCCCTGGCGTGGCCTCCACGGGTGGGGCCCAGGCCCACGCTCGCGGTGCGGTGTGGGGCGAGCTGCTCAGCCTCGGCCTTGGTGTCCTCTCCTGTAAAACAGGCTGAGAGGGGCCCGCGCAGCTGAGCGGGCGCTGTGGTGATAGGTGTGTTTTCCTTTTGGTTCAGAGGATTGTCGCTAAAATGCAAATGCTGGTTTTAACACCCCACCTCACATCCATAATTTAAAGAAAAAGCATGCATTGCTGAGATGTGCAATGTTCTGTGCTGGGGTTAGAGGTGGGGGGGGCGCATGATCAAAAGCACTGGCCGGAGCGGGGGAGCACTAGGCAGCTCCTGGGCTGGGAGACAAGCCCTCTGAGGGGGAGAGAAGGCCGTGGATGACCCAGTCTTCTTAGCTCCAGCTGGAGGAGTGGGCGGGGCAGGGCCCCTCCTCAAAAAGGACCCAAAAAGAGACTTGGGACAAATGGCCGGCTGCCCACAGGGGCCTGGAGGGCCGGCTGCCCACAGGGCCTGGAGGACCAGCTGCCCACAGGGGCCTGGAGGGCCGGCTGCCCACAGGGCCTGGAGGGCCGGCTGCCCACGGGGGCCTGGAGGGCCGGCTGCCCACGGGGGCCTGGAGGGCCAGCCGCCAGTCCAGAGGAGGCTGCCACCCAACCACCAGACGTTCGTGGTGGCCGTGTGCTCACCCTGTGGGTATGCTGTCCGCAGAGCCCCGAGGGCAGCTCTGGGCACGGCCAGGTCAGGGAGGCGAGACAGATGCCACAGCCAGGACTGACGCAGGGCCAGCCCGCAGGCACAGGTGGCCCAGCCTCCTCACCAGACAGGGACCCTCCCTCCTGCCCACTGAGCCGCAGGAATGTGCTGGGCGTGAGATGCCTGTGGCCTTCCTTCCGGCCGGAGCTGGAGCCGGAGCTTGTCAGGGGCCTCCGCCCGCCCAGGAGCCGGGACCTCCCCAGGCGCTGTCTCGGCCTCTGGGGGCCGCAGGAGACCGGGCCGCCTCACCACGGAGCGTCCTGAGCTGGCCTCCCGCCTTCCCGAGTTTGTTAGGAATGCGGAACCAAGAAGAGAAGTGTAATTTCACCCAAACTGGCTCTCCTTGGTGCCTCTTGGGCTGGGCCAGCTGCAGGCATGTCCCCTGCTTCGTCAGAGGTCAGTCATGAGGAATTTATCACACCAACCACCTGCTCACCCAACCACGCCATTCACAGCCAGCCTCCTGCTTCCACCCTGCTGAGCATGCATCCATGCTAACACTCACACACCACATACACCACACAGTGTACACCACACACGCTCACACACACACCACATACCACGCATTGTATACCACACATACATCACACACACCACATACCACATGCATTGTACACCACACACACTCACACATACACCACATACCACATATACCACTCATTGTATACCACACATATACCACACATAATCACACACATACCACACACAGCACACATTACACACCAAACCATGCAATACACAGACCACATACATCACATACCACATACCACACACGCATATGCCCAACACATACATCACCATTTACACACACCCTCCACACACACATGCCACACATGTACCACAAACATACACCACACACACCACTGACCGCATACACTACATTCACTTTACCCACCATGTGCACACACTCACACACATACACCACACACTCATATACATCACGCAGTGCACACCCCCACACACCACACATCACACACCACATGCCACCCAGCACCCACGCCACACACACATCACAGCATCTGCACACACTCTCACACCGACTCGCACACACCCAGCCCAGTCGGTCATGGCCCTGCCCAAGCCCCACCCGGTTACCAGCTGTGCGTTCAGCGGGCAGTGGTGCCGACCCTCGTGTACAGTGATGGTCAGACTGGGTCAGGGCCAGGGTCAGGGTCAGGACAGGGCCTCCCACTGAAGCGGCTCCTGCTGTAACGGGAATTCCCACCCCTTTGCCCAACGCCTTGGGGGCGCTCTCCCCGCACTGCAGCCGGGGTCCTGCCGGCCGCCCCAGCCTCGAGGCCCGAACGGAGGCTGAGCCCAGAGTGGAGGCCGCTGCCGGCAGCTCCGCTCAGCAGCCCGGCATGCGGAGCCCTGGTGCAATGTGGCACCTGTGGGCGCTGCTCGCCCCGGTGGTGGGCATGTGGGGAGCTGCTGCCATCTTCGCTGTGCTTTTCTACTTTTCAAACTCAAAACAAAACTAAAGAGAGAGGCAGGGAGGAGTGCAGGGCAGGTGCTGGGAGCCCAGGACGGTGGAGGGTCAGCGAGGTGCCAGCGGAGGCGGCCGGAGGTCGGACACTGGGGGAGCTGGGCCCGGGGACACAGCCACAGCGAGGGAGTGTCCAGCAAGGCTCGGGGCTCTTCCTGCCTCTGGCTGCACCAGGGGGCTGACTGTGACAGCACCGACGGTCCTTCGGTCCCGTGCCACCGCTCATTGCCGCAGAACCTGCTGCCACAATCCCCTTGCCCACATATGCAGACACGATTCATGCACACACACGCATGTCTGAGCAGGTAAGTGCATGGTGCACACACTCAGGCTGTGCACATGGAGGGCACAGCCTGAGTGTGTGCTCATGGTACATGTATGTGCATGTGCAGTGTGTGTGCAATGCTTACGGATTCGCAGCTCTGGGGCCAGAGTGTACAGTGGGGGTGAGGTGGAGGTCTGGTGGGATTTGGGGGGTAAGGGAGAGGGGCTGCACCGCTCCCCGCCCTGGTGGCCCTGTGACCTGAGGAAGTTCCAGGCATGGCGGCTCCGTCTCCTCTGTTAAACTGGCATTTGGGGCTCGGCAGGGCCAGGACACTTCCTGGAGAAGGACATGGCTGGGCCCGGGGCCCCCTGCAGGCTCCGACCAGACACCAGGGATGGGAGAGAGAGGGCCAGGAGCTGCCTTTCCCTGGTGAGGGGCCTCCGCAATGAGAGCTCACAGCAGAGTGAGGACGTTGCTGACAGTCACGAAGCCCCAGAGGCTCGGGGCAGCTGAGCGGCTCCCGGGAGGAAGGGGCCCTGACAGGACGGGGTGGGGGCAGCTGCCCATGAGTCACCCGCAGACAGGCAGCTCTGTGGTCAGAGAACAGCCGCTCCAACGGCACCGAGTGTGCGGAAGCTGCTGGAACACAGGCCCTGAGCCTCCCCCACGTGATGTGTGCCATGTGGACACGGCAGCAGCCAGAGCCTCGGAGCGGGGGGAGGGCACCTGGCCCAGCAGGCTGTGCTGGGGCCCCGGGCAGAGCCCGCCTGGGCTTCGCTCCGTCACCGCTATGAGCCACTGAGGAACGGAGACCCTTGCAGCTGAAGCCAGGGCCGCCAGGAACCCCCCACGGGCTCCACGGGTTCTGTCTGTGCACCTGGGCCACACACGCCGATGGCTCCGCACAGGTGGCCAGGCCAGGACACCAGTGTCCCCATTGCCAGGCCCTGCCCCCTCTGGTGGGAGGGGCACAAGCCCCAGCTCTCCCAGTGGCAGCTGGCTTGTTCTGTGGGGGTTCAGAGAGCTCTGCAGGGCGGGCCTCCCGCTGCCCGGAGGCCACAGAACGGGCGGGCGTTGGTCGGTGAGAGTGAAACAGAGCCTGGAGCTAGACCTCAGCACTCCCAGGCACACAAACCACTTAAACTTCTTCTAACGCCACTTCTTCAAAACAGACTCGCCCAGGCCATGGTATTTTGTGGGAGAGCCATACTTAAGGGGCCAAAGAGCCACATGTGGCTCGCCAGCCGCAATTTGCCGACCACAGCCTTACCTGGTACAAAGGTGTCTGCCCAGGTAGCTGAGCAGCCGGCCTTGAGTGTCCCGTGTCCCAGCATGCAGAGCCCAGCTACGAACCCAGACTCCTGGGGGGCGGCGGGGGGGGGGAGGGGGGTGGCTAAGGGACACCCCAGGGGATGGGGGCCGAGCACACGCAGAGAATGCTTCTCCAGGCTTCCCGAGTCCTTCCTTCACTCTCCCCACCCGGGCCCTGCCCACACAAACATGACCCAGGCTCTGGGTGAGTCCCCCAAACCCTCCCTCCTGCCTTAGGGACCCGTGCAGGGACAAGCACTGCTGGCTTTGACGTAGCCCAAACCCAGGCCAGGCGGGGAGCGGGGCGTCCTGAACCTAATGAGGGACAGCACTCTGCCCAGAGGGCCCCAAGGAGGCCACACGCCCTCAGGGTCCGGGCGGCGCCCTCACTCCCCCCAGGAGCTTCCCCGGGGGCAGTTCGGGGTCACGTCCCCGAGTGTCCTCCCGCAGACCGGGGCGGAGCGGGCCTGATGGCAGTGTGGGCGCTGGAGGGAAGAGCTTCCTGCTGGGGAGAGGCGGGCTCGGCCAGATCGCATTTCAGCCTGTGCAGGGCCGTGGAGGTGCTGGCCCAGAAATGCCCTTAAAAGGCCAAGGCCCGGCCAGGCCTGGTCCCGGGATGGGGGTGGGGACCAGGGGCTGCCCGGCCGACCAGGGCTGCCTCAGGGGCACTTGCTCTGGTCCCTGTGGCAACAGTGTCCATTTTTAACTCCCGGCCCCTGGAGGGCAGAGGGGGCCACTCTGCCCCACCCCGGAGGCTGGGAGGGAGGGAGGCAGGCAGGTCTGGGTTTGCAGGACCATTTTCCAGCCCCAAACAGCCACGTCCACCTGCTGCAAACCGCACTCTGTGTCACCACCGCCATGCTTCCCTGGGTGAGGTCCGCCCTGCCCCGCACGGCCCTGCCGACTGAGAGATGCGGCAGCAAGCAGCCTGGGAGCATGCCAGCCCCTTCCAGCCCTGCTGGCCTCTCCGGTCTGTCCCCACGCACTGGGCTCCTGCCCGCCTCGGGGCCTTCACGCTGGCGGTGCCCCTGTGTCTCAGCTGGCTGGCGCTGTCCCGCTCTTGCTGGCTGCCCTGTCCATGGCTTTCACCGGTGGCAGCATCTTATCTAGTGACTCCTCCACTGGTTATCTCTATTCCTTTCCGAATCCGCCATGTCCACCCCACCCCCACTGCCCAGTGCCCACCAGGGCTCCACAGGCACTGACAGGGACAGGATGGGAGGGGAGAGAGTGAGAGGGGCTGAGGCAGCGGAGGGGGGGGGGTAGAAGGGGGGCTGCTTCATGGAGAGGCAAAGTCCCAGGTCCCCACACAGCTGCATCACCACTGAGAGGCAGAGGTAGGGCAGGGGCAGGGCAGGGCTGCCACTTGCATCAGAAAAGCCAGATGGAGCAGGCCCTACACTCCTGGGCGCCCCTCCCCTCCCCCACCCAGCTCCACCTGCCTGCCTCTCTGTGTAACCTGCACCGAGTCCTCCGGCTGCCCCCAACCTCCATCTGCGTCCAGTTCTCTCCCGCCTAAGCCTCAGGCAGGTGGAAACCTGCCCCACAGCCCGGCTTCCCGGGCCTGAGCAGCCACGGATGTGGCTTGGCCCATCTCACCACGGGTGACAGGCCTGCTGGGCTGCGGGTCCAGCCTGGGGCTGGGGGTTAGGGAGGAGGGGTGAGGGGGACCCGTCTGACCCCTCCCAGCTCTTCCTGAGAGAGGAAACATCCATCTATCGATCTGAGGCCAGCAGGAGCCTGAATCGGATGCTTCCTTTAGAAACCAATGGATCAGCAAACCATCATGAGCTGGTCTTTTCTAAAAGCTCGGCACGGCCCCAGGCCCTCGCTGGGCCAGTTCCAGGAAGCCTGGTCCCCGGCGGCTCCGTCTTGTCCGGGCCTGGAGTGTGGACGGCGGCCGCCCTGGGCCGGGGCTCCGGCTGCAGAGAGTGCGGGCTCCCGCCCCGCCCCCCGCCGCCGCTCTGCGAGGCCGGGCGCCCAGCCGGCCTCCAGCGTCGGGTCCGGGTCCCGGGGCTCGGCCTGCTTCCTGGAGAAGCTTCCTCAGGAAGCAGAGCTCCCCCACTTCCTGTGTTCCCAGAACCGGCGGGGAGCACAGCCGGAGGCACAGCCTTCCAAGCAGCCGGGGCCTCGGGGAGGGCTCGGGCTGCCTGTGACCCTGGGAGGCCCCAGCCCTGCCACACCTGTTCCCCCAACCGCCCTCCCCTGGGACCCAAGAACCAGCCTCCACCCCCACCCTCACCCCTACACCCCCGCCAGCGCCTTCCCTCCTCCGGTCCCAGAACTTCCAGAGAGGAGTTTGCGGAACCTGCGTGGCCCAGGCCGCACTCCCCTGTCACAGAGGCCGGTGCCCAGCGAGGAGCAGGGCCAGGGGCCAGTGCAGGGAGCGGGAGGTGGTGGTGCTAACACCCCAGGCTGCCAGCAGGCGCTCCAGCTCCCACCTGTAACACAGGCCCCGGGCCTGAGAGCTTCGCCCAGCTGTTAGGACAGAGGCTAACTGGCCTGAAGCGCCATCCGCCTGGCTCTGTGGAGGCGCCCAGGACATAGGCATGGCCTCCTACCTGAGGGCACAGGCTCCGGCCAGAGCTGGGTGCCTGTCCCCACAGGAGCCCCAGGGTGGAGGGTGGGAGACAGACGGGGGACTTTCAGGCCCAGTGTGCCCCTGTGGCTTGGCCTCATCTCACCACGGGTGACAGGCCTGCTGGACTGCGGGCCCAGCCTAGGGCTTGGGGGTTGGGGGGTGAGGGGGACACGTCTGATTAAGTGGATTAAGCAGGCCCGTCCGCCCTCCTGCTCTCCCCTTCTCTCTCTCCCTTCCCCGTGGAATCAGGGGCACAAGCCCTCGTTTCAAGGCACACATTTGCCATTTGCTCATGTAAAGCCATTACGTGGACAGTAACTATACTTTCTATTTTTGTGAACTAATTTTTCATGAGCACGGTGCCCCCTCTCCCCCAGTGCAGGGACAGAGCAGTGACTCCTCCACTCCCAGCCACCCACCCGGCAACCTCTGCCCAGACCTGTTCCTCAGCCTCTCCTCTTTTTTAAATAAATCTTTTTTTTAATGTTTTTATTGCGTTTTTGGAGAGAGAGAAGAAGGGAGACAGAGAGAGAGAGAAACATTGGTGAGAAGGGAACATCATCCATTGGTTGCCTTCTGTGGGTCTCCCGCCGGGAATTGAACCAGTGACCTCTTGGTTCCTGGGTTGATGCTCAACCACTAAGCCACACAGGCCGGGCTCAGCCCCTCCCTTCTCTAAGAGTTCTGTCGCACGTACATTTATGCTGCACAACCTTCAGGAGTGCATTGGGAAGGATCCCAGAGTGTGGCCTCGGACTGCTCTGTCCACTCAGCCTTCTGTTCCTGAGAAGCGTCGGCGTTCCGGGCATGGCCGGCTAGGTCCCATCCTCTGCCCCGTCATGTCTTGCTGGTGGGAACTGCTGCTCTCCATCCAGCACCAGACGAGAGGCCCGCAGCTGGTTTCCTAACACCCACAAGCTGGTGGTGGAACGGCTCTCTGCACAGGACTGAGGCTGGCCGTCTTTCCTCGGCTTTATTGGCCAAATGACTGCAAAATGCCCTCATGACGGGGCCTGTTGTCCACCGGCTGTCTACCTTCTCCTCCGGTGTGTAGGGGTTCTTGACTTTCTCAATGCTGGTCCTGTTGTCCGAAATGCTGTCAACCCTCTCCCCAGGGTGCCCAGTACATTTTTTCAAGGTGGTTGTGACGTACCCTTTCTTGGCAAACTCCCGAAGGTGCCCCTCCTCCCCATCTTGTTGAAACTCACTTTCCCAGAGCCCGAGAGGAGCAGGGCGGCCCTTCTCCTGTGCCCGCAGCGTGGTGGCCTTGCCTCGGGCAGAGGGCCCCGAGGAGGCCTGTCCCCGGCCCCACTGTTGACCTCGGGACAGAGGAGCTCCAGCGCCCCTCCCGCCTGGTGACAACTACATCCTAGAAAGGACCCTTTTTGGGACATCTCACAAAGGGGAAGGGGCCTCACGGAACCCCAAAACAAATCCAACAAATGTGAGCTGGGCCCCAAATACCCAGAGTTTCCCTGGGTGGCCCGAGCCGACCAGGAGTACCCAGGTCAGGGCCAGTGTGCACCAAAGCCCGAGGGTCTGCAGGACAGGGGTGTGCTGGGCCAGGGCCAGAGCTGACCAGGCCACAGTGCCCCCAAGGCCAGCTGGCCAAGGCGGACCGGGTCGGGTCTCAGCCCTGGACCTGCCTCGGACGTCAAAGCTGCCAGGAGGTAAGAGACAGCCCCACCCTGTGCCCACCGGCAGGTGGCCACAGGAAGACACAAGCCCAGTAGCAAGCGAGCAGACCAACCCGGGTGACGCCTTGAGCCCAGCCCCTGGCACAGCCTGAGTCAGCATGGGCACAGCTGATAAAGCAGGCAGGGCAGGGCAGGGCAGGGCAGGGCACCGGCTTGGGGACTCCCGCCTGCTGGACGAGGAATTCGGTGCTGCAGCCCTGGCTTGGCGCATGGATGGGAACATGGAATGGCCACGTCGTGGCAGGCGTGCACACTTGTACACATGTGAACAGCAAATGTGACTGCAGGAGAGGGTGTCTAGAGATGCTGCCACCAACAGCCCACCCTGGTCCCACCCTGGCTCACCCAACGCATGGAACAGAAGGTGCCAGGAGCTGAGGCAGGCCCACACAGAGCCTGATTTCTGTGGTCAGGAAGTATGACCACACGACACTCAGACTGTGCCCATTCTCGACCAATACGTGGTGCTCGGACTCCAGGATGCCTGCCCTCATGGAGCACAGCATCTAGGGTGCCAGCGGGCCGCGCCCACAGCCCTGCCCACAGGTTATGGTGCTCGTCTGGGTCATGCTGTGCCGAGACTCAGCGTCCACACCTGGTCTCCTCTCTGGACTCGGGGTCTTGGGACACGTCTCTGTGTCTCTGAGCCTCAGTCTCCCCACCCAGGAACCCAGGCTCATAACAGCTGCACCTCAAACACAGGGGCGAGATAAATGGGAAACAGAGACAAAGACACTGGTCAGGTAGTGCCTGGCCCTAAGCGCCAGGAAACGCCTATCATCTTGTAACCGAAAACCAAGGGGTCTGCGCTGCCTGTCACTACTTGAGCCAAATGAGCAGAGACAGGGCTGAAGCATACCGGAGTGTTTATTCCAATCTTGCCGGAAGCATGGAGAGCAGCAGGCCGTCCACAAAACCTGCTGGGCAGCCCCCATAAGCCAGCTGGGTGCATAGGGTAGGACAAGGGTTACAGGGGGAAGTAGGGGTTGCAGGAATGGGGAAGTAGCTATGCAGGCTGGGGTGGGACTCATTGTTTGGGCAACATTTAATCTTTCCATAATAACAGGCAGTTCTGGAATGAGAATGGACTTCATTCTAAGGTTGACTCCCAGGTACCAAAGGTACACAACTCCCAGCCAGGTCAGAATGTCCTTTCTTTAACCAACACGAGGCGCTCCTGGTTAACAGAGCATGGTAAATATTTCCCCGATAGTCTATGATTTCCCCTAACAACCTGGGCTTCGTTGTGTCCCCCAAATCTGTATGTTGAAGCCCCCGCACCTCAGAGTGTGACTATCTGTGGAGACTTTACCGAGGTGACTGAGTGAAAATGAGGCCACTGGTGCGGGCCCTCGTCCAGCCTGACGCGTGTCCTTTGAGAGGAGATTAGGACACAGACACACAGGGACGACCTTGTGAGGACACAGGGAGAAGAGACCCCGCCACACGCCAAGGAGGGAGGCCTCAGGAGAGCCGGCCCCATCCGCACCTTGGCCTCAGGCTCCCCGCCTCCAGGACTAGGAGGCAGTAGTGTTGGTTCTTAGAGCCGCTCGATCCGTGGAGGAGCTTCGGGAGCGCCCCAGCGGCCCTTTCTTCACCAAAGGTGTCTCCACGGCTGACCCTCCGGCTCCCGGAGGACCGCCGCCCTCAGAAGCAGCTGGAACGGGCAGCAGGCAGGCTCCTTGGGGAGGGAGCTGAATGCCCTCAGACAGGGTGGGGGTGGGGGGAGGGCATCCACAGAGGAGATGTAGCCTTTCCCAGGAAACCGCAGGTTGAGAGCAGCATGTGCTCCTGCGCAAGCGCACATGTGCACATTCACTCACATGCATGTCACACAGTGTTATACGGGATTCACCAGATGCTTTTGAAAAAATAGATCAAGCCAAAGTGACAGTGACATGGAAAGGTGGGGGGCCTCTGGCTGCTCTCAGGGTGCTGTGACGTTGGGAGGTGGGCACAGCCCATCGGAGCTGCAGGGAGGGCTCCCCTTGTCCTTACAGGGGCTCAAGGTGCCCTCCTGGGCCAACGGACGGCTGACCCCAAACCACAGTGCTCGAGGAGGTAAAGGGAAGAAAACTGTGGCCTAAAAGTGAGTCTTAGGAATCCGTCTCCACACAGGCAGCAGCAGCCCTGAGCCTCCCGCTGGTGTGTCAAGCACTGGGGCTGGCAGGGCCCGGCCCCCAAGGGTGGTCCCCAGCTCTCCGTGCTCACCAGGCGTTCCCTCCACCCTCAGGCTCGGGGTCCCTGCAGAGTCCCCTTCCTTGGAGGCCAAACACCACCGTGTCACTGCTGAGTTACAAAAACAGGAATTCACAGGATAAAAGGGTAGATGGTCCCAGGCCTCTGGGCCTGGCTCGGGTCCAGGTAGATGGCGCTGAGAAGCTGGGGCTCTGCGCCCCTATCACACCCCTCCCTGGCTTCACTCACCTGAGACCAGAGGAACCACCAGGAATGCGACTGCCCCGGGGCTTTGCCTCCCAGCTGCCTCTGCACCCTGGGCCCGGCCCACAGCCTCTCCTGACAACACAGATGCAGGACTCCACTGAGTGGTTGCCGTGGCAACCATTCTTGACTCATTTCCTCTTTCGCAGCCCCTCTCGGAACTCAGTGATTAAACACTCCCACCCCTGCCGCAGGGCTAATGCATGTCCAGTGTTTGGATTGGCTGCCCTGTCACGCCTCCCAGGCTTAGGACACGTGTGGCCCTGGTGGAGCATGTGGGTAGCTGGTGAGAAACCTGAGGGGTGCGGGAGGCCTATTTGCGTCTGCTTTCTCTTCTTCCCCACCCCACACCCAGGAAGGGCCCTCCCTCCACCCACCTCGGGGCCGCGTCCCATCTCATTTCTTAGCAAAGCCCCCTAGTCACCTGACAACCATCCACTGTGTGCCCCAGAGGAGACCCCTAGGAGGGTTCAACTGGGATTTGCACAGAAACCATGTGCAAGGTTGGGAGGCAGTCCTAGCAGGAGAGGGGAGGGGGGCGGAGGCCCCACGTCCCCTTGGTGCACACGTGAGGGCATGCACACACACGCAGCAAGTATGGCCAAGCTCAGGCACAGCCAAGCACCCTCCTTCTCACTCACCACCCAGGCACTGAGTCCTGGCCGGCATAACTGGGCACAGAGCTCTGGCCCCAAGTCAGCCAACTGGATCCTCTGGCACTCACAACTGTGCACAAGCTTCTCCAGGTTCCTGCACCGCTGGGGCCTCGGTTTCCTTCTTACACACTAAAGCTCTGGGCTGGCTCAGCATTTCCCAAGTAACTCTATGTAGAACAGGAAGTGGGCTGGGGGCTGGGGACGGGCAGGCCTGGGATGTCGAGGTACACAGGTGTCTCACTGGGGCTTCTCAGGGCCTTGGCACAAGCTGAGATCCAAGGGACACAGATTGAGCTCCAGGGTCCAGGCCTCTGGTTTGCACATCAGCCAATGCCAAGGTCGCTCATGCTCGCAGACCACATTCGGGAGACGTGGTGGTGGGAGGCACCAGCCCCACCGCACTGCGGGCTGTGGTTCGGAGCTGAGCCCCACACAGAGCTGGGGAGGCCTCGGTGGCTTACACGTGACTGGAAAACAAATCAAGGTCTCAGGAAGGAGGCAGAGAGAGCCGCTTGAAAAGGAAAGCTTGTCTTCCAAGGGCCTTCTTCTTCTTTTAACCCTCCCCCGAATATACGCTCTTATTGATTGGAGAGAGGGTAGTGGGGGAAGAGACGTCCATAGAGAAACGTCCATAGGCTGCCCTCCGCACCTCCCCGACCAGGGATCAAGCCCACGACCTAGGTGAGTGCCCTGTAACCGTTTGGTGTCAGGGCGACACTCCAACGGACCATGGGCCAGGGGCTTCCAGAACAGGCCTTCTTATCAGCCTCCTGCGATGGCTGGGAGAGGCGGGGCCGGGGTCGGCCTTCCATGGGGGATGCTCTGCCATTCGCACTCTGCCTTCTAGAAGGCTCACCCATGGGTGCAAAATACAGGGGCAGCAAATGTGAGGTCCCACAGCAGAGAGGAGCCGGGGCAGGTGTGGCTCGTCTGAGCCACTCGGACTCGTCAGCAGTGGGCCTTCCTCACTCAGCTCCCAGCCCTGTCCCCGCTGTGGCCTAGATAGGCCAGACTAGAGGGGCTGACGGGCAGCGTTTCTGGACGGCAAGGGCCCCGCAATGCAGTGATCTGCCCGTTATTTACTGTGTGGATGTGTGCCAGGCACTGTTCTAGGCCAGGACTGTCCTGGGCCAGGACCACACAAGTCAGGCCCCCAGGCCCGGAGGCTCTGCGGGCCAAGCAGATCTGCCCCAGAGAACTGAGACGGGGGTCAGGATGTGAGCCTGAAATGTGGCAAGAACCCTTCGCTGCCAGCTCAGAATGGCTCTGTAATCCCAGATGCCAGGACTAAGTACATACATGGTTATGCACACACTCAGGCTTCCTAATGGTTTCCCAAGAAGGGATCTAGCCTGCAGGAAGATTCTAGAAACCAGCTTTCTAGGAAGAGCTGGCCTTGGTGACCTTTGTCTCCAGGAAGGTTAGAGCTCAGGGAGAGGCTGGTGCAGGGCAGCATGACCCGGTGTCTGGTGAGGGCCCACGTCCTGGTTCACATGGCCACATCCCTCTTGCTGTGTCCCCACATGGGAGAGAAAGAAACCATCGCTGCCTTGTCTCTTCCTATGAGGCCACTACCGCCCTCATGACCTCTCATCTCCCACAGGCCCCACCCCGCCTCCTCACACACAGAGTCCAGAGCAGCATCCTCTGAGGAGAATGCGCCCAGCATCTTTTGCCCAGGCCGGAAGTAGGGAGCATGTGCCATGCCAGGCGAGTGCTGGCCAGGCAGGCCTGGCAACCACTGCCCTTCGAGGAGCCTGGCAGAGGGAGAACAGGCCTCAGCTGGGAGCAGTAGTAACTGCAGTGGATGAGCCAGGTCCAGGGTCAGACCCTTGCCTCACAAGAGAGAGCTGCTCGGGTCACATGGAGAAAGGCTCTGGGCTGTAAAGCTCTCAGGTGCCAAGCTAGAGACTGCGAAACCCCAGCTAGCCTTTCACCTCACTGGCACCCTCTAGAACAGTGTTTCCCAACCTTCTCTCATGATGAGAATCACCTGGTGGAGTTGTTAAAACACAGATTCCTGAATCCCAACTAAGAAGTGCTGAACTAGAATTTTTGGGAACATATAGGTAAAATTGTATACTTAACTAGTGCTCTAACACAGATGTTATATACAGAGCACTAAGTTAGGTATGCAATTTTACCTATATGTTCCCAAAAATTCTAGTTCAGCACTTCTTAGTTGGGATTCAGGAATCTGTGTTTTAACAACTCCACCAGGTGATTCTCATCATGAGAGAAGGTTGGGAAACACTGCTCTAGAAAACCGAGGGGCAGATGGCGGAGGTATCAGAGGGCAGCCATGGAGAGCCGAGTGAATCTCAGCTGAGTCCACACCGCCAGGCGCGGGTCAAAGGCCAGCAGTATGGCCGGGGTAGAGGGGGCCAGGCCGCCCATCCAGCCTCCTCAGGGCCCCTGCATCAGGACAGGCTGACTCTGGCAGCATCACCTGCCCCCAGAGTGCCCAGTCTGCAGGTCACCTGGGCCCCTGGCTGGAGTCCCCATTCCCTCTTCTCGTGTGCTTGGGGCATGCTAAGAAAATGCAGACAGGTTTTATTTTACCTTTATTTATTATAAATATATTATTGATTTCAGAGAGGAAGGGAGAGAGATAGAAACATCAGTGATGAGAGAGAATCATTGATCAGCTGCCTCCTGCACGTCCACCATTGGGGACTGAGCCGGCAACCCGGGCATGTGCCCTGACTGAGAATGGAACTGTGACCTCCTGGTTCATAGGTCGATGCCCAACCACTGAACCACATCAGCTGGGCAGCAGACCGGTTTTAGTGGGAACCTAGACTAAATGCAATCAGGGAGAACATTTAAACTGGGGCAGAAACATGGGACCTGCTCCAAAGCCAGAGTGAAAATGGATTCAGATGGACCTCCTGCCCGTCTGTTACACGTGAGTGGCTAAGAATGAAAATTGTCAAGTCACGGATGGAGGAGGGCCCATGGAGGCCGGTTACTGTGGGCACAGGCTCTCCTCTTCTGAGATGGAAGACCAACCCAGAACCCCACTCTCCCTGCTCTTCATGGATTTGCTCCAGATGAGGCTCTGGGAATAGGGGACAACCTGGTGAGCTGTGGAGCCAGCCAGCAGCCCTCAGGAGCCACGAGAAGTGCCCTGTTCAGAGACTGTGATAGGTCATTTAATTGATCCCTTAGCCCCAAAGACAGGACATGTAGATCTGCAAAGAACAGAAACAAGCTGAACCAGGGTTCGCCTGCCTTTCTTGGTGTGCACCTTCTTTAGCGGGGGGACCCGGAAGCACAGAGGGGGGCCCTTCACCCCGCCGGGCGCTGGGCCAGGCCCTCTCCGGGCACAGGAGCAGAGCTTCCTTCTGTGACAAAGGCTGCCTCTCGAGGCTGCCTCAAAGCGCAGCCCAGCCCAGTGTTCCAGAGGCCTTGGAACAGAGGAAGCGTGTGCTGAGTAGGGCAGGGGTTGCAAATGACAGGGAAGAGAAGCCACCCGCTGCTTCAAGTGCCCATTGTGCAAGCGCCAGCGGCCCAGCGGCCTGGGGATTAATATCAGAGCAGCCGGCTCTTGGCCCAGAATCAGCGTGACTAATTGGGGGACAAACAGGAAGGCTGTTCACCTGCCCAGAGCTCGGTCAGGGTTTCCTACGGAGAGCATCAGCAGCCCAGAGTACAAGCAGTTTTGTTCCTTGCTTTGAGGCTCTCATGCCAATGACGTCAGCAGGGCCTGAGGCAGTGTCCGATCTGGACGGAGCAGGGGAGGAAGCTGGTCAGCAGGCTTCTGAGGCTCTAAGGCAGGGAGCTCTCGTCCCAACGCCAGGCCGCCGTCCGGGACCAAAGGTATTCATTTCCCTTGTGACTCCTGCTCCTCTGACCTTAAGATAGGGCTTTTCTCCTGGCAACTTCCAGGAATGAGACTTCCCTTCCAGCACAGCAGAGAAAACAAGATTAAGGAGAGGGAGTTTCTGGTGCGTCCTGCAGGGCTCAGAGAGGGCCTCCGTCACCTGCCACAGCCCCCTCAGGCCTGAGCACAGTACGCTTGGCACAGCCAGAAACAGTTGACCAGATATACATCCCAGTAACGGCATAAAGACTTTCAGTGTCAACTGAAGGGCAGAGCACCCCACCTGGGCCTACTGGGTGTCCCACAGGCCCTACCAGGAGCAGACAAACCCCAGGCTGTCCAACATGGGGACACAGAGTGAGGGGACAGGAGGAGAAACATCCACTCTGAACTCTGTCCATCCCCCTCAGCAGAGGGCCCTGTCTGCTCTGAAAAATGTTACTATCGGCTTCTGTAGCTCTGCACTGGAAATGCGTGGCCAGGGTATCAGCTAGAAAATAACCTTCCCGTTGTGACTAGGCGGGACCAGGTGATGAAGGGCCAGCCCCACGTGAGGTCTCGGTGACCAGCCCTCTCTCTGCACCGTCTGCCCGAGAACATGGCAGAGGTCTCTTCCTGGAGGACGTCTCCCAGGGCGTTGCTGCCTCAAGTCTTTTATTCTTCCATGTGCTTCCTTCTAATTCCTGAAAGAAATCTACATGGGAAGGAGGCTTGTGTTATTTGTGGCCAAATTCCCACCAAGATTTCATGGCTTGGAGAACAGACATAACAGCGTAACCTGGCTAGACTAAGGGAAGTGTGGCAGAGCCCACACGCAGGCACACAGGTGCACGTATGCTCACACAGGCACGTGCATACTCACATACACTCAGAGCAGACAAGATCTGTGGCTTGATCTCCTAACTGACCTGCCAGGGACATCATTTCAAAGACCTGCACTATGTCCACATCTGATTCAAGCAGAACGTGCTTAGGGGTGGGGGAGGGTTGTGGGGACCCTGTGGTGTGTATATGTGGGGAAGGAAGGAAAGAGGGGGACAGCTCGGCAGCAAGAGGAGCCACAGGCCAGTGGCAGCTATGGCTTCGGTGAAGGTGCTCTGGCCATCAGGGACACAGGTCCTGGTCCAGAGGACAAAAGCCACAGTGTAAGGACACCAAGAGCCCAGGGCCTCACCACCAGGCAGGTCAGGCAGCACCTGGGAAAGGCCTTTCCCTCCACTCCCAGGAGGGAGTGCCAGGGCCCTGGGGGAGTCAACATGGGTGAGAAGTGAGGTAGGTGGGAGAGAATCAAGGGAGTGCTGGGCCATCCAAGGAGCTGCCTGGGCGCTGGTGTCTCTTCCATCCAAGGGAGCCACTGGGGAAGGCTCCCCCAGAAGCAGGTGGTGCATGCTCCCCCAGGATCCTCCAGGGCACCCTCCTGAAGACCAGGAGGATATCAGCCTGAACAGTTCCACGTGGCCACGCCCACAGACACAGCACGCCGCCCAGGCTGCACAGGCAGGACCACAGCTCAGCTGGGCCAGAAAGGCCTCAGCCTCCACAGAGCCCAGCCAGAACCAACCCCAACCACCTCTGACCAACGGATCTGGGCCAACACCGACTCCTGTCCCCATGACGCTCAACCCAACATGAAAAACAGCCTCCTCCTCCTCTCATCCCTGAGGAAGTGTGCTCAAATGCCGAAGTATAGCACCAAGACTCTGGAAAACGCACTTCCCTGGCGGGTGGGGGAGAACACTGATTCATCAGGAAGTGATCCATGTGCCAAGTGCGAAGTACAGAGGCAGCAAGCGTGCCCTGGGTTTCATAGGCTGCCCTTCCCCTCAGAGAAACTGTGAGGCTTGCGGCCAGCTTCAGGTGTGTGTAAAGGGGTGGGGGAGTGGGGTTCACTGTGGATTCCATGACAACTCAGGGACTTGCTCCACTCTGCCCTTACGTGGCAGCCCCCAAGCTTCAGCTGTCCTACATTTCTCCTCGGCTAGCATTTAAGGAACGCAAAGAAAAGTAAAAGCTCTGGCCATTCCTGCAGGGGGTCGCCTGGGAGCACCTCTCCCTCTGCCCTGCCCTGGAGCCAGGGCCGAAGCCAGCTATCTCCAGTCCTGACAGGCCCGGAGCTTGCTTTCTGCCCTACAGCGGGTAAGAAAATGTGTCTGCTCCTGGCTACACTTATCTTTGGGATCTTAAAGAAATAATTGTTCTAGGCAAAGGTAAGACAGGGCGTAGTGACCCTGTCGACAATTAGCTCTCTGAGACAGGAGTAATGTTAATTTTGCAAATTTACCTGCAGATACTGAACATATCTTTTAAATATCAACTTTTTTAAAAATATATTTTATTGATTTTTTTACAGAGAGGAAGGGAAAGGGATAGTTAGAAACATCGATGAGAAATATTGACCAGCTGCCTCTTGCACATCCCCACTGAGGATGTTCCTGTAACCAAGGTACATGCCCTTGACCAGAATAGAACCTGGGATCCTTCAGTCCACAGGCCGACACTCTATCCACTGAGCCAAACCAGCCAGGGCAACATTTTTAATATTAATGACTAATCTACATCACCCTTACTTTTCTAAGTGTTATGTGATCAGACAGCCACGGGAGTCTGTCATGACCAGCACATGCCTAAATATCACTTGGGGTGGGCAGAGGGTTAAGTGGTGGATGTCTGGCCACTGTCCTCTGCCTCCTCTCCCTCTTTCTATGATCCCATAGACATGCTGGTGGCACCCAGGGCATGCTGGCCAGGGGAATTTAAAACACTAGTCACCAGAACTGTGAAGGCCCAAGAGCAGGACCAGACCCTCGTCTGGAGAAGCCCGAGGTGAGGGTGGACACACACCCAGTGATGTGATTAAGAGATACTAAATAGGGACACAGGTTCAAACTGCAGCTCTGCCACTCAGGTGGGCAGTTTAACACCATCCCCTCACCTGCAGAAAATGGCTGTGAGGACGGAACTGGTGCAAATCAGATACAGGCTCTGACCCCCATCAGGACACTAAACGTTTCCTGTTCAGCTACAGGGCTGACATCAGTGTGGGAGACCTTTTAAGGTCACAGGAATCACGACAGTACTACTACATGCTTTTCCTGCCAGAGTGCTTGGCTGTGTGCCTGGCACTGCACAAGGCCATACGAATTCAACAAACGTGATGCTCACATCTAAGGCAAGGAATCCTTACCCTGGCAATCGCACAGGAAATGGCCCATGTGCATAAGGGCATTTTTGTGTAGAGAAGTTTATCAAGTTGTCCAAGCACTCCATGACTGCACGACAGCTAAGAACCTCTGTTCTCAGGGTCTGAATCAAGCAAAAAACAAGGTTATTTCAAGATCTGTGGAAGCTGCACTTACCTGCTCCCCGTGCCACAGCGAAATCACAGCTAAAATATAGAGCAACCAACCTGAATAACCAACTAAAGGCTAGCTCTACTGGTATATTATAACCAAGGATTTACTAGGTGTACCAGTTAATAATGGCGGATTTTATAATCAAAGAAAACACAATAATTTCAAGAGAAACATCAAAAGTGCTTTATTCAAAGTAATGTCCATCGCTAGCTACACATTTCCCCCATCTTTCAGATACCGTCCCAATAGAACTTTTCTTGTTTTGAGGCAAACCATTCAGAGACCCAATTTTCCATTTCTTCGTACGTTTTGAAGTGATACTCAGAAAGTACGTGGACATCGATTAGAACAAGTGGTAATCTGAAGGAGCAAGGTCTGGCAAATACAGCGGGTGGATTAATACTTCCCAGGCAAGATCTTTTAATGTATCTTTAACTGGTTTTGAAGTGTGTGATGGTGCATTATCATAAAGCAAAATTACTTTGCCGTGTCTTTTGGCATGTTCAAAGCATGGTTCAAATTGATTATCTGTTGTTGGTAGTGATCAGTATTAAATGTTTCACTTGGTTTTAGAAGCTCATAATACACCACACCTTCCTGATCCCACCAAACGCAGAGCAGTGTCTTCTTTCTGAAGTGATTTGGCCTTGCAGTTGATGTTGATGGTTGGCCTGGATCAACCCATGGTTTTGTGCATTTGGGATTCTCAAAAAAAATTCACTTTTCATCGCCAGTCAAAATTCGATGAAAAAAAGAAAGACTTTTGTGCAGTTGAAGCAACATTTTACTGATGACTTTTGGTTTTCCATTTGTCTTTCATTCAGTTGATGTGGCACCCATTTTCCTTCCTTTAAAATATTTCCCATTGCTTTAAATGATTGGAAATTGTTTGCTGAGCAACATTTAATCTTTCTGCAAGTTGTTTTTGAGTTTGACGTGCATCTTCATCCAATAATGCTTGTAATTGTTGGTCTTCAAACTTTTTCAGTTGATCTGGATGTTCTTTGTCTTTCACATCGAAATTGTCACTTTTAAAGTGTTTAAACCAGCATTCACAAGTATCTTGAGAGAGAGAGCATGTTCACCATAAGCTTCCCAAAGTACACGATAACTTTTTCTTCAAAATAAATGAATTAAAACTTCTTGCAAATGCTCTTTTGGCACGAAATTCAACATTTTTTAAACATAAAAATATCTATGATGTTAACACCTTCATCAAATTTGACATATGAAGTTTTGAAGCCTGCTGTCAATACAACAAAATAGCATACATATCAAATTGCATATATATCAACATATGTGTAATTCCATTTATTGGGGGGGGGGGGCGCGGAATCCACATTATTAACCAATACACTAGTACAGAAGAAGTGACATAAAGACTGGTAAGAAGTTAGTGGCATGGAAAAGGCAGGCCCTGGCTGAAAAGCTGCAGGGGTATCTTGGCTGCAAAACTCCCCACCCCTTGCCCCCGAGGAGAATGGGATCTCAGCCCCATGCAGGGATGCCCAGAGCAGGGCAACAGAGACAAGAAGGAAAGCCTGTATAGCACCTAATGCTGAAGACCTGAGGATTCAGTCTTCCTGGGAGAGAAGAGAGTCTGCTGGGGACCCAGACGACGTCTTGGGAGGGTCGAGCACTCCTATTGTTACAGCACCAGCCTGGGAGTGCATTGTCCCATCCTCCAACTATGGGCAACACCACTCTGCCATGCTTGGCTCCTGCAGGGGAGTCTGCTGGCTGCACCCGGCAGGAACCTTTGAGCTGCTCTTTTTCTGAAGAAGCTTTTGGTGAAGACTCAGACAGTGAATGAACTGTGTAGCTTTGGAGAGGGGACCATTCTCCCCCGCATTCTGAACCTCCCCCCAATCCCTCCCCTACATGTTGAATCACTTGGCCTGCCTTTCCATTCCCTGTGGCCCACCCTGCTGAGTTCAGTCCCTCAGGGGGATCAGAGTGTCCCACAGAGCTGGGACTTTGGAGTAAGTCAGGAGGCTTTTGTTTGAGAATCAGATGGGTGGGTGGTGGGTTGTGTGGCTACACTGTAGGGAAGAGAGCAACTCCTATGTTCCCTGTGAGCTCAACCACGATATTACAAGAAGAGGAAGAATTATCCACGCCCCCCTCCTAGCAGTTTTCTGGCAATAGTCCCAACAGAGATTGGATCTGCCCTAAAGTCTCAGCAGCCCAGCCCTGCTGAGCTCAGTTCCCTCCTTTGTTTAGCTGAGAGATGCTTTTCTGTCATGCTGAGGTACCAGCTTGAAAGGGTTGTCAGTTCCAACACTGAAGTTTGGTTCAACAACAGAGGCATTTTTTTTTCTGTGAACAACTTGAAAAGAACAGAACTGTGTGAGATAGAAAATGTTCAAGAAACGAGGTTCGACTGTATGACCCAAAGAAAGAACAAGAGAAATCCCCAGAAAAATAATTAAATGAAATGGAAGCAACCAAGGTACCAGATGCAGTGTTTAAAACAATGGTTATAAGAATACTCAAGAGCCTTAGGAAGAGAATGGATGATCTCAGTGAGAACTTAAAAAAGACACAGAATCCTGGCTGGTGTGCTCAGTTACAGCACTGGCCTCCACACACAGAAGGGGCATAGGTTTGATTCCCGGTCAAGGGCACATACCTAGGTTGCAAGTCCTAAACCTGGCCTAGTTGAGGCATGTGTGGGAGGCAACCAATCAATGTCTCTCTCACATTGATCTTCCCCCCCACCCCCCTTTCATTCGCTCTAAAAATCAATGGAAAAAATATCCTTGGTGAGGATTAACAAAAATATTTTAAAAATATAAAGGACACAGAAACCATAACAAAGAACCAATCAGAAATGAAGACTATCTGAAATGAAGAATATACAAGAAAGAATCAATAGCAAGTTAGATAAATGAAAGGAATTTTCAGTAAGAACTCTTGTGATCCTTAGCACTTCTTTCTTAATCTCACCTATCTACTAATTAGTTAAACCACAAACATTCACAGGTTTGACTCAGTGTCATCTCTCTCTATAGCCACTGATCCCACTTCAGCAGGAAAAAAAATCCTGCGTGTCTAGAGGCGGCACAAACTAATTACATTAGTTAGCTCCCATTACCTTATCAAACAACCAAAAAGGAAATGATACCATGCTAGAAAAAGTACAAAAACACATCCTCAATGTTATTCACCAATAATCAGGCCCATGCAGCACAGATGGACCAATTTCTGCCTCCATGAATTTTAAATTGCTTTTTACAACTTTTCTCTGGCTCTGATGAGCTAATGTTTCACAATATGCTGGCTCGTGAAATTCAAGCAACTGTGCCTTCCCTTAAGCTCCTTCATTCAGCCTCAGTCATAAACCTCACATTGCCTACAAAAGTCTACTTAAAAGAAAGATGAAATTATCCTAAATTGCCACACAGTAGAAACTGCTTATAAATGTACCCGAGGCTGCCAGAGTAAGGGACACCTGCCCGGGTTTCTGCTCGCACAGGACACGGGAGTCCACAGCCAGAGTCACGCTGGAGGAAGCAGCCCCAGAAGAGAGGCGTGAGCGTGTCCCCTGACGTGACCTGAAGGAGTGATAAAGGTGCACTCCCACTCTCACACGCGGTGGTTGGTGTCTTTGGGAAGTGCAGTGCATCCTCCTTTGTCCTCACCAGGGGCCTAGATGCGGACGAGAAGGGAACCTGTGGTGTGGGGTCTCTGGTACACACTACTGTACATCATTATCTGCATGCGTTCCAATACAGGAGGCCCTTTTCATGGTATTTGTTATATGAAAAAGTGGATTTTATTCTGAGTTTATAAAGGACCCAGAACAATGTAAGGAGAGTTTTTCCTACCAACTGTTGTCAGATACAGCTTTCCAATTCAAGTTTGTAATATTTCAGAAAACAATAGTTGGAGCACATCAATGACTCTTCTGACTTTCTTTATTCAAAAATAAAAGAGGCACAAAAATATAGAACTAAAATGTCCAATGGCATTGAACTAGTAAGTCACCAAAAGGTTTAAAGGTAAACTTGCACTTGGGGCATTAGTTATAATTACTAGGGAAAGAATGGATTGGTTTTCAAAGAAATGTATCTCAGGAAATGCTGACCAATGGGACAGGTGTTACTTCAGCTCCCATTTCTGGGTGGACCCACAGCCTCAGAAAGTCCCCTGGGCAGCGGGACCCTCTAAGAAGCCAGCAGAGCTGGCACGGCTGCTGCGACAGGATGGGTTCTTTCTCGGCTCCCCTTGGCAAGATTAACCCGCCACCCACAGTTCCTTCCCTTCCAGGGGGGGAGGTGTGTGGATACATGTTCATTCACGTCCATCTCCAGTCAAGAACGTCGGGCCATCTATGACACATGGCCCTGGGTGATGGTTTCAGAACACAACGCTGGCACCTGGGGAAGGAGGAGGGACATGCCTACACATCACACTCCAGAGCTCGAAGGTCTTCCAGGAGCTCCTGGGCCACGGTCTGCAGGCGGGGGTTGCGGCTCTTGGACATGGCCAGGATGCGCTGCAGGGGCAGGGAGCTCCGGAGCTCGGAGGCCGACTTGGAGAAGACTTCTGGTTCCAGAACCACTGACTGGACAAGTCGCAAAACATGAAGACACACCTCAGCGTCTGGATCTAGGGGCAAGAGGTAACACTCTGGTTGAATAAAACTAATCTTGAGGTAGAATCTAACCCTCAAGGGTTCTTAATTTTTCTGAATGACAGATTGACAGTTTTGAAAACTATGAGCTGAACTAGAAATTGCATCAATTCTTGATGTAAAAATTTAGCTCATAAGAGCAGCATGAAAAACCTCAATCATCATCTATTTAGTCTCCCGTCTTCAACTATTACAACCACACAACTTTAAAATGCTGAAAAATACGAAGGCTTTTCATGTTGTTGACAGTAATTCTGTCTACTTGCAAGACTGTTTTCAAAGGTATTACCACATTTTCACTCTGCAACAAATTCCTCAGAAACCACATATGGATGTGGCGTCTGTACAGGACACTGAGTTCCAGAGTCACAGGCCACAGAATTCACACTGTATTCCACTTTTTCCGCATGAAGTACAGAACCTAGTAGCCTTGCATATATTGTAGCAACCATTTAAAAAGCTAGACTGAAACAACAGTCCAACACAAAGCTCTACCCTTAACCAGGTAGACCCAGCTCTCCTTATCATTTCTCCCTACCCTTAGCCTTTACTTCTTGATACTGTAATAGGAACCGGGCTCAAAATCAGTACCACTTTCTTAGCACTGTACATAAAAAGCCTTTTAAGTACGTGAATGGAAAGAGTGGAGTGAACAAACCTTCGCTGGTACCTGCCACAATATCAAGGTCCACCCAGAGCAATGGTTGGCTAACCGCAGCTTGCGAGCCCCATGCGGCTCTTTGGCCCCTTGAGTGTGGCTCTTCCATAAAATACCACGGCCTGGGCGAGTCTATTTTGAAGAAGTGGCGTTAGAAGAAGTTAAGTTTTAAAAATTTGGCTCTCAAAAGAAATTCCAATCGTTGTACTGTTGATATTTGGCTCTGTTGACTAATGAGTTTGCCGACCACTGACCCATAGCTTTCTCTATCGAATCAGAACCCCCAGGGCACTGTGAGGACTGCTGTGCTAGGGAAGGAGAAAAGGGAGCCCTACTGCACCCTGGGCAGGGGCAGGGGCAGGGGCAGGGGCAGGGATGTCCAGTTTCAACTCCAAAAGGTAAAAAGAGCTTGGAAACTGTCACCCACACATATAATAAGAAAAGACGAATAAACTGAGAAAGACTTTTCTTCAAATGAGCTTTCAGGGTAATGACAAGCAAACCTAGAGTGACAGCCAAGATCAGTATTCCTGGAACAGAGACCCCTGGAGCCTAAATTGATAGGAACATGTAAATGATCATTTTGACAAATTCCTGGAAGCTGGGTGTAGAATACCACGATAATAAGAAACTTCTGGGGGTGTGGCAATCTTAGGAGGGGCCCCACATTCTTGTGGGTTTAATCTCCAAGATCCCCAGAGGTTCTCACATGGTCTGGCAGAGGGTACTGAAGAGTAACCATTCTGAAATACATCTAGGTTGCTTCCCATGACAAACTTTTTTTTTTTTCCCAGAAGAGACTAAAGTTTCTTCATACAACAAGAACTATAGAAACTACAAAAACAAAGGATCAGAGCTGGGAGACTGAAAGGCACAGACTCTATCTAAGGAGTTCTTAGGGAAACCCAAAGGAAACAGGGGAAATGGTGAGAACAACAGGAATATGAAGCTCCTGGAGCTTCCATAGAACACAGCCCAACCCCTAGCCAGATTAACATAAAACTGCACATGGAGCCGAAACCGGTTTGGCTCAATGGATAGAGCGTCGGCTTGGGGACTGAAGGGTCCAGGGTTCGATTCCGGTCAAGGGCATGTACCTTGGTTGTGGGCATATCCCCAGTAGGGGGTGTGCAAGAGGCAGCTGATCAATGACTCTCTCTCATCGATGTTTCTAACTCTCTATCTCTCTCCCTTCCTCTCTGTACAAAATCAATAAAATATATATATTTTTAAAAACAAAAAAAAACTGCACATGGAAACCCTATTTACCCACTAAATAATGTCTATCCTTCAACCAAAAATTACAAGGCACACTAAAAGGAAAAAGCACAGTCTAAAGAGACAAACCAGGCAGCAGAACCACACTCAGATAAGACAGAGATTTTGAAATTATCAGACAAGGAATTTAAAATAACTACGAAAGGCCTGGTGCATGAAATTTGTGCAGTTGTGGGGGTGGGGGACCCCTTGGCCCAGCTGCGCCCTCTAGCAGTACAGGAGCCCTTGGGGGATGTCTGACTGCCAAGTAGGCGGGAGAGGCTCCCCCCACCACTGTTGCACTCACCAGCTAAGCAACACTCTCCCTGTGGGAGCGCACTGACCACCAGAGGGCAGCTGCTGCGTTGAGCATCTTCCCACTGGTGGTCAGTGCGCTTCATAGCGACCAGTCATTCTGCCATTCAGTCAATTTACATATTAGCCTTTTATTATATAGGATGATATGGCCTGTCCAGCATGGCTTAGTGGTTAAGAGTCAACCTACGAACCAGAGGTCACAGTTCAATTCCGACTCAGGGCATATGCCCAAGTTGTGGGCTTGATCCCCAGTGTGGGGCGTGCAGGAGGCAGCTGATCAATAATTCTCTCTCATCACTGATGTTTGTCTCTCTCTCTCCCTCTCCCTTCCTCTCTGAAATCAATAAAAATACATTTAAAAATAAAATAACTAAATTAGGATGCTAAGGACTCTGTATTAATCAGCTGCCAAAACAAAATAGCACAGATGAGGTGGCTTACACAATAGAAATATATTTCCTCACAATTCTGAAGGCTGATAGTTCAAGATCAGAGTGTCAGCAGGGTGGGTTTCCCTACGGCCTTGTCCTGCAGGTGGCCTTTTCTCTGTCCTCACACAGGCCTGGTGTCTCTCCAATGTCCTAACCTCTTCTTGTAAGGACACCTGTCAGATTGGATTAGGATCCACTGTAAAGGCATCATTTTAACTTAATTACTTCTTTACTGGACCTATCAATAGTTCCAAACACAATTAGAGATACTGGGTAGGTTAGGGCTTTAACATATGAATTTTCAACAATTCGGCCCATTAATAGGCTCTAAGCAAGAACAGAAGAACAATGTAAACAGAGAGATGGAAACTACAAAAAAAAATCAATTTCAGCTTAAATATTCTCTCTTCAGAGTCATTCCCTTACCACCAATGAAATTACCCTGTCACCCATCACCCTGTCTTAATTCTCTGAATACCAATTATTCTAGGGGGTTATATTCTCTTGTCCCCCGCTGAAAAGCATCAGGAAAGCAAAGACCTTGTCTGTCTTGCCCATTACTCTATCTCCTATACAATAAATATTTGCTGAATGAATAAGAAGATTGTATTTTATATGGTCAAGGCTGATGTAATATAAATGAGAAGGAAGTTTCTGAACAAATAAAATAATTAGGCAAGCTGCAGAGACAGCAGGGCAGCCCTTTGAAAAGGGCCAAGTAAAACAAGCCATTGGACGTCATAAATGAGACACATGCAGTCAAGGGTGCAGCCCTACAGGAACAACTTCACGGTGACATCATCATAAGGAAACAGTTCAGTGACCGCACTGGAAGGGAACACAGACTAAGGGAAAGGCCAATGGCTTGTAATATAAGCACCCAAACTGTACAGGGGGAGAATAACATGGAACTGAGGTTCATTTGGGCCACAGATTAGCAAATTCTGAGTTATAATGACACAATTTATCTTTTAAAACAACCATAGAGAACCTAATTACTTGAGACTGAAAACATCCCCATAAATGGCTCAATTTTGGGTTTAGAAATGGGTAAAGCAACTTCACTGAGAAAAGGGATTCACTAACACAGACATGACACAGATGCCAGGATTACCTGATAGGAATTTTCAAGAGCCTCCACAAAAATTCTTCACATGCTAGAAACAGATGAAAAAATAGAAAGTCTCAGCAAAGAAATAGAAGACATAAAGAATAAAATGGAAACATTATAACTGAAAAATACAGTAACTGAAATGAAAAACTTGATGGAAACAGAATGAAGGAGCCAGAGAAAAGAATGAGTGAACTGGAAGATGGTACAACAGAAATTACCCAATCTGAATGACAGGGGAAAACAGAGCCTCTGGGACTATGACAAAGATTGAACACTCATGTCTTTGCAATTCTGGAAAGAGAGAAAGTCAACAGGGCTGGAAAATACTCTAAGAAATAATGGCTGAGATTTTACTCTATTTGGCAACAGACACAAACCTACAGATCCAAGAAGCTGAGCAAACGCCAAACAGGATAGACCTTAAGAAATCTGTGCCAAGACACATCACAGCCAAACTTCTGAAAACTAAAGACGAAGTCTTGAAAGCAGCAAGAGAGAAATGACACCTCATTTATGGGAGAAAAACAATTTAATTACACTGGATTTCTCATCAGAAACCATGGAGGTCAGAAGTAAGTGACTCAATATTTTCCAGGTGTTGAAGCAAAAGAATTGTCAACTCTGAATACTTTACCCAGGAAAAATGTCCTTCAGAAATTAAAGGGAATTCAAAATATTCTCTGTTGAAGAAAAATTAAGAGAAGCTGCTGAAGACCTACTCTAAAAGAATGGCTTGGTCACACAAAAGCTCATACAGGAATGTTCACAGACACATTCATCAGTAAACAGCCTGTTGAGAGTGTAGTTCAGCTACTCAGTGATAATACTGACTTACCTTCACTTTTGTTTGGCCCAGCGGGGCACTAAACTAACACTGGCCCTCGTGCAAGACATATTCTAGATAAACAGCCTAGAAAGTCACAAGCAAACATATATCCTGATACAATGACTCCAGAATCCTAAAACCAACAGTCTCCCCTGCCTCCCAGCGGCTTCCCCTATGTGCCTCTTAGGTAAGACCTTTGTGAGGCTTACCCAAACCCCACTTTTTTGGTTGGAATTGATGAATCCAGTCTTAGTCCAGGAACCTCAAAGCACTAATAAAGACAGACCCTAATAAAGACACGACTGAGCCCCAGGCCCTGCTCCCTGTGTGCACTCTGCCTGACCTCCTGGTGTGGCCCCTCCAGGCATGTAGGGTACCTCCCCCAGGACCTGTGACTAATAAACTCTATTTCAGTTCCCCTTGTGCTCTATTGTTGAACCACAGCCCACCATCCAGCTACCTGCATTTACCAAGTTTTAACTTGACAATTTACCCAGTCTAAAAGTGGGAACAACACAAGTGTCTAAGTGATGAATGGATAAACAAAATGCAGTATATCTATACAATGGAATACTATTTAATAATAAGAAGGATGGATAATCCTTGAATATGTGCTAAATGAAAGCAGCCAAACATAAAAAGCTATATATTATAAAATTTCAATTTTATGAATTGCCCCAAGTAGGTAAATCCATAGAGACAAAAAGCAGATTAAGGGTTTCCAGAGGCTAGGTGATAAAAATAATGGGGAGTAACAGCTAATGGGTATGTACATTTCCACGGTAGTGATGAAAATATTCTTAAATTAGATGGTGGTGATGGTGCACAACTCTGTGAATACCCTAAAAACTAATGAATCATGCACTGTAAGTGGTTGAATGTTATAGTATGTGCACAAATCTTATGCACAATTCAAAAAGAGCTGACAGATGTACACATCCATGAAAAAACACAATCCCAACAAAATCGAGAACATTTTGGCACCACAGACATGACAGCCTTCCCTTCCAGCCAGCCCTTACCTACCAGCAACTGAAGTCCTGATTTCCATCACCACAGCTTAGTTTTGCCTGTTCTTGAAAAACATACATAGAACCACATATCTTTCCAAAAAGCACTATTTCATTATTAAAGCTCATGCAAATCAAACCAAATAAAATAATATTCTGCTTTTTAAAAAAAAATAAATTTAGTTCCCTCTTGACATTTGGGGGTATTCTCACAGTGTCCTACTAAAAATGTGGATGGATGTGGAATCACTGCATCATATACACTGAGTGGCCAGATTATTATGATCTCTGAATGCAGAAGGTACATGAATTTGTACATGGGTGGGGTCCGGCCAGCCTGGCCAGCCTGGCTAGGGGGAGGGAACATGGGTGGTTGGCCGGCCTGCCTGCTGGTCAAACTCCTGGTCTAGGGGACATTTTGTATATTAGCCTTTTATTATATAGGATATACACTGAGTGGCCAGATTATTATGCATTCAGAGATCATAATAATCTGGCCACTCAGTGTATATCTCTCCCAAACAGTAAGTAGACAGATTTCTTTGTGAATGTCTTTATTAGATTTAGTCATTTGGGAGTGAGGAGAAGATGTGAGGGGAAGAGAAGCCATGCTAACAGGGCACCAACAATTATAAACCAGTAATGCAATTTTAACAAGCTGATCAAAGAACTGCTCTGGGTGACATCCTCCTCAGCTCTGCACTCTCAGTGACTGGTCTCTGTCCCAGACCCCCTTGCCCATCACCCCTCACACCCCTTCCTATTCTCCAGACACACACTCATCACCACCGACTTAGCTCTGTGGGTCCCAAACTGGGCTCTTAGACATGATTCCCTAGATGGTGACAGGTGCTTCCGTCTACCCCACAGCACCCCCTCTGGGGAGGGGAACATAGGACAGGAGAAAAGGCACTCGGGAATTAAGCTGTGGCTAACAAAGGACTAGAAGACAAGGAGATGACACTGTGATAGCTCTTGTCACAGGCACTGACTCCACATGCCACATTTCTCAAATAGGCACTCACACTGACACAAAGAAAACTTGACAAATCTCAGGATCTCCTGACAGCTGACCTGGTTCCCTAAGGCACAGTTCAGACACATTCTCACACAGGCTCACAGGGCTTTTCTGTTCTCAGTCATACTTAAAATTAAAACAAGGGGTCTAACTTTTCTTATCAAGGTAACTATCCTTGTTTTCTAAATTCCTGCATTAAATGCATAAACTGAAATATGAAGTGAGCTGTGAGTTCATCTCCATGACAGTCTTACAGGGGTGAAGTATGTAACCTGAAATCTCCTCACCGTCACTTTAGCAAAGCCAACCTTTGTTTTCTCATGTGTAGACTGAATGCTTAATCACCTACATGGTTTCTGTAGAGACTGAATAAGGAGACAAATCAAAGTGTCTATCGAGACACTGTGCACATAGCTGCATTCCATAAATAGCATTTCCAAACTACACAGGACAAACTTTCACCCCCACTCTCCACTGGCAGCCCATTCTCACCACGCAGGCCTCTGCTGCTCTTCCAACAGAGCAACGCCACCCCCACCTCGGAATTCTCCCACTGCCCATCCCCCTGGGGAACGGGCTTCCCCAGAAACCCTGGAGCCAATGTCCCACTGCCTTCAGGTCTTTGTGTGGAAGTCAGCTGCTCAGTAGCCTTCTGTGGACATCTTAAAATAAAGAACAAGAGCAAACACTGCCTCCTATTCCCCTTCCCTGCCTTTTCTTCTTAGTAGCATTAAAGATCATCAAACACTCTGTTTGTTTTGCTTATTTTCTCTACTGTCTCTCTTCATTCACCAGCTCTATGAAAGTAAGGGCTTGAAACTGTTTGGCTCGCTGCTGTATCCCCAGTGCCAGGAACACTGCCTGCACATAGTAGGGGCAAGTCATAAAGATCTTTTGAGTGAATTAATAGTGTCCAGTGGCAGAGAACAAAGGAATTACAGAATTCAAAAGAAGAAAACACTGCTACTAGGAGTAAATCTAGTGAAAGATATTCAAGATCTCTATGCAATATACTATTGAAAGATCTAATATACTATTGAAAACAATATACTATTGTAAGATCTAATCAGTGAGTACATTATCATGTCATGTACTAAAGTCTCAACACTGTAAAGATTTCAGTGTTTGAAATTAATCTACAGATGCAATTTCAATCAAAATCAAAACAGCTTCCTTTGTGGAGCTTTACATACAGATTCTAAAAATTACATGGAGAGGAGCCAACAATAGCAAAGGCATCCTTGAAGAAAAGTAAGATAAGAGGAAGTGCCTGCACGTACCAGAGGCGGTGTGGTAATGCACAGTGATGGGGCTGGAATGGAGAGCCCAGGCACGTGAGGAATGCTATTAAAGGACAAAGGCCACTCTGAGGAGCCGCGGGGAAAGGACGATCCTGCCAATAAATGTGCTGGCCTTTTTTGTGCTGACAGCTGACCTGGCTTTAAGCAGTACAGTTTAAACTGTACAGATTTCCAGCTATCCATATGGAAAGAAAATTTAACTTGATCCCTACCATACAGCATACCACATGTCAGGGAGATATGGCAACTCAATGCGAAAAGCAGAAAGAGAAGGCTCCCAGATGACAGAGAACTTCTTACTTACCAAAAGACACCACTAAGAGAAAGAAAGCAAGACACTGAGTGGTGAAATATATGTGCAACTTTTACAAAACCAACTGAGATTCTGTTCCAGAATGTAAAAATTAATAAGACAGACAACCTAACGGAAAAGAGTAGGAGAGTAGAATAGGACTTGACAAAAGAGGGTATCCAAAAGGCCAAATATACACAGAGCTAATCAGAAAAATAACGTTAAACCACAATGAGGTAACATCCACCCTAGCCGAATGGCTGAGGACAGAGGCCTACAACAGCAGGCATTCATGCTGCTGGTAAAATTGATGACTGGTACAACCACTCTGGAAACAGCCCAGCATCAGCTACTAGAGTTTGAAGACATGCACTTCCATTGATCCCAAGCTTCCATTTCAGATTGGTGCCCCCAAACAGGAAAATATGCATGTTTACCACAGGCAGGTTCCAGAATTCAGGAGAAGCATTATTTGTAAAACAGAAGCAATCCAAATGTGCAAGCGGCCTGGCTCATGTAAAGGATTCCTGCCCAGCGGTGAGTCTCAGCTGTGGGTGGGCACGGTACCCTCCAGGGGATATTCTGGATGTCACTTTGGTTGTCATACCTGGGGAATGCTACTGGCACTAGTGAGTAGAGGCCAGGCTGCTGCTTACCAACCTGCAGTGCCCGTGACGGCCCCACCACAGAGAATGCTGCTGCCTGAATGCGCACCGTGCTGAGACAGCCCGCAGTGCAGCGATGAATGTGTCTACAGGGACTGGCAGCCCGTGAAGAGCCTTGCAAACAAAATGTGAATGGAAAGCCAACACAAAAGCATGATTCCACTTATATAACATTTAAAAAAGGGAAATAGGAAGAAGAAAGAGTGACTAGGAGGGTGCAAAGGGTTTTTTAGGATGCTGGCAACTCATCATTTCTGTCTGAGTGGTGTTAAAAATTTTCCTTTGTGACAATTCTCTCAGCTTCACTTTTATGTTCTCTATATTCTTCTCTAAGAATGTGCATTTATTAATTTTGATAACAGAAGGAAGGGAAAAAGGAAGAAAGGGGAAGGCAGGGCGGGGACAGAAAGAAAAATAACAATTTGCCGAAGTCCTTCCAGAGAAGCCCTTCCCACCTCTCTGGGCCAACAGACCTCCTACTGTCCCCCAAACCTGACAGACTGGCATGGGGGTCAGCCCTCCCAGCCCACCCACTGGGTTCCACGCTGACATCTCTTCTCCTGGATCCCTCCTTCGCTCTATCGGGAGCCCCCTTGCTAGGTTCAGGGTCCAGCACCACCCCTTGATCCCTGGTGGCAAGAGTGGTGGCCTCACAGGGCTGGTGAAGGGATTATGTGAGTTAAATGCATGTAACTTGCTCAGGATAAGGCCCAACACAGAGCAACATTGAGAAATGCTAGTTATCATAATCTCATCAAGTACTCTATACTGTCTCAAACTAGTTCATTTAAGTATTGCCTTCTGTGATGGTTGATTTCATGTGTCAACTGGACTGGGTTAAGTACAGAGCTGGAAAACATCATTTCTGGGTGTGTCTGTGAAGGTGAATCCACAGACTGAGTAATGATCACTCTCACCAGTACGGATGACATCATCCAATCCTTAGAGGCCTGAACAGAAGAAGAAGGCGGAGGAAGTGCAAATTCACTTTCTTTGCTTGAGTGTGATGTCAGCTCCTGCCTCCAGGCATCAGATCTCCTGGTCCCCAGCATTAGACTGGCTTCCCTGCACCCCCCACCTTACAGAAGGCAGACCTGGAGACTTCTTGGCCTTCATAATCACATGAGCCCATTCCTATTATATCTCCTCTGATGGATGGATGGATGGATGGATGGATGGACGGACAAACAGATAGATACACAGATCCTATTGGTTCTATTTCTCTGGAGAATCCTGATTAATATATCTTCTCTGCAAATTTCAAGTTCTTTAACACAGACTACAAGGCAGTAACTCTCAGAGACCCAGATCCCGAGCCTGCACTCCTGATGCTCAATCTTTGCAGACTGGCTGACACTGCACCTGCGTCACAGGGAGTCCCACTGTACACAATGTGCATCTGGTTTCCAGGCAGGCAGGAGGGCTGCTGTTCACATCTGGCAGCAGGAACCTCTGCTCTGGGCTGGGGGTGGGGGGGGAGATCTTGGGTGACTGTCTATTAGACTAAAGACTGAGTCTGACCGTGGACAATTCTGGAAATAAATAACACCCAACATTCTTTCAAAATAAGCTACACATCACTGCAGCAGCTCACCCAGCCATGAAATGAAATATTTACTTGTTTTTTTCTTTGTTGCCTGCACGTCTTTTGCTTTAGTTAAATAAACAGGTGCCTTGCCCTAGCCAGTTTGGCTCAGTGGATGAAGCATCAGCCTGTAGATTAAAGGGTCCTGGGTTCGATTCCAGTCAAGGGTACATACCCAGGTTGTGGGCTCGATCCCCAGTAGGGTGCATGCAGGAGGCAACTGATCAATGATTCTCTCTCATCCCTCTCCCTTCCTTTCAATAAAAATCAATAAAAATATATATTAAAAAAATAGATTCCTTGAACATAAAACTGTAATGTACAAATATCTCTAAGGCCACAGAGTGTCCTCAATTAAAATCTAAGTAATTCAACTCATGTCATGTACACTACTTGTTCCAAGTGACAATCAATCATTTAGGAAATCTCTTACTTTGCCATTTTTTTTTATGAATCTTTTTAGCTATCACTGCCTGTTTCCCAGGTAGCAATTGTTCTTGCCCCTACAACGACATCTGATTATTTCTCTCAGGTTATTACCATACCAACCAGCCCCTATGTATAAATGAAGATGCATGTTACTCCTGACAGAAACAACACAAAGGATTTCTCTGCAATTACTTCCCTATGATAGAGGGAAAATTAGTTGGTTAAAAAAAAAAAAACCATTAAAATAAGAACAAAATCCATTTTCACAAATCAACCAAAGTTCTAAGTCTCTAACCAGAAGACAGTTACTGAGCCGTAAGCATGAAGACAAATCAGATTCGTGATGTTATATTGCCACAGGAGCCCCCTGTGAGAGCAGCAGTTTGAGTTAATTTAGCATCTAATTCAGGACAGTGAGCAAATACTTCTGAGTGGTCCCTGCAGTGCTCTTGTCACAGGGTGGCACTAGCAGATGGGCTCTGTAGAGTCCAACACTGCCCTGTCCTCTCTCAGAGCGCATGTTCTCTGTGCCTCCCTTTGGTTTTTTTGGTTTTTTTTTTTTTTTTAATAAGTTTTTATTTATCATATTATTACAAATGTTCCTTTTTTCCCCCCCACCATTGCTCTCCTCCACCAGGTTCCCACCCCACCCTCTGCCCTTTCCCCACTCCCTATTGTCCTCATCCATAGGTGCACAGTTTATGTTCAGTCTCTTCCCACGCCCCCCTCTCCCCTTTTCCCCAAGAATCGTCAGTTCACTCCCCTTCCATACCTCTGATTCTATTATATTCAACAGTTAATATTGTTCATCAGATTTTTTTAATTTCCTTGGTTTTTAGATTCACTTGTTGATAATTACGTATTTGTTGTTCATAATTTTTATCTTTGTTTACTTTCTCTTCTGAAAGAACCCCCTTCAGCAATTCATATAATTCTGGTTTGGTGGTGATGAACTCCTTTAGCTTTTTTTTATTAGTGAAGCTCTTTATCTGGCCTTCGATTCTGAGTGATAGCTTTGCTGGGTAGATTATCTTTGGCTGTAGGTTCTTGCTATTCATCACCTTGAATATTTCTTGCCATTCCCTTCTGGCCTGCATGGTTTCTGTTGAGAAGTCAGCTGACAATCGTATAGGTGCTCCTTTATAAGTTACTACCTTCTTTGCTCTTGCTTCTTTTAATATTCTCTTTGTCTTTTGCTCTTGGAATTTTAATAATGATGTGTCTCGGTGTGGTCCTCTTTGGATTTCTTTTGTTTGGAGTTCTGTGCGCTTCCTGGACTTGTAAGTCTAATTCTTTCACCAGGTGGGGGAAGTTTTCTGTCACTATTTCTTTCAGTATGTTTTCGATATCTTGCTCTCTCTCATCTTCTGGGACCCCCATAATTCTGATGTTGGTTCGCTTGAAGTTGTCCCAGAGGTTTCTTACATTATCTTCAATTTTCTGGATTCTCTTGCCTTCTAACTTCTGTGGAGGAGTGTCTTCTGGCTCTTTATGATCCAAATCTTTGACTTGATTCTTGCGATCTTCCCTTCTGTTTTTAGGACTCTGTAAAATATTTTTTATTTCAGACAATGTATTCTTTATTTCTTGTTGATCCCTTATCATTTCTTGTTGACTCCTTATTAATTCTAGTTGATCTCTTTTCATATCCTCATAGGCCTTATCCATCTTTTCTAGGAAATTCTTGAAAAACCTTATAAGCGTAGATTTAAACTCTATATCCAGACGCTTTTTGTCCTCCATTTCTTTCGTTTGTGATCTATTTTGTTGTCGCATTTCGCAGTTACAGATGGGACGGGGTTTCAGGGTGGAGCCTGCAGCTTTGGCTTCCGTCAGCCCCGCCCTATGCGGGTCCTTCAGTGCTCGCTGCCTGCGCCTCTGAGAGAAAGGTGCCCTCGATTTTCGCCTGCTGCCAAACAGTCTATGCTCTCCCACAATGAGCCCGGTATTGGGGTTCAGTTCAGTTGGAAGTGGAGTTGAAGGTGGCGTTCACAGCAGTCTGGAGCCCCTGTCTCCTTCCCGTCAGGGCAATCCTGCGGCACAGCCGGCCGGCCCTTCTCTGCGCGCAGTATGCGCGCCTCTGGGACCTCCTTTCGCCGCTTCCCCGGGTTCCGCCTTACAGCCCAGCTCCCTCTGTGTGAGCCTGGGTCCCTGGGGTCTGGCCTAGAACGGGGGTTCAGAGCAGTCGGGGGCCCAGCACAGTCGGAGTGTTTATCTCCTTCCCGCTAGGGAACGCCAGCCAGGCACTCGGCCTCCCTCCTCTCCGGCACCGTCCTCTCCGCGCGCCGCGTGTCTCCGTACCTTGGGCTTTTACAGCTCCTCCGCGCCTCCTTCTGGTTTTCTCCTTGCTTCTCGTTGTAGAATTTCCAGTCAGTCGACTTTCCTGTAGTTCTGGGTAATGTCCATTTTATATTTTAGTTGTATTTTATTGAAATTGTTGCGTGCGGCTGCGGCTAGGTGCCTACCCGAGCAGCCATCTTGGATTCTCTGTGCCTCCCTTTGAATGTGGAACAGGGCTCTCAAACTTTACCTTCACCAAACCAAACTCCATCTCCCTACCACTCCTCCCCAGTACTCCCAACAGCACCAACCGCTGACCCCAAAACCTAAGTGCCACCTGGACTTCCCTCTTTCATGTCTTCAAAGTGTACCTTAAATATGAACACCTTGATCATCATCGCTGCTACCATCCTGGTCGCATTGCCACCATCTTCTCAGCTAATCTCTTACAACTGCCTTTGACTCCTTTTGGCCTCCTCAACAGCAGACTTAATGAGCTTAGTACAGTCCCTCAGCCCAGGGCCTGCCCTGCTCAAAATCTTCTCAGCTGTACACCGGCCCTAAGGGATCAAGGCCCAACTCTTGACTCCTCTCCTGCCACTGCTAGCGTCCTCTACAGCCACACTGGCTTTCCCACTCCCATACCCTCACTGCCCATGGCCGCTGCAGGCCCCTCAGCTGCCTGTCCTTGGCCCATGATGCTCTGCTCGCAGATCTCTGCATGCATGTCCTTCACTTCACTTAAGTCACTCAAATACCTAAAGAGCAGGCCCTAAGCGTGGTCACTCTTGAGCCCTCATGCTACTTCACATATCAATCAGAACTGTTGTTCTAAGTTTCTAACCAGGAGACAGTTACTGAGCCATAAGCATGAAGATAGACCAGATCTTTATTTGTATTATGTGATACACGCCATTCTACATGTTCTTTGTCAAGTCTCTCCACTTGAATCTAAGTTCCACAAGGGAAGGACTCTGTCTTGTTCACTTTCAAACCTCTAGTTCCTAGGGCAGGGTTTAGCGCTCAATGAATACTTGTGATAAATGAGCTGCCCAAGTGCACTTAAACTGCAGCACACCCTGCCAATGCATCAGCCACCTGAGGCACAGGTAAAGCCTCCACAACTACAAAGTGTCTCAGGTAGAGTCTCCTACCACCAAGAGGGGGGAGGGAGAGATCAGGTAGAACCCACCAATGCCATGAGGGCAGGAGTAGAGCCCTCAGCTCAGCAACTGAGTCTGTGCAGGGGATGTCAAAATATAGCATTTAGCCTCTAGTCTCTTACCTAGTTAGAGATTTAGAAATAAAAAGTTCCAGGCCATTAACAAGCAACAGATCCGAAAGTGCAAATATGAGCCTGTTTGAATGTTCACCAAGGGGCTCTGAAAAAGGAATGATCAGACTTGGGGACAGGATGTCTGGAAAGGCTCGTAGAGAGTGGTTTCAAGTTGGATTCTGAAGGTCTGGGGACAGAATGCATCTAACCTTAGATGACTGGGAGATGGACTGGTGAAACTTTACAGAGTGGTCTCTTTTATGTTTCTAATTTTTTCTTTCCAAAATCAAGAGAGATGTTATTACTCCAACTATTACAAATTAAAACTCCCTCATCTTGGCTTCTCACATTAGCTCATCTGTTTCTGAATTACACTCTAGCAACAGATTCCTCACTTGCCTCCTTCCAAAATCACTTCTCAACTTTTCAACACGATACTTTAGACAACAGATCACACACAGAGGGAAGTAGAAAAGGTGTTACTTAGCCCAATGAAGAATTTGCTCCTTTTCTAAAATACACTCGTATGGCAGATGGGTCAGCTCTGATGTATATGCAGAGCCTGAATCATAACCAAAGTAGTCCCACTTCAACACATGTCAAAATACATTAAAATAAGCAGATGTCAGTAGCCGTAATAGAAATACCACTGGCAAACACAGAATCCTCAGGAGGGTGTATCATGTATTAAATGGAAGCAACAAAGAACTTTTACATTTCAAATTAAATGTAGTTTAAGTTATAAATTCAGCATGGCCTGGGAGAAAACACACAAGCTCAGGTGGAGGGCCAAGATATGAACACCAAATACAGTGCTTCTCATGAACTGGCCTTAACAAGTATGGTGTCCATGTTCTTTGAGGCTTAGTTTCCTCATCATAAGCAGGAAGTACACCAATCTCAGAGCCTCCCAGCACACTAGGTGACACATGTAAGCTTGTGCAGGTAGAGCTGACCCTCAGTAAGTACAGCTATTAGGACTATGGCTATTGTGCCTCTTTCAGCCACATGGATTATCACGTATCTATAACTTGACAATTTAGGCATCTTATCTGAAAGATCTTTCTAAGATTTACCTTTTGGTTTGGGTTTCCAGAAAGTTTAGTCTATGGGTAATAAATTTTAAGTATGAGAGTTTGTGCCAGCAAACATGTTTTTATTTACTGTGATGGGACATTGTGGGGAGAGGCAGGGAAAAGGTGTGAAGTGGGTGAGGAGCACATGCACAAACTCTAGGTCTCAGCTGAGTATAACAGGAGGCGGTGTCTCCCCTTAGAGGGCGCAGACAGTATAACTGTAATGGTGGGCACCCTGGTGGGCAGATCATGCAATGAAGAAGCTGGTCAGGCTCAAGCATGTTGTAAGGTCGCACGCAGAGAGGCAGTGCTGGGAAGGCTGCTGAGGACTGTGCAGAACATGGCCTGTCACTGGAGCCAAGCTCCATGCTAAGAGACTGGGGTGACTCCCAGGCTTCTGGGCTCATCTGCCGCCATGCTCTGCACATCCTTCCCATGCTTTGGGGCAATCTGTGACAGGTAGTTTGGCTAACTGAGGGGTCAGAAACTAGGAAGAAGGTGCTCTGGATGGGGATGAGAGCAATCACCAACAGTGACCTTCCCGGGGACAAGTAGTCCATTACCTCTTGCTCTATAAGCCTCATTTTCTCTGAGTGAGTGTGACCTGAGGCAGCTTTTCATTATCCAGATCATTCCGGGGTCCTGACGAGAAAAAAGGCCCAGACCATGAGCCCCTCAGGTCTCTTGACAGACTGCCACAATCAAGCCTTCCACTGGAAATCATCAGTCACTTTACGAACTATTGATGATTCTATTTGGCTTTTAAATTTAACAAAAACAATCCACTGACCTCTTATCAGTCAGTTGCCACACACTGGCTGGCTCCTCTGAAGACATCCAGCAAATCTATGAGCTGGGTGTTTACTTTGGGAGCAATGGTTTGCCCACCTTTTTTGAGCTAAAAAATGTATATATTAACATTCTGATAAAAGCTATATCCGACCCCCTCAAAGAGGCCAGAGTTACATTCTGGCTGGGAGGGTGATGCAGCCTCGAAGAGGAAGCTAGCAACCTGCGGGACTAATCTTGCTCTCCCCACTGGGAGATGCCTTCCTTGCCTCCCTCAGCCCTCTCGGCACTGCTGGCACATGGCTAAATGGAGCTTCTTTCCTGCTGATGGCGGCTAAGGAAAGCCAGCAAGACGAGCCAGCAGACTCTAGCGCAGACTGACAGAGCCCTGGGCAAGAGCAGCAGGAGGCCTTCCCTCCCCTTCTCTCTGCTAATGGACTTCCCACTATGCTTTTAAAATACCCTGTCCATATTTTCTTTCTGATTTAAGAACTGGAACTAAAAATCTTTGGACCTCTAGGGTTTGGTATTTTTTAGTATTTATATCATATTCTTGGTAACAGGCGGTCAGTCAGCTACGAAGGTCAGAACCTCATTCAGACTCATGAGCACCTAGTCATTCTAGAACCTAGAATCTAAGTGCTGTAGTACCTTCCCTTCACGCTAAAAATAAAAGCAACTTATTTCAAAGACTTTACATTTCAACAGGTAAGTCATAAACCTGCTTTGAGAGCTACACCCTTCACCTGGTCATCAGACTCCCCCCTCCACCTGGTCCTCAGACTCCCCCCTCCACCTGGTCCTTAGATTCCACTCTACACCTGGTCCTCAGACTCCCACCTCCACCTGGTCCTCAGATTCCCCTCCACCTGGTCCTCAGACTCCCCCCTCCACCTGGTCCTCAGACCCCCCTCCACCTGGTCCTCAGACTCCCCTCCACCTGGTCCTCAGACTCCCCTCCACCTGGTCCTCAGACTCCCCCCTCCACCTGGTCCTCAGACTCCCCTCCACCTGGTCCTCAGACTCCCTCCTCCACCTGGTCCTCAGACTCCCCCCTCCACCTGGTCCTCAGACTCCCCCCTCCACCTGGTCCTCAGACCCCCCTCCACCTGGTCCTCAGACTCCCCCCTCCACCTGGTCCTCAGACTCCCCCCTCCACCTGGTCCTCAGACTCCCCTCCACCTGGTCCTCAGACTCCCCCCTCCACCTGGTCCTCAGACTCCCCCCTCCACCTGGTCCTCAGACTCCCACCTCCACCTGGTCCTCAGACTCCCCTCCACCTGGTCCTCAGACTCCCCTCCACCTGGTCCTCAGACTCCCCCTCCACCTGGTCCTCAGACTCCCCTCCACCTGGTCCTCAGACTCCCCTCCACCTGGTCCTCAGACTCCCCCCTCCACCTGGTCCTCAGATTCCCCTTCACCTGGCCCACAGACTCCCTTTTGGAACTCTAAGAAAATGTATCTTTCCTGCTGCAAGACCGGGGAGCTGATGTCCAACTACTGCAAGACAAACTGCAGAAATGGTTGCTCTCTGACAGCCTGATTCTTTCCAGAAGGAAATGATAATAAAAATACCTTACATTTGACTAGCAAGTTGCCATTTATAAAGTACTTTCACACACATCACTGCGTTTCTACTTTGGGGGAAATCTCTTCAGGCCAAAAGAAATGTAAACACTCTGCTGTCCACTCACTGACTCAGGAGGATGGAGCAGACTGTCAGGATCCTGCGATGGAATAAGAAAATCCCTAACAATACCTCTCCTCCTATCCGTAAAGATTAACCACGAATAGGGCAAATTGGAGACAGTGGTAGGTCCTATGGATATTTAAATCATAACTCAAAAGACATTTTCACATTCCCATGTCCTGTATGTGTAATGATATCAACATCTGAAGTGGGACATGGACCTCAGTGGCCTCAATATCTAGGCAGAAAAGAAGTTGGGGTTGGCCATCTGTTCAAAGCCTTCTTGGTTGTTCACAGCATTAAATTAGCCTACAACCGCATATTTAAATCAGGCCTCTGAAGCGCCACACTGCCTAGCCGTATGGCCTTGAAGAGCTCTAGGATCTTCATGTTTTTGTATATACTAGCTGTAAAGACTAAACACAATGCAGTAAGTAAATGCTTTAGTCCAGTCATCACACACTCAGTGCAGAGTTCATGTGCTATATTCTCATTCACTCCTGTGGTTCAGTACAGAAATGTGATATGTACACCAGGGGTTAAAAATAAGCCGGTCCTGTCTATTCCACAAAATATTATGTTGAAGGCAACCTTCTATTATACTATCACATCGCATGGATGAAAGCCTTTCCTTAGTGATAAGAAACTTTTTAAAGAATAACACAATTATCTGTATTCCTAAGAATTAACACTCTGTGCACAATCTTAAAAGTTAAATGTGTACAATATGTTTAGCTGAGGTTTTAAATCATACAAAGTGAAATATGTCTAATTCTGTTTAAAAAACAAGCTTTCAGTGAACCTTATATGAAGCCAAAAATAATGCTTTGAATTATCCTGATCACATCCCAGTACCCAACTTTCACTTAATATGAACAGCTACTATTATTAAATTATACAGCTAAACCATGTGAAACTGATATTTTTATAGGTCTAACATGGACCAATAGTGGCAGTTTCATGTGGCTCAATCTAGCCCTATGCCCAGACTCTGTGCTGGGGGCTCTGTGTTGATGGACTTAGATTCTGTACCCGCTCTGCAGCATATATCACTGACACCACTTACAGATGAAGTGTGGGAGCTGGCCAACAAACTTGCTCAAGACCAACAACTAACATGTAGGATTTGCAGTCCTATTGTGCCCCTCCACATCTCAACCACCTGCAAAGGGTTCTGTTAACTTCTCTTTTTGCATTTGTACCTTCATATTTTGTCAAGAAGAGAAAATCAGGTAAGTTGATGCTGGCAGGATGTGTTTTCAGCAAATGCAGATGTTACCTCCAACTACTGTACCTTCTTCATAACCCTTCATTCTGCATATCAAGAAACTTAAAACTGACCCCAAGACCAGTCACTGGCAGAATGACAGGATTGTCATGACTGCCTCGACCTGTTTTACATGAGAGTCACCTGAAGAAGTGTGACAACCCTGATGCCTGGGCCCCAGTCCCAATCAATTAGATTACAACCTCTAGAGATGGGGTCCCACCCTGGACTATCAGGGTGTCTGTGTGTGTGTGTGTGTGTGTGTGTGTGTGTGTGTGTGTGCGCGCTTTCTTTTTGCTTTCTTTTTCCTTCACAAAAGTCCTCACTGGATTTTAGGATCTCTTTCCTGAAGGCATATAGTCCATTAAAGGGAGAGTGAAGCCCTGAAGTTAGATGCAAGGAAGAGATACGGGCCACCACAGTACCCAATATACACAGACACATCAAGTAAGTCAAGGAGGAAAGGCAGTGTGGTTCCTAATTCAAGCTGTAATGGGCTTAGAAACGGTATTACCCTCAGCATTGTTTCTAGAGCACAATTTTGTGTCATGCAAAACAGACAGTAATCTTAAGAGTGCTATGATCTGGTACAACTGTAACATGACTTTGAAGATTCCTGTTCACCGCACATAACTAAGCGAAACTCTTAATGCACACCTTCCCAGATTAAATGGGCAGGAAGGAGGCACTCTCTAACCTTCTGCACTGCTTCTGGACTGAAGTCATTGTGGCCGCCTGGTACTTTGGCAATGTCTCTGCTCTGCTCGGTGTGAATCTCTGTGGCCTGCGGGAGCGGGGGCATTCTGGCAGGGAGAGCAATGCAGGTAGGATAAGAAGGGAACCTTCCAGTTCCAGCCAGGACCTCTTCTAGAAGCATATGACCTTGGAACATGAAAGCTTTTCTTTATAATTTTAACACTTAAAATATTATGTTTGTGTCCAAGAAGTATAACAACAAATATTTAATAAATGCTAGCTTCCCAATTTTCACCTTCTAATGAGTTTCTTTTGACTTCTGAATAAAAATGGCTTCAAAGATGCATAACTATCATCAGTAAAATGTGTTCACAGCTGGAAGGCTTACAAATCACATGAGAAATTTCATTAGCTGAGGTTTAATAACTGTATAAAGAACAATAATCCTAAACCCTGGATCTTCCATCAGTGAGTTAATGAAAAATACTATCCTTTTTAAAAAATAATGCAGAATTTGTAGAATTATTATATCAATTATTTTAATATTAGTGGCATATATTAACAAACCACCAAAAATAAAGCAAATATCACATTCTAGTAACTTACTTTTATGCCAGAAAAGAAGGCATCATTTAAAGATGAACTAGAAGAAAAAATAACTCCTAGTCTCCAAAAAATGTTAAAATCCCAGTGTATTTTGAAGATACATTCTTTTTAATTATCTCATTTTTTTTTTGAAATTGAAAACCTTAAAATTAGAATCTGATTAGTCTTAGATACAAACACACAAAACTTTTCACTAAAACCCCATCCAGGCAGCACTACCCTCACTACTACTTCTCTCCCGTTCCCTCCTGAAGCCCCTCTTGTTAATTCTGTACTTCACCCAAAGTCTGATGATTCTGATGATCAGAATCACTGATGATTCTGCTGTCAAAGGCTCTTCTCCATTCCTGTTTGCTGGACCATCAAGTTTTATCTGACCCTAACCCTAACCCTAATCCTAACACACACACACACAGACACACACATAGTAATTGTCTTCATGGACAAGAAAGCCAGATGCCCCAGTTGGCAATAGCAGTACCACCCTCTACTGCAAATGAGCAAAGTTTAAGCAGAAACAATCCAGCTGGTCAAAGAGTGTGAGCAACAGACACTCTTGTGAGCTTGCTCCTTAAGAAGCTGCACATATCACACTGAAAAGCATAACAATTTTCACTCAGCCCAGGAAAATTTCTAGAGTACAAAAATTATCTAGAAAGAGCCCTGGAAAACATTTAGCCTAAAGCCTTTTGTTTTAGCTTTATTTTTATTGTTGACTCTATTACATGTTTCTATTTTCCTCGGTTAGCGCACCTCCACCCAGCCCCAGCCCCAGTCCCAGCCCCCACTTCCCTCTAGCCATTACCGCACTGTTGCCTGTGTCTATGGGTTATGAATATATGTGTTTTTTTTTGCTAAGGCCCTCCTTTTATGAGACAGTAAACAATATGCAAAAGGTGCTGAGCATTACTGGCTACAAGCTAGTTGAAACACAGTGGAGTATATGTGTATTTTTAAAAATATGTTTTATTGATTTCAGAGAGAAAGGAGGAGGAAGAGAAATATAGAAACATCAATGATGAGAGAGAATTATTGATCAGCCACTTCCTGCACGCCCCACACTAGGGATTAAGCCCGCAACTCAGACATATGCCCTGACTGGGAATCAAACCATTACCTACTAGTTCATATGTCAATGCTCAACCACTGAACCACATTAGCCAAGCTAAAAACGTATTTTTTTTAAAAAGAGAATAAATCTCATTTTAAAACATTTTATCTAATTAGAAGAAAATGAGCCGATTAATTTGCACACTTGAGTGAAATATGTACCTACTAAATACATAGGGTTAAAAATTATGATGAACAGAGAGAATCCAAGATGGCTGCTCGGGTAGGCAACTAGCCGCAGCCGCACACAACAATTTTAATAAAATACAACTAAAATATAAAATGGACATTACCCAGAACTACAGGAAAGTCGACTGACTGGAAATCCTACAACAAGAAGCAAGGAGAAAACCAGAAGGAAGCACGGAGGAGCTGTAAAAGCCTAAGGTACGGAGACACGCGGCGCGCGCGGAGAGGACGGAGCCGGAGAGGAGGGAGGCCGAGTGCCTGGCGGGCGTTCCCTAGCGGAAAGGAGATAAAACTCCGACTGTGCTGGGCCCCTGACTGCTCTGAACCCCAGTTCTGGGCCAGACCCCGGGGACTCAGGCTCAGCCATAGGGAGCCGGGCTGTAAGGCGGAACCCGGGGAAGTGGAGAAAGGAGGTCCCGGAGGCGCGCACACTGCCCCCAGAGAAGGGACAGTCGGCTGTGCCGCGGGATTGCCCTGACGGGAAGGAGACTGGGGCTCCAGACTGCTGTGAACGCCACCTCCAACTCCACTTCCAACTGAACTGAACCCCAATACCGGGCTCATTGTGGGAGAGCATAGACTGTTTGGCAACAGGCGAAAATCGAGGGCACCTTTCTCTCAGAGGCGCCGGCAGCGAGCACTGAAGGACCCGCATAGGGCGGGGCTGACGGAAGCCAAAGCTGCAGGCTCCACCCTGAAATCCCGTCCCATCTGTAACTGCGAAATGCGACAACAAAATAGATCACAAACGAAAGAAATGGAGGACAAAAAGCGTCTGGATATAGAGTTCAAATCTACGCTTATAAGGTTTTTCAAGAATTTCCTAGAAAAGATGGATAAGGCCTATGAGGATATGAAAAGAGACCATCAAGAAATGATAAGGGAACAACAAGAAATAAAGAATACATTGTCTGAAATAAAAAATATTTTACAGAGTCCTAAAAACAGAAGGGAAGATCGCAAGAATCAAGTCAAAGATTTGGAACATAAAGAGCCAGAAGACACTCCTCCACAGAAGCTAGAAGGCAAGAGAATCCAGAAAATTGAAGATAATGTAAGAAACCTCTGGGACAACTTCAAGCGAACCAACATCAGAATTATGGGGGTTCCAGAAGATGAGAGAGAGCAAGATATCGAAAACATACTGAAAGAAATAGTGACAGAAAACTTCCCCCACCTGGTGAAAGAATTTGACTTACAAGTCCAAGAAGTGCACAGAACTCCAAACAAAAGGAATCCAAAGAGGACCACACCGAGACACATCATTATTAAAATTCCAAGAGCAAAAGATAAAGAGAGAATATTAAAAGAAGCAAGAGCAAAGAAGGTAGTAACTTATAAAGGAGCACCTATACGATTGTCAGCTGACTTCTCAACAGAAACCATGCAGGCCAGAAGGGAATGGCAAGAAATATACAAGGTGATGAATAGCAAGAACCTACAGCCAAAAATAAGCTACCCAGCGAAGCTATCACTCAGAATCGAAGGCCAGATAAAGAGCTTCACTAATAAAAAAAAGCTAAAGGAGTTCATCACCACCAAACCAGAATTATATGAATTGCTGAAGGGGGTTCTTTCAGAAGAGAAAGTAAACAAAGATAAAAATTATGAACAACAAATACGTAATTATCAACAAGTGAATCTAAAAACCAAGGAAATTAAAAAAATCTGATGAACAATATTAACTGTTGAATATAATAGAATCAGAGGTATGGAAGGGGAGTGAACTGACGATTCTTGGGGAAAAGGGGAGAGGGGGGCGTGGGAAGAGACTGAACATAAACTGTGCACCTATGGATGAGGACAATGGGGAGAGGGGAAAGGGCAGAGGGTGGGGTGGGAACCTGGTGGAGGAGAGCAATGGTGGAGGGGGGGGGAAGGAACATTTGTAATAATATGAAAAATAAAAACTTATTAAAAAAAAAAAAAAAATTATGATGAACAGATTGGTACAAAAATTAGGTTAATTAGTGGTGAAGGAGTAGAGGAAGAGAGGGGCAGTAGGGATAGCTTATATTTTAAAGAAAATGAAAAGAACACATATACATTACATATAATTATATATATTATAGTATATATGTATATATTATGTATGTGTATAAGACCTTCAGAGTTGTAGTATCTCTCAGATTTCCTCTTTCCCACATTCCTTCAACACTAGGACTTCTCCTTTACCTCATATTCAGAGCCACAAACACCTATAGTGCGGGACTGTTCTCAGATGAAGGAACAGGTCAATGACATCTACCAACTGCTTCATAATTTTTCTTTGTGTTACAGAATCATAACTAAATTAAAAGGAATACTTCAGAAACAGAACCCAAAATAGCTTGGCATACCACTGAGTTTTCCATCATTTGAAATCTTCTTTTGAAGAAATGGGAACACCTTGGGACAGTGATCCTAATTCCTAATATGTGACAACCTCCCTCAGCCACAGAGGAAAAGTATGTAAGCTGGAAAGATGTGAAGGGAACCCCCTCCTTACCACTCAGAAGCCACCACAGCAAAGAGATGAACCCTGGGCTCTCACTGATGTACTTCAAGCCTTTCAAATTGATGCTCACGTTGTACAGGGACATCAGCATTAGCCTGAAATGCAAACAGAAGGTGATGAAGTACTGGCCCCTCCACACAGCACTCGCCATAAATCCAGCTGCTGGTTAAGAGGACCTGAGTATACTTAAGGATTTCTTACACATCAGATGTCCAATTCTAAAGTCTGGATGATAGCAAGAGTAAGCAGAAGACATGTGAAATAATATTTGTCTCCATGAGGCTACAGGGAAAAGCAAAACTAGCAAAGCACCATTACGTCAGCTCCTACAGGCTCACAGAATCAAGAGACACAAATGCAGAGAGGATCTTGTTACCAATCCTGCATTTACATGATTGGTTAACCTGCAGATTAACCAAAGATCTTACCTATGGACACAGGCAGTAGGGTGGAGAGGCCTGGGGAGGGGCGGGAACCAGGTGGAAGGAGGCAATGGGAGGGGATCATCTGTAATACTCTCAACAATAAAGATTTAAATATATATATTATATATGTTACATATACTATATATATATATATATATATATATATATATATATATATATATATTAAATACCCCTAAACTCATAAATACACTGTACTCTGAAAGTTCAATTTAGCTGTTTAAAATTTAGTCCTATCTTTTCATTCAGTGAACGCTATCCATGACGTCTAGGCAGCTAGGTCAGGCCATTTAATCCACAGCCCGAGGGATGAAAAGCGCCATAACTCCAACCATTCCTACCAGCCAACCAAACAGTATGAGGAGTAAAATAGGATTTTATAAGTGGTCTTGAAAACTGACCTCAACTGGTAATATAGAGTCTAATGGAAATTGGAAAACTATAGGATTGGTTTCTGATGCTACTGCAAAATACAGACATCCCCAAAACTTCACACTGCAAATCAATAAAAAAGGCTACACAAGTGTTTCACAAACCCTTAAAAGAATGGATGAGATTTCAAGAAATGAAGGAGGAAAACCTCTCTGATTAGAAACTAAGTGAAAACACAAATTCAGGAGGTAAGGGCTAAAGATGATAGATTTCAGAATCGCAGAGCTTGAAGTATTAGTGGCTTCATGCAGACAGGCAGCCTCAGACCAACACAAGAGAGATTCAGATCACAGACTCCTACAGAAAGCCAGGAAAAAGTTAACTTTCGAGCTTGGCCTACGTCCATACTTTTTGTATGCTCTGAAAATCTGCAAGCCAATAACTTTAACACAAAGAGGCCAGGGACAGGCGCTCCTTCAACTGCCTGGCCAAAGTAAACAAGCATTCTCTTAAAGGGCCTTCAACCTGTTCTTCAAATAACGCCGCCCCCCCCCCTCAAAAAAAAACACCACAATACTAACAAATGAGTTCACAATAAAAATAAAAACACCCCCTGGCCAGTTTGGCTCAGTTGGTTGAGCATTGTCTCATGCAACCAAAAAAAAAAAAAAAAAAAACGTTGCTGGTTAGATTCTTGGTCAAGACACATGCCTGTTTTGAGGTCTACATCCGCAGTAGGGAGCATGCAGGAGGCAGGTGATGGATATTTCTCTCTCACATGAATGTTTCTCTCTCCTCTCCCTTCCTCTTTCTCTAAAAATCAATAAAAATGTTTTTGAAAAATAAAATAATGAAAAACAAGACATTATAAGTAACAGCACAAAGAAGCAATGAAAGCTAGAATTTTTTAAAAGGTCATATATTAGAAGTACCAATTGCAGTATAAAAAAACTATTATGTTTAATAGGTATAATTTTTTTTTTTTAAGTAAAAACATGATCAAGGATCTACTGAGTATTAGAAATGACCAGGTTGTGAATAAAGTCAGAATTGGGTGGAAAAAAAAGAGAAATGACCAGGCACTAACCCCACCTACTCTGTCGGGTGAACATCCCCCAAGGGCTCTAGGTCTGTGAAAGGGCTCAGGCCAGGCTGAGAGACACCCCCTCCTGCCTCAGTGCACGAATGTCCTGCACCGGGCCTCTAGTTTTAGATAAAGATGGGACAGTCACAGTGTCATGCCAACACATAATGCTCCTTCAGCAAAAGGAAAATCAGTAATTGTGATTGAGTCCATTAAAATGGGACGAACAATAAATGACAAGGCATGCATATACACAGCCAGGAAACATGCTTTCCAGTTTTCTGTTAAAATAACTATTTTCCCCACTAAACTTTATCAAAAATCAGCCCCATGGCTTGTTCGTCTTACAGCCACATGGGCTGCACCAACTCGGGACACAGGGAGTGCTCAGTGTAAATGTGGAAATGGAGAGATTCCCAAAGGCCCGGAGCTGCAGCGGGGCAAACACACAGCAATAGCTCCCCTCGTGCTCCCAGGGCATTTCCGGAGTGCAGGCAGGGCTAGCGTCCAGGCAGACACCACCACCAGCACCTCGAGGGAATAGCGCCCAGTTCTCATTATGATCTCGGTCTCCTCACAGGCCACAACATGAGCCAAAATTGCAATCCTTTCATGTTTTCCTGACAATTTTTACACATAAACAAAATCTATTCACTACTAACCTATTTAATGAGTTGTTAAGGGCTATTCAAATGTCTTATTCGTGAGGAAAATTCAGCACCTCCATTAAAATTTTTTGAGGTCTCTAACCCAATATCCCAAGAGAAAAGTTCCTACTTTAGATCACCAACACATATCTGGAATTCTTTAAAATTAAGCGTATTGTCTATGCTGCTTTCATACCACAAGAGCAGGAATGAGTCATCACAACAGAGATCCTTTGGCCCACAGAGCCTAAAATATTCTCTATCTGGCTCTCCACAGAAAAAGTTTGCCAACCCCTGCTTTAGAACATGAAAATACCACAAGCCAGTTTTCTCTAGATCTTAACCGGCAAAGTTAACATCTGAGTGATAACTGTAATATGGAGCAAACTCCAAAAAATGTGTCCAGTTGGAAGTCTCCAATGACTGCATTTAATTTTAAGATGTTAAAAATGACTCATGCCCTAGCTGGTTTGGCTCAGTGGATAGAGCATCAACCTGCAGACCAATGGTTCTCAAGGTTCGATTCTGGTCAAGGGCACATAACTTAGTTGCAGTCTCCTCCCTAGCCCAGGCCCTGGTCGGGGCATATGCAGGAGGCAACCAATTAATGTCTTTCTCTCACATTAATATTTCTTTCCATCTTTCACTCTTTCTTCCTCTCTCTCTAAAAATCAGTGGAAAAATACCCTCAGGTGAGGATTTAAAATAATAATCCTATATAATAATAGGCAAATATGCAAATAGACCAAATGGCAAAACAACCGGACAACCAGTTGCTATGACATGCGCTGACCACCGGGGGGGGGGGCACACATGGAACGTGGCAGGCATTGGCCATGGCAGGATGGTGGAACAGGCAATGAGGGGTGCCAGACCAAGGCAGGGTGCTGGTCACTATCATCGGGGTAAGCCTCTGGTAGTTACTGAAAATTCTTTATTCCCACGTGCCATGGTCCCACCTGCCTCTCACACCCACCTCCAGCACCTGGCGCCACCCTGATTGCTAGGAACTGTCAATGGGTGCGAGCAGCGGCTACCAACCCCAATCATCCCTGAGGGCTTCTCCACCTCCCCCTACTCCTGAGGGATTATCGGGCAACAGTCGCCACTCACACCTGCTAAAGCACCGGCCCCACTCACACCTGCTACTGGCATAGGCCCCAATCGCTCCATGCCATCAGTGGGTGCAAGTGGGGCCGGAGCTGTCAGTGCATCGGAGTGGCAGTGGTAAGAGTGGGACTGCTGGCAGACAGGGGACCGGGGGCTGCGGCAGGAGGGGCTGGGAAGGGTACAGAGGATGAGTCAAGACCCACCCCTTTGCTCACCACAGCCTCGCAGCCGATAGTTCCTTTCAAGGTGCACAAATTCGTGCAGTGGGCCTCTAGTAATAAAATAAAAATGACTCACAAATTGAATTATCTTTAAAATTTCATATTTGGGCCGAAACCGGTTTGGCTCAATGGTAGAGCGTTGGTCTGCAGACTGAAAGGTCCCAGGTTCAATTCCGGTCAAGGGCATGTACATTGGTTGCGGGCACATCCCCGGTAGGGGGTGTGCAAGAGGCAGCTGGTCGATGTTTCTCTCTCATCGACGTTTCTAGCTCTCTATCCCTCTCTCCTCCTCTCTGTAAAAAATCAATAAAATATATTTAATAAATAAATAAATAAATAAATAAATAAAATTTCATATTTGGTCAAAGTCAGCCCTCCTTAAGAAGTCAAGATGGAGCAAATGTAATTGTGATGACCATGGTGCCATGTGAGATCCCATGTCATTGCTAGGCTATACCTCACAGAAGACCAGAGACTTCTCCAAGGTCACACAAGACTTAGTAAACAACAAATCCAACATGAGTTTTCCTTGCATGTGCTTCTATTCCAAGATTTTTATTCCAACCCAAGTATTTTGTAAATATTAATTATCAAATGTCCAATTGTCAAGTCAAAAGAGACTGGCCATTCAATTCACTCTTCTAGTACTGAGATACTAAAGGCAAATGTCATTTCCAAAGTACCAGGAGTCAGACTTCCCCTTCCAATGACAAAAAAGGCAGGCAAACCCTGCTTCCTACCACAAATCTATAAGCAGATCAATTGGGTTCCAAATGAACAACTTCTCGGGCTCTGCAGTCTTGAGAACTTTAGAGACAACTGACATTGATTATACAATAACTGAAAACAAGACTAAAATAAAGCCAGGAGCTACAACAGGGCAAACACACGGAGACAGGCTCCCATCATGTTCCCAAGGCATTTTCAAAGTGCAGGCAGGGCTAGAGCCCAAAATAAAGGAATTGGCAAACCTAAAATGCTACAGAAGCATCGCAAGTAATTCTCCTTCAGTAAAAGGACACGCCCTTCCCCTGTATACACTAGGCCTGGGACAGAACAGAGGTTCTCCCAGCGAGAAGCCAGAAAGTCCTGTTGACAGTGTGACTACAAGGCTGAGTCACTAAAAGTATAAGTGACTCAACTGAACTAATTCTTCTTAAAAGCAATTAAGACAAAGAATAAACACATCTAGTACTTCAAAACACATCAGCAGTAAACAAAAGGGCACGATTGTGCTGCCCCCTCCACCAGAAACAAAAACCACACATCAGTAGCCAAATTAGCACCATCAAATAATTCCAAGGAACAATAAGCAATAAAATCCTTACAGAAAACTGCAGATGTTACATGATAGAGAAGCAACTGGCAGAGCAATCAGACACTTCAGACCACATAAAATCTGCACAGAAATCTGCAGCTGGAGGCTTACTGATTTTGAAAGAGCAGCGCAGTTATTAACTACTTACCATGTTGTTTTAGATTCTGTGCCCCTGCCCCAATCAAATTAGAACCTAAAAATCTATGGTCATTGCCATATGCATGTAATTCTAAACAAATATCCATAGATTTTTTTCTACTATATAACACTGAAGGCATACAGATATAAATAAAAAAAATACATAATTACCTCCCCGCTTAAGAAAAACGTAACTTATCACCATAGTCAAATCCTTTGTGAACTCTGAACACCTACTTCAGGGATGTGGGAACCACTATCACTATTTGATATGGAAACATCCATGCATTTCCATAAACTTTTACAAAATATGTACAGAACCTGACATGTATCAGCAGCAGATACTGAATGTAATCTCCCTTCTACAGTGAGATGTTTTCCACGTTGATTTGTTCATTTCTAAGATATTTTCACTGATGTGTCCTAACATATTAACTGTTCACAATCTATCTATTCTCCAGCTGATAGAGGTATAGATAAGTTCCCAGTGAGAACTAGCACCAACACAGCTGCTCCCACGGTCGTGCACAAGCATCCTGGTGTCTGCGGGTCACACTTCCTCTAAAATACATACACAGATATGGATCACCTGTCCCAAACATGGGTGTGTTCAACTTGCAACAGATGCTGCTCGCCTGCCTCCATCTCTCTCCCATAAGCAAGTGGACAGGATAAGCTCTACCTATCTTCACACCCTCTCCAAAGTTTGAAACTGTTATATCTGATTTTTTTGTCAGTGAGATGGAATAAAAATGTATCTCATTATGTTTATAATCTGCATTACAACTGAAGTCGAGATTCTTTTCCATATTTATGAAGCTTTCCAGTGTGTTTCTTTTGTGAACTGCCTGATTAACTCTTTTGCCCACGTGTATATTAGGTTATTTGCCATTTTCTTGTTGAAAAAGCTGAATATAAATTTTTGTGGACTTTTTTAAAATGTACCTAGAATGATCAAACTAGTTAGTTTGAAACCCTAAAAATGCCTTTCAGAAGAATTGAGGTTACATTCACACCACCAATTACCAATTTATTACTCAGTACTAGACCAATTCAGTGGATGTTAAACATGTTGTGGCTAAAAGCTCTAGTGCTTGGAAAATAATATGTATTAGTTCCCAGATGCCAAGTGTTACAAACATTTTAGAAGCTTGGTTGACCACTGTTAATATCTGGAAATGCTGATAACTCTAAATTAAGGAATTTCAACATTATCTAATATTTGTCTTAAAAATGTACTTTCCTCACATGGCTGGTGTAGCTCAGTGGTTGAGTATCGACTTACGAACCAGGAGGTCACGATTCGATTCCCAGTCAGGGCATGCACCGGGGTTGTGTGTTCAGTACCTGGTCAGTGTGCCTATGGGAGGCAAACAATTGATGTTTCTCTCTCTCTCTTAAAAAAAATATTTTAAAAAAAAACAAACATATCCTCCAGTGAGGATTAAAAAAAAAAAAAAAAAAAAAAAGATACCACTACACACCTATTAGAATGGCCACAATCCAGAACACTATACCACCAAATGCTGGTGGGGATGTGGAGCAATAGGAATTCCCATTTACTGTAGGTGGGAACACAAAATAATATCGCCATTTTGGAAGATAGTCTGACAGTTTCTTACAAAACCAAACATACTCTTGCCTTACGATCAAGCAGTCATGCTCCTTGGTATTTCCCCAAAGGAAGTGAAATCTTACTTCCACATAAAAGCCTATATGCAATGTTATAGCAGTTTTATTCATAATTGCTCAATCTTAGAAACAATCAAGATGTCCTTCAGTGGGTGAATGAATAAACTATGGTGCTCCCAGACAATGGAATGTTACTCAGTGCTAAAAAAAAAATATCTATATCAAGCCATAAAAAATATGGAGGAACCTTAAATGCATATTAGTAAGTGAAAGAAGCCAATCTGAGAAGGCTACAGACTCTGTGATTCCAACTGTATGATGTTCTGGAAAAGGCAAAATTATGGCATGTCTGGTATAGGGGAAATCTCTATCTTCCTCCCAATTTTGCTGTGAAACTAAAACTGCTCTGAAAAAAAAATAAAACTAAGTTTTTTTAATTTTTATTTTTTAATATATTTTTATTGATTTCAGAGAGGAAGAGAGAATAGATAGAAACACCAATGGTGTGAGAAAATCACTGATCGGCTGCCTCCTGCATGCCCTACACTGGGGATCAAACCCACAACCCAGGCATGTGCCCTGACCGGGGGACTTACTGGTTGACCGACACTCAAGCACTGAGCCACACTAGTAAGGCTAAGTCTTCTTTTTTTTTTTTTTTTTTTTTTAAGCCCATCTCTGGGTGTGAGGCACCCAAGCTGCTAAAATGAATAGCCTTTGATCACAGAAGTGGCAAAGAAAGCAAAATCCCCAGGAAAGAGGCAAGTCACAGTCAAGGAATAAAGAGACGGGAGAGAGAGAGAGAGAAGAGAGAGAAGAGAGAGAAGAGAGAGGAGAGAGAGGAGAGAGAAGAGAGAGGAGAGAGAGGAGAGAGAAGAGAGAGAAGAGAGAGAAGAGAGAGAGAGAGAGAGAGAGAGAGAGAGAGAGAGAGAGAGAGAGAGAGAGAGAGAGAACAAACATTTTTACTTATAGTACAAGAAAGTTCCTGGTTCCAGGGAGCTCAAGGTTAGGAGTTAACAGTGAAGAAGAAAGCAAACAAATGGCCTGCCTATTAGAAGGCAGCCAAAGACTATAAAGTGAGAAGACCCGCTTCAGGCTGGTGATACTGAGATGCCAAGTGGGTTTGAGGCTAACTTCTGTGCATGGGCTCTGCTCAGTGGTCAGGTGGAAGACTGCCAAAAAGTAAGAAAATCTCTCTGAAGGCAATTCTCCTCACCTCCCAATGCAATGGACAAGGGCTCATTAGGACACAAAGACACAGAGCTCCCGAGAGTGGAACAGAGAGGCCAGAAGAAACCCAGCCTTCACACAAAGCTTTGCTTGGAAATTAGAGGAGGGGGTTAGCTGGACCCACAACACTGATCTGTACAGACCACAGAAGCAAGAGAGACAATGATTTAGTATCCAAAAGACATAAGGAACAACAGTATATCACAAAGAAAAATATAACCCATTAGCAAATGATCAATAGACATGAACAGATAAATCACAGGAAAAAAACCCTCAAATGTGTGAATATGAGAAAAGAGTCTCGACATTACTGATAATCTAAAGACACACAGGCAGGCAGATACTGATAGGATGGTATAGGAAGTAAAGAACACTGAACATGTATGCTTCAGTGAGCAACTTGCCAGTATCTCATAAAACTGAAACTGTACATGTCCCACTTCTCAAATATTCCTCTTCTGGGAAAACTAGGGGAAATCTTGCCCAGGTTAGCAGTAGCTGTTTGTCAAAGATGTTTACTGCAGCCTTATTTTCGCAGAATCAAATCTGAAAATAACCTGAATGCCTGCCAGTCGGGGGTAAAAGATAACACACTGTCCCATCTTGTTTAATCTAAGATACTTAAAAATGATTAACTACATCTAACTATATCCATAAATAACTTGTAAAGTCTATACAAAACTACATACTCATGTTATACTGTGTTATATGTATTGCTTGTAGACACATATTTGTTAGCATAAACTCCAAAATGGACTAGAAAGTCTGGTTCCAGATAAGATGTAGTACACACACCGACTCTCTAGCTTCTACTGAACATAGCTTGAAATGCTGAACAGAACACATGGAGCAGCCATGAGAGGCCTCAAAAAGTAAACAGCAGCAGGCAGATTGGGAAGAAGGCCAGAAGTGTAACCACCAAACCAGCAGTGAGTTTGCAACTCAGCACCCCCAAACCCAGGAATAGCACTGATCCGCACAGAGAAGAGTACCCAGAGACTGTAGCTCAGATTCACGGAATAGAAAAGGGGTCTCCTTGCAATGACCCTCAGGCAACTCAAACTCGCTGGGAAGGAAATCATCCTCACCCCTGGAAGGACTGTGATCCTCTGAACTCCTGCTGCTTGGTCCTAGACATGACACATCAGGACATATAAACTCCAGCATTCCAGATGTATGACAAGGGGAGCCCTGGGGAACCAACAAGTACCAGGGATATGTGAAGAGCTAAAGCTCAGGAAAGTGAGCTCCCAAGGTTGTTATTAATTCCTGGCCTCTCACCAAGCAATGAATGCAATGATCTGATCACAAACAGCATATCCAACATTCTGAGAAGTAAAATGTCAACTATTATCCAAGTCTCACACTGGCCACAGGTGGTACATAAGAAGGTCAAACTCAATAGCACTGTAAAGGCTTTTTTAAAATGGAACTGACATTGAAACACAACACAGAGAAGGCTAATCAGAACTTACAACCTGAACCCAACCAGGTTGACTACCTGATAAAACAAAAGATCAACATTTTCCATATTATTTATTTATTTTTAATATATTTTTATTGATTTCAGAGAGGAAGAGGGAGAGAGAGACGGAAACATCAATGATGAGAAAAGTCATTGATTAGCTGCCTTCTGCACATCCGATACTGGGGATCGAGCCCACAACCCAGGCATATGCCCAGACCAGGAATTAAACCATGACTTCCTGGTTCATAGATCGATGCTCAAGCACTGAGCCATGCTGGCTGGGCAACATTTTCCATAGGATTTAAATAAAACCCCAGTTCTTAAAACATAATATTCAAATGTCCAAGAGGCAACCCAATATTACTCAGCATATGAAGAAACAGGAAAAATAGTAATTCATGCTGCAAAAAAACAATCAAGAGACCTCAAGGCCAAAGAAATGGAAGAATATACTATGCTCATAGATTGATAGAATCATCATAATTAAAATGTCTATACTACCCAAAACAATCTAAAGATTCAATGCAATCCCCATTAAAATACCAACAGCATATTTCACAGAGCTAGAACAACTCTCTAAAATTTCATATGGAATAAAAAAAAAAGACCCCAAATAGCCACAGCAATCCTGAGAAAGACGAACAAAGTTGGAGGGATCACAATACCAGATATCAAGCTATATTACAAAGCCACTGTTCTCAAGACTGCCTAGTACTGGCCCAAGAACAGATATATAGACTAATGGAACAAAGAGAACCCAGAAATTGAGTTCCATTATGCTCAAAGGAGGCAAGAGTATACAATGGAGTCAAGGCAGTCTCTTCAGTAAATGGTATTGGGAAAATTAGACAGATACATGCAAAAAAAATGAAACTAGACCATCAACTTACACCCTACACAAAAATAAACTCAAAATGGATAAAGGACTTAAACATAAGACATCAACCATAAAAGTCTTAGAAGAATCTATAGGCAGCAAAATATCAGATATATGTTATAGCAATATCTTTACTGATACAGCTCCCAGAACAATGGAAACTAAGGAGAAAATAAACAAATGGGACTACATCAAAATAAAAAGCTTCGGCACAGCAAGAGAAATCATCAACAAAACAATAAGAAAGCCAACGGCATGGGAGAACGTATTTGCCAATGTTATCTTCAATAAGGGTTTAATCTCTAAAATTTATATGGAACTCATAAAACTTAACAAAAGGAAGATAAACAAGCCAATCAAAAAAGGACCTATGTACAGGTCTGGTGCGGCCAGGCCCGGAGCAGCAGCTACCAGGCTGGGAGCGGCCAGGCCCGGAGCAGCCGGGTCTGGTGCGGCCAGGCCAGGAGCAGCGGCTGCCAGGCTGGGAGCGGCCAGGCCTGGAGCAGCAGCTGCCAGGCTGGGAGCGGCCAGGCCTGGAGCAGCAGCTGCCAGGCTGGGAGCGGCCAGGCCTGGAGCAGCCGGGTCTGGTGCGGCCAGGCCCGGAGCAGTGGCTGCCATGCTGGGAGTGGCCAGGCTTGGAGAAGCGGCTGCCAGGCTGGGAGCGGCCAGGCCCGGAGAAGCCGGGACTGGTGCGGCCAGGCCCGGAGCAGCGGCTGCCAGGCTGGGAGCGGCCAGGGCCGGAGCAGCTGGGCCTGGTGTGGCCAGGCCCGGAGCAGCGGCTGCCAGGCTGGGAGCGGCCAGGCCCAGAGCAGCCGGGTCTGGTGCGGCCAGGCCAGGAGCAGCGGCTGCCAGGCTGGGAGCGGCCAGGCTCGGAGCAGCAGCTGCCAGGCTGGGAGCGGCCAGGCCCGGAGCAGCCGGGTATGGTGCGGCCAGGCCCGGAGCAGCGACTGCCAGGCTGGGAGCGGCCAGGCCCGGAGCAGCCGGGTATGGTGCGGCCAGGCCCGGAGCAGCGACTGCCAGGCTGGGAGCGGCCAGGCCCGGAGCAGCCGGGTCTGGTGCGGCCAGGCCCGGAGCAGCAGCTGCCAGGCTGGGAGCGGCCAGGCCCGGAGCAGCCGGGTCTGGTGCGGCCAGGCCCGGAGCAGCGGCTGCCAGGCTGGGAGCGGCCAGGCCCGGAGCAGCAGCTGCCAGGCTGGGAGCGGCCAGGCCCGGAGCAGCCGGGTCTGGTGCGGCCAGGCCAGGAGCAGTGGCTGCCAGGCTGGGAGCAGCCAGGCCCGGAGCAGCGGCTGACAGGCTGGGAGCGGCCAGGCCCGGAGCGGCCGGGACCGGAGCAACCGGGCCCAGAGCAGCCGGGTCGGGTGCGGCCAGGCCTGTAGCAGCAACAGCCAAGTCCAGAGCAACTAGGTCGGGAGCGGCAGTGACCAGACCCGGAGCAGCTGGTTGTGGAACGAACCAGAGCAACAGAGGCCAGGCCCGGAGCAGCCAGGCCCGAAACAGCTCGCTCCTCACCTGTACCTGCCCACGGCTGCCTCTCAGACATGGCTGGAAACTTTTGCGGGAACTTGAGGGTCTGCTGAATCAAGTGATGAAGGCTTAGATCTGGATGTGTTGAGTTAGTATAGCGCTGGGGTGTTGATCTGTGAGTGCCTTGGGTGGGGCCTGGATGAGGCTGGTTGACCTATTTGGAAATGTCTTTTGTGTGAAGTGTATCCTTGGGCATGTGGAGGTATTATTGATATGAGAAAATGCTAAGTAACAGATTTACTATCTGAAAAGGGATTTACTATCGGGGAAAGGGAGGGAGGAAGAGACTGAACATAAACTGTGCACCTATGGATGAGGACAATGGGGGATGGGGAGGGGGCAGAGGGTGGGGTGGGAACCTGGTGGAGGGGGCAAGAAATGAGGAACCTTTGTAATAATATGAACAATAAAGATTGATTTTAAAAAAAAAAATAAAAAAAAATAAAAAAAAATAAAACTAAAAAAAAAAAAAAAAAAAAAAAAGGACCTATGTAAACACTTTTCAAAAGAGGCCATACAGAAGGCCAAGGGACATAAAAACATGCTCAGTCACTAATCATCTGAGAGATGCAAATCAAACAATTCGGTACCATCTCACACCAGTCAGAATGGCTATCATCAATAAGTCAACCAATGACAAGTGCTGGCAAGGAAGTAGAGAAAAAAGAACCCTCGTGAACTGCTGGTGGGAATGCAGACTGGTGCAGCCACTGTGAAGGACAGTATGGAGTTTCCTCAAAAAATTAAAAATGGAACTCCCATTTGACCCAGTGATCCCACTTCTAGAAATATATCTCAAGAAAACAGAAACACCAATCAGAAAGGATATATGCACCCCAGTGTTCATAGCAGCACAATCTACAATAGCTAAGATCTGGAAATAGCCTAGGTGCCCATCAGCAGAGGAGTGGATTAAAAAACAGAGGTACATCTTCACAATGGAATACTATGCTGCTGTAAAAAAGAAACTCTTACCATTTGTGACAGCATGGATGGACCTGGAGAGCATTATGCTAAGCGAAATAAGCTAGTTGGAGAAAGATAAATATCATATGATCTCACTCATTTGTGGAATATAATGAACAACATAAACTGATGAACAAAAATAGATCCAGAAGCATCAAACAGACTGTCCAACCTCAGAAGGAAGCCAGGGGAGGGAAGGGGGGTGAGAGATCAACCAAAGGACTTATATGCATGCATATAAGCATAACCCATGGACACAGGCAGTAGAGGGGTGAGGGCGTGTGCTGGGAGGTGGGAGTGGCTGGGGAGAGGTCAATGGGGGGAAAAGGAGACATATGTAATACTTTAAACAATAAACAATTTAAATTAAAAAAATAGAGAGAGACATCAAGGCTAAGATGACACAGACGTTAGAAATACTAGTAACTGACAAAGACTTTAAAGAAGCTATTATTTTTAAAAAGGCTCCAAGAAGAAAAGCAACTCTAGAAATGAATGGTGTGACAGACAGAATCTTACAGCAGTCCACAATTTCCTGCCCTAATTGCAGGGACTGTGCACAGAATATCACACCCTGGTAAGTTACATGGCAGAGAGACTCTGCAGATATAATTAAGTTACTAACCAGCAGACTCTAAATTAATCAAAGGAAGTCAGTCTATCCACTTATTCCTAATCTAAACCCATCAAAATCTAAGAGGGATTCAGTGAGCTACTTTGACTTGAATTTAAGGCGGGGTCATGTGATAAGGAATTTAGTCAGCCCTGAAAGCTGAAAGTGACCCCCAAGGACCTCAGTTTACAAAGGCAAGGAACTGGATTCTGCCAGCAATCTGAATGTGCCTGGAAGCATCTTGCCCTGAGCCTCCAGAAAAAAGCCCGGTCCTGGACAATGCCTGTATTTTGGCCCTATGAGGCCTTGGCTGAAGAACCAGTCAAGCCCACTCAGACTTCTGACTTATAGAATTGTGAAGGGGATACTGTTTTAGCCACTAAGTTGGTAGAATTTTGTTACACAACAGTAGTAAATAAAGACTGATTTTGATAGTTGGAAGTAAGATGCTGCCATAACAAACATTTATTTAAGTTCATTTTGAGATCATTAATATAACCCTCAAGGATCACATGATTGCATTTGGGACTCACTGATTGCTCTAAAGTGAGAACACATTCCTTTCGTTTATATTATTTTTCTAAAATAGTATTAAATAGACTGCATCCCTGAATTCTGCAAATTAATTGAGTTCATATGAAAAAGAGGCCCAACCAGCAAATTCTGACTAATTTGTAAACAAACATTAACTCTTTAATATTGTCCACCGTACACTTTGAGTTTGGTGCACTGTCCTGGCTTCAGGTCTCCCAGAAGCTGCAGTATGGTGTCCAAGAGCACCCGGCTGGAGTTAACCAGGAATTCACGACCACTCGCTATGGCAGCAACATCTGCAACACAAAGACAAAACCAACTTCAAAATCTCTGTAATTTCAGACTCTAGAAGAGTTTCTCCATGACAGAGTATTCCTTGCTGTCTTCCCCCTAACAAAATAGTCAGTGAGGCATAAAAAAATGGTGTTGTCCACAGATTGACAGCCCAGAAAGAACTGACAACCACAACAGTTATTCAGACAGTGAGTAATGCACTTTGTGAATAGCAAACACCTTGATAGTGGAACAGAGCACTGGAACCTAAATATGACTGCAGCCAACCATAGGACAGCAAGTGGATGCCATGCTCCAGAACCCTGGTTAACAGCTGTGGGCAGTCAGAGTCCAAACAGAAGATGGGACAATGGAGGACCAAGTTGGTAGCACAGATAAATGATGGTACTTGCTGCCTCCAACAATCACATCAAAATTCCAACTAAAATATGAAACAACGATCATTCAGAACCACCTGAAATCTGAACAGAAATCCTACAACTAGAGAAGTAAAGAAGGAAGTACACTGAGACTAATAGGAGGAGCAAAAGCACGGAATAAACTGATGTGGTTTTTTTTCTTCTTCTTCAATCTGGAGGGATATCTGGCTGTAGAGGCCTCCTGTGGGGAGCAAGGGATCCCAGCCCCACACCAGACCCCTCCAGCCCAGAACTGGGAAGAGAATTCCACATAACTTCGGCTGTAAAAACCAGCGGGGATTGTGCTGAGTGAAACGGAGATTACTACTGTCCCAAGCAGTTCCCCTTAAAGGTCCAGCACAAGAACTTACACAGTCCTGCCTCCTCTGAGCTCCAGCACTGGGCATCAGCTTTGGGGGATTCTGGGACATACAGGGAGGAAATGGATTGTCTGGCATTGGGGCAGGAATGTGGGCCGACTTTCTCCAAGATAGGGATGCTCACATGGGTCACTGTTCCTGTACTGGGACCTTCCCCACTGCAAAGCTGAGATTCCATCAACTTGGCCCACACTGTTGGCTCCACCCTGGTGACTCCTTGCCCCATCAATTTGTAGCCAAACCCAAGCTGTTCACGGGGGCTTTTCCATATGAATGGCCTGTTCCAGCTCAGGCTTCAGACCTTTATAAAATCTCTCAAACAAGCAGCAACTGGCATCAGTGTGCCCAAACCTATCAATAAGAAGCTCAAGCCAAAACCGGTTTGGCTCAGTGGATAGAGCATTGGTCTGCGGACTGAAATGTCCCAGGTTCGATTCCGGTCAAGGGCATGTACCTTGGTTGCGGGCACATCCCCGCAAGGGGTGTGCAGGAGGCAGCTGGTCGATGTTTCTCTTTCATCGACGTTTCTAGCTCTCTATTCCTCTTCTTTCCTCTTTGTGGAAAATCAATAAAATATATTTAAGAAGAAGAAGAAGAAGAAGAAGCAGCAGCAGCAGCAGCAGCTCAAGACCCAGCACCTGCACCAGCCCACCTTGCTTCACAACTGGGCCTTGCCTGGGCACTTCCAAGCCTAATAGCGGCAATCTGCAGATCACTCTGTAGCTCCTGTTGGTGGCCCGAGGCAGTGGCTGACTTTGCACTTCCAGGAGGCCCCAGAGCCAATGCACCCAGTGGATAGCATCAGACCATACCAGATTAAACACTACACATCCATGAGAAATATACTCAAGAGGCAGACTCAGTGAGCACCAAAGCCCCATTGAAGCAAGTCTTGCTTCACAGGGGTGTCTCTTGCACAGCATCTCTCCCACTGTAGTTGCAAATGTTCCTCACAGGAATGATGATCATTGACACGAGGGTACACTATTGACTTTGTGGAACAATTAAGTCCATCAAAGATAAGCTGGATCTTAGTCATGCCCATAAATTATTAACAGTCAAAAAATAATTTGTATTCTGAAATCACTATCTAATATTGTTTGAATAAATAAACCCAGAATAAAAAGGAGTGTAATTATAACTTTCAAGTAAATAAAAAGCAGAAGAAACAATTAGAAAAATGCCGGCTGGTGTGACTCAGTGGTTGAGTGTCAGCCCATGAACAAGGAGGTCACAGTTCAATTCCTGGTCAGAGAACATGCCTACGTTGCGAACTCAATCCCTAGTAGGGGGCTTGCATGAGGCAGCCGACAGAAAATTCTCTCTCATCTTTGATGTTTCTCTCTCTCCCTCTGCCTCTTCCTTCCTCTCTCTGAAATAAATTTTTAAAATTTTTTTCAATATAACTTTTGCACTTGCATGGTAAGCAAGCTAACCTTTGCAGGACTCTGACAATTTACCATCTTCTTTTACATTTTTCATTTGTCCCCTCATACAAATTACTGAAAAGAATCACATGCTTATGTTGAAGAGCAGCTTGGTTTACAATGTGCTATCACCTCCATAGTTCAGTAAATATTTACAACAGCATGTAAGGTCATTAGAGCAGGTACTACTAATCCACTCCAAATGAGGAACAAAAAGCCAGAGAATTTACAACCTGGGAAGTGGACTAACTGTGCCTGAAAATCTAGGCATACTATACTAACCTATTACTAAGGACAGTGACTGTGGATGAGTAAGAAATATAACAACTTCAATAAATCCTTGACTTCTAGTTTTTGCTTTAGGATACATTAAATTGGAAAGAGCTACACCTCAATTCTTTAAAAGGCAGGGACAGTCATTTGCAAAATCACGACTTTCCTTGAACACATCAGAGAGCTAAGGTCAGAGATCAACCAGCTAAAATGAGAAATAGGAAAAGGAAGGGGCTCATGAAGAGGTATGAGGCAGACACTTGCTTATCTGGGGCAGATGCTGGACACAGACAAATGAGCAAGAAAAATCCAGCTAAAAGTTTTAACAAAGTGCCAGATCAGCAGTTTCCTGGGGCTGATGGTAGATGGAGTGGTTGACTACTAAAGGAAAAGGTGGGGACATATTGAGGAGATATGTTGAAAGTTATAGAACTGTTCCACATCTCAACTGTGGTGGTCACATGACTATATGCATTTGTAAAACTTAGGAACTGCAAAAGGGTGAGGGGGAAAAGTGTAAAGGGAAATCTTTTTTAAAAAATTTAAAAAAAAAGAAAAAAGAATCCTTGTTTTAGAAGGCAGAGGATCTATGTGATAGCTAACCAAGGTCTCTGCTATACTGCCTTACTCTCCAAGAATAGTGTTCTCAGTGTTGGAGATGCATAAGCCACCAAAATAGCACTTTAATGAGACCATCGTAGTATGTAATACTCTAGTAAAATTCATCAGTGTGGAAGCAAAAACACATATGTGTCCACTTTCCAACTCTTTTTTTTAAAATATGTTTTCATTGATTTCGGAGAGGAAGAGAGGGAGAGAGAGATAGAGACATCAATGATAAGAGGGAATCATTGATTGGATGCCCCCCAATGGGGATTGAGCCCACAAACATAGCATGTGCCCTTGACCAGAATTGAACCCAGGACCCTTCAATCCACAGGCCAATGCTCTATCTATCCATTGAGCCAAAAGGCTAGGGCACACTTTCCAACTCTTTATGAGAGTTCCTGTGAGTCACTCCAAGCAGGGAGAAACAAAGCCAAATTGAACTCATATGCTGGGCAACAGGCTGGCTCTGCCCACTGGCCAACTGCCTCACCACTACACACCAGCTGCAGCTCAAGCAGCTCAAATCCGTAACTCAGCAGAATGACAAATCACATAAGTCATAGACTTTTGGCGTCACTTGCAAATAACAAAAAATCTAGTCATCAAATTTACAAATGCCTTCTGTTAAAAAAAAAATTTTTTTTTAGTTTTTAAAAGGTACAGCAATGTAAGCCTCTTCCAGCAGACGGTGCGAGGATGAGAGTGCATGATGCCTGCCATCCTGCAGAGTAGAGTGCTGGATAAACCAGGATTGGCCTGGAGACCACAAGTCTCAACATCTCCCCAGAAGAAGGATCATAAGGAATTATGAAGGGACAATGACTACACAGGACCTGCCTCATTAGTATTTTAGTAGGTGAAGGATATTGCCGTGAGGAAAAATAAAATGTCCTCTCTCTTTAACAGCAAAAATTACCCTAAGATACACAGCAGGGATGAAAAGAGCAACATAAAAAATACATCATAGCATCTATTTAACTATTTCATTGACTTTAGAGCAAAAAAGCCTTGATCCTCACTAGTATATACTACTCCTACTATATACTAAGAGATCAGTGATTGTTTGGCTTTATCTGTACAGCAGATTTGCCACAGAATTCTATCATAACTGAACAATTTTGGGGAGAACTTTACTAAAGAGACAGTTTAGGTTTTGCGGAATTATGATTATTGTACCACAACAACATCAATAGTTTAGGCTTTTACCTGACTAGACATTAATAAAGTGGCAATAACTCCAAATAATAAGCAACTCAATATAGTTTTGTTCTGACTTCAGTAAAGGCACAGACTGAACATGAAAACTCATCTCATGCTTCCTAAGACCAGTCATGCTTACTCAACAATATCTTACTTACCAGAATGACCTGCGTGATGTGCCACAACCACACCCCTGGTACCTATCCCAGGTCCACAGAACCAGAGTGAGAACCACATGGCATTTGAAAAAGTTCCTGAGAGATGTTTATGCTCAGACATCTGACTGTAAATACTGCTCTAGGACACTCTTAAAACTGTCATTATGCTTAAAAGAATTACTTACTTGTCACAATCCCAGCCAAAGCAAAAACAAACTGATTTTCATCAGAATCGAGCTCCTTGACATCCCCATCCAGTGACTTCACAAAACTCTCCATTGTCTGACCAGTGATGTTGAAAAACTTCAAAGCTTTATCCTGCAAGTTTGGAAATGAGAGCATCACGCCCCTTCACTAATACCAGCATGAAAACATTTTAAAAGTGCAGGATACATAAGAAAAGACCCTGGAGTTACTTACAGAGGCAATATTTTAAAATCTTTTCCTCATTAAAAGTTTCTATTGAAAAGATGAAGGGGAAAGGTTTTACTTTACTAGATATAAATAAAGGTATTAGTAAAAATTACTAATAGAGACTAACGGCAGTAGTAAACCCATAAAGACTAACGGCAGTAGTAAAATTAAAGTACATATGGGAAACAGCTCAAAATTTACACAATGATGGAAGCACTGGGATGAATTCACCCAAAAATATACTAGAAAATCATGTCCTAGGTTTTCAAACCTTTGGCAAACTGCTTTTCAAATAAAGCCTTAACTGAAATCTCAACATGTAAGAGAGATAAAGAAGCAGGTAGAAGAGGTTAATTGGGGTGGGTAGGTACCTATGTAATACTTTCAACAGTAAAGATTTAAGAAGAAAAATAACAGTATTTCCAGTTTACAGAGGCTTTGCAGCACTTCTCCAAGGACTTGTTTGAAAACCAGGCACAAGGGGGCTTCAAGGGTGAACACAGATGCTCTAAGACTGGGTGTGGTGATGTGCAACTCTGGAAGTCAGATAAACACCACTGAGTTGTACAGATGGGTGGACTTTACGGTATATAAATTACATCTCAATAAAGCTCAATAAACTTTTAAAAAATGAAGTCTTTCCCCCAAAAAGGGAAATACAATTTTAATTTTTAGAAATGATGAGTTCCTTACTGGCCTTCCATCAAACAACCCCTTGACTTTTATTTCCATTCATGACATTCCATTTTCCCAGAGTCACCTCAGTCTTCTTGGTTCTTTCATTCTGTCCGCTGTGGAGTCCATGCTGCCATCACACCGGCCTTAGTCACAGGCTCTCCTTCCCTTCCATCTCCCCTACAGAGAGCCAGCTCACTCCAGCCTGAGCCATTGGAACTCTAATTCGTCCTCCTGTCCAGTCTTAGACCCCAACCTGCCCCCTCAAATCCACACTCACTCTCTGTCAGGTTAACCTTCCCCAAACTCTCCCCTTACCCCATCCTCTTTTAGTCAACGCTTAGGAATCCAGTCCTGCCACCTTGACTGCATCATCCACCTGCATTGATGGTCCTCCAAAATTACGCTCCACCCAACCATATAAGCCTTCTCTCCCCACAACTTTACCACACAGCCCTCCACTCTGACCTATTCACTGTCTCTAAACAAACTTCGCCTTTGATATACTGCTTCTCTCCTCGTGAGCCACCCTCCCCATTCTCTGCCAATACTGCCTGTTCAAATTAATCAAGGCCGAGGCTGATCCCAAATCTCTCTTCCCCTGTGCAGTTCCTTGATGTGTTTGCTATAAACATGTAAATGTTAAATCACATATAACATTCAAAATATTAAAAATTCATTACCCAATGGATAACATATGTAAAAGCACTTTTAACTTTGTCAAACGTATACAAAAGCCAAGTAATAATACTGAAGTGCTCTATTGCCACAAATGCCACACGGCTTCTGGAATCTTACTGCATTAATTTCACATACCCCCAGAGCACCAGGTTACAGAGGACCCCACACCACTGGAATTCCAAAATTATTTGATGAGAGAAATAGATGTAAGCCATGCTGTACCCTCCCAGCCCATAAGCATTAATCAGCAAGGTCCAGTTGGTCATGCTTACTCCTCCCAGAATGGCTTTGACGACCTCCTCACTGCTGGAGACGCCCCAGAGCAGAGTGCAGGCTGCTGCCCCCATCTCCGTGCAATACTCTGCCTGCTGCAGGAGTTGCTGCTTCGCTTCATTCAGCTGCTGGCGAAGAGCCAGTTTCTCCTGAAATCAAAACAAAATCAGAAAAATGAATAGCACTGAACTTTAAAATATCTCATGTTTTCTCTTTCAAATATATTTTAAAGAAAAGAAATGCACACAGATTATAGAAAACAGTTGGCAAATGAAAACTAGTCTTTAGAGAGCCATAACCCACATTTTTAAAATAAAATTTAGAAGCAAATTTAACAATCTTAGAAAAGAACATCCTATTACATTAGAGTTTATAAATACCATCAAAGTCTAAAAGCTTTTCATCTAGGGGAGAAAGGGAGCAGTGGGACCACAAATTCATCTTCTTTAATCAAATGAAATCATTAGGCATCTCAGGACCAAAGTGTCTATACCCAGGATCAGCACCAACTGGGACATCTGAACAAAGTGACAACCTCACACAGCAGTCCACAAATAGAGCAACATTTTTAAAATATATCCTTATTGATTTCAGAGAGGTCAAGATACCACCTCACACCTGTTATCAGCAAGGCAAGTCATAAGTGTTGGAGAGGTTGTGGAGAAAAGTGAACCCTCATTCACTGCTGGTGGGAATGTATACTGTGGTTTCCATAGTGATTTACAACCACTATGGAAAAGAGTCTGGCCATTCCTCAAAAAAATTAAGAATAGAGCTACCATATGACCCTGCAATCCCTCTCCTGGATATATACCTGAAAAACTTGAAAACATGTATTTAAAAAGATATATGCACCCCATGTTCACTGCAGCATTATTCACAGTGGCCAAGACATGGAAACAACCAAAGTGTCCTGCAGTAGAGGACTGCATAAAGAAGATATAGTACATCCTATCTAATAAAGACAGAATATGCAAATTGACTGTCACTCCTGGCAAAGATGGTGGCGCCCACAGCCAATAAGGAGGGAATATGCAAATTGATGCGACAAAGATGGCAGTGGCTAGGCCAGGATGCTTACAATGGACATAGCTGTTCTGCTCCATCCTGGCCCCTCCAGGCCTCTGGGCAGTGTGCACACACAGGTGCGGAGCAGCTGGGATGGGGCAGGACACCTGCTATGAGGGGGGATAAAAGGGAGTAAAGGGATCTACAGAAGGGTGGCAGGACCGGAGCGAAGGCAGAAGACGGGGGCAGAGTGAAGGCCCAGATCCCAGGTGCCGAGGGAAGCTGGTGCCAGCAGCCAGGGGAAGGAAGGCCTAATCTTAAAAGAATCTTTCTGCATTGGGCCTCTAGTATATACAATGAAATACTATTCAGCCATAAGAAAGGATGAATGACTGCCATTTGCAACAACATGGATGAACCGAGAGAATATTATGCTAAGTAAAATAAATCAATCAGAAAAAGCTGCCCTAACTGGTTTGGCTCAGTGGATAGAGCTTCAGCCTGTGGACTGAAAGGTCCCAGGTTCAATTCTGGTCAAGGACATGTACCTTGGTTTTAGGCACATCCCCAGTAGGAGGTATGAAGGAGGCAGCTGATTAATGTTTCTCTCTCATCAATGTTTCTAACTCTCTATCCCTCTCCCTTCCTCTCTGTAACAAATCAATAAAATATATCTTTTTTTAAAAAGAAAAAGCTAAGAACCATATGATTTCAGTCATATGTGGGATATGAAACTGAAACTCATGGACACAGACAGCAGTGTGGTGGTTGCCAGAGGAAAGGGATTTGGGGGGCAAAGGGAGCCCTGATATATGGTGACAGGGGAAGATTTGACTTTGAGGCATGGTCAGACAGTGCAATATACAGATCTTGAAACATAGGAACCCATACATGAAACCTGTATGATCATACTAACCAATGTCACCCCAATAAATTTAATAAAAATAATAAAAGAAAATCCTAAGCCCTTAAGAATATGCTAAATTGGCCAAAACCGGTTTGGCTCAGTAGTAGAGAGTCGGTCTGCGGACTGAAAGGTCCCAGGTTCGATTCCGGTTAAGGACATGTACATTGGTTGCGGGCACATCCCCAGTAGAGGGTGTGCAAGAGGCAGCTGGTCGATGTTTCTCTCTCATCGATGTTTCTAGCTCTCTATCTCTCTCCCTTCTTCTCTGTGAGAGATTAATAAAATATATTTATATAAAAAAAAAAAAGAATATGCTAAATTGACTCTGCCAGTGCTTTATAAATGGAACAAAGGATGGATGACAGCACATCTATTTGCAGTATGGTTTATTGAATTTTTTTTAATATATTTTTTTGATTTTTTTTTTTGCCCCCCTTCCTCTCATACATACCCTCCCTCCCCAGAGTTTTATGTCCATTGGTTGTACTTATATGCATGTATACAAGTCCTTCGGTTGATCTATTATCTCCCCTTAATCTCCCTCCCCTCCCCGGGTTTATTGAATATTTTAAGCTCACTGTTGAGGCCTACTGCTTAGAAAAAAGATTCCTTTCAAAATATTACTGCTCAGTGACAGTGCTTCTGGTAACCCATGAGCTCTAAGGGGGTGTACAATGAGATTAATGTTATTTTCATGCCTGCTAACACAACAGCCATTCTATAGCCCATGGGTCAAGGAGTAATTTAGACTTTCAAGCCTTATAATTTAATAAACATGTTCCATAAGGCTCTAGCTATTATCGATAGAGATTCCTATCGAAAGAGATGTATTTGGGCAAAGTAAATTGAAAACCTTCTGGAAAGGATTCACCATTCTAGATACCATTAAGGACATGCATGATTCATTGGAATAGATCCAAGTATAAACATGAATGGGAATTTGGAAATTGATTCCAACCCTCATTGATGACTTTGGGGGGTTCAAGGCTTCTATGGAGGAAGTAATTGCAGATATAGTGGAAATAGCAAGAGAACTAGAATTAGATCCTGAAGTTATGACTGAATTGCTACAATTTGATGATAAACCTTTAACAAATGAGGATTTGCTTCCTCTAGGAGAGAAAAGAAAATGGTTTATTGAGATGAAATCCACTTCTGGTAAAGATGTGAAGACTGTAGAAATGTCAACAAAGGATTTTAATAGTTCATAAGGCAGTAGCAGGGTTTGAAAGAATTGACTTCAATTTTGAGAGAAGTTCTACTGTGGGTAAATGCTATCAAACAACACATTATACTATAGGGAAATCATTTGTGAAAGGAAGAGTGAATCAATGCAGCAAACTTCATTGTTGACTCATTTTGAGAAATAGTCACAAACACCCTGATAAGTCAGAAGCTGAGTTAAAAATCCCCTCTACCAGCAAAAAGATTATAATTTATCCAAAAGCTTAGATGGATGAGAGTTACATTTTTTAGCAATGAAGTATTTTTAGTTAAGGTACAAAGATATTTTAGATGCAATGCTACTTATTGCATACTTAATAGATTACAGTATGGTGTCAACTTTTATATGCACTGGAAAACCAAAATATTTATGTAACGGGCTTTATTGCAGTGGTCTGGAATGAAACCCAAATATCTCCAAGGTAACCTGTAAATGTAGATATACCATATTCATGGACTGGAAGACTTGAGATTGGTAAATTGGTAATTCCCCCCAAAATTGATTTACAAATTCAACACAATCCCTATCAAAATTTTAGGTGTTTTTTTTTTTTTTACAAGTTGATAATCTGAGTCCAAAATTAATATGGAAATGCAAAAAAAAAAAAAAAAAAAAAAGTTTGAAAAAGAAAAACCATTAGAGGACTAGCACCAATTTAAAAAACAAAAACTTATCATAAAGCTATAAAAATCAAACCAGTGTGGTATTGGCATAAGAATGAAAACAGATCAGTGAAACACTGACATTTTTTACAATCAACTTTAACAAAGATGCCAAGGCAATTCAATGGAAAAATTATTGCCTTTTCAAAAAATGGTGCTAAAACAACTAGATATTCGTATGTAAAAAAAAATTATTTGTGATAAAACTACCTAGAACTATGGGTGTACACAAAATGAGTGCATACAAAATTGGTGAAATACAAACAAGTCCAGGTAATGCTGATGAAACCTACATAAACTCTGGGGATTATATCAATGTCAATTTCCTGGCTTTCACTTTGTCCTGTAGTTATGCAAAATGTTACCACTGGAGGGAACTGTGTGAAGGTATAGCGGACTTCCCTGGACGTTTTGCAACGTCCTATGAATCTGTAATTATTTCAAAATAATTCTTTGAAAAAAACAAAACAAAACTGGATTGGGGTGATAGTTTTACAACTGCAGAAATTTACTAAAAATCAGCAAACTATACTTGTATAACAGATGAATTTTGTGGTATATAAAATAATCAATAAAGCTGTTTTTAAAATAAGCAATAATCAAACCCTTCTATATTATACCTACTTAAAGTGAGTATTGATATATAATAGGATATCAAATACAATACTTTCCAAACTCCTTCAAAATCTGTAGTTATTTCTGAAAATAACTGAACTATACTATCAGATTTTCTTTTAAAAGTTTTCTGAAATAATGTACAAAGTTTGCAACAAGTTCCCTTTTACTACCATAAAAGTAGTAACTCTTTCCTACCAAATTAAAAATGTAAGTAACAAAAAATTGGCAGTACATACTTAAATTAGTGTACTGACTGTGAAAGGTGCATGCCAGAAGCAAGCCACATACAGAGGACAAAACCGTAGGTAAACCACTGAAAGGCTGGCTCCTCAAGAACACAGGGAACTGTATATTGTCTGTGATCACTTCACACAGAAAAGCCAGCCAGGCACTAAAAAAGGGCCGCCAGCAGGTGGAAAGCCTCCTCTAACCTTACAGTGACAGCACAGTCCTTCAAAAAGTCATCCAGCTACCCTCTGACAGTTTCACCGACACCATAAACGCTGGGCTCTTTCTTTCCTAGAGTTCAAAGGCTGCTTTGCCAGGACTCTCTGGGCCGTCTCATAGATCACAGCAAGGCCCAGCTGGCTTCCCCCACTGATCTGACTCAATCACCACTAAGGAAACATCTCAACTGAGGTCAGGAACCCAGTTTTCCTTGTTCCAGTCAGCAGTCTAGGGCAGCTGGGTGCTGCTGCTTTATGAATTTGATTCCATTCTTTATCTGATCTCTTCTTTCATACTGGAATCAGTAACTTCCACCTTTCCCTAACGACTTTAACCCACACTGGAGTACTTACAAGCAATACTCTAACTTAGGATCTAGCCTCTGGATTCTTTTCTGGTTCCTCAACTCTAAGGTAAGCTTCCAGAGTCTGGCACATGATCGGTGTAGACCTGAACAGAGACTACAGAAAAAACAGCTGACAGTTCTCCACAGCAAGGAGACATGGTCATGTTACACAAACTTGTATCACACTCGGAGGACTACTAAACAGCAAACTTCACTGGAAACAGTTTAACCCAGTGGTCGGCAAACTGCAGCTCTGTTGACAAATGAGTTTGCCAACCACTGCGTAAAGTAGGGGTGTCGAACTCAATCAGAGAAGGGGCCAAAATCTAAAATCCAGCCTAAATCGCGGGCCGAATGGTTTACTGAACAGTCATAAACTGACAATGTCATAAACTGACAGCGGAGTGCAGTGATGACAGCGCGGTGTGGGCCACATTGCAAGGCCTGGCGGGCTGGATTTGGCCCGCGGGCCTTGTGTTTGACACATGTGGCGTAAGGCATTACCCTTACCCAGAAGTTTTGACTTCAGGTTAAAGACATTAGTACATTATTAAAATGGTTTTTAAGTGTTTTTCCCTAAGCAGTGGTCGACAAATTCATGAGTCAACTCATGCAAATTCATGAGTCAACAGTTGTAAATTCGTGGCTCTCGAGCCACAGTTTGCCGACCACTTGTTTAATCTAAAATGTAGTCCCACTTCTGCACTGGCCAATGTTTCTCAGTGGTTAGACCATCAGCGCGAATAAACACCGTAGAGTAATTGGGTTTGAATCTGGGTCAAGGGCACACACTGGGGTTGCAGATTCCATCCCCGGTCCTGGTTGGGGCATGTGCAGGGAGCATATGGGAGGCAACCAATCGATGTGTCCCTCATATTAATGTTTCTCTCTCTTTCTTCTCTCCTTCCCTTCCTCCCTTCCACTTTCTCTAAAAAAAAAAAAAAAAAAAAAAAAATCAATTGAAAAAAGGATTAACAAATAAATAAATAATAAAATAAAATATTTCCACTTTAACTAAGATCAATGTGAAGGCAACAACACGCTGGTGATGTGAAGCTGCTTTCCCAAAGCCTTTCATCCTCCATACTGGCATTAGCAGAATTGTTTATTTTTAAGCATTACAGCTAACATGCCAGCAAAAAATGCATTTTTCCTATGCTTTCAACTTTAAAAAAAAAAAAAAAAAAAAAAACAGGAAATCTAAGATTCTGTTCCAAAGTAAGCTTCAACAAGGACGTCTCAGCAATTTAAGGAGGAACTGAACCAATGAATTGCATTGTTAACATTGATCAAATTCCTTCTTGCCTATTGGTCAACTTCTTTCCAACCACGATACTTTAGGCTGAGACACTGCCATTTTAGTTTATCATAATCTAAGCAGAATACAGCAAACCTAAAATTTATTATATGATGTTGCACCTAAGTCAGTTTTGAGATTAAACCTTTTTCCCTAATTTTTTCTACTTGCTCAACCTATGAAAATTCCCCTCATTTTGGAAAATCTCTTTGCAGTCACATTCAGAATTCCTTCACATGAGAAGACAGTGTGAAACAAACTTTGTACATAGGGAGGGGAACTTTCCTGTAAGTTAGTAGTAGCTGCTGCCCCAGCTGTGCTGGGAGAAGCAAGTGAGATGCATGGACAACCGCTGACCACCTACCAGCATGCAGAAAATAATACACACTAACTAGTTATTACTACTACAATTATTGTTTTACTATTCAAAAATAAAAATACATTCAAGCCCAGCCAGCATGGCTCAGTGATTGAGCATCAACCTATGAACCAGGAGAAGTTATGATTAATTCCTGGTCAGGGCACATGCCCAAGTTGCAGGCCCAATCCCCAGTGTGGGACATGCAGGAGGCAGACAAGCAATAATTCTCTCTCTTCATTTATATTTCCATCTTTCTCTCCCTCTCCTCTCTGAAATCAATAAAAATACATGTTAAAAACACAATATTCAAGCTCCAAATTTTACCAGAAGGGGCAGAATAGTTCATTTTACAAAAGAAGGAATTTTTTCCATTCCAAAAGTAAAAATTAATGTGTAATTTTCAAGAAATATTATTAGTCTCCCCTAATCTTAATAATCTATAATAATAAAGCATAATATTCTAATTAGACCTGACAGCTGAATGACCTTCTGGATGTCATTCCGAACGTCCTTTCAGATGAAGCCATGGTGGTGGGGGCCAAGGCAGAGGCAGTTAGGGGCAATCAGGCAGGCAGGCAAACAGTTAGGGGCAATCAGGCAGGCAAGCAGAGTGGTTAGGGATGGTCAGGCAGGCATGCAGGTGAGCAGTGAGGGGCAATGAAGCAAGCAGGCAAAGGGATTAGGAGCGATCAGGCAGGCAGAGTGGTTAAGGGCAATCAGGCAGGCAGGCAGGCAGATGAGTGGTTAGGAGCTAGCAGTCCTGGATTGCAAGAGGAATGTCAAACTATGGGATTGGGCCTAAACCAGCAGTTGGACATCCCCCAAAGGGTCCCAGATTACAAGAGGGTGCAGGGACACCCCCCCACACCCTATGCATAAATTTTGTGCACCGGGTCTCTAGTATTAAATAAAGTTGGTTATTTTTAAATATCAATAAATGATCCCCTAAATTAATTACAAATATTTCTGATTTAATACATCAACTCTGATTATAAATTATGTGTATGATATTTTTATTCTATACTTTTATTATGAATGTTTATGTTTTGGAATGGCCTTTTAAACATAAAAATTAACAGTGACTATTAAAAAACACCAAGTAAATAATCTCCACAATAAATGGTTATAAAATCCAAATGTTCATCTATTTTCCAACCCATTCAAAATACATACATTTAAAAATATAATCTCCTGAGGCTTAAAGGCTAGAAAGACAAGTCACCAACACTACTGAATGGACACAGCCACAATGCTGGTGTTTAAGCAGCGGTCGATGAACATCATACCTTCTTCTCTTTCATGCTGTCGGCTTGCACAGTTTCCAGGCGTGCTTTAAAGTGCTCACAGTCCATTCTCAGTTGCTCTAATTCTTGCTCCTTCCTTTCTAGGTCTACAAGAAATAGACATAAATACCCAGTATTTCAAATCACTAATCTCTCTTAAGCATCCATTTTACCTGATCTCTTAGAAAAATCTATACTGATTTCTTAGGTAATATATGCATAGCTAGTTCTTGAATAATCAATATTCTAGAAGTCCTGCTTTCTTTTAAAATATATTTTATTGATTTTTTACAGAGAGGAAGAGAGAGGGATAGAGAGTTAGAAACATCAATAAGAGAGAATCATCAATCAGCTGCCTCTTGCACACCTCCTACTGGGGATGTGCCCGCAACCAAGGTACATGCCCTTGACCGGAATCGAACCTGGGACCCTTCAGTACGCAGGCCAACGCTCTATCCACTGAGCCAAACCGGTTTCAGCTAAAAGTCCTGCTTTTTATTTAATTTTTTAAAATATATTTTATTGATTTTTCTTTATAGAGAGGAAGGGAGAGAGAGAGTTAGAAACATCAATCAGCTGCCTCCTGCACACTCCCCACTGGAGATGTGCCCACAACCAAGGCACGTGCCCTTGACCCAGAATCAAATCTGGGACCCCTCAGTCCGCAGGCCGACACTCCATCCACTGAGCCAAATCGGTTTTTGTCCTGCTTTTTATGTTTGCCAGTTGTTAGCCCATAGTAAAAAGCACTTTTTTTTTTTTTTTAATTTTCTGTTTGTAAGACCTCACTTTACTGCCAAACTTGTACTCAGGATCTAAGAAAGTGTATATTTAAAGGACTGGAGGCAAGGCTGAGAAGCCCGACTGTCTCATGGCACAAACTTGTATCTGTTCCAGGAAAAGCAGAAGGCAGCTCAGTGGTAGACAGTGCCAGCCGGGGCTGATTCACAAAACTGGTCTCAACAACGGGCAGAGTGACTCAGGAAGACAGCTGCAGTGGTAGTCAATGGAGGAGTGAGAATACGGTGATAGGGACAAGAAAAGGCCACAGTGAAAGGTGGCGACTATGGAATACTTCGATGATTCAAATGGCCAACAAAAGCCCCAAAAGACATCCACGTTAATAAATTTGAAATCAAAAGTATTATCACTTTAAATAGAAAGTATTATGGGGCAGAAATACTGGCATTCAAAAATCAAAAAAATATGTAATTTAAAGATATTTTTATTGATTTCAGAGAGGAAGGGAGGAGAGAAAGATAGAAACATCAATGATGAGAGAGAATCATCGATTGGCTGCCTCCTGCACACCCACTATTGGGGATCAAGCCCACAATTCAGGCACGTGCCCTTAGCAGGAACCAAACCCAGGACATTTCAGTCCACAGGTCAATGCTCTATCCACTGAGCAAAACAGGCCAGGGCCATAACTTAAATTTTTAACTGCCTAGATTTCAAGGGCTGAGAAGTCATCAATTTTTATGCTGACATGTACCAAAATTGGGAAGGCACCTGTGCTCAGAGCTAATGGTGCCACTTCTCTGATTAAAGTAGCGATAGCTAAGGGCAGTGATGCTCAGACTTGAGAGGACTCCTTCAAACAGATGCTGATTCAATAGGATTGAATTGGGCCTGATACCCTGCATTTCCTACAAGTTACCAGATGAGGCTGGTGCTGCTGGTCTGGGAACAGACTTTGAGGACAACTGCTTTGGGACAAGAACCTGGTCTCTCATCACTAACTAAATGAAATCAACACAACCAATGACAACCGAGGGGAGCCAGCTGTAAGAATACTAAGGGTGGAAAAACAGAGGGTGGTGAAAGAGTCTCAGGAGCAGACCCCTGGAAAATGGAACATTATCCAACCAGAGAGGAGAAATGTGGCCTCAGACACTTCCTCCAATGAGAGCAGATGGAAGAGAAGGGGTGTGGCTTCTCGGGGAGAAGGCTGGGGAAGCCCAAACAAGCAGCTCAGGGGTCCTGCCAAGAATAATACGGGCATCCCAAAAGCTCTGGAGAGTCTACATTTCCGAGACCCTTTACCCTGGAAGGAAGATTAAAACCTAAAGTTAAATATTCAGACAGAGATTATGAAATTGGCGGGCAAAACTTCTTTTAAAACATGTTTCTTATAAACTAAGATGAAGTAACATGAGACTATTTCTTCTCACTTAAATCAGTTTCTTTTCTGCCCTTTTAGGATGTATGATAGTATGCCCTAATATGACTTTCACTGGGATTCTTTCTTTGTCCCATAATCTGACCACACTAGAAAACAACTATTAATCAAGTGCTATACTTGAAAAACTGCATGGTTGACTTTTGTAACAATGCTAAATAAAAACATATATGAGTATAGCCGAAGCCGGTTTGGCTCAGTGGTAGAGCATCGGTCTGCGGACTGAAAGGTCCCGGGTTCGATTCCGGTCAAGGGCATGTACCTTGGTTGCGGGCACATCCCCAGTAGGGGGTGTGCAAGAGGCAGCTGGTCGATGTTTCTCTCTCATCAACGTTTCTAGCTCTCTATCTCTCTCCCTTCCTCTCTGTAAAAAATCAATAAAATATATTTTTTTTAAAAAACATATATGAGTATATATTACTTATAATTATGTATGAAATACAAACTGGTCACAGGCAAGGAAACAAAACGAAAGGAAGATAAAATTGATAGCATTAATTTTCTGCATTAATCTTTAAATGTTTCTTCTATTATTAAACTGTATATTACTCAAACATGGTAATGAAAATAGGAAACTGCAACTCTAAGAGCCATATGTGTAAAAATCTGTAGAAATTAATTTAACCACCCAAAAGACTTTCATTATGGTAATTTCACAATCTCTCGCTCTGTATAGCTGTACACCATCTCACTGAAAGTTAACATGACTACGGATCAGGGTTAAATACATCCTATTCTACCATAGGCCACCCCAAGAACTCAGTCAGTATCAGGGATGCCACACCCCCCACTGCAGGCTCTCTGGGAGGAAGCAGTGCCTTTCCGCAGTCTGAGGCCACCGCCTTGTGGCCAGATGGCAGCACTGCTGCTGCCACGCCTCCTGGCAAGACTCCCACCGTGCCCTTTCTTTTTTATTTTATTTGCTTGACAAGAAATTTTTTCTCTCACAGTTCTAGAGGTTACAATTCTGAGATCAAGATGTCAATAGAGTTGGTTCCTACTGAGAGCTTCAAAGACCTCTATACTTGGTTCATCTGCTTTTGGCCTACTCACATCGTCTTCCCACTATACATATTCCTGTGCCAAAATCCTCCTTTTTATAAAAACATACTTCATATGTTGAATTAGAGTTGATCCTAACTATCTCACTTTAACTCTATTACCTCTGTAAAGACCTTGTCTCCAAATAAGGTCACATTCTGAGATATTGGAGGTTAGAACTCAACATAAGAATTTGGACCACCCTGCATTTTCAACTTGGCCCACAGCGTGCCTGCCATCTAAAACACCTCAAGGACACAGATGTTCGTGTTATTGTTTTTGTTTTTCTAATACATCCCAAATGGCTACAACAGTATATGGCACATAGTAGGCACTTTACAAATATTTGTCGCAAAAATAAAGTTCATTTCTTTATACATTCCTTCTGCTAATCCTTAAATACAAAACATGATGACTTTAATTGTATTTCTCATCCTTCTAAGAATATTTTTTAATCATAGACAGAAATAATATGAACAGTAAATGACATACTAATGGAGACATTATCTTAGCCTCAATATTAGAACAGGGAAGGGGCTGCTACTAAGCCTATACTGTATTTCAACAGTTAACCTTTAGCATTCAAAATGAAGGCGAAATCTCCATTTAACTGTTAATTGAATGAAAGATGGCCTAGACAGACTACAACAATATTTATATAGAAACAATCTAAATCACAGGCCATTTCAACACCGATATATCTTCTGAACTTTATAATCCTTTCTGTAGTTTTAATAACATAAGAATGACTATCTCTTAATGCTCAACTGATTCACAGGAAAGGAATAGATAACTATAAATGAAAATATTAATCAAAGAAATTTAAACTATACAAAAATGATCAATTTCTCCTACCCCCCTTTTTTTTTATCACCTGGCATAGTTATAAATTTACCAGTTGTTCATATTATGAAAATTTGTTTCCATCCAAATAACTACGGAGTCTCAAATCCAAAAATAAAGGCTTTTTAACAGCCATTAACTTTTATCTTCTTATCACATTCTCATAGAAAATGTTTAGAAAAGAATTTAGAATTAGCTACTGATGGATTCCATCTTTAGATGAGCTGAGATTTGGAGGGTGTTGTTTCCAGCACAAAGTATAGGATCCCCTGCTATTCAAAAGCAAAGCTATTTCTATGAAACCATCATAAGCCAAAATGGCATAAAGTGAACAAACAATTACCTGAGGACACATCTTGCAAATAGATGCACAAAATAAGTTGATATAAAGCCTAGAGGCTAATAGATACAGTTGAAAGTTCTGGCAGCTTGATGCTGAGATGCTAAGTGTGGTTCCCAGCAATGGGGGGAAAAAATGAGGGACATCAGTAATATTCTCAACAATATTTAAAAATTTTTAATAAAGAAATAACAAGATTCTCCCGTTTAAAATAAATTATCAACACCCACTGAGGCAGTACGAACTCCCTCACTGCTGAACGAATATGCCCAAGAAGGGTGAGAGAAAATGTGGGGTGAGCTAACTTTCATACCTCAGAACTGCAATTCACACTCAGGTCAGTCCTATTCCCAACCTCCCTACACCTTTTCCAAATTCATGGGGCATCAGTGTTTGAACCAGAATGGAAGTACTGGGCCAGGAACAGAGTGACACCAAGTGTTTAGCGATCTTTCCACCTGAGGAGTCCCCTTTATCTCAGGTACCCCTGAGCTGTGCATTGCGTCAAGCACTTTCCATAGAGAGTCCCACTTTAAGACTTACCACTTCCTGTGAGATAAGCCTCCCTGTCCTCGTTTCATAGACAGGGAAATACCAGGCACATCAGTTAGACGCATCTCTGTATTTCCATTGCTGAGCTCTGCCCTTACTTCCTTACCAAGACCAATCACATCTTCATCTCTCCCTCCAACTCTGTCCAGGTAGCCATAGTCCCAAACCTTCCTCAGTGAGCACACTCTCATTAATTCTCCATCCTCCATCCAATCCCTCAAGCCCATCCTACACTCAGATACAAAACTCTTTCCCCTGAAAACATAATTTTAATGGTTATTCTGATGTCATTTTCATGTGATTATTTCTAGTTACTTCTCGCCTCAAATTAAAAACAATAACTAAGGATTATTTTCTCTTCTCTAAGCTTCTCATACGTACTGACCTCTACTATACCTGACTCTACTATCCTCAATCCTTGCTCCTTATGTCAAGCAGGAAAAAAAAAAAAAATAGCTCATTAACCCACAATCAATCCTGCTTACTCCTTTTTGTATCTTTCACACATGCCATCATTCTAGTCCAAAAGCATTTCCGCTTTTCTAATAAATCATGCCTCTCATTCCATATAGATTCTCTGGCCGCACCCTCATCAGTGTTATTCCAAACTCCACAACCTACCCGCCCAGTTTCCCAAAGGGAGTGACTATGCTAGAGTCACTATTAAGTCCAGTATCTACTTGGTACTTATCAATGTAAGTCCTTTGGCTGACTTTTATAGCTGGAACCTGTCCCAGTCATCCAAGACCCAAACCTTCCTTCCAAAAGAAACTCACCCTCAAGTCAAGTGTACAGTTTCCCTCTACTCCCTCCCTGCCTGCATTCATTCCTACCATGTGCCCTTTGTCACTGTTTACAATAGGAGGCACACGACAACTCTAGAAACAACAGGACCTCTGATACCAGTCAAAGCCAAGGGCCCATGGCAGGGCCGAAGAATCTATGTACCAAGCAGCTCTTGTTGCCACCAAGGGATTCATTTTTACTCCGTGGGATCCATTCTCTGTACCATGGTTCACATGATTAGTCTAGGAAAACAGGCCCCTGGGAAGGCCCAAAATCCTTATTTTAAGAAGGGGGGGGGGGGAATATTTTTGTTTTCTTTCATATTACCTAAGTGGTAAGAATTTAAGAGCCCAAATTAGGAAAAAACAAAAACAAAAAACAAAAAACCTTAGATCATGCTTAGGCCAGAGAAGTAGATGTCTCCAAGGGTCAGCTGAAGTACAAGTTCACAGTAAAGCCTCCTACAACCACCCCAATCCATTCTCATCCCCCACCCCCGTTAATTCTCACCCAAGGATATTTTTTGCCATTGATTTTCAGAGAGTGGAAGGGAGACATTGGCTACCTCCTGCACAAACCCCAACCAGAGCCGGGATCAAACTTGCAACCCAGGTACATGCCCTTCACTGGGAAATGAACCCATTCCTGGGCCAATACTCTACCCACTGAGCAACACCAGCCAGGGCAATCTTTTCTTTCTCTTAACACCCAGTTTCCTGTAGTGCATATAGCTTCATGAGATACTGCTATAAATTAAGAGGGTGGGCAGGGCAGTTTCTCAGGCCCAAGCAGTCAGCTAAGCACAGAAAATATAAACAGGGGCTCTGTACTCCCACCAATTTATACCTTAAGATGGGAATAAAGCCATTTTGTCTGAAGTACAGAATATTCCGACAACGTCTAAAAAGTGATGCATCCTAAGTAAGCAGTCCGATAAGGAAGTGAGACTGTGTCTGAGGCTGAGTAAAGCAATCCAGCCTTTCCAGCTATGGCAGTTTGGTTCAAGTTTTTGGCTGGGAGTGGATTTTGATGGGTTCTCTGCTTAGTTTTTGGTCTTTATCCTAAGAGCAAAGAGAAGCCATTGAAAACTTAAGCAGGGGAATGAAACAATAAGACAATTGTTAAAAATGCTCAATATCACTAATCATCAGAGAGATGCAAATTAAATCCATAATGAGGTATCATCTCACACCTCCCAGAATGGCTACCATCAATAAATCAATGAACAATTGCTGATGAGGATGTGGAGAAAAGGGAACCCTACTACCCTGCTGGTGGAAATGCAGACTGGTGCAGCCACTGTGGAAAATAGTAGAGTTTCCTCAAAAAACTAAAAATGGAACTGCTTTTTGATCCCACTTCTGGGAATATATTCTAAGAATACCAAAATATCAATCAGAAAGAATATATGTACCCCTATGTTCACAGCAGCGCAATTTACAATAACTATGATCTGGAAACAGTCCAAGTGCCCATCAGTAGATGAGTGGATAAAAAAACTGTGGTATCCATATATATATAAAAAGCCAGGGGCCCTCACAACCAAAACAGGCTGCGTAGGGCAACCAGGCTAGCAGGGGGGTTAGTGAGGGATGACCAAACGACTGAACAGCAGGCTGCATGGTGACCAGCCTAACGAGGGGGGGGAGGGGGGGAGTGAGGGACGACCAAACGACTGAACAGCAGGCTGCATGGGGTGACCAGACTGGCAGGGGGCGCAGTTTAGGGGCGACCAGGCTGGCAGAGGGGGGCAGCTGGGAGCAGTTGGGGATGACCAGGCTGGTAGAAAGAACAGTGAGGGGCAACCAGGCTGGCAGTTGAGAGCAGTTAGGGGTGACCTGGCCGGCAGCTGGAGGCAGTTGGGGGTGACCTGACCAGTCGCTGGGGGCAGCTGTAAGAGGTGACCAGGCCAGCGGGGGGAGGAGGGGGGAACAGTGAGGGGAAACCAGGCCGGCAGTGGGGGCAGTGAGGCCAGCAGGCAGTCGGTTAAGGTTGATCAGGCTCGCAAAGGGGGCAATTAGGAGCAATCAGGCAGGCAGGCAGGTGAGCGGTTAGGAGCCAGCAGTCCAGGATTGTGAGAGGGATGTCCTACTGCTGGTTTAGGCCCAATCCCTAAAACAGAGCCTAAACCAGCAGTTGGACATCCCTCAAGAGGCCCCAGATTGGAGATGGTGCAGGCTGGGTTGAGGGGACCCTCCCCCATGCACAAATTTCATGCACTGGGCCTCTAGGCCTATATGATAAAAGCCTAATATGCAAATTGACCAAACAGCAGAATGACCAGTTGTTATGACATGCGCTGACCACTAGGGGGCAGGTGCTCAATGCAGGATGCCCCTGGTGGTCATTGTGCTCCCACAGAGAGAGTGCTGTCCAGCCAGAAGCCAAGCTCATGGCTAGTGAGTATAGCAGCGGTTGCGGGAACCTCCCCCGCCTCTACAGCAGTGCTAAGGAGCAGCAAGCAGGCAGGCAGTAATGAGTAAGGGGTCCTGGACCGTGAGAGGGATGTCCAACTGCCGGCTTAGGCTGTTCCCCAGGGAGCAGGCCTAAGCCGACAGTCTGACATCCCCCAAAGGGTCCCAGACAGTGTGAGGGCACAGGCCGGGCTAAGGGACCCACGGCTCCAATGCACAAATTTCATGTACCAGGCCTCTAGTCCTATATAATAAAAGCCCAGCAACTGAAGAGCAGAACAACCAGAACAATTGGTCGACCAGTCACTATGACACACACTGACCACCAGGGGGCAGACGCTCAGTGCAGGAGCTGCCCCCGGTTGGTCAGTGCACTCCCACAGTGGGGTTCCTGCTGCAAACCCCAAGCTGACAGGCAAGAATCCAGGCTACCATTATCATTGCCTCCTTGCCCCAGGCTCCTCCTCCTTGCTCCTTGCTGCTTCACCCAGATGCCCATAGGCTGCGCAGTGCAGACACTGGGCTCACAGAGCTGACCCTGGAGGCTGCTGCAGGACTGAAGCATACTCTGCCGCCTCTCAGTGCTATCGTCCCCGATTGGGTCCCCTGGAGAGGCGAATGCTGGAACAAGGAGTAGCCACTCAGAGAGCGGGTTCATAGCCATTCGGCTGAACGATGCTCCCACAGCGGGCGACCCCTGCAAACCACTCCCCACACCAGTGCACAAATCCCATGCACCAAGCCTCTAGTATTTATATAATGGACTATTATGCATCTATAAAAAAAGGATCTCTTACCCTTTGAGACAGCATGAATGGACCTGGAGATTATCACACTAAGCAAAATAAGCCATTCAGAGAAAGACAAATATCACATGATCTCACTTATGTGTGGGATCTAATGAACAAAATAGGTCCAGAGACATGGAACTAACAAATCTGCGGGAAGGGGAAAGGAGGAGGCAGGAAGAGATAAAACAAAGAACTTATATGCATATCTGCACAGCCCATGGACACAAACAATAAATAATAAAGTGAAGGCCTGGAGTGGGGCAGGAGCCAAGTGGAGGAAAGTAAAGAGGTTGGGGGAAAGAGGGACATCTGTAATATTCTCAACAATAAAAATAAATTTTAAAAAATATATCCTCAGGTGAGGATTTAAAAAAAAGAATAAATGTTAAAAATTACATGGACTTCCCTGGCCAGGTGACTCAGTTGGTTAGAGTTTCACCCTGAAGATTCAAAGATTTTAAGTTCAATCCCAGCCATGGTGTTTATGGGAGGCAACTGATTGATGTTTCTCTCTCTTTCTCTCCCTTTCCTCTCTCTAAACATATCCTCTGGTACTTTTTTGTTGTTGTTGCTATTAATCCTCATCTGAGGATATTTTTTCCACTGATTTTTAGAGAGTGAAAGGTAGGGAGGAGATAAGCAGGGGAGGAAGGGACGGACTTACAGCAATGTGAGACACCCCAGTTGGTTGCTTCCTGCATAATCCCCGACAAGGCTGCGGGTCAAACCAGGCACATACCTTAGACTGGGAATCAAACCCAAGACCCTTTGGTGCACAGGCTGATACTCTAACCATTGAGCACACCAGCCAGGGCTGGAGTGAGGATTTTTTTTTTTTTTTTAATTATTTAGGCTACAATGGATAGAACAGACTGGAGAGTGGCAATGAGTGAATGCTGCCAGGAGGCAGAAATTCAGGCAAAAATGATAGGGGCCTGGACTCAGATGGTGGCAGTGACAATGAAGGTAAGCTGGCAAACTCAGGCTGCACCCGTGAAGGGAAATGTGTAGGACTTACTGGAAGACCACTGAGAGTTGAACAGTGAGCAGGAGAAGTGGGCAACAAGGAGGATCCTTGATTAATTGGTCTCTGTGTGGATGGTCTGAGACTCAGACAGCACAGTTTTATGTGAGGAGGGAGGAGGGATATCATGAGAGAGGTTAATATAATGAGTCAGATGTAGAAAGTAAAAATGAGCTTGCTCTGAGAAAGTGAAACTCTGCCTGCAATTGTCATGCTGGGATAACAAACACACATTAAGCTAGCTGCCACGTTAACAGGAAACAATACTTTTCTCATGAACACGCTGCAACTGTAAGAGTCATAATAACCCCTTCTTTCAGTGACTGCTAGTTTCTTATTCACAGAAAGCTTATTCTATAAAATCCCACACTACCAGAAATTTTACTTATACCAGTAAGAAGGAAACATCCCAATCTTGCTGGGATAGAGCGAGTAACCTTGATTTCCAGCTAGCTGCCAAGATTCAAATAAGGATTTCTAGACACTGAGTCCACATCTATGTAAATTTTGTAGTTTTCAAGGAAGTGGGCCCTGGCTCCACTGCCGTGAGACCTGATGCTGACTCCTTGGCACACCCTACTTTGCTTAGAGCCCATCAAAACATGATTTTATTTGCATTTCACCTAAACTCCACCCTGCCCCAAATCCTACAGCAGCTCTGTCCTTTCCTCTGGTGTGTGGTCTCCCTCACCACAATGAGTCCATAAACCTGACTGTGAGACTATCAGATCCTTTCTGATGGCCATAGACTGATTAGGCTAGGGCAAACATTTAAATTTTTGATTGCCAAACACGTAAGAAAAATACCACATAGCAATTAGGTCTTGAGCCTGGAGAGGTCTGAGCTAGAGATAAATACAGGGGCCACTGGCACCAAGATGGAACTGAAGCTGTGTGTGCATAGACTGCCCACAAAGAGGCCATGGCGTGAGAAACGAGTGGGCCTATGCCTGAGGCTCAAGAAACTCCATTGGCTGACAAAGAAGGATGAGTCAGCAGAGGAAAGTGAGAAGAAATGGCTTGAGAGATCAGTGAGGAAAGAGGTGACTAACTACATGACATGGGGAAAAGACAGATCTCCTAAAGTCTAACTTTGATCATGTCACCAGACTCATGGGTGGCCCTTGCTTTTGTAAGCACAATTTGATTTTGCTAGAGGACTGATCTCCAAAGACTGACCCATGCTAATCTGTTCATGAGACCCTGGTGCCTTTTTCAGAATGCCAGTTTTACTAATTTGCAGATTGACACACTCTGCTACTGGTTAGCACTTTCCTTCCTTGAAGATAAATACACTTGGGATGACTGAAGGTTATCAGAAGGTTGCCAGATGAACAAGGTGTCAGAACTGGGAAGTTTAAGAAACCAATGACCTGAAGCTATGGTGACCAGTGACATGGAAGTATCCAGCAGGGTCCTGATGGGAAACAAATCAACCCAGATGCTGAGATTTTATGGGCTAGCAAAGGTAAGAGACCGAACAGGGATGGTGAAGCGCCCAGCAATCAGCAATGCCCCTCAGCTGAAGGCATGAGGGGAGGAAACAGTGTTACTGGAGCCCAGTGAGAGCTGAGACTGTGGAGGGGGCCTTAGTGGGAGTCACAGCTGTGGAGACAAGAAGAAACACTCCAAGCCCTCCCCTCTGATGCCTTCCATTGGTGAGCCCTGCTGGAAACCAGCAGGGGAGCCAGAGGCAAGCATCCTGCAGAAACCTACAGCACATGGCAGAGGAGTGTGGATCTGAGGATTCCAGAGAGACAATAATGGGGTAGGGAGTTATGGCAACCACGAGCATTCTCCGGCTAATTGAATACGGCCGCCCCCTGACCAAACACATCTGCACAAACCAGAAACTTGTACTGTTAAGATAACTTCTTGTCTGGATTAGTGCTAGAAACACAACGTAGATCCCCTGGATGCACCTTTTCTACAGGTGACAGCAAATAGATGCATTGTGGTGAGTTAACCTTAACCACTGAAAGTTGATTTTAATTATAATTCAGCTTCAATTAGGCAAGTGCTGAATCAATCCTAGAATATCTCCAGGAACTTCAATAGGCTTCTAGATTGATATCTTATGCAAAGCTCAGCTCAACTCTCATAATCTAAATGGACAAGTCCTATCTAGCAAGCTGGAACTTAAACCAGTGCTAGAAACTGACCAATCCATTAACCTAGAGACAAGTAAGCCCACATTCAGCCATCACTAAAGACGCATTTAACTGCATGGCAAGATCCTTAACTTCCACCGGTAAGGACTTAATTTTTGGAGCAGAGCTTTTAAATTATAAAAATATAAAATTCTTCTACCAAGGAAGAGAGGTGGAGAGAAAAGTAAGCTGGTAAGAGATACTTCAGAAAGCTAGCAACCCTTCCTCCAACACAAACAACACACGTCCCTGTTACTCATTCGAGCCCCTCCCTTTCTAATATCTTCATCTGATTCTCCCAAGTGTAATTAAGGACTAGAACGGTACCTTGGGGTTCATTTACAATTACTTTACCTTGGGGTTCATTTACAATTACTTTACTTGAGCCTTGCTGCTCTCCATACCCAATCCCTTGGGTGCACGTGTTCTCGCGCTACTTCCCGTGCATTCTGGTGTGAGGGCGCGGGAAGCCCTCACACCAGAATGCTGGACCGGACTGCTGTCACCAGCAATGACTGCTAGAGATAAAGCAAGACTCACTTTTTTCTACAATCTTTAATTTCTGGAAGCTTTCCAGGACTTCCCCATTTAGTATTCTGGGTAAGAAGTCCCGTATTTGCATCACTTCAGTTGTCAGCCGTTCCAGATCCTTCTTTCGGACTTTAACAAATTCTTCTTTAGCTCCCATAAGCTAAAAGAACAAACAGGTCTTTAGATTATTACATTTCTCGTCAGATGACTAAAACCAGCAGCGTGTCTGCTTGCTTCCTTTATAATGCCTTTCGTGTTCATCGTTTCAAATGCATTCGAGTCTTTACCCAAAGTGCCCTCTGCTGTGTAGATTACATCTTAGAGCCCAAGCCCGGCCTTCAAAGTGGGAGCTATTTCTTCAAGTGCATACAAGGCCCTATTTCTGAACGTTAAAGAAAACGCTAGCAACTTTTCCTTCACGTTTCAGGGCCAAGCTAATCAGGAGGAAAGGAAGTTTACTAGATTCGGGTGCCCAAGCCCTTGGCTGGCCACCTCATTCAGTGTTCACCCTTTTAAGTTGCCCAGGTCAGAAAAAGGAAGTTAGGTGACTCAAAAGTACCGCCATGAACAGGGGGCAGAACCAAGATCCTTCTCCTCCATCACGTGTAGTGGAGGAGACATGATGAGGGCGACTCTGAATCTACACTAAGCCATGACACAAGCCTCCCAGCCACGCAGGGAGGGTCGGCTCCGGGTGTCAGAGGGGTGCCACCACCATTTCCTCTTCCTGATCCAAGCAGCCTTCTGGACCCGCCTCCAGTTTCAGAGGCAGGATCGCTGGCCTGCACCCCAGGCCCAGGCCACGCTATAGGCTCAGAGGCCCAGGGCCATTTCCAAGAGGTTGCAATACAGCGAGGGTACGCAAATGGTGGCAGCTCAGACACGCGGGCGGCGGCCCGGCCTCTCCTCACTGGCCCCCGGGCCTCCTCACTGACCCCGTGGGCCTCCTCAGCGCCGCCCGCCTCGCCCATGGCCGCCACTCAGGCCCTGGCAACCTGCGCCTGCGCCGCGCCCTCACACCAGAATGCACGGGAAGTAGCGCGAGAACACGTGCACCCAAGGGATTGGGTATGGAGAGCAGCAAGGCTCAAACCGCAAAGAGTTTGCGCAGATTCTCAGACCAGGGGTGGGCTCGGCCAGATCCCGCGTGGGCTCGTCTGGCTTGGCTGGAGTTTTAAACTTGTTAACTGCGAAGTGGAAGAACAGTAAGACCCAGGTGTAAGTATTGAGTGAAATAGTGTTTGCGGAGAGATGGTAACCGAAGGGGATGGGTCTAAGCTCCTCTAGCGAGGGTGGACGGCAGCTAACCACAGGTTCTTCTGGAAGTCTGTCCCTGTTAGGGAGTGTCAGTACAGCCAGCTAGCCGTAACTGAGATGACCATCATAAACTTGGAAACGTCACCTAGTCCAGTGGTCGGCAAACTGGGGCTCGCGAGCCACATACGGTTCTTTGGCCCCTTGAGTGTGGCTCTTCCACAAAATACCACGTGTGGACTCACACATACAGTGCGATGGAAACTTTGTGGCCCATGCGCAGGAGTCTGGTTTTGGCTCTCAAAAGAAATTTCAATTGTTGTACTGTTGATATTTGGCTCTGTTGACTAATGAGTTTGCTGACCACTGACCTAGTCCATTCGCTTATCCCAGATTGGCCAAATGGGTTCTTAAAATATGGTGCAGCTTATGGGTTGAAATACACGGTATTACTTTACAACTAAGACTTTAAGACTTCGTTTGTCGGGAAGAATCCAAGATGGCTGCACAGGTAAACACTTAGCTGCAGCCGCACACAACAATTTCAATAAAATACAACTAAAATATAAAATGGACATTACCCAGAACTACAGGAAAGTCGACTGACAGGAAATTCTACAACGAGAAGCAAGGAAAAAACCAGAAGGAAGCGCGGAGGAGCTGTAAAAGCCTAAGGTATGGAGACATGCGGCGCGCGCGGAGAGGACGGAGCTGGAGAGGAGGGAGGCTGAGTGCTTGGCTGGCATTCCCTAGCAGGAAGGAGATAAAAGCTCTGGACTGTGCTGAACCCCAGACCCGACAGCGCTGAACCCCAGTTTTAGGCCAGACCCTGGGGACCCAGGCTCAAACAGAGGGAGCCGGGGCTGTGAGGCAGAATACCAGGGGAGCAGAGAAAGGCAGTCCCGGAGGCGCGCACATTGCATGCAGAGGACGGACTGTTGACTCTGCTGCCAGATTGCCCTGGCGGGAAGGAGACAAAGGCTCCGGACTGTGCTGGGCCCCAGTTCCGACTTCTCTGAACCCCAGTTCTAGGCCAGACCCCGGGGACCCAGGCTCAAACAGAGGGAGCTGGGCTGTAAGGCGGAACCCCGGGGGAGCGGCGAAAGGAGGTCCCGGAGGCTTGCACATTGTGCACAGAGAAGGGACAGTTGGCTGTGCCGTGGGATTGCCCTGGCGGGAAGGAGACAAAACCTCCAGACTGCTCTGAACGCCACCTCCAACTCCACTTCCAACTGAACTGAACCCCAGTTCCAGGCTAATTGGGGGAGAGCCTACACTGTTTGGTAGCAGGCGAAAATCGAGGGCACCCTTCTCTCAGAGGTGCTTGCAGCGAGTACTGAAGGACCCTAAGGAACACTGAAACCCAGGTGCCCCATAGGGCGAGGCTGATGAAAGCCAAGCCTGTAGGCTCCACCCTGAAACTCCACCCCATCAGGGAAGCTGCGAAAATGCCAAGACAACGAAATAGATCACAAACGAAAGAAATGGAGGACAAAAAGCGACTGGATATAGAGTTCAAAACCACACTTATAAGGTTGTTCAAGAATCTCCTAGAAAAGGCCGATAAAATAAACGAGACCTATGAGGATATGAAAAGGGATCAACTAGAAATAATAAGGGATCAACAAGAAATAATAAGGGATCAACAAGAAACAAAGAATACATTGTCTGAAATAAAAAAATATTATACAGTCCTAAAAACAGAATGGAAAAACGTAAGAATCAAGTCAAAGATTTGGAAGATAAAGAGCCAGAAGACACCCCTCCGCAGAAGCAAGAAGGCAAGAGAATCCAGAAAATTGAAGATAATGTAAGAAACCTCTGGGATAACTTCAAGCGAACCAACATCTGAATTATGGGGGTCCCAGAAGATGAGAGAGAGCAAGATATCGAAAACATACTGAAAGAAATAGTGACAGAAAACTTCCCCCACCTGGTGAAAGAATTAGACTTACAAGTCCAGGAAGTGCACAGAACTCCAAACAAAAGGAATCCAAAGAAGACCATACCAAGACAAATCATAATTAAAATTCCAAGAGCAAAAGACAAAGAGTGAATATTAAAAGCTGCAAGAGCAAAGCAGGTAGTTACCTATAAAGGAGCACCTATACGATTGTCAGCTGATTTCTCAACAGAAACCATGCAGGCCAGACGGGAATGGCAAGAAATATTCAAGGTGATGAATAGTAAGAACCTACAGCCAAAGATAATCTACCCAGCAAAGCTATCACTCGGAATCGAAGGCCAGATAAAGAGCTTCACTAATAAAAAAAAAAGCTAAAGGAGTTCATCACCACCAAACCAGAATTATATGAATTGCTGAAGGGGGTTCTTTCAGAAGAGAAAGTAAATAAAGATAAAAGTTATGAACAACAAATACGTAACTATCAACAAGTGAATCTAAAAACCAAGGGAATTTTAAAAATCTGATGAACAATAGTAACTGTTGAATATAATAGAATCAGAGGTATGGAAGGGGAGTGAACTGATGATTCTTGGGGAAAAGGGGAGAGGGGGGTGTGGGAAGAGACTGAACATAAACTGTGCACCTATGGATGAGGACAATGGGGGGTGGGGAAAGGGCAGAGGGTGGGGTGGGAACCTGGTGGAGGAGAGCAATGGGGGGGGGGGGAGAAGAGGAACATTTGTAATAATATGAACAATATTTATTTTTTAAATAAATAAATAAATATAAATAAATAGACTTCGTTTGTCTCTGAAACTCGCAGGAAGTCCCCAGAGTGCATGCTCTCCAAGCCTGAGGGTGGTCTCACGAGGACACTCCAGATCCGTCTCCGCCTGGAACCTGCTTACACTTGCCCTTTCCCTGCCCGGGAACCAACCTCCACACAGGGACCTGCCCTCCACCCCAGCACCTGCCATCACCTGCCCGGGGCCCTGCCCTGCTGATATTCAGGCACCTGCGCCCACACTGGGACCTGCCCCTACACCAGGACCAAGACACAGACAGACGCTGGAAGGGCACTCACTGCCTATGCCTGGCCATAGAGGCCTCTCAGTGGGGCTGTCCCCAACATTCCACCAAGAAGGCAAAGAACTGCCAAGACCGGTTTGACTCAATGGATAGAGCATCGGCCTGCAGACTGAAAGGTCCCAGGTTCAATTCCGGTCAAGGGCATGTATCTTGGTTGCAGGCACATCCCCAGTGGGGAGTGTGCAGGAGGCAGCTGGTCGATGTTTCTCATCAATGTTTCTAACTTTCTGGCCGAAACCGGTTTGGCTCAGTGGTAGAGCATTGGTCTGCGGACTGAAAGGTCCCAGGTTCGATTCTGGTCAAGGGCATGTACCTTGGTTGCGGGCACATCCCCGGTAGGGGGTGTGCAAGAGGCAGCTGGTCGATGTTTCTCTCTTGTCGACGTTTCTAGCTCTCTATCACTCTCTCCTACTCTCTGTAAAAAATCAATAAAATATATATATTTTTTAAAGAAAAAGCAAAGAACGGCTCTTCTTCCCAGTCTCCACCTGTCGAGGCGGAATAAGAATAATACAATTAACAACTCGGTTCCGTGTATTTTGTAGGACAGCTACCAACCAAATGAGGGTTTTTGTAAAAAAATATATTTTATTGATTTTTTTACAGAGAGGGATAGAGAGCTAGAAACATGGATGAGAGAGATACATTGACCAGCTGCCTCCTGCACACCCCCCACGGGGGATGTGCCCAGAACCAATGTACATTCCCTTGACCAGAATCGAACCTGGGACCTTTCAATCCACAGACTGACGCTCTACCACTGAGCCAAACCCGTTTCAGCCAAATTAGTTTTTTAAATATATATATATATATATATATATATATATATATATATATATATATATATATATATATATATTATTGATTTTTTACAGAGAGGGAGAGAGTAATATCGATCAGCTGCCTCCCGCACGCCCCAACCAAATGAGGTTTTTTAAAAATATATTTTATTGATTTTTTTTTATTTTTTTTTTCACAGAGAGGAAGGGAGAGAGACAGAAACATCCATCAGTTGCCTCCCGCACGCAACCAAGGTACATGCCCCTAACCGGAATCCAACCGGGACCCCTCAGTCCGCAGTCCTTCGGCCCAAATGAGTTTTTTGGGGTAATGGACTTAAAGATTCTAGGCCTTTTACAACTGGCCGTCGGACTCTTCCTGGCCAAGGTCCAGCCCTGGCTAACCTCTCCGTCAACGGCCTGGAGCTCCAGCTACCGAAAAGCAACGAAGGCGCGAAGCAAACCATCACTGGCATGTTTCGCCGCCAGATGCCCGGCCCGCAGCACTCGCTCCCGGAACGCGCCGCGAGGGCCGGCGGCGCCTTTGTGACGTCATCACCCCGCGCGCCGCCGCCGCGTTCTGCGCAGTTGCGGCCAGAGCGGCGCGGCGGCGGCAGTCGCTTGGCAGCGGCGGAAGGCTGAGGGGCGGCGGGTGGTGGCCGGGGATGCGCCGGCGGGTTGGAGGGCCCCCGCTATGCAGCCGGCCGAGATCCAGTTCGCCCAGCGGCTGGCGTCCCACGAGAAGGGCATCCGGGACCGCGCGGTGAAGAAGCTGCGCCAGTACATCAGCGTGAAGACGCAGAGGGAGACAGGTGGGCGCCCGGCGGCCAGCCGCGCCACATGGCGGCAGGACGGCGCCCCGCTCCGCCCCGACTCTGACCGGCCGCGTGCTGCTGGGTGCGCGCCCCGTGGGGCTAGCCTAGTTTTACATTTGAGGGAGAGAGGCCGACAGGGCTTAGGGAGTCTGCTGGAAGTCCTAGTGAGCGAGGAAACTGAAACTATCCCCAATCGGTCCCTCCCCGAGCCTCTACCTGCTAGGCTCATCAGCCCGATTCATCCTGCTGGGCGCTTTCCTGGATCCTGCCATCATCAGACCGGTGCTTTTAGGAGCTGGGTGACGGGAGAGGAGACAGTTCTGCCCTGGAGGAACTTGTGCTCGTAAAGCTGGGGCGGGGAGGTCACGAGAGCAGAGCTTTCAGAGTGGAGTAACGGAAATGGAGGTCTCGGGCTGGTCCAGGGAGGCCACTCCGGGGCGATGTTGAACGGAGCTGAACAGAGGCGGGAGGAAGAGCGGAGCATGCCCCAGCAATGCTGGAAGAGACCAGGAAGTCAGGGAGGGTGAGGCTGGCTGGGTCACGTTGGGGGTTGTAGTTGGATTTTTAAATGCAGTGGGTGCTATTGAAGGATTTCGTTTACCTGATGCAAAATATGTTCCGTGTAGATGCCTATGCTCCCTGAGGTGAGAACTGCCATACGAAATGGAGGTTTTCTATTGCACTAAGGTCAAGCTTGCTTTATTTACTAGTCCGTTGAGAGTCTACTTGAAACAATAGGTATTGCCTTCCCCTATACTGGCATTGTCAGTTTATTTACTTAGAAAAGGACCAGAAAAAAGGAACTGTAATATGATGTGAAGTCTGCTAGAAAGAGGAATGAAGACCAAAATTCTCGATTTCAATTGTGTTAGGATCTCCCTGACAGGCTTCATTGACTCTCCTGGTTTTAGGTATCCCAGTTATATTGAAGGCTCTTGAATCTAAACGTGTAGCCAAGACCTTTGCTACTTTCAGCTCAGCTGTGCCCCACTAACTGGACATCTCCACTTGGATGTCGCACTGAAACTTCGGATTCAGAATGCCTAAAAGTGACTCATTTTCTATCCCCATAACCTGTTTTCTGCTGCCCATCTGCCACCTGTTCTAATTTTGTCGAGCTGGTTTCATAGTATTGTCCTGGACTTCTCTCTTCCTCACCCTCTCCAGCCCCCACCCCTACATCCACTATCCTTCACTCATACCTGTTTCATCTCCTAAATTACTCTTTTCTGGCCCACATCTTCTTTATCTCATCCAGTTTTCTGTACTGGCTTATTTCCTAACTGATTTCCTTGACTCCTGTTGTGCCCCCCTTGGACCCATCTTCCATAAACCAGCTCAGAATCATCTTCCTAAAACAGCTCTGCTCTCCTCACCACCTTCCTGAAATTCCAGGTCTGCAAAACATCTCTCCTCCCCTTTTCTTTCCACCTAATCCCCTTCATGACTGCTTCCTGCTGTAACAGCAAACCATTCCTTGGTGTACGCTGTCCTATTTCTCACCTCACTGCCTTTGCTTCTCCTGTGCACGCCGAAAAGATTCCCATTCTTGATCCACTCCTGATATTCAGTATCACTTTTCTTATCATCTCACCCCTCTCTAGGATTTTGAAATACCCAGTTTGTCTCTATTGTAGTACTTGGCTATGTTGCTTGTTAATTATCTGTTAATGTGTCACTCTTACCTCAAACACTGTAAGCTTCCATCTGTTTTCTTAGCTGGAGTGGGAGCACATCCAGGCGTACAAGGGCCTGGCTGTATTCAAGAACAGAGGAAAGGCCAGATGCAATGCGTATGGGGCTGAGACAGCCAGAAAGAACCTGTCCCTCAAACCCCTTTGGTGAGCAGGTTCAGGATCTGAGATGCTGAGGCAGGGGCATGAGTCCAGTGGTTTTACACCAACCAGTGCCCCAGGGTGTTGTCTGGTTAGCACCCATCAGACCTACAGTTAGTTACTTGTCTGGTACCTCTTGTTCAACACTATCCACATGCAAGAGAATAGTGGCCCTTCAGCAAAGTAACTGCAGAGTAAATGTCATAGAGGTGGTGATGGGACAAAATAAACATGGTCTCTGCCACAGCTGTGCTCCATCAAAATAGAAACACAAGTTTGGAAATAACTGGGCCTGATATTGGAATCTCATTGACAGGCTGAAATTTTTTTGTGTCTTGTCTTGGACATAGTAAAGAAAAACAGATTTTACTTTTTTTTTCTAATAAAAAATATTTTTTGAATTCTCAGATATGTTTAATATATTTTTATTTCAGAGAGGAAAGAAGGGGTTGAGAGAGATAGAAACATCAGTGATGAGAGAGAATCATTGATCGGCTGCCTCCTGTACATCTCACACTGGGGATTGAGCCTGAAACCTGGGCATATGCCCCGACCCAGAATTAAACTAAGACCTCCTGGCTCATAGGTCGATGTTCAACCACTGAGCCATGCCAACCAGGCACATGGCTTTGTGATTTGAAAAACAAATTAGAAGTTTGTACCGCTTAAAGCAGGGGTCCTCAAACTTTTTAAAGTGGGGGCCAGATCACGGTCCCTCAGAGAGCTGGAGGGCCGGACTATATGAACTACTAATTCCTACTGTAACACCTTGGCTGCGCTCACTGCTCAAAAAACCTGGCGGGCAGGATCAGACTCCCCTGGGGGCTGCATGTGGCCCGAGGGCCGTAATTTGAAGACCCCTGGCTTAAAGCAACTAAATGATGCCCCAGTGCTCTATCAGTTCTTCAACTTCACTTTACTTTCTTTTTCTTTTTGTAGCATATAAGGTATTTTGTAGTACATGTTACAGTTGGTGAGTGTTATATTTATGGCAGTACTGGGTGAAATAAGTATTTTTTCATACTTACAGTGTTGGGGGTGGATGTCTCAACCCAATGTGGTAATGATTAGCAGTGCCTGTTCTGACACAGGTTTGGGTTCGAGTATTACACTTCACCCTCATCTGAAACAGCCCCTGTGCTCATTCGTGGTAAGAGAGGCTGTTGGATTTTCTTATTTCAAAGCTTGATATTTCCTACATCCACGTCTCATTTTCACTTCCCTTCAGTTGGTTGGAATAAACTAAGCCTATATTATTGTCAGAAACTTAGTTGTATTAAGTTTAAGAGACTCAACCCCTAGAAGAAAACGCAGGTCAAGAAGCAGTTATGGAAGGAAACTGCTTTGAATATGCACTTCACTTTCAGAGTTTTGAAAGAAATTAAATAATGAATATCTCTCTGTTTTGCTTTAAATGCTTCAAACATTGGTACCTTGTTTTTATCAGCTAAATTCTTGGGTGAAAACAAGCGGTCTTGATACTTATATTGAAAATATATATTTTATTTAAACAGTAGAGTTTCAACAGCCTATGGGTGGAGAATGTGAGACAATCATAATACCCACAAATTGAACAGTGCTTTGCACTTACAAAGTGCTTCTGATACTTGCCCTACATTTTGGGCTGAACCATAAACATTACATATATTACAGGCAAGGAAAGGGCATTAGCAGCAGTTCTGTAGCATTGCCCTGCTGGTGGTAAATAGCAAGCTGAGACCTGGCCAGGGGTTTGTTTCCACCGTACTTTGTATAAAACGGTCAAAACTGCTTTCATGTCCAGCTCCCTTTCCTGCCCACTGTCTAGGATCTGCTAATCAGTTACTTTGTCGAAATCTGTTTTCAATTACAGAAGCATCTGGCATATTATCTTTTACCTTCACCCATTAGAGGTATGGGTTGTCCACTGAGACAAATTATCACTTAAAGAGTTAGACATTTTGTTGCACTTGAAGAACCATCTGGAGATATACACTGTGCTGTTTTTAAGTGAAAAGGGCCAGAATATAGAATATGTAGAACACATGATGCTATTTAGGTCACACACAACTGCATTTCTGTATCACATGTAAGTAAATGCATAGGAAAGATACATGTCAGCAGATAATAATCCCCTGGGAGGAGACGGGTTTGGGTCGCAGTGATCAAAGCACTTTTGATTGTGTAACTTGATATGGAAATGAACAGTTTTTACCCATCTTGTTTTCCCTTGCAATTTATTTGTTGGAGGAACTGGGTCACATGTCCTGAGGAGTTTCCACTGTTAGGGTTTTGCTGTCTCTGTCCCATGGTCTCATTTGGCATGTTTCTCTGTCCTGTGCGTTCCTTGCAAACTGGCATTAATTGTTAGACCTGATGACATGGAGGTTAGTGTGCAGGAGGAAACAACTTTCCTCTTTCAGTGTTCTTCCCACTGGTCTGATAAGTACATGAGACAAGTAAGAAAATAACCAAATGTTATTACATATGCACATATGGGAACCCCATATATCAGAGAGTCAGACCCCACATACAGGAGAGGGACAGAGACAAAGTTGAAATGAGGAATATGTGACATTCTGAGCTAAGGATGAGGTAAGGCACCTGGGGCTGCAGAGGGGAGGAGAGAGTCATTGCAGGATGACAAGAAGAGCAGATGGCCAGTAATTAGTAGTTTGCCCTGCCCTATAGATAGGTCAAAAAAGTTACTTCTGGTAACTTTTATCTTATGAGCAGGGCCCTTAATTTAAATTCCTTAAGGGAGAGAGGAGAGTTGCCCTTGAGCCTGCAGGGTCTCAGTTGCCTTCAGCTCATGACAATCCACATAAGAGTCTTTGTGACTCTTTCTGAACTAGCATAGCAGCTGTTTTTGGTTTTTGTGAGATTTAGCAGGTGGCGCTATGTTCTTATTGCATCACGTCTGGCACCGAATGAATAGTTGCTGATGTTCCCAATTTGCAAGTTGAGATGGACCAGTGGGTTTGGGTTTGTGTGTTGTTTTGATTTATCCATTTTAAAGTTGTTCATTAATTTTTAATGTTTTAGCAGCCATTGGTGATCTTTGCACAGAACCACTCATTCATTCGTTTTAACATGAATGAATATAAGCACAGGTCCCTATCACAAAGTTAGTACAATCAGGACTGCGGTTGGCTCAGCCCTGTGGAATTGGTCAGTCACACAATCATGTTGTATTCGCTTTAGGCAGATCCCCAGATGAGGCTTGTTTGTAACAAGAGGAGAGGAAAACCAATTGGCTTGTCATTGCTCAACCGCTAAAGGAAATGCACTTCAATAAACTAATTTTACTATGGTTTCTGGTATATTTTAAGTGAGAACATAACAAAGAATCAAAATAGACCATAGTAACTTGGAAATCAATACCATAAAGGTATCAAGTTCATTTTGTATGGGCTAATTAAACTTCAGTCCATCAAAAGGATGTTTGTCACTTTGTAATTATCTTTTGGAATATTAAGATCACATTGATTCCAAATATATACTTCACATTTACCTAGTTGATCGTAGTTTGCTCCTCCAAAAGACTTTTCCTAGTACCCCCTGGTGGAACATTAGTAAACACCATTTGTAAGATGCGTTAAGACTTGAGGATTTGGTTTATTCTCCACAGGCTTGGAAACTCCAAGAGTGTCCTTTTTCCTAATTTTATAATTTCTTATGTCACTCAGCAATTCTTCCATGGCCCGCCAGATAGAAGACTATGCGTGTCTTGTGGTTTGGTCATAGGTGGTACAGGTGGAGGTAGAGGACTTACGTAATGAGAACAAGGCTAACCAAGATGCCACTTAAAACGAGACTAAAATTGCCCAGTAAATGAAAACCCGTAACTGGGAGAGGGTGATATCAGGGTACAGCAAGTGTTATCTTAAAAGGATCTTCTTAGCAAAAACATCCCTAAGCTTTGCCAATTTCCCTGGGGCCGGTTGTGTGGGGCTTAAGCAAATCCTTGCATCTTTTGTAGGATTTGCATGTTCACTTTGCAAGACAAATGAAAATGATGGCGTGCAGGGGAGATGCTAGGTTCAGCAGAGGGACTTTTAGGGGAGATCATTTATAAATAAGCACCGCATTAGTTAATTTTTTGTTGTGATTCCATTCACTTCCTCACATTACTCAGGCAATGAGGGTACACCATCACTACCACCTGCCCCAGAGCTGATAAAACTGCCAGCTTTCTGTGCTTGTTTTATAACAAAGAGGAAATATGTGCAGGCCCTCTGCAGATGAAAACGTGTGTGGTGTTATTCTCACTGACTATGTGGCAGTCCTGAACTTGAGGAAAAGCAGTGTGAGGACTCTGAAATAAGATTTTGTGTTGTTTTGTTCTCTAGGAGGTTTCAGTCAAGAAGAACTTCTAAAGATATGGAAAGGGCTCTTCTATTGCATGTGGGTGCAGGACGAACCCCTTCTGCAGGTAACATGCTCTTCCCTCTGTCACATCACTGCGTCTTCGGCGTGGAGGCTAAGAGAGACGTGTTGTATCAGTCCCCTAATGTGCCAGACAAACTGAGAGGCATTGCTTCAAGGATTCCCTGTCGCCTCTTGTCATATGGAAAAGGATGCAGTGTCCAAGCATTGAGGTTGATTATCTTTTCAGATAATAAAGAATACACATAAATTAAAGGTTTGCCATTTCCCTGCCAGTTTCCTAGTCCCATGGTAGGGTTTACCTTAAAGTTTTTGTTTGTTTTCTCTTATTTGTGGTAAAAAATGTCATGGCACTTGTCTAAGAACCTGTGAGCAACCCTGGCTCCATTCCAACCTTAGCCACGGTTGGGCAGCCACCTCCCTGGGGTCATGGTCTTCTCAGAGCCACTAGCGGCCCCTTCTGATGCCCCACACTAAAGTCGGTAGGGGACTTGTCACACTGTGTGTGTGTGTGTGTGTGCGCGCGCGCGCGCTCAGGACCCATTTGCCAAGCACAGTGGGCACCCCCACCGCACTATTTAGAAAAACAGCTTCACTGTTTAAAGAGTTTAGTTCTGATGTGTAAAAGCAGAGTGAAGAGAGAAGCCTTGAAATGCCATTCAAAACCCTCTAACCATCATGGGTGGATTTTACTTGTCTAGATTTTTAAGGCACAACTGTGTCTTTTCCTACAAGCCATGTAGTAACTCACTCTGATTATTGCTTCTACTGCCCTGAACATATTTTGAGTAGGACAGCAAGGCAAAATATTTTTAAATTACATTCTAAAGTAACAGCTAGCAGCTTTCGTGGAGGCAGGAAATGGAGTAAGAACATCACTTTCGGGGATTCATTAGAAATGGATGAGGGAGTCCTGAGGCAGGGGGAAGTGCCGATAGAGAATCTATCTTTTCTATAACTCAAAAAGAATTCTTTTGTTGACACTCCCCTTAGACCCAATCCACCAAATTCCCTACAAACAAGCTTGCTGCCTCTGAGAAGAACTTGTGTTCCCAGAGGCACCTTTGCCCAGGACAGAGCCTAAGGTGCTATCCCTGTGCTTCCCTCACCCCTGCCGCTGCCGCCTGTCTGAGCCAGCCAGGGAGAGGGACTTCTAATTCCACTCACTGGGTTTTCTAGAATGAGAGACCCAGGGTGTCTGTGTTTCCATTACTGGGGGATTAGGATAGAAATCTCAATTTAAGTTTTAATGTATCTTTTAAGCCAGGAATTGACAGCTAATTTATTTCTTCTGTAGGTCATTTGAACAGATAACTAGAGATACTTTTTTTTAAGCAGACAGCTTAAACCAATCTCAGAGGCATATGAAATTGGCACAGTAGCCCATTGAAATGGAAGATTTTGCATAGATACCCACATGCACACTTCTTAGTGGAAGTGGCATTGAAAACAGAGGTACAGAGTCTCACTCACCCACCCGCCCAAGCAGGTACAGAAGGAGGTGCCAGCCATGGTGCTGTCATCTCAGTGTTGCCATATAGTAACCCCAGTGTTTCTCCCCAACCCGCCTTTGCAGGAGGAGCTAGCAAACACGATTTCCCAGCTCATCCATGCTGTTAACAACTCCGAGGCCCGTAAGTCCTAATGTTTTCATGCCTTTCAAAGCTTCCTTGCTTTTCAGATTTGGTAACTTGCCTATGATATCTAGTCCATATTGTTCCTTCTCCTTCCTTTGAAGCTTCCGTTTCCCAGTGGCCTAATTTAATGTGAACCTGGGCTGTCAGTGTGTAGATGTCAGGCGACAAACTCTTCCCATGGGAAGAAACTATGAAAATCTTAGATATTGACTCTAAAAGAGGGTGAAGGGTACATTGTAGAATATCATATTGGATTATCTCAAAGATTTCAAAAAATATACCTTGAATAATCCTCCAGAATCTCCAAATTCTGAGTTACTGTAACACTCCTAGAAGCTATCGGTGCATATGTCAGTGTGTACAGTACCCTCTGGATGCCAGGTTTACCCCCAGACCTAGAGCCATTAAGGTTGTCACTGGTAATAAACTGTAAAGCAACCCCCTTTACCAAAATGGATAAACGGGTGACAAATTACTTCTGGGACACTCAGGCTGGAAAACCCAGAGGAAGAACTTCCAGAGGAAAAACCAGACTGCAGAATGATTTTTTTCTGCTCACCCTTCCTGAGAATAAAACCATCCAATGGCCTTCTTAGCCCTCAGAGGTTGTCTGAACTTGAGCAGAGCCCCAACGGACATGTAATGAACACAATTCTACACATGGAATATGGTGTAGGTCTTCATGTATCAAGAAAGATTTGTGCAAAAAAGTGAATAAAAAAATTTTTTTTTACAAAATGCTAGTTTTGTGGTTCAGAGAGAAAAATTGAATGTTTTTTTGTTATAGTTGACACTGAGCATGAAAGAGAAAGCTGAGTTTCTGCATGAGTCCATCAGAATTACTGGCTTTGGATTCTTAAGTGTAGTTGGGTTGAAAAGACCAGTAGACATGGCTCAGAAAATCTTTAGATTTGGAACTTGGCTTTCAGGAGATTAAGAAAAATGCTTTAGGGAGCATTCTAGTTAGGTATTAAGATGTTACCAGGTTTCCTGTGACTATAATGTGCTTTGCTTAAATGTAAAAGAAATTATTGAGCATATTTAATGATTAACCAAATTTTCTAGCAGCCCAAGAATTCTTGAGAAAAGTAAATAATGAAGAATCCCATTTGTTTCTTTTCATTACATTTGTGCTTTATGGTAATGTGTTAACCTGAAACCAAGCATTCAGAGCCTTGTGTTCACTGCAGAGCACCTGTTCATTCAGACCTTTTGGCAAACCATGAACCGAGAGTGGAAGGGGATCGACAGGCTGCGCCTGGACAAGTACTACATGGTGAGATAGCCGGCCTTCATTACAGCCTCTAGAGAGGGAGGGACATTCAGCTTCTTAAAAACTGTGGGAAGGTTTGATTGTGAAGCAGAGTGAGTTCTAGGCTTGCTGAGATGACAGGCATTGTGAACATTAGACAGCCTTTGAACCTGAACTCAGAAACCTCTCTCTTTGTCCTTTCAGTTGTTAGGGACCAGTTTGCATTTTATGATCTAAAGTTAAACATGATTATTGTGGATATTTTCTCATTTGGGGATCCAGGCTACACCGTGTCATTAGCCTCCTTCTACAGAGCCGATCGATCCTTCTTACTTCCTTTTGTAATACAAGTTGTCTGTCTTTAGCTGATCCGTCTGGTCCTGAGGGAGTCCTTTGAAGTTCTGAAGCAGAATGGCTGGGAAGAAAGGTTGGTAAACTATTTGGGTTAGCATTTGGTGGCCTGAAAACTTTTAAGGTGATAGTTTGTTTTTCAAGCCTTTCAGTTAATCACCAAGCATGAATTGCCACATCTGTGCTATGAGAGGCAAAACTCCCTTTCACATAAAGAACTTAAAACCCAGCAGAGGAATATGAAAGAGTTGGGTACATAAGACCATCAGCTTTTTATACTGATTTCAGTAGTTATTCTTTTCCTTGTAAAACTTGCTCAGTCTCGCATGGCTTGTGCAGTGTAGCATGAGACTAAATGTTACATGTTCCCAGAGTTGAGGCGGGGGGGGGGGGGGGGGGGGGGGTATGTGTGTGCAGGGGTTGGCACACTATAGTTAATAGACCCGTATGTGTTTTTCTCTTTAGCCGCATCAAGCTTTTCCTCGATGTCTTGATGAAGGAAGTCTTGCACCCTGAGAGTCAATCTCCAAATGGGGTGAAATTTCACTTCATTGATATTTATCTGGATGAACTATCCAAAGTGGGAGGGAAAGAGGTAAGAAACAATCTGCCAGCAATGTGATGAGACCACAGCTACCTGAGCAGGGCTTCGCTCTTCAGATGGTCCTATGAGCTGGAATGCCATGCTATTGGTGGCCCTCTGCGTTGCCAGTGGCAGAGCGTGAATCAGTTCCACCTGGCTTCTGACACATTCCTTCCCCATCTAAGAATGTGTCCTCAGCAGCTAATGACGTGGGCAGGATTCCTGCGCTAAAGATGTGCATGGAATCTAACTTAGGCAGCATTTGAAAGCACCTACATAGTCCAATAAAGAATTGGGTAACGTGAGTAATACTGAATTTTTAAAAGGTGGGAAAGAAAGGCAGTAGACCAAGCTGTGCAAAGCGTCTGACTCATGTAAGTGTGCATTCATATAGAAATAGGCAAAGGTCTGGAGGGGAAACATTCTTTAGTGTGTGGGTGACTATCTGAATTTGGGATTGTGAGCAATTTTTACTCTTTCTTTCCCAAGTGTTCTGCAGTAGACAGGTGGTGTTTTTTTTTGTGTGTGTGTGTGTGTGCGTGGGGGGGGTTAATTAAAGAAAGTATAAATGTTGTATTAAAAAAGTAACCCCTCATCTCATTCTCTGACTGAGATGCAGAGCTGCTCCACAGAGGAGGAAGTGTGGAGTGGTGCCTGTGGTCACGGTGCTAAGATGCCCGAGGGGCTGGAGGACAGCTGTAGCCTTTAGCTGGCTCTGGGCACTGGGTGATTCAGGCACAGTGTGTTTGGCATTGTGAGATAAGTGTGGCTCAGTCTGATTCAATCTGTGTGAGGGGGAAAAATATCTTTTTCAAGGACTTGTCAGGAAGGAGAAAAGGTTCTTTTTTCCCTTTTTTATTTCTTTTTTCCCATTTTATTTCTAAACTACAGCTTTTAGCAGATCAGAATCTCAAATTTATTGATCCATTCTGCAAAATTGCTGCCAAGACTAAGGAGTAAGTGATTCACTGTTTGTTTTTATTGCTTCAATTAGTGCTTAATTGAGGGAGGTGGGTTGTTTTGTGTTGTTTAGCATGATACAAGGTACCTGGGATGGTTGTCCAAAGCTAATAACATCCAAATGTTTAATTCCTATTGGCAAGACGTGTGAAGCTTTGAGTCATTATTCGGCTCTTCAAGCATTGCTCTTTGATCCCAATCATTCCAAGAATCACACACTCCCCCACCCAGAGTTCAGTCTGCTGCTGGTCCCACTGCTCTGGCACAGAGCCTTGGACTGGCTCCTTACAGCCCGCACTGGTTAGCCAGAAGAGTAGTTAGGAATAATGTGCCTGCTGAGCAGCTGGGTGGTCACACCGGGTCCTGGGGAGGCTGAAATGGGGGGTGCAGTGACCCCTACTTCTCATCCCTCTGCCCTCTTCAGATAACGAGTTCCAGACCGTTGGTTTTAATCACATCCTCTTTGCTGTGCTTCCCCCTCAGCCATACACTGGTGCAGACTATAGCGAGGGGTGTTTTTGAAGTCATTGTAGATCAGTCTCCTTTTGTACCTGAAGAGACGATGGAAGAACAGAAAACTACAGTGGGTGACAGCGACCTGCCTAAAGAAGAGATAGCTGACAGTGAGGTGACATGGAGAAAAACACTCAGTAAAAAGAAGACAGGTAAGAGAGTGACCTTAAGCACTCTTTCATACATCTGTTGGGATCTCACTGACTAGAGCCTAGAATTTATAAAAAATGGCGTTGGCTTGAACCACCACCTGAGAAAGAAAGCAGATGTGTATTCCAAACCCCTGTTTTGTTCAGGGGTCCTCTGGGGAAGACCCTGTGCCTCCCACCCAATTCTTACCTCCCAGGATGGCGGGCCATTCTTCAAGTGTTTGTCATTGTTGGTGTTGCAGTTGGGTTTTGTTTGTTTTTGTTGTTTTGGCTTTTCAGTTGTATTTCAACACCCTAATGGGATCTGTAGAGGGTCCTCGACAGGAGGCCTGATGTGCATGTTAGTTGTGAGCGCGCACTTATTTCTATAGCCTTCTGATCTTGGATTCCTTCCGAGTTCTCTTTCTTGGGATGGCTAAATGCCCACTGTGGGTTGATACCGTTCTTAACCACTGTTGTATGTCCGTGCAGTCATGTAGAGAATGTGCATTATAGTTGTGGCCCATCAGAACTCTGGGGTGCACAGCTGTGGTGCCTGGAGGGCATCCCTCCAGCTTTGAAATGCCACAAAGCCATTTTGAAATGCAGAGTTTTCTAAAACCAGTGGCCAGAGGAAATGGAATCACGTTTTTAAAAGCAGGACATAAAACTCTATGTGGGAGGAACCTGCTTTGTTTTACATTTACATGTGCCTTCAATAATCAGGGAGGTTATATATCAATGAGGGGGCAGGAAATGTTAATATTAATAGCCCCACTTGGCAGAGTTGTGAGTGACTTCTGTTTGTTTTATACTTTTGTCTGTTTTTTTACATTGGTCATGTATTATTTTTTAACAAAAGAAAAGAAAAAGAAGAAACATTTTAATTTTAAATTCCACATAGGTGATGGGTTAATTAAAAAGCCTGAATAAATTCTATGTGGTCATGGCGGTTGCCTCTGGGTCCCCCTGCTCTCCATGTTTCTGTCTAAACTAGTGACATCTCTCTCCAGGAGCACCAGCACCTGCTGTCTTCTCTGCCTGTGCCCTGAGGGCACACCACCAATGAGCTTCTAGGAATCTAGAAACAGCACAAGTTTGAAAAGTGGAGTTTTCATTAGTAATTTTTATCTGCTTTCTCATGGGCTTTAGTGCCTTTTGAATTATTTATTTAATGTTACAATTTGCATTTATATATTAACTTGTGCTTCCTGTAGCAGCCCCATGAAGTTAGTATACTACTATACAGATTTTTTTTCCTGCAGCCCAAACCTATCTGAAATTAGGGATCGGCCCTGAATCCACACTCCTTCCGCAGCTAGAGTCACATGGTGTCTGAGCCCCTAACCCAGCAGCTTCCCGTCCCCTGCGCTGTCTGAGGGGAGACTGAACAGCATTGAAGGCAGGGAGGCTTGTCTGTAATCAATTTAACAGACAGAATTTGTGATTGCTCCCGGGTATTTTTTCATTTCCAGGGGCTGAAAACCCAAAACAGCTTTGGGAAATTATAAATGTATTTGCAGGGTCTTTCTCTTTAAGGAAGTTTTCTTTTTCATTAAGAAACATCTAATTAGACAGTGGCTCCTTCAGGAGTAGTCATTGCTGTGTAATTGAAGAATTTTGTCTTTGGCTGTTGTTTTGATAGCACTGAGCAAATATCACTCCAGAAAGGAAGGAATCGGTGATGAAAGTGAGACAGATGGTGGCGGAAGCATGGAGGACACTGGGCCGCCTCTCCAGGTTGGTGGCAGCTGTTGCTTTTTTTAGAAGATAGATTTACTGTGGAGTGGCCTGGCTAATTGGGAATTAGGGTCAGAGCTAATTAAACTCTAAGGCCCAATGTGTAAAGTCCTTTCCATCCCTTCAGTCACTAATGTCACCTTATTATGAGTTTATTGCAGACAAATCCAAATATGATGGAATTTTGCTAAGATCTATTCCATACAGCAAAGTCAGCTGAGCTATACTTTTGTTGTTGTTGTTGTTAATCTTCACCTGAGAATATTTTTCCATGGATTTTTAGAGAGAGTGACATGGAGGGGGTGAGACAGAGAGGTACATGGTACATGCCCTTACCGGAATCAAACCTGGGACCCTTCAGTCTGCAGGTCAACACTATCCACTGAGCCAAACTGGCTTGGGCTTAGTAATACTTTTTAAATGAAGTTCACTATGTTACCAAGGGCAAATTGGATATCTTTGTAAATTACATTACAAAGAAGCACACCCAAGTAAATTGTATGTGGTGTATTTTACCACAGAGATCTTGCTTAAGTCTTTGGGTGCCCAATCATAGCACACATGCTTTTTCTGACAGCCTCTGTGAGTGCTTCCAGAGGCCCAGCTGTGGGCGCTCTGTCACTAGGAGGTGCATTTCCAGGTTACTGCAAGTTCATGTTCGTTTTTCTTCTCACGTAGTTTGATTATAAGGCTGTTGCGGACCGACTCCTGGAAATAACCAACAGGAAAAACATCCCTCCCTTCAACAGGAAACGTCTCTGCAAGCTAATCAAGAAGTAAGTGATTGGATGAGAAGGTGTCCGTTCATTCTCGTTCATGTTCAAGTTCAGCCCTTCCATTTATCTCATGGTATAGGACATGCTGTCACCATGCTTACATTTTTTATTTTTAGCAAATAAATGCACTTATAAACTGCAATGTTTAATGATGACAATCACACACAACCCCCCCCCCCCCCCCATCACTCCCCTCCACACACACACACCTCGTGTCCAATTCTGCAAATGCAGCCACACTCAGCTGTTTCATAGCGGTGTAGAAAGAATGCCCTGACTGGTTAGAGCAGTGGTCGGCAAACTCATTAGTCAACAGAGTGGCAAACCGCAGCTCGCAGCTCGCAGCTCGCAAGCCACAATTTGCTGACCACTGGGTTAGAGCATCGGCCCATGCACCTAAGGTTTCAATTCCCTGTCAAGGGCATGTTCCTGGGTTGCAGGTTTGATCCTGGCCTGACTGGGGCAATATGCTAGAGACAACCAGTCCATGTGTGTCTGTCTCATATCTATCTTTCTCTCTAGCTCACTCTCCCTTCTACTCTTTCTCAAAAAAAATCAATGGGGAAAATATCCTCGGTGTGTATTTAAAAAATTATAAAAATAAATCTATTGATAATATCTAAACTTAGGTTGAGAAATTGCAATGTGAGTGTACTGCTGAGGTGTTACCTGTTGGTGTGATACTGAGCTGGGTAGGGGTGTAGTTTTTTACCCCTTCCCCCACCCCTGGTGTGGTTATGCTGTAGTCGTTGTTGAAGTCGTTGTGACTGTACCAGCATTCACTGCACAGCCCTGTGGCCTGTTGTGACTGATGACATACAACAGCTGGGTTTGGTCACACTCCAAGTGAGCAGGCACTGTTCTGAGCACTTAGATTACTTCACGTAATGTGCTAAAGCCTCATAAGCTGCCTTCTGTAATTCCCCCCTCCGACGCATGATTGACTCGGGCACATGGAAGCCACTGCGTGGCCCAGGGTTGTAGCTGCCAGACACAGGTCTGGATTTAGACCTCCTATCACTTCCTGCTTTGCCCACTTCCTTTGTATTCTGTTGCACCAAAATCTTACAGACTAAGCACTACTTTCATTTCTCCACATGGTAAACAGGGGAGCTGGGTAGAGGCAGCGAATCTAAGCTGTGTCAGCCTTTAACGACTAAGAAAGTTAACTGAGGGTGATCTTGTCCTTCGTTTTTGGCCTTTGCGTCACACCACCTTTCCCCCACCCTTGTAGAGGAAAAAGAATGTGAATTCTAAATATCACGTGTTTCTTAAAGTGTGCGCATATGTTTATAGAAAACAGAAAGAAGGGATTTCTTTATGAACTTTTGTTGTTTTCCTTTTCAGATTCCAAGATCTCTCTGAAGGTGAGGAAGGCAGAGCATTAGAACTGATGTTCTTACCTAAATTTGGACCTTGCTGAGCACATTTAGGCCAAACAGTAAAAAAAAAAAAAAAAAAAAAAAAACAAGATTGAAAACATAAGAAAGAGGAGTAGCCTTTATCTTTGAAAGATCGTCGGTTACACCACTTGCTGCTCAGCTGAGAGAAGCCCTAAGAACAACCGTGTGGGGCTTTTTTTTTTTTTTAATCTTGCCACCCACTCTCCCATCCCAGGAACCACGCTGAGCCAGACACAAGGCTGAATCTGTGGGGCGGGTGGCATTTGAACCAGAAGGGTTTTTATTGGTCCATGTAGTTTTCAGTTGGACCTTTTTAAGAACAGTCGATTTCTCAGGGTTCTTTTGGGACTGTAAGATAGTTGTCCCCTGGGGGAAGCTGCTGTCTATACTTGGTGACATTTGAGCAAATCGAAGGCCAACTGCCCCCCATCCCTTGGGCCCCTGAGGTGCTTAGAACTGGGGTGTCCAGACCTGGTTGGCGTATCTGGAGTTGATGTCGCCCAAGGTTTATAGTCCCTTGCCTTGAGTGGGAAAGCCACAAAGTTGAGAGCTTTGGATGGAGTAGTGAGGAACAGTGATGAGGAGGCATGGCTCTCAGGCCCCTGGGACAGCTGTGAGGGCCTCAGAAAACTGACTACCTGTGTCTTTGGTGTCCAGCAGGTACTATGTCTCAACTCGGTTTTGCTGAGGACATTTCTGCTGATGAAGATGACCAAACGCTCAGTCAAGGAAGGCATAAGAAAAAAGGAAATAAACTTTTAGAGAAAACTAGCATGGAAAAAGGTGAAGGTGAGGCCTAAGGCTTGGGACCAGCAAGGCCTGAGAAGGGAGGGGTGGGCTGCCCGCAGGGACTGTGGAACCAGTGGAGAACCTCTGAGCCACCGTCTTGATAAACAGTTACAGAGCAAACGTTTTTGCTTCTTTGGCTGAAAAGTAAATATTGCTTCTGGGTATCTGATTTGTCTGGGACACCCTCATTCCCACTTCTGGTAGCATCTAAGGAGTACACACTGCCCTGTGGCCTGTTTGTCTTATCACCCTGGATTTGTGGCTTTTACCATTGGCCTGAAAATTAGTAGAAATCTGAATATATTTCCGCTCCATTTATATTGAAAAGGCATTAGCAAGGTTTCTAATCACAGCTGGGAAAGGCAGGAAATGGGACCACGGCAGAGAGCTCATGGAGGATCCGAGCCTTTCTGGCAGTAAGACATCCCCGCAGGAGCTCTGTCAGCCACTCCCTGGACCTCAGAACCCCCTGCGAGACCTGCTGTCTGCTTGTCGTTGGGGCACCTGTTGATTGGTTTTTGTGTCTTTCCAGGAAACGGGCTCTTTCTTGCTGAGGAAGAGGAGAGTAAAGCTGCTGTTCACAGGAGGAAAAGGAAAAAAAAGAAGAACCACCTTTCATCTGAACACTTGGGGTCAGGGGTCAAAGCCGTTTCCCCAGAACAGAATGGGGACAGTGAGCCAGAGGCAGGTCCAGGAAGAGCCCAGCTGGGTGGGAATGAGCTAGGGGCAGGGGTTTCGCCCAGCCCCCAGGGGCAGAGCAACTCGGAGCACCCCCTCGTGCATTCTCCCATGCACAGCAGGAGGAAACGACCGAGGAAGAGGAGCCCCCGGGTCCAGGGACTGGTCTCCGAGTCCACAGCGTCGCCTCTGGAGGACTTGTGTCAAGGTGGCCCCGACAGTGGTTATGCTCTGGTGCCTGTCCCCCATGCTTCCCCAGCCAGTGGCGCCCCGGCCCTGAAGAGGAAGCGGAAACTCAGGGCTCCCCTGGCCAACGGCAGCCCGCCCGCGCTGACCTGGCCCCCGCCCCAGGAAGAAGGCCCAGCAGTCGGAGGGGATTGCCCAGCCACACTGCCCCCGGGTGGGAGACTGAAGAAGAAGAAGGGGGAGCCCAGCCGGCTTGACCTCTACAGCCCATCCACGCAAAAAGCTGCCATCTTCAAAAAGAGGAAGAAAATGAGAGAGATGTTGAACTTGGTTGAACACAGCAGAGGACTGGAATCCGAACTCAAGCTCGTCCAGGCTCTGGTAAGGCAATTGGGTTCCAGGCAGGATGGCCACGGCTTCCTGCTGAAAGGTCAGGGGTCCTGCCTCGGGCTTCAGTGTCCAGGAGAGAGGACAGGTCAGGCCTCTGGACTAAGCAGTTGTCATGGTTCATAATCCCCTCTACCACCAGTAAAGAAATGTGACGGTTTCCATGTCTGAGACAGTCACCACCCCCTTCTTCTCCCCCACTCCTCACCCCGCCCCCACCCCACTGCCACTCGGAGGGGCTACGGAATGGCCACATCAAGCTGGGAGAATGGTCCATGGCCCAGGCGGACAGACCGCCCTTCAGTGTAAACAGGCAGACCCGTGCCTCCATCAAATGCTCGTCTTATTTTTCTTCAACTCAGGACCAATCCCATGCCCAGGCTTTCTTTTTAATCAAAAGATTTCCTTTCCGCTTGGATCTCTAGACCCATATATGAATGAAATCCGGGCTCTGGTTCCACTATCCACACCCTCACTGCGGACATAACATGCAATCAGTGGTCGGCAAACAACTTCATTGGCGCACAGCCACGCCTGATCGTGCGCACTCCCTGCTACTTTCACTCAGCTGCAGAGATGAGTAGTAGTGGCAGACAAGTGGCCCTCAAAGCCAGAAACATTCCCCTGGCCCTTCACAAACAGGCTTGCTGATCCCTGTCCAGGACTGGGTTTGCACTCACTGCTGTGCAGCAGGGTGACATCGAGGCCTTTCTAACAGTGTGCGTGTTAGGGGAGCTCCTGGTCAGTAAGAAGCCTTAGCTGGGGGAAGCAGAACATGCCCCTGGACTTCAGGAAGTCGCTCTAATCCTAGGCCTTCCCACGAGCAGGGTCACCTTCCCTTGGCTCTGCAGCCTCCTCCCGTCACTCACTGTTCATTTATGCTCTTTCTTCACTAAGAATATCAGAAGGTTCCTTCTTCGCATCATTTTTCACGGCCCTGCACCCTCTCTTTGAGAGGATTAGAACTGGTGCTGGATAAAGCACTGGGTTATCGGGGGTTTTCTTCCCAAGAGGGGCAATGTGTCTACATCCCTGCCAGCAGGAGCGGGAAGGTGCATGGGAGAGGACTCCTGGGTCTGCCCCTCGGGTTCTCAGGAAAGGCAGACAACTTCCAAGCCAGGACAAAGGCCTTGCCAAAATCACCAGTGTGACACTGGCCACACTGGGTTTCCCGGACCCCTACAGTCCCAGAACCAGTGCTGAGTCTTTGCTGTGGGTCGTGGTCAGTTGTAAAGCACCCAGTGAATGTTTTTTATCTGCCTTAGATGGACCTACAGTAAGCTAAGGTTAGTTTACGGAAGAAAGAGAAACACGTTCTATAAATCCAGTGTTGCCTGGATGTGCTGTGTTATAACGTCTCCAGTGGTATGCAGTCATGTCCTAAGCCTCCACATCACCACCACTGACTCACCCATAGCACCTTCATTCATGGCCAGGGCCTCCCTGGACAGGGCCTCTATCAGTTACACTGCCTTTTCTATGTTTAGATGCCAGATGCTTGCCTCGGTCACAGTTGCCTGTAATATTTAGTGTAGTAACATGCCGCACAGGCTGGTAGCCCAGGAGCAAAGGCTATGCTGCAGAAAGACAGAAATCTTCAAAGCATGGGCCCTGACTTTGAAGAAAAATATGATTCTTGTGGCTGAAAAGATAGGAAATTTCTGGGCCTGGCTAGTGTGGCTTAGTTGGTTGAGCATCAGCCAATGTACCAAAAGGTCACTGGTTCGATTCCTGGTCAGGGAACATGCCCAGGTTGCAGGCCTGATCGCCGGTAGTGGTGTGTGGGAGGCAACTGATTTATGTTTCTCTTTGGTATTTCCATCTATCCTTTCCCTTCCTCTCTCAAAAATCATTTTTTTTAAAAACATTTTTTAAAAAAGGTAGGAAACCTCTGGCCCTACCATGGTGAAGTGGTAACTCCGTTCATGAAAGGTGTTTGCAAATCTGGTTCTGGAGATGGTGGGGTATGGGGCCTCGGAGCTGGTAAGTGGGTCTCATTGAGATACCCTTCAGTCTGTGGCCTCACTCCCCATGGTGTCTGCACCCGTCCTGCTTCCCTCCCTGTGTGTGGGTGTGGCGCAGGTGGCCCTGGGGGTGACCTCCCTCTCTCCTCGTCTCTCACACAGGGGAGCAGTGGAGCCTTCGGCCCTCTGAAGAAGAAGAAGCTGAGGACTGAGAATGACTTTGTGAAGTTTGACACGCCCTTCTTACCAAAGCCCCTGTTCTTCAGGAAAGCCAAAAGCAGCTCCGCCACCCCTGTGACCCCTGCTATGCAGGTAAGCGCACTGCGGCCAAGCCAGAGGGCCATGCTCGGCAGACGCTTGGCCTCTACTCTTGTCCGTGGCGCTCAGGCTCCTGTCCCAGGAGCCCAGGTCTGCTGTGCGGGCCGTGCTGGGACATCTGGGGCCGACCCTCAGATTGACCAGAAGTGCCTCATCTTAGAACTCGGGAATAGGGGAGGTCTAGAGACACCAGCAGTGAAGGGGCCCCGAGAGCCCTGGGTTTACAGATCAGATGGGGGAAGGCCAGAGGGGCCTGCCAAGGACCTTGGAAGGTGCTCAGACTAGAAGAAGGAACGAGTGCTGTCCCCAGTCGGGTGATGTGGGCACTGTTCTGAGAAACCAGGTGGGAGGCCGTGAAGGACGGGTCCTCTCTGCCAAGTGCCATTAGAAGGGGGACAGGGTGCAGCCAGTGTGTGCGGGAGGCTCTCCTGGGGGTGCCTCCAGGAGGTGGAAGTCTTGGTGGAGCTGTGGAGACAGGCCTGGGCTGGCCCTGCTGGTGCGACCCACAATAGGTGGACTTTTTGAGAAAGCAGTAGGTGCTGTTTAATAGCCTTGAACCAGCAGCGTGACCACTGCTGTGTGAATGTTTATGCCTAAGATACTTTCAGGATATTTGTAAGTGACTCTGGGCTTATAGAAGCAAAGTTCCTCTGATGAAATGATAATGTTAAAGCAAAACAGTCTGAGGCAGAACTGGGGATTCACACAATAAAACCTATATTTTTAGGGAGGAATTTGAGAGTCTGGAGATGTAGGTACATTGCCCACCAAAGTCCAGTCCCATTGTAGATACAATCTAGTCATTTTTGCTTCTAAGGTAAGGCTAAATTCTAAGATGCAGTGAGTGGGAGCTCCTTATAATTTTTCAGTGTTTAGCTTTTTCTGTAACTTGGTTTCAAACATGGTAATTTTGCTCCGCTTTCTTCCCGGGAAGGCAGAGGCGGAGTCGGCAGTGAGGCAGTTTACTGCAGAGGGTGCTGGCACTGCTCCCCTCCCAGGTCTGCCACAGTGCTTCATGCAGCCCAGCCTGGGCCATGTGCAGCGCAGTCCTGATGCGGCCACAGAGGCGGACACGGCCCTGGCCTCCAGGCCGAGCGCTCTGTGGGCGATTGGGCACCTGTGAGAGCTCAGGGACTCACACACACGGAGCCTCCGCTCTTTGTGCTCCTCTCACTCCCATATGCTTTTCTTCAGCTCAACAAAACCCCGTCCAGCTCCAAGAAGGTCACCTTCGGGCTGAACAGAAACATGACTGCGGGTGAGTGTGGGGTTTGCTTGCAGTCACTGTCTGCTCCTGGCGGGGAGGGCGCTGGCCCCTCCCCAGGCAGACTTGGTCCCCGCCTCCCCAGCCGGGCGGCCAGGGGGGGTGGAGGTGGGGGTCAGGTTTTTGGGGGTCTCTGGAAGGAGCTTACCTGGTAGGAGGTGATGTGGATGGGTGGATGGCCTACCTGCCTAGAATATGTTAGTCGTCTCGGCCTGAGATGTAACGGTCTGTGAGCTGTAGTCGCCTCTACCTAAACTCAGAGCCACACCATCCAAGGGGCAGGGAAAAGAGAGACATCTTGTCTTTCAGCTTTTAACACGGGTGGGATTCATTTGTGTTGGTTTTTCCCCAAAGGAAACCAATTAAAGTATATGAGTGTAAGACCTGACTCTGTTTACGCACAAGTAAGTACATGTGTGCCTCGTGTGTCTGTGTGTACATACGTATGTACACATGTATGGACACGAGCACAGAGCAGCTATCAGGAGAGAACTGGGCAGCCCCAGCTCCCTCCATCTCTCCAGGTCGAGTCTGTAGATCTGGCGGCAGTGGGGGAGGAATAAACGCTAAAAAGAAGGGCTCCTCCTGGGGCTCTTTATTGAACCCGAGTATCACAGAGGGGCCTCTGGCATTTTCCTTCCGAGAGTAAATACATTCTTGCTAGTGACTTTCATTTCCTCAGAAAGCCCTGGGGCCAGTGCTCTGCGGGGCTGCCCTGGAGTGAGTGCCCTGGCTCCATCAGGCCTCCTGGTGGCACGGAGGCAGGACAGGCCCTCGGTGGGTTGTCAGGACAGAAATCATACCATTAAAATGTGGCTCACTTTCATCGGGCAGAATTCAAGAAGACAGACAAGAGCATCTTAGTCAGTCCCACAGGCCTCTCCCGAGTGGCCTTCAACCCTGAGCAGAGGCCCCTCCACGGAGTGCTGAAGACCCCCACCAGCTCCCCTGCCAGCACCCCCCCGGGGACCAAGAAGCCGCTGACTGCCACCCCAAAGAGAAGGCCCACGGCTATGGACTTCTTCTGATAGTAGCAGAGTCCCTTTATAAAGACTGCTTTTGTACAGAATACTCTATAAATTATAACTTTTAAAAGGTGGGGTGTTTTTTATTGCTTTATAAATTGTATATACGAGGGTCAGAGTGTGAGCTATGACGCTGCTGTGGGCATCTTGGTTGAAGTTTCACTACAAATACTGTTAGTGCTAGCAGGATTCCCGTAACGTGGGAGCTGAGAGCACGTGACCTTCACCACATAGATGCTGCTGGCACGTGACAGCCTGCTGTCCAGCTTATCCAACTGGTGTTTGCCTGCTTGGCTGATTTCCTGGTGGTTTTTGGTGTAAGTCTCCACCTAAAAAGCACCTAGGCTTCGTTCCCATGTTCTGTGAGTAATGGGCAGTTTCTGATCAGGTGACTCTTATGACTAAATCCGAAATACAGCTGGGGATGAGCCTTCTAGTGGGGGCAGGAGAGCAGAGCCCGTGGCCTGTGGCCTTCCCTGTGTTGCTACCTCTCAGCCAGCCCAAAGTGTCCTCATCTGAGAGCAGTGCCTCCCAGCGCACCCTCATCCAGTCATCGTGCTCTGGCTGCTCTTTATATGTAAATGTCTGTGCCAGCGGCAGTGGGCATCCACATGAGCAGCTCTCCCATCTTCAGTGAAAGCAGTGCTCCGGAGGCCTGGATGCTACACCCGGACACCGAGCTCCTGCTGGGAGGCAGGCGAGCAGCTGTCAGGACCGTTTGTGGTTATTTATTTGTTCATAGTTACCTTATATCTGAAATGCTGAATCATGCGCTTAGAGATTTTTACAAAGTCCTCATTTTATTTAGAAAAAATCAAGGTGGAAGGCACCCAGACTTTAGTTGGAGAAACAAATGCAACTTGGAGCAGCGCTGCCTGATCCTTGACATGATCCCAGAGCCTGAATGAGGGGTGAGATGCAGGCTCAGGACTCGGGGGTCGCCTCAGGAAAGCCCCTGGCCCGGCTCATTCTCCAGTTTGCACAACAGCCAATTGCAGCGGTAACTTGGGGGGGACACAGTTTTGCCTCAGGTGCCCAGTGCTTCCCCAGCCTGCTCTCCACTCAGGGATCTCAGGCCTCTGAGAGTGAAAGCCTCCCTCCCTCAAGCCGGAGCCCCAGTTTCTCACCAAAAGCAGAGCCAGCCCTCGCTGCTACTTCCCAGCTGAGGGCCTGGTGTGTCACCCCTCCCTGGTTAGGGCTGTGGCTTCGGAAGAAAGGCCTTCTGGGATGACAGGGTCCAGCTGACTGGGTTTCTTAATCACATGACCAGGGGGGCAGGCTTCCCCAGGAAGGCCCTGCTGTGAAGGAGGGGGAGCCATTCTGTGCCTGCTCTATAACAGTTGTCACTGTTCGGTCAGGAAAACAGAAACAACGAGCATTGTGCTGTTGTCAGCTCTTCCTTGTAGCAAGAAGTCTTCATACAAGATGATCTTGCAGTTGCATGGTTTTAGTGTGCTACATTCGACACCATACCTAAAATCATTCCAAACCAGAACTGAGGTTTGAAAAGATTAGATTTGAGTTGTCAAATATTTTTAACTTCTTTTTTTTAAAGTATCATTATTGGTCAAAGTATTTTTCTAACAACTTTTATTTTAGCTTTAAAGATAGGTCTTATCGTCAAATGGGCCATGTAATCCAGCCATGTTAAGATGTCTTTGCAAGTCGTTGTAAGGCCAAAAATGGCACATTTACTGTCATGATAAGTGCAGGACCTTCTCCTCATAGTGCTGTGTGTCACCTGTCTCCTGGGCTGCCAGCGAGCGCCCTGTGCGTGCTCCTGCGCATGCCTGCCTGTGACTCGGGTCCTGAAGGAACAGTGTGTCTTGGGTTCCATCTGTCCACTAACTCTGTCCTAACTTACTCCATTTTGTGGGTAAGTCCAGTAGGTTTACTGTGGCTTATTTTTAATGCCTAAATTTTGGCTACAAAAGAAAAAAAAACACACAATTTTTTAAAATCCTCATTACGTATACATACAAGAATGTCAGATAAACTATTTAGAATACTGGTTTTCTACTTGATGCATGCTATTTTCCTAGGTAAAATAGCCAAGGGGACTTGGCAGTCCAAAATAGGAACTAATTTAATGCTGTTGATCTTACAGTATTTTGTAAAACAATCCTCTGTACGATTTGGTATCACACTTTACAGTGTATTGTCCTTTCTAACTTTTAATGAACTGAAAGCACAACGGGGAGTTTAAAGCAGTTGTTAGTGTTGGAAAAAAATATGAAATTGAGTCCATATTTTGATTTTTTGTGTTTCCTCTGAATTTACCTGACCGCTGGCAAGGACTTTTTGTTTACGACCACTTTGTGTTAGTGTCTGCAGGGTTTGTCAGTACTCATCAAAGCCAAGTTCAATAAAAAATTGTCTTTGCCTCAGACTTGTGTTGGCTGTGACTGTCAGTGTGCATAAAAACAGGCCTCTCGGGGAACTGCTCAGTGCAGCAGGGGTGGGAGGTGTTGGCGCTGTTGTGCGAGTCTGAAAACAGACTGCTCAGGCGCCTGTCCTCATGTGTTCAGCACACGGAGCCAGTGGGTGCTGCGGGGGCAGTCTCCCCGGATGGGGGAGCGGACACTCGCCGCCAGACCTAAAGCACGGCCTCGGCCTGTGAGGATGATGCAGAGGGGCCACTGTCCTGGTTGCCGCCCCAGCTCATCCCAGACCACTGCCAGGTGTTGAGGGCACAGTGGAACAGGAAGTTCCCCCTCCCCCCATTCATATGTCCTGACCCCCGTGTCCCCATTGGGACCACACAGCACTGCGTCACCTGGCTGCACCTGTATTCGTCCATCCCTCTAACAAGGGGCATTGAGTTTTCTATCTCAGATGTAGTTCCAACATTGCTCTTTAGAGACAGAAACATCGATCTGTTGTCCAACTTATGTGTTCATTGGTTGCTTCGTGTATGTGCCCTGACAGGATCAAACATGCAATCTTGGTGTATGGAGACTAGTCAACCGAGCTACCCGGTCAGGGCTCCTCTGCCTAGTTCTCTGTCTTCACCCCTCTTCACGGGGCCTCACCAGGGCCCCTTCCTAAGGCACTATAGGGATCAGGGAGCAACCCTGTACTGAAGGTTTGGGGGTTAGGGCAGAGGTTACTTCATCTTTCCTCCCTCCACAAGCCTAACGCACACTGGGAAGGGCATTTTTCAGAATACCATCACTGGCTTTCTCCCCATCTCTGTATCTACAGCTCAACCTTCCGCCATCAGCTTGCTCCCGCTCTCCCGCTGTCCCACTTCTTTGGCTCCTTTGAGTCCCCATGGCTGTCCCCCTCTTTCCTTGTGCACTCACATGGTGATCTCAGAACAGCTTTACACAGGACAGGAGCCACCCTCCTGAGAAGACTGCTTCTCCCTTTGTACACGGACTGTGTCCTCTACACCAGTGGTCACCAACCTTTCGGACCTCATGGACCACCAGTGCTCCGTGAGACCGTTTGGGGACCGCTGCTCTGCACCACTCAGCTCATGCTGCACCCCTGCTGTGCCAGGCATCAACCTGGACGAGGTACTGCCAATGCAGGGGTCGGCAGACACAAGCTGTGCCCTGACATAGTGGGGACAATAAACGGGTGACCGTGTGCTTGTCAGCAGGGGACAGAGCTCCAGATGGGAAAGCAGCCCAGGAAGAAGGCGGGCATGCAGTCGGCTCTGCCACTGTCATATGTGACACCGCCCACCCCTGGAGAGCTGGACAACTTGGTGCAGGTTGCGCTCAGACTTTGCAAACACGGTCTCCTTTTAAGCTTCTACTGAACTTCAAGTACAAAGAAGTATAGAGATGACCGGGAAACAGTTGCTAGTTTTACTCAGTGTTGGAAAGGATATTAAATTGAATTATTTTAATGTTTATGTTTTTTCTTAACTTACCTGGCTGCTGGCAAGGACCATTTGTTTACAGAAGGCGGCATCTGAGCAGACACCAAAAGAGGTTGAAAAGTGAGTCAGGTGTGTCTGGAGAAAGCATTGCCAGCAGCAGAAGCATGTGAAGAGGCAGGGGCATGTGAAGAACAGTGAGGAGGAGTAGGGCCTCTAGGTGGCGCTGCAGGGAGCTCAGGCAACCCAACTGTCCCCATAGACGACATCTGACATGCGGGTCAGGATTACAGACAACCATTCAGCGTCTAGGGATTGGTCAAAGGGCTACAACAACCTGAGGAGCATTTATTCAACAAAATCTACAGAAGCTGAGTGAGACTAGCAGGAGGCTGACACGAACCTGAGCTGCAGCCCTGCGCCCATGGTTCTGCCTCCCACAACTACTTCATGGGCTCCGTGCCCATGGCAGTTCCCACCACCATCTTCATGGCCAGGGGGAGCGGAGGGGCGGGGGGAGCTTTTCCACCTAGATCAGCAACCAAAGTAACATTTACCTTCAAGCTTCCACAGATATGGAGGGGGAGCGGGAGGGTCCAGGGGCTGGTATGGGGCTGGTGTAGGCATTATGGAGGACGCACCTTCTAAAACTCAGACAGGGGAGAGGAGAGGGAGGGCTAAAGGGGGGTGCTGTGGGACTTGGAACAAAAGCCCATGTCTCTCCAGGCCTGGGGAGCTCCTCCCAGGAGAGCCTTCTCTTCTGCCAGGTTCTGCAATTGACAGATGTCCCACAGCTTCCCGGAAGGGAAATGCAATGAGCTCCTCTCCACAGAGGAGGCAACCAGGCTTGGAGAAGCCAGGCCCTTGCCCAGGCCTCACGCTTGTACATGCCTGAGCAGGGGTCAGATTCCAGCTCCTGGGATCTGCAGAGCCCAGACTCTGACCTATATCCTCCCCCTGCCAAGCCCTGGCCCCACTGAGCTGTACATGTGCTTCTCCAAGTTTGGGCACTGGCCAGCAGCAGAGCACCTCCAGAGCAGGTTAGGGATGCAGAATCTTAGCCGCTCAGAGCCACGGATCAGCACCTCTATTTTGCCTGCCCATGCAAGCTGGTCACAGACCTGCAGCCTTTCACAGAGGCCTCTACACAGGACGATCCTCAGTAAGTATTTGCTGAATCACATTTACTCCAGTTGAAGAAACAAGACCAAGGGGTTTTCCTTTGCTGGACATCCTTGAGATCCAAGCTGGAGAAACTCCCAACAGACCCATGGGCCTCAGTCTTTAACTTGCTTTTTTTAATTTTTTTAAAAAATATATTTTATTGAGTTTTTAGAGAGAGGGATAGAGAGTTAGAAACATCGATGAGAGAGAAACATCGATCAGCTGCCTCTTGCACACCCCCTGCTGGGGATGTGCCTGCAACCAAGGTACATGCCCTTGACCGGAATCGAACCTGGGACCTTTCAGTCCGCAGGTTGACGCTCTATCCACTGAGCCAAACTGGTTTCAGCTTTATTATCATTTTTAATGGAATTTATTGGGGTGACATTGGTTAATAAAAATATATGGGTTTCATATGAACAATTTTATAATATACTAGAGGCCTAGTGCATGCAATTCATGCACTTGGGGGGCTCCCTCAGCCCATCCTGTGCCCTTCCACACTCCGGGAGCCCTCAGGGATGTCTACTGCCGAGGGCCTAACCCGGCAGTCAGAGGAGGCAGGAGAGGCTCCCACCACTACCACTGTGCTCACCAGCCATGAGCCTGGCTTCTGGCTGAGCGGCACTGTCCCTGTGGGAGCGCACTGACCGCCAGGGGACAGCTCCGGTGTTGAGCATTTGCCCCCTGGTGGCTGTCAGTGCACATCATAGCAACTGGTTGTTCAGCAGTATGGTCGATTTGCATATTAGCCTTTTATTATATAGGATTAGCTATACATTGTACTGTGTGTTCACCACCCCTAATCAAGTCTCCTATCGCCATTTATCCCCCCTTTACCCTGTCCTCCTTCCCCCTTCCCCTTTTCCTCTGGTGATCACCATACTGTTGTCTGTAGCCTTTAACTTTCAGAATGTACGTGAGAGCAGAACACACTGCACCCAAACACCAACAGGCCTGTCAACTCAAGTGAACTGGTGCTCTGTGTCTGGTTTATATATTCTTCTGACTGAACCATCTCAGAGTCAGTCATGGACAACATGACATTTTCTTCCCACACACTCCAGCCAGCATTGCCAAAGAGTGGCCTCTATAAGCACCTAATCATAGACACACAATTTCCCCCCGGTCATCCCCAAATGTTTTTCTTAACCAGAAAGTAACCGAGGATCCCAGGTTGCACTTGTTTGTAGTGACTACAGTTCCTCTTCTTCTAGAACCTCCCTTATTTTTTCTCATGACATTGCATTTTTGCAGAGTGACTCTAACCTTGACCCTGCAGCTCACAGGTTGGCTGTGGTCACTCTGGGGATGGTCCAGCAAGGGTTGTGACCTTTCCACTGATCTCAGTGACCCGAGCACAGAAAGTGCTGGCCACCTGACCCCAGCCGTGCTGAGCTGGGCCAAGCCTCGGAGCAGCTGGCTGGCTGCCATGACAGCTCCAATCTCAGCTTTCCAGCTTTCTCTGCAAGCTGGGGTGGGGAGGGACTTTCTCCAGCTCCAGGCAGGGCGGTTTCTCCCTCCCAGGGTCAGGACTGGGCCTCCTGAAGCGCAGGCTTGTTTTCCTGGAGAGCTGAACCTTGGACAGCCCAGGCCCAGCACAGAGCCAGCCCAGTGTGTCTCCACCAGGGAAGCAACCCAAGGTGGCCAGTTCTTACTTGGCCAGGAGCTGTACTTGGCACTGTGGGGAGAGGGGACCCCACAGGCTTCATCTCCTCACACACAGTTATCATCGAACTTTTGTCTCAAAACCTGGATCTACCGAGGACCTCAGAGGTCAATACATTCCGGGGTTAGCAGTCGGGCAGCCAACACGCAGTGGGCTTGAGCAGTGAATGGCAGAACCCCGGGGTAAACCTTGTTACTTTACCAATGCCCCAACTAAAGATCACTTTTCTGTAAATGAAGCAGGAGCCAAGTCAAAGTTTCATTTCACAGCATGAAGGCAGAACAATGACGAGGCTTATATCTGTTCTCTGAGCCTGCAAACCTGTGGGAGCCTGGTCTGAACCCTGCGATCCAAGCGTTCCACGCTGACCCGCTGGGGTTCAGAGGATGGGGAACACCCAGCTGCATCCCGAGGCGCCTGGCCCCGTGCCCCTGGCAGCCGGAATCAGAGAACCCCACGCTCCTGCCACCTCCACTCTCACTCTCCTGCCACCTCCACTCTCACTCTTTGGTGAGAGGCACCTGGGGTAAGTGCCAGGCACTGGGGCAGGCACAGACATGAAAGGCAGCAGGTCCTGGACAAGAGTCCCTGAGAGATGGAAGCAACCAGTGCAACTGCAGCAGAAAATCAACCCAACCACAAGTGTAAGTGAAGAAAAACATTGGTGAGCCGAAACTGGTTTGGCTCAGCGGATAGAGCATCGGCCTGCAGACTGAAAAGTCCCAGGTTCGATTCCAGTCAAGGGCATGTACGTTGGTTGCGGGCACATCCCCAGTAGGGGGTGTGCAAGAGGCAGCTGATCCGATGATTCTCTCTCATTGATGTTTCTAACTCTCTCTCTCTCTTCCTCTCTGTAAAAAATCAATAAAATATATATATATTTAAAAAAAAAAAAGTTATTAGATGTTTTGCAGCCTTTGTTCATAGTGAGTCTGGGAAGCCCAGTGTGTATTTCATGCTAAAGTCACAGGTCATTTGGGACCAGCCCTGTCCCAGCACTGGGATGCCACCTGTGTCTCCCGGCAGTGGCGGCTCTGTATCCAAAAAGGAGAGGAAGTTTGCCCAGAGGACAAGTGGGAGCAGCCACAGCCAAAGGCGCTGTGCGCACCTTGAGGAGGGTTGGGACTCTCCTGGGGACACTGAAGGATCTCTGAAGGAAGAGCTTCGGCAGGCTGAGCCAAGACTGGTGGCCCTGCAGCAGGCAAAGGACAGGCCGGATGCAGGAGAGGCTGGAGGCCTGGTCAAACGTCTAAGGTCAGCCTGGCAGAGCGGGGAGGGGCAGGGCGGGGCAGGGGGAGGTAGAGGCAGGTTTCTGGTTGGCTGAGGAGGTCCATGATAACAGGAAAGCAGGGCAGGTGACTCCCAAGGAGTGACCCCAGCTCTCTGCCAACTTCACTGGTGTGTGTTCTCTTTCCTTTTCCCTCCTTCCAAGAAGAGCTGGGAGCTGGGCAGCATGCAGGCCTTGTCCTCACTCCACTTAGGAATCCGACTGGCCTTGCACTTGGCCTTCAGCTGCCCAGCCTCAAGGTGGAGCTGGACAGAAGTGGCAGGTGAGGGCTTCCAGTGGGGGCCCACTTAAAGGGCCAGCTTCTAGAGTTTATCACTCTGCGGTGCCCTCTGACCTTCCCTTTTTGAACATCTGCCAGAAGAGGGGTGTCTCCAGGGGCCATGAGGACTGGCCTGGCCTGGGATCCAAGAGGGCAGGGGAGTGGGGCTTCGGGGAGGGGCCAAGACAGATCCTGGCCCTAACCAGTTTGGCTCAGTAGATAGAGTGTTGGCCTGTGGACTGAAGGGTCCCAGGTTCGATTCCGCTCAAGGACATGTACCTTGGTTGCGGGTACATCCCAGTAGGAGGTGTGCAGGAGGCAGCTGATCGATGTTTCTCTCTCATCGATGTTTCTAACTCTCTGTCCCTCTCCTTTCCTCTCTGAAAAAAAAAAAGAAAGAAAAGAAAAAACTCAATAAAATATATTTTAAAAAAAAGACAGACCCTGTTCTCAGAGGGCCTAGCCTCTTGCTTATTCCAGGAAAGGGTGTGTACCCCTTCCCTGTGGATGGTGAGTGCATTTCCCTTTTAGGGAGCGGATCACACTGAGTGCGTGAATGCAGCCAGCAGAAGCCCAGGGACTGAGTTCCAGGCACCTGCCTTTTCACCGTTTTCATCGTGGTCCCGCCTCCATGGTTACCAAGGGCTCTGACAGGCCTTTTGTTCGGGCCTCTCTAAAAGTGGCTGCAGTTCTGCCTGGCATTAGTCACTGCCTGGTGACTCAGGCTCTGGCTCGTCAATCTTTAAATCCTATCATTATTTCTCAGCTTAGGGTTTTAAGAGTAAATGCTGAAAATATCCCCCACTGGCAGCTCCTGGATGAGTCTCCTTTTGTAGGCACTTTCTTTCTTCCAGGAGCCTTTGATGGCTGTCACAGCCCACAGATGTCACACTGGCTCTAGCAACTGTGAAGGCCGTGGGCTGACACTCCTGTGTTTCCCTAATAACTGACTTTCTGTTAAAGAGACATCACCTTTTTTTTCTCCATAAGCAATTCTGGCGATGCTATTTGTTTAACATCGTTGAGTCAGCAAGTTTATCTTCAATGAAAGATAAGGTGCTGGAATCTGCTGATAAAAAAGCTGAAAGAAGGGGGACTGAGATGGGAATTCGGGGGCGTTTGTGTGATTGAGGAAGGAAAGGGCATCTAAGCTGCTCCAATTGGATCAGTAACCAAGGAACAGTCCGCTCCTGGCCGAGTGCATTTCCAACAGTTCCAATTAAGTGGAAAGCAGTACCTGTTCTTCTACATCCTCATAAATATGTAGGAATAATCGCTTTCTATGATTCCTGGCTCCAGGTACTTGAGGCCCCGACCTTCACTGAACATTCTCCCCACCTGGTGTAAAACTCAGTCCTTGGATGTACAAGATGTCCCAAAAACTGTATACACACCTGGCCCTGGCTGTGGTTAGAGCGTCGGCCTGCGGACTGAAGGGTCCCAAGTTCAATTCCGATCAAGGGCACATGCCTGAGTGTGGGCTCCATCCCCAGTAGGGGGCGTGCAGGAGGCAGCCAATAGATGATTATCTCTCATCATTGAGGTTTCTATCTCTCCCTCTCCCTTCCTCTCTGAAATCAATAATAATCTATTTTTTTAAGTCAATATAGTGCTCTGATTATAATATAAGGAGAAATCCATGTATAATAACATCAACTGGGTTTTGGCGTGCACATGCCTGGTCACGGGCTGTGCTTGGGCTGACTGGCAGAGTCCCTGCAGCAGTGAGAAAAGCCAGGGGCACACCCAAAGGACCGCTCAGACCCCGTCAGGCGTTGCCATTGGAAATGAGATTTTATGAAAGGCTGAACAGCGCCAGGTAAAGGTCAGAGCAAATCAAAGTATAATCTTCTGTCAATTTGCATGGTTTGAACTCCTGGAACATTATTAAAGCCATGCAAAAATGTCCTTGTGCTTGTATTAGTCAGCTCGGGCGGCTATGACAAACCCCACAGACAGGGCCCTTCAGCCACGACATTCACTGCTCACAGTTCCAGAGGCTGGAGGTCCGAGGTCGGTGCCAGCATGGCTGACGGGTTCTGAGGAGAGCTCACTTCCTGGTCTCTGTGTCCTCACTCTGGTGTCTCCTCAGAGAAGGACATAAATCCCATCGGATGAAGGCCCCGCCCTTAACCCCAATTAACCGTAATTACTTCCTAGGTCCAAACGCTGCCATACGGAAGGTGGGGGTACGGGGAGGGGAGGGCATGTGCCCAGGGTTAGGGGAGGCCAGGGGAAGGTCAATGGGGGATAAAAGAAGATATATTTGTAATACTTTAAACAACAACAAAAAAAAATTTAAATCCACATGTTAAGGCCTCAACATGTGGATTCAGGGAGGGATGTGAGGGAGGGGGCACACAATTCAGTCCACAGCAGTGGTTCAGTGTAAAACACCTTAAGTTCTAGGTTGGGGTTATTAACAGGTTTGTTGTTGTTGTTAACAGGTTTTTACCCCCTTGAATGAATGCCAGTTCTTTTTCTTTTTCTTTTTAAAAAAATATATTTTATTGATTTTTTACAGAGAGGAAGGGAGAGAGATAGAGTTAGAAACAACGATGAGTCATTGATCAGCCGCCTCTTGCACGCCCCCTACTGGGGATGTGCCCACAACCAAGGTACATGCCCTTGACCGGAATCGAACCCGGGACCCTTCAGTCCACAGGCCCATGTTTTATCCACTGAGCCAAACCGGTTTGGGCTTTCTATGATTTTTAAAATTCACTTTCTCAGTGGTTGGGTTTGCTATTTCCTACTAATCACTCTCCCAGTTCACTCATTCTGTCTGTGTTCAATCTCCCGTCACACCCAGCCCTGACTGATTCTTTTCAGATGTGTTTTTCTCCAGAGTCTCCTGCGGACCTGGGAGGCAGCTCCCTGGCACACCTTTATACAGTGCCATTTGACAATGTGCATCCACATTCTTGGAAACGTGCCCACCCACTAATCCCCAGACCCCACTGCTAGAAACCTGACCTTCGGAGATAATTATGCAAGTGTGTGGGCCGTGGACCAGAATGCACCCCCAGAGCTGTTCAGAGCACAGGAGTGGGTGAATCCCCCGTAGAGCCAATTGCCAGCAGAGCTCCTCGAGGTGCTCCGTCCTGTCCAACGACACAGCTCTTGGTCCCAGTGTTGGAGCAGAGCACTGTATACTGACTGAGGTTTGGAGGCCAGATTGTTTTTTAAAAAAATGTCTGTGAACATTGGAGACGGATTCGATTCGCTTGACAGCACTCAGCTACAAGCATGGAGAGTGAGCTGAGCTGAGCGGAGGAGCCACTAGCTCCCTTTTCATGGGAACCCTGACCCTCCAACCCCACCCAACCAGCCCGCCTCAGCCAGTGGCCGTTAAATGAGACTCTACTGTAGTGAAAGATCCATTGACGGAAAGAATCCACTCTTTAAGTCTTTATTTATTTTAGAGAGAGAGAAAGGGAGAGATAGAAACATCAGTGATGAGAAAGAATCATTGATCTGCTGCCTCCTGCACGCCCCCTATTGGGAATGGAGCCCACAACCCGGGTATGTGCTCTGGCTGGAAATTGAACCATGACCTCCTGGTTCATAGGTCAACGCTCAACCACTGAGCCACACGGGTGGGGCTTCAGAAATAATTTTAATGAAAAAATGAACTTAAAAAAATAAGTAAATTTTCATAGAAAATACACTGGCCACCCTTTATAATCCTGGTGTTGACTCAGGCATCACAGATAGGTTGACATTACATTTTAAACAGCTCTTCCCAGCGCCTCTTCTAGTATCTGGATGGGAAGCTGCTTGATTAATGAATTGATTAATAAAGCTAATTAGGTCTTCAAATCTACTCGGTTGAATTTTGTTTTTTAACAAGATTGCCAAACTTGTAGAGCATGTTTATGACTTTATTTGAGCCAAACTGACAACAATTGCTGGAATGGAAAATCCTAAGGAATGAGAACATGCTCTGGAAAAGGGCAGCTTTACAGCTCATTAGAATCAAATGAGCCCCACCCCATGGAAGAATGCTTTTGAAAGGGACAGCCGAAACCGGCTTGGCTCAGTGGATAGAGCGTCGGCCTGCAGACTGAAAAGTCCCAGATCCAATACTGGTCAAGGGCCTGTACCTTGGTTGAGAGCACATCCCCAGTAGGGGGTGTGCATGAGGCAGCTGGTTGATGTTTCTCTCTCATCAATGTTTCTAGCTCTCTACCCCTCTCCCTTCTTCTCTGTAAAATATAAATAAAATATATTTTAAAGCCCTAACTGGTTTGGCTCAGTGGATAGAGCTGTCGGCCTGTGGACTCAAGGGTCCCAGGTTTGATTCTGGTCAAGGGCATGTACCTTGGTTGAGGGCACATCACCAGTGGGAGATGTGCAGGAAGCAGCTGATGTGATGTTTCTAACTCTCTATCCCTCTCCCTTCCTCTCTGTAAAAAATCAATAAAATATATTAAAATATATATTTTTTTTAAAAAAAAAAAAAGAAAGAGGAAACAGACAACAACAACAACAGCAAAGTAATATATTTTCTTTTTTTAAATAAAGAGGAGACAGGGCATGGGTGGTGGGGTGGACACTGGCCATATGGTCCAGCCAGGACACCCTGAGGCAGAGGGCCAGGACTGCGGGCTGGGCGCCCTGATGTCCCCAAGTGTCTCATGGCATTGCGATGTCTGCCCTGGTGAGCTCCTAGTCCCATGGGCAAGTGCGCCCCGGCGGGGCAGGGACCTGGGCCTGGGCCCTTGGTTCCAGGGCGCGTGGGGAACTCATGGGTCCTCCCGCGGGTCTGCGAGGTGAAACCAGGTGTGGATCGGACGCCGGTTCGGGGCCCTCCCCGGGGGCTCGGCGGAACTGAGCGGGAACCTGGCCCTGCAGGTGCCGCGGGGCAGCCCGGTCACTTCCAGCCGCGCGCGCCCCGCGGCCACCCTGCCCGCGCCCTCTCCCGTGGAGCTGCGCCCGCCGGGGCCTGCGTGGCTGTTCCCGGCAGACGGGCTCGTGGTCCTCGGGCGCCCGCAGCGTGGTGGGGCCGGAGGCTGGAGGCGGGGCGCGGGCTGGCGGTCCGGATGAATGAATCGGTGCCTCGAATGAATGGGCGCCGCTGCAGTGCCCTTCCTGGTGAAATTAAAGGGCAAACCCAGCCTTTTTTTTTGGGGGGGGGAGAGTAGTTGCCCCCCTCTAAGAGGCAGGAGCGCAGAGTGACGTCGGTCGCCCAGATCCGGAGCGGGGAGTAGGAAATAGGGAATGGCTGGGGGCAGCGTGGGAGTGTGCGTGTGCGGTTTCGCTTTTTCTGGTCCCGAGGGCGGGGCCTGAGGGACGGAAGGGGCGGGGCGTGTTCTTAGCCACGCCCCATATCACCCCTGAGCATTCTTGGCCCCGCCCCACCCCTCCCGGCGCGCTCTTAGCCACGCCCCCTCTCACCCAGACGCGCTCTTAGCCCCGCCCCGCCCCGCCCCGGCGCAGCGCGGCGCAGGACCCGCGGGTTTCCAGCCGCGCTGAGGTCACAGGCAGGCGGCCTGGCGGCGTCCGAGCCGAAAGCCTGCGCCGAGCGGGGCCAGAGCGGAGCCCGAGCCGAAGCGGAGCCCGAGCCCCTCCAGCAGCGAGAGGCCGACCCTGCAGGCCGGCATGGAGGAGGAATGCCGGGTGCTCTCCATCCAGAGCCACGTCGTCCGCGGCTACGTGGGGAACCGGGCGGCCACGTTCCCGCTGCAGGTAGGCTTACGTAACCCGCGGGGTCCCCGTGGCCCCCGCCGCCCGCGTGACCTTGGCCTGCCCGCGTCTGGCCAGGAGCACCTGGCGGGTGCCTGCGGGGAGACAGACGGGCTGGGGGGCGCCGGGTTTGGCGGAAGCCTCCGTGCTAGCCTCGCGCACCCGGCGGACCCCACCCCTTCCCGCTGCCTGACCCCTCCCCGTGGGCGAGGCGATGCCCCGCCGTGGCCCGGACCGTGCCCCAGAGCGAACGAGGCAGGATGGGCAGGTGCTTGCAGTGCTCACCTGCCGGGCGCAGTGCTCTGCCCTTGTCCGCTGTGGGTCAGGCTGCCGGACCGAGGAGGTGGAGGAAGAGGAGGAGGAGGAGGAGGAGGAGGAGGAGGAGGAGGAGGAGGAGGAGGAAGAAAAAAGGAAGCTCACGATGAGGTCCCGCCTGCTAGGATGCCCGTCCCCCCCACCCCCATGTGGGCCCCCACACTGCCGCTGACCATTCCGGGAGGTGTCGCTGGAGGGAGATGGGCAGAGAAGGTCAGCCTGCTGGGGCTGGCTCTGGAGAAGAGCCTACAGACCAGTTCAGGCCCCTGCAGGGTTTGGCAAAGAAGCTGCTCTTTCAACCTGTCAGTCTTTCCGTCTGGCCTCCCCCCTGGGTTGCCCTCCTGCTTCATATGGAGGGGCTCACCATCTCCTGTGGCTCGCTGGGCATGCACTGTTTCATATCGCAGCCCTCGGAGGGGCAGGAGGAGGCCTGGGGGCAGTGAGGTGGGCCGCTGGACAACAGGCAGCACCACAGGGCCGGGCACCTTGGCAAGGTGGTGATCCTCCTGGACTGCCCGCCTTTGGTTTGATGTTTGAGCAAGGAACAGGTATGGCAGGCCCCAGGGCTGGCCCCATAGGGCATGAAGGTATGGCAGCGGTGCAGGCTGCCATACCCAAAGCCGGAAGACGAAATAGTGGAGCAAACACTTGCAGGTGGACAGGTACAAAGGTTCAGGTTCAGTGATCAGCAGGCCGTGTCCTGTGAGCAGCTCCACAGGTCTGGTCCTCATCCCTCCTGTTCTGGCCAGCAGAGGGCAGACTCGTGGAGTAGTCACCCTGCAAACTTGGGGTATCCCACAGTCCCCACTCCTGGTCACTACTCTGGAACTCCCCCTCCCTCCTAGCATGTGGGGGGTGGGGGTGGGGTGGAGACTTGGCAGGTAGGTGGCTGTCGGAGTAGGGCCATTGGAGTGGGACTGTGGGGAGGGGAGGAGGGGGGGAAGGTGAAGCTGCAGGGTCCCTGGGGCAGAGCAGGGGCAGCCCAGGGAGGTGGAAGCAGGAGGGCTTTGAGAACAGGTTCTGCTCGCTGCCAAGGGCAGCAGCAGCAAAAGCCTGCACTTGGCAGAAAGTGTGCTGTTAGTTCCCCGCGGCTTCTTTGTGCCCTCTGCCCAGGCCCCCTCCCTTTCTCTGTCCACGGGGCACACTGTGCCCTCCCTCTGCTCACAGGGTCCTGCAGTGATGTCCCTGTTCTTGAACTCCCAGACACATGCCTGCAACTCCCACACCAAAACCGCCCTTTTCCAATCATCCAAGGGAGGCTGCCCTGCAGGCCCCAACCTGGAGAGGTGCCTCTTAAAGACAGAGCTGCGGGGGGGGGGGGGGGGGGGGGGTTGTTTTTAAATATATATTTTATTGATTTTTTTACAGAGAGGAAGAGAGAGAGAGTCAGAAACATCCATGAGAGAGAATCATCGATCAGCTGCCTCTTGCACACCCCCCACTGGGGATGTGCCTGCAACCAAGGTACATGCCCTTCACCGGAATCAAACCTGGGACCTTTCAGTCTGCAGGCCGATGCTCTATCCACTGAGCCAAACCGGTTTTGGCTATTTTTTTGTTTTGTTTTGTTTTTAATATATTTTATTGATTTTTTACAGAGAGGAAGAGAGAGGGATAGAAAGTTAGTAACATTGATGAGAGAAAAACATCGATTAACTGCCTCTTGCACAACCCCTACTGGGGATGTGCCCACAACCAAGGTACATGCCCTTGACTGGAATCGAACCTGGGACCTTTCAGTCTGCAGGCTGACGCTCTATCCATTGAGCCAAACCAGTTTCCCCAGGGCCTACCATCTTTACTTAGGGACACGTGTGCTGGGGCTTATGGGACATAGGCTGGGGGACAAGGGTCATGTCATTTCCTTCCTCCTGTCACGGGCAGGGGTTGGTGACACATATTCCCAGCCTTGCATTCCCCCCGCCCCCTTAAGGTTTCTGGGGCATAGGGGGAGCGTGGCAGGATGGGGGTCATGGAAAGCAGGGACCATTAGGTTAGTGACCTTGAAGAGCCACTTTCTCCATTGAGCCCTCTGGTGTTCAGTTGCCTCATGTACGAATGGGCCTGACGCTTTAGTCGCACTGGTGTTGGGGGCGATGGGGAGTGAGCACAGTTCCCTGAGGCGCCCCCTGTGGAGTGAGGTGGAGCAGCAGCGCCAGGGGGTGTTTTCTTCCCCTCTCCCCAGGCAGACAGTCACGCAGGCCTGAGGCACCACTGTCTGGAGTGGATGTGGGTTGGGGCCCTACTTCCTGGTGTCCTTTGCCCTAATTACTTTCTCTTCCTGATGACAGAAATAAGACCTAGTGAGGAGGGAGGGGAAGGGGAGAGGGATAAGGAAAGGGAGAAAGCCAGGGTGGGTCTCAAAATATGCTTCCTTGTTTCTCCTGGGTTAGAGTACCAGCGCATGCACCCAAGGGTCGCAGGTGTGATTCCCAGTCAAAGGCAAAGGCATGTACCTGGATCGCAGGTTCCATCCCGGCCCTGTGCAGGAGGCAACCAACAATGTGTCTCTCTCATTGATGTTTCTCTATCTCTCTCTCTTCCTCCCTCCCTTCCACTCTCTCTAAAAAAAAAAATCAATGGAAAAAAGTACCTCCGATTGAGGATTAACAACAACAAAAAATAAAAAACATACGCCCTGCAAAGCTGGAACTCAAACAGAACTGCATTAGTCAGTTCAAGTGGCAACAGATACCACAGTCAGGGAGCTCAGAGACAGATGTCTTTTCTTGCCCAGTCCTGGAGGCTGGAAGTCTGAGATCAGTGTGGGAAGGGCTGGTTTCTCTCCAGGCCTCTCTCCTTGGTGTGTGGAGGGAGCCTTCTTCCTGTGTCCTCACATGGTTGTCCCTCTATGTGTGTGTGTCCTAATCTCTTCCTCTTATGAGCGTACCAATCATGCTGGATCTGGGCCGATCCTAGTGGCTTTGTTTAACCGCAGTCACCTCTGTAATGGCTCCATCTGCACTAATAAAAGAGTTAGATGCAAAGTGACCTTACCTTCATGATGCCCACCAGCCAATCAGGAGGGGGTATGCAAATTAACCCAACAAAGCTGGTGGGTTAATTTGCGTACAGGTGCTGAGTAGCTGGGGTGGGGTGGTCCACACTGCCCCAGCTGCTCAGGGCCTCTGGGCAGCATGAGAAGGTGGAGAAGTGGTTCCGGCTGGAGCGAAGGCAGGGCCAGCAGCCAGGGAAAGGAAGGCCCATTCTTGCACAGATCTTCGTGCATCGGGCCTCTAGTCTTTAAATTTCATTCTGAGATGCTAGGGGTCAGGGCTTCCACATATGGATTTTTGGGGGGGACACAGTTCAGAGCATGACAAGAACAGTTTCCAGAAATATCGTAGCTCATTGGACTCTTTCTGCACTTGCCCACTTAGAGTTTCTTTGAGCAGAGCCTGTGCAGGCTTGTTTTGGCCTCGACTTAGTTCCTGTGACGTGATCTGTTAGTACTATGGGGTGCTCCCCACCCCCACGTCTGAGCACCGCTGGAGCAGGGAGAAGCAGGGAGATGGGTGGGATGGCCTACTGATGGGGCTTGAACCAGCCTTTGCCACCACAGGGCAGAGGCATCTCCTAATACTGACCCGGGGCAGCTAGAGACCGCAAAGGCAGGCCCTTTCACAGCGGACTGTGGAAAGAGAACTTGGAAATGACTGGACAGGGTCGGCTCCGGCTGGGCCACACAGATTTGCCCTCTTGCCTCTCAGAGACGGGGACGTGGGTGTGAGGGGGGCTGGGGAGGCTGCCTGTGGGGACTGATTTGTGTCCCCAGTCTCGGGTTTCCGGCCCTCTGAGCCTTCCCAAGCCTCATCTGCAAAGTGATGCCAACAGAACCTTTTGGCTTTGAGCAAAGAGTTTTCACTTGGGCCCAACCGAGGACGGGGAAAGAGGGCTGTGCACAGCAGTGTCGGGGAGTTGCATACACCAAGGACTCAGTGTTTCATCCGGTGGGAGAATGTTCGGACACCACAGGGGCATCCAGCTCCTGGAACTGGGAGTCCTGGCAGGGTCTGGAAGCAGTCGTCAGTTCTACAGATTTACCGGGATGTGGAGAGAGCAGGTATCGCCTTCTCTAACCACTATCTTTTCGTTGGAAATGCTGGGAATATACGTGGCCCGCCCCACGGAAGATGGCGGTTAGGAGCTGACTGTGCTCCCTGGTTACTGGTCAAGTTGAGGCAGCTTAGACACCTTTTCCTTTTTCCATGAGAACAGTCCTCGTGGTGCTCAGCGGGTGCCTGGCTCCCAGGGTGCCATCTGGCCGGAGCTCGGCCCAGGAGCTCCTCAGCCGGCGCTCAGCCTGGTGCCGATCTGTGCCGGCTGGATGTCTGTGAGTCTGCAGGGCGGAGGCTCCCAGACCGTTTTGGCCAGGTCCTGAAGCACACCTTCCACAGCCTGGGGCAGGCCGGCCCGTGGGCTCCACCTTCCCTTCCACAGGCAGAGAAGAACGTTATCCAAGAGAGAGAAGGGCCCTGGCTCGTTTGGCTCAGTGGCTAGTTGGCTCTTGGACCAAGGGTCTTGGGTTTGATTCCCAGTCAAGGGCACATACATGGGGTGCAGGTTTGCTCCTCAGCCCCCATAGGGGTGCGGTAGAGGTGTGTATAGGTCCTATACTATAGGAGGCAACCAGTTGATATATCTCTCATGTGTCTCTCTCTTCCTCTCTTCCCCTCCTTCCCTCCCTCCCTCCCTCCCCCCCTCACTCCCACTCTTTCTGAAAAAGCAATGGAAAAAGTGTCCTCTGGTGAGGATGAACAACAACAAAAAATGTGGGGGGAGCGGGAGAGAGATCCTGCTTTTGGATTCATTTCTGTGCTCCGGTGCAGCGGATCCATAGTACATTTTAATATTGAAGGGAACGTATTAGCCTTAGCAGAAAATCCGTTTAAATATGGTGTCACCAAAACAGGACAGACCACCAGAGGCCCCAAAGACACTTCCTTTTAAAAATATATATATATATATATATTTTTTGATTTCAGAGAGGAAGGGAGAGATAGGAACATCAATGATGAGAGAAGCATTGATTGGCTGCCTCCTGTACGCCCCCTACTGGGGTAAGGGGGATTGAGCCTGCAACCCAGGCATGTGTCCTTGGCTGCAATGGAACTGGGCTCCCTTTAGTACACAGGTCGACGCTCTATCCACTGAGAAAAACCAGCTAGGGCCCCAAAGACCCGCCGGGGGTGGGGGTGACTCAGTTTGGGGCCTGCAGAAAGCAGCCCCGTTCTCTGGCTCTTCGGGCCGATCTGTGCAGGAGAGGTCCGCAGCAGGCGTGTTGAGAGGCCCCGAGGGGAAATCTGGATTCCAGCTCCTTTGGCCGCAGTAGCTGGAGCAGAGGCTGGAGGCCCCTGTGGAAGCTCCAGGGACCTGGGCATGTGAGCCCGCGTGTGCCTGTGGGCGGCTCCCTCCAGCTTCTCCTGGAGGCACCCCTGGGTCCCCAGGGGCCACTGCAGAGCCACAGGGAGCCATTTCCACCTCTTACCTTTGAGAACCCCCTGAGCCCAGGGTGAACTTCTTCAGATGGTCTCTGGTCAGTCCATTAAAGATCTTTACATTTTTTCCCTTAGAGTTCCCAGGATAGAAGGGATTTTCTCTAGCAGAGTTGCATTTGGAAGATGCTGGAAGAATGGCATCCTATCCTTAAAAACAAACAAACAAACAAAACAAAAAAACCAGTTGGTTTTAGAGAGAGAGGAAAGGAGAGAGAGGGAGAGAAACATCGATCGCCTGCTTCCCATACCCGCCCCGACCAGGGATCGAGTCGGCAACCTAGGTAGGTGCCCTGACCAGGAACTGAGCCTGCAACCTTTTTGATAGACGAGAGGACTTTCCAACCAACTGAATGGGGCACCCTGCCCTTTAGTAGACGTAGTTTCTGTCTTAACTGTTTTCATGGTGACTCATCCTTAGCCAACAGTACAAGAGCTGCCATCGAGAAGCACGCCTCCCCCCCACCCCACCCTCCCCTCACAGCCACCATCCTGTCCTGGAGTGACCCGCCGGGTCTGAGACCTCCCGAGTGTCCTCCAGCCGTCCCCGCGTGCTGTCCAGGCCGCACTGACCTGCTCCTCTCCTCTGTGCTGTGTGACTCCCCCATTTCCTTCTGGAATCCCCCGGTCTGATCCAGACGGGCTCCAGGCCTGGAAATTTCGCCAGGAAAGTCCAGAATTGCTTAATATCGTGATTTCTAACTTCTTTCGTAGTTTGGGGTTGAAGTTTCTGCTTCTCTTGGCTGGTCATTAGAGAAAAGCAAGAATTTAATTGGTTCCATTTTCTGACCTTTCCCCCACCGTGTGTGTGTGTGTGTGTGTGTGTGTGTGTGTGTGTGTGGTGTGAGTACGCATGTGCTGTGGGCATAGTTGTGCGTCTGTGTACATATGGGTGCATACGTGCTTGGACATGTGCACGTGCCGTTTTGTTGTGTGGTGTTGCTGTTGTCAGCGTGGGATCCTGTCTTCTGCTTAAGTGACCGCCTCACGGGGAAGGAGAGGGAGCCTCCGCCAGCCGGCGGCTTCCCTGTTGTGGGGCCGATTGTCTCTGCAGCTCATGGGCTTGGCGGCCCCCTTTGCACACCCCACGGAGCTTTTGATCTGGAACCAGCCAGTTCCATTCAGAGTGATCTGGAAGAGGGACGCTGTGGGACAGAGTCAGGGGACTTTCTCAAGGAGAAAGGAAGGCGGCATGGGGACATGGGCCGCCCAGAGCAGACGCCCTGTTAACCATCTGGACGCAGGTGCCACCGGGAGCTTGGTGAGACCCCCTCTCTTGGGGCTTTGCAGTGCCACCCAGCAGACCCTGACCCTGTGCAGGGCCTGGCGGGAGATGGAAGCCAGGGAGCGGGGAGGGGATGGGGTCCAGGCTGTGACAGCTGAGGCAAGGGCGCACACGGGGGACAGCAGTGGCTGAGGCGGACCCAGGAGGCTGCTTCGTGGAAGACGGGGCTGTTTCCAGTAGGAGTTCCCGTTGGAGACCAGAGGATGGGGGGTGGGGGGACCAGCTGAATTGTAAGACTGACCGGTAACCAGTGGTGGGAGGGACAAGGCCGATCAGGATGACAACAGACACGTGACACTCATGTACCCTCTTGACTAATTCTTTTTTTTTTTTTTAAAGGAGAGAGAGAGAGATATCAATGATGAGAATCATCCATTGGCTGCCTCTTGCACACCCTCTACTGGGGATCGAGCCTGCAGCCCGAGAGAGAGAGAGAGAGAGAGAGAGAGAGAGAGAGAGAGAGAGAGAGAGGGAGATATCAATGAGAATCACCCATCAGCCGCCTCCTGCACACCCTCTACTGGGGATCGAGCCTGCAACCCAGGCATGTGCTCTTGGCCAGAATCAAACCTGGGACCCTTCAGTATGCAGGCTGATGCTCTATCCACTGAGCCAAACGGGCTAGGGCTCCTCTTGCCCAATTCTGACTTTCTATGCACGTGGCTAAACGTTTTGCAAACAAGCCACAGTGAGCGTTCTTGAAGGCAGACACGCCTCCTGGTGCCCAACAGGAACTCCCCCCCTAGAGGAACCAGGCGGTCTGGATGGGGTGAGGAGCTGCCCTGGAACATTCCGGCGTTTCTGGGGCCGCTGTGATGAAGGCGGATCGCAGAGCTGCGCCTGCCTCGCAGTTAGCACGGTGCATGGGTGATTCAGCCGCCAAGTGGGTGTGCAGCCGCTGGGGCCTGGATCCCACAGAGGCTGAGAGAAAGAGAAAGAGAAACATCAGCTTGCTGTTTCAGTGAATGTGTGTACTCATTGGTTGATTGGGTGCCCTGACCCAGGTTCAAGCCCACAGCCTTGGTATGGGATAACACTTGCATCTGGGATTTCTCTTTTGTCTTTTCCTTTTTTAAAATTCAAACATAGTATCTTTAAAAAAAAATTTTTTTTTTATTGTTTAAAGCAGTGTTTTTCAACCTTTTTTGGGCAAAGGCACACTTGTTTCATGAAAAAAATCACGAGGCACACCACCATTAGAAAATGTTAAAAAATTTAACTCTGTGCCTATACTGACTATATATAAAGTAATTCTCTTGAATAGGAATCAAATAAACACAAAGAAAGTATTTTATAATTACTTTATTATGAAATATTAAGTAAACAAAATAGTGAAAAATTATAAAATTCTTGTCTTGTCTGCACCTACGGCACACCAGGCAACATCTCGCGGTACACTAGTGTGCCGAGGAACAGCGGTTGAAAAACGCTGGTTTAAAGTATTACATAAGTCTCCATCCCCCCCACCGCATCCCCCATTGATCTCTCCCGGCCGCCCTCACCCCCTTCCTCTTTTTTCTTAAAATGACAGTTTATATCTTTTTACTGTGTGCTGGCAACTATTAATAAACTGGCTTGGGCCCTAGCTGGTTTGGCTCAGTGGATAGAGCGTGAGCCTGTGGACTGAAGGATCCTCAGTTTGATTCTGGTCAAGGGCACGTACCTCAGTTGCAGGCTCGATCCCCAGCCCCAGTTGGGGGCCGTGCGAGAAGCAATCAATTGACGCGTTTCTCTCTCTCTTCCTCTCTCTCTAAAAATCATGGAAAAATATCCTCGGGTGAGGATTAACAGCAGCAGGAAACTGGCTTGAGGTGGGGAGGGTGTGTGCCAGTGTCTGTGGTGTAAGTACTGCCCCTGGCTGAGCCCAGCCCCACAGTGACGTGGTGAGGTGAGGTGAGGTAGTCACCACGTTTGCATTTAACGTGGTTCCCTGTGCGTGTGCTGACTCTGCTGTCAGTGCGGCGGATGCTGCCTGAAGCACAGCTGTGTGGCTCAGCACGCGGCCTCGGTCTTCGAAGCCAGGACGTGCGTGGAGTCCTCTGATCCAGATCGCTCTCTTTCCTGCCCATCAGCCAGAACCCCTGCTCTGAAGGGCGTGTAATTAGACAGACGCGCGTGGACACGCTGCCTTTTGCTGCGAAACAGTCACCTCCTCGGGCTCCCCCGCACTCAGACGGGGTTGTACACGGTGCGCAGGCCCAGGGGGCCCAGGGCGCTGCTTCCTAGGAGCCCGGCGGTAGCTCGGCTCTGCTACAGAGCAACCTGAGCTCACCCCGGGGACCGGCAGTCTGTCCTGCCAGCTGCTCTCCTGTGGGGTGGTCTTGTCAGCCAGCAGGGCGCACCGGCATCTTGGTCTGTTCCCATGTCCTGTGACTTATGTGCAGGCTGTCAAGGGGCATGGAGGGGTGGAGGTTGTTGGTGCCCAGAAGGGGGCGTTGCTGGAGCAGAATGGCAGACGGAGAGGCGGGAGGCCCAGGGCCAGCACGTGCCTGCATTTCTGTCCTCTCCGTTGTTTCTTCCTTATACACTTTCTGCTGCTGCTTGTCTGTCTCACACTGTCTGTCTCTCAGTCTCTGTTTTTTTTAAATATATTTTTATACAGTTCAGAGAGAGAGAAACATCAATGATGAGAGAGAATCATTGATTGGCTGTCTCCTGCACGCCCTGTACTGGGGCTCGAGCCCCCAACCTGACATGTGCCCTGACTGGGAATAGAACCGTGACCTCCTGGTTCATAGGTCGATGCTCACACCCTGAGCCACACTGGCCGGGCTCTCAGTCTCTGTGTTTTTACGTGGTCGCTCTCACTCGCTCTCTCTTGCCCTGTCTCTCTGGGAGACTGTACAGAGGATGGACCCACTTCTGCCCTGTGCCCCCTGTAGGCACTGAGATCTTCAGTTAAAGGCATGGGAAGTGTCTGTTTCAGCTCCTCCACAGTCTGCTGAAGTCTCTCGTCTGCTCCCTTCCGTTGTCTTGTGGGTCAGTGTTACAGAAAGATCCTGTTCTCCGTTGAGCTCGGGAAGGGGAGGTGTGGAGTCCGTGGACCAGGTCGACCAGCAGTCCCGGAGTTGACCCTTTCCTGCTCTGGGCCTCTTGTCCTTATTCACTGGCCTGGTCAGCCACGTCTCCTCGTCCTGTCCCCTCCTCCTCGCCCCGGGCAGGCCACTGGCCTCACCTGTGGCTTCCGGCTTGCCCCTGCTTGTATGGGGGGTGGTCTTGGTTGGTGGCCTCCCGGGTTTCTTTGCGCGCTCCGTTAGTGGGATTTCCAGGAGTGATCCAAAGGCACTGCGTCCTAGCTGGTGGTGAGTGGCCTCTGTGTCGCAGCCCATCACCTGGCACAGACACCACCAGCGTGCGGACACAGAGCCGGGCTCGGGGAGACCCTCTGGGCCCTGCACCTGGGGGCCGCCATGCGTTGGCTCCCCTCCTCCAGGCCAGGGGGGCTGGGACGATCACTGCCAGCCACAGCTCTCTCACACCTGGTCCTTCTCTGTCTGTCTTGCAGGTTTTGGGGTTTGAGATCGACGCCGTGAACTCTGTCCAGTTTTCAAACCACACAGGTAAGGCACAGGCTCAGCTGAGTCCCCTTAGAAATGTGGGGTCTTGTACTCCCATCTGACAGAGCTGGAAGGGCTGCCCTGTGTGAGGGTAGAGGGCTGGGGTCTCCCCTCTGCTGGGGGGACTGCCCACCTGAAGCTCAGCCCCACGCACGGCTTTGCGCTGGCTGGCAGGGGCAGGTGCGGTAACCAGGGCAGGTGGTGCCTCAGTTTCCCCCTGTAAAACAAGGACGTGATCCTAGCACCTGCTCTGTACGTGAGTTGCTCATGCCCCCCGTGAGGCCATGGCTGCGTGGAGGGCCCGTGCTGTGGGTGGACCCTGATTGTCTCTGTTAGGGACCTGTGCCTGGGAGAGCACACGCATGGGGATTTCTGGGCAAACCTTGCAGTGAAGCTGCTGGCTGGAGGGTGTGTGGGGGCAGTGCCTTAGAAGGCCCTGTTTTCAGGGTGAGCCCCCTGCTCCCTGCACCCGCACCCATGCTCCCCACGGCCGCAGAGGCAGGGGGACAAAGCCTCCTTGGTTCTTGGAAGTGCCCCCACATTGAGAGATTGCTCTGAGTCCAGGAAGAACCTCGGCACAGAGGTCTCCGGCCGCCTGGGGCCCCCGGGGGCCCCGAGGGAGGTGCCTGGGCCTCAGCCCTCGGGAGGGATTTCTTGTGACTCTCCTGGCTGCAGTTTTTCCTGGAAGGGAGAGGGGATGATAAGCCATAAAAAAGGAGGGAAGATATTCTGTGTGCGTTTGGATGAAAAAGCTACAATTCGCCCTGGAAGTCCTTTTCTGCTTTCACTTGGCGGAGTGTGCTGGACTCTCTGAAATTTGAAGAAGTCCCAAAAAGTTTGAGTCAATCCAGCAAACTTCCCTGAATCCCACATGTTTTTACTGGCTGTTTCCACCACCCTCCCTTTTTTCTCTTTCTTTCTTTCTTTCTTTCTTTCTTTCTTTCTTTCTTTCTTTCTTTCTTTCAGAATATATTTGTCTATATTTCAGAGAGGAAGGGAGAGGGAGATAGAAACATCCATGATGAGAGAGAATCATCGATCAGCTGCCTCCTGCACGCCTCACGCTGGGGATCAAGCCCGAAGCCAGGGCATGTGCCCTCACCAGGAATTGAACTGTGACCTCGTGCTTCATAGGTGAATGCTCAGCCACGGAGCCTCAGGCTCTTCCTTTTATTTTATTTTATTTTTTATTTTTTAAAATATATTTTTATTAATTTCAGAGAGCAAGAGAGAGGGAGAGAGACAGAAACATCAATGATGAGAGAGAATCATTGATAGGCTGCCTCCTGCTCGCCCCCCACTGGGGATTGAGCCTATAACCCGGGCATGTGCCCTTGACTGGAATTGAACCTGGGACCCTTCAGCCTGCAGGCCGACACTCTATCCACTGAACCAAACCGGCTAAGGGCTTTTTTTGTTTGTTTGTTTAAGTGAATGAGCCAAACTGGCTTGGACACTAAACGATGGAATTAAACTTATTGGTGAATATTATGTTGTGCCATAATGACATTAGCTCAGCATAAGCAACGATGCGGTTCAGAAACTCCTGCTGCCCTTCGCAGGGGTGAGGGGAGGGGCCTTTTGGGCCTTGGTGGTGACGGCTCCAGCCTCCTGTGGACCCCTCAGGTGCCGGTGCTGGCTGTCCTGGAGGGTCTGAAGCAGGGAGGCCTCCGCCTGCCCCGGGCGGGATGGGTGAGGAACTGACCACAGTTTGCCTTAGAGCAGGGGTCCTCAAACTTTTTAAAGTGGGGGCCAGATCACGGTCCCTCAGAGAGCTGGAGGGCCGGACTATATGAACTACTAATTCCTACTGTAACACCTTGGCTGCGCTCACTGCCCAAAAAACCTGGCGGGCAGGATCAGACTCCCCTGGGGGCTGCATGTGGCCCGCGGGCCGTAGTTTGAAGACCCCTGCCTTAGAGTAAGGTGACCAGATGTCCCGCTTTTGGCAGGACAGTCCCGATTTTTAACAATTTGTCCCGCAACATTTTAAAAAAGTCCCGATCTCTCAAAAAATCGGAACTTCTTTAAAACGCTGCGGGCTGAGCTGAAACCGGTTTGGCTCAGTGGTAGAACGTTGGTCTGCGGACTGAAAGGTCCCAGGTTTGATTCCGGTCAGGGGCATGTACATTGGTTGCAGGAACATCCCCGGTAGGGGGTGTGCAGGAGGCAGCTGGTCGATGTTGCTCTCTCATCGACGTTTCTAGCTCTCTATCTCTCTCCTTTCCTCTCTGTAAAAAAATCAATAAAATATATTAAAAATAATAATAATAATAATAAAACGCCGTGTGCCGAAACCGGTTTGGCTCAGTGGATAGAGCATCAGCCTGTGGACTGAAGGGTCCCAGGTTCAATTCCGGTCAAGGGCATGTACCTTGGTTGGGCACATCCCCAAAGGGGGGTGTGCAGGAGGCAGCTGGTCGATGTTTCTCTCTCATCGATGTTTCCAACTCTCTATCCCTCTCTCTTCCTCTCTGTAAAAAAATCAATTAAAAAATATATATATTTTTTAAATATATTTTTTATTGATTTTTTACAGAGAAGAAGGGAGAGAGATAGAGAGCTAGAGGGAGGCACCCCTCTGGCTCCCGGATGGGCCTCCTCGCCCACAGAAAAGAGCCTCCTGCCTCTCATCCAGCCTTTGATGCCGTGTGGGGCCTGCCTGGCTAGAGATCCCCCAGACAGCTCCCCCTGTGGGTGACTCTGAGCACCCTGTCTCTGCAGCCTCATCAGAGGGCCTACAGGGGAAGGTCTCCCCAAGGCCCCCTCTGGGGCTCAGGTGCCAACCCGTCGACCTGGAGTAGCCAGGTGATGCCTCGCCTTGCCCCGAGCCCATCTCTCTTCCCCTCACCCTGCCCACAGCCTGCTGCTCAGAAGCGAGGCTGGTCTGGTTCGCAGACCCACTCCCTGTGGTAGGTAGTGTGGCACGTGGCACCTGGCACCTGAGGCCCAGGAGCTAGTGCTCAGCCCACAGTGTGGTTAGGAAGCTGGTCTCACAGAGGCCGGACTCTGCCGTGGTGCCCGGCGTCTGAGGCCTGGTGGGGGGCTGTGTGTCTCCCCCTCATCACTGCTCCGATGGGCTGAATTGTGTCCCCTCCAATTCATGTGTTGAAGCCTTAACCTCCAGCACCTCAGAGAAGGACTGTATTTGGAGACGGGGTGTGTAGAGGTGATAAGGTTAAATGCGGTCATTGGGATGGTCCTACTCCAGCATGATGGTCGTCCCCATACGAAGAGATCAGGACACAGACAAGCATAGAGGGACAGCCATGTGTGGACACAGGGAAAGGGGTCATCTAATCCCAGGAGAGAGGCCTTGGGAGGGACCAGCCCCGCCCACACCTGGCCCTCAGCCTCCGGCCTCCAGGACTGTGTGGGAGTCGCCCAGTCTGTGGAACTTTGTCTCAGCAGGACTCGAATATGCTACACGTGCAGTGGCAATAAACCAACCCGGGTCGGAAGGGGGTTAGGAAAACGGAGGGGCAGGAAGGACTGTTCTTCCCACTCTGGGCCGGCAGCACTCTTGTGGCGGCCCAGCCTTCCTTGGGCAAACACCTGCCCGGGTCACAGCCAGAGGCTGCCAGCATTTGAACATGAGCGCCGCTGGGGGCAGTCCTGCACTGGGAGATCTTGGACTGGCCCTGCCTGGCCCTCCTGACCCTGCTGACCCCGAGGGTCTCTGATGAATGGGGCCAATCAGGTTCTTCTACTGACAGACTCACCCACCCGTGCCATTCACGCTGGTGTCTTCTCAAGGGACGTACAGATGCGCTTTTGCCCCAGTTGGGTGTCCCAGGGCCACGCTGCCTGCAGAATCGCTTTTTTTTTATATATATATATTTTATTGATTTTGTACAGAGAGGAAGGGAGAGAGACAGAGAAGTAGATACATCGATGAGAGAGAGTCATCGATCAGCTGCCTCCCGCACCCCCCCCCACTGGGGACGCGCCCGCAACCAAGGTACATGCCCCTGACCGGAATCAAACCCGGGACCCTTCAGTTCCCAAGCCGATGCTCTATCCATTGAGCCAAACCGGTTTCGGCATGACAGTTGGAGTTGTTCCAGAATCAGGTTGATTCCTGCTCATGCACACAGGCTGCCAGCAGAGGGCGCTGTCGCCCTTCTCCAGACTGAGCAGCCTGGCTGTGGGCAGTCTGAGTTAGTTCAAATCACCACCCATATGATCTGACAGGTACACCCAGTGGTCCATGCGGAGGGTCGCAGAGATAACTCTCCCGTGGTTTTTACTTACGTGCTTGGAAGCACAGACTTTAGGGCCTCCCACTGCCATAAAAGACACCAGGAGGAATGCTCATGGGTGAAGGGTGGGGTGTCCATGGCGTGGCTCTGCCCCTGGTGAACTGGGAGTCCTTGGCCTGTCCCCATCTGAGCCTCTGGGGCAGGGGCTCCACCTGCAGGCGGGTCCCCTCAGGATGCTCACGTGTCTGTGCACCTGCGTACCTGTCGGGGACGGGAGCAGGTTGAGCACCTGGGCCTATTTCTAATCCATGTTTGGTTCTTGGTCACGATTTGATCCAAGACTTGCTTTGGCCATATTCCAACCTTATGTGGTGGTGGTGGGGGGGGGGGCTGGAATGTGACAAGCCCTTACCTGCCAGGGTGCCCAGATAACAGCGATCAAACAGCTCAGCCTGGATGGGGAAACGTGCTCAGTAGAAGCTGGCAGAGCAGGTGACTGACGTGAGGGGACACATCCCAGGGGATGTGTGAGCCCCGTGTGTCCTTTTTGGCGTGTTCCTCTCCCCATCCTGTCACAGGACACGGGTTCCACAGGTGTCCGTGGCCGGCCCGGAGAGCTGATGCCCTCGCTGCCTTGGGTTCATTCCAGAGGGAACTGGCAGTGGGAGGTGTGACCCCTGATGCCAGGAATAACCACAGACGGTGTCAGCCAGGGTGCTGGCAGGGGCGCTCTGAGGCTGCTGGGCACCCACACGGACCAGCCCACTGAGACACCACGCCTGGGAGGTCTCAGTTAGCCCCGCGTCAGCCCCTGGGGAGGGCACCATCTACCCCACCAGCGTCATCGAGGGTGTCTGGGCTGTGCTGGGCCATCAGGTGGAGCTGTCTCACCCGTGTGCCGTGTGCCGTGTGCCCGGGCCCTGACCGCTCTGCTCTCCCCAGGCTACGCACACTGGAAGGGCCAGGTGCTGAATGCAGACGAGCTCCACGAGGTGTACGAGGGGCTGAAGCTGAACAACGTGAACAAGTATGACTACGTGCTCACGGGTAAGGGCCCGAGGGAGCAGGCGCTGTACCTGCCAGCCTGGCTGCAGCCGGGATGGACCCGGGAAGTCCCAGAGCACCCCACACCCGGCTGGTCCCTGGTCCCTGCCTCCTTCGAGGAGGGAGGCGCCTGCCACCGAGCGCCTGGTCCTGTCCACGCCAAGTCACACTGCCGGACCCACAGGGGGGTTGAGTGCGCGTGGGGTGGGGCCAAGTGGGGTGTTGGGAAGAAGTTGGGGTGAAACGCCCAAGTAGGCAACACTCTGCTGCCTGGTATGTTGGTCTTATTTATACCCACTCCCTTGGTTAAAAAAAAGCACCGTTTGTGTTTATATACGTGGTTAAAAGTGAATTATTGGAATGGACAGGACAGAGAACATCCCCTGTGCACCCATCACCGGGGCCTTCTCCTCCGGGGAAGTGCCGGTGACCCTCTCGGCTGCACCTGTTGGGGGCCCTTGGTCTTCCCCCAGCGCAGCACAGGCTGGTCTGTCTCCCTTTGCCGCGGTCGGTTGCTGGGAGCCTTGTTTGTGAGGGTGGCCTGCTCTCCCTCCCACAGGGTACACGAGGGACAAGTCCTTCCTGACCATGGTGGTGGACATCGTGCGGGAGCTGAAGCAGCAGAACTCCCGGCTGGTGTATGGTAGGCGCTGGGCTGTCACCTGCTGGAGGGGGGGCCCTGGGGCCTGTGCAGGGGTATCCCAACGCCATGGCCCGCCTCCCAGCCTGTTCCCACTGAGCTCAGGGGGTCGGGAAACACCTTCACCAGAAACCCGGTGTCTTCGTGGGGGGCAGGGGGGTCGTAAACGGTGTCACTGTGTCACGGTAACTGCATCTGAGATTTGTGATGTCCCCAGCCCGAGAGGGGTGGGGGTGGGTGGGCACCCCAGGTGGCCCGGATGACAAAGTGGGAAATTCCAGGTAATGAGCGAATAAGAACGGGAGTCCATGCTTCCCCAAGCTATTATTTATTTATTTCATTATTATTATTTTTAAAAAATATTTTTATTGATTTCAGAGAGAAAGGGTGAGGGAGAGAGAGAGAGATAGAGACAACAATGATGAGAGATAATCATTGACTGGCTGCTTCCTGCACACCCCCTGCTGGGGATCGAGCCCGCAACCCAGGCATGTGCCCTTGACCGGAATCAAACCGGGGACCTTCAGTCTGCAGGCAGACGCCCTATCCATTGAGCCAAACTAGCTAGGGCAGCTTCCCCAAGGTTTTAGGTGCAGGTGAAGTTTAACAACAAATATCATGTGGAAAGCCTTGGCCGGTTTGGCTCAGTGGATAGAGCGTTGACCCGAGGATTGAAGGGTCCCGGGTTCGATTGTGGCCAAGAACACGTACCTGGGTTGCAGGCTGGATCCCTGACCCCGAGTGGGATATATGTGGGAGGCCCATCAATCTATTTGTCTCCCATTAATGTTTCTCTCTCTATCTCTCCCCTCCCTAACATTCTCTCTAAAAATCAATGGAAAAATACCCTTGAGTGAGGATTAAGAAAGTAAAAAAGTCCTGTGAAATGCTCTCTGTTCCCCGGCTGCAGCCCTGCCTGACCCGATGCTCTTTTTGTCTCTGCAGTGTGCGACCCGGTGATGGGCGACAAGTGGGAGGGCGAAGGCTCCATGGTGAGTACGTCACGCCGGTGTGGGTGCGGGGTGCGCAGCTAAAGCAGGACACCGACCACTGATCTGCCCTGGGGGAGGCGGGGCCTCTGTCTGAGCGGGCAGGGCTGGCAGAGAGGTTTCCCATAAAAGGGCTAGAGAGTCGGTATCTTAGGGCCTAAGTCTATGATATCAAAGCAGCCAGTTTGCAGACCGACGGACGTGGCTGTTTTCTGGTAAAATTTCATGCATGGACACAGATCTGAATTTTCTGTCATTTCCATGTGTCACGGCATGTGATCCTTCTTTAGACATTTCCCCAACTATTAACCCTTTGCACTCCGCTGTCCCCTCTCAGGGGACATCGGAATTCTAGCATATCACTCAGATGTCCCCTCTCAGGGGACATTGCAGTTTATTAGTGATTACGGGGAATTGAGTTATTTCAACGCACGTTTCCGCCGCAAAGTAGCGTCGAGTAGCTGGTAGCCAATGTCCAGAATGGTTCGGAGTGCAAAGGGTTAAAAAATGTTAACGTTGCTCTCGGCCCATGAGCCGTACACAGACAGGCAGGGGACAGGCCGGGGCTCACTGTCCCCGTGTGGAGCTCTCTGGGTCACCACACGCTGCCTGTCTCCGCAGTGGGGATCCCGGGCTCACGTGGGGTCCCCGAGCTGGACTCGAACGTCCCGGTCTCGTCTCCTCCTCCGTGTGCGTCAGCCTGTCCCTCTCTCCTCTGCCTTCAGTACGTTCCCGAGGATCTCCTTCCTGTGTACAAGGAGAAGGTGGTGCCGGTGGCAGACATCATAACTCCCAACCAGTTCGAGGCAGAGTAAGTGACTAGAAACGGCCAGAGCGTTCAGACCTCCCAGCGGGGACAGACACGGTGCAGGAAGCGTCCCCACTTCCCTCCTGTGGGTTCGGCCTCCCGGAAGGTCCTGCCTCGGGGGAGTGGAGTCTGGCACCGGGGTGGGGGCAGGCCCTCCCGAATCGGAGCCACCTGCCCCGCTGCATGCCGGGGTGATGAGGTGATGAGGTGCCCAGGGCCGGGCCGGCTGCTTTCTGGCGTCAGCAGTGGCCTTTGGGAAGGGACATGTGGCTCTGGCAGGTGGCTGCCACAGGGAGGGAGTCCACGCAGCTGACATGGGCTGTCACCCTGAGCTCTGGAACCCACTCCCCAGACCGGAACGTGAGGTGGGAAGGCGTGTGCAGTCCCCTCTGCCCACTGTCAAAGGGCCCCACCCCATGCACTGAGGAACCCAGCACCCAGGGCGTAAGGGGCGTTTCCGGGCACCATGGTGTGCAGCCAAGTGCCCAGTGGGTGACGATGGGCTCTGGTGGACCATCAGCTTGGTCCCCTCTGTCTTCGAGGCCACTCCTTAAAGTCGGAGTGGGGGGACTCCGGACTCTCGGGTTCCCCTGAGCCAGGCCTGCCCATCGCCCTGAGGGCCTTGGCCTTTGGTGGGCTCCGTGAACGTGCACGCGAGCCACTGGCAGCAGTGACTGTGGATGCGGGTCACCCTGCTGGCCCCGTGTGCCGCGGCGTGGGCCCCTGAGGGGCCGTGTGCTGCTGTCCTTTATGGTGTTACCTGTACACATTCACCACCGTCTGGAGCTTCACCACGCCCTGATGTGTGAGTTCCCGTTTAAAACTAAAGTTGACTTTTTTCTTTTCTTTTTTTTTTCCTTTTTTTAATATATTTTATTGATTTTTTACAGAGAGGAAGAGAGAGGGATAGAATGCTAGAAACATCGATGAGAGAGAAACATCGATGAGAGAGAAACATCGATCAGCTGCCTCTTGTACACTCCCTACTGGGGATGTGCTCACAACCAAGGTACATGCCCTTGACTGGAATCGAACCCGGGACCTTTCAGTCCACAGGCCTAAGCTCTATCCACTGAGCCAAACCGGTTTCTGCTAAAGTTGACTTTTTTAAAAAAATATTTTTTTATTGATTTCAGAGAGGAAGGCAGAAGGAGAAAAAGATAGAAGCATCCATAATTGAGAGAGAATCATTGATCGGCTGCCTCCTGCACACCCCCTCATGGGGATTGAGCCCGCAACATGGGCATGTGCCCTGACTGTTACCTCCTGGTTCATAGGTGGATGCCCAACCACTGAACCATCCCGGCCGGGCCTAAAGTTTGCTCTTGACCGGTCCCCATACACATCATGGTGGCCACTTGGTCCGTGATGGCCAACAGGCTCTGAGTTAGTTCCTTGTGGGGATTGGGAGGGGAGTGGGGAGGGGACCAGTGCTGCTGTCGCTTTGAGGACGTTCCGGGCAGGACCCAGCAAGCAGCGTCTCACCTGTGCGGGCCCGCCTTTCAGGTTGCTGACGGGCAGGAAGATCCACAGCCAGGAGGAAGCCTTAGCGGTAAGGACACCTCCCCGTCCTCAGAGGGACAGGCGGCTGCCCCCTGGGGAGGGGACACTGCTCCTGTGGGGATGGGAGACAGACACCCCAGGGGCCAGCCTCCGGCTGCCTGTCACCTAGCCCCGGGGTCGGCAAACTGCGGCTCGAGAGCCACATGCGGGTCTTCGGCCCCTTGAGTGTGGCTCTTCCACAAAATACCACGGCCTGGGCGAGTCTATGTTGAAGAAGTGGAGTTAGAAGAAGTTTAAGTTTAAAAAATTTAGCTCTCAAAAGAAATTTCAATCGCTGTACTATTGGTATTTGGCTCTGTTGACTAGTGAGTTTGCCGACCACTCACCTAGCCTGAGGGCCAGGAGGATGCATTGTCGGTTTCCTTTCTCACCCCATTGTTCACGTGCAGCTTCAGGCTGGCCAGGTTTGGGTTAACCCGCTGTCTGCTCTGCTCCTGCAGGAGCCCTGTCTGAGCGCACGGGGGCGGCCGGGACACAGTCCCTCAGCGGGAGCAGAGTGGGCGCCTCCTCCCGCTCCGGGGCCTCCGAGTCAGATGACCTGGGTGGGAACGGGACGGGCATGGGTACAGGCACCCCTTGCTTGAGGACTAGAGGAAATCCACAGTGCCCGGGACGGGGAGCTGGCCTGTCCCCTGTGTGCACGTGTGCGCATGTATGTATGTGAGGGGGGGGGGGACACGTCTCCCACGGCCCAAACTCAGCTCTAGAGCAGGGAGTGCCTACTCACATGATCAAAGGCACTGCTCTGAGGCAGCTGCCCAAGGCAGACACGGCCTCCTCCAACTCTTAGAGAAAAGCCCAGGTAAAGCGTGGCCGCGCCTCGTGGCTCTGTGACCCCCAGCCGAGGCCCCGGGCTGAGAGAGGAGGGACACGGCTGCTGGGCTGTGACGGGGAGAGCTGAATCCTAGCCTGTGTCTTAGAGTCCATACTGGTCCCCGGCTCGAGAAGTCCTGAATGTGTGTGCACCACTCATGGTCTGCACGGGAACCTTCCCAGGCCCTCCGGGGGCCCCCATAAGATGGTGGGGCTCCGCTGCCCAGCGCTGCCCATGGGAGGCGGCTGATGCCCCTCCTGCCTCCGCCCAGGTCTCTCCAGGCCTGGCCCCTGCTCGGTTCAGCTGGTTCACTTTCCTGAGGCCCGAGTGGACCTCAGTGGGTATTCTGTCCCAAGGCCTCGTGCCCTGAGGGCAGGGAGCCTCCAGCCCCCAGCACACTGCCGGACACACGGCAGTGGATGTTTGTTGACTAAATAAGCGAGGGAGAGATGGCTTCCCAGAGCGGACAGGTGGTGGGAGCCCAGCATTGCGTGGTGTTTGCTGTGTGTGGAGCCCAGATGAGGAAGGACAACTGGCTCAGCTGGTTGGCACCTTCCTGCAGAAGGTGGGCACCTGTAGGGTGCAGACAGGGGCTGGCAGGTGCGTGCCCCCAGACTTCAAGCCGATCGAAAGGGGACGGTAGCTCTCACCTGGCAAAGCCGTCACTGGGCGGGCAGGGGCCAGCCAGTGGGTCCCGGTTCTCAGCCTCTTCCCGCCCTTAGCCAAACCCTGGCAGAGCGCGTGGGGGTGTGAGTGCCGCTGTGCGTGGCTGTGTGGCTCAGGGGGAGGGGCAGGAGTGCCGGCTCCGGGAGCTGCCTGACTGATGCTGCCTGTGCCTGGCAGGTGATGGACGTGCTGCACTCGATGGGCCCCGACACCGTGGTCATCACCAGCTCCGACCTCTCTTCCCCGCGGGGCAGTGACTACCTGATTGTGCTGGGAAGCCAGAGGATCCGTGAGTCCCACCGCCCCGCCCTGCCCCTCCCCAGCACCGAGCCCCCTTCCCCTTGGGGTAGTGACTGTCTGATTGTGCATTCCCGATTCCCATGCCCGCCCCACCCCTCCCTGCCCCACCCCAGCACTGAGCCCCCTTCCCTGCGGGGCAGTGACTACCTGATTGTGCCGGGAAGCCAGAGGGTCTGAGAGTCCCATCTGCCCCGCCCTGCCCGGCCCCAGCACTGAGCCCCCTTCCCTGCGGGGCAGTGACTACCTGATTGTGCCGGGAAGCCAGAGGGTCTGAGAGTCCCATCTGCCCCACCCTGCCCGGCCCCAGCACTGAGCCCCCTTCCCTGCGGGGTAGTGACTGTCTGATTGTGCATTCCCGAGCCCATGCCCGCCCCACCCCTCCCTGCCCCACCCTAGCACTGAGCCCCCTTCCCTGCGGGGCAGTGACTACCTGATTGTGCTGGGAAGCCAGCGGGTCCGGGAGTCCCAGCTGCCCCGCCCTGCCCGGCCCCAGCACTGAGCCCCCTTCCCCTTGGGGTAGTGACTGCCTGATTGTACATGCCCGCCCCACCCCACTGTACCCGGCACTGAGCTCCCTTCCACACCTTTGCTCTGCACGCCCCTTGAAGCTTCTGAGAAGGTTTGGAATTTCCTGAAGTCCGATCACCCCCAGCCCCAATCCTGAGGAAGATGAGACTAAAAATGAGGAAGGAACCCAGGGATCGGGGGCAGGGGAGCCTGGGGAGCCGCTGCCGCCCAGCAGCCCTCCAGCCCAGCAGCACGATGGGCCGGCAGCATGAGGATAGCGTGCCGACTCACCTCTGGGTCACAGGGAACAGCCCCGCCGGAGCCAGGCTCTCGGGGAATCAGGGGTCCACACGCCTGACCGCCCAGAGCTGGGCTGGGCCGACCTCACTTCGAGCTCTGCTTGCTCATTGATTCCTCCTGCGAGTGCCGCCGGGTGGTGTGCCCGCTCAGCGCTAACCCGACACGGGGCTGGTCACCCCCACTGCCCCTGAGAGCAGCGTCCCCCTGCTCCCTCTGCACTGTGTGCCGGAGCCCACGCACTCACACACGCACTCACACATGCACTCACACACTTGCACATGCTCATTCACAAGCTCACACTCTCGCTTGCACACATGCTCACACGTCAGTAAGTTCACATGGTCCCTCCTCTCCCTCTGCACTGTGTGCAGGAGCCCACGCACTAACACACGCACTCACACACTTGCACATGCTCATTCACAAGCTCACTCCCGCTTGCACACATGCTCACACACGCCAGTAAGTTCACATGGTCCTGACAGCTCCAGGCGCCGTGGTTACGCAGGCTCCCTCCACAGAGCACACGATCCGGCCCCTCATCAGCTGCGCAGTCCCCCCATGCCGTCCTGACTGTGGCCAGCTGGGACTCCCATCTTCCCTTTCTCCGCTGTGGGGTTTTGGGGGCACCGAGGGGGGGGGGGCCCTGAGCCCGGGGTCAGTCGGAGTGAGCCTCCGTGGGTGACATGACCCTTCTGCCGGGTGCCCTGAGCAGTGCAGGGGCTGAGCGGGCAGGAGGGCAGGCTGGGGCCCTGGGCTGGCCCTCGGCTGGTGAGGGTCGGGGGTCCCAGCGGGCCATGCTGTCCCCCAGGGCACCCCGATGGCTCCGTGGCGAAGGAGCGCATCCGCATGGACATCCACAAGGTGGACGCCGTCTTCGTGGGCACCGGGGACCTGTTCGCTGCCATGCTCCTGGCGTGGACGCACAAGCACCCCAACAACCTCAAGGTCAGCAGGGCACGCCCCTCCTGCCCCGTTGACCTCTTCATCTCTGTGGGGAGTGGTCATGTCCCTCCGGAGCGCGGAGGGTGTGAGGGTTCCGTAGCTTTGGTTTCCACGTCCTGCCCCGCAGCCGGCTGAGTCACAGCCCCATCCCTGCTCAGCGTCTCTCTCTCTGGTTCCCAAGCAGGGCGCCAGGCCCAGCGCAGGGAGGCTATGTCAGCAGAAATCGGAGGCTCTGGCTCAGGGCTGAGGTGTGCTGCCTCGGTATCGGGGAGCCTCCGTCAGCAGAGCAGTCAGTGCGAGTGTGTCCTCCAAAGCGGTCACTGGGCTGGTTTGGTAAATTGGGGTGCGGGGGTTTCCTGTGCACCCTGTGGTCCAGCTCAGGGCTCCCGGGCGTGCTCTTTGACCCCCTGCTGTCATATCGTTCTGTCCGATGCCCCATCAGCTGGCAGCCAGGCCTGTGCTCCATCAGGAACCTGAATGTGGGAAGGGCAGACTTCTGCCGCGTGGGGTCCCCTCTAGGAAAGAACAATTCGGAGCTCGGGATCTGGAAACGGATGCCTCTCAGGCTGTCGGCAGAGCCTCTGGAGGGACCCCAGCTGGGCTCTGTGTTTGTGCAATGCAAGGCTCGCCTGGGGTTCCTCCCCTCTCACCCATCGAAGCCAAAATGTGCCATCCCCTGGCTGGCTTCACACCCTCCTGCCCGCCCCCCCCACGCACACCCTCGAAGGCCAGCCTGCTAGAGTGCAGACCTGCCAGCCTAATTGGCAGCAGCGGGAGCTCCATCTGCCCAGGCAGTGGCACCGTGGTGCCCGGAGGCGGGCTCGCTGCTGGGCCTCCGAAGGCCGGGTTGGTTTAGGAGGGGCCCTGGGCCCCGGAGTCGGGCAGGCAGTTCCTGTTTGCTTCCCTGGCACCTGCAGAGCCCCGAGCCTGACTGTGAGACTTAGGCTGTGAGCAATGACCTTGGCCGACCTCGGGGCACAAGTTCTTTCCCATGTAGAGTCTTTATACCTAATTCATCCCAGAAACACTTGCTAAGCATCTACTACGTGCCAGGCAGTATGGACGGCCCTGCGTCTCAGCCCCTCCCCAGAGCCGTCTGGTCCAGAGGGGGCAGGTCGGTGATGCAGGCACCTGCTTAGCTCTCTTATTCTCCGGGGGGAAGGCCCAGCTAGTTGGGGGAGCATGTGCTGGCCAAGCCAGCGCCCTGGTGACTCCGGGTGGAGAGAGTGCCCTCGCGGGCAGCTGTGGGCAGCACGGTGAGCGGACGGTCTCGAGGTGGCCAGGCACAGTGGTCCCCCTCCCCACAGGTGGCCTGTGAGAAGACCGTGTCAGCCATGCACCACGTTCTGCAGCGGACCATCAAGTGTGCGAAAGGTACCACTGCGGGCCCTGGGCGCCTTTGCAATCCCGAGAGCCTCCCGCTTTGGGGCCTCAGGCAGGGCGGTGGGAGGGGGAGAGGTGGCAGCTGCGCAGCTGTGAGTGGGGTCCCCGGGGCTCCCTCCGACGGGGAACTCCGAGGCGCTCTCCCCGCTCCGCCCCGATGCTCACGCACTGTCTGTTCCGCAGCCCAGGCTGGGGAAGGACAGAAGCCCAGCCCGGCCATGCTGGAGCTGAGGATGGTCCAGAGCAAAAGGGACATCGAGAACCCGGAGATCGTCGTCCAGGCCACCGTGCTGTGAGGGCTCCCGCGCCCCCTGCTGGCGCAGCGCCGGCGTCTCCGTCCTCACCCCTGTGAACATGTAACGTCTGCCTTAGAGCTGTGACCGAAACTTGATATTTTTTTCCCTTTCGTGAGTGTCCAGCATCCACTGGTCTTAATTGTGAAAACGTGCCAGTCGTGCTTTTTAACAAATAACACAGTGATCGCAGAAATCTGTAATTTGGAGACCCGGCCCCCCTTTCCCACGAAGGCTCCTGGGCCTCCCTGAACACCAGCTCTGTGGTCACCCCCTTGGGGGGGCGTCCTCCCCAGCTGGGGGGCGGGGGCATGGAGGGAGGGGCTGCTGCCTGCAGTGGTTGCCCCCTGTGCCCCGTGGCCGGGCCGGGGCGGGCCGGTGTCTATGTGTCTCTGAGAACGAGTGTGATGTTCCCATCCGCATCGGACCGTTTATGCCAAGTCCCTTCCTTGTCGTCCCGACCTCTCCCTCCTGGCTCCTGCGTCGGGATTCTGTTTCCTACGTCGCTGCTCGGTGGGTCGTTGGGCATCTCCGATGTCCTGCTCTGTTTCCCCACATGGACAGGTCTGTGCCGGTGGCCCAGACACACACAGGGGTGCACAGTCCCTTTGGCGGGGACCTTCCAGGACCCCGAAAATCGAAGTCCACAGAGTATCAGCGGGACCGTCCTGTAACCCACAAGAGTCTTCAGGGACCAGCTGCACGAGGCGCAGAGATGCCAGGGGAGGGACTGCCGAGGGGTTGGGGAGATGCCACCTGGGCTCCTTTTGGAAATCTCGCCGAGTTGGTGACACAACAGCGTGCCACCGGCTGCTGGTGAGGAGCGCCCCCCGCCAGGGAGATAGCACGCGGACAGCTGCGGGCGCAGAGCTGGGCCTAGGCCCTGACGCCAGTCCAGGTGTCCACTGCCAGCGTGACCGCCTTGGCTCCACTTCTCCAGAGTTTTGGGGTACCCTAGGCTTGAAGATTCAGCCTGCCTGGAACCCACACCCTGCCCCCTAGCCTGGGAGCCCACAGCCTGGAGGGGAGACACAGGGTGTGGGGCCCCGTGGGCTCCTGGGAGAGCAAACTCTCCGAGGCCAGCCCCTGTGCCCGCACGGCTCCTCTGCGGTCCATCCTTCGGTTTGTAGAAAATGCCCGAGAACGAAGAGCGGCCCCTCTCCGTCGAACTCCCGCACCATGGCCCGGTCTCCCTCCCCACTGTGACTTCTGAATGTCTAACTCGCACGCTGTCGTGCTCCCGATGGCCGTGCGCAGGGTCAGGGCGCCATGCCCCTGGCTCCTGGTCCCCAGCACCAGGCTCCTCTGAGCCCCGGGCGTAGCCCGGCCTCCTGGCGCCTGCAGGGCCCAAAGGACCAGGAGGAGGAAGGATGGCCCGCAGCCTGATGGGAGGCAGCCTCTCCGATGGCACTCACAGGGACCAGCCCAAGCCACCCAGGGCCCTGGGTGTGTGCAGCACATTTAATGGGAAATACTGCCACTGCCAAGTAGGGCTGGAGAAAGGCCAACGATAAGGTTTTTTTATTTCAATAGTGAGAGCCAGTGTAGGGCCGGGCAAGGGACCAGGTGTGCCTGCCCTGCAGGAGATGGCGAAACCGCCTGGAAGCAGGTGTGGGTGCTGGGCTTGTTGCTTGTGTGCCGGGAACTTGAAGGGAAGAGCGCGCTGGATGCTCTTCGGTTTTATTTCAGAGGCATGGCCCCACGTGAGGGCTCATTCTCTTACTTCCCACATGCTTCAGAGAATGACGGGATCTGTTCCTCCCAAAGCTTCTGCGGGACCACGGACTCCGGTGCCCCGGAGGCTTGCCCATCGGCTATACAGCCCTGACCACTAGCAGGCAGAGGTCCCCGGCCACGAGGAGACGGAGACGGGCTGGGCTGTCTGTACTCTGAGGAGGGACTTGGGGGCCCGGGAGCCTCTGCAGCGTGCGGGGCTCCCGTGGAAACGTGAGCTCCCGGGGGAGGCCGGGCCCCGCATTCCCAGGCCCGTGTTGCTGTCTGGGTCGTCTCCACACGCTCACGCTCCCCCGCGCTGGCGGCAGAGGCCTGGGCTGCCCACGTGTAGAATTTCCCAACCTTGGTTCCTGGCAGTGCTTTTTGATACAAATTGGGTCCAAATTAGAATTGATTTTTGTTTTTACTTTGCAAAGCTTAGCCACATGCAAACTGATGGCAATTTATGTTCAGGTGGGAGATTGTTGTCAGAGTGCAGATTTCAAACTTTCCAGTGTTTCAAACCTCCTCCTGTAGACCTTCCAGATGGAATTCCAGACGATGATTCCCTCTTCGAATCAGTCGCAAATCATTGCCAAGTCCCGCTGAGGTGACTGTCCGTCTGCGGTCCTTTTGCAGTGTGTGTCAGTTATTGTGAAACGATGCTTTGCTTGTCGTCCTGTTCTTACACTTGTTCCGTTTTCCAATGGCCTGAGCCTGGCCGGGCGCACCTGCTCTGAGTAAGCGGAGGGTGTGTCAGTGTTGGGATTACGGGATTTCCAGGGAACCCGTGTTCACTCCTCCGGTGACATGTACACAACAGGAGGGAAGCGTGTTCTGACCGCTGGGCCGCCACCGCCACGCCCTCTCCTTGTCCTTCCTGCCCTTGGAGGGGATCAGCTACCTGAATGGGTGTCAGGTCCACACCTGTGTGAGTCAGAGACACCGTGTGACTGTATTGTACTCCGTGGGAGAATAGCCAGGAATCCGTGTCTTCCATCTCTGCCGCCATCTAGTCCCGTGGACCTCCTTCACCCACCCCTCTCCCTGGAGACCCCGCCAGTCCCTACCCAGGCTGGGAGGAGGGGAGGGGAGCTTGTGACCGAGCAGAGTGGAGTATGTGCAGCTGGGGACGTTGTGAGTGAGGTCCGCTCTCTGAGTCTGGGTGGGAGCCAGGCGGCCCTGGACTCCACTGTGCCCACCAACAGAGCAGTGGGGTGGAGCCCCACCATTTTGATGCCACATTGGGGTTCCCTTCCCATCATCCTCTGAGGCTCTTGTGTTAGGGCTCCCTGGAGAGCCAGCTCCTGTGCCCCTGGAGGGAGCGCGTCAGGTGTACAAGCTGAGTGGCCCCTCAGAAGGACCCCGAGCCCTGGAGAAGGTGGCTCTGGGAGGCCAGCCCATCGCCCGAAGCCAGGGAAGCTTTAACCTGTGGCCCCGTTGGTCTGGATGGACGTCTTTCCCCCAGGAGACCCCCTGCTGCCGGCAGTTCTCCCCTGAGCACAGGGATCGAGGGTGGCACATGTGGCAGCGTCGGGGGGTGTGTGCTGCGGGCGGCCGCTTTGTGGCGGGTGCAGCATCGGGTAGCCGGCAGGTGTTGTGGTGAGAAGAACATCATGAGAGCCTGTGTTTTTACAGAGACCCTTGTCCTGGCGAAAGAAGGTGTAGAATCTACACCTTCTGGTTTCAGAATCCAGCCACACCCTTCCAGTCTTCGCCAGCAGGGGGACACGGCGAGCCCAGAGGGAGAGGGTGGTGGGCTGGGAGGGGTCTGGGCCCCCCCTTGGTGGATGGCAAACATCAGCTCTGCTTCTGGGGGTGTTTCTTCAGTGTGTCAGTCTCTGTCCGGCGATGGGAGCCAGGCTGTGCATTCTGTGGTGATGCCCAGGACGGGCCCTGCGTGTGTCCCACCCACCATTGTGCTCTGAGGCCCTTGCCAGCATCACCCATCGCCGCTCGGGGTTCTCGTAGCGCATGTGTCTTCCTGTGGGCATCTGCTCTTTATTCTCAGTACAGAGTGTTTCCTCTAACGGATTAAAATACACTGTCTTACAAGCCACATTCCTGCCTTTCATTCGGGATCTGAGCTCACCACATTGTGTTCACTCTGTTGGTAAGACAGAGCTTGGTGAATACTGTGAGGTCTGACTTAGCAGATTTTTAAAGCTGTATTAGCGGGAGGCTCTTCCTAGAGTTGTCTTTTTAGATGCTGGCAGAGGAGATGGGTCTTTTAAAAGCGTTTCCACTGTCCAAGCCCCTCGGAGTCTGTGCTGCAGCGAGGCTTCTGACAGCGTCACTGTGGTCACGGGGACTGGAGCCCCAACCTGCGCCCCGCCTCCGTCCCAGCCCTCCGCCACGGCGGGCAGGTTCTGATCTTCGTGCGGCGGGAAGCCCGTTCGGCAGGAGCTCCTTCCTGTGGGGCACTCGCCATGGCAGGACATCATGCCTGCAGGTCGGCCTCAGGAGAGCAAGGACAGCCCTTCCCCGTGGCACCACCCGAGCCCGCACTGCAGCCCCTGCCCTCGCGATGGAGGTGCAGATGTTACCATTTGGGGAACTGGAAAGGAATCCCCATCTCCGTGTGGACCGGGTGATGGTCTGAATGTTCTAACCTTCTGGCTGTGCACCTGCTAATGTGGAGTTGTGGTCAGCATGTCAATCAATGATTGTAAAACCGGCCCAGCAGGACGGAGCTGTGAGCGGGAGCCCAGCCCACGCTGCCCTGGGCCTCCCAGGCGAGTAGCTCAGGGAGCTCGGATCCTGAGGCTGCTCGGGGTGTGGCCAGCCTGGGAGCGAAGCACAGGCCTCGGGCCCAGCTGTGAGGGGACAATCTCTGTGAGATTCAGTCAGTGGCTGTATCGGGCCTGCGGTGACCAGCCTTGCCCGCTGGGAGAGGGGGCACAGGTCTGTAAATGTAAAACAGCTCACCATTGTAGAGGCCTGTCTGTGTGCTGCTCCTATTGACTTATGATTCTCCACAAATAAATATTTTCATGCAATCGTGGTTTAGCGTGAGGAATTCTTCTTCACGGGATTCCCTTTTGTTAATCATCCGTGCAGTACCCAAGCTGTGGTAACAAGCCGTGGTCACTGCTCTCCCCTCATCATCTCCCTCTTTAAAAAAAATAGGTCCTATTTAATAAAAGAATAATATGCAGATTGACTATCACTCCAACACACAAGATGGCTGCTCCCATGTGGTCAGAGATCCTGCCCCAAGTTGACACAAGATGGCCAACACAAGATGGCCAGCAGGGGAGGGTAGTTGGGAGGGACCAGGCCTGCAAGGGAGGACAGTTGGGGGCAATGAAGCCTGCAGGGGAGGGCAGTTAGGGGCAAATAGGCTGGCAAGGGAGCAGTTAGGGGCAATCAGAAAGGCAGGCAGGTGAGCAGTTGGGAGCCAGCAGTCCTGGATTGTGAGAGGGATGTCCCAGATTGGAGAAGGTGCAGGCTGGGCTGAGGGTCACACACCCCCATGCACAAATTTTGTGCACCGGGCCCCTAGTGTGTGTGTGTGTGTGTGTGTGTGTGTGTGTATTGTGTGTATTTCAGAGAGGAAAGAAGAGGGAGAGAGAGATAGAAACATCAATGATGAGAATCATAGATTGGATGCCTTCTGTATGCCCCCCACCACTGGAGTTAGAGCCTGCAAACTGGGCATGAGCCCTGACCGGGAATCAAACTGACCTCCTGGTTCATAGGTCGATGTTCAAACATGCTGGCTGGGCAAACTTCTCCTTCTTAAAGAAAGGGCCTGCCCTGCTCACCGTGGCCCAAGTCCCCTCCCTGCTAACCCACTCTGGCGCCTTACTCTCAGGGTTTCTGCTGCAACCCCCCGTGATCAGGAGGGTGGGGCTCCCTTTCCTGGCCCATCCCTGCGAGATTCAGAGGACAAGCCCTGGTCATTGATCCGGTGTCACTACCCCTTCTGGGTTCCAATTCCTTCACACCCGGGTGGGGACAGCTCTGGTCCTCTAGTCCAGCAGGTACTATACACCCTCCCACATCTTTGTAGATGAATCCTCCGGTCATCCCCAAGGAACAGGCTTTATGACAAAGGCACCCGACTCTGCCTCTCAACCCACTGTGACCGCCCTGTGACTGTGTCCCTGCATGGATAGCTGGAGAATTAGGGCCTGTGACTCTCAAGGGTGGGCAGGTCCCTATATCGCTGTCTTCTTGGTGCCGGGGAAATAGAAGGCACTGACCAGTGACTGGAGTGCTTAGTAAAAGGGATGGGGTGTCAGCACCTCAGGGGGACGTGGAGGGAAGCTATGCCTGAAGGGCTAACTGGCAGGCCACGTACCAGAATCTAAAAGGCATCCTGTAGAAGGGAGGTCACGGCCAGGAGACCCCAGGTGGTCCCTTGGGAACCAAGGGCAAGGGCATCCCTACAGGTCAGCACCCAGAGCCCAGGGTGGGCAGAGGAGAGGCTGGGCCTGGTGGGAAGAGGGAAGAGCTCAAGCCCAGCATTTGTTCCCCAAATCCTCTGCCAAAGGGTCCCCCCAGACTGGCTCTGGCTTACTGCCTGGTGCTGTTTTTAGTGAGGTGAAATTCATAGGAAGTACACCCAAGTATCTTCAACTGCATAGCCCAGGGCATTTGCACCTGAGCTGTGCAATTATAACTGTCACCTCTTTCCTGTCACAGATGCCTCGTCACCCTGGCTCCACCCACAGCCATTTAACAATCCCCCACTAATCAGGCAGAGCAGGGCATGGCTGTCAGCTCTGCTTAGCACCCTGAATGCCATCTCCCCCGCCGGTCCCAGAAAGTCCCCAGGTGGGAATTGTGTTCGGTCTTCTGTTCAATGCATGAGGGTGTCATGAAAGCTTTATTATTCCAGCTCATGGAGGGTCGGGGATGCATGCCGGGGTTCTTTTCCCCCAGCCTTACAAAGAGTTCAGCATTCTGGAGAAAGGGCTGCACATAGATGATTAAGAAGGAGTCCGTGAATGAAAGATATTTTTGGAAGGCATTGGGGGTCATAGGAGCTTCCAGCTGAAGGAGCCAGAAGACACTCCTTGACCAAGGACCCTGCTTTTATTAAACACAATTTGTCCCAAGGCAAGGTGGAAATATACACTTCAAAGGATATGGTATCAAAGGGTTTACAGGGATTGTCACTTTGGGGAATAGCCTACAACTTGTTCAGGTGTTTGGCCAAAAGAGGCAATAAAATGCCCTGAGCTGTCTGGCAGTTAACAACCATCCTATTCAGGTTTGGGGGAAGTGCCGTTTAGCCCTTAGGTAAACTACATGTGACTCAACCCTGTTGAGCTCCCCAAGCTTCACCCACCCTTTGGAAAAACTCTTGTCATTAATTACATGCTGGAATTGGTTCTCAGCAGACACACACAGGTCACTATGCAGAGATTGCTCACTGCTGCTCTCCAGGCTCCGCATGCTCACCGTCCCGCCCTTCCATGCTCCTGGTGACCTAGGACACAGATAGCCTGACTGTGGCACAAATCTTCACATGCCCCAGGGGAGCCAAGAGGGGCTCAGGAATGTCAGACTGACACTAACCCTCAGGAATACACACTGAGTGGCCAGATTATTATGACCACCTGAGGTTTGTAGGCAAATTGTATACCGCATCGTATGGGATATGGAAGCCGAAGGCCTGTTCCAACACCTTTGCTGTCTGCAGTCACCAAGATAAAAGGTCTCCAATTCGCCTAGGAACACAAGGATTGGACAGTTGACATTGGAAAAAAGTCACGTGGTCCGATGAATCACATTTCCAGTTGCATCATGCAGATGGCAGAGTGAGAATTTCGCAGAAACAGCATGAAAGCATGCCCCCCACAAGCATGAGTACAACCCTTCAAGCTGGTGGGGGCAGTGCTATGGTTTGGCGCATGTTTTCCTGGCATGATTTGAGCCCTTGAATTCGTGTGGAACAATGTCTGAATACCATACCTAAGTATCATTATTGATCAAGTTCATCCTGTCATGTGGATGGTGTATCCCAATGGAGATGGCTTCTTCCAACAAAACAATGTGCCATGCCACGGTGCTTGTATTGTGCATGAGTGGTTTCAAGAACATGAGGGAGACTTTACCTTGCTTAGGTGGCCCCTACAATCATTTGAGCATTTGTGGGACCAAGTTAAAAGAGCCATCAGGCAGCTGGTTCCACAACCATCAAATCTCACAGACTGGACAGGGCTATTCATCAGGTACTGTGTCAGATTCTTCACATCACCTTTCAACATCTCGAGGAGTTAATGCCAAGAAGAATCACCGCAGTACTGAAGGAAAAAGGTGGACCAACGAAGTACTGATGGGGTGGTCATAATAATCTGGCCACTCAGTGTGTGTTCAGTGCATGAATTCGTGCATGGGTGGGGGCCGGCCAGCCTGGCCAAGGGGAGGGGACATGAAAGGTTGGCCGGCCTGCCTGCTAGTCAAACTCCTGTTCAAGGGGACAATTTGCATATTAGCCTTTTATTATATAGGATATACCTGGAGTGGACAGATTATTATTCATTCAGAGATCATAATAATCTGGCCACTCATTGTATTATACTTCGACCCTGAGCCACACAGATAGAAATCTCACCAAACTCATAACCATTATTGCTTGTCTCATTTTCAGTTCTTGTAAGTGTATTTCCAGTATCACATGATCTCACTCATCTAGGGGAAATGATGAACAAGAACAGACCCAGAGACGAGGAGGCATGGATCAGACTGCCAGACCTCAGAGGGAGTGTAGGATGAAAGGGGAGAGATCAACCAAAGGACTTCAGTGCATACATTTGAGCCTAACCAGTGGTCGAGGACAACAAGGGGATGGGGGCATGCGTGGGGATGGATGAGGGATGGGAATGGGGGAATGGGGACAAATATGTAATACCTTAATCAATAAAGAAATGAAAAAGAAAGAAATCTCACCCAACTGTCATTAACCCTATGCTGTCAGGGGCACTCTTTAATTCCACTTCACACAAAAATGGGGCAAGCCAACCAGGTACTGACTGCACGGGTGGGCAGGACCCCTGCTGAAACAGGCAGGCCCTCCCAGATGCTCCGGGTTATAGCAGGCGCCGCACAGCCTCCCAGGCACCTAGTGCTCAGGGTAGCCGGTATGTGCAACCCTTTGTCCCTGCCCTGTGACCGCTGCTACGGAAACACAGTGTGACTGTCTGAGCACATGTAGAACTCACGGTCAAGAATCGGGTTTACTCTAATCCTTTTACTGATGGGGGGCAACCGAGGCCTGGAGACAGAGTGCAGAGTCCAGGCAGCAGGGTGCAGAGCTGTAGTTGGAAAAGACACCTGGGGCCCTGGGTCTTCCACCCATTTGCAGGGACCCGGGGCAACCCCAGTGGGCTCTCCTCCTCAGGTGGAGGGGCCTCAGCTGTCTCAGGCTGGCACGTGGCCATGAATATGGTGGTTATGGCTTCAGATGAAGAAAAAAAATCCACGACAAAGGAAATTTGCAAAAACTTAAAAATGTATTTAGTTAGAGATCACCTAAGCCCTCTTGGAAAGCAATTCCATTAAGATCATTGATTGGGAGGAAAATTACGCTATTACAGTCAGAAGCAGAGACGCCAGATTGGCACAGAGGAGCACAGAGACACCGCTCATTTCGGACCCCGGCACGCGACCACGTGGCACAGAACCACGTGGCAAAGGTTCAGTTCAAGATCCAGAACTAGAAGTAGGTCAGCTCGTCCTGCTTGGTCTTGTTGGTCTGATAGTCGTGCAGGGCCAAGGCCTTGTTTTCGTGAGGGAGAGCCCGATACACGCGGATGTGCACGAAGTCATCATCTGCAACTTGAACCTGGGAAGAGAGAGGCCAGTGAGGGGGGCAGCTGCTGCCTCTGACCCCAAGTCCCCGTGCCTGGCGGGCTGCGTGACAAAGGGCCTGAGAGCCTGGAGGCCGGGTCCCTTCAGGGCATCAGCAGCTAGGGTGGGGACATTCTCATCTTCCTCCTTCGGGTGCAGTGGACACCCAGCACCCCCACCAGCACCCTGGGCACGCTACATTCGCTCCTCAGAGCCCTCAGTTACCTGAAAGGCTCAGTCCTCTCCTCCATGGAGTACATGCACACTCATTTATTTTATTCGTTTAAAAACATTTGTATTGTATTGATTTTTAGAGAGAGATCGATGTGAGAGAGACACATCCTCCATGCATCCCAACTGAGGCCAGGGATTGAACCTGCAACCCAGGTACCAGCCCTTGACCGGGAATCAAACCTGTGGCCCTTAGGTGTGCAGGCTGATGCTCTATCCGTTGAGCGACACCAACCAGGGCTACAGGAACCCCCTTAAACACCCCTGTCCTGGCCCTGATAGGTCCTCCCTCCCCCCAGGTCTGCATGAGCTCTCCAGTAGCGGACACTCCACCTTGATGAAGTAGTTAATCCCCGCGACCATCTGGCTCATGTACTCCGTGGCCTTGAAAGTGGGGTACTTCTTGTTTACCTTCTCCTCCAGCTGGGACTTCACCTAGGGAGCAGGAGAGAGGGGAAACCAGGCCTTCATGAGTGACTGACACGGGAGCTGCGGCCTCGTGTCAGATGTTACCAACTGACCTCTAAGGCCTGCCCTTTACAGATCATTCCCCAATGCAGGACCAAGCATGTCAAACTCGTGGCCAGCACAAGGCATGTGGCCCACCAGCCTCGAGTTTTACATGCTTGCAACTGTTCACGCTAATGGTAAAGTGCAGCAAACAATTCCTGAATTCTACCCAGTTCCAAAAGTATGATTTCAGCAGCTCACTTGCCCTTTTTTTTGAAGGCGCGGTAAGTTTTTTTTTTTTAAATATTTTATTGATTTTTGTACAGAGAGGAAGAGAGAGGGATAGAGAGTTAGAAACATCGATGAGAGAGAATCATCGATCAGCTACCTCTTGCACACCCCCCACTGGGGACGTGCCCGCAACCAAGGTACATGCCCTTGACCGGAATCGAACCCGGGAACTTTCAGTCCGCAGGCCAACGCTCTATCCACTGAGCCAAACCGGTTTTGGCATGAAGGCGCGGTAAGTTTTTATAACTTCAGCATTACTACACTGCCTACAAGTTCATACTCTGCTTTTCTTTTTTTTTTCTTTTTTTTTTTAATTAAAAAAATAACTTATTGATTTTTCTTACAGAGAGGAAGGGAGAGAGATAGAGAGCTAGAAACATCGATGAGAGAGAAACATCGACCAGCTGCTTCTTGCACACCCCCTACCAGGGATCTGCCCGCAACCAATGTACATGCCTTTGACCAGAATCGAACCTGGAACTTTTCAGTCCGCAGACCAATGCTCTACCGCTGAGCCAAACCGGTTTCGGCCCTGTTTTTCTTTTTTACTTAAGACCCAAACAACTCATTTGAACACTGTTATATAATTTTTTAAATGATGCTTTTAAAATGAAAAACGTAAAAGTTTACAATTTTAAACTAAAGTTAATTTTAATTGTAGATTTAACCTTCCATCTTCTAGATGTGCCCGAACTCTCTTAACTTCCCCCTCCTGGACCCTGAGGCTGTGCCCAGTGCTTTTGAAGCAGATGAGGCAGCAGAGAGAGTGCTTTGCAGGTAGAGGTGCTTCCTGCATTGTTAGGTCATTTCCTGAGGACGCCATGCCTTTGGGCAGGTGCTGATCCTGATCCGAGTCTCAGACAGGAACCAAACTTGGGGTTCAATCCCGTCTCTCGGGATCTTGGCCTCTTATTAACCGAGTATCTTCATGGAGGCAGGAGAGAGCAGGTTGGTGCAGGGCCAGACATGGCGGGGATGTCCCTTTTCCGAGTCCCACACGGAAAGAGAGATGAACGAACTGGTTCTAAGTAGAGGCGGCCAGGGATTGAGAAATAATAGAAATAGAGAGAGAAGACACAGAGATAGATTTTAAGCTGGGAGCTGGGTGGGCCGCCATCCTGTCTGCTGGAGAGGCGGGAAGACAAGGACTAACCCTCCCAACACATTTATTTTATAACCCCCATACAGGGAAGTTATCACAACTTATTGGCATTCTTAAGTAGGCCCTAGCATACCTGGATTTACATATCTAGTCCCACCCCTGCACACACCTGGGCTGATATGAAGGCCAAGCTGATTACACTTCCCACCATCTTGGAGAAATGTGCATTGGAGCCTCGGCTCTGCCAGTCTCTGTCTCAGCTGGCAACAGTTAAAAGAATGCCCAGGTGCCTTCCCAGGCGGCCTCTACAGGGTGGTTGGTTTGTTTTTCTTACAGTAAAATCAAAGCTGGTTGCAAGGTCTCTGGCTGCTCTCCAGACTACTGGTAGGCACTGGGGCATGCTGACTTGGCTGGAGTGACTGGACGAGGTGAGGAAAGTTAGAGGACTTTCGTTAACTCAGCTTGATGAGCTGTGGGAGCCCACGGGGATGACTCTCATGACATGCCAGTGAGTCACTGGCCAACGGCACAAAAGCTTCACGGCTGCCCAGCACCTTCAGGGAGGGGCCCTAACCAGGGATAAGAAAGGGGAAGTGGAGTCAGCAGCTAAGGACAGGAGGGAAGGTTAGAAAGGAAGAAAGCAGGCCCCTCCTGCCGCTCCTCTGCCCTCTGCATGTGGCCGGCTGGGTTCTCACCGCAGGCCCAGCTGTCTCAGTACTTACCTGTCCTACAAGGCGCCATGTTTGGTCTGCAGGGATCGGACCCTGCAGACGGTGGACAAGCCTCGGGAGGAGTGACACGCACAAAGCCACAGGGGAGTCTGGGAAGGAATCGCCTCCCTCCTGGCCTGTTTCAGGAGTGGAGGCAGGAAGGCAAGGAATGGGGAGACAACCCAAATGTGGGCGCTGGGACTGGGCACATGGCAGCCTCCAGGCCCTGCCTGTGGTGGCGGGTCACTGGTTTACTGGTGGCCGGGGAACGGTGGGCTGTGCTGGGGCGAAGGGGAGCACGGAAGGCCTGGGGATGGTTAGGAAGTTGCCCGTCACTAACCCTCCAGGGGCCAGGAGACCGCAGAGGGCCAGGAAAGGCCAAGGTGGGGACTGGTGGGTGCTACTGGAGGAGGCTGAGCCAGAATTAGGGACTCTGACATCCTTCTGGCCAGGGCTCCCTCTCTGGCCTCTGTTCTCCTCTCCTGCAGCCCAGAGAGCTTGGGGAGGAGTCAGTGTACACAGGGGAGGCAGCAAGATGTGCCTGCCCTGTCCTCTGGGAGCCACAGGCAAAGCCCGCCCTCCAGGACTGCCTCCCAGCGGGATGGGACTGCCCTCTTACTTGTCACTCTCAAGGGACCATCACCACATTAAGGAGACAGCGACCCCTCTCTCCCGAGTGAGCTGATGCACATTCAAAGTTCACGCAGCAAGTGAGGAATCCCTTAGGCCTGGGAAACCCAACCGCAGGAGAGGCTGGGCTCTGGAGCTGAGGGACAGGAACCTCGCCCACGCTGGCTCGCCTGGCAGTCTCTACAGATTCCCCATTTTCAAAGTCCCATGGGCCTGACTCACCACGCGTTACTGTGGTCAGATGGTCTGAACCACCTGAGCAAAGGGGGTGAAGTGGGGGGAAGGGTACTATCGGGTCAGGGAAGAAGCAGGTTTGTTTGACTTTGTGTCTCCTCGGACCTAAGCCTTCCCGTGTCCCCACCATCTCCCCTTCCGGTGGCCCCACCGTCTCCCCTTCCCCTGGCCCCACCGTCTCTCCTTCCGGTGGCCCCACCGTCTCCCCTTCCCGTGGCCCCTCGGTCTCCCCTTCCCTCCCCCAGAACCTCCGGGGAAGGCACCCAGGGATCCCCACTTTCCAGAGGAGAACACGGAGGCACCGGAGTCCAGCGCTGCCCAGGGTCTGAGCCAGGCTCTGCCTCTGCCTCCCAGCCTGGTTTCTGGTTCTTTTTCTTTTCTTTTTCTTTTTTAACCTTTATTTGGGGATGACTTCAAACGTACACAAGGAGCACTAGAATAAGGGTAGACGTGTAGGATCTCTTCCCCGGGTTCACGGACTGCTACCTTCCATCCCACCTGCCCTGGCTCCCCTCTCTCTCTTGGATTGATTCCCCCCCGAAACCGCCCGAGGACCCACGCCCGGCCCTTCCCTCTGAGCCTGGGCTCTCAGAGCCCGGAGCCCAGGCCCAGGGTCCCGGTCCCAGCGCCCAGGAGGGGCTGCCCCTGTGGGCGGGACGGGAGGCCCGGGCCGCCTACCTGGTCGGCGATGGCCTGGATCTCGGCCGTGGCGGGCTCTACGGCGGAAGGGCCACCAAGCATCATCTTGGCGTAACTGTGGGCAGGGAGCTGGGAGCTGTGGGCACGGAGGAGCTCGGCCTGGGAGGGAGATCAGCAGTGAGACAGCGGCTGCTGAGCTGTGAGCTCGGCCTCCCTCTTAAACCCGTGGGTGGTGCCCCGGGGCGGAGGCGGTCCGACCAGGGGGGGGGCGCCTGGGGCGGTTGGGGGTGGGAGGGGGCGGGGTGGAGTATGGGTGGGGTGCGGGTGGGGTCCGGGTGGGAGGCATCGAGTGGGGTAGGGCGGGGGGGGGGGGGGGGGCGCGGGGAGCTGGGGAATGGACAGGCGCCTTGCACAATCTGGAACCCCGCAGAGGGCGCCGCCTGCGGGCCATAGCGTGCACCTGTTTGGTGTTGGTCTTTTTTATTTCTTTATTTTTTTTTTGATTTTTTACAAAGAGGAAGAGAGAGGGACAGAGAGCTAGAAACATCGATAAGAGAGAATCATTGATCAGCTGCCCCTTGCACACCCCCCACTGGGGATGAGCCCGCAACCAAGGTACATGGCCTTGACCAGAATCGATCCTGTGACCTTTCAGTCTGCAGGCAAGGCTCAATCCACTGAACCAAACCGGTTTCGGCTGGTGTTGGTCTTAGTGGCCTCGGAGGTATGCTGGGTGCCTCCAAACCACGCCACTTTTGCATGTTGATTCTGCTGAGCGGAGGGCAATGAAGACCCAGTCATTGGGGTGGTGAGAACTTTAACCTCGGCCTTCATAGCATGTAGGTACGGCCCTGGCCGGTGTGGCTCAGTCATTAGTAGCTTTCCCCTGTGCACCAAAGGGTCGTGGGTTCAACTTTGTCTTCCATGTCCCCATGGGGCCCTAAACTGTAGACAACTGATCCATGTTTGTCTCTTGCTCTCCCTCTCCCTTCCTCTCTCTAAAATAAAGCGGCGGGGGGAAGGGGGGAGGAGAGGGGAGAGGGGCGAGGAGAGAGACAAAAAATGAAATGATTTCATTAAAATCATGTGGGCAGGGAGCCTGGTCCAGAAAGAGAGCAAAGATCAGAGGTCATTTCCTTTTAAATGTGAGGCTCGCCTGCGTGGCAGGCAGACAGCTGGCCACCACACTTCTGCTCTCCCATCTTCCTGTGATGTGTGCTCCTCCCCTTTGAAGCTGCAGACCCACATCCTGGGCCTTAGCTCTGGAAGCTACAAACTCCGAACTCCGCTGCCACACTGCCGGCAGGGCAGGTTCCGGTGGGAGAGACCCAGAGGTGAGTGGGAGCTGAACTGAGAGTCCCCAAGAGCAGGAGGGAGAGAAGTCTGTGCTCCGGAAGTAGCTGGGGGACAGACCGCCAGGGCATCCTGGAGTCCAGGACCGGGCCCTGCCTGGCCTCACTCCCCTGTGCCTTGGACTGCTCTGCACTCTCATCTGCGAGTCCTGGCCCAGCAGCCAGCTTGCACCAGCCACTCTGGGTGTCACCAGCGTGTGACCCAGGGACACGGTGAAGGGCTGACGTGTGTGAGCAGAGGAGGCACAAAGGAGTCCAGTGAGGAGATGCCTGCCAGGGCCTCAGGTTGGAGTGGGAGTAGCATTCCGGCTGCACCCCTCCCGCACTCCAGGGCTGCACCTCAGGGGATGCTGGGCCTCTCCCGCCCCTGGGTGCTGACTGCAGGAGCAGGCCCAGCCTTGCCTTCTGTAGGGCTCAGTGCGGAACCCCAATGGGAGTGGCCCATGAGCAGGAAAGTGGGAGAGGTAAGCTTTTCTGGTACCTGCCAGGGAAGAGCCTGGTGTGTAATTCCAGGAAGGGTGGGAGGCCAGGTGTGGAGGGGAAGGAGAGACCCCTACAATTCAGTCATGAATGAATGAATGAACGAATGAATGACTCCACGAATATGTGAATAAAAAAGGGACTACATCGCAGAATGGAGAAGCTCGGGGCGCTGCTAGGTGAGCCTGACAGTAACCACAAAGGTGATTCGATAATAAATTCCTAGCTGGGCAGGTCGTGCGGGCAATCACATCCCACACCCATAGCTTCCTGGTGAAGATCAATCTTTACCTTAAGCCCTGCCCATTGTTCTTACGCACCTAGGAAAGATACCTCTGATAAGTCAGCATGAATTTCTTTTCCAAACCCCTTGGAGGCATAACCACACTGGCACCAGTTATGCTGTTGCCCACAAATCATCTCTACTTACTGTAAATGTTAACTATCCTTTACTCACTAATGTCAAGGAAGTGGGTGTTTCTCCATTTTGCATCCTGTGTTCTCCATTTCGACACCTTACACGTGCTGTCAGAGCTCCGTGCTGGGGAGGTAAGTGTGGCCTGTGTGACTTCACCTGGAGAGGATTCTGGAAGCCTCCTCCCGGTGTCTCCTGGACTCTCTCTATATGACCTTTTTCTGTGCTGTTTGCTGTGTGTCCGTTTGCCAAAATAAACCACAGCCCTCCATCTTGGTAGCCTAGTGGGTCAACAGGCTTGGGGTTCCCTGACACGTGGCCCTTAATGTTGAATGGAGCAGAGACCACCCAAGAGGCAGAGACCCCTACCCGGGAAACAACTCCAAATAGCCAATTGCCGAGTCAAATAACAAATTTATTACAGATTCGAATCTGGGCTGCCGCCGCCAGGATGGAGCAGGCAGAGACAGCCGCCAGCAGTTACAAATCCAGCTTTTTATATACATTTCAAAAAAAGGGGGGTGGAGGTCCACGGGGCTGGAGCTAACTGGTTTCTATATTGCTTAACCTTGCGGTTGTATGTATCGGCCAGATGGCCTAATCTCCCTTCTTGGTTCGTTCTCTTCTTTTAGCCTTGACTAACCCAGACTGTTGATTTGGCCTTCAGGTCCAGGAGGGGGAGGGATGAGTAACTTTCTACCCTCCAGGCAAGGTCAGAAATTTCCCACTCCTCAGCAAGTAATCAAAGGCCGAAGTCAGATAGCAAAGCTAAAATTCAAACAGCAGTTTTTACCAAAGTATGGTTGCCACTATATTTCACTTAACAGGAAAACTCTGCTGAGTCCATTCTGCATGAACATAAACACATAAACACAACATTGTCACACCTAAGAAAATAACAAAATTATTCTGCACTATAGTCCAACATCTAGTCTATATGAAAGCTTTCCCAATTGACCCCCTCAAAAAACTTATAGAGTCTTTTCTTTGAACCAGCATCCAATCAAGATTTGTATATGCAACTATGTGAAGGAGTATATCCCCTCTTCCATATAGGCATTCATCCCTTCCTTCATCCATGACTTTAACTCTGAAGATATTAGAATGATTGTCTTGCCAACTGTCCCAGACCAGGGTTGTGATTGTCTTCTTGTGCACCCTGCTCAGCCTTCCTATGTCCTGAAAGCCAGGGTGCAGCCCTGAAGGCTGGATGAGGGTCAGCCTTGACTGCCCACAGGTGCTGCTACTGCGTGGGAGGGGCCACCCGCACACAGGGGCAGGCCATTTGGGGGGGGAACTGATAGCTGGGACCACCTTTCTTTAGCCCTTGTGCCATTTTCTGACGACTTTCGCCCTGAATCAAAGATTTACTAGGAGCTGCACAGATTTTTCTCCAATTCCACCATTCCTTCCATCTGTGCTCGCTGGCATTCTTTGCTAAAGAACCTTCTGTCATCAACCAGGTTAAACTACCGCCCCCCTAAAATGCAGGTACATGCTTAGTGACCTTTTAATTACAACTGTCTAGTGCTGTCATTGCGGTGTCCGGCCATTACGGGGCAGTGGCGTGCGGCCGGGGAGAGGCCCTTCTACGCGCCCGTAGTCAGAGAGCGCGCCCGGGCCAGGCCGGCGCGGTCGTGTGACGTCACACCGCGCGACAGGGAGAAGCGTGGCGGCGCGGGCGCAGGTACCTGGAGTTCTAGGTGCGACAGCCATGGTTCCGCAGCTCCCCCCTGAGATCCAGCTGGCGCAGCGCCTGGCAGGGAACGAGCAGGTGACCCGGGACCGGGCGGTGAGGAAGCTCCAGAAATACATCGTCGCCAGGACTCAGCGGGCTGCAGGTTGGCGCGTGGCCGGCGGGGCCGCCCCGGGGACTGGGCCTGCCGGGTGGGGGCGCGGGGCGGCGGGGGCGGTCCCGGCTGGGTGGCCTCCGAACCACGTGGCATTTGTCACTTGTCACTGTAATGCTCCTTGTGTAAGTGTTGGGCTGTCATTTGAGTTTCACTGGTGCGTACGCTCCGCCAGAGCGGAGAACATGCTTGTTAACTGGTCTCTGCTGTAACAGTGGTTCTCAAAGTGTGGTACCCCATCGTCAACTTCGGCGTCGCCGGACGTTCGTTGGAAATGCAATTACTTTTTAAATTTAAAATACATATTTTATTGATTTTTTTACAGAGAGAAAGAAAGAGGGATAGAGAGTTAGAAACAACGATGAGAGAGATGATCCCTTGACCAGAATCGATCCCAGGACCTTTCAGTCCACAGACTGATGCTCTATCCACTGATCCAAACCGGTTTCGTCATCAGCAGGGTTTTGTGTTTGGTTGGTTAGTACGGCCAGAGGGGCAAGAGGCGAGGTCCTGCATGGGTGTCAGGGAGGCCGAGGGCCCGGGAGGAAGTGGCCTGAGCAGCCTCCTTTCTTGCTGCTGGCTTTGCAGGCTCTCTGCACCTGCTCTTCAGAGAATGTGGCCGCCACGCAGAGTTGTAGGGGAGCTCTGCTTTTCCTTCTGAGGTTCCTCATTGCTCCATCTCTAAGCCACATTCTCAGCTCAGCAGACTCAGACTGAGAATGGCAGGGGTTGGTTGCACACAACGTCCTGACCAGTTTCTCATGATTCTGTCCCTTTACTTTCCAAAGTGGCTTCTGTAGCCCTCCGTGATTCTCTTATGGCCCGTTTTCCTCCCCAGAGCACCTGTTCCTTCAGACCTTCTGGACAAGTTCTACCTGGTGAGGAAGCAGCCTGCGCCCCTCGGCCAGGTCCCCTGCAGTGCCAGAGTGGTGGGGGGAGCACTCTGAGCACCCAGAGAGTTGGGGAAGGCGGGCTGGAGGTGCAGCATAGAGCAGTCTGGCCTTTGAGCCTCCACCCCAACATGGCAGAGCTAAAGGCTTCTGGTCAGTGCGGCCACCCTGACCGCTGACCCATTAGCCTGGTGGTCGAACGGGGAGCCTAGGTCTTGTTCGGGGGGCACAAGCCTAGGATTGTGCAGTACTTGACCCGTCTCTGAAGGTTGGCAAATAGGCACAGAGTTCGTCATTGGAGCACAGCACAGACAGACGTTCAGTTCAGCGGGGAAGGTTACAGCTACCCTCCTCGGGAGTTGGGAAGCGGTGGATGCCAGCGGAGCTGTGGACTCGTGCCTCGGTGGAGGCTCTTGGGATGCCTGGTGCTAGCGGACAGCTATCCAATTGTCATGTGCAGGATCCCTTCCCCCTCCTGTGAATTTATTTTACTGATTTGCCTTTAGAAACGGCTCTCCCCCCCCCCCTCCCCCCGACCTGTGGAACTGTGGTGTGGTTACTACAGTGGTGTTCGCTGGGACTTGGGACAGTCCCCAGAAGAAGGGCCAGGGCTGTTGTCAGAGCGGTTGGTCCAGTGGGCACCCTGAACAGGCGGTGGCTGAGCCTCACCGAGGACGCCTCCCCTCAGGGCAGCAGCTCGTGTGTGATTCTGTCACTCAGCTCAGCTCAGACGTGGCCCAGGGTTACGTGGACACCGCCTGGCCGATAGTAAAGTGGACCAGCTGGTGGGCCAGGCAGAGAGCTGCGGAGGGAAGGGATGGGCATGCGGGCAGAGGAGCAGGGCCGGGCCAGGCTCTGCACTTTGACAAAGTCAGGTTTGTCAGGCGGAGGAGCCTGTGAGGCAGGCGCTCAGGTAGGATGGATTCGGTTGCTTTTTGAGGCCCATTTCCCTGGTCCCCCCTTGTGACCACGTCTGGCAGCACAGCCCCCTTTGGTGGTCCTGCAGGTAGGGAATGATGTAGGACAGGTCTCCACTGTCCTGGGGACAGGCGTCCTGGCTGCTGGGAGTGCTCAGTACTGTCCTCTCACCTCTGACCATGGCTGGATGGCAGAAAAACTGGGCCGGAAATGCTGTGAGCAATGTCCTAGTTGTTTGGGGACAGGGATTGGGGTTGATTTAAACGATGAGGTTTAAGGATGAGTTTATTGCATGGAGATCAGAAAGAAAGATGTTCTCAGTTGTCGGACCCGGTTTTTACGGGGCCTCTGCCCCTCTGGGGGCCTGTGCTTCAGTTCCGTTCTTACTGGTGAAACAGGGCCCAGCCCACCTCAGCTGCAGTTGCCACCCAGGTGTCCTCTGTGAGCCTGACTTCCTGGTGCGCTCGGAAAGCTGGGCATCCCAGCCCCGGGTTCTGAGGGCTTGTGTCCTTCCTCCTCCAGCTCTGGGGCCTGCTGTGTGTTTGGGGCTCGCAGACGGGCAGAGGGGCAGTCTGGGGGGGGGGGGGTTTGGGCAGAGGGGCAGTCTGGGGGGGGGGGTTGGGCAGAAGGGCAGTCTGGGGGGGTTGGGCAGAGGGGCAGTCTGGGGGAGTGTTGGGCAGAAGGGCGGACTGGGGGGGTTGGGCAGAGGGGCAGTCTGGGGGGGTTGGGCTGAGGGGCAGTCTGGGGGGGGTTGGGCAGAGGGACAGTCTGGGGGGGTTGGGCAGAGGGGCAGTCGGGGGGGTTGGGCAGAGGGGCAGTCTGGGGGGGGTTGGGCAGAGGGGCAGTCTGGGGGGGTTGGGCAGAGGGGCAGTCTGGGGGGGGTTGGGCAGAGGGGCAGTCTGGGGAGGGTTGGGCAGAGGGGCAGTCTGGGGGGGGGTTGGGCAGAGGGGCAGACTGGGGGGGTTGGGCAGAGGGGCAGACTGGGGGGGTTGGGCAGAGGGGCAGTCTGGGGGGGTTGGGCAGAGGGACAGTCTGGGGGGGGGTTGGGCAGAGGGGCAGACTGGGGGGGTTGGGCAGAGGGGCAGTCTGGGGGGGTTGGGCAGAGGGGCAGTCTGGGGGGGGTTGGGCAGAGGGGCAGTCTGGGGAGGGTTGGGCAGAGGGGCAGTCTCGGGGGGGTTGGGCAGAGGGGCAGACTGGGGGGGTTGGGCAGAGGGGCAGACTGGGGGGGTTGGGCAGAGGGGCAGTCAGGGGGGTTGGGCAGGGGGGCAGTCTGGTTGCGCTGCACTAACGGCCTCCTCCTGTGCACAGCTCATGCGGCTGGTCCTGAAGGAGTCCTTCAAGGCCCTGAGAATGCGGGCGTGGGAGGAAAGGTCAGTATCGCAGCGCGTCCTCAGGCTGCTGCTCGTGGCCTGTCCGGGTTTCTGTCGGGGGATCGGGTTCACGGCTTCTCTCTCAGTTATTAGTTGTAAAGGAGACGTCACCCTAACATTAAAGAGTGACCGATGGCACTTACAATGAAGGTCATTGAAAAATTGCAGTTTGCGTGTGTTCATGTAAATATTTGTTTTCAACCTTGATGCTAAGTTGTGAATTAGAATTGAGTTCTCACATAAAAAATACCGTGTATTCATGTTTAGCTCTTATCAAAGATCATTGCTCCCGGTTCTAGAAATAGTTGCCCAGACTCCTCACTGTGCCAGTCGTGCTTGTGCTGGGGTAATGTGTGTCCTCTAACCTGCAAGGGGCCTCCGTTCCCGCTGGCACAGGCAGAGCCGCTCTGCCGCGTGGGCGGCCTGGGCTCTGCTGGGCTCTGCTCTTCCGGCCCCTCCTGGGACCGGGCAGGGCCCTCCAGCCGCCTGGCCTGGAGCTGTGCGTCCAGCTGAGGGGGAGCAGGTTTCTAACCTCGGGGGGGGGGGGGGCAGACTGAGACCCACCACACACAGTGGGTTTCTGAATGTTCACTTAAAATTTTTTTTTAATTAATTTAAAATTTGGTTTCTTTATAATTGTTTTCCAATTTCGAGAGTGATACACGTTTATATGAAGAACTCAGAATTTATAAGACGTTAAAAAGCGACTTTAACTCCAACAGACACTTTTTAAGATGCTACATTGCTTTGTGCACATGGTACAAACGTGGTGTCATTGAAACATGACATCTGCAGGCTGCTCTTTATTTTACTGAGGATGCACAAGAAACATCCTGCCCGATTGTAGGGCAGGGGTGGGGAAGACAGGAGGAAAGGGGCTCAGAAACAGAGTATTTTGAACTGATTTATAAGTTAAAGTGTACATTAAAGGAGTTAATTTCAAGTACGTGTATACCAAAACCAGTCCCCAGATGCTAGAATGGCTACCGAACCAGAGACTTCAGCTCACAGCCCCCGGTGTGGTTGGACTTTTTTTTTTTTTTTTAAATATTTTTTTATTGATTTTTTAAAGGGAGGAAGGGAGAGAGATAGAGAGCTAGAAACATCGATGAGAGAGAAACATCGACCAGCTGCCTCTTGCACACCCCCTACCAGGGATCTGCCCGCAACCAAGGTACATGCCCTTGACCAGAATCGAACCCAGGACCTTTCAGTCTGCAGACCGACGCTCTACCACTGAGTCAAACCCGTTTCGGCTGCTTGGACTTTTTACCTTTGGAAAACAACGTTAGCAAAACCTTGGCCCTGCCCATTTATCCCATGTAAAAAAGATCAGGAGGAGTTGGACTGTAGTTAGCTGATTGTTTGTTTGTTTGTTTGTTTGTTTGTTTAGAGGCCTCAGATCTCAGGAGTATCAGCGGGACCTGTGACCCATGAGTGTCCTTAGGGACCAGCTGCTCAAGGTGCAGAGATGCCAGTGTAGGGACGGCTGTTGCTGGGCCGAGGGGTCGGGAGAAGCCTCGTGAGCTCCTTTTGGAAAGCTTACCGAGTGGGTGACACACCAGTGTGAGCACTGCGTGTGTGCCACCGGCTGCTGGTGAGGAGCGCGCCCCGCCAGGGAGATAGCACGCGGAAAGGTGCGGGCACAGAGCTGGGCCTAGGCCCCGACACCAGTCCAGGTGTCCACTGCCAGCGTGACCGCCTTGGCTCCACTTCTCCAGAGTTTTGGGGTACCCTAGGCTTGAAGATTCGGCCTGCCTGGAGCCCACACCCTGCCCCCTAGCCTGGAGCCCACAGCCTGGAGGGGAGACACAGTGTGTGGGGCCCCGTGGGCTCCTGGGAGAGCAAACTCTCCGAGGCCAGCCCCTGTGCCCGCACGGCTCCTCGGCGGTCCATCCTTCGGTTTGTAGAAAATGCCCGAGAACGAAGAGCGGCCCCTCTCCGTCGAACTCCCGCACCATGGCCCGGTCTCCCTCCCCACTGTGACTTCTGAATGTCTAACTCGCACGCTGTCGTGCTCGCGATGGCCGTGCACAGGGTCAGGGCGCCGTGCCCCTGGCTCCTGGTCCCCAGCACCAGGCTCCTCTGAGCCCCGGGCATAGCCCGGCCTCCTGGCGCCTGCAGGGCCCAAAGGACCAGGAGGAGGAAGGATGGCCCGCAGCCTGATGGGAGGCAGCCTCTCCGATGGCACTCACAGGGACCAGCCCCTGCCACCCAGGGCCCTGGGTGTGTGCAGGACATTTAATGGGAAATACTGCCACTGCCAAGTAGGGCTGGAGAAAGGCCAACGGTAAGGTTTTTTTATTTCAATAGTGAGAGCCAGTGTAGGGCCGGGCAAGGGACCAGGTGTGCCTGCCCTGCAGGAGATGGCGAAACCGCCTGGAAGCAGGTGTGGGTGCTGGGCTTGTTGCTTGTGTGCCGGGAACTTGAAGGGAAGAGCGGGCTGGATGCTCTTCGGTTTTATTTCAGAGGCATGGCCCCACGTGAGGGCTCATTCTCTTACTTCCCACATGCTTCAGAGAATGACGGGATCTGTTCCTCCCAAAGCTTCTGCGGGACCACGGACTCCGGTGTCCCGGAGGCTTGCCCATCGGCTATACAGCCCTGACCACTAGCAGGCAGAGATCCCCGGCCACGAGGAGACGGAGACGGGCTGGGCTGTCTGTACTGTGAGGAGGGACTTGGGGGCCCGGGAGCCTCTGCAGTGTGCGGGGCTCCCGTGGGAGGCCGGGCCCCGCATTCCCAGGCCCCTGTTGCTGTCTGGGTCGTCTCCACACGCTCACGCTCCCCCGCGCTGGCGGCAGAGGCCTGGGCTGCCACGTGTAGAATTTCCCAACCTTGGTTCCTGGCAGTGCTTTTTGATACAAATTGGGTCCAAATTAGAATTGATTTTTGTTTTTACTTTGCAAAGCTTAGCCACATGCAAACTGATGGCAATTTATGTTCAGGTGGGAGATTGTTGTCAGAGTGCAGATTTCAAACTTTCCAGTGTTTCAAACCTCCTCCTGTAGACCTTCCAGATGGAATTCCAGACGATGATTCCCTCTTCGAATCAGTCGCAAATCATTGCCAAGTCCCCTGAGGTGACTGTTCGTCTGCGGTCCTTTTGCAGTATGTGTCAGTGATTGTGAAACGATGCTTCGCTTGTCTTCCTGTTCTTACACTTGTTCCGTTTTCCAATGGTCTGAGCCTGGCCGGGCGCACCTGCTCTGAGTAAGCGGAGGGTGTGTCAGTGTTGGGATTACGGGATATCCAGGGAACCCGTGTTCACTCCTCGGGTGACATGTACACAACAGGAGGGAAGCGTGTTCTGACCGCTGGGCCGCCACCGCCACGCCCTCTCCTTGTCCTTCCTGCCCTTGGAGGGGATCAGCTACCTGAATGGGTGTCGGGTCCACACCTGTGTGAGTCAGAGACACCGTGTGACTGTACTGTACTCCTTGGGAGAATAGCCAGGAATCTGTCTTCCTTCTCTGCCGCCATCTAGTCCCGTGGACCTCCTTCACCCACCCCTCTCTCTGGAGCCCCCGCCAGTCCCTACCCGGGCTGGGAGGAGGGAGGGGAGTTTGTGACCGAGCAGAGTGGAGTATGTGCAGATGGGGACGTTGTGAGTGAGGTCCGCTCTCTGAGTCTGGGTGGGAGCTAGGCGGCCCTGGACTCCATTGTGCCCACCAACAGAGCAGTGGGGTGGAGCCTGCCCGTTTGATGCCACATTGGGGTTCCCTTCCCATCATCCTCTGAGGCTCTTGTGTTAGGGCTCCCTGGAGAGCCAGCTCCTGTGCCCCTGGAGGGAGCCCGTCAGGTGTACAAGCTGAGTGGCCCCTCAGAAGGACCCCGAGCCCTAGAGAAGGTGGCTCTGGGAGGCCAGCCCATCGCCCGAAGCCAGGGAAGCCTTAACCTGTGGCCCCGTTGGTCTGGATGGACGTCTTTCCCCCAGGAGACCCCCTGCTGCCGGCAGTTCTCCCCTGAGCACAGGGATCGAGGGTGGCGCATGTGGCAGTGTCGGGGGGTGTGTGCTGCCGGCGGCCGCTTTGTGGCGGGTGCAGCATCGAGTACCCGGCAGGTGTTGTGGTGAGAAGAACAACATGAGAGCCTGTGTTTTTACAGAGACCCTTGTCCTGGCCAAGGGAGGTGTAGATTCTGGTTTCAGAATCGAGCCACACATTTACAGTCTGTGCCAGCAGGGGGACACGGCGAGTGCAGAGGGAGAGGGTGATGGGCTGGGAAGGGTCTGGGCCGCCCTTGGTGGATGGCAAACATCAGCTCTGCTTCTGGGGGTGTTTCTTCAGTATGTCAGTCTCTCTCCCGCGATGGGAGCCAGGCTGTGCATTCTGTGGTGATGCCCAGGACGGGCCCTGCGTGTGTCCCACCCCCCATTGTGCTCAGGCTCCTGCCAGCATCACCCATCGCCGCTCGGGGTTCTCGTAGCGCATGTGTCTTCCTGTGGGCATCTGCACTTTCTTCTCAGTACACAGTGTTTCCTCTAACGGATTAAAATACAATGTCTTACAAGCCACATTCCTGCCTTTCATTCGGGATCTGAGCTCACCACATTGTGTTCACTCTGTTGGTAAGACAGAGCTTGGTGAATACTGTGAGGTCTGACTTAGCGGATTTTTAAAGCTATATTAGCGGGAGGCTCTTCCTAGAGTTGTCTTTTTAGATGCTGGCAGAGGAGACGGGTCTTTTAAAAGCCATTTCCACTGTCCAAGCCCGGTGGAGTCTGTGCTGCAGCGAGGCTTCTGACAGCGTCACTGTGGTCACGGTGACTGGAGCCCCAACCTGCGCCCCGCCTCCGTCCCAGCCCTCCGCCATGGCAGGCAGGTTCTGATCTTCGTGTGGCGGGAAGCCCGTTCGGCAGGAGCTCCTTCCTGTGGGGCACTCGCCATGGCAGGACATCATGCCTGCAGGTCGGCCTCTGGAGAGCAAGGCCAGCCCTTCCCCGTGGCACCACCCGAGCCCCCACTGCAGCCCCTGCCCTCGCGATGGAGGTGCAGATGTTACCATTTAGGGAACTGGAAAGGAATCTCCATCTCTGTGTGGACCGGGGGTGGTTTGAATGTTCTAACCTTCTGGCTGTGCACCTGCTAATGTGGAGTTGTGGTCAGCATGTCAATCAATGATTGTAAAACCGGCCCAGCAGGATGGAGCTGTGACTGGGAGCCCAGCCCACGCTGCCCTGGGCCTCCCAGGCGAGGAGCTTGGATCCAGAGGCTGCTTGGGGTGTGGCCAGCCTGGGAGCGAAGCACAGGCCCCGGCCCATCTGTGAGGGGACGATCTCTGTGAGATTCAGTCAGTGGCTGCATCGGCCTCACGGTGACCAGCCCTGCCCGCTGGGAGAGGGGGCCCGTGTGTGTAAATGTAAAACAGCTCACCATTGTAGAGGCCTGTCTGTGTGCTGCTCCTGTTGATTTATGATTCTCCACAAATAAATATTTTCATGCAATCATGGTGAAGCATGAGTAATTCTTCTCCACGGGATTCCCTTTTATTAATCATCCGTACATTGTGGTCACAAACCATGGTCACTGCTTTCCCCTCGACATCCCCCTCTTTAAAAAATATATATTGTATCTAATAAAAGAGTAATATGCAGATTGACCATCACTCGAACACACAAGATGGCTGCTCCCATGTGGTCAAAAATCCTGGCCCCAGGTGGGAGGGACCAGGCAGGTCTGCAAGGGAAGGCATTTGGGAGTGATCAAGCCTGCAAGAGAGGGCAGTTAGGGGTGACCAGGCTGGCAGGGGAGTGGTTAAGGGGTGATCAGGCTGGCAGGCAGAAGCAGTTAGGGCAATCAGGAAGGCAGGCAGACAAGCAGTTGGGAGCCAGCAGTCCTGGATTGTGAGAGGGTGCAGGCTGGGCTGAGGGACACACACCCCTGTGCATGAATTTTATGCACCGGGCCTCTAGTGTATTTGTGTGTTGTGAGTGTGTGTGTGTGTGTGTGTGTGTGTGACACACACAGAAAAGAGAGGGAGAGGGGAAAGAAGAGGGAGAGAGATAGAACCACCAATGATGAGAATCATAGATTCGCTGCCTCCTGCATGTCCCCACCACTGGGGATGGAGCCTGCAACCTGGGCATGAGCCCTGACCGAGAATCAAACTGACCTCCTGGTTCATAGATCAATGTTCAAATGCTGAGCAATGCAGGCTGAGCAAAACCTCCCTCTTAAAGAAAGGGCTGCCCTGCCCTGCCCTGCCCTGCTCACTGTGGCCCCAGTTCCCTCCCTGCCAACCCACTGTGGTGCCCTACCCTCTCAGGGTTTCTGCAAGACTTCCCCCCACCCAAACCCCGGATCAGGAGGGTGGGGCTCCCTTTCCTGGCCCATCCCTGCGAGATTCAGAGGACAAGCCCTGGTCATCGATCAGATGTCACTACCCCTTCTGGGTTCCAATTACTTCACACCCGGGTGGGGACAGCTCTGGTTCTACTAACCCAGCAGGTACTATACACCCTCCCACATCTTTGTAGATGAATCCTCAGGTCATCTCTAAGTAACAGGCTTTATGACAAAGGCACCGACTCTGCCTCTCAAACCCACTGTGACCGCCCTGTGACTGTGTCCCTGCATGGATAGCTGGAGAATTAGGGCCTGTGACTCTCAAGGGTGGGCAGGTCCCTTTATTGCTGCGTTCTTGGTGCTGGGGAAATAGAAGGCACTGACCAGTGACTGGAGTGCTTAGTAAAACGGATGGGGTGTCAGCACCCCTTGGAAGACATGGAGGGAAGCTATGCCTGAAGGGCTAACTGGCAGGCCACATACCAGAATCTAAAAGGCATCCTGTAGAAGGGAGGTCGCTGCCAGGAGACCCCAGGTGGTCCCTGGGGAACCAAGGGCAAGGGCGTCCCTACAGGTCAGCACCCAGAGCCCAGGGTGGGCAGAGGAGAGGCTGGGCCTGGTGGGCAGATGGAAGAGCTCAAGCCCAGCATTTGTTCCCCAAATCCTCTGCCAAAGGGTTCCCCCAGACTGGCTCTGGCTTACTGCCTGGTGCTGTTTTTAGTGAGGTGAAATTCACAGGAAGTACACCCAAGTATCTTCAACTGCATAGCCCAGGGCATTTGCACCTGAGCTGTGCAATTATAACTGTCACCTCTTTCCTGTCACAGATGCCTCGTCACCCTGGCTCCACCCACAGCCATTTAACAATCCCCCACTAATCAGGCAGAGCAGGGCATGGCTGTCAGCTCTGCTTAGCACCCTGAATGCCATCTCCCCCGCCGGTCCCAGAAAGTCCCCAGGTGGGAATTGTGTTCGGTCTTCTGTTCAATGCATGAGGGTGTCATGAAAGCTTTATTATTCCAGCTCATGGAGGGTCGGGGATGCATGCCGGGGTTCTTTTCCCCCAGCCTTACAAAGGGTTCAGCATTCTGGAGAAAGGGCTGCACATAGATGATTAAGAAGGAGTCCGTGAATGAAAGATATTTTTGGAAGGCATTGGGGGTCATAGGAGCTTCCAGCTGAAGGAGCCAGAAGACACTCCTTGACCAAGGACCCTGCTTTTATTAAACACAATTTGTCCCAAGGCAAGGTGGAAATATACACTTCAAAGGATATGGTATCAAAGGGTTTACAGGGATTGTCACTTTGGGGAATAGCCTACTGCTTGTTCAGGTATTTGGCCAAAAGCGGCAATAAAATGCCCTGCGCTGTCTGGCAGTTAACAACCATCCTATTCAGGTTTGGGGGAAGTGCCGTTTAGCCCTTAGGTAAACTATATGTGACTCAACCCTGTTGAGCTCCCCAAGCTTCACCCACCCTTTGGAAAAACTCTTGTCATTAATTACATGCTGGAATTGGTTCTCAGCAGACACACACAGGTCACTATGCAGAGATTGCTCACTGCTGCTCTCCAGGCTCCACATGCTCACCGTCCCGCCCTTCCATGCTCCTGGTGACCTAAGACAGGGGTGCTGGCTCCCAACTGCTTGCCTGCCTGCCTTCCTGATTGCCCTAACTGCTTCTGCCTGCCAGCCTGATCACCCCTAACAGATAGCCTGACTGTGGCACAAATCTTCACATGCCCCAGGGGAGCCAAGAGGGGCTCAGGAATGTCAGACTGACACTAACCCTCAGGAACACACACTGAGTGGCCAGATTATTATGACCACCTGACCTTTAGGCAAATTAGCCGTACACGGCATCGTATGGGATATGGAAGCCGAAGGCCTGTTCCAACACCTTTGCTGTCTGCAGTCACCAAGATAAAACGTGTCCAATTCGCACAGGACCACAGGGATTGGACAGTTGAGCATTGGAAAAAAGTCACGTGGTCCGATGAATCACGTTTCCAGTTGCATCATGCAGATGGCAGAGTGAGAATTTCGCAGAAACAGCATGAAAGCATGCCCCCCACATGCATGAGTACAACCCTTCAAGCTGGTGGGGGCAGTGTTATGGTTTGGGGCATGTTTTTGTGGCATGATTTGAGCCCTTGAATTCGTGTGGAACAATGTCTGAATACCATACCTAAGTATCATTATTGATCAAGTTCATCCTGTCATGTGGATGGTGTATCCTAATGGAGATGGCTTCTTCCAACAAGACAATGTGCCATGCCACGGTGCTTGTATTGTGCATGAGTGGTTCAAGAACATGAGGGAGACTTTACCTTGCTTAGGTGGCCCCTACAATCATTTGAGCATTTGTGGGACCAAGTTTAAAGAGCCATCAGGCAGCTGGTTCCACAACCATCAAATCTCACAGACTGGACAGGGCTATTCATCAGGTACTGTGTCAGATTCTTCACATCACCTTTCAACATCTCGAGGAGTTAATACCAAGAAGAATCACCGAAGTACTGAAGGAAAAAGGTGGACCAACGAAGTACTGATGGGGTGGTCATAATAATCTGGCCACTCAGTGTGTGTTCAGTGCATGAATTTGTGCATGTTGCTTGTCTCATTTTCAGTTCTTGTAAGTGTATTTCCAGTATCACATGATCTCACTCATCTAGGGAAATGATGAACAACAACAGACCCAGAGACGAGGAGGCATGGATCAGATGCCAGACCTCAGAGGGAGTGTAGGGGAGGGTGGGGATGAAGGGGAGAGATCAACCAAAGGACTTGAGTGCATACATTTGAGCCTAACCAGTGGTCGAGGACAACAAGGGGATGGGGGCATGCGTGGGGATGGATGAGGGATGGGAATGGGGTGATGAGGACAAATATGTAATACCTTAATCAATAAAATTAGAAAGAAAGAAATCTCACCCAACTGTCATTAACCCTATGCTGTCAGGGGCCCTCTTTAATTCTATTTCACACAAATACAGAGCAAACCAACCAGGTACTGAGTGCACGGGTGGGCAGGACTCCTGTTGAAACGGGCAGGCCCTCCCAGATGCTCCGGCTTTGAGCAGATGCCGCGCAGCCTCCCAGGCCAACAGTGCTCAGGGCAGCCGGTGTGCACAACCCTTAATCCATGCTCTGGGACCGCTGCTACGGAAACACAGTGTGACTGAGCACATGTCAAACTCACGGTCAAGAATCGGGTTTACTCGAATCCTTTTACTGATGGGGGGCAACCGAGGCCTGGAGACAGAGTGCAGAGTCCAGGCAGCAGGGTGCAGAGCTGTAGTTGGAAAAGACACCTGGGGCCCTGGGTCTTCCACCCACTTGGTGGGACCTGGGGCAACCCCGCTGGGCTCTCCTCCTCAGCTGGCTCAGGCTGGCACGTGGTCGTGAATATGGTGGTTATGGCTTCAGATGAAGAGAAAAAAATTCACGACAAAGGAAATTTGCAAAAACTTAAAAATGTATTTATTTAGAGATCACTTAAGCCCTCTTGGAAAGCAATTCCGTTAAGATCATTGATTGGGAGGAAAATCACGCTATTAGAGTCAGAAGCAGAGACTCCAGATTGGCGCAGAGGAGCGCAGAGACGCCGCTCATTTAGGACCCCGGCACGCGACCACGTGGCAGAGAACCACGTTGCGAAGGTTGAGTTCAAGATCCAGAACTAGAAGTAGGTCAGCTCGTCCTGCTTGGTCTTGTTGGTCTGATAGTCGTGCAGGGCCAAGGCCTTGTTTTCCTGAGGGAGACTCTCATACACGCGGATGTGCACGAAGTCATCATCTGCAACTTGAACCTGGGAAGAGAGAGTCGAGTGAGGGGGGCAGGTGCTACCTCTGACCCCCAAGTCTCCGTGCCTGGAGGGCTGCGTGACAAAGGGCCTGAGAGCCTGGAGGCCAGGTCCCTTCAGGGCATCAGCAGCTAGGGTGGGGACATTCTCATCTTCCTCCTTCGGGTGCAGTGGACACCCAGCACCCCCACCAGCACCCTGAGCACGCTACATTCGCTCCTCAGAGCCCTCAGTTGCCAGATAGGCTCAGTGCTCTCCTCAATGGAGTGCATGCACACTCATTTATTTTATTCGTTTAAAAATATTTGTATTGGAGGATCCAAGATGGCTGCTCGGGTATACACCTAGCCGCAGCAGCTCACAACAATTTCAAGGGAATACAACTAAAATGTAGAGTGGACATTGCCCAGAGCTACAGGTAGTCGACTGACTGAAAACTCTACAATAGGAAGGAGGGAGAAAACCAGAAGGAAAATCAGAGGAGCTGAAAAAAAGCCTAAGGTACGGAGACATGCTGCGCGCTCGCACGCACGCGCGCGCGGAGAGGTCGCAGCCGGAGAGGAGGAGAGGGCTGGGTGCTGCCTGGCGTTCCCTAGCAGGAAGGAAATAGAATCCCCAGCCTGGGCTGAACCCCCGAACCGGCAGCGCTGAGCCCCAAGTTATGTGCCAGACCCTGGGGACCCAGGCTCCGGCAGGGGGAGACAATCCCGGGGGACGGCGAAATGCGGGGCCCCCGGAGTCGCGCGCACATGGCGCGCAGAGGACTGAATGTTGACTCTGATGCTGGATTACCCTAGCCGGAAGAAACAAAGCCTCCGGCGGCAGCTCTGAGCCTCAGTCCAGACCGCCCAGAACTCCAGGTCTGGGCCAGTCCCTGGGGACCCAGGCTCGGGCAGGGGGAGACGGAGCTGTGAGGTGGAGTCCTGGGAGCGCGGCGAAAGGCCGAGCCCCCGGAGTCGCGCACACTGTGCGCAGAGGACAGTCTGTTGACTCTGATCCTGGACTCCCCTAGTGGGAGGGAGAAAGAAAGCTCCAGACTGGAGGAACGCCACGAGGAGCAGGAGCCCCTGCCGGACACCGGCCAGCCGGGCGCCAGCAAGGAGCCGGGCGACGGGGCCCCCAGGGGGGGGGGTGCCCCTGAGCCTTCGACTGCTGAGCGCTGGCAACGGAGCCAAGGACGGGGGCTGCTTCCTGGGCTGCGCCAACCCCGGCAACAGGCTGGAGCAGCGTGGGAGCCCGCGGAGAACAAAGGGGTGCCACAAGCCAACCTGCTGAGCTCCCAGGACAAGGAGGAAGAAACCAAAGAAGTTCTCAATGTGAAGAAATCAAGTGAGAGCAAATGATAGTAAAATTACTTAAGAAAGAATACAAAGAAGATCTTGAAAAATCAAAGACTAAGTCAGAACTCAACGCACCAGCCAACATTGCAACATAAATGCGTTGTTTTTTTTTAAAAAAAAAGAAGAAAAAAAAAAAGAGAAAAAAGGGACAGAATGTTGGAACAGCGGCGACCAGGCCTAGAGTGGCCAGACACAAGGCAGTGACAGCTGGGCCTGGAGCAGCAGTGGCCAGGCCCCAGAGCAGCAGCAGCCAGAACAAGAGCATCAACGGCCAGCACTGGAGCAGCCAGACCTGGGGCAGTGGCAGCCAGGCCTGAGGCAGAGGCGGCCAAGCCCAGGGTGGCCAGTCCAGGAACACCCAGACACGGAGTGGCCGGGCCCGGAGAAGCCCGGTCCAGAGCAGCCGGGTTGGGAGCAGCCAGGCCCAGAACAGCAGTAGCCAAGCACGGAGCATCCAGGCTGGGAGCGGCCAGGCTCGGAGCAGCCGGGTCGGGTGCGGCCAGGCCCGGAGCAGCGGCGGCCAGGCTGGGAGCGGCCAGGCCCGGAGCAGCAGCTGCCAGGCTGGGAGCAGCCAGGTCCGGAGCAGCCGGGTCTGGTGTGGCCAGGCCCGGAGCAGCGGCTGCAAGGCTGGGAGCGGCCAGGCCCAGAGCAACAGCTGCCAGGCTGGGAGCGGCCAGGCCCGGAGCAGCCGGGTCTGGTGTGGCCAGGCCCGGAGCAGCGACTGCCAGGCTGGGAGCGGCCAGGCCCGGAGCAGCCGGGTCTGGTGCGGCCAGGCCCGGAGCAGCAGCTGCCAGGCTGGGAGCGGCCAGGCCCGGAGCAGCCGGGTCTGGTGCGGCCAGGTCCGGAGCAGCGACTGCTAGGCTGGGAGCGGCCAGGCCCGGAGCAGCCGGGTCTGGTGCGGCCAGGCCAGGAGCAGCAGCTGCCAGGGTGGGAGCAGCCAGGCCCGGAGCAGCCGGGTCTGGTGCGGCCAGGCCCGGAGCAGCGGCTGCCAGGCTGGGAGCGGCCAGGCCCAGAGCAACAGCTGCCAGGCTGGGAGCGGCCAGGCCCGGAGCAGCCGGGTCTGGTGCGGCCAGGCCCGGAGCAGCGACTGCCAGGCTGGGAGCGGCCAGGCCCGGAGCAGCCGGGACTGGTGCGGCCAGGCCCGGAGCAGCGGCTGCCAGGCTGGGAGCGGCCAGGCCCGGAGCAGCTGGGTCTGGTGCGGCCAGGCCCGGAGCAGCGGCTGCCAGGCTGGGAGCGGCCAGGCCCGGAGCAGCCGGGTCTGGTGCGGCCAGGCCAGGAGCAGCGGCTGCCAGGCTGGGAGCGGCCAGGCTCGGAGCAGCAGCTGCCAGGCTGGGAGCGGCCAGGCCCGGAGCAGCCCGGTCTTGTGCGGCCAGGCCCGGAGCATCGACTGCCAGGCTGGGAGCGGCCAGGCCCGGAGCAGCCGGGTCTGGTGCGGCCAGGCCCGGAGCAGCAGCTGCCAGGCTGGGAGCGGCCAGGCCCGGAGCAGCCGGGTCTTGTGCGGCCAGGCCAGGAGCAGCGGCTGCCAGGCTGGGAGCGGCCAGGCCCGGAGCAGCAGCTGCCAGGCTGGGAGCGGCCAGGCCCGGAGCAGCCGGGTCTGGTGCGGCCAGGCCAGGAGCAGTGGCTGCCAGGCTGGGAGCAGCGAGGCCCGGATCAGCGGCTGACAGGCTGGGAGCGGCCAGGCCCGGAGCGGCCGGGACCGGAGCAACCGGGCCCAGAGCAGCCGGGTCGGGTGCGTCCAGGCCTGTAGCAGCAACAGCCAAGTCCAGAGCAACTAGGTCGGGAGCGGCAGTGACCAGACCCGGAGCAGCTGGTTGTGGAACGAACCAGAGCAACAGAGGCCAGGCCCGGAGCAGCCAGGCCCGAAACAGCTCGCTCCTCGCCTGTCCCTGCCCACGGCTGCCTCTCAGACATGGCTGGAAACTTTTGCGGGAACTTGAGGGTCTGCTGAATCAAGTGATGAAGGCTTAGATCTGGATGTGTTGAGTTAGTATAGCGCTGGGGTGTTGATCTGTGAGTGCCTTGGGTGGGGCCTGGATGAGGCTGGTTGACCTATTTGAAAATGTCTTTTGTGTGAAGTGTATCCTTGGGCATGTGGAGGTATTATTGATATGAGAAAATGCTAAGTAACAGATTTACTATCTGAAAAGGGATTTACTATCGGGGAAAGGGAGGGAGGAAGAGACTGAACATAAACTGTGCACCTATGGATGAGGACAATGGGGGATGGGGAGGGGGCAGAGGGTGGGGTGGGAACCTGGTGGAGGGGGGAAGAAATGAGGAACCTTTGTAATAATATGAACAATAAAGACTGATTTAAAAAAATAAAAAAATAAAAAAAAAAACATTTGTATTAATTTTTAGAGAGAAAGAGAGAGGGAGAGAGACATCGATGTGAGAGAGACACATCCTATATGCATCCCAACTGAGGCTAGGGATCAAACCTGCAACCCAGGTACCAGCCCTTGACCAGGAATCAAACCTGAGGCCCTTAGGTGTGCAGGCTGATGCCCTATCCGTTGTGCCACACCAGCCAGGGCTACAGGAACCCCCTTAAGCACCCCTGTCCTGGCCCTTATAGGTCCTCCCTCCCCCCAGGTCTGCATGAGCTCCCCAGTAGCGGACACTCCACCTTGATGAAGTAGTTAGTCCCCTGGACCAGCTGGCTCATGTACTCCGTGGCCTTGAAAGTGGGGTACTTCTTCTTTACCTTCTCCTCCAGCTGGGACTTCACCTAGGGGGCAGGAGAGAGGGGAAACCGGTCCTGCATGAGTGACTGACAGGGAATGTTACTAACTGACCTCTAAGGCCCACCCTTTACAGATCATTCCTCAATGCAGGACCAAGCATGTCAAACTCGTGGCCGGCACAAGGCATGTGGCCCAACAGCGAGTATGACATGCTTGTGACTAATGGTAAAGTGCAGCAAACAATTCCTTAATTTAACCCAGTTCCAAAGGTATGATTTCAGCATCTCACTTGCCCTTTCTTTTCTAGGCGCAGTAAGTTTTTATAACTTCATCATTGCTACACTGCCTACAAGTTCATACCCTGCTTTTCTTTTTTCTTTTCTTTTTTTATTAAAAAAATATTTTATTGATTTTTCTTAGAGAGAGGAAGGGAGAGGGATAGAGAGCTAGAAAAATCGATGAGAGAGAAACATCGACCAGCTGCCTCTTGCACACCCCCTACCGGGGTTGTGCCCGCAACCAATGTACATGCCCTTGACCAGAATCGAACCTAGGACCCTTCAGTCCGCAGACTGACGCTCTACCTCTGAGCCAAACCTGTTTCGGCCCTGCTTTTCTTTTTTATTTAAAACCCAAACAACTCATTTGAACAATGTTATGTAATTTTTAATGACGCTTTTAAAATGAAAAACGTAAAAGTTTACAATTTTAAACTAAAGTTAATTTTAATTTTAGATTTAACCTTCCATGTTATAGAAGTGCCCGAACTCTTAACTTCCCCCTCCTGGGCCCTGAGGCTGTGCCCAGTGCTTTTGAAGCAGATGAGGCAGCAGAGAGAGTGCTTTGCAGGTAGAGGTGCTTCCTGCATTGATAGGTCATTTCCTGAGGACGCCATGCCTTTGGGCAGATGTTGATCCTGATCAGAGTCTCAGACAGGAATCAAACTTGGGGTTCAATCCTGTCCCCCGGGATCTTGGCCTCTTATTAACCGAGTATCTTCATGGAGGCAGGAGAGAGCAGGTTGGTGCGGGGCCAGACATGGCGGGGATCTCCCTTTTCCGAGTCCCACACGGAAAGAGAGAGGAGCGAATTGGATCTAAGTGGAGGCGGCCAGGGATTGAAAAATATTAGAAATAGAGAAGACACAGAGATAGATTTTAAGTTGGGAGCTGGGTGGGCCGCCATCCTGTCTGCTGGAGAGGCGGGAAGACTACAATCCTCCCAGGACATTTATTTTATACCCCCATACCAGGAAGTTATCACAACTTATTGGCATTCTTAAGTAGGCTCTAGGATGCCTGGATTTACATATCTAGACCCGCCCCTGCGCACACCTGGGTTGTTATGAAGGCCAAGCTGATTACACTTCCCACCATCTCGGGCAAATGTGCATCGGAGCCTTGGCTCTGCCAGTCTCTGTCTCAGCTGGTAACAGTTAAAAGAATGCCCAGGTGCCTTCCCAGGAGGCCCTCTACAGGGTGGTTGGTTTGATTTTCTTACAGTAAAATCAAAGCTGGTTGCAAGGTCTCTGGCTGCTCTCCAGACTACTGGTAGGCACTGGGGCATGCTGACTTGGCTGGAGTGACTGGACGCGGTGAGGAAAGTTAGAGGACTTTCGTTAACTCAGCTTGATGAGCTGTGGGAGCCCATGGGGATGACTCTCATGACATGCCAGTGAGTCACTGGCTAACAGCACAAAGGCTTCATGGCTGCCCTGCACCTTCAGGGAGGGGCCCTAACCAGGGATAAGAAAGGAGGGGAAATGGAGTCAGCAGCTAAGGACAGGAGGGAGGGTCAGGAAGGGAGAAGGCAGGCCCCTCCTGCCGCTTCTCTGCCCTCTGCATGTGGCCGGCTGGGTTCTCACTGCAGGCCCAGCTGTCTCAGTGCTTACCTGTCCTGCAAGGCGCCATGTTTGGTCTGCAGGGATCTGACCCTGCAGATGATGGACAAGCCTCGGGAGGAGTGACACGCACACAGGGGAGTCTGGGAAGGAATCAGACTGGGAAGGAATTGGCCTGTTTCAGGAGTGGAGGCAGGAAGGCAAGGAATGGGGAGACAACCCAAATGTGGGCGCTGGGACTGGGCACGTGGCAGCCTCCAGGCCCTGCCTGTGGTGGCGGGTCACTGGTTTACTGGTGGCCGGGGAACGGTGGGCTGTGCTGGGGCGAAGGGGAGCACGGAAGGCCTGGGGATGGTTAGGAAGTTGCCCGTCACTAACCCTCCAGGGGCCAGGAGACCGCAGAGGGCCAGGAAAGGCCAAGGTGGGGACTGGTGGGTGCTACTGGAGGAGGCTGAGCCAGAATTAGGGACTCTGACATCCTTCTGGCCAGGGCTCCCTCTCTGGCCTCTGTTCTCCTCTCCTGCAGCCCAGAGAGCTTGGGGAGGAGTCAGTGTACACAGGGGAGGCAGCAAGATGTGCCTGCCCTGTCCTCTGGGAGCCACAGGCAAAGCCCGCCCTCCAGAACTGCCTCCCAGCGGGGATGGGACTGCCGTCTTACTTGTCACTCTCAAGGGACCATCACCACATTAAGGAGACAGCGACCCTTCTCTCCCGAGTGAGCTGATGCACATTCAAAGTTCACGCAGCAAGTGAGGAATCCCTTGGGCCCGGGAAACTGAACAGCAGGAGAGGTTGGGCTCGGGAGCTGAGGGAGAGGAACCTCGCCCACGCTGGCTCGCCTGGCAGTCTCTACAGATTCCTCATTTTCAAAGTCCCATGGGCCTGATTCACCACGCGTTACTGTGGTCGGATGGTCTGAACCACCTGAGCTAAGGAGTTGGGATCAGGGAGGGGTACTATGAGGTCAGGGAAGAAACAGGTTTGTTTGACTTTGTGTCACCTCCGAACCTGAGCCTTCCCCAGGCCCCACCCTCTCCCCTTCCTATTGCCCCACGGGCTCCCCTTCCTGTTGCCCCACGGGCTCCCCTTCCCGTGGCCCCACCGTCTCCCCTTCCTGTTGCCCCACGGGCTCCACTTCCCGTGGCCCCACCTTCTCCCTGTCCTGTGGCCCCTCGGTCTCCCCTTCGCTCCCCCAGAACCTCCGGGGAAGGCACCCAGGGATGCCCACTTTCCAGAGGAGAACACGGAGAAACCGGAGTCCAGCGCTGCCCAGGATCTGAGCCAGGCTCTGCCTCTGCCTCCCAGCCTGGTTTCTGGTTCTTTTTCTTTTCTTTTTCTTTTTTAACATTTATTTGGGGATGACTTCAAAGGTACACAAGGAGCACTAGAATAAGGATGGGTCGACGTGTAGGATCTCTTCCCTCCCTCCCTCCCTCTCTCCCTCTCTCTCTCTGATTGATTTCTCCCGGAACCGCCCAAGGACCCACACCTGGCCCTTCCCTCTAAGCCTGGTCTCGCAGAGCCCAGAGCCCAGGCCCAGGGTCCTTCCAGTGCCCCAGCGGGGCTGCCCCTGTGCTGCTGGGCGGCCCTGGTCCTCCTACCTTGTCAGCGATGGCCTGGATCTCCGCCGTGGCGGGCTTAGTGGCCGAGGTGCCACCGAGTGCATTGCACTGCATCTTGGTGGAGCTGAGGGCCCTGAGCTGGGAGCAGAGGCCTGGGAGGGAGATCAGCAGGGAGACACAGGGAGACAATGGCTGCTGAGCTGAGAGTAGGGCCTCCTTTTAAACTGCCTTCAGCTGACGTGGGCGGAGCCGCAGGGAGGAGGAGGTCTGGCCGGCGGGGCCCCCGGGCCACTTGGGGGTGGGGTAGGGTGGAGTATGGGTGGGGTGCTGGTGGGGTCCGGGTGGGGTGCATCGAGTGGGATGGGGGAGGGGGGACGAACCTGGGGGAGGGACAGGTGCTTTGCACAATCTGGAACCCCGCAAAAAGCCACCTGCGGGCCATGGCGTGTGCTGCATGCAGTGTGTGCACCTGTTTGGTGTTGGTCTTAAAAAAAAAATTTAATTGATTTTTTACAGAGAGGGACAGAGAACTAGAAACAACGATGAGAGAGAAACATCGATCAGAGCTGCCCCTTGCACAGCCCCCACTGGAGATGTGCCCACAACCAAGGTACATGCCCTTGACCAGAATGGAACCTGTGACCTTTCAGTCCGCAGGCCAACACTCTATCCACTAAGCCAAACCGGTTTAAACTGGTGTTCGTATTATTGGCCTCAAAGATATGCCGGGCGCCTCCAAACCATGCTGCTTTCCCATGTTGATTCTGGTGAGCACAGGGCAATGAAGACCCTGCCATTGGGGTGGGGAGACCTTTCACCTCTCCCTTCATAGCATATAGGTACGACCCTGGCCGGTGTGGCTCAGTCGTTAGTAGCTTTCCCCTGTGCACCAAAGGGTCGTGAGTTCAACTTCGTGTTCCATGTCCCCATGGGGCCCTAAACTGTAGACAACTGATCCATGTTCCTCTCTTGCTCTCCCTCTCCCTTCCTCTCTCTAAAATAAAGCGGCGGGGGGAAGGGGAGAGGAGAGGGGAGAGAGACAAAAAATACGATGATTCCATTAAAATCATGTGGTAGGGAGCCTGGTCCAGAAAGAGAGCAAAGGTCAGAGGTCATTTCTTTTTAAATGTGAGGCTCGCCTGCGTGGCAGGCAGACAGCTGGCCACCACACTTCTGCTCTCCCATCTTCCTATGATCTGTCCTCCTCCCCTTTGAAGCTGCAGACCCACATCCTGGGCCTTAGCTCTGGAAGCTACGAACTCCGAACTCCGCTGCCACTGCCGGCAGGGCAGGTTCCGGTGGGAGAGACCAGAGGTGAGTGGGAGCCGGACCTGAGCGTCCCCAAGAGCAGGAGGGAGAGAAGTCTGTGCTCCGGAAGTAGCTGGGGGACAGACCGCCAGGGCATCCTGGAGTCCGGGACCGGGCCCTGCCTGGCCTCACTCCCCTGTGCCTTGGACTGCTCTGCACTCCTCATCTGTGAGACCTGACCCAGCAGCCAGCTTGCACCAGCCACTCCGGGTGTCACCAGCGTGTGACCCAGGGACTCGGTGAAGGGCTGATGTGTGTGAGCAGAGGAGGCACAAAGGAGTCCAGTGAGGAGATGCCTGCCAGGGCCTCAGGTTGGAGTGGGAGCAGCATTCCGGCTGCACCCCTCCCGCACTCCAGGGCTGCACCTCAGGGGATGCTGGGCCTCTCCCGCCCCTGGGTGCTGACTGCAGGAGCAGGCCCAGCCTTGCCTTCTGTAGGGCTCAGTGCGGAACCCCAATGGGAGTGGCCCATGAGCAGGAAAGTGGGAGAGGTAAGCTTTTCTGGTACCTGCCAGGGAAGAGCCTGGTTTGTAATTCCAGGAAGGATGGGAGGCCAGGTGTGGAGGGGAAGGAGAGACCCCTACAATTCAGTCATGAATGAATGACAGAATGAATGAATGACGGAATGAATGAATGTGTGAATGAAAAAGGGGCTACACAGCAGACCGGACAAGCTCTGGGCGCTGGGTGAGCCTGACAGTAACCACAAAGGTGATTCAATAATAAATTCCTAGTTTGCAGGTCATGCGGGCAATCACATCCCACGCCCATTGTTTCCTGGTGAAGATCAATCTTTTGCCGAAACCGGTTTGGCTCAGAGGTAGAGCGTTGGTCTGCAGACTGAAAGGTCCCAGGTTCGATTCCGGTCAAGGGCATGTACCCGGTAGGGGGTTTGAAGGAGGCAGCTGGTCGATGTTTCTCCCTCATCGACGTTTCTACCTCGCTCTCTCTCCCTTCCTCTCTGTAAAAAATAAATAAAAATATATTTAAAGAAAAAAGAAAAGTTCAATCTTTACCTTAAGCAAGCCCTGCCCATTGTTCTTATGCACCTAGGAAAGATACCTCTGATAAGTCAGCGTGAATTTCTTTTCCAAACCCCTCGGAGGCATAACCACACTGGCACCAGTTATGGTGTTGCCCACAATTCATCTCTACTTACTGTAAATGTTAACTATCCTTTACTCACTAATGTAAAGGAAGTGGGTCTTTCTCCATTGTGCGTCCTGTGTTCTCCATTTCGACACCTTACAGGTGCTGTCAGAGCTCCGTGCTGGGGAGGTAAGTGTGGCCTGTGTGACTTCACCTGGAGAGGATTCTGGAAGCCTCCTCCCGGTGTCTCCTGGACTCACTCTATATGACCGTTTCCTGTGCTGTTTGCTGTGTGTCCGTTTGCCATAATAAACCACAGCCCTGGGAGACTTTACCTTGCTTAGGTGGCCCCCACAATCACCAGATCTCCATCCAATAGAGCATTTGTGGGACAAAGTTAAAAGAGCCATCAGGCAGCTGGTTCCACAACCATCAAATCTCACAGAACTAGACAGTGCTACTCATCAGGCACTGTGTCAGACTCCTCACACCACCTTTCGACATCTTGTGGAGTCAATGCCAAGAAGAATCACCGCAGTTTTGAAGGCAAAAGGTGGACTAACGAAGTACTAATGGGGTGGTCATAGTAATCTGGCCACTGAGTGTGTGTTCAGTGCATGAATTCGTGCATGGGTGGGGGCCGGCCAGCCTGGCCAGGGGGAGGGGACATGAGGGGTTGGGTGGCCTGCCTGCTGGTCAAACTCCAGTTAAAGGGGACAATTTTCATATTTGTCTTTTATTATATAGGATATACACAGAGTGGCCAGATTATTATGCATTCAGAGATCATAATAATCTGGCCACTCATTGTATTCTATCTAAACCGTGAGCCACACAGAAATCTCACCAAACTCATAACCATTATCGCTTGTCTCATTTTTGGTTACTATAAGTGTATTTCCAGTATCACATGATCTCACTCATCTAGGGGAAAGGATGAACAACATAGACTGATGAACAAGAACAGATCCAGGAAAAACAATTGTAATAATCTGAGCAATAAAGATTTATTAAAAAAAAAAAAAAAAAAAAAAAGAACAGACCCAGAGACAAGGAGGCATGGATCAGACTGCCAGACCTCAGAGGTAGTGTAGGGGAGGGTGGGGATGAAGGGGAGAGATCAACCAAAGGACTTGGGTGCATACATATGAGCCTAACCAGTGGTCAAGGACAATAGTGGTTTGAGGCACAAGTGGGGATGGATGGGGGATGGGAATGAGGGGGTGAGGACAAATATGTAATACCTTAATCGATAAAGAAATTAGAAAGAAATCTCACCCAACTGTTCTTAACCCTATGCTGTCAGGGGCACTCTTTAATTCTATTTCACATAAATACGGAGCAAACCAACCAGGTACTGACTGCACAGGTGGGCAGGACTCTGGTTGAAACGGGCAGGCCCTCCCAGATGCTCCGGCTTGGAGCAGACACCGCGCAGCCTCCCAGGCCGCCAGTGCTCAGGGCAGCTGTGTGCGCAACCCTTTGTCCCGTCCTGTGACTGCTGCTACGGAAACACAGTGTGACTGTCTGAGCACATGTCTAACTCATGGTCAAGAATCGGGTTTACTCGAATCCTTTTACTTATGAGGGGCAACCCAGGCCTGGAGACAGAGTGCAGAGTCCAGGCAGTGGGGTGCAGAGCTGTAGCTGGAACAGACTCCTGGGGCCCTGGGTCTACCACCCACTTGCTGGGACCTGGGGCAACCCCGCTGGGCTCTCCTCCTCAGCTGGCTCAGGCTGGCGCGTGGCCATGAAAGACCTTTGTAAACACGTCTGTATGGTGGTTATGGTTTCAAATGAAGAAAAAAATATCCACGACAAAGGAATTTTGCAAAAACGTAAAAATGTATTTAGTTAGAGATCAGCTAAGCACTCTTGGAAAGCAATTCCGTTAAGATCATTGGGAGGAAAAACACGCTATTACAGTCAGAAGCAGAGACTCCAGGTTGGCCCAGAGGAGCACAGAGACACCACTCATTTAGGACCCCAGCACGTTACCACGTGGCAGAGAACCACGTGGCGAAGGTTGAGTTCAAGATCCAGAACTAGAAGTAGGTCAGCTCGTCCTGCTTGGTCTTGTTGATCTGATAGTTGCTCAGGGCCAAGGCCTTGTTTTCCTGAGGGAGACTCTCGTACACGCTGATATGCACGAAGTCATCATCTTCAACTTGAACCTGGGAAGACAGAGGCGAGTGAGGGAGGCAGGTGCTGCCTCTGACCCAAGTCCCCGTGCCTGGTGGGCTGTGTGACAAAGGGCCTGAGAGCCTGGAGGCCGGGTCCCTTCAGGGCATCAGCAGCTAGGGTGGGGACATTCTCATCTTCCTCCTTCGGGTGCAGTGGACACCCAGCACCCCCACCAGCACCCTGGGCACGCTACATTCGCTCCTCAGAGCCCTCAGTTACCTGAAAGGCTCAGTCCTCTCCTCCATGGAGTACATGCACACTCATTTATTTTATTCGTTTAAAAACATTTGTATTGTATTGATTTTTAGAGAGAGATCGATGTGAGAGAGACACATCCTGCATGCATCCCAACTGAGGCCAGGCAACCCAGGTACCAGCCCTTGACCGGGAATCAAACCTGAGGCCCTTAGGCGTGCAGGCTGACGCTCTAACCGTTGAGCCACAACAGCCAGGGTTACAGGAATCCCCTTAAACACCCCTGTCCTGGCCCCGATAGGTCCTCCCTCCCCCCACGTCTGCATGAGCTCCCCAGTAGCGGACACTCCACCTTAATGAAGTACTTCGTCCCCGCGACCACCTGGCTCTTGTATTCCGTGGCCTTGAAAGTGGGGTACTTCTTCTTTACCTTCTCCTCCAGCTGGGACTTCACCTAGGGGGCAGGAGAGAGGGGAAACCGGTCCTACATGAGTGACTGACAGGGAATATTACCAACTGACCTCTAAGGCCCGCCCTTTACAGATCATTCCTCAATGCAGGACCAAGCATGTCAAACTCGTGGCTGGCACAAGGCATGTGGCCCACCAGCGAGTTTGACACGCTTTGTGACTGTTCGTGCTAATGGTAAAGTGCAGCAAACAATTCCTTAATTCTACCCAGTTTCAAAGGTATGATTTCAGCATCTCACTTGTCCTTTCTTTTCTAGGTGTGGGAAGTTTTTATAACTTCATCATTATGACACTGCCTACTTGTTTATACCAGCTTTTCTTTTTCTTTTTCTTTTTTTTTTTTAATCAATCTTTATTGTTCATATTATTACAAAGGTTCCTCATTTCTTCCCCCTCCACCAGGTTCCCACCCCGCCCTCTGCCCCCTCCCCATCCCCCATTGTCCTCATCCATAGGTGCACAGTTTATGTTCATTCTCTTCCTCCCTCCCTTTCCCCCGATAGTAAATCCCTTTTCAGATAGTAAATCAGTTACTTAGCATTTTCTCATATCAATAATACCTCCACATGCCCAATGATACACTTCACACAAAAGACATTTCCAAATAGGTCAACCAGCCTCATCCAGGCCCTACCCAAGGCACTCACAGATCAACACCCCAGTGCTATACTAACTCAACACATCCAGATCTAAGCCTTCATCACTTGATTCAGCAGACCCTCAAGTTCCCCCAAAAGTTTCCAGCCATGTCTGAGAGGCAGCCGTGGGCAGGGACAGGCGAGGAGCGAGCTGTTCCGGGCCTGGCTGCTCCCAGCCTGGATGCTCCGTGCTTGGCTACTGCTGTTCTGGGCCTGGCTGCTCCCAACCCGGCTGCTCTGGGCCCGGCTTCTCCGGGCCCGGCCACTCCGTGTCTGGGTGTTCCTGGACTGGCCACCCTGGGCTTGGCCGCCTCTGCCTCAGGCCTGGCTGCCACTGCCCCAGGTCTGGCTGCTCCAGTGCTGGCCGTTGATGCTCTTGTTCTGGCTGCTGCTGCTCTGGGGCCTGGCCACTGCTGCTCCAGGCCCAGCTGCCACTGCCTTGTGTCTGGCCACTCTAGGCCTGGTCGCCGCTGTTCCAACATTCTGTCCCTTTTTTCTCTTTTTTTTTTCTTCTTTTTTTTAAAAAAAAAACAACGCATTTATGTTGCAATGTTGGGTGGTGCGTTGAGTTCTGACTTAGTCTTTGATTTTTCAAGATCTTCTTTGTATTCTTTCTTAAGTAATTTTACTATCATTTGCTCTCACTTGATTTCTTCACATTGAGAACTTCTTTGGTTTCTTCCTCCTTGTCCTGGGAGCTCAGCAGGTTGGCCTGTGGCACCCCTTTGTTCTCCGCGGGCTCTCGCGCTGCTCCAGCCTGTTGCCGGGGTCGGCGCCGCCCAGGAAGCAGCCCCCGGCCTTGGCTCTGTTGCCCGCGCTCAGCGGTCGAAGGCTCAGGGGCACCCCCCCCGCTGGGGGCCCCGTCGCCCGGCTCCTTGCTGGCGCCCGGCTGGCCGGTGTCCGGCAGGGGCTCCTGCTCCTCGTCGCGTTCCTCCAGTCTGGAGCTTTCTTTCTCCCTCCCACTAGGGGAGTCCAGGATCAGAGTCAACAGACTGTCCTCTGCGCACAGTGTGCGCGACTCCGGGGGCTCGGCCTTTCGCCGCGCTCCCAGGACTCTACCTCACAGCCCCGTCTCCCCCTGCCCGAGCCTGGGTCCCCAGGGTCTGGCCCATAACTTGGGGCTCAGCGCTGCCGGTTTGGGGGTTCAGCCCAGGACCAGCTTTTCTTTTTTACTTAAGACCCAAACAACTCATTTGAACACTGCTAAATAATTTTTTAATGACCCTTTTAAAATGAAAAACGTAAAAGTTTAGAATTTTAAACTAAAGTTAATTTTAATTGTAGATTCAACCTTCCATCTTCTAGATGTGCCCGAACTCTCTTAACTTCCCCCTCCTGGGCCCTGACGCTGTGCCCAAGTGCTTTTGAAGCAGATGAGGCAGCAGAGAGAGTGCTTTGCAGGTAGAGGTGCTTCCTGCATTGTTAGGTCATTTCCTGAGGACGCCATGCCTTTGGGCAGATGCTGATCCTGATCTGAGTCTCAAACAGTAACCAAACTTGGGGTTCAATCCCGTCTCTTGGGATCTTGGCCTCTTATTAACCGAGTATCTTCATGGAGGCAGGAGAGAGCAGGTTGGTGCGAGGCTAGACAAGGAGGGGATGTCCCTTTTCCGAGTCCCACACGGAAAGAGAGATGAACAAACGGGTTCTAAGTGGAGGCGGCCAGGGATTGAAAAATAATAGAAATAAAGAGAGAAGACACAGAGATAGATTTTAAGTTGGGAGCTGGGTGGGCCGCCATCCCATCTGCTGGAGAGGCAGTAAGGCGATGACCCCTCCCATTGCATTTATTTTATCCCCCCCCAAACCAGGAAGTTATCACAACTTATTGGCATTCTTAAGTAGGCCCTAGCATACCTGGATTTACATATCTAATCCCGCCCCTGCAGACACCTGGGCTGATATGAAGGCCAAGCTAATTACACTTCCTGCCATCTCGGGCAAATGTGCATCGGAGCCTTGGCTCTGCCAGTCTCTGTCTCAGCTGGTAACAGTTAAAAGAATGCCCAGGTGCCTTCCCAGGTGGCCCTCTACAACAGTGTTTCCCAACCTTCTCTCATGATGAGAATCACCTGGTGGAGTTGTTAAAACACAGATTCCTGAATCCCAACTAAGAAGTGCTAAACTAGAATTTTTGGGAACATATAGGTAAAATTGTATACTTAACTAGTGCTCTAACACAGATGTTATATACAGAGCACTAAGTTAGGTATGCACTTTTACCTATATGTTCTCAAAAATTCTAGTTTAGCACTTCTTAGTTGGGATTCAGGAATCTGTGTTTTAACAACTCCACCAGGTGATTCTCATCATGAGAGAAGTTTGGGAAACACTGCTCTACAGGATGGTTGATTGGTTTTTCTCACAGTAAAATCAAAGCTGGTTGCAAGGTCTCTGGCTGCTCCCCAGACTACTGGTAGGCACTGGGGCATGCTGACTTGGCTGGAGTGACTGGACGCGGTGTGGAAAGTTAGAGGACTTTCGTTAACTCAGCTTGATGAGCTTTGGGAGCCCACGGGGATGACTCTCATGACATGCCATTGAGTCATAGGCCAACGGCACAAAGGCTTCATGGCTGCCCTGCACCTTCAGGGAGGGGCCCTAACCAGGGATAAGAAAGGAGGGGAAATGGAGTCAGCAGCTAAGGACAGGAGGGAGGGTCAGGAAGGGAGAAGGCAGGCCCCTCCTGCCGCTTCTCTGCCCTCTGCATGTGGCCGGCTGGGTTCTCACTGCAGGCCCAGCTGTCTCAGTGCTTACCTGTCCTGCAAGGCGCCATGTTTGGTCTGCAGGGATCTGACCCTGCAGATGATGGACAAGCCTCGGGAGGAGTGACACGCACAAAGCCACAGGGGAGTCTGGGAAGGAATCGCCTCCCTCCTGGCCTGTTTCAGGAGTGGAGGCAGGAAGGCAAGGAATGGTGAGACAACCCAAATGTGGGCGCTGGGACTGGGCACGTGGCAGCCTCCAGGCCCTGCCTGTGGTGGCGGGTCACTGGTTTACTGGTGGCCGGGGAACGGTGGGCTGTGCTGGGGCGAAGGGGAGCACGGAAGGCCTGGGGATGGTTAGGAAGTTGCCCATTACTAGTCCTCCAGGGGCCAGGAGACAGCAGAGGGCCAGGAAAGGCCAAGGTCGGGACTGGTGGGTGCTACTCGAGGAGGCGGAGCCAGAATTAGGGACTCTGACATCCTTCTGGCCAGGGCTCCCTCTCTGGCCTCTGTTCTCTCCTGCAGCCCAGAGAGCTTGGGGAGGAGTCAGTGTACACAGGGGAGACAGCAAGATGTCCCTGCCCTGTCCTCTGGGAGCCACAGGCAAAGCCCGCCCTCCAGGACTGCCTCCCAGCGGGATGGGACTGCCCTCTTACTTGTCACTCTCAAGGGACCATCACCACATTAAGGAGACAGCGACCCCTCTCTCCTGAGCGAGCTGATGCACATTCAAAGTTCATGCAGCAAGTGAGGAATACCTTAGGCCTGGGCAACCCAACCGCAGGAGAGGCTGGGCTCGGGAGCCCTGGGACAGAACCTCGCCCACGCTGGCTCGCCCGGCAGTCTCTACAGATTCCCCATTTTCTGTCCCATGGGCCTCATTCACCAAGCTTTACTGTGGTTGGATGGTCTGAACCACCAGAGCAAAGGATTTGGGGTTGGGGAGGGGTAGTATGAGGTGAGGGAAGAAACAGGTTTGTTTGACTTTGTGTCTCCTCCGAACCTGAGCCTTCCCGGGGCCCCACCCTCTCCCCTTCCCGTTGCTTCACCATCTCCCCATCCCGTGGCCCCACTGTCTCCCCTTGTTGTGTCCTCACCCTCTTCCCTTCCCGTTGCCCCACCGTCTCCCCTTCCCTCCCCCAGAACCTCCGGGGAAGGCACCCAGGGATGCCCACTTTCCAGAGGAGAACACAGAGGCACCGGAGTCCAGCGCTGCCCAGGGTCTGAGCCAGGCTCTGCCTCTGCCTCCCAGCCTGGTTTCTGGTTCTTTTCTTTTTTAACATTTATTTGGGGATGACTTCAAACGTACACAAGGAGCACTAGAATAAGGGTAGACGTGTAGGATCTCTTCCCCGGGTTCACGGACTGCTACCTTCCAACCCACCTGCCCTGGCTCCTCTCTCTCTCTCTCTCTCTCTCTGTCTCTGATTGATTCCCCGGGAACTGCTGAGAACCGCCCTAGGGAAGGGGTGGACCTTCCCTCTAAGCCTGGTCTCTCAGAGCCCAGAGCCCAGGCCCAGGGTCCTTCCAGTGCCCCAGCGTGGCTCCCCTGTGCTGCGGGGAGGCTCTGGTTCGCCTACCTTGTCAGCGATGGCCTGGATCTCCGCCGTGGCGGGCTTAGTGGCCGAGATGCCACCGCGCACATCGTACTGCATCTTGGTGGAGCTGAGGTCCCTGAGCTGGGAGCAGAGGCCTGGGAGGGAGATCAGCAGGGAGACTGTGGCTGCTGAGCTAAGAGTAGGACCTCCTCTTATACTGCCTTCAGCTGACGTGGGCGAAGCCGCAGGGAGGAGGTCTGGCCGGTGGGGCGGGGCCCCCAGGGCTCTTGGGGTGGGGTGGGGTGGAGTGTGGGTGGGGTGCTGGTGGTGTTGGGGTGGGGTGCATAGAGTGGGGTGGCGGTGGGGAGGACGGGCCTGGGGGAGGGACAGGTGCTTTGCACAATCTGGAACCCTGCGAAAAGCCGCCTGCAGGCCATGGCGGGTGCTGCATGCAGTGTGTGCACCTTTTTGGTGTTGGTCCTTTAAAAAAAAAAATATTTAATTGATTTTTTGCAGAGAGGGACAGAGAACTACAAACAACGATGAGAGAGAAACATCGATCAGAGCTGCCCCTTGCACATCCCCCACTGGAGATGTGCCCACAACCAAGGTACATGCCCTTGACCAGAATGGAACCTGTGACCTTTTAGTCCGCAGGCCTACACTCTATCCACTGAGCCAAACCAGTTTAAACTTGTGTTCGCATTATTGGCCTCGGAGATATGCCGGGCGCCTCCAAACCATGCTGCTTTCGCATGTTGATTCTGGTGAGCACAGGGCAATGAAGACCCTGCCATGGGGTGCGAGAACTTTCACCTCTCCCTTCACAGCATGTAGGTACGGCCCTGGCCCGTGGGGCTCATTCATTAATAGCTTTCCCCTGTGTACCAAAGGGTCGTGGGTTCAACTTCGGATTCTAAATCCCGAGGGGCCCTAAACTAGAGACAACTGATCCATGTTCCTCTCTTGCTCTCCCTCTCCCTTCCTCTCTCTAAAATAAAGGGGGGAAAGGGGGACAAAAAATGAAATGATTCCATTAAAATCATGTGGGCAGGGAGCCTGGTCCAGACAGAGAGCAAAGGTCAGAGGTCATTTCTTTTTAATGTGAGGCTCGCCTGTGTGGCAGGCAGACAGCTGGCCACCACACTTCTGCTCTCCCATCTTCCTGTGATGTGTGCTCCTCCCCTTTGGAGCTGCAGACCCACATCCTGGGCCTTAGCTCTGGAAGCTACGAACTCCGAACTCCGCTGCCACTACTGGCAGGGCAGGTTCCGGTGGGAGAGACCCAGAGGTGAGTGGGAGCCGGACCTGAGCGTCCCCAAGAGCAGGAGGGAGAGAAGTCTGTGCTCCGGAAGTAGCTGGGGGACAGACCGCCAGGGCATCCTGGAGTCCAGGACCGGGCCCTGCCTGGCCTCACTCCCCTGTGCCTTGGACTGCTCTGCACTCCTCATCTGTGAGACCTGGCCCAGCAGCCAGCTTGCACCAGCCACTCCGGGTGTCACTAGCGTGTGACCCAGGGACTCGGTGAAGGGCTGATGTGTGTGAGCAGAGGAGGCACAAAGGAGTCCAGTGAGGAGATGCCTGCCAGGGCCTCCGGTTGGAGTGGGAGCAGCATTCCGGCTGCACCCCTCCACCACTCCAGGGCTGCACCTCAGGGGATGCTGGGCCTCTCCCACCCCTGGGTGCTGACTGCAGGAGCAGGCCCAGCCTTGCCTTCTGTAGGGCTCAGTGCGGAACCCCAATGGGAGTGGCCCATGAGCAGGAAAGTGGGAGAGGCAAGCTTTCCTGGTACCTGCCAGGGAAGAGCCTGGTGTGTAATTCCAGGAAGGATGGGAGGCCAGGTGTGGAGGGGAAGGAGAGACCCCTACAATTCAGTCATGAATGAATGACGAAATGAATGAATGAATATGTGAATGAAAAAGGGGCTACACAGCAGACCGGAGAAGCTCGGGGCGCTGCTAGGTGAGCCTGACAGTAACCACAAAGATGATTCAATAATAAATTCCTAGTTTGGCAGGTCTTGCGGGCAATCACATCCCACGCCCATTGCTTCCTGGTAAAGATCAATGTTTTGCCGAAACCGGTTTGGCTCAGTGGTAGAGCATCGGTCTGTGGACTGAAAGGTCCCAGGTTCGATTCCGGTCAAGGGCATGTACATTGGTTGCGGGCATGTACCCGGTAGGGAGTTTGAAGGAGGCAGCTGGTCGATGTTTCTCTCTCATCGATGTTTCTAGCTCGCTCTCCCTCCCTTCCTCTCTGTAAAAAATCAATAAAAATATATTTAAAGAAAAAAAGGTCAATCTTTACCTTAAGCAAGCCCTGCCCATTGTTCTTATGCACCTAGGAAAGATACCTCTGATAAGTCAGCGTGAATTTCTTTTCCAAACCCCTGGGAGGCATAACCACACTGGCACCAGTTATGCTGTTGCCCACAATTCATCTCCACTTACTGTAAATGTTAACTATCCTTTACTCACTTATGTAAAGGAAGTGGGTGTTTCTCCATTGTGCGTCCTGTGTTCTCCATTTTGACACCTTACAGGTGCTGTCACAGTTCCATGCTGGGGAGGTAAGTGTGGCCTGTGTGACTTCACCTGGAGAGGATTCTGGAAGCTCCTCCCGGTGTCTCCTGGACTCACTCTATATGACCTTTTCCTGTGCTGATTTGCTGTGTGTCCGTTTGCCATAATAAACCACAGCCCTTGGAGACTTTACCTTGCTTAGGTGGCTCCCACAATCACCAGATCTCCATCCAATAGAGCATTTGTGGGACAAAGTTAAAAGAGCCATCAGGCAGCTGGTTCCACAACCATCAAATCTCACCGACTGGACAGGGCTACTCATCAGGTACGGTGTCAGACTCCTCACACCACCTTTCAACATCTTGTGGAGTCAATGCCAAGAAGAATCGCCACAGTGTTGAAGGCAAAAGGTGGACCCACAAAGTACTGATGGGGTGGTCATAGTAATCTGGCCACTCAGTGTGTGTTCAGTGCATGAATTCGTGCATGGGTGGGGTCCAGCCAGCCTGGCCAGGGGGAGGGGACATGAGCGGTTGGCTGGCTTGCCTGCTGGTCAAACTCCTGTTCAAGGGGACAATTTGCATATTAGCCTTTTATTATATAGGATATACATGGAGTAGCCATATTATTATGCAATCAGAGATCATAATAATACGCCACTCATTGTATTCTACCTTGATCCTGAGCCACACAGATTTAAATCTCACCAAACTTATAACCATTATCACTTGTCTCATTTTCAGTTCTTTTTTTTTTTTTTTAATATATTTTATTGATTTTTCACAGAGAGGAAGGGAGAGAGATAGAGAGCTAGAAACATTGATGAGAGAGAAAGGTGGACCAGCTGCCTCCTGCACACCCCCTACTGGGGATGTGCCCACAACCAATGTACATGCCCCCCACCGGCATCGAACCTGGGACCTTTCAGTCCGCAGACCTACGCTCTACCACTGAGCCAAACTGGCTTCGGCTAATTTTCAGTTCTTGTAAGTGTATTTCCAGTATCACATGATCTCACTCATCTAGGGGAAATGATGAACAAGAATAGACCCAGAGATAGTGACAAGGAGGCATGGATCAAACTGTCAGACCTCAGAATGAGTGTAGGGGAGGGTGGGGATGAAGGGGAGAGATCAACCAAAGGACTTGAGTGCATACATTTGAGCTTAACCAGTGTTTGAGGACAACAAGGGGATGGGGCTATGCGTGGGGATGGATGGTGGATGGGAATGGGGGGATGAGGACAAATATGTAATACCTTAATAAAGAAATTAAAAAGAAAGAAATCTCACCCTACTGTCATTAATCCCATGATGTCAGGGACATTGTTTAATTCTATTGATATTTCACACAAACAAGGAGCAAACCAATTAGATACTGACCGCATGAATGGGCAGGACCCTTGATGAAATAGGCAGGCCCTCCCAGATGCTCCAGGTTATAGCAGGCACCACACAGCCTCCCAGGCCGCCAGTGCTCAGGGCAGCTGGTGTGCCCAACCCTTTGTCCCTGCCCTGTGACCGCTGCTACGGAAACGCAGTGTGACTGAGCACATGTCAAACTCACGGTCAAGAATCGGGTTTAGTGCTCGCATTGGCAGCACATATACTAAAATTGGAAGAATCGGGTTTCCTCGAATCTTTTTACTTATGGGGGGGCAACCGAGGCCTGGAGACAGGATGCAGAGTCCAGGCAGCAGGGTGCAGAGCTGTAGCTGGAACAGACACCTGGGGTCTTGGATCTACCACCCACTTGGTGGGACCTCGGGCAACCCCTCTGGGCTCTCCTCCTCAGGTGGAGGGGCCTCAGCTGGCTCAGGCTGGCGCGTGGCTGTGAAAGACCTTTGTAAACAGGTCTGTATGGTGGTTATGTTTCAGACGAAGAAAAAAAATCTACAACAAAGGAAATTTGCAAAAACGTAAAAATGTATTTAGTTAGAAATCAGCTAAGCCCTCTTGGAAAGCAATTCCGTTCAGATCATTGATTGGGAGGAAAATCACGCTATTAGAGCCAGAAGCAGAGACTCCAGATTGGCGCAGAGCGGCACAGAGACACCGCTCATTTAGGACCCCAGCACACGACCACGTGGCAGAGAACCGCGTGGCAAAGGTTCAGTTCAAGATCCGGAACTAGAAGTAGGTGAGCTCGTCTTGCTTGTTCTTGTTGGTCTGATAGTTGCTCAGGGCCAAGGCCTTGTTTTCATGAGGGAGAGCCCGATAGACGCGGATGTGCACGAAGTCATCATCTTCAACTTGAACCTGGGAAGAGAGAGGCGAGTGAGGGGGGCAGGTGCTGCCTCTGACCCAACTGCCTGTGCCTGGCGGGCTGTGTGACAAAGGGCCTGAGAGCCTGGAGGCCGGGTCCCTTCAGGGCATCAGCAGCTAGGGTGGGGACAGTCTCATCTTCCTCCTTTGGGCACAGTGGACACCCATCACCCCGGCCAGCACCCTGGGCACGCTACATTCGCTCCTCAGAGCCCTCAGTTACCTGAAAGGCTCAGTCCTCTCCTCCAAGGAGTGCATGCACACTCATTTATTTTATTCGTTTAAAAACATTTGTATTGATTTTTGGAGAGAAAGAGAGAGATCGATGTGAGAGAGACACATCCTGCATGCATCCCAACTGAGGCCAGGTATTGAACCTGCAACCCAGGTACCAGCCCTTGACCAGGAATCAAACCTGTGGCCCTTAGGTGTGCAGGCTGATGCTCTATCCCTTGAACCACACCAGCCAGGGCTACAGGAACCCTGTCCTGGCCCCGATAGGTCCTCCCTCCCCCCAGGTCTGCATGAGCTCCCCAGTAGCGGACACTCCACCTTGATGAAGTAGTTAATCCCCGCGACCACCTGGCTCTTGTACTCCGTGGCCTTGAAAGTGGGGTACTTCTTGTTTACCTTCTCCTCCAGCTGGGACTTCACCTAGGGAGCAGGAGAGAGGGGAAACCGGTCCTGCATGAGTGACTGACACGGGAGCTGCGGCCTCGTGTCAGATGTTACCAACTGACCTCTAAGGCCCGCCCTTTACAGATCATTCCTCAATGCAGGACCAAGCATGTCAAACTCGTGGCCAGCACAAGGCATGTGGCCCACCAGACTCGAGTTTTACATGCTTGCGACTGTTCAGGCTAATGGTAAAGTGCAGCAAACAATTCCTTAATTCTACCCAGTTCCAAAGGTATGATTTCAGCATCTCACTTGCCCATTCTTTTGTAGGCGCGGGAAGTTTTTATAACTTCATTATGACACTGCCTACAAGTTCATACCCTGCTTTCCTTTTTTACTTAAGACCCAAACAACTCATTTCAACAATGTTATGTAATTTTTAATGACGCTTTTAAAATGAAAAACGTAAAAGTTTATAAGTTTAAACTAAAGTTAATTTTAATTATAGATTTAACCTTCCATCTTATAGAAGTGCCCGAATACTCTTAACTTCCCCCTCCTGGGCCCCGAGGCTGTGCCCAGGTGCTTTTGAAGCAGATGAGGCAGCAGAGAGAGTGCTTTGCAGGTAGAGGTGCTTCCTGCATTGATAGGTCATTCCTGGGGACGCCATGCCTTTGGGCAGATGCTGATCCTGAGTCTCAAACAGGAACCAAACTTGGGGTTCAATCCTGTCTCTCGGGATCTTGGTCTCTTATTAACCGAGTATCTTCATGGAGGCAGGAGAGAGCAGGTTGGTGCGGAGCCACACATGGCGGGGATCTCCCGTTTCCGAGTCCCACAAGGAAAGAGAGATAAACGAATGGGTTCTAAGTGGAGGCGGCCAGGGATTGAGAAATAATAGAAAGAGAGAGAGAAGACACAGAGATAGATTTGAAGCTGAGAGCTGGGTGGGCGCCATGCTGTCTGCTGGAGAGGCAGGAAGACAAGGACTAACCCTCCCAGCACATTTATTTTATACCCCCCCCCCCATACCAGGAAGTAACACCAACTTATTTGCATTCTTTTTTTTTTTTTAAACATATTTTATTGATTTTGTACAGAGAGGAAGGGAGGGAGATAGAGAGTTAGAAAAATCGATGAGAGAGAGTCATCGATCAGCTGCCTCTTGCACACCCCCTACTGGGGATATGCCTGCAACCAAGGTACATGCCCTTGACCGGAATCAAACCCGGGTTCCTTCAGTCCCCAAGCGGATGCTCTATTCACTGAGCCAAACCGGTCTCGGCTTATTTGCATTTTTAAGTGGGCCCTAGCATGCCTCGATTTACATAACTAGTCCCGCCCCTGCGGACACCTAGGCCAGTGTTTCCCAACCTTCTCTCATGATGAGAATCACCTGGTGGAGTTGTTAAACCACAGATTCCTGAATCCCAACTAAAAAGTGCTAAACTAGAATTTTTGGGAACATATAGGTAAAATTGTATACTTAACTAGTGCTCTAAGACAGATTTTATATACAGAGCACTAAGTTAGGTATGCAATTTTACCTATATGTTCTCAAAAATTCTAGTTTAGCACTTCTTAGTTGGGATTCAGGAATCTGTGGTTTAACAACTCCACCAGGTGATTCTCATCATGAGAGAAGGTTGGGAAACACTGACCTAGGTTGATTTGAAGGCCAAGCTGATTACACTTCCTGCCATCTCGGGCAAATGTGCATCAGAGCCTGGGCTTTGCCAGTCGTCTGGGACTCAGCTGGCAACAGTTAAAAGAATGCCCAGGTGCCTTCCCAGGCGGCCTCTACAGGGTGGTTGGTTGGTTTTTCTTACAGTAAAATCAAAGCTGGTTGCAAGGTCTCTGGCTGCTCTCCAGACTACTGGTAGGCACTGGGGCATGCTGACTGGACACGGTGTGGAAAGTCAGAGGACTTTCGTTAACTCAGCTTGATGAGCTGTGGGAGCCCACGGGGATGACTCTCATGACATGCCAGTGAGTCACAGAGGTTCACAAAGGCTTCGTGTCTGTCCTGTGCCTTCAGGGAGGGGCCCTAACTGGGGATAAGAAAGGGGAAATGGAGTCAGCAGCTAAGGACAGGAGGGAAGGTTAGAAAGGAAGAAAGCAGGTTCCTCCTGCCGTTCCTTTGCCCGGTGTATGCATTCCTTTGCCCTGTACATGCGGCCGCCTGGGTTCTCACTGCAGGCCCAGCTGTCTCAGTGCTTACCTGTTCTTCAAGGCGCCATGTTTGGTCTGCAGGGATCTGACCCTGCAGACGGTGGACAAGCCTCAGGGGAGGAGTGACACGCACAAACCCACAGGGGAGTCTGGGAAGGAATCGCTTCCCTCCTGGCCTGTTTCAGGAGTGGAGGCAGGAGGGCAAGGAGTGGGGAGACAACCCAAATGTGGGCGCTGGGACTGGGCACGTGGCAGCCTCCAGGCCCTGCCTGTGGTGGCGGGTCACTGGTTTCCTGCTGGCCGCGGAACCGTGAGCTGTGCTGGGGCGAAGGGGAGCACGGAAGGCCTGGGGATGGTTAGGAAGTTGCCCGTCACTAGCCCTCCAGGGGCCAGGAGACAGCAGAGGGCCAGGAAAGGCCAAGGTCGGGACTGGTGGGTGCTACTGGAGGAGGCTGAGCCAGAATTAGGGACTCTGACATCCTTCTGGCCAGGGCTCCCTCTCTGGCCTCTGTTCTCCTCTCCTGCAGCCCAGAGAGCTTGGGGAGGAGTCAGTGTACACAGGGGAGGCAGCAAGATGTGCCTGCCCTGTCCTCTGGGAGCCACAGGCAAAGCCCGCCCTCCAGGACTGCCTCCCAGCGATGATGGGACTGCCCTCTTGTCACTCTCAAGGGACCATCACCACATTAAGGCGACAGCGACCCTTCTCTCCTGAGCGAGCTGATGCACATTCAAAGTTCACGCAGCAAGTGAGGAATCCCTTAGGCCTGGGCAACCCAACCGCAGGAGAGGCTGGGCTCTGGAGCCCTGGGACATGAACCTCGCCCACGCTGGCTCGCCTGGCAGTCTCTACAGATTCCTCATTTTCAAAGTCCCATGGGCCTGACTCACCACGCGTTACTGTGGTCAGATGGACTGAACCACCTGAGCAAAGTGGGTGAAGTGGGAGGAAGGGTACTATCGGGTCAGGGAAGAAGCAGGTTTGTTTGACTTTGTGTCTCCTGGGACCTAAGCCTTCCAGTGTCCCCACCATCTCCCCTTCCGGTGGCCCCACCGTCTCCCCTTCCCGTGGCCCCTCGGTCTCCCCTTCCCTCCCCCAGAACCTCCGGGGAAGGCACCCAGGGATCCCCACTTTCCAGAGGAGAACACGGAGGCACCGGAGTCCAGTGCTGCCCAGGGTCTGAGCCAGGCTCTGCCTCTGCCTCCCAGCCTGGTTTCTGGTTCTTTTTCTTTTTTAACATTTATTTGGGGATGACTTCAAACGTACACAAGGAGAACCAGAATAAGGGTAGACGTGTAGGATCTCTTCCCCGGGTTCACGGACTGCTACCTTCCATCCCACCTGCCCTGGCTCCCCTCTCTCTCGGATTGATTCCCCCCGGAACCGCCCGAGGACCAACACCGGGCCCTTCCCTCCGAGCCTGGGCGCGCACAGCCCAGAGCCCGGAGCCCAGGCCCAGGGTCGCGGTCCCAGCGCCCCGGCGGGGCTGCCCCTGTGGGCGGGGCGGGAGGCCCCGGGCCGCCTACCTCGTCGGCGATGGCCTGGATCTCGGCCGTGGCGGGCTTGGTGTCGGAGGTTCCACCGCACCGAATCATGGCGGAGCAGCGGGCACGGATCTGTGAGCAGCGGCCGGGGAGTGAGATCAGCAGCGGAGACAGTGGCTGCTAAGCTTTGAGCTCTGCCTCCTCTTAAACCCGCCGTCAGCTGACGCGGGCGGAGCCGCGGGGAGGATTCGGTCCGGTGGGCGGGGCCCCTGTGCGGGTTGGGGGTGGGGTGGGGTGGAGTGTGGGTGGGGTCGGGGTGAAGGGAGCTGGGGGAGGGACAGGCGCCTTGCACAATCTGGAACCCCGCGAGGGCGCCGCCTGGGGACCATGTCCTGTGCTGCAGGCAGTGCCTGCACCCTGTTTGGTGTGGGTAGGCTTGGCCTTGGAGACAAGCAGGGCGCCTCCAAAACATGTCACTTTCACCTGTTGATTCTGCTGAGCAGAGGGCCATCAAGACCCAGCCACTGGGGTGGTGAGAACTTTCACCTCTCCCTTCATAGCATGTAGGTACGGCCCTGGCCGGTGTGGCTCAGTCGTTGGTAGCTTTCCCCTGTGCACCAAAGGGTCGTGGGTTCAACTTCCTGTTCCATGTCCCCAGGGGGCCCTAAACTGTAGACAACTGATCCATGTTTTTCTCCCACATTGATGTTCCTCTCTTGCTCTCCCTCTCCCTTCCTCTCTCTAAAATAAAGGGGGGGAGGGGGGGACAAAAAAATGAAATGATTCCATTAAAATCATGTGGGCAGGGAGCCTGGTCCAGAAAGAGAGCAAAGGTCAGAGGTCATTTCTTTTTAAATGTGAGGCTCGCCTGCGTGGCAGGCAGACAGCTGGCCACCACACTTCTGCTCTCCCATCTTCCTGTGATGTGTCCTCCTCCCCTTCGAAGCTGCAGTCCCACATCCTGGGCCTTAGCTCTGGAAGCTAGGAACTCCGAACTCCGCTGCCACACTGCCGGCAGGGCAGGTTCCGGTGGGAGAGACCCAGAGGTGAGTTGGAGCTGGACCTGAGAGTCCCCAAGAGCAGGAGGGAGAGAAGTCTGTGCTCCGGAAGTAGCTGGGGGACAGACCGCCAGGGCATCCTGGAGTCCAGGACCGGGCCCTGCCTGGCCTCACTCCCCAGTGCCTTGGACTGCTCTGCACTCCTCATCTGTGAGACCTGACCCAGCAGCCAGCTTGCACCAGCCACTCCGGGTGTCACCAGCGTGTGACCCAGGGACTCGGTGAAGGGCTGATGTGTGTGAGCAGAGGAGGCACAAAGGAGTCCAGTGAGGAGATGCCTGCCAGGGCCTCCGGTTGGAGTGGGAGCAGCATTCCGGCTCACCCCTCCCCCACTCCAGGGCTGCACCTCAGGGGATGCTGGGCCTCTCCCACCCCTGGGTGCTGACTGCAGGAGCAGGCCCAGCCTTGCCTTCTGTAGGGCTCCGTGCAGAACCCTACAGAAGGGGAGGGAGTGGCCCATGAACAGGAAAGTGGGAGAGGCAAGCTTTTCTGGTACCTGCCAGGGAAGAGCCTGGTGTGTAATTCCAGGAAGGGTGGGAGGCCAGGTGTGGAGGGGAAGGAGAGACCCCTACAATTCGGTTATGAATGAATGACAGAATGAATGAATGACGGAATGAATGAATGTGTGAATGAAAAAGGGGCTACACAGCAGACCGGACAAGCTCTGGGCGCTGCTAGGTGAGCCTGACAGTAACACAAAGGTGATTCGATAATAAATTCCTAGCTGGGCAGGTCATGCTGGCAATCACATCCCACGCCCATAGCTTCTCGGTAAAGATCAATCTTTATCTTAAGCAAGCCCTGCCCATTGTTCTTATGCACCTAGGAAAGATACCTCTGATAAGTCAGTGTGAATTTTTTCCCCAAACCCCTCGGAGGCATAACCACACTGGCACCAGTTATGCTGTTCCCCACAAATTATCTCTACTTACTGTAAATGTTAACTATCCTTTACTCACTAATGTCAAGGAAGTGGGTGTTTCTCCATTTTGTGTCCTGTGTTCTCCATTTCGACACCTTACACGTGCTGTCAGAGCTCCGTGCTGGGGAGGTAAGTGTGGCCTGTGTGACTTCACCTGGAGAGGATTCTGGAAGCTCCTCCCGGTGTCTCCTGGACTCACTCTATATGACCGTTTCCTGTGCTGTTTGCTGTGTGTCTGTTTGCCATAAGAAACCACAGCCCTCCATCCTGGTAGCCTAGTATGTCAGCAGGCTTTGGGTTCCCTGACACGTGGCCCTTAACAGGAAAAATCTGCTGAGTCCATTCTGCATGAACATAAACACATAAACACAACATTGTCACACCTAAGAAAATAAAAAAATTATTCTGCACTATAGTCCAACATCTAGTCTATATGCAAACTTTCCCGTTGATCTCAAATGACTTATAGAGCTTTTTCTTTGAACCATGATCCAACCAAGATTTGTATATTCAACTATGTGAAGGAGTAAATCCCCTTCTTTACATAGGGGTTCCTTCCTTCCTTCATCCATGACTTTAACTCTGAAGATATTAGGACGGTTGTCTTGCCAACTGTCCCAGACTAGGGTGGTGATTGTCTTCTTGTGCACCCTGCTCAGCCTTCCTATGTCCTGAAACCGGGGGTGCAGTCCTGAAGGCTGGATGAGGGTCAGCCTTGACTGCCCACAGGTGCTGCTGCTGCGTGGGAGGGACCATCGGCCCACAGGGGCAGGCCATTTGGGGCGGGGACTGATAGCTGAGACCACCTTTCTTTAGCCCTTGTGCCATTTTCTGACGACTGTCGCCCTGAATCAAAGATTTACTAGGAGCTGCACAGATTTTTCTCCAATTCTACCATTCCTTCCATCTGTGCTCGCTGGCATTCTTTGCTAAAGAACCTTCTCGTCATCAACCAGGTTAAACTACCGCCCCCCTTGAAAGGCGGGCACAGGCTTAGTGACCCTTTAATTACAACTGTCTAGTGCTGTCATTGCGGTGGCCGGCCATTACGGGGCAGTGGCGTGCGGCCGGGGAGAGGCCCTTCTACGCGCTCGTAGTCAGAGAGCGCGCCCGGGCCAGGCCGGCGCGGTCGTGTGACGTCACACCGCGCGACCGGGCATAGCGCGGCGGCGCGGGCGCAGGTACCTGGAGTTCTCGGTGCGATCGCCATGGTTCCGCAGCTCCCCCCTGAGATCCAGCTGGCGCAGCGCCTGGCAGGGAACGAGCAGGTGACCCGGGACCGGGCGGTGAGGAAGCTCCGGAAATACATCGTCGCCAGGACTCAGCGGGCTGCAGGTTGGCGCGTGGCCGGCGGGGCCGCCCCGGGGACTGGGCCTGCCGGGTGGGGGCGCGGCGCGGCGGGGGCGGTCCCGGCTGGGTGGCCTCCGAACCACGCGGTCCGGCGCGCCTGCGGGTGTATTTTCCACGGCCGCTCCCCGCGGCATTTGTCACTTGTCACTGTAATGCTCCTTGTGTAAGTGTTGGGCTGTCATTTGAGTTTCACTGGTGCGTACGCTCCGCCAGAGCAGAGAACATGCTTGTTAACTGGTCTCTGCTGTAACAGTGGTTCTCAAAGTGTGGTACCCCATCGGCAACTTCGGCGTCGCCGGACGTTCGTTGGAAATGCAGTTTCTTTTTTATTTTATTTTATTTTTAAATATATTTTATTGATTTTTCACAGAGAGGAAGAGAGAAGGATAGAGAGTTAGAAACATCAATGAGAGAGAATTATAGATCAGCTGCCTCTTGCACACCCCCTACTGGGGATGTGCCCGCAACAAGGTACATGCCCTTGCCCGGAATCGAACCGGGGACCCTTCAGTCCGCAGGCTGACGCTCTATCCACTTAGCCAAACCGGCCCCGGCCTTTTTTTTTTTTTTTTTTTTTTTTTAAACAAAATATATATTTTATTGATTTTTCTACATTGAGGAAGAGAGAGGGATAGAGAGTTAGAAACATCTATGAGAGGGAATCATCAATGAGATGCCTCCTGCACACTCCCTACTGGGGATGTGCCCGCAACCAAGTTACATGCCCTTAACCGGAATCGAACCCGGGACCTTTCAGTCCATAGACTGATGCTCTATCCACTGAGCCAATCCGGTTTTGGCTGGAAATGCAATTTCTTGGTTGCCTCTCAGCCTTGCTGAATCAGAAACTGGCCGCAGGGTTAGCGATCCGTGTGTTTGGAAGCCCCCGGGTGAATCTAGCACTAGTGCTCAGGTCTGAGAACCACGGCTCATTAAACACGGTGCCAGACACAGGAACTCAGTCAATATTTAGAGTGATTGTATGTGTCTTCTTCCTGTCGTGGCCTGATGACGTAACCTTTTCCTTTGAAATTTGAAATCTGCAGAAAAGTGCACAAACCCCAAGTGTAACGCTGGATGAATTAAAATTCACCTGGGTAGCCAGCTGCCATCCAACTCAGGACATAGTGACTCACTCAGTTTTTTTTTTTTTTTTTTTTTTTAATCAATCTTTATTGTTCATATTATTACAAAGGTTCCTCATTTCTTCCCCCCTCCACCAGGTTCCCACCCCACCCTCCGCCCCCTCCCCATCCCCCACTGTCCCCATCCACAGGTGCAGTTTGTGTTCAGTCTCTTCCTCCCTCCCTTTCCCCGATAGTAAATCCCTTTTCAGATAGTAAATCAGTTACTTAGCATTTTCTCATATCAATAATACCTCCACATGCCCAATGATACATTTCACACAAAAGACACTTCCAAATAGGTCAACCAGCCTCATCCAGGCCCCACCCAAGGCACTCACAGATCAACACCCCAGCCCTATACTAACTCAACACATCCAGATCCAAGCCTTCATCACTTGATTCAGCAGACCCTCAAGTTCCCACAAAAGTTTCCAGCCATGTCTGAGAGGCAGCCGTGGGGCAGGGGCAGGCAAGGAGCGAGCTGTTCCGGGCCTGGCTGCTCTGGGCCTGGCCTCTGTTGCTCTGGTTTGTTCCACAACCAGCTGCTCCGGGTCTGGTCACTGCCGCTCCCGACCTAGCTGCTTTGGACTTGGCTGCTGCTGCTCCAGGCCTGGCTGCATCAGACCCGGCGGCTCTGGGCCTGGCTGCTCCCAGCCTGGCAGCCACTGCTCCGGGCCTGGCCACACCCGACCAATAGTGACTCACTCAGTTTTGAATCTCCAAAAATGTACAGTTTTGGAGGTTCTCAGTTTTTATTGCAAGAATGAGATGGCAGTTACCTGGGGGAGTCCCTGTGGGCCCAGGCCCAGTGGATTCCGAGTTAGGAGGATGTCTTGAGAGGAGAGGGGAGGTACTAAAAGGCTGGGGTCCATGTAGTCTGAGCGTTGCCGTTTTGATGCAGGTGGTTTCACTCATGACGAGCTGCTGAAGGTGTGGAAAGGTCTCTTTTATTGCATGTGGATGCAGGACAAGCCGCTCCTCCAGGTGAGTGTATGGGAAGGCAGAAGGAGCTGGAGCAGCAGCGTCAGGAGGCCAGATGGGCCTGTGGTGGACTCTGGGCGAAGATTACAGCTTTTTTATTTATTTATGGCAGGAAGGTGAGGGCCTTCGTTTAGAGAGGGTCTTGTATGAGTTGAGTTGAGCGCCATAGCCACACAGTCGCTCACCAGTGCAAGTCAGAGTAGTTTCATTGCCTTAAAATGCTAGCCTTTGTAAAGCAGTGTTTATTAGAATATGAATTGTTTTCTCTTCTTTAAGATCCTTGGGTGTTGGGGCAGTAGTTAAAGTGCAGAATCCTGCGCTGTATTCCATGCCCACTAAACTGGAGTCTCAGGGAAGGCTCTGGAGTTAGCCATTTAGGAAGTGCACTGAGTCCTGCTTGGCCAGTGGCACAGCAGGCAGTGAGAAAGTTAGACGGGTCTGGTAGCTCCCTCTTTGTACTGGTCAGGTGGCTGCATGTCCCGCACCTGTCTTCTCTTATTCTTTGACGGCCAACCTCTGTTGCTCAGGGCTCAGTGGGATCATGCGGGCAGTTACTGCCCTGTTGCCAGGTTCTGCTGGCCCAGCTGTACAGTGAAGCCCTTCATAGCAGGGATGTAGCTTGCAAACTCATGCACTCTGGGCTGAAGCAGCCAGGGAAGCCTGTCTCCTGGCGGGTGGCATTGAGTGTGCTGCCTGTTGTTGTGAGACTGCGTTTCCTCAGGGGCTGAAGGAGATTACTGTTTCCTGCACAGGAGGAACTAGGAAGGACCATTTCCCAGCTTGTCCATGCTTTTCAAACCACAGAGGCACGTGAGTATCCTTACCCTATGGGAAGGCCAGAACCACTGAGTCAGTAGCTACCACACACAGAAGCCTAAGCTCTGAGGTCTAGAGCAAGAGAGAAGACCATTGTAGCTGGTGTCTGCTGGCGCTTATGTGTGAAACACTTCAAATACACTCAGCTCAAAAGTCTAAAGGGCTAAAACCCTACATTTTAACGTTAAAATGGCAAGCTAGTGTGGTGTTACCAAGCTGCCGGACTGAATCTCATCCGATCGTTGTGGAGTTCCTCCGTGAGCTTCTGTTTCTCTTCTGACCACGATGAGTAGTTGTCAACACTGCCACTTGCCCATGAGGTCACATGGGAGTCTTTAGAGTCTTGATATCCAGACCCTGCTGACCTTAGGTGGAATTCTGAGGGTGGGGCCTAGGCCCCGGCATTGTGCCTCCCTCTGCTGCCCCAAGGTGGCCAGGGCCAGGAGCATCACCGGCATAGGCACTAGGACCATTGCTAGTGGGTTTAGTTCAGACTTAAATCGGCAAAGGATCTGGGGGTAGGGTGGTGGGGCCTGCACAGAAATCACAGAAACTACTTACTCAACTTGGCAGAGTGTAAGGAGAATATCTTCCTTCTGTACTTTTTACCTCCTAAGAACCTGCAGGAGAGTCTGCTCAGCAAAAGGCAAAGTAGAGAGTGTTCACCTAGTGACACTGGAATGAGTCAGTGCACGCAGGCCCGTCCGTTGCTGAGCCATCTGATCAATTTTTTGCTGTTGGAGAAGCCGTAAGGGGGGATAAGAGGTGCCCCTCTGTGTCCTGATGGCAGGTGTGGGCAGGGCTGGTTTCTCCTGGGGCCTCTTCCTTTGGCATGTAGATGCTGTCTTCTCCCTGTGCCCTCAGTGATTGTCCCTCCGTGTCTGTGTCCTGATCGAATCTTATAAGGACAGCAGTCTGAATGGATGAGGGCCCACACCAGTGACCTTATTTTATCTTTACCCCTTTAAAGACTATATCTATAATAATAAAAGCGTAATATGCTAATTAGACTGGACGTCCAGCCGGGGCTGCAAAGGAAGCCTGGGTCCCGGGTGCCTGCCGGGGCCGGAGGGAAGCGGTGCTGGCAGCCAGGGGAAGGAAGGCCTGCTCGTGCATCGGGCCTCTAGTATTCAAAGAAAGTCCTATTTCTAGGTATGGGGGGTCAGAGCTTCACCACAGGCGTCTGTAGGGCATAGCCAGCCCTAGTGCTCTGGCACAGCCATTGTCAGCAGGGTTTTGTGTTTGGTTGGTTAGTACGGCTGGTGGGGCAAGAGGCGAGGTTCTGCATGGGTGTCAGGGAGGCCGAGGGCCCGGGGAGGAAGTGGCCTGAGCAGCCTCCTTTCTTGCTGCTGGCTTTGCAGGCTCTCTGCACCTGCTCTTCAGAGAATGTGGCTGCCGTGCAGAGTTGTAGGGGAGCTCTGCTTTTCCTTCTGAGGTTCCTCATTGCTCCATCTCTAAGCCAGATTCTCAGCTCAGCAGACTCAGACAGAATGGCAGGGGTTGGTTGCACACAACGTCCTGACCAGTTTCTCATGATTCTGTCCCTTTGCTTTCCAAAGTGGCTTCTGTAGCCCTCCGTGATTCTCTTGTGGCCCGTTTTCCTCCCCAGAGCACCTGTTCCTTCAGACCTTCTGGCAGACCATGAACCGCGAGTGGACGGGCATAGACAGGCTGCGCCTGGATAAGTTCTACCTGGTGAGGAAGCAGCCTGCGCCCCTCGGCCAGGTCCCCTGCAGTGCCAGAGTGGTGGGGGGAGCACTCTGAGCACCCAGAGAGTTGGGGAGGGCGGGCTGGGGGTGCAGCATAGAGTGGTCTGGTCTTTGAGCCTCCACTCCAACAGGGCAGAGCTAAAGGCTCTGGTCAGTGCGGCCACCCTGACCGCTGACCCATTAGCCTGGTGGTCGAACGGGGAGCCTAGGTCTTGTTCGGGGGCACAAGCGCTTGGAAAGCTGGGCATCCCAGCCCCGGGTTCTGAGGGCTTGTGTCCTGTCCTCCTCCAGCTCTGGGGCCTGCTGTGTGTTTGGGGCTCGCAGACGACCCCGGGGCAGAGGGGCAGTCTGGGGGGGTTGGGCAGATGGGCAGTCTGGGGGGGTTGGGCAGAGGGGCAGTCTGGGGGGGTTGGGCAGAGGGGCAGTCTGGGGGGGTTGGGCAGAGGGGCAGTCTGGGGGGGTTGGGCAGAGGGACAGTCTGGGGGGGTTGGGCAGATGGGCAGTCTGGGGAGGTTGGGCAGAGAGGCAGTCTGGGGGGGTTGGGCAGAGGGGCAGTCTGGGGGGGGTTGGGCAGAGGGGCAGTCTGGGGGGGTTGGGCAGAGGGACAGTCTGGGGGGGGTTGGGCAGAGGGGTAGTCTGTGGGGGGTTGGGCAGAGGGGCAGTCTGGGGAGGGTTGGGCAGAGGGGCAGTCTGGGGGGGGGTTGGGCAGAGGGGCAGACTGGGGGGGTTGGGCAGAGGGGCAGACTGGGGGGGTTGGGCAGAGGGGCAGTCTGGGTTGCGCTGCACTAACGGCCTCCTCCTGTGCACAGCTCATGCGGCTGGTCCTGAAGGAGTCCTTCAAGGCCCTGAGAATGCGGGCGTGGGAGGAAAGGTCAGTATCGCAGCGCGTCCTCAGGCTGCTGCTCGCGGCCCGTCCGGGTTTCTGTCGGGGGATCGGGTTCACGGCTTCTCTCTCAGTTATTAGTTGTAAAGGAGACGTCACCCTAACATTAAGGAGTGACCGATGGCACTTACAATGAAGGTCATTGAAAAATTACAGTTTGCATGTGTTCATGTAAATGTTTGTTTTCAACCTTGATGCTAAGTTGTGCATTAGAATTGAGTTCTCACATAAAAAATACCGTGTATTCATGTTTAGCTCTTATCAAAGATCATAGCTCCTGGTTCTAGAAATAGTTGCCCAGACTCCTCACTGTGCCAGTGGTGCTTGTGGTGGGGTCATGTGTGTCCTCTAACCTGCAAGGGGCCTCCGTTCCCGCTGGCACAGGCAGAGCCGCTCAGCCGCGTGGGCGGCCTGGGCTCTGCTGGCTCTGCTCTTCCGGCCCCTCCTGGGACCGGGCAGGGCCCTCCAGCCGCCTGGCCTGGAGCTGTGCGTCCAGCTGAGGGGGAGCAGGTTTCTAACCTGGGGGGGGGGGGGGGGCAGACTGAGACCCACCACACACAGTGGGTTTCTGAATGTTCACTTAAAAATTTTTAAAAATTAATCTAATTTGGTTTCTTTATAATTGTTTTCTAATTTTGAGAGTGATACACGTTAGGTATAAAGAACTCAGAATTTATAAGACGTTAAAAAGCGACTTTAACTACAACAGACACTTTTTATTTTTATTATTATTTTTTTTTAATAAATTTTTATTGTTCATATTATTACAAGTGTTCCTTCCCCCCCCCCCCTTCCCACCCCACCCTCTGCCCTTTTTCCACTCCCCATTGTCCTCATCCATAGGTGCACAGTTTATGTTCAGTCTCTTCCCACATTCCCCTCTCCCCTTTTCCCCAAGAATCATCAGTTCACTCCCCTTCCATACCTCTGATTCTATTATATTCAACAGTTAATATTGTTCATCAGATTTTTTTTTTTAATTTCCTTGGTTTTTAGATTCACTTGTTGATAGTTACGTATTTGTTGTTCATCATTTTTATCTTTATTTACTTTCTCTTCTGAAAGAACTCCCTTCAGCAATTCATATAATTCTGGTTTGGTGGTGATGAACTCCTTTAGCTTTTTTTTATTAGTGAAGCTCTTTATCTGACCTTCGATTCTGAGTGATAGCTTTGCTGGGTAAAGTATTTTTGGCTGTAGGTTTTTGCTATTCATCATCTTGAATATTTCTTGCCATTCCCGTCTGGCCTGCATGGTTTCTGTTGAGAAATCAGCTGACAATCGTATAGGTGCTCCTTTATAGGTAACCACCTGCTTAGCTCTTGCTGCTTTTAATATTCTCTCTTTGTCCTTTGCTCTTGGAATCTTAATTATGATTTGTCTTGGTGTGGTCCTCTTTGGATTCCTCTTATTTGGAGTTCTGTGTGCTTCCTGCACTTGTAAGTCCAATTCTTTCCCCAGGTGGGGGAAGTTTTGTGTCACTATTTCTTTCAGTATGTTTTCGATATCTTGCTCTCTCTCATCTTCTGGGACCCCCATGATTCTGATGTTGGATCGTTTGAAAGTGTCCCAGAGGTTTCTTACATTATCTTCAATTTTCTGGATTCTCTTGCCTTCTAGCTTCTGCAGAGGAGTGTCTTCTGGCTCTTTATGTTCCAAATCTTTGACTTGCTTTTTGTGATCTTCTATTCTGTTTTTAGGACTCTGTATAATATTTTTTATTTCAGACAATGTATTCTTTATTTCTTGTTGATCCCTTAGCATTTCTTGTTGATCCCTTTTCATATCCTCATAGGTCTCATTTATTTTATCGGCCTTTTCTAGGAGTCTCTTGAAAAACCTTATAAGTGTGGTTTTGAACTCTATATCCAGTCGCTTTTTGTCCTCCATTTCTTTCGTTTGTGATCTATTTGGTTTAGGCATTTTCGCAGGCAGCTTTTCTGATGGGGCGGAGTTTCAGGGTGGAGCCTACAGCCTTGGCTTCCGTCCGCCCCGCCCTATGCGACTCCTGAGACTCAGGGTCCTTCAGTACTTGTTGCAAGCACCTCTGAGAGAAAGGTGCCCTCGATTTTCGCCTGCTGCCAAACAGTGTAAGCTCTCCCGCAATGGGCCCGAAACTGGGGTTCAGTTCAGTTGGAAGTGGAGTTGGAGTTGGCGTTCAGAGCAGTCTGGAGCCCCAGTCTCCTTCCCGCCAGGGCAGTCCTATGGCACAGCCGGCAGTCCCTTCTCTGCGCGCTGTGTGCGCGCCTCGGGGACCTCCTTTCGCGGCTTCCCCGGGTACCGCCTTACAGCCCAGCTCCCTCTGGATGAGCCTGGGTCCCCGGGGTCTGGCCCAGAACGGGGGTTCAGAGCAGTTGGGGGCCCAGCACAGTCCGAGTGTTTATCTCCTTCCCGCTAGGGAACGCCCGCCAGGCACTCGGCCTCCCTCCTCTCCGGCTCCGTCCTCTCCGCGCGCGCCGCGTGTCTCCGTACCTTGGGCTTTTACAGCTCCTCCGCGCTTCCTTCTGGTTTTCTCCTTGCTTCTCGTTGTAGAATTTCTAGTCAGTTGACTTTCCTGTAGTTCTGGGTAATGTCCATTTTATATTTTAGTTGTATTTTATTGAAATTGTTGCGTGCGGCTGCGGCTAGGTGCCTACCCGAGCAGCCATCTTGGATTCTCCAACAGACACTTTTTAAGATGCTACATTGCTTTGTGCACATGGTACGAACGTGGTGTCATTCAAACATGACATCTGCAGGCTGCTCTTTATTTTACTGAGGATGCACAAGAAACATCCTGCCCGATTGTAGGGCAGGGGTGGGGAAGACAGGAGGAAAGGGGCTCAGAAACAGAGTATTTTGAACTGATTTATAAGTTAAAGTGTACATTAAAGGAGTTAATTTCAAGTACGTGGATACTAAAACCAGTCCCCAGATGCTAGAATAGCTACCGAACCAGAGACTTCAGCTCACAGCCCCCGGTGTGCGAGGACTTTTTACCTTTGGAAAACAATGTTAGCAAAACCTTGGCCCTGCCCGTTTTTCCCATGTGAAAAAGATCAGGAGGAGTTGGACTGTAGTTAGCTGATTGTTTGTTTGTTTGTTCAGAGGCCTTGTGGGTGACTTACGTTGGGGTGGGAGTTCTCTGGTTTTAAGTGGGGTCAGCCCTAAGTCCCCAGGAGGGCCTTGCAGCCTGGGGGTCTCCCTCATGTCAGGACCTTGGGCTGTGGGTTCCCCAGGAGCAGCTAGTGACGGGAGCGGAATTCAGTGGTAAAGGCACAGTTGTACTTGAGTTAACTTCCTGTTGGTTTGTGATTACGGAGGTAGCTTCGTCCTCATTGTTGCTAGAAGTTCAGTGCAGGGATAGTGTTTGAGCACGTGGCCTCCCGTTGCCTGGGTGACATTGCTGTGTGCCCTCTGCTACCCTTCTCGGCCCTGACGCACATCTGTAACCGGCTTGTTTTTTGGTAAGCGTTCCTTAGCGTGGTCAGCAGCCCTGGGAGGACGGCTCCTGCACCTGCTCTGGCTCGACTCCTTTTTCCCACTTTCCCTTCCCGAATGCTGAATCCCTCCTGTTCCCACACATCCGGGCAGCCCCTTACAGAATGCCCACTTTCCAGCTCAGGGGGAGAGATCTGTGTGTCATCAGATGCATGTAGACCCTGAAGATTGGCCTCCGAGCTCTCCGACCTGGGAGACAGGCCTGTGTGGTCACTGAAACCAACGTGCCAGGCAGCGGTCTGGTGCGACCTTCACGGGCGTGTACTCGGTGAAGCAGCACCTGGAGCAAGCTCAGGCCCGCGTGTGGCCTCCGTCTCCTTCCTTGGCACTGCTGGGCCCTGGTGTGCCTTCCTGAGCAGCTCCCAGCGAGGTCAGAGGGTGCTAGCCTCCTGTCGCCCCAGCCTCTCCCTGCACAGGGACAGGGAGGGCCTGTGGGTGCTCACACGTCTTGCACTTTGTAACTGAGCTTGAGTCAGGCCGTATGTTCTGGTGCTGGGAAGGTCACGTGACTCGGTAATTGCCAGGGTCCTTTGTCCTGGAGGACCGCGTGCCGCTGCAGGTTGGCTGCTGGATGGCTGGGTGTCTGCATGATAAAGTATAGAACACCATGCCCTGGTGCCTGTCACGGCTGCTGCGTTACGTGCTTGTTTCTTTCTTCAGACAGATTGAGCAGCTGTTGGAGCTGCTGACGACTGAGATCCTGCACCCTGATAGCCAGGCCCCCAACGGGGTGAAGAGTCACTTCATCGAGATCTTCCTGGAGGAGCTGGCCAGAGTGGGCGCCAGCGAGGTAAGGGGGCAGGGGCAGTGGGCTGGGCAGGGTTGGCAGCTGAGCTCCTCCCTGGGTGTTGGTGAATGAGGGCCTGAGGCAGCTCCCGCTTACCTTCCCCTGCAGCTGACGGCAGACCAGAACCTCAAGTTCATCGATCCCTTCTGCAGAATCGCTGCCCAGACTAAGGAGTAAGTGGCAGGGGCTCCCTCCTGCCGGCTCTTCCTTTGCACTGAGTTCTTCAGGGACTGTCTTTGGGAAGCTGCTGTTCCCTTCTGGGAAGAGGGTACGAGTAGTGTCCACAGGACAGATCCCCTGGAGGGGCCGTTTGCCGCGGTGTGGGAGAGATGGTCACAGGAGGCAGCAGGCCTTTTTCTGCGGGTCCTGCCTAACGCCTGCCTTCGTGCCTGCCTCCCGTTCAGCTCCCTGGTTTTACATAACATCAACCGAGGCATCTTTGAAACGATTGTGGAACAGGCCCCGCTCGCCATTGAAGACCTAATGAATGAAATGGAGGATGAGGAAGACGAGAATGAGGAGGAGGGGGAGATGTCAGAGGATGATGGGCAGGAACAGGGCATGCCACCCAAGAAGCTGTTTGAGAAGCCCCCTGAAGGTGAGGCTTACAGTGTGCTCAGTACGACGGGCCTGCCCCCTCTGCGCACCTGCCCTGGGCCTCTCTTTTCTCCTCTCTGCCTTTGCCCCCAAAGTCTGTTCTTGGCCCGATGGCCAACGTGTCTTTTAAAAACAAGCACCATGTCACTCACTCTCCTGGCCCTCGCTGCATGTGCGCCATCCTGACTCCCCCGGCCCTCTCTCTCCCACCGGTCTCCACCCTGTCCCTCCGGGGCCCTCCCCTGACCGCCCTGCTTGAGGCGAAGCCTTCCAGCCCTCGCCCTGCCTCACTTGCTGTCTCACTTCCTGGCATAACCCGCTCCTCGTTACACAAATCCCTTGCATTGTTCCCAGCCCATCTTTCCCACTGGATGTCCACTCCACCAGGACAGGGCGCTCTGACCATCGATGTGGAAGTCTGTGTCAGGATCTGCTCCTCTTTAAGGCTGAATGGTGTTCTGTTGTGTGGATGGACACTTTTTGTTTGTTTTTAAAAAAAATATATTGATTTTTTACAGAGAGGAAGGTAGAGGGATAGGAACATCAATGAGAGAAACATCAATCAGCTGCCTCCTGTACACCTCCTACTAGGGATGTGCCCGCAACCAAGGTAGTTGCCCTTGACCAGAATCGAACCTGGGACCCTTGAGTCCACAGGCTGACGCTCTATCCACTGAGCCAAACAGGTTAGGGCAGTAATTCTATTCTTAATTTTTGAGAAACCACTGTGCTTTTTCCACAGTTGCTGTACCATTTTACATTCCCACCAACATTGCACACGGGTTCACATATCCCACATCCTTGCCAACACTCGTCCTTTTCTGGGTTTTTTGATAGCCGTCCTCATGGGTGTGAGGTGGTGTCTGGTGGTGGTTTTGAGTTGCATTTCCCTAAGGATCAGTGACGTTGAGCATCCTTTTGTGTCCTAGTTGGCATTTGTATGTCTTTGGAGAAGAGTCTGTTCAAGTCCTCTGTGCCTTCTTCATGGATGGTTTTGTTGAGTTTTAGGTGTCCCCTATATATTCTGGATACTAACCTTTTCCAGATGTATGATTTGGAGATAGCTGTTCCCATTCTGAGCTGTTTTTGCTCTATTGATAGTTTCTTCTGATGCACAGCATTTAAAAATTTTCAAGTCCATTTTGTCTATATGTTCTCTTGCTGTCTGTGCCTTTTGTGTAACTCAGTGCCACATCCAATGCTGTGAAGCTTTTGTCCTGTTTTTTTCCTAGGAGTTTTATTAGTTTAGGTTTCTTTGTAGGCTGTGGGTCCATTTGAGCTAGTTTTTGTATGTGGTGGTAGGGAAGACCAGCTTCTCTCTTTCGCTTGTGATGGCCGGCTTTCTGGCACCATCCCTGAAAGAGACGGGTCCTGGCGCCGAGTGGAAGGTCATTTGACCATAAATTAAGGGTTAATGTCTCCCTCTTCCGACTCTTAATGCCCTTGCTGGCCTGCTCCTTGGCTTTCTTATTAGTCAGCACTCCCCTTTCATTTCATGTTCTCTGGCCATCCCTGTCCCTCCCTTTCTCTCACTCTAAGCACCTGAATGGCCCTGGCCTGGGCAGACCCAGGAGTCTCCTGACTTGCCTGCCCGTGCCCACCTGTGCCTGTTGCAGCCTCGCTGTCCTCATCTGTCACACACACCTGCCCCCACGGCCAGCTGTGGTCCTGAGGTTTCTCTGTGGGCAGTGACATGAGAGCCCCAAATGTTCTGAAACATCGTCTCCGTAGGCCTGCCCTGTGGCTGGACTAGCTGCCCTTCTCCCTGGCATCCGGAACTCTGGCACCCCATGTACCTAAGATGCCACTCGTAATTCCCTCTGAATCTCCCTCAAGGACCTGTCAGGCCTTCAGGTCCTCTGGGGCGTCTCCCTTGTGTCCAGGCCTGTGGCGGCCCCACTTCCCTCAGCATGAGGCTGTCGGGGTCCCCCAGTGTCTCCGGCTGTGGGCTCCCACAGCCACCCCTGTGCACTCTGGGCCTGGCAGAGGGCAGCCTCCCATTGTTTGAGTTGATGCAGCTCTCTCATTCCAGGCTCCCGTGGGGCTGCCCCGGGCCTGGCTGAGGAGCAGGGCGAGGACGATGAGGACGGCACTGGCGCCGTCCTTCAGGTGGGTGTCCTGGGCTGTGGGCTGAGCTCAGCCGATCGGACCTGGCAGAGCTGGAGAGGAGGAGGCGCCAGGAACGGGAGGGCAGCCGTTGGCTGGGACTTGGGGGGCCCTGCGTCTGCCAGAGCACAAATCCTTGAAAACGGGTTGGGGGCCGGGCACCTGGAGACTTCACCGTTTTCGGCCGCCCAGTCCCAGGACTGCCCACCGCCTCCTGGGGCTGGGCCAGTGAGGACCTGTGATTTCAGGCGAATTGGGAAATGTGGGATAATTACAACTTTTCAATATTGATTACTTTGGAAATTAGTCAGGTTTTAGATATCTTGATTTAAATAAAATTTATCAAAATTAATTTTATTTGTTTTCCTGTGGCTATCAGAGGATTTAAATTTACACATTGTGTCTCCCTCTCCCTCCCCCCAATTTCTTTTGGGGGAGGCACTGTCCTGGAGTGAGCTGTTCAGTCACCTTTGCTGATGGGAGAGCAGGTGCTTCTCTCAGCACCTGGCACTGACCGGCTCTTTGTCTCCCTGTGTCTCCTTCTGAAACAGTTTGACTACGAGGCTGTTGCTAACAGGCTGTTTGAAATGGCCAGTCACCAGAGCACCCCTTCTCAGAACAGGAAGCGTCTCTACAAAGTGATCCGAAAGTGAGTGTTTCTCTGAAGGTGGCGGCCTGTCCTCCCCACTGCCCCGGTGGCCCCTTCCCTCTCAGGCGGCCTCAGCTAGGGGGGCGGGGCAGGACTCCACTTCAGAGTTCAGGCGGCGCGGGGCCTCACCGAGGGCCACTGTGCTGCCCCCACGGGACGCAGGAGTACCGCCTCCTTCCCCCTGCGGGGTCTGCAGCCATGGGGAGTGACTGTCTCTTGTTCTTGCAGGTTGCAGGACCTCGCTGAAGGTGAGCACCCGGCCGAGCACTGAGACCGGCCCCAGGGGGAAGGCATCTGTCCCCTCCTCCCGGGAGAGCGGTCTGCAGAGAGGGGTGCTGGGGTTCTGCAGCTCGAATTAAGTTCTGGGCCTGGGGCAGCATGGGGCCCAGGAACCTGCATTTTTAGTAAGTTCCCAGCTTGCTAAAGCTGCTGGTCTGCGGCAGACCTCTCCACGTCCTGGTGTGTGGCTCATGGAACTGGTACGGTCTCTCCTGCAGCCAGTTTTCTGGAAGGCTCATGATTGGACATGTAGCATTTCCCCCGCCAGCATGTCATTACAGACATATTTACACAGATAGCAGAGTTCAAAGGGTTTTACCCACCACCTTGACTCTGTCATTATTATTTCACTGTCCTTGTCCTATCATGAATCTGCCCATGGAGTCCTCCCGAGCCCCTCCCAGCATAAGCGTTTTAAAGAAGTGGGCCTGGCATCCTACATGCTCCAAGAGCGGGCTCTTCCCCGTTGTGCCGACTAGGGTTTCGGGCCGGCTGAGCTGTGGTGGGCGAGGAGCAGGGCCTCCTGGCACAAGCTTGGGGAGGGCTGCTTGCTGGGTCACAGGGAGCAGAGAGCTCACAAAGGAACGGCCTGCCCTCAGCCCTGCACTCTCTCTGCCTGGTCCGCAGGCCTCTTCCCTGAGGAGGACATCCCGGAAGAAGCCCACAGGAAGCTGCGGGAGGGGACGAAGGGGAGGAGGGCGAAGAAGCGGTCGCCCAAAGCCCAGCTGCAGAACAAGACAGGTAGGACCAGTGCCTGCCGACGTGGAGGCGCTTACACACTTGTAATGCGAACTCACCTGTCACTGTCCGGGGGTGGCCTCCAGGTGTGCCCCCTCCTGCCTGCCCGGGCTGCCCAGCATCGTGATGCCCTGCAGCAGAACACTGCCCTGTGCAGCCGGGACTCAGCTGGTCTGGCTTCCGGGCCACTTGCCATCTTCCCCGCTCTCCTTGTCTGCAGTTTTGGTCTGTGCCGCCGCTGCCCGATCCTTTTCATCTTGGATCTGTGTGCATCTGAGGGTTCGGACCCATCCACTCCTCATCCTCAGTGTCCTCCCGAGACCAGTTCGCCTCACCGCTCTCCTTGATTCTAGAGGCTTTCCTTCCCCTCCCCTCTCCTTCCCCCTCCTTAGCTGTCCACACAGTTATGGTGAGAATGTGACAGCCTCCCTAAGGACGACTCTGCTGCTGTCACCCAGGCCCTGGGCCACTGCAGACCGCCAGGCATGGGCTGCCTGTTGCAGTGAAGGGCCGTGCCTTTTGAAGGGTCTCGATTCACTGCTCTGGCCAAGGCCCCGCCGTTCATACCGTTTCACACCTGGGCCTTGCGGCAGGCACAGGGCCCACTCAGCACCTACTCCAGCGGCCCCCAATGCCATTATGGTTCTGGTGCACCAGGCCGAGTCCCTGCTCCTGGCTCTGCTTCCGAGCCTGGCCCTTCTGACCAGCATCACCTCCAGCCCCAGTGCACCCGCCCCTGCCATGCCTTTGCCTTGATCCTGTGCTCACCGTTCTTTGTGAGGCTGCCTCCCTGTTGGCAGGAGCCAGCGTGTCCACACGGTGCGGGCCCGCCTGCTGGTGTGTGTCTGCGCCTGAGGCTGTCGGTGCTTCTGTGCCAGGTGCTCTCGTGTCCTCTGCTGCCCTGCCCTGGGGCTGGCCCCTTCGGTCAGCATTGCAGTGAAGCAGCCCAGGCCTTCACGCACCTCATCATGTGGCCTTGCTGTTTTAGGGAAAGGTGAACAGGAGGACCCGTGTGCAGACCCGAGTTCCAGAGTGGAGAGAAAGAGGCGGCATCGGGGCCCAGGGGCTGACCCCGCTGCGCCCCAGGAACAGTCCGGGGGCCGTGGCAGGAGAGGAGTGCGCAAGAGGCGGCGGCAGCCTCCGGCAGGGGCCAGAGCAAAGGTGCCTGGGTGCCGGGAGCCAGGCGTGAAAAAGAAGCGGACACGGGAGAGCAAGAAATGACGTGGCTGGGCCCAGCCCCGAGGACAGCGCCGTCTCCGCCACTTCTCCCGTATGTGCTGTGTCGAGTGAGCAAACAGGATAGGTGGGCCGTGCTCCCAAGACTCCAGACATGCATGGTCAGCACTAAGTGAGGCTGGCTCTCAGTCAGCCATGCCCCAGAGAGCGCTGCTGCTGTGCTGACCCCTGTCAGGCAGGACCCCGCTAATACCCCTCCCTGGCAGGGCCGGGGACTAGCCACGCAGTGGGCGGCTGTAAATAAAATGCTACGCATTCTAAGAAATGGGAGTCCCGCCTTGTCTTCTTAAGCTGGAAGGTTCCCATGGGGTGAAATGATAGGTGCCGGCTCCTGAATGGTGCACCAGTGGGGTCCCTCGGCATAGCCTGCCGGAGATCGGGCTGAAACCGGCAGTCCAGTGCCGCCTGCCGCTCCTGTCTGCTGCTCCTGCTCATCTCGGCCCCGACACGCCTGCCACCACCATTGCTGCTGCTCCACTGTGGTCTCCAGGCTGCAGCAGCCGGCCCTGAGCCCTATGTCTGGCACCCATTGGTCAGCTGAGCAGTGCTCCCACACCAGGGGGCAGCTCCTGTGTCGAGTGTTCCCTGGTGGTCAGTGTATGTCATAGTGACCGGTCATTCGGTTGTTTGGTTGCTTAGGCTTTTATATATATAGATATAGATATATAGTTACCCATTTTTGTAGGTAAAATGGTTTATTCATTGCTCAAAATCTGGGAGAGGATGCCAAGTGCTGGTAGTGGGTTTCTGGACAGGCTGTTACTCTCCACCTTATAGACTGTGTTTAGTGCTTGGGGTTGATGTGCCTGAGGCAGGCAGAGCGGCTCCTCTGCCCACCTTCGTCTCTGTGACTTGGAGATAGAACCTGATCTGGCAGCCAGGAGGCAGACCTGCCCGTTCCCCATACTTCTTTCTTTTTTTTAAATATATATTTTATTGATTTTGTACAGAGAGGAAGGGAGAGAGATAGAGAGTTAGAAACATCGATGAGAGAGAACCATTGATCAGCTGCCTCTTGCACATCCCCTACTGGGGATGTGCCCACAACCAAGGTACATACCCTTGACCGGAATCCAACCCGGGACCCTTCAGTCCCCAAGCTGACGCTCTATCCATTGAGCCAAACCGGTCTCGGCCCCCAAACTTCTTTTAAAGTTTTTATTGATTTGAGAGAGGGGAAGGGGGAAAAAGAGAGAGAGAGAGAGAGAGAGAGAGAGAGAGAGAGAGAGGAGAGAGAGAGGAGAGAGAGAGAGAGAGAGGGGGAGAGGGAGAGAAATCGGTGAGAAAACCATCAATCACCTGTCTCCTGCATGCCCCCTATTGGGGATTGAGCCTACAGCCCAGGCATGTGCCCTGACCGGGAATCTAGTTGGTAACCTCTTGGTGCATGGGACAACTGAGCCACTCTGGCCAGAGCGGTTCCCCATACTTCAGCGCCTTCAGATTATCTCAGAGGTCCGTCCAGGAGGGTCTGAGCGGCTGTATGTTTGCTGGACCCTGACCAGAGTACCGTGAAGGGGACCTATCGGGACAAGCCCTGGCTCCTGAATACCAATGAGAAGGGAAACAGGGATGTGAAATAGTGCTGTGTGGCTCCCCGTGGCCTCCGGGCAGGGCTACAGCCATCACCGCAGACGTCACGTGGGCACTATCTTGGGCTCAGTGCACATTCTGTGTTCCGCCGGCATCCAGGCCAATTGGGCCACTGCTGGGCCAGGGCGTGGGGGTGAGCCAGCAAGCGGACCGCCCTGGGCAGACCCCCCCGAGGCTTGGACTGAACCCCGTTTCCAAAGCCCTGTGCCTGAGCACATCGCCCACCCAGGGGAGCCAGGGCCATGTGGGCCCCTTCCATTCTGGCTGCCGGGCAGGGGAGGCTGGCTAGGGGAGCAGGGTCAGGGGACAGGAAAAGGCAGCACGCAGCAGAGTCATCAGTTCACAGTTCCCTGTCCCCGAAGAGACTCGCAATTTTGTTGATTCTGTTGAAATTCCTTTAGTCACAGGGAACAGCGCGGCTGGAGTTGCTCAGCAGTTGAGTGTCCACCTGTGCACCAAGATTTCCGGGCCGGGCAGGATTTCTCCCTCTCTCTCCCTCTCCCTTCCTCTCTCTCTAAAAATCAATAAAAACATTTTAAAAAAGAAAAAAGTAAGGGAACCAGCCATTCCATAGGTCTATCTGATTGCAGGTCCTACCACCACCATGGTTTGTTACTGTCCCCCCGAGGATTTACAACATTTACGACATTGTGCTCCTGGCATAATGGCATCACTGTTAGAGTGCCAGCGGCTGCTGTGGACAATGGGCACTTCTCCCCGTCAGGAAACGTTCTCATTGGGCAAAGTGGCGAAACCCTGAGAGGAAGTTGAATGTGACCATCAACCACTGTCCCCCAGGAAAGCTTGTGTTCAGAAGTTGGCATTGATTTTCTTTCCTGTTCTCTTAAAAATGCTTTAATGAGAAATCGTTTACATACCATGCAGTTCCCCCACCCACGGTGGACAGGTTGGTGCTTTTATTTTTAAAAAATATATTTTATTGATTTTTTTTTTTACAGAGAGGAAGGGAGAGGGATAGAAAATTAGAAACATCGATGAGAGAGGAACATCGATCAGCTGCCTCCTGCACCCCCCCCCCCCCCCCCACTGGGGATGTGCCTGCAAACAAGGTACATGCCCTCGACTGGAATCGAACCTGGGTCCCTTGAGTCCACAGGCCGACGCTCTATCCATTGAGCCAAACCGGTTTCGGTAGGTTGGTGCTTTTAGTGTATTCAGTTACCACAGTCAATTTTAGGACATTTTCACCCCAAAGGACATGGTTAGCTGTCACCCTCCCAGTCCCTGGCAACCACTGATCTGTCTACAGATTCCCTGATTTGGACTTTGAAATAATTGGGGTCATACAGCGTGGTGGTCTGTGTCTGGCTTCCTTCACTCGGCACGTTTTCAGCGTTCATCCACGTTGTCTGTGTCAGAATCTCGTTTCCCAGTGGCTGGATGACATTCCCTTGTGGAGATGGGCCACGCGTTAGTTTACTCATTTGTCCCCAGGGATTGCCCTCATCCTTTCCCTGCCACTGGTTACGGGAGTAACGCTGCTGCGAGCGCTCACACGCAGGGTTTTGCGTGGCCTCACATGTCTCCTGTATATCTAGGCGTGGAGCTGCTGGGCCAGGAGGCAGGAGGTGATCATGTTTAGTGTGAAGAAATGCCAGTCACATGGCCACACCAGTTTATGTGCCCACCCTGGGGTTGGGGTCCCTCTCCAGGTGTGACCTCATGGTGCAGCCTCAGGGGAGCACTTGCTGGTGCTCCTTAACCGGTAAGCTGTGGTGTGGCCGGCACAGGGGCACCGCTGGCCAGAGCGCTGGTGGTCCAGCAGAGCCCTCGGCTCACCCCTGCGGAGGGGTGCACACTGAGGAGGCCCACCCCGACTCCTCCCATCTCTGCCCCAACTGGTCCCTTTTAGGGCCCCATGAAGTGACTCTTCTCAGGAGGCTTGGCTCAACCAAGTGTGTGACCTTGGGCTGCAACCACTGAACCCTCACTTACTGACCTGTAAAATGGGAATAATGAGGCTGTGATGAGGGTTGTGTTGCTTTTCTTTTTGAAACAGAAACAGGAAAGTTGCAAGTAGAGAGGTTCCCGCCCCTCCCCCAACTGTCACAGTTTGTGCTGCCTTGATGTGCGTCACCCCAAAGAGTTAGGGTGAGTTTCCTACAACAGTGATACACAACCACAAAGCAACCATCCAGTCAGAATAGCACAGGCCCCTCACTGACGCCTAACCCACAGGCCTGATCAGGGGCCTTTTTCAGTCACCCTTTCCCCGCTGGGAATGGGTTTTGTGTCTTTAGTCCCTGCCATGGGCCAGTTCCTCTGTCTGACATTTGAGATCTCAGTTCCATGCTGCAGCACCCCCTGCTGTGGGTCTCTGAAGGTACCCCTTGTCTGGACTCAGAACTCTGGGCCAGGAGCACCACAGAAAGCAATGAGGGCCCGTGTCCTGCCTGGGCTGCGTCCTGCAAAAGGTCTTGGGGAAGTGGTTGAGTGGTGGTGTGGGGTAGTTGACCTACATTTAGTCGTTGACCTACATCATGGCTGTGGTTTTTTGTTTATTCAGTGGATTTCAGTCCATTACTATCACTTGTACCAGTTTGGCCATGGGAGTCTGCAGGCTGGCTCTGTTCTCTTTAAGGAGTCCCACCATGCCCTGAGCATTCCTTGCTTTTATTTTTTTTTAATTTTTTTAATTATATATTTTATTGAGTTTTTACAGAGAGGGATAGAGAGCTAGAAACATCTATGATAGAGAAACATCGATCAGTTGCCTCCTGCACACCCCCTACTGGGGATGTGCCTGCAACCAAGGTACATGCCCCTGACTGGAATAGAACCTGGGATCTTTCAGTCTGCAGACCAACGCTCTATCCACTGAGCCAAACCGGTTTTGGCATTCCTTGCTTTTATTAGTATAAGAAGCCCAGGCCCCTCTAGATTCCAGTCTGGAGTCAGGCTGACCACTTTGATTCCACAGTGAGGCCAGGGGTGGGGGTGGAAAAGCAGGGAGCAGCTGGGCCCAGGCTGCATGGGAGGGGCCTCATTAGGAGAGAGGGGCAAGGACGTGGGGAAGGCCTGTGTGCTGGGCGGGGCCTGAACCAGGTGGTTTTGTACCCAACCCTCCAGTAGCTGGTTGGAGGGTGGAACTGGGGACAGTCCTGCCAGCAGCCCCAGTGGGGATACTCAGACCAATGTTTTGGGGAGCGCCAGCTTTTCCACAAACTGCCTTACAAAAACAGCCTTTTCATTACTTAGGGCCGGGCAGCAGGAGACTGTCTCCTCATCCTTGGCCAGAAGTTAAATGTGCAGCAAGACTCAAGACCCAGCCTCCAGGTGGCCCGTGTTGAGGCCTGGACTATGGAAGCAGCAGGGGAGGGGCAGATAAAGGGGAGATGCCACTCCCCATCCAGGGCCCTGCACCAGCTGGAGGAAGAGGTGCCTTAGTGGGAATCCATGTCAGGTGGTCAGCTTCAGCCCGAATGCAAGGGCCGAGGCAGGGGGCCCAGTGCCATCTGAGTCCTCGAGGGGCCCAGCCCGCAGTCCGGAAGGACCAGCTAAATCTCGGATGGGAACAGTCCCCAGTGGACTTGCATACTGCGAGAAGAACAGGCCAGTCAGCTGACCGCTGGCTCAGGCTCGGAGACTAGATTGAAATGGGCCACTTGGCCTGTAAGCCGGGCCAGATGTGTTTCCCACACTGGCTTTGGCTGGAAGGCGCCATCTCCGGAGGTGCCACGGCTCCTTCCCGCAGCCGGCGGGAGTTTGGAGGGTTCCCTCAGATCCGGCCTCCTGGCGCGAGGATTTCTTTTGGCTCCGCCTCCTGAGCTGTTTCTTTGCTTTGAGCTGGTTGGTGGCTAGCCAGACATGTCCACTCAGGTTGTGCTGCAGATTGTCCCCACAGAACTGCCTGTGGGCGTGTTTGCAAATGAACACGCAGTGATATCACTGCCCATCCATTTGTCCACCTCTATAGCTGCCCACCTACTCACCTATCCTCTCTTCCTACCTGTCATTCATCCATCACCTCTGCCTGCCTGCTTATCATCGTCCACCTCACCCCCCACCGCCGCCTCCTCCTCCTCCTCCTCACCTTAGAGAAGAGGTAACGGAATGAGAACCATGGTAACTATCTTCAAAGTAGTCCATCCCCCTCAAAAGTGTCACCCCCCCTCCCCACTTGGTGTGTCTGGGTTACCCCCACAATGGCGTCCTCTGTGGCAATGCCTTATTTGTGGGGAGCCCTCCACTCTTTTCTTTTTTAAAAAATATACATATATTTTTTATTGATTTTTTTACAGAGAGGAAGAGAGAGGGATAGAGAGTTAGAAACATCGATGCGAGAGAAACATCCATCAGCTGCCTCTTGCACACCCCCACTGGGGATGTGCCCGCAACCAAGGTACATGCCCTTGCCCGGAATTGAACCCGGGACCTTTCAGTCTGCAGGCCGACGCTCTATCCACTGAGCCAAACCGGTTTCGGCAGCCCTCCACTCTTACTGTGGATGGGGGCAGGATGGAGGTCCAGGGGGCTGCCCAGCCCTCTCTGGCCCTGATCCTGGGGATATTGTTGCTTCTCCCCACTCCTTCCCTTGTCACCTCCTTCATCCACTCCCATCTGGGTCTGGCCCCAGGGAGCAGGTGCAGTCCCACCATTGGCCTCTGGGGGGCGGCCGTGGCATCTCCATTCTCTTCAGGGTCAGAATGCCATCCCACCCTCTGCCAATGGCCAACTCCACACTCCATCACACTTCTGCCTTATTCTTTTCCTCAAGCCCAGCCTCCGAAGGCACCTCCCAGCACCTGAACCCTGCAGCCACGGCCCTCCCAGAGCTGTCCATCCCTCTGCTCCATGCGGGTGACCAGGGCTCTGAGTGTGTGGTGGGCATGGGCTGCTTGGTCACTCATCCAGCCTGGCACAGGCCTGGGGGTCCTTGGAGCCGGGTTCAGCTGTTGGGCAGCCCATGTCACATGGCTGGCTTGGAGGACTTGGCTTCTCACCACTGGGCCCATCAGGAAGTGGGGAGCGGGGAGGACGGGAAGAGATTAACCAAAGATCTATATGCATTCTAGAGGCCTGGTGCATGGATTCGTGCACTGATGGGGTCGGGCCGAAACCAGCAGTCCAACATCCTCTGAGGGGTCCCGGATTGCGAGGGTGCAAGCCAGGCCGAGGGACCCCACCAGTGCACGAATCCGTCACCAGGCCTCTAGTAGTTATTATAATAATTTCTGCCCTGATACAAATCCAAGATCTGCTTGAATTTCAAAAATGGGGCCAGTGTGAATCTGAATACCTCAGCGAGCAGCCTAAATGGCCTAAACAGGACAGAATTCACTGGCTCTGGGCCCTGAAGACTTCTGGAAGTGCCGGCCTCAGGTGAGGTCACCGATGGCCAAGCCCCTTTTTCACCTACGGAGGAGCAGCTCCGGGGCTCCCACGCCCTCGGTCACCCCCTCTGAGAAGCTCACCTGGACGGGGCCACCTGCCCTGGCCAGGCAGGAACCCAGTCTTCACCTTCTCTTGGGGTAAAACTGGCCAAGTGGAGTCATGTATTAACACCAAGAAGCACCATGGTCACAGCCTCAATGACCACCTTTCATCCCAACCCCCTCCCTGGATGCCCTCACACTGCGTGACATCCCACTTGGGTAGCCAGGCTCTGGGCACAAAGATCAGCGTTTCTGCCGAAACCAGTTTGGCTCAGTGGATAAAGCATCCGTCTGCGGACTGAAAGGTCCCAGGTTCAATTCCGGTCAAGGGCATGTACATTGGTTGTGGGCACATCCCTGGTGGGGGGTGTGCAGGAGGCAACTGGTCAATGTCTCTCTCTCATCGATGTTTCTAGCTCTCTGTCCCTCTCTATTCCTCTGTAAAAAATCAATAAAATATATATTTTTAAAAAAATCAGCGTTTCTCCCCACCCCTCCCCGGCCTGGTAACCCTGTGTCCCTCAGCACTGTGCCCACTGGGCTGGGAGCTGGGCAGGATGCCCTGGCTTCTTACTGGCTTCTTCCTGCTGGTCCAGCTTATGGGTCAGCCTCCCCGCCTCTCAGAGGCTCCACCCCGACTCTAATTACTCCAGTCTCCACCTCGTAGGCCTGAAGCTGCCTCCTCCCACCTGACCTCCCATCACGGTCTTCAGCAGCTCCGCCTGGGCTGTGCCTTGACCTTGAGAGGAAAACCACACAGTTTATACTTCATGTGATTGACTTGAGGAAGAGCCAGAGTTCAGGCCTCAGCACAGTTCTCTCCAGGCCCGAGCGGAGGGCTGCTGGCCCCGAGCTGTCTGTAGGGCGCCAGGCTGTGGAAGGGAGCCAGACAGCCGTGCCTCGGCTTCCCCCTCTGTCACATAGTGATCGGCATTAGTTCCTGCCTCAGGGGCTGAAGACTCAATAAATCAATGTGTGTGGATTTTTTGGGAGTGAGCCAGGACAGAGCAGCTGTGGGCAAGCGCTAACCATCTGATTTTTTTCCTGTTTTCCACTCTGCCTGTGCTGGACAAAGGCCGCCCCCGGACGTCAGGAGGGCGTCGGGAAGTGGACAGGGAATGGGAGACGCTGGGCAAGTGGGAGAGGCCGGCCACGGCGAGCCTGAGTGTGGGGAGCCACCTTGCCCGCCTGGCTGCGGTGACCGGACAGAGCCGCATGCCCGCCCGCCCGCGGGGAAACGCCATTGGCGGTTTACTTCAAGGAAGTGATATTTTTGGAGAAGCCTCTTGCAACATAAAAGCACACACATTGCTTAAGAGAAAAGAGCCCTTTTACTGCTTAACCCGCCAGAGACGGAGGCCCCTGAGCCCACGTTCCGGGCCTGTCGGTAGCGCGCTCTCCGAATGTAAAGATCACGTTAGGGGAGTAATTGGTGTCTTAAATAGTCACCTATAAATAGGACAGATGGAGTCGGAAGGAAGGAACGGAAAGGTGCTGGGAACAGCAATTACCCCTGCCAGAGGAGAAGGGGCTCAAGGCTATGGTCCCTGCCACCAGCCCTGCAAGGCCAGGCGCCCCTGCCAGGCGGCTGCAGGGGCTGACCCTGTGGGGCGGGTCCATGGAGCCGCCTTTGCTCTCTGGATGGTCCGTGCCCTCAGGCTGGTGGGGGCAGTTCTGGCCCCAGAGCCCACCTGCCCTCCCCACGGCCCTGAAGAGCCCGGTGACCAAGCTCAGTTCAGACCACGGTCCACCCGGCAAGGCGGGCTTCTCAGGGACGATGCCCAGCAGAGCGTCACCCCCTGTCCCACCTGGGGAGCCTGACCCCTTCTCCCTCCCCTCTTAAGAGGTCAAGCTGCCCACGGGCTGGGTAAGGTCAGGGGGAGGTGAGTGAGACCAGTAGGCAAGCTCAGGGCCAGATTTTGAATTTATTTAAAATTTTGACATTTTGTTTCTGCTATCGATTTTTTGGCATCAGTTTTGATTTGTTAAATATTGTGTTAAAGCCTTAGTGGGTAGAGCGTTGGCCCACAGATGGAAGGGTCCCCAGTTTGATTCCGCTCAACGGCACATGCCTCGGTTGCAGGCTCAATCCCTGGGCCCAGTCAGGGCACGTGTAGGAGGCAACAAATCAGTGTGTCTCTCTCAGGTGGATGTTTCTCTCTCCTTCCTTTCACTTTCTCTAAAAATCAATGAAGCCCAGCTGGCATGGCTCATTGAGTTCTGGTCAGGGCACATGTCTGAGTTGCAGGCTTGATCCCCAGTGCAGGAGGTAGTTGATGGATGCTTCTCTCATTGATATTTCTATCTATCCCTCTCCCTTACTCTCTCAGAAATCAATAAAAATATAAATATTTATTTATAAAAAATAAAATAAAGTAAGTGTTAAAGTACTATTGAATTGACCTCAACTGCTGAGTTTTTGGCGCCTCTGAAATTTTTCGCCCAAATGAGCAAGGCTCTCCCGCCCAGCCCCGCCTTCCCCACACCTGGCCCTGGGGGACACCAGCCCAGTCCACCCTCCCCTACTCCCTCCCTAGCACCAGAGATTCCGTCCTTTATGCACACAGTTTGGTGGTGACACAGTCACACCCTTGGGCTTAGTGAGATGGGAGGGATAAGAAGAAAGGACCCTGCCCTGGCTGGTTTGGCTCAGTGGCTGCAGCATAGGGTTCCTGGTTCAATTCCAGTCAAGGGCACATGCTCGGGTTGTGGCTTGGTCCCCAATAGGGGGTGTGCAGGAGGCAGCCGATCAATGATTCTCATCATTGATGTTTCTATCTCTCGCTGCCTCTCCCTTCCTCTCTGAAATCAATAAAAACATATTTAAAAAAAGAAGAAGAGAGGCCCCTGCAGTGGGGGTGGGCTGGACCCTGCATCACCCTCATCCCGCTGGCGAAGGGTGATGACTCCTGTGTCCTCACATGCCTTCACCCCCTCTCTTCCCCCTTCCCCTGCTTCAGTGGTAGGCCAATCAGTTCTATTTCCTACGAAGTGAAGTAAAACACAAACCGCATGAATGCCTTGTCAGGGTGACAAGCAGAAGCAGCAAAGATTGAGCAGTTAAATAGCAAGTGGAGAACAGACTTTATTCTTCTGCCTCAAGTTCATCTTTGAGTATCAAAGCCAAGGAGCATAAAGGGCCAGAGGGTGAGCTCAGACCCTGAGTGTGCATGTGTGAGTGTGCAAATGTGAGCGTGTGTGTGTGTGTGTGTGTGTGTGCACTTGAGTGTGAGTGAGCATGGGAGCCTATGTGTGTGAGCATGCCAGTGTGTGTTTGTATTGTGTGAGTATGTGTGTGAGCATGTGAGTGTGAGAATTGTGTGTGTGTGTGAGCATGTGAGTGTGAGAATTATGTATGTGTTTGTGTGAGCATGTGAGTGTGTGTGAGCATTGTGTGAATATGTGTGAGTGAGCATGTGAATGTGTGAGTGTGTGAGTGCATGAGTGTGTGAGTGAGTGTGAGAAAGAGAGCTGAGAGGAGCCCAGAGGAGAACCCGCAGAGATGCCGTCTCCATGGGAACATTTCTCAGTTCCGGTAACAGCCCTGTAGCCAAGTCCCAGGTTCCCCTGAACAGAGGAGATGCCATGATGGACACGGGTGGTGGTGTGCCGTGTGCTGTGTCCCAGCCATGACCTGTGAGGTGTGTGTGTGGGTGTCTCTCCCACAGCTGGGTGGACTCCTGCCTCAGTGCTCTCCTCTTGGCACCTCACCCCCACCCTGGGAGCATTCCGTGTGGCAGGGCCTGACACTGCATCTGATCTCTGGAGGAGTGGCTACACCAGTTGGGTCCTTACTGGACAGCAGTAGAAGCTGGCTCATTCAGTTTGAAGGGATGTCAGAGAACACAGGGCCACCGGGAGGCCAGAGATGCTTCCAGAAGCAGCCAGCACCCCAAACTTGCTGAGACCTGGGCCACTAGAATCAGCCTGAGTCTGCTGGCACCCACAAACACAAAGGTTTTGTGCTGAGCCTGCCCCTCCAGTCCCCCACCCCAATGGGGGCTGGAGCCTGGTCCTGTGCCTGATGGCGGGGGTGGGGACCGGAGCTGTGTCTCTGACCCAGGTGACGCTGATGACCTGGACACTTCCCCAAATAAAGACAGGCCTTTCCAGACATGTGCCACCGAAAGGGACAGAGTTGACACACACACACAGCTGGATGGGTCTACGGGACATTTTGCGTGAAAAAGCCAATCCTCGAGGCTATGTGTGTGTGATTCCATTTAGAGAACTTCCTTCAAACGCAGACTATGGAGCCAGAGGGCAGATGGGTGGTTGCTGGGGGTTGGAGGGGCAAGGCTGTGGGAGGGCAGCTGAGGACCACGTGGGGACGGGAAGCCCCGTGTCTCCTCTGTATCAATGTCAACACCTGGCTCTGACACTCCTGTGCTGCTGTTTGCTTGTTTGTTTGTTTGTTAATCCTCACCCAAGGACATTTTTTCATTGATTTCTAGAGAGAGTGGAAGGGAGGGGGAGAGACACAGAGAGAGAAACATCGATATGAGAGGGACACTCCATTGGTGTATCTCCTCTATCATGCGCCCCGACCTGGGCCAGGGATGGAGCCTGCAACCCAGGTGCGTGCTCTTGACTAGAATTGAACCCGAGAGCCTTCAGTCCGTGGGCCGACACTCTATCCCCTGAGCCAAACCAGCAAGGGCTCCTTTTAAAAAATATACATATTTATTGATTTCAGAGAGGAAGGGAGAGGGAGGGAGAGATAGATACATCAATGATGAGAGAAATTATCAATCGGCTGCCTCCCCTATATCTCCCACTGGTGCTGGAGCCTCAACCAGGGCATGTGCCTTGACTGGGAATTGAACCATGACTTCCTGATTCATGGGTTGATGCTCAACCAGCGAGCCACTCCGGCCAGGCTGTACTGCTGCTGTTTTGCAAGATGTTGCCATTAGGGAAATGGAGTAAAGCATCTCTCTGTGTTATTTCTCTTCTTAAAAAAAAAAAAAAAAAAAAAAAATCTGCCGAAACCGGTTTGGCTCGGTGGCTAGAGCGTCCGCCTGTGAACTGAAGGGTCCTGGGTTTGATTCCGGTCAAGGGCATGTACCTTGGTTGCGGGTGTATCCCCGGTAAGGGGTGTGCAAGAGCAGCTGATCGATGACTCTCTCTCATCGATGTTTCTAACTCTCTCCCTTCCTCTCTGTAAAAAAAAAAAAAATCAATAAGCTATATTTAAAAAAAAATCTTTGTTGTTGAAAGTATTACAAATGTCCTCTTTTCCCCCCACTGACCTCCTCTAGCCCACCCCACCCCACCCCAACCCTGTGATATTTATCACAACTGCACGGGAAGTGACTCTTATCTCAAGATAAGAAGGTTAACGATGAAACAAAACAGCGGGCAGCCAGGCCTGGCCAGATGCCCATGTGCCGGTGATGGCGGCCACGCTGGCTATGCGTTGCTGGCACTGTGTGATTTTATCTGCCCAGGAACGTGCAGACCCGGGACACGGGCCTGGCAGCTGGAGGCTTGCTCCCTCAGATGTCTCCCGGCCAGAATCGGGGGGGTGGTCACAGGAAGATGAGCCCGTGGGGTGACACTGCCGCGCCTTTCCTGGCCCTCAGCGTGTCTCTGCTGTCCCTCTGACCAGCTTCACAGGTCGCCGTCTCCAGAGCCGCAGAGCAATGCCATCCACAGCGATCACAGCTGTGCTTCTTGCACATCCGAGGAGCCGGCAGCTCCAGGGACAGTGCACTGGCTCTTTTATTTATTTATTATTATTATTTTTTTTTTAATTTCCCCCCCTATTTATTTATTTTCTTTATTGATTAAAATATTACACATGTGTCCTTATCCCCTCATTGTCACCCCCCCCCACTTGTGCCCTTACCCGCCCTCCCCCGCCCCAGTGTCTGTGTCCATTGGTTAGGCTTATATGCATGCATACAAGTCCTTTGGTTGATCTCTCCCCCTTAATCCTCCCCTTCCTCCCCTCTGAGGTTTGATGGTCTGATCGATGCTTCTCTATCTCTGGATCTGTCTTTGTTCATCAGTTTATGTTGTTCATTATAATATAAAAATAAGTGAGATCATGTGATATTTATCTTTCACTGACTGGCTTATTACAATAATGCTCTCCAGGTCCATCCATGCTATTGCAAATGGTAGGAGTTCCTTTTTACAGCAGCAGCAGCGTAGTATTCCATTGTGTAGATGTACCACAGTTTTTAATCCACTCATCTGCTGATGGGTACTTAGGCTGTTTCCAAACATTAGGTAATTTTTTATTATTTAAAAAATATTTTTATTGATTTCAGAGAGGAAGGGAGAGGGAGAGAGATAGAAAACATCAATGATGAGAGTCATTGATTGGCTGCCTCCTGCATGCCCCCTACTGGGGATGGAGCCCACAACCTGAGCATGTGCCCTGACTGGGAATGGAACCATGACCTCCTGGTTCATTTGCTCAACCACTGAGGTCAAAGCTCAACCACTGAGCCACACCGGTTGGACGGCTCTTATTTTTACTCTTTTCTTCAGTTTGCCAGTGTTTCATGTCGACTGTGTTTGCGAAGAAGCATGAGCACAGGAAGCTCTGATGCTCCGAGCTTGGTTGAAACAAGACAGAGGCGTGTGGGGGGCAGGGCACACCGTTTTGCTGACGTTGGCGTGGATCTGGGGTTCCACGGCCTCTGGCTCAGGGGGGAGCTTCCTGGGGCCTCTCTCTGTGGGGCCCCGCCTGCTCCTCGGCAGGAATGTGGCATCTGCCAGATGCAGACCATCCAGGCGACCAGATGTCTCCTGTCCGGGTCTCACTGTCTGACTCAGCGTCCCCAGCGGACGTCACGGTGCAGGTGAGATTCCAGCGCGTGAGGCTCTGCATGTCCGCCTGGGGTTTAGCTGACATGAGAGAGAGGGATGGAGCCACAGACTCCCCGGGACCGCACAGCAGATGCCGGACACAGCAAATTCCAGCCACCAGGCTGGCGAACGGAAAACACAACAAAGCAAAGGCCAACCAAGCAAATTCCACCCTCCGGAGTCTCCTGGTGGCTTACAGGCCATCTGCTCACCTCTCCTCACTTCTTTTCCTTTTCCTTTCTTTTTTCTTTTCTTTTTTTTTTTTTGGTGGCAGTGGTGGGATATGAACTACTTCCCTTCTATTTCTGAGTTGCTGGCACTGTGTGGTTTTACCTGTTTCTGTCACAGAGAAGAAGCGAGGATCTGATTTTAGAGCCGTCAGTGGGACAAGCATTGCTGCCATCTGGGGTATCTTCTCTCTCTATCGGGGCCCAGCGCACATGGGCAAGACCCTTCCCTGCATCCAGAGGGGCCGCCATCCCTCAGGAACCCTCCTGACACCAGAAGGCTCCCCTTGTTTGCCCTCTTAGCTGTGTGGGTGTTGGGAGGGGAGAGTTTGGAGAGGGTGGGAAGCACAGGTTTTAGAATGAAAAGTCCAGTGCTTAGACTTTTTACCCTTGAGCGTCCCCAACACTGTTTGGGAAGGTCGCTTCACATCACAGAACGGCTCCTGGAGCACCAGCCATCATAACCACATCCCGGGCAGGAAGGAGGAGGGTGAGCGGGAGAGGGCACCTCTCAGCCCAGGCGGTCCTCTCGAAGGAACTTTCTAGAGCGTGGGGAAGCAGGGAACGTGGTTGGAGGGTCTGTAAGGAGGATTCTCGAAAGGCCGGGCCTCTGAGGGGACCTTGGTGAAGGCGACAGCCCCGGCCTTGACTTTTCCAGGCACGTCCGGGTGTGCTGCTAGAATCTCCGTGTTGAGCCTTACAGACGGGCCTTGTGGAAGCATGTGCGTTCCCAAGGATGCCCACCTGCTGATTGCACCCAGAGATTAATTTCCGTTCCAGCTGTTCTAACAATAAAAGGCAGAGGAGGCAGGCGATAGCCGAGCGTCACTTTCCCTCTTGTTCACAGAAACGTGTATCAGAGCAATCTGTTCATCCGTCGCTCAGGGTCTGCGGCCAGCCCGGCACTAGTCTGAGGTCATCATTTATATCTCTCCGCGCCCCCTTCCACCCCCCCCCCCCCCGCCTCCCTCCCACTTCCTCCCTCCCTCCTCCGGCCTCGGAGTTGGCAAACTCCACTGCAAGGGGCACTGAGGAACCTTTTCAAAGCTGCGCTCGTGGCTGCATCACCAACACGGAGACGGTGCTCCAGGGAGGAGGGAGCGTGCATGCTGGACAGGTGCCCTCGCAAGGAGGCTCCCCTGCTCCGTCTGTTTTGCTTTTGTTTTGTTTTTAGCTCCTATTTGCTTTGTTTAAGGCACTAACCACAGATGGTAACTATGGCTTTTGTTTGCCTCCCCATAAGAATGCACGCTTGCCCTAGCTGGTTTGGCTACGTGGATGGAGCGTCTGCCTGTGGACTAAGTGGGGGGAGGGAGGGGTCCCAGGTTCGATTCTGATCAAGGGCATGTACCTTGGTTGTGGGCACATCCCCAGTGAGAGGCGTGCAGGAGGCAGCTGATCGATGTTTCTCTCTATCCCTCACCTTTCCTCTCTGTAAAAAAATAATAACAATAATAAAAAGAAGAATGCACGCTCCATGAGAGTGTGGGCTGGGCTGATCTGTACCCCCACCCCCAATCCTGGCTGCAGCCCCTGTTGGCCCCTGGAGCAGTGCAGGGTTTGCTGGAGGGTGGGTCTGAGCCCGCCACAGGGGACCAGGTGGGTGGAGACCTGCAGCATCGACTCAGGGGCCTCCCCCACCCCCCAAACCCCAGCCTGGGGCCTCGCTTCCCACGGGGATCCAATCTCTGTGGCCCTGGTGTGAGGTGAAGGAGAGAGGACTCCCCGAAGCCCTCTGACCAAGCACAGCTTTGGCAGAACGACGGCTTGGCCCGAGCGGCCACAGCTGTGAGGAGGAGGCCGGAATAAAGTGGGGATCCCTCAGCCCTGAAATCAGCCCAGAGATTCCATTCCATTTAAATTCAAATAATGTCAATGGAAAGCATGGAGGGGTTTCGTTTTTTGGTTTCCATTATGAAGTTAACCCGTGATTATTGATTTAAAAAGCCATGACTGTTCTCAAGAGTCACCGCTGCTTTTTAATAGACTTGTTCGTTTTTGCTTTAATCACCCACTCATTTGTCCGCGGTTGTCTGAGCTTGTAGCCTGCTAGGTGCTGGCTGTGGGCGCGGGGAAGGAGTACAGAGCAGGAAGGTAGGCCCATCTGCAGGGCATGTGGCTGCTGGGAGGAGGGGAGGCTGAGGGGAAGGTTGGGGGGCAAGATGAGAAGGGGCTCAGGGAACACCCAGCTGGACGGGGTGGGGCAGGAGTTAGGGGAACCGGCACCCCCAGCAGGCACCACGGAGTGCTCCCATTTTCCCAGCACGGGCTCCGGTGATGGCAGGGTCCCCGCGGAGGGGGCCCCAGTTCCACCCGTGCTGAATCGCTGTGGCCCCAGGCTTCTGGCCACCAGAACCCCCAGTTCCATGGGGGCCATCTTGATGGGTCCCGGGGATGAGGACACCAGCCAGAAGCAGGGAAATGGCATCACTGCAGAGTGTTGGTGTCCGCTGGGAGCAGACAGGCTTCTTGAACCTCACCGTGGCCCTCTGGGAGGAATGGAAAAACATCCCATGGGTGCAGAAGTCCATGCCCAACGTGTGGCCCGTCTGCCCTCGGTGCTCCGGGGCCTGCGCTGCAGACGGGTGGGAGGAGGCTGCCCACACAGCGGATGTGTGAGGGCCTGAGCACAGGTTCCCCAGACACTCTCCCACTCCCTGCCGGGACCCCGCTGTGGCCGTTCTGGTTTTAGGTGGTTGGGGTGGTAAACTCTTCTGCTGTCTGGAAAGCAGGCACGTGGGGGTTGCGGGCTCGGTCTGCAGTGGTGGTGGTGATGGTGGGGTAACAGGAGGTATCAGACCAATGGCACTGGGTAATTGTATCTGGTTGCAGTCACAAAGGAAAAGAATTAATCTCCTAATTATAAGGAGGTTAAGCAATTAGGACCCAAACAGGCCCCAGGGCCTAGCTCTCAGACAGGGGTCTTTGTAGTCTTCTGGAGTCCTCCAAAGTTTCGATTTCTGCTCCTTTTTATGCAAACAGGGAAAGTAACCCAGAGAAAGGTGTGGATGTGTCCCAGGCCCCTCAGGTCATCAGAGGCACAATGGGCTCTCCTCCAGGTTATGAGGTGGTGGTGGTGGTGGTGGTGGTGGGGGAGGGGGTTGGAGAGATGGGGCTGTGTTCCCCAAGGATTCCAGGCTGGGTCTCCCACCCACAAGGGCCTAGGGGACCCACTGCCCCCTGGAGCCTCCTGGCTCTGTCTGCCCCCAGGTGACCTTGGCCTCTGCTTCTTCTTGGACAACACGCCGGGATCTGCTGAGCGGGCGGGGAGACCCTGAGCAGAGGGCAGGCCTTCAGAAACGTGGTCCTTCCCCCTCAGGTTCTCTCTCTCTCGGGACCTCTCCTGGTCCATCATGAGACACAGAGCACCCTGGCCAAGGAGCACCGAGTGAGGGTCCACCCATGGGAACAGCCCTATCCTCCCCGGGACCCCCTGCCCCAATGCACACTGGCCCTGAGGGTGTGGCAGGAAGGCCCGCCCCGTCCCCACCTCTCCTGAGCACCGGGCTCAGCGTCTTTCCTCTCCCTCCGTGCCTGTAACCGCCCCGCAAACCCCTCGCTGGAAACCGCTTTCCAGAGGAGCGCACAGGACCTGCTTCTGTAAGTGTTGGCGTTCGGAGCTGAGGTCGGCTCACCTCCCGCCAGCATCTCCGGCCCCGGTGTCCACACCACAGGGCCTGTCTTCAGCCCCGGGCTGCCTGCGGTGCAGAGGAAACCTGGGTTAGCCAGTGTCACCTCTCCACTGGACAGTCGAGGGTGCTGGGGGCTGGTAGGTGGGGGCAGCTCACACCTCCACAGGAACAGACACCCTCGCAGGACCCTCTGACCTCGCCGGTGGCTTCCGCCTGGAGTTCCCTTGTCTCCTTTGTATTATAACACAGCGGGACGCAGGCAGGAAGACCCAGAGGTGACAGAGCAGCCTGCCCGTCCGGTCTCCCTTCCCCAGCTTGGGAGGGCTCGGGGCATCTGGCCACATCTGTCTGTGCTGATGTGGAGATGGATGTAGCCAGTGTACATGCATGTCATGCAGGGTGAGCTTTCCCCATCAATATCAACCTGCACATGGCCTTCGGATACTTGCTATTTATTTATTTATTTTATATTCCTTTATTAATTTCAGAGAGGAAGGGAGAAGGAGAGATAGACAGAAACATCAATGATGAGAGAGAATCATTAATTGGCTGCCTCCTGCACACCCCCTACTGGGGATCAAGCCTGCAACCCAGCCATGTGCCCTTGGCCGGAATCGAACCTGGGACCCCTCAGTCCGTAGGCCGACTCTATCCACTGAGCCAAACCGGCCAGGGCTATTTATTTATTTATTTATTTATTTTTAATATATTGTATTTTATTGATTTCTTTACAAAGAGGAAGGGAGAGTATAGAGAGCTAGAAACATTGATGAGAGAGAAACATCGATCAGCTGCTTCCTGCACACCCCCAACTCGGAATGTGCTCGCAACCGAAGTACATGTCCTTGAATGGAATCGAACCTGGGACCCTTCAGTCCGCAGGCCAATGCTCTATCCACTGAGCCAAACAGATCAGGGCTAGATGCTTGCTTTCTATATGAACTCCATGCCTGGGGAAACTTTGGAAATGTCAAGTAACAAATGATGTCTGGAGCGATACCAACGGGCTTAACCCAGAGTCAGGGACCTCCCCCCCATTGGTTCACATACATGGACGGTCTCGGGGGGCCGTGTAGTCCAGCTGGCGTTTCTGTTTTGCCCGTTGCCCTGCGTGTGCTCCTGTGGGGTGTTGCTCCCTGAGGACCAGGCCTGGGCCCCAGTCCAGCGGCTCTCCTGGAGCCTGAAAGGAACGCTGGTCACAACGAGCTGCAGGCACACGGTGGCACAGTTAGACTCCTGGTGGCTTCTCCAGTTCCCGAGGAATGAGGGTCCCCATCCAGCCTCCTACTGTGTCCCCCGGGGCCCAGAGTCCAGTCTCTGCTCAACAACTGGTGTCCGAGGACGATCCAGACACCCAAACTCGGGGACTTGAACCCCCTGGGGGTGCGGGCAGGAAAACACAGGCAGCGCTCAGAGAGTTGAACTCGGCAGGAACGGGGTGAGGAGGTGGGGAGGGGTGGGCAGGGCAGCGTCAGAGATTTGAGGGCAGTGGACGAAGTCCGAGAATGCGGGACACGGGTCACAGGGCCAGGGGAGGGGACGGGAGGCCTCTCGCCCCAGTGGGGCTGGTGCCGGTGCTGGTGCTGAGAGCAGGGGAGGTCAGCTGGGGAGAGAGGAGGGCGGACGATGTGGAGTCCTCCATTTTCAGGGAAGCTCCAAAAATTAAAGGATCTGCCCTGAGAGTCCGCTGGCCTGTGCCGGTGCTCACTCCGTGTCTGCTGGGTGAGTGGTGGGTGGGTCTGGTAAGCTGGGCCCCTGCCAGCCCCTCCCCTGCTGGGCATTGCTTCAGCCGCCTGGCCGGGAATCTGGAACAGAGGAGCCATGAATGACCCTGCCTCTCCGGCCCGCAGCCCTGGAGCTGTGCCTGGACAACAAAGCCAGGCCTGGGGTGGGGCCCGGATCAGGCCTCCCCTAGACGTGTCCGGTGTTAAATTGTGTCCCCAAAAAGACGTGAGGTCCTGGCCTCCCACCTGTGGCCTGGTTTGGAAATGGGGCTGCTGCAGACGGAACTGGGGAAGACGAGGTCCCGCTGAGGCAGGGCGGGCCCTGATCCGGGGACCGGTGTCCTCATGGGGAGGCCCAGGGATGGCACAGACCAGGGGGCAGCCACGTGGTGACGTAGCCGGAGATGGGGTGAGGCACAGCCAGCGACATCGGGAGACACCAGAAACGAAGAGGCAGGAAGGAGCCCCCCATACCCCCCAGGAGCAGGCCCTCCACTCCTGGATCCTCTCAGGAAGCTGCTCCAGGTGCCGGGCCTCCAGGGTGAGGGTCAGCTCGCTGGCTCTCAGCCGCCCAGTGTCCCTGGGACCTCGGGTAACTTGTCATGCAAGTGACTTCCCTGCATATCCTGACCTCGCCCCCAGCCCCAGACATCCCTGGAAACAGAGAAGCACCAAATAAGCAGATCTGTAACCTATCCTTTTATTTTATTTTTTATTTTTTAATAACTTCAGGTGTGTTTTTTTTTATATATATATTTTTATTGATTTCAGAAAGGAAGGGAGAGAGAGAGAGAGAGAGAGAGAGAGAGAGAGAGAGAAACATCAATGATGAGAGAGAATCATTGATTAGCTGCCTCCTGCATGCCCCCTACTGGGGATCGAACCCGCAACCTGAATCAAATCTGGGACCCTTCAGTCCGCAGGCCAACACTCTATCCACTGAGCCAAACCAGCTGGTGCTAACCCTGTCTTTTTAGCTCAAGGCCACGAGAACCAAAACAGTAAACTGCCCAGCTGGCCGGTGTGGCTCAGTGGTTGAGGGTCAACCTATGAATTGGATTCCTGGTCAGGGCACATGCCTGGGTTGTGGGCATGCAGGAGGCAGCCAATCAATGATTCTCTCTCATTATTGCTGTTTCCACCTCTCTCTCCCTCTCCCTTCCTCTCTCTGAAATCAATGAACACACATTTAAAACAAAAATATAAACAACAGAGTAAACTTGAAGCAGCTGAGGAAATAGGAAGCTGGTGGTGTAGACACAAACAAGTTTCTAGAAGAACCCGCCTGTGGGTGCCTTCCTCTTGATTTGGCAACGGGCTCCTGGGGGGCCTCCTGGTGGGTGGCCCTCGGGCCTTGGGTGGGCCTGGCCTCGTGGGCTCGGCTCCACGCTGTCCTTGCATCTCCCTGCAGCCCAGAGCTCCCACTTCCCAGCTCCAGTGGGGGAAGGGGGACGGGGGACCACGCTCTCTCCTTCCTGAGGCCTCACCTCTGTCTGCACCGGGGCCGCCGCTTTCCTTGGGTTCCTTGGTGCCCCGTCTGAGCCAGTCCACTGCCCCGGCCCCGGGACTTCTCAGGCGGGGCTGGCCCCTGGAGCACAAAGCTGGGGCCTGGCTGGGCCACCTGTGTCCTGTCAGGATTGTCCTTGGCCTTGAGGTGAACGTGCTGCTCGGCCCATTACCGTGAGGACGGCTGGGGCCAAAGAGGTGGGGCAGGCCCCTCGGAGGCCTCCCAAGAGACCAGACGCCTCCACCGGGCACCGTGCCCCAGCCCAGGGGACACCCTGGCTGGGGGTCTTGACCTGCGGACGCTGGCCTCTTCCTTCCTGAAAAGGAGCCCCAGGAGGAATATGCAACACAACCCCCAAGGGTTGTACTTTATCTGACGCAGAACCAAGGACCGTGATGAACTTGGATCTGCTCCCAGCTGGGCTGCTCAAGCCATCCTGGCGCCCGACACTTTGTGTGTGGATTCGTGGACACGTGCCCCGGACGCCTCCTTGTCACAGCTCCTGGCTGGGTGGCACACGGACAGCCATGGCCACTGAGTGTCTCACTAAGGATCAGCTTGGGCGGCAGGACTCTGTCTAAGGCTAATGTGGGGGGGGGCAGTGTGGGCTGGAACAGAGTCTGGGGGCCACCGTATTCCATAGCGAATAGAACCCTGCCCCAACTCCCGGTTTTATCCTCCCTATTTCAGAACTGTAACAGAGGGCGGAAGTTCGTTCAGCTGGTCCACAAGCAGCGCAGCGGGAGGCTCCCTGAGTCGTGTTTCCACAAGATTACAATTCCCAGGCAGCCAGGCCACGGCAGCCTCCCGCTGGAGTTAGGACAAAGGAGCGCCACCGGCTCCATCTCCTTCCACATTAACGCGAAGGGAGCACAAAGCCTGTAGCCGTTTGAAACACATCAGCTCCTCACAGCTACGAGACAGCCAGGATGCTTCTCTGTTCACAGGAACGGAAGGTGCTGGTTGTAACTTCCCCCCGGGTTCTGGAAGGAGGGCGAGCCGCGGCCTGTCTGGGTGTGAGCGGCAGAGCGGGCAGTTAGCCGGTGTCGGCCATCTGTAGCTGTGGGACCATGCGCCTCAGTGGCTTCAAATCACCATCTATTTAGCTCTTGTTGCTGGGGGCTGGCAGTGAGTGAGGGCTCAGCTGAGTGGTTCTTCTGCCGGGTTTGCCAGCACCTGAAGCCAGCTGGTGCCCCGGCCTCACTCTCGGGACTGGTGGTTGGCTGGGTGATGGGTGACTGGCTGTGTTACTCTTAGCACCCACCAGCTGGCCGTTCATATGGTGGGACCCCAGTCTTGCCAAGAACATCAAGGCAATGAGCCCATAGGCAAGACCTTTTATAAAACCACTCATTTGTTTTAATCATTTATAATATAGATGTATCATTTTGACCACTTTTTAAAAAAATATATATTTTTTTAATTGATTTCAGAGAGGAAGAGAGAGAAACATCAATCCTGAGAGTGAATTATTGATTGGCTGCCTTTTGCAGGCCCCATACTGGGGATTGAGCCCCCAACCCAGGCATGTGCCCTTGACCAGAATTGAACCCTGGACCCTTCAGTCCGCAGGCTGACGCTCTATCCACGGAGCCAAACCGGCTAGGGCTCATTTTGACCACTTTTTGTTGTTGCTTTTGTTTTGTTAATCTTTACCCGAGGATATTTTTTCCACTGAGTTTTAGAGAGAGTGGAAGGAAGTGTGTGTGTGTGTGTGTGTGTGTGTGTGAGAGAGAGAGAGAGAGAGAAAGAGAGAAACATCCACCATCAGCATGTGCCCTGACCAGGAATCGAACCAGCAACCTTTTCAGTGCACAGGACAATGCTCCAACAACTGAGCCATACTGGCCATGGCAGGATCAGGATTTTTTTTGTTGTTGTTGTTGTTGTTGTTGTGTTGTTGTTGTGTGTGTGTGTGTGTGTGTAACGATATGAACAATGACGTTTGGAAACTGGCCAGATGAGAACTGAAACTGAAAGGAAAGGCCCAGGTGTTCCCCTCTCCTAAGTGTTTCCAAGAAGTGACACTGAGCTTCTGCTGCCGTTCTGAGTATTTGGATCTTATATATTAATATTTTATTAGTGGCCCGGTGCACAAGTTTTGTGCACATTAAAGGGGAAATTAACACATTAAGCGCCCTGTCAGTCACCGGTGACTGACACTATACCTTTTGTCAGAAGACAAAACAGTCTAGGCACTTAAAGTGTTAATTAGAGGAAATATTTAAATATTGCTATTTGACCTTTCTCTATAATAGAAGGGTCAGAGATGAAAGAAAATTAGTAAAATGTATATGACAATCTCCCTCCCGTCAGAGTCTGGGTTGCGCCATGGGACCCAGAGTAAGTGCCTGCCCACCTGTGTGTACCTCGAAATCACCCGAGACCCAGACCTGGCTGGCCCGGCAGGGTGGGAGGGGGCAGTCCCCCGGCCCAGCCTCAGGTCCCCCAGCCCTGTCATGAGGGCAGGAGGGTACAATAGCATGACGACATTTGCATATTAGCTCTTTATTCTATAGGATTTCCAATCAAATCAAATCAGGATCTGTGCCCATGCCTACGTCCTATGCCTGGGGCATTTAACAGCCTCTCCAAAAGCTACTGAGCCACTCCTCCCCTTCATACTAACCCACTGGGTTGTATTTTTTTTTTTCTGGAAGCATTTCCTTGATTCCACTAGAAATCATCCCGAGTAACTTCTTTTCCCATTTCTTGGGAATCAAATGGTGTAATGGGCCTGCGGGATGGGCTAGCCCAGTGGTCAGCAAACTGTGGCTCGCGAGCCACATGCAGCTCTTTGGCCCCTTGAGTGTGGCTCTTTCACAAAATACCACGTGTGGGCACGCACGGACAGTGCGATTGAAACTTCGTGGCCCATGCGCAGAAGCCAGCTTTCAGCCTGGGCGAGCCTATTTTGAAGAAGTGGTGTTAGCCAACCACTGGGCTAGCCTTTTCCCGCATGCATTAGCAATACCACGTCTGAACAGGTGAAATTTTAGAAACAGCATGATTTTTTTTTTTTTTTTTTTTTTGTTAATCCCGGAGAATAGTTGAAAAAGAATTTGCAAGAAGAAAAAAGTTAAAAATTAAAAATTATGCACCCCACAGCCCTGTTCTGGCCTCCCTGTCTCTGCCATCAGCCTGTCTGCTGGCCCCGCTGCCCTGCTCTCTGCCGTCCTCAGTTCTTCCGTGGGAATCACTCACTAGTCAAAGGCTGCTGCTGCTGGCCCAGGCTGCTGCTATCAGCTCAGGAGCTCTCCCTGAGGCAGGCCCTCAGTCCCTGTAAGATGACAACTGCACACAGCGGTTACTACCTGCAGAGGGGGCTCTGACCTGCCCTCACAGCCATGCAAGGGGGGGGGGGGGTCCAGGTTCAGGCCAGGCTTTATCTCTGCTTCCCATGTGCTGGGTTTCTGCCCCCCTCCCCTCCACCCGTCTGTTCTCTGAGCAGCACTGGCTTCTCCTGCCCTTGGGACTTTGACTTTGACCTCCAGGCTGGTCAGGCCAGGCTTCTCTCTAGTGCCCCTTCTGCATGGCACTTTTGTGGTTTCAGCTGATGTGGCTGAAAGAGATTTCCCATCAACCACCTCGAGGGCGGGCTCTCAGGGTGTCCTGGGGGCCTCCCGTCTCCACCGCAAACATCCCTTTTCTTCTTTTCGCCCTTGTAGAAGCCCTTGTATAAAACAATCTGTCTTCTGAAAATTGCATTTGTCACTGCTTTAGTCAAAAGCACACAACACCTATCTACCAGTATTTGAGATTAGTGGCAACTTATAAAATTCCAGCAAAGTTATTTTCTTTAGCGATGGGATATTTTTACATCTTGGAGAAATGTCAAGTTCGCCTTAGATTGTTAAAAATGTCGGAAGTAGCCCCAGAGCTGTGACTTTCTTGGCCTATTCTTGGAGCTCAGGGAAAACTCCAGTGGGAACTTCCTTGCTTCATAGAAAAGGAAACCAAGACCCCAAGGGAGAATGCCCTTGTCCAAGGTCACCGGCCAGCTGGCTCTAAGACCCCTGGGCGGTTGTACTGGGCGCAGGTCTGTGTCCAGCAGCCCTCGAAGCCTCCCCTGATTGTCCACCAGCCAGTAGTCCTCCCCCAGGACCCGCCCAGAGCCCATGCCATTGGCCATGCCCCTAAATGTGCTGTGACGGGCAGGCAAGTTCTCCAATGAGAGTCTCAGAGGTGGGCCCCTGCCTGCCATTTGACCTTGAGATCACCTCTGGGGCTCTGGCTTACTTATCAGTAAAATCGGATCCCTGCAAATTTGCCCTAAGAATTAGAAGTCACGAACCAGGGGTGCCCCCTCTCCCCAAAGGCCCAGTCACACTCACGGGGGCCCTTCAATGTCGTTTTCCTTCTCATTCACGGCAGAGATGCCCCCTCTCTATAAATCTGTGCCACATAACACTAGGCAAGAATTGTCCTTCCCCTATTTTAACTTACGTAGACACTGGGGTCCGAGGTCGTCTCCTAACAAGGAAGCTTCAATCACTAATGGGGCCAGGAGAGGCCCCAGCCCTGTGGCCGAGCCAGGGGGCTCAGGGGGTGCCTGGATTCTGTGGGAGAGATGTGCAACTTGGCTGTGCCTCAGTTTCCACAAATGTGTAACGGATGCCTCGTTTCCCTAAGTAGGTGAAATGCCTCGTACAATAGGCTCTCGGCAAGCCTGCACAATGAGCACATTTCCCATCAGCCGCACTCCACAGGGCCCGGCCGGCAGTGAAGGGCTGGCTGGCGGACTTCCAAGTTCCATTTAACTGTTTACTCTGTTCGTATGAGCTTTTCCTTTTTCCTGCTCCGCTCAGGTCTGAGTGACCATAGATTCTAATTGAATGGAGATTAGCTCATACTGATGACACTTCGTGCTGTTGAGAACAATGCAGTGTTTTTTTGTTGTTGATATAAAAGCTCAAAGTAATTTTGTTGTTGTTGTTGTTAGTTCTTATTGGAGGATATTTTTTCCATTGATTTTTAGAGAGAGTGGAAGAGAGGTAGGGAGGGAGGAAGGGAAGGAGGGAGGGAGGGAGGGAGGGAGGGAGAGAGAGAGAGAGAGAGAGAGGGAGAGAGAGAGAGAGAGAGAATTAATGTGAGAGACACATCAATTGGTTGCCTCCCACACCTGACTGGGCCTGGGGATTGAACCTGCAACCCAGGTACGTGCCCTGGACCAGGAATCGAACCTGAAAACTCTTTGGTCTGCAGGTAGATGTTTAACCACTGAACAGAAACTGCCCAGGGCAGTTTTTAGTGTTTTAAATTTAAAATAGTATTAAATGAATATTCTGGAGTGCATTTAACCAGGTCTGTGTCGGTACGCTCAGGTTTTCTGTAATTCTGTGCTGACGTCGGAATGTTCTCGCACACACACCTGTGGCGCTGGTGGGATTCATCTGTGGGATGAATGCCTGGATGTGGCTGTGCAGGGTCCCAGATTCTACATGTAATTTCTACAACACTGCAAACCGTAACTTTCCCTCCCCCAATTATAAGGGGATTGCGAATAGAGCAGGTGCATGTATGTTTATTTCAATCTAGGTGTTTGAGGAGCTTAAGAACAGGCACAGCCAGCACCTGGTATTTTAAATACCTTTTGGTGAGCCGAAACCGGTTTGGCTCAGTGGTAGAGTGTCGGTCTGCGGACTGAAAGGTCCCAGGTTCGATTCCGGTCAAGGGCATGCACATTGGTTGCAGGCACATCCCCGGTAGGGGGTGTGCAAGAGGCAGCTGGTCGATGTTTCTCTCTCATCGACGTTTCTAGCTCTTTATCCCTCTCCCTTCCTCTCTGTAAAAAATCAATAAAATATATTAAAAAAAAAAATAAAATAAAAAAAATAAAAAAAATAAATAAATACCTTTTGGTGAAACCGGTTCAGGCTCTGGAGGGATGGGGGAACCTGAGGACCCAGCAGAGACGGCGGAGTGGAGGTGACCCTCTGTAATGGCCACCAATGGACGGGCTGCCTCAGGACAGTCCTGCCTGCTGCTCCCTGGAGGCTCGGCTGGAGGGCAGGAGATGCTGGAGATGCTGGAGATGCTGGAGATGTGGGCTCCGCCAGGCCAGAGTAGACTGGGGCCGGGGAAACTGTTTCCTGTGGGGACACTGGCTCCAGGGTCAGACACCAGTAAAGCCGGAGCCAACGACAAGAGCACGTGGGTCTGAAACACGACCCGCCCGTGGAGTCCAGGCTCCCAGGACACTCCCCACGGTGACCCCGCTCCGGCGGTGAGCCTCAGACCACAGCCCGGATCCGGGGATCCGGACGGGAGCTCACGCCTGGAAACACCCCGTGCCCTCTCGGGGTTCCCCGGGAGGCGGGGGAGTCCATGCGGGTCCCAGGGCCCCAGGGCACTATCTCCGGGACCCCGTCTGCCCGGACCCCTCCCGCCACGCTGTGCCTGGCCCCAGTCCAGTTCCCCGTGGGTGCCTGGGCCACTGGCCCCCTCCACCCCTAACCCGGCCCCTCCACGGGGGGGGGGGGACCTCCATAGTCCCCACCCCACGTGCCCTCCTCCCCAGCCCGCAGGCCCCGCCCACGCGTGTCCCACAGGCCCCGCCCAGCCCCGCCCCTGCCGCCCCCCATCCGTGCCCCCTGTCACCCCAGTCTCCCCTGCCCCTCCCAAGGGCTCCCCAGCTCTCCACGGACCCCGGTGCCCCCACGCTCCGCGTGTCCCCCGAACCCCCCGCGTGTCCCCCCGCCCCGCGTGCCCCCCGAATCCCCCGCGTGTCCCCCGCCCCGCGTGCCCCCCGAATCCCCCGCGTGTCCCCCGCCCCGCGTGTCCCCCGCCCCGCGCCCCCCGCGTGTCCCCCGCCCCCCCCGCCGGCGGAACTGTGGGCGCGGCGCGCACAGGAAGTGGCGGGGCGGCGCGGGGGATGGGGGCCGGGGGCGGCGGGCGCCGCACTCGCTGAGGCCCGACGCAGGGCCGGCCCCGGGGCCGAGCGCAGGCCGAGCGGCCCGGAGGCGGCGGAGGGACGGGCCGCGCGGACCCGCAGGTGAGGTCGCCCCCCCCCCGCCGGGGTCGCCCCCAAAGCCCGCCGCCCGGGGTCCCCCCTCCCGCCGCCCCGCCGCCCGGCCCCGCCGCAGTGGCGGCCGCTCCGGCTGCGGCCTCCGGGAGGGGCGCCCGCGGCCCGGCTCCCACCTGCCGCCCGGCCTGGTCCAGCGCAGGCCCAGGCCCTGCCCGCCGCCCTGCAGCCCGGGCTCCGGCCCTGGGAGGGGCCCCGGAGGGCCTGGCTGCCGGAAGGGGGCTCCCACCCCGCACCCCGCACCCCTCACCCGGACTTTGGGGGGATCCCCTGTGCCCCACGGTGGACGCGGCGCGCCCCCTGGACCCGGGACCCCGGGCGCCCTCCTCCCCTCCGCTCGCGGGCCGGGTCCACGCCGCGGGAGGAGGGAGGGCTGCAGGTGGACTGCAGGGAGGGGCGCCGGGGTCCGGCCTTGACTTTGGCGTTTGGACCCGGGCTGACTGCGAATTTCCCTGGTTCCAGTCAGGTGATGGGTCCGGAGCCCGGAGCCCGGAGGAAGCCGCCTCCCCAGGGCCACCGGAGGGCATGCTGGCCCTGGGCCCCCGGACCCCAGGACAGGAGGGTTCCTGGCAGCGAAGCCACCTTGGAAAATTGTGCTGGTTTTTGTTTTTTCCCCTGTAACTTTGAGAGAAGTTCAGTGGAATAGGAAAAACGCTTTTATAAATGGCTCCCCGGCCCTTTCCCTTTAAAGCATCATGCCGGTCTTGCCTAAGAGAATACTTGAGCAGTTGGATGGCTGTCAGAGGAAACATGATCTCCCGAGAAGGGAAGATGAGGGCTGCTGGCCCGGAGGCGGCCCGGAGTGAGCAGCGGCGCCTGGGTTAGAAGTGAGACACCTCCCAGACCAGGCCAGTGAGCCGGTGCTGGTGGAACTGGTGGGCCCTGGGCTGCATCCAGCCCGGAGGTTCCCTACCAGTTAAGTTACAGCGCTGCGGGCTGGTTGTACTCATTTGGGGATTGCTAACCAACGCCTTTCTCCCTTTAAAAGCCTCAGAAGCTGTCAGTCAGATGCTGAACCTCCTCTAATTGGATCACTTTCTCTGTGTCCCCGCCCCCTACTTTGTCCCTCCCCTGCCCCCCTGAAAGTTTCATAGTGAGTCTGTTACAGTTCACTTCTGTATCCATTCCTTGGCCACTCTCAGAGATGGTCTTGGTTAAGTGTTTGACCAAGAAGCTACAGGGGATGGACATTCAGCATGCACAGGGCCTCTCCTTGGCCTTGGAAACTGTAAGGTGCCTTAATGTTTTGAACCAAACTTTATGTGCTGGGTGGAGCCTCTGTTCACCCCACCTGCAGGGCGGGGGAGGGGTGCCCTACGTGGGCATCTCTGCCAGAAAACCCGTGTCTTAGCAGTAGGCTGCAGAGTTGGTGAGAGCAGGGCTAATGCCAGTGTTACTGGTGGTGAAGGCAGACACAGCAGGGGTCCGTGAATTGGTGGTGAGTCCTGATTCTGGAAGCTGTGCCCAGTGGGGGGATGCCCCGTCCCCGGGCTGGCCCACTCTGTACCCATGTTGGTGTGTCAGGGCTGCGGACGTAATCTGGGAGTTGCTTTATTTTGGAAGTTAGAACAAGAGCATCCATCGACCCTTTTCACTCCACTCCCCCTGGTAGCCAGCCGTGAGTCCTGACACGCTGGGTTACCCTTGACCTGTGTTGTCCCCGATCAGACTTTGACCTTGTAGAGTGGTCGTGGAAAAACAGGGAGGCTCGGTTACCTGCTGGAGGTCAGATCACAGATCAGCGCGGCCAGCATTTAAATTAAGCTCCACGGGACTCTCATCTTTTCAGATCCATCCGTCCGCTGGAAGTCTGTAAACTTTTTATCTCTGGTGACATCAGAGGTGGGAGGGCATGTTGAAACCCTTACACACACACACACACACACACACACACACACATACACACACACACACACACACAGGGAAAATGAAAAACAGATGTGTTTGAGCGGAGCCGGATGGACTGGGGTTTGTCTTGGGAGTGTCTAGTTAACTTGTCCGGTCACACTTGACCCTGAAACACACACGTTCCATTGACTTTCCATCTGACTTAGAGGGGGCTGGCCCCTCGATGTGAGCTGCTCCCCGCTTTGTCACCGTCAGCATGCACCTGTGGCAGGAGCGACGGCTTCCCCTCCCACCCTTGCCTTCCCCCTCTCGCCTTGTCAAAAACTCAAACGTTTGACTGTTACAGTTTGTGGCTGATAGATAGGGAGAGAGCAAAGCATTGGGCGGGTGGGTTACCTCCCTCCGTGTGTTTCTGAACGATTTGTACAACTGAGATCTTCGTTACTTCATCTTCTTATTGAGAAAACTTATCTCAGGTGGACTGAACGTTGTAAAAACAGTTGCTAAGAAATTTCATGGGTGTTTCGGGGGTGAGCCATTCTCTGGTCGGTCAAACAACGCTTGAAGTTTTAAAGGAGTCGTTTCACAGGGTAAAGGGAAGTGACTGTGATTTCATCTTTCGTTCCCGAAACCACTTACTGGTCTTTTAACAACGAATCCTAAATTACTGATTTTAAAATGCAAGCATGTTAGTGGCTCATCCTCTGACAGTCTTTTGTATCTAGTTACTTATTTGGCGCTGTTTGATGACCTCTGTCAGGCAGGTGTGAGAGAGACTGTGACACTTGTCACAGGGGCTGGGGAGCGTCTGTGTGTGTGTGTTTGTGGAGGGGAAACTGGGGCCGTGGTCTTGTCCCCAGGAGTCAGAGGGTTGCAGACACGTGTGAGATGTTGGTGTCACCACACTCAAAGGAACATGTGTCCTTGAACACGTGACAGGCAGAATTCTTCCTGGTCAAGTGCTTTGCATGGAGTGGGACTAGAAGCTGAAGCTGGGTGCGCCGGTGGGAGCGGCGAGAGGCCTGTCCCAAGGCGACTTGGGAGGCCACGTGCCATTCACGTGGAGCGTCTGGATCCCTCTGGAAAGCGGTGGGGAGTGAAATCAGCCAAAGAGCAGAGTGAAGCTGCTGCCAGGGAAGACCTCGCCCAGACCCGTGGCTTCCGGGGACCTGCTCCCTAAAGGTTGCACCCAGGCCAGGGGCTGGTCCTGGAACGCCAGGAGGGCTCTTTCTCTCTCCATCACGTCGTTTGCTGACCTGAAAACTGGGTGCGCAATGCCGACATCAGATGTGCACCCTCCCGTGTCATTTAGGCTCCGTGTGTTGTTTTCGTAGCAACAGCTTCAGTTCTTGCACCTGTCCACATTTTATCTGCTTCTTTGGTTGTTGGGTTCTCAAAACAGCGTGTAAGGACAGTAGTGTTGCCCCATTACACAGACGGAGAAACCGAGGTGGGCAGGCTTGGCCAGGGCCGCTCAGTGAGCAAGCAGCGGATCTAGGTTGCAGACAAAGGTCTGATTAAATCACATCGCCGGGATGCTCAGAAAACTCAGTAAGCGAAAGCCTGTGTTTTAGAAACAGACTGAGCGAGTGGATTCCCATAAGTCCTCACTCACAGACTTCTCACCTGTGGACGGAGTCAGATGATAGAGGCAGACACGAGGCAGGCAAGATGCTGCTTTGGAAAGAACAGAAACTCAGTTTATGTAGCTTCACTGTGCCCAGCGTTTTTCTAGACACAAGGCAGGGCTGAGCTGAAGAGCTGTCCACTGACCCATCACGTAAGAACATGCTGATGATTGCCTGAAACTCCCCATCGATCGATTTCTAACATAGGCGACTGTCCTGGTCTCATTGGAGTGATCGAGTGCAGGGATGTAACTTTTATTAGGAAGATACATGTAATTCTTACGGTCAGAGAGAAGTCACTCAGTGGACAGGCCTTGCAAAGTACGGTTCAGTACCAGCAATTTTTGCCGCATGAGACTGCAGTCACGTGGTTAGGTGAAGATTGCCTCGGTGTTGGTTAATCGGCAGGTGGACATCAAGGTGAGCGGTGCCAGGAGGGTTCAGAGAAGGCCCTGGTTTCAGCAAGGTCTCCTGAAGCTGTCACTCAGGCCCCCTCACTGCCACGCCTCTGAGGTGGAGTGTCCCGGCAGGTGCTTCCAGACGGATGACAGAGATCAGCACACACGTCAGCTGCAAAGGTCGCTCTCGGTTTTCTAAACCAAAGCCCATTATTTGCTCGCACACGCACTGGTGGCTGCAGGTCAGCTCCAGCTCCCGGCGAGCACCTGTCTTCCCGGAGCCCCGCCTGCTTCGTGCCTCTCGCTACTTTTCCTTCACACGTTAGAGTTATTGGATATAAACACTTCTTTTTTTTGTGAACAAAGCTACACGTGAAAGTTGTAGACACAGATTCCGACAGGGGCCAGGAAGGTGAGCCAGCGACGGAGCGATGGTGGCCATATGAGCGTGAGTGATGACCCAGCGCCTCTTCTGGGGCCCCCTCGCCTGGCCCAGCACGGACGCCCAGCCAGCAGGACCAGGTGGGAGCCGGACCAGAGCTACTGACCTTTGGTCTGCTGGGACGAGCCAGGAATCTGGATTTTTATATGCAGTTATTTTTAACAGACCATGCAGGCAAATGGAAAATGTTCGTGCTTTAATTCGACCAGTTAGACCCTATTTTTGCAACCTCTGGCCTAAAATATATGTTTAATTTTTGAAATAAAGTAACTGAGCTAATTAAGCGAAGACACAATGGGCACTTCCCAAATGCATGTGAGGGGAGCAGGACATGAATAACAGAAGCCTAAGCCTTTATCTGCAGATGAAAACCATATACATTGAGTGGCCAGATTATTATGTGCTCAGAGATCATAATAATCTGGCCACTCAGTGTATATCCTATATAATAAAAGGCTAATATGCAAATTGTACCCTCGACTAGGAGTTCAACCAGCAGACAGGCCGGCCAACTGCCCATGTTCCCTCCCCCTGGCCAGGCTGGCCGGACCCCACCCATGCACAAATTCATGCAATGGGCCTCCTACACACACACACACAAACACACACACACACACACACACACACACACACACTGTGTGGCCAGATTATTATGCATTCAGAGATTAAATAATCTGGCCACTCAGAGTATATATATTTTGAAAAAATAGTAAACGATTTTTTTATCGTTTCATAAAAGCTTTGTCAGGATTTTGATTGAAATTGTATTAATCCTGTAGATCCATTTGGGGGATTTTTAATCTTTATGATAGATATTCAGTCTCCCTGCTGTAGACATAGCATGTGTCTCCATTAATGAAGATCCTTGACTTGAAATTAGGCTTTATAATATTGCACATACTGCCTTAGACTCTGCAGTTAAATTTATTCCCAGACACTCATAACTTCTGTTGCTTTTGTAAGTGGTGTTTTAAAAATTTATTTTTAATTAAATTGGTTTCTAACTTCTTGTGGGTGTTGCACAGAAAGGCAGTTGATTCCGGTTATCAATTTTATAGCCAATCCCCTTATCCATCGTTATTTCTAGCTTTGTGAACTTGGGGGCTTTCTGCGCAGACATCCCTATTGTCTTGGGAATGGTGGCGGCTTTGCCTCCTCCTTGTGCTGTTACTATCTTTCCTTCCCACTTCACTGCCGGGGCCTTTGGGACGGGGTTAGATGGCAGCGTGACAGGGTGTTCTCTCTGGTTCCCGGTTTCAATAAAGGATGCTATTGTTTCCCCTTGTTGTGCTGGTGTAGACACAGGCTGATTGGTTCTGAATCATCTCATTGCGCCTCCCGGGATTAGAGGCCAATAAAGAGATTAAAGATTTACCTGCCGGGACCGGTTTGGCTCAGTGGATAGAGCGTCGGCCTGGGGACTGAAAGGTCCCAGGTTCGATTCCAGTCAAGGGCATGTACCTTGGTTGCGGGCACATCCCCAATAGGGGTGTGCAAGAGGCAGCTGACCGATGATTCTCTCTCATCGATGTTTCTAACTCTCTATCCCTCTCTCTTCCTCTCTGTGAAAAATCAACAAAATATATTAAAAAAAACAAAACAAAAACCTGTGTTTATATATATATATATATATATATATATATATATATATATATATATATATATATTTAAAAAAAAAAAAAAAAAGAGTTACCTCCATTGGTCATCAGGGACCCGCAAAAATACGGCCACGGGGAGGTGCCGGCCCGCCCAGCGCCTTGGCCCAGCGCTGCAAACGGGGCAGCGCTTCAGAGATCCCGTGGCCAGATCTGCAGGCGAGGCCATTGCGTGTGACCCAGTGTGCGTGTCAGGACCCGAGCAGGACAGGAAGGCCACACCACTTAGCGGGCGGGCCCTGGAGAAGAAAAATGTGGTGTGTATGTACAACGGAATATTGCTTCCAATAAAGTGCACACGATGGGAAGGAGATGAAGTGCCGCAGCCACCGGCAGATATGTGTGGCTCTTACAGGTGTAGGAGCGGAGGGCGTGAGACACAGAGGTACGTGCTGCCTGGTCCACGGATAGGAAGCACAAAAGCAGGCAAGACCAGGCCGTGCTGCCTGGAGTCAGGGTGTGGCCACTGAGGGGCCCCTGGGGACCGGAAGGGGACATGCAGGGCCTCCTAGGGGCACTGGGAATGCTTTCTGTCTTGATCCAGGAGTTGGTTACTTGGGTGTATTTAATAGTTGCACATCTGTTCAGGTTTTCCAATCCCGTTTGAATATAACCTGGTAAGTTATTTTTCTAGGGAGGCATCTGCATTAGTTACCTGTGCTGTGTGACAAATGGCACCAATGTTTGTTGGCTTTAAAAACAGCACTATCATTTCACAATTGCTGTGATCCAAGAATCTGGGCTCAGCTTAGCTTTCATGGGCTGCCATCGAGTTGTCGCTGGGCTGTGGTCTTATCTGAAGGTTCTATGGGGAAGGGTCCCTTTTCAAGTTCACTCATGGTCTGTTGTCAGGATTTTGGCAATTTTCTCATTGCAGCATGCAAGCATGAAAGGAGTGAGAGGAATAGAGAGGGAGGGAAATAGAGAAAGAGAAAGTTGCAGTCTTTCAAAACCTCATCTTAGAGGTGACCTTCCATTACCTGTGCTGTACTCTTTAAAAACACACACACACACACACACACACACACACACACACACGCATGTTTTTCTTGATTTCAGAGAGGAAGGGAGAGGGAGGGAGATAGAAACATTAATGATGAGAGAGAATCATTGACTGGTTGCCTCCTACACACCCCACACTGGGGACTGTGTCCATAACCCTGGGCATATGCCCTAACTAGTAATCAAACCGTGACCTCCTGGTTCATAGGTCAATGCTCAACCATTGAGCCACACCAGCTGGGGTTGCTGTATGCTTTTTGTTAGAAGCCAGTCTCCAGGTCTAACAAACCCTCAAGAGGAGGGGATTGCATGAGGGAGTGAACCCTGGGGGTCATCTCAGGGCTGCCTACCGTACTATCCATTTCCTTAAACTGGCCATTTCCTTGGTACAGAGGTCATTATATTTTCTTAATTTTAAAATCTCTACTGTGTCTGACATTAAGTTCCTCTTTGCATTCCTAAAATTGCTCTCCTTTCTTTTTTATTGAGTCATCTCAGCAGAGGTTTATCTATTGTAACACTGACTGCAGCACCGGCTCTAGCTTTGTGGACCATCTCCATGGTCTGTTTTCTGTGTCATTAATTTCTGCTTTCTTTGTCATCACTGCTTTCCACACTCCTTCAGTTTATCCTGGTGTTCTGCTAGGCTACTGGATTGAGATCGTTATTTTCTTTAATATATTCTTTATCCTTTTTTCTTTTTTTTCTTTATTATTATTCTTTATTGTTTCTGATTATCGTTTCTTAATTTTCAGGCTTTTTTCCTATCATAAGCATTTAAGGCTGTTACTGTCCGTGGCTCTGCTTTAGGGTAGCCTGTATGTTTTGGCACATAGCATTTTCACTGTTCAGTTATCAGCATTTAACCATTTCTGGTGTTATTCTTCTGTGACTCATGAGTGATATAAAAGACATCTTTATTTTCTAAATGTGTGGGGATTTTAGGTTAATTAATTTTTTATCCTCGCCTGAGAATGTTTGTTGATTTTAGAAAGAGAAGAAACATCAATGTGAGAGAATTGCCTCCTCTGTGTGCCTGACCGGGAATCGAACCCACAACCTTCTGGTGTACGGGATGATGCCACCCTTGCCCTCTGAAAGGGTCATGCGGTTTCCACTCACCCCAGTCACATTGGAAAGAATGACACCCTTCCAGGCGCCTACTAATTTTCTCATTTTCTGTTATTTCCTCATTTTGAAATCCAACACGCTAGGACCTCGTTGTGAGCTGTGACAGGGCCATGGTCAATGCTGTTGAGGACCGCGGTGAGCATGGAGGGCGGGTGACTGGCCTCTCCTCTGGAGGGCTTGGGGCACACCATCGGCTCGAGGTCAAGGGCATGGGTGACAGCGGCTCTGGCAGGTGACCCCTCGTCTCGGTCACGGCCTCTGCTCCTCCTCTCTTCCCCGTGTGAGGATCGGAAGGGCCACGTGTGAAAGCGCTTTGTAAGGAGGTGTGCACGCACCACGTACCTCGTGGGGTGGAGCAGGGACGTCCATGTGGCAGTGTGTGTGAGTCCCGGCCTCCGCCAGCACTTAGGAAAAGGGGCTCCGATGGGCCACAGGGAGAGGGGAGCAGGAACAGAAACATGGGCTGAGCTTTGCACGGATTCGTCCCCAAACTGGCCACGAGCCCGTGGACACCCGCAAGGGTCCCTCCGGCGTGCTCCCCTGCTGACGTGGGCTCCCCCGCTCTCCCCGTGGGCCCGACGGGGAGACGTGGGCTTTGTCCGGCCCTGTTCGCTTTGTCTGGATGAGGCTTGGTGGCATCAGCCCAGTGATGGCAGCCCAGTGTCTCGCAGGTGCCGAGCGTGGTAGAGGCGGGGGCATTGGCATGAGCTGTGCCACCCACCTACACCCAGACGGGGTGTCTGCCTGTCCACACAGCACCGCGTTCTGTGCCAGCGTTGGTGCTCCTTGTTGCTGAATCATTTCATGGCTCAGCAGATCTGGGAGTAGCATCTCTCCTTCCCTGAGAGCCACTAGCCTGAGAGGGGCCGGGCTGCTGGCGGCTGGGTTCACGCCGTGGCACTTGGCGGCTGATGGGCAGGAGCAGGCGAGGCCGCCTGTCCTGGTCTCGTGTCCTCAGGCCACTCTGGGGCGAGGGCTGCGTCGGGGGCCCCGGGAGAAAGCTGCTTTAGGGGCTCTGTAGGGCGACGTCAGGTCCGGGGGGGCTAATGGGCTCAGTGGGGCTGACCTCCCCTTCCCAGCGGTTTTGTTTATTGCCCTTTGTGTGGGGGAAGGGAAGGTGTGAGGAGCAGTTTTAACATTTGCCACCACATTGAGGGCAGGACAGATTTACGTAACAACAACGATTGTACCGATTAGTCTTTTTATTTCCCCTCACGTGTATCTGCCAAACAATGACATCAGCACCGAGAGGCGCCTGGCCCAGCACGGAGTCGGCAGCAGCGGCCCTGAGCATTTCAGATGCGCTTTATTTGACTTGGCGTGTAATTTGACACGTGTGACATGTAGTATGTCAAGTGTCCAGAACAAGAAAGATTTGTGCTGGGCGGGTGGTTTGATGACCGAGATGGTCCTTCCTGTTGTTGGGAGCGGGGCTGGGAGGCGCTGGGGGTTGAGAGACAGTCTGATAGAGAGACAGAGAGAATATAAATCAGAGAGGGGCTTCCAATACATAAGAACTTTTTTTTCCTAGAAAAAAAGAGAAAGTTTAAAAGGAAGCGATGATAATTACAAATTGTTGATGTGTGGTCATTTGTACTTATTTCCAGAAAGGGTTCAGTTTCTTCTTTCCCTTCCAGAGTTTACGGAAGAAGTAGAAAATTGGGAGTATTTGATAATCTTGTCATTTTTATTTCATAATTTGTGATGATGTTATATTTCCAGGAATGGGTTAGTTTATTTTTTTTAATTAAGAAAATGAAAACAGACTATTGAATCCCCACACTTACCATCCAGTGGAAGAATTAACCACCGTGAAATCATTTGAAGTCACAGAGCTCATGAAAGTAACATTTGTAACTTGTGAATGGAAAAGGGAGGTGGGAGGACAGGGACCCTCGGAGGGCGTGTCCGCCTGCGCTGCGCTGCCCCCCACGGAGCCGGAGCCCTGGCGGCTGGCCGGGGTCAGGAGGTGTGGTCAGAGTGACCTCACATGCTTTCCAAGAGCACGAGAGAGAGTGAAGACACCTCCCAAGATGCTTGTACACGGACCGGATGTTGGACATATTGGGTTGAATAAGACATATTATTAAATCACTAGAGGGAATTGCGAGAGAAGGTGCCCGCCTCCCGCCATGCGAGGAGGCGCTCCGTGGGCCGCCGTGGGATCAGGCCTGACTGGAGCCTCGGCGGCTGGGACCCGCGCCTGACTTCTTCTGCGCCCCCGCCCCTCCGCCCATGTCTGTTCTGGGCCGCTCCCTGTCTGTCTCCACTCCTGGCCTCACCTGCACATGCAACCTCCTCCTGTCCAGTTGTGACCCGTTATGGTGTCTGGCCTAATTTGCATATTACCTCTTTATATATTATAGACGTTTGCCAGTTTCTTCTCACTTGTTCATGTGGCTGCTAGAAAATGAACAGTTGGAGGAGCACTTCCCATTGTGGCTCCCGTCAAGCTCCCACTGGACAGGCTGTCGAGGCTCCGAGTGGCCTTGTGGGGGCGGGCCCTGTGACCTTGGCATGTCCCACACCTTCTCACCACTTTTATCCAGCCTCATACAGGGAAGTAAGAGAAGAAAAAGAAAAAGACATACATGATGGAAAAGAGAAGGGAAATCTTTATTCACAGGTGTGGATAAAGGTGTGTCTACAATAAGCTACTAGAACTAATAAGTGACACTTCAGTGAGTTCACAAGATACAGGTCAGTATAACGCTGGACAATATAGTAGCACTGGACAATTAAAATTTGTAATAAAACACCATGTACAACAGCAGGAAAAATATGAAATTCTTAGGGATAAATGTAACCAAAAAATGTACCAAAAGAAATTAAAGAAGTCCTTATAAATGGAGGGATATACTATGTCAATGAACTAGGACACCTAATGTTAACAAACTGTCAGTCCTACCAAAACTGACATGGAGATTCAGTGCAATCAAAATAATAATCCTGGCAAGATTTTTGTTTTTGTTTATTTTTTTCTTAGACATTCACAAGCTTATTTTAAAATTTAATGGAAATTCAAAGACCTAGAATAGCCAGAATGATTTTGAAGAAAAACAAAAGATGACCTGGTTTTAAGACTCTCTGTTGCTTCACTGATTGTGGGAAAGGTATGCATGAAGATCAGTGGGCTGGAATGATTCCAGAAACAAACCACATCTAGAGTCAATCAGTTTCCAACAAAAGTACCAGTGTAATTCAATGAGGAAGTGATAGTATTTTCAACAAACGATGCCAGGATTATTGGACACCCGTATGCAAAAACAATGAACCTTTGTCCTGCTTCTCCCCATTGTCAAAAAAGTCAACTCCAAATGGGTCATACGCCAAGTGTGGAAGCTAAAAACGACACGTCTGATAGAAGGAAAATGTGGTGTATACATAAGTGGAATATTATTCAACCTTAAAAACAAACACGCTTATAACATGGATGAACCTGGAGGACATCACGCTGAGTGAAATAAGCCAGTCACAAAAGGACAAATATATGATTCCACGTTTATGAGATGCTTAGAGCAGTCAAATCCATAGAGACTGAAAGTAGGATGCTGGGTACCAGGGGCTGAGGGACAGGTGTGTGTGTGTGTGTGTGTGTGTGTGTGTGTGTGTATGTAGTTAGTGTTTAATGAGGAGAGGGTTGCAACTGGGGAAAGTGAAAAGCTCTGGAGATGGACCATGTTGATGGTTGTACAAAAGTGTGAATGTGCTTAATGCCACTGAGCTGTGCCCTTAAAAACGATTAAAGTGGCCCGGCCAGCATGGCTCAGTGGTTGAGCGTCGGCCTCTGAACCAGGAGGTCAGGATTCGATTCCTGGTGATGGCACATGCCTGGGTTGCAGGCTGGATCCTCTGGGAGGGACTTGCAGGAGACATCCCATCAATGATTCTGTCATCATTGATGTTTCTATCTCCCTCTGAAATCAATAAAAATACCTATTAAAAAGGACTAACATTTGGAATTTTATGTATATTAACCACAATTTAAAGCAAACAGAAATAAGGAGTAAGACTGGCCAGTGGCCCAGGGTTTGGCTCCATTGGTCACAGCCGAAGGCCAGCTGTCCGGAAGGGAGCCTGGTGTGCAGGGTTTTGCTGGGTTTGGGAGGGAGCAAGAGTGCGAACGAGGTTGGGCAGCACTCTGTGCTGGAAGGACAGATCCTGGCACCCAGAGGGCAGAGGCCTAGGGCCGTTGGATCATGTGGCACGTGGCGGGAGGAGGCCATCTTCAGCTGCTCCCGAGCCTGCAGGGCGGTTGCAGTTGCTCTGTGGTCCTTCCCGGGGTGTGCTCATTTGTGAGCCATCTGTGGGGCCTCCCGAGCAGGCTGTGGGAAGTAACGGCTCGGAGAGGCCCCGAACGGGCTGTGGCCTTGGCATTTGCTGAAGGGCGTGGAGTGTTCCGTTCATTCGCGGTGGTCAGCTTCCCTGGCGTGTTTTCCCTCGGAAGTACGTGTTTATGCCTGTCACTTTTAGGCCCTCAGGGTGAAACCCTCTCAGGACGATCGCTTCCCCTGGACGTGCCAACCCTGAGCCACCCGGCATGTGTGTGTGTGTGTGTGTGTGTGTGTGTGTGTTTCTGTTCATGTGGGGGTGTGTGTGTGTGTGTTTCTCTGTGTGTGTGTGTGTGTGTGTGTGTGTGTGTGTGTGTGTCTGTTCCCCGGAACGGCCCTGGAGTGGGCCCTGCCCTTGTGATCTGGGCACAGCTCTTGCTGGCAGACCCAGAAGTCCATCTGCGTTGAGAGCCGGGCTCACCGAGTTAGCTTCGGTGACATTGAAGGACCTTGTGGAGCACAGTTGGGCCTCCGTGCATGTTGATTGATTTTCTTAAAGGGGTATATGCTTTTTTCTTAGGTATTTGTTAATCTGTTCCCATTTATCCAAAATCCAAATGAGAAAGTTCAGGTGTGGGGTTTCCCCCTCTGTTCTTTCCTGGGGGGCCAGACTACAGATGCCGCTGGGTCCCAGTGACCCGCGGGGAGCAGCAGTGGGCATCCCTCCGCAGAGCTGGGCCTGCTTTTGTTAGACCCCGAAGATGGAGAGACTCTTTGAGATAGACGTGGCTGTCCCATTTAGATGTCCAGGGGTGACGTGACCCCGAGGTCTGTGTGCGTGCTTGCCAGGAGGAGACCCAGTTCGCCGTGGGGCAGCCAGCTCTTAGGGTGCTTCCTGGGAGCCCAGAGATGATCGGCAGCTCAGGCGGAGAGCACTGAGTCGGTAGGGGGTACCCAGTTCATCAGAGTCTTCAGGTCCATCCCACAGAATGGCCTCCGGTCACCCGCACCCCCTCTTCTGTCCCCTGTGTCCTGGCTCCAGGCAGCCCGGGACCCTTCTTTTAGGCTCCGTGCTGACCACCGCCCCCCTGCACCCACAAGCAGTCTTGAGACCTGCTAGGGTTAGGTGAGCGAGCGGCAGGTTCCTTTCTGTTAATCACGCCTCCACAGGCAGCCTCCTGCCATTTCTTCTCTGGCCTGGAGTCACCTGTCTTTTATTTATTTATTTTAAAAATATTTTTAATTGATTTTTTTTTTTTTTTTTTTTTTTTTACAGAGAGGAAGGTAGAGTGATAGAGTTAGAAACATCAATGAGAGAGAAACACCGATTCAGCTGCCTCCTGCACACCCCTCTACTGGGATGTGCCTGTAACCATGGTACATGCCCTTGACTGGAATCAAACCTGGGACCCATCAGTCCGCAGGCCGACAATCTCCACTGAGCCACACCGGTTAGGGCTCACCTGTCTTTTAAAGTGTTGTCCACGAAGAGCAGGTTCCCGCCACCATGTCTAGAAGTTTGCACATTTAATTAATAGTTTCCAGTTCTCAGCAGGATGTTTAAGCCCCTGTGTAATGGTTATAACAAACAGTGTGCTGATGGCTACTATTTCGTAAAAAAACACACACACACACACACACACACACACACACACACACACACACACACGGTTTTGGGGATACGAGTAAGTTGATACAACCCCGTGCCAATCTCATACTTTTTGTATTTGTAGTCTTGACTTGTTTCAAACAATGTTGCTTACATATATGAACTGAGCACTGCAGTACTGCCTTCCTTTTCAAGTTAAAGATACTTTGTTTAGTGTCGCTTTAGAATTAAGTCTTTTCTTGCCAATCCCTATTTAGGAACCGTTACCATAAACGTGACACGAGCGGCAGCTCCCGGTGCTCTGACCACATTGTGAGTGCGGTACGGCTGTAGGCGCTGACATTCTGGATCAAAAGTGAAAGTGCTTTCTTCATTGATTTAATACTCAGCTTAGGGCTTCCCTTGTTAAGATGTTGAGAGCGGCTATTGTGTACACAAGAAAACCACAGTTACATTGTATCCTAGGGCTGAGCTCTCAATGCATCGCTTTCTTTTCCTGTCGATTATCACCTGCAGGGACTGGAGGATGCATGGGGCTGAGAGGATTCTCTCCCTCACAACGGCCCGGGGACCCAGGGTCCGGGGCCCGCTGAGCAGCAGGGGCTCTGGGCGACGCTGGGAGCCTTGCCATCCGGGAGGCGCACTGCCCCGGGCACAGCAGGTGTGTGTCCTCCGCTTGTTCCTGGGCTGTGGGGGCTAGAGGCCCTAGTCAGCAGCCGGCCCTCTCCCAGAAAGATGGCATTTGGGGCGATTGGAGACAGAAATCAGGTTCCTCTCCCAGAAAGATGGCATTTGGGGCGATTGGAGACAGAAATCAGGTTCCTCTCCCAGAAAGATGGCATTTGGGGCGATTGGAGACAGAAATCAGGTTCCTCTCCCAGAAAGATGGCATTTGGGGCGATTGGAGACAGAAATCAGGTTCCTCTCCCAGAAAGATGGCATTTGGGGCGATTGGAGACAGAAATCAGGTTCCTGGACCGGGTTTCTGTCCCAGAAAGGGGCGCCTGTTTTCTGGTGCATCCCACCCTGCGTGCTCCTGCTGGAACACGGGAAGGGCAGTGTGCACACGGGCTCACATGCCTTCGCTGTCCGGGTCGCCGGTGCTCCTCGGCAGGGCTGCCTGCCCCAGGCACCTGACCCCAGGCCGGCGCGGCAGAGGCCACCGTGCGGGCGCCGTCTTGTCTCCCGGACACCGCCTGCCTGGCAGCTCCTTATCTCCTGGGGCCTGGAGCTAAACCTGAAGCTCTCCTCTGGAGCGGCCGAGCCGGGAGCGCCAGCACCTCGTGTGCCGTCGATCTGGCTCTGTATCGGGGGTTCTGGCTGGAACAGAGGACGGTGGGGAAGGGCATCGGGGGCCCCGTCACATGTATCTGTCTGGTGGCCACGTCTCGTGCAACCTGAGCTGTCCTGGCCGCCTCCTTGACTCGGCGCTTGGCGTTGCCTGGTGAACTGAAGTGAAGAGGTGAGTCCATAGCACCACCAGGCTGAGCCGGGAGGCATGGCCCAGCCCAGACGTTGAAGGGAGGTCCCAAGCAGGCCTGGCACCGGGGTGAATGCCACCCAGTGCGGCCCCTGCGCAGTTTCAGTGCCACTTTGCTCTCTTCGCCGTCCTTCCAAAGTGGGTGTCTGTCGAGGGGGCGTGCGGGCAGCCGGCAGCCTGGAGGAAGGGCAGGCGGCTGCCGCGGGCAGAGCGGCATCCGTGTTCTACCACCGTCTCCTGCGGCTCTCCGTTTTCCATAATGCGCCTCCAGAGCGTCCTGGACTTCCTGTGTAGACGATCATCTCATCTACCAGTGGCAAAAGCTGTGTAATCTCTCTTTTCTTATTCCCGGCGTTCTGTCCCTGTGGCCACAGTACGTTCTCGGTGGTGGGATGGCGTCTCGATGGGCATTCCTCAGGGATGAGTGGCATTGCACTTCCCACCCGCCTTTCCCGAATCCAGTGAAATAGGCTTCTTTTCTTCCTTTTTCTCTTATTGCCAATAATCAGATTAATTGATTTTCTTTCTTTTTAAAAAAATATATTTTATTGATTTTGTACAGAGAGGAAGGGAGAGAGATAGAGAGTTAGAAACATCGATGAGAGAGAGTCATCGATCAGTTGCCTCTTGCACACCCCCTACCGGGGATATGCCCACAACCAAGGTACATGCCCTTGACCGGAATCGAACCTGGTACCCCCTCAGTCCCCAAGCCGATGCCCTATCCATTGGGCCAAACTGGCCTCGGCAGATTAATTGATTTTCTATAGTAAACTGTTTCTGTGTCCTGGTATAAACAAAATTTGGTCATGATTTTATTTTATTTTTTAAATTTTGGAGCATTTTTAAAAATATATACTTTTATTGATTTCAGAGAGGAAGGGAGTGGGGGTGGGGGGAGAGAGAAACATCAGTGATGAGAAAATCATTGATCGGCTACCTCCTACATGCCCTCTACTGGGGATTGAGCCTGCAACCTGGGCATGTGCTCTTGACCTGAATCGAACCTGGGACACTTCGGTCCGCAGGCTGATGCTCTACCCTCTGAGCCAAACCAACTAGAACAGTCATGATTTTTCTTTTAAAAACTGCACGGCTAGAATCAGTCTGCTAATACATATTTATGGTGAGTATCCCATCTATATTCTTGTCTGCGATGGGCTCAGTAATGGGCATTTTGTGTGGCTCCTGCTGTTTCCTGGAATGCCTTGACCGTTTCTTGTTCAGAAAATGCTGACTTTGGGACTGAGAGGTTATTACCTTACAGTAGGGGTGTCGAACTCAATCAGAGAAGGGGCCAAAATCTAAAATCCAGCCTAAATCGCGGGCCGAATGGTTTACTGAACAGTCATAAACTGACAATGTCATAAACTGACAGCGGAGTGCAGTGATGACAGCGCGGTGCGGGCCACATTGCAAGGCCTGGCGGGCTGGATTTGGCCCGCGGGCCTTGTGTTTGACACATGTGCCTTACAGGGAGTCAGTAGTGAGTGAGTCACCTTCAGGGGAAGCATATAATGAGTGTCTATAATCTTTTATACTGCCTCCACTTGCTGAAACTGGTTTGGCTCAGTGAATGAGCATCGGCCTGCAGACTCAAGGGTCCCAGGTTCAATTCCGGTCAAGGGCATGTACCTTGATTGCAGGCACATCCCCAGTAGGGGGTGTGCAAGAGGCAGCTGATCGATGTTTCTCTCTCATCGATATTTCTAACTCTCTATCCCTCTTCCTTCGTCTCTGTGAAAAATCAATAAAGCATATTTAAAAAAATAAATTGCCTCCACTTTATGGAGTGTTTTTATCAGGAAGTGAGGTTGGATTTTGCTTACTAACCTGATCAGCATTCTTCTTAAAGAAACAGAATGAATTTTATTAATAGATTTCCTACCACAAAATCATGGTTGTATTCATGGAGCAAACGCTTCTTGGCCTCCATGTGTTATTTTTTTTAAATATGCTATTAGATTCTCTTTGCTAATTTTTAAAGGAATTTTGATATGTATATTCATAAGTGAAGAGCAGTGGTTCTCAAACCTTTGATCTCTTTACGCTTGGCAGTATCAGGACATGCTTTTGGTTGATAAACTGGAGGTGGTGGTGCTGGTGGTGTTTCTGTTTGCCTCTGGTGGGTAGAAGCCAGGCATGCTGCTAATATCCCACAGTGCACAGGGCAGCCCCATCACAGAGTCTCTGGCCCAAATGCCAGGAGTGCCCTGGTGAGAACCCCCCGGTGTTGATGTATATACTGTTTTAGAAACTAACACCAAGAACATTTAAAAACCATGAATAATTTATTTAAAACAGCAGCAATAGCTCTTTGCTGGTTTGGGTCGTGCGGGGAACCATGAGCAGCTAAGTCCCCCGGGACACCCTGCACCAGGCGGTGCGGAAAGTCAGCACAGGAGGCGGCCCAGGAGGTTTGTGCAGACGGTCGGGCTGCAGATCGGCTTGAAAAACTGTGACCCTCGGAAGGACAGACGCTCTGGGCACCGCCAGGCAGAGTCCACTCCTGCCCCACTTTCTCCACATGTGAGCTGGGCGACCAGCAGCCCTGTGCTGAGGCCATGGCCGGGCGCGCGCGCGCGCGCGCACACACACACACACACACACACACACACACACACACCCCACACGGACATGAGGCGCTGAAGAAAAAACTCAGAAAAGAGTACGAAGCTGGCCAAGACGTACGCTGTCTTTGGCCTCAGAGTCTCTGGTCAGGCAGGTCCCATGAGTCCCGGGCCCAGGCCTGGATCAGCTCCTGCCCTTGCTGACCCCAGTGAGAACGTGGTGGCTGAAACGCTGAGGTGCCAGCTGGTGAAGGGGATGCGTGTCTGGCAGAGGCTGTCGGCCACGTGAAGGTGACGGGGAGGAGCTTGAGTGTAACATCCCCGTAGCTCTCAGCTTCCCGGTGGGCTGCTCGGAGAGCACTGGCAGAACATGCGGCTTCGCACACCGGGAGCCCCCGGGCCGGCCCCGCGCCTGGACTGGCACAGCTCAATAAGCCAGCTGCTACCATCAAGAAAGCAGTAAGCCCATTGCCCGTTAACATCAGTAACATTTTTAAATAAAGAAAACTACATTTTTTTCAAAACGGTAAGACAATGTAGTGAGGAGCGTGGCATTGGTTTATATTTTTGCAATATAGTCTCTTTCATGTCTGACTAATGGCGCAGGGATCTGTGTCAGCAGTGGCTGAGGTTCCTGAAGAAACTCCTGCCTCACCCAGCACCGCCTTGCTGGGGGGAGGGGAGCGGGGGGACGGGTCAGGGGACTCCCAGACCCCCTGGCGGCCCTCCCGTCCCACTGAGAAACGGATTAGACGAGCCTCCGCTGCATTCGTTCTCACGCTGCGAACGCACGCGATGCCACACTTGCTTTGTGCCGGGCTCCTGGGAGCTCCTTCCTCGCCGGGACCTGGGGAAGGTAAACAGTGTCAGGATGCTCTGTTGGTACAGGCTGGGTGGAGTCCTCCTGGGAAGCCCTCTGGGTTTGGCCTCTTGCATCAGCTATGACAGACAGCGCTTGTAATTCTACCAAAGCAGGTGTGCTCAGGCGGCCCATCCCTCCTGTGTTCCTTTTTGTGTAAATTTCTCTTCTCTAGAAAAGTATACACTTGATCAAGGTTTTCAAATTTATTTGCATAGAGAGATGTGCAATCACTTCCAGGATTTAAAATAATATTTTCTTCGATGCTTAGTTCCTCTTTTCTTCATTTAGTCATTTTATTCTCTTTTTTCTTAATTAGTTTTCTTTTTTCTTGTTGAAGGTGACTGGTCTTATTGATTTTTTTTTTTTTTTTTAAAGAAACCATCTTTTAAAAGTGTATAACTAATTGTAATGTTTTTCTCTAACTCACTATATTTTACTTTTACCTTTATCAATTCCTCCAGTTACTTTGTAATTTTCTTCCAAGTCTTTCCCCCCATGCATTCTCTTATTTCCATGCTTTCATTTCTAAACATTTAAAGTATTTAATGCAGTACCTTCTCCTCAGAGCCCTGCTGTCGCTTTCATTATGTCTTCTAGACATTTTCTACTGCTGAGGAGCATCTGCGCTGGAGAGGAGCATCTGCGAGGAGAATGCTTAGATTTCTGTTTTCTGACTTTGTTACGAATTTCTGGAGCATATTGTTTGTATCATACTTACTGTTTGGAATGTGTTGAAAACGTCTTTGTGGCTTCATATATGGACACTGTGTGTGGGTGTTTCTATGAGTGACGGGGAGAGGGGTGTTCCCTCTTAGCAAGTGCAGGTCAGCTGTGTCTCAGGCCATGGCATGGCCTTGTCCCAGGTTCTAGCCCCTCCCCCTCCCTCCTCCCCGACCTCTGTTCTTGACGGAGATGTGGCAGCGTTTCTCGTGGTCAGCTGCAGGGACTCGTGGCTGCTTCATGACATGGCGGGCCGCTGGGCTATCTGGTACACAGGTATTAAGCCATCAGATTGTTAAGGATTTTAGTTCTAGCCTTATAAATATCCCTGCTTTATCATTTACTGTCACTTACCTGGATATTTTATTCTCTGATATCAAGCATTTGAACCCTCTTTTTACCTGCATTTCCCCGATACACATCTATTCACCCTTTTTGGCCCTTCTGGCTGGCTTTGGTCAGGTACTTCTCTGTGAAGCAGCTCCTCTGCTGGCCGGTGAGCTCCGCTGGATTGAAGGGATGGACGTGGTCCATGTTTTGGTCCGTGCTGTTGGTATTTGTGTGTGGGGGGTTACAGATAAAACATGTTGCCATTCACAGACACGCTCACGGAGCACATGGCCTCTGTTCTCCGCCCTCAGGTTGTTGTGTGTTGTGCTGAGTTGTGTTTTGGTGTGGCTGGCCGGAGAGCTAGGGAGGCGTGTGGTTTGTCTTCATGGTCACCAGATCTTCCCTTTCCTCCTTTTGGGAGATGCCTAGTGTTTCTGCACTAAGAGTGACAGGAAAGCATCCTGTACCTCCCCTCCCCAGGCCCTGCCTCCCCGGGCACCTGCTCTGGCACCTGCTCTGGCACCTCCACGGGCCTTTCTGGCCCGCCTGTCAGTTCCTCTGCTCTCAGTCCCCACTGCTGCCTCTGAAGCCACAGGCTCCTTCCCTCCTGCCTCCCTCCCCTCCTGCCCCTGATGCTGGGTGGTTGTCAGAGCATCGGACACTGGGCCCTCTCTGCTCAGGCGTCTTCCTCCGGGCAGACTCGTCACAGCTCGTCCGTGGGCCTTCCGGGTGCTTCAGGTGGGTCCCTGGCTCCGTTGAGGGTGGAGGTGTGGACTGTTAGCAGATGGAGCCGCTTGCTGCTGTGCCCCAGCTGTTCCCTCCCCAAGCCTCTTGCCTTCAGGTCAGTTTCACGATCCTACTTTGTTGTCCAGCATTTCTTGGTGAGTGTGTGTGTGTATTTCCCTTTGATTTAGTTTCCTTCTTTCTGAGACACACTGTTTTAGCCTCGTCCTTATAAACCCAGCAGATGGCTGGATTTTGCTGCTGCGTGTACTTAATGTGGTGATGAATATATTTGGACTTTCATCGACATCGTTATTTACTATCTCCTTTGTGTCCCCATCTTCTCTTGAATTTAACCTGTTAAACCTGTCTGTCTGTTTCCACCCTTGGAGTGGTACCTTACACATCGGGATGCATGGTCGACTGAGCTAAAGCTCATCGCTGCCTCTACTTCCTTCCCGAACAGTATCAAGGCCTGAGAACCAGGACTGGTTCCACCGTGTTTCAAACCCACATTTCCTGGGCACACACAGCACCGTGTGGGTGTTTGCACCTCTGTCCTCTATGGAGTCCTGGCCGTGGCCCTCAAGGGGCCCTGGGCCCTGAAGACGTGACCCTGGAACCAACCCCAGGACACGTGGGGCCAGGCTGTGCTGCTCTGCATGGCCGCTCAGCACTCCCCGCCTCCGCCTTCCCAGGGCGCTGGCCACGCCTCCTTGCACAATCACTTCTCCGTTCCCAGGGGCACACAGCTCTGAGGTGGCAGGCCCATGGCGCTTGTCAGTCCACGCTGATACCCATCATCACCCGCCCACACCCTTGAGCGTGGGGACCCTTCCTGGGGCAGCTTCCCGGACCGCCGGGCAGGTGTGCGGTGGACACTCGCCTGTGTGTGTGCGTGCACCTCCCTGCGTGAGGGTGGACTGGGGCTAGAGCGCAGTGAGCTGCTGGTTTTGTCCCAGCTCAGGCCACGCGAAGAACTTGAAGAGACCTTGGACTTCATCAAAGTCAGGGAGAGCTTTGCAACAGCCAGTGATCGGTGCCTCTGACAAGTTTCGGTGAGTAATAAAACTAGGGGTTGGTGGCTGTCCTTCGTTAATGAGTAATTAACTCCACGCTGCCGATTCTCGGAGCTGGCTTGTCCAGGGTGAGGACTCATTTTTTAAAAAGTATATTTTTATTGATTTCAGATTGGAAGGGAGAGGGAGAAAGAGATAGAAACATTAATGATGAGAGAAAATCATGGATCAGCTGCCTCCTGCACACCCCATACTGGGGATCGAGCCCACAATTCGGGCATGTGCCCTTGACCAGAATTGAATCCAGGATCCTTCAGTCCGTAGGCCGACGCTCCATCCACTGAGCCAAACCGGCCAGGGTGAGGGCTCATTTCTTGAGGAGACCCTGAGCTCTAGAGTCTGGGGTTCTGGTCGGGGCTGGCGAGGTGGGCATGCCCTCCAGCCTCAGTGTGGACAGGCCATAGAGGATACCCCACGAGACCAGCGGCAGGAATGTTGTCAGGACGTCTTTTTACCAATTTCTCTGTATTTTGATGCTATTTTGGTGAAGGTTTAACAAATATTGGATAGATTATTGTGAGGATCTAGGCTTCTTCATTTGGAGTAAATGCTGTCTAACGAAGATTTCCTGCTAGAAGTTAACATTCTTAATCCCATGGTCTAGACGAGGAGCAGGAACCGGTGGGGAGGGGAGGTTGAGGATGTCGGGACCAGGGATGTGTAGGGAGGCGAGGCGCTTATGAATGGGCTTGGGCGCTTGCTCTCTGGTGTAGGCACTTGGTCGTACACGCCTTCAGATGTCAAGTTGCTTTGGAACCCGCGTAGCTATGGCTAAACAGAAGGGAACACATGTTCGTGGCTGCTGCGAAGCTGGATCTTGGGGTTGGGAGCTCTGGGTCCCGTGTGGTTTGTTGGTGAGGAAAGGATCTGGATAGCCACTAGGTGGGCTCCCCACGTCCCTCCGCGGGGCCCCCAGGAGGTCAGCTATGCCATCAGATAGCGCAGACCTCATTCAATAACTACTCACTTAGTGGAGGGTCCCCCATGTGCCAGTGCCCCACTTGGTGTTGGGGGCAGAGGGGACCACCATTAGACCCACACAGACTAACAGGAAGCATGTGTGAAGTCCCACTTCCAGTCATTTGTGCTCCATGGACTAGAGTCCTGAGAGGTACGTGTTAGTGGGCAGCCGGGAGGCGAGGTGACAGTACTGAACAGATAAACACACTCGAGGTGCCAGATGAACTGTGCTGAGAGGGATCTGCGTGGGGCTGTACAGGGTGATGGGCAGCGTGGATGCCGATGGGCGACCCTCACAGGGTGTGGCCAGGAGCAAACACCCAGCACCAGCAAGCTTGCAGGCTGGCGGGCGGGAAGGTGGGCAGGTGGGCAGGTGGGCAGGTGGGCGCAGTGAGGCTGGTGAGGGCCAGGAATGCAGGGGGCAGGCCCAGGAGGCCAGGGCGCCTGGCTTAGTAGACATGAGGGCATGGCTTCTGTCCTTGGCTCTGTTCAGCGGGAGGCACCTGGGGGTCCCGGGGGCGTGGGCCAGCTTGGCATGACCCCCAGTGGGTGGAGAGAGCTCTGGCTTCCCATGGATTGCAGGGGACAGAGTGGAATCGGGAGAGGTGATGGGCTGGCGACCCAGGGGTGGAGAGCAGACAGGCTTGCTAGCAGGTTGGGTGTGCATGTGGGAGTATGTGGGATATGTGTGTACACATCTGCGTATGTGAATGCGTGTGCGCACACACGTGTGCGACTGACAGAGGCAGCACTGGGAGGAGCACCCTCATCCCAGGAAGCATGAGTCGTCCTTGGAGTTTGTGTCTGTCTGAGACCTTGTGCTGCTGCTTGGCAATATGACGGTCACCTTGGGGACAGATGGCCAGACGGCACCCAGGCACTGGCCAGGGGTGGGCTCTCAGCCTCAGTGTTTAGCCGGACTTTCGAGCTGTCTCTCTGCCTGGCCTGTGCCAAGGCCCCTGGCTGGCCGCACCGCCCTCAGGAGGCTGGGTGGGGAGTCTGCACCTCCTCGGGGTTTGCAGACCTGCCCCCACGCCTACAGGACAGGGGAGGCAGAACCAGGAATGACTAGGAAGAGGGGAGGGCCGTGTGCCTTGTCCTACTTCCCACCAGGATGGCGGGACGGCCTCACAGCGGAAGGCACATGGCGAGAGGCTCTGAGCTTGCAGGATCCCGGTCATGTGACCCATGGCCAAAGGCTGGAGGCTGGGCAGGAGGCTGCTTCTCTAGGGGTGGATGGATGTGAAGGGTGGCCCCGGCTTCAGGAGACCAGTGGGGCTGAGGAAATGTCCCAGCTCCGGGGCAGTATAGGAGGCCGCTAGAGATGGGTTCTCACACCCAGTTTGTGTGTCCAAGACGCAATTTATACCCACAGCACAGGGGCACACTTCACACGCACACCATATACACACCACACACCACACACACAGGGTTTTGTTTATTTAAAGACACAGAGCCGAAGCAGTTATGGCACATGTTCCATCAGTGATGGGCGTCTGAGACACTGCCCTTTGTGCTTGCCTCTTTAAAATTAAAAACATATGTAAGTGCTAAGAGAGGGACATAGGAAAGGGCTCCTCCCGCACAGAGCTCTCCTGCAAGGAGGCCGCCCTGAGTTCGGTGAGAGGACAGGTGTCAGCCACGCATCAGGCGAGGACAGGTGTCAGCTGAACCTGCTGCCGGCAAACCTTGGGTGAGGGGATCTCACGGGCCCATGGGCAGGGTGTTGGGTCTGGTCAGCAGGACTTGGGGCCGGGGTGCTCTGTGCACGGCGAGGCCAGGCCCTGGTTGGTGAGTGTCTGCTCCCATCAGGCCTCTGCTTTCCTTCTCAATGCTGCAGGCGAGTGTGCTCTGGGAAAACAGCTGGTGTGAGAAGAGAGGCCAGGGGAGCAGGGTGGAGTGGGGACCGCTGGGTCTGGGCCCTGCTGGGCGCAGCCTCCATGGCTCTGTGGCAGGAAGCTCAGACGGGAGATTTGGGGTGAAAGGTGGTACAGCGGAAGTCGGGAACAGCTCAGGTAGTTTCCATTGACCCCAGGATCTACTATGAGATGCTCCTTTGCCATAGAGTTCTACATGTGTAAGGAGCAGGTTCAGCCCAGGTGGGCAACAGATCAGTGCCGACCAGTCTCACCTCCCCCAACCCCCCATCTCCCACCAACACCGAGACAGCCCACACAGCCACAGGGACCCAGGCTCCCTCTGACGTCCCTCTCAGCCTGCAGCCCCGTCCTCTTGATTTTGTCAGTGGCTTCAAAAAGGCTGCTCCAGCCTTGCCATTTCACCTGCATCCCAGGCTGGAGGGGGAGAAGGGCACGTGGCTGTCCCAGCTGCAGGGTGCTGGGACCTTACCTGTGGCCGAGCCTGAGTGTGCCTGACAGCGTGTCCCTGATGGTGTGAAGTGAGGGGCAGTGAGGTTCGGACTGGCAGTGTGTGGGGTAGCACTTCCCTCTCCCCTCAAGGTCCCGGCTGATCTAATCATCAAATCCACACGAGACAGATTCGCCCTAGAAAACGGCCAGGTTTAATGCAAATGTCCACATGGAACCCCACATACACGAGCGGTTCCGAGACAGACAGGGACAGTGAGGTAAGGTTCCTGGGAGCCTCCGCGGGCCTTTGCAGGATGGCGAGAAGAGCAGGTGTTCAGTAATTAGTCTGTCCTGCCCCATAGAGAGCCCCAAAAGGTCATCTCTGACCATCTCTCACTAAGTGCAAGGCCCCTAATTCAATTCTTCTAGGTTGGTGGGCGTGGGGACAGAAGTTTCTCTTGAGCCCACAGGGTCTTGGTTGTCTTTGGCTCAAAAGAATCTACAAACCACAGAAGCATATCTTGGGGTGCTCATTCTGAACCCCTATAGCAGCCATCTCCTTCCTACCACTCCACAGGATGGTCAGTGTTCCAGAAATCAGGTGTATCCGTGCCCTTTGACCTGGATGTGATAAGAAGGCATCCTCTCCCTCTCTCTGTGCTTCCCTCTTGGCTGCACTTGGCACACGCGGGCTGTTCTGCAATCGTCGCCCTGCGTTTCTGGTTTTCGGAGTGGGGGCTGGGCAGGCCCTGGCTTTCCGTCTCTGTGAAGATAAAAAAAGCCGACAGCCACTGCCTCCAGCAGGACCTCTCCCTAAGTGCTCCCCCGCCTTGAGTGGTGCCCACCCCCTGGACGTGGGCAGCTGGGCACTCTGCCCTGGACCCTGCAGCGGCTGCCCCGGCCACCCCCGCTCCTGGCTGCCCTCACCGTCCTATGAGCAGAGATTTTAACTCGGGGTGAAAAGGAAAACTGGGGAGCCCCTGCCTCCCCCGTGGGAGGGGCTGAGGGCAGGATAAGAGCTGGGCCCTCTCCCGCGAGGGAGCCGCCCTCAGCTCTGGCCGGGACGCTCACAGGTAAGGGCAGGCTGCTCTCTCTCCAGCAGAACCCCGACCCCACCCCCTCCCCATGGAGCAGGCACCGAGTGCTGGAGGGAGAGAGGGTGGCAGTTGAGGGCCACACATCTCAGGCTCCACCGTCTCCGTCCGAGTCTGCACTCCCTGTGGGTCCGACTCTCCCTGAGCTCTGGCCACGGAAGTGTGGGCGGGTGAGTTATTTATCCCGGACCCTCCGCCTTTGCTTGCCCGGAGCAGCACCTGTCCCTCTAACACGTGGGAGGTCCCTGCAGCTGGCGTCTGTCCTTCTCCACCCTGAGCTCAACTGTCAATGTAAGAAGTGTCCAAACTCGTAGAGAAATTTTTGTAAGAGTTTCTTTGAGCCAAACTGATGACATATGTCGGGGAACAAGATCTCAAAAGCTCTGAGATTTTTTACCTTCTTATATACAGTTGAAATCAAGAGAGATTACATGAAGGTGGGGAGAGCAGGGCAAGGATTGGATTACAGTGCAGTTAACAAGATTGTTCTCTCTCTCTCTCTCTCTCTCTCTCTCTCTCTCTCTCTCTCTTTCTCTATTGTTAATTCTCACCTGAGGGTTTCTTTTCCACTGATTTTCAGAGAGAGTGAGAGTGAGAGGGAGGGGGAGAGACAGGGAGAGAAACGTCGACATAAGAGAGACACATCAGCCAAAACCGGTTTGGCTCAGTGGATAAGCATTGGTCTGTGGACCAAAAGGTCCCGGGTTCGATTCCGGTCAAGGGCATGTACATTGGTTTTGGGCACATCCCCAGTGGGGGGTGTGCAGGAGGCAGCTGATAGATGTTTCTCTTTCATCGATGTTTCTAACTATCTATCTCTCTTCCTTCCTCTCTGTAAAAAAAATCAATAAAATATATTTGAAAAAAAAAAAAAGGAGAGAGACACATCATTGGTTGTTTCTCACACACACCCTAACCAGGGCCAGGGACGTCTGGTGTTTCAAAGGTGTGCTAACCTAGATGCAGGAGAACAATGGACAGGGCTGGCTTCAATCCTTCCACTAAAAAAGTTATAGGCCTGGGCCGGGCTGCCCACCACGGGCTGCCCAGCTAGGAATTTATGATGGGATCATCCGGTGAGAACTTCACACAGAACCCGTCTTCACCACAAAATGAAGGCAGGGCTGGGTGAGTAAGACGTCTCATTGGCGTCTGCCTTACAGTCATCTTCGGGGCCTCCGCCTCAACATTGCCGTCGGTCAGGATTTCGACAGAATGGTTTCTGAGTCCATGTTATCTCCCAGTCAGGGTGAGCCAGAGCTTTTGTCTGCCACAGATGTCATGTGACTAACTTAAATGACAGAGCCAACCGTCCCGTGTCAATGCCACTGCCCAGAGTGGCTGGTGAGCCCTTGGGAGCACAGAGGCCAAGCCGAGGGGTGCCGAGAGTTAAAGACTTGGGAGCTGATGGACCGCAAAGCCCAGATGACAGGGTGACACAGCACCTGGCATTGACTCCTTCTCCCTGTTGGCTGCACGTTGACCTGGTGGCATTTGGGCTGTGTTGGGTTGAACCAAAAGCTGCTTCTTTTGGGGTTACCATCAGTTAACACGCAGGTGGGCACGTGCTCAGGACCGTGTGGCCGGATCGGTGCCCGAGGTGGGCTTGGGCGTTAGGCTCTGAGAACAGGCCATGCTCAGGGACCACATCCGCCCGACAATGAACTTAAACCAGCAGCTTCCATCGTGTGGGGGGTTTTATGCTACAAAACCTGCACCCAGGCATTTGAGAGCGAGGAGTTCTCGGTGGCTTTGCTAGTGGTTTAGTTTCTGTCCATTAGGTGCGGGGAGTGTTGTGCAGGGTGAGACCCGGGCCCTGCTCAGCAGCCCTGTGTGACGCTGGAGGGGCCAGGCAGGTGGCCAGGCCAGGGGTCCAGAGGGCACAGGCCCTACCTCAGCACAGGTGGCAGGAGGTGGGAAGGTTTCCTGGTGAATTAAGTTGTACACCCAGCTCCCACCAGACAGATCTGCCTGAGAGAGAGAGAGAGAGAGAGAGAGAGAGAGAGAGAGAGAGAGGAGAGAGAGAGAGAGAGAGAATGCTCCCCTGTGGCGGAGCTGGCGGTATTGCTGCACCCGGTGTGAGGACGGCGAGAATTGGGATCTGGGAAAGACTCGCCCCAGTAATGACTCAACATTTGACTAGACACCCATCCATCTGTTCATTTCACAGATAGATGTTTGGTTACTGTTACTGCCAGGACCTGTAAATCATACATGGTATATCTGCCCTGGTCTGTCAAGGAGCAGGTGTGGTGATGCCTGGCCCTGGTCAGTGGCCACGCCTGAGCTCCCACAAGAACGCACCGATAGGCACTGACCAGCCAGGCACTGGAGAAGCTGGTGCAGGGAGGGATCTTAGGACCTGTGGCCAGGGGTATTGGGCAGCAGAGTCAGGCATGGGGGCGAGGGCCTGGAGTCACCTGTACTGTGGTCAGCATGCGTCTGCCCAGGCGCTGGCTTGTCCTGGGTCTGGACTGCAGGCCTCAGCTGGCCAGGCGGAGCCAGCTGCCTGTGACGAGAGAGAGGAGTCAGCAAAACCGCACCAAGCTCTCAGCCAAGGTCAGGGTCACACCCGATGTCCCACATGAAGACCACACGGAGTCTGTGTCAGAAAGGGATCTCTCCGGGTGAAACGCGTTTTGTGCTGCCCTTGGGAAGGTGCTGGAAAACATACTGTTTAAGGTGCTCAGAGGGCCGGGGGAACTGAGCACCTGTGGATGGGACAGGTCACTGCAGGGCCGAGTGACTGTGAGTCGGAGCTACTAAACCAGTCCTTGACCTGTCCGGTTTGGAACCAGGGGAGGTAAAAATGTCAGCTCTTCCCTGATCTCTTCAAGAACACGTCTTACATGTGCATCTGCGCGGCTTCCTGACCTAAGCCCCAGGGTTAGAGGGCGTTCCCACCAGGCACAGTGACTGCGCCTGCCCTGCAGGGTGGGGTTGCTGACAGCAGACCACCCAGTGCTCAGTGGGCAGCGGGTGCGTAGCAGATACTTAGAGATGGCTGGAGGGTCAGGTGTGACCTCCCAGTGGTCAGAAAATGCTAGTTCAACCCAGGCAGTCATGACTCACCCCGCAGACCAGCAGACGCCAAGGTCAAGGGGCCTGAGCAGGAGCCGGAGGGCTGGATTCCAGCCCGGATTAGCCATAGCGAGCAACTTACGGTGGGTGTACACTCAGTAACGACACCTTCTGAGCACAGACAGGTGGGAGGGTCCCAGAGCGAAGGTCCCAGCCGCCTGGTGCCCTGGGAAGGTGGGTGAGCCAAGTCAGGCCCACGGGGTGTTCCTCCCCACAGAGAGCCCCCGGGGGGCACAGGAGGAGGTGGCCGCGGTGGAGTGCTGGGAGGGTGAGACTGTGGTGTCACTGATGTGCCACCTGTTCACAGCTGGTTTGTGCAGGTCGACAGGATTTGTGGGGACATTTCTGTTGATCCAGGCACATGGCATGTGTAAGGACGAGGCCGTGGGTGCTGCCGGGCCTGGCAGGCTCCAGGGCTGCCTCACCTCTGCAGGCAAGGCTGTGAGGTGGGCCGTGGGTGTCGTGCCAGCCGCCCCGCCCCCAGAATGCCCGGCAGCCCGCAGCTGGCACTTGCTGTGCCTTGGGAACGGTCCGGTGTCTTCTTCCTGAAGCAGCCCGGTCTCACACCCCTGTCCCTAAAGGCCAGGTGCAGCTCGTGCAGGTGCGCCGCTGGGAGCGTGTGGGAGGCTGGACAGGTCTGGGCTCTGCCCAGCCCCACAGCCGGTCTGACGACTGGCTCAGCTTTCAGTGTTTGAGGTTGGAGGAGCAGGAGGAGCGGGCGGGGAGCCCGCCCTGAGGTGGCGGTGGCAGTGGTGGTGGCCGTGGCGGTGCAGAGAGGAGAGGAGCAGAGGAGGGGCCAGGAGCCGGACAGGACCCGGGAGCGCAGGGCGGCAGCTGGCCCTCCGGCCCTCCAGGTAACGCCACTGTGGCGCCTGCAAAGTGTGGTTTTGGTTGTTGGCCTTCGTTTGTTTCTCTTTGCTTTTTCTGTCTCTGCCTTTTCTGTCAGGTTAAAGCAATAGCTCGCCTCCTCTCAGGAAATGGTCGAAGTGCCATTTAGCAAGGTCCGGGTCAGGACCGTAATAGCGGCCACCCCAGCACCCTCCCCCCGCGCCATGCCCAGGCGCAAAGGCCAGGCACGGGCAGTCCCGGCATCACAGGCTGGCCCCTCGGGACCTCACACACCATCCGAGTCCTTGAGGCTTAAAAGCAGAGCAGGTGACCCAGAGACGGTCCACCTGTGGAGACCAGCCAGCAGCTTCTCCGTGGAGACGAGCTGGCCCAGCCTGGCCAGTGACCCCCATGTGCCATGCATGTGCTCATGTCCCGGGCGAGGGGTGGTGACTGTATCCCTCAGAGCAGGCAGGCAGGCAGGGTGGTGTGGGGGCAGCCCGGAGGCTTCTCCATGGTTACACAGTCCCCCCACAGGACTCCCGACATGGGATGGGGTAGGGGGGAGGGGGAGGAAGCTCCACCTGAGTGAAAAGTGAGCGGGGCCACGGCAGGCCACTCGGTCCTCGCCAAGGAGCCCGAGGGGATGGCCCTGAGTCACACTGTCACAGCACAGGCTGGGCACACGATGATCCAAGTGTCCTGGGCAGGAGAAGGGTTACCTGCCGTTTAATACGTTCCTACATGGAAGAACTCTGCAGCCAGTTTTACAAGAACGAAAGAGGGCAGGGATGCTGACGATAACAGCGCTGAGCCCTGCACCAGTCCCCGGTCTAGTGCTTTTCACAGCTCCCTCATTTAATCCCGTAACCTGGTGGTGTAGGAAGTGCCCCCTCTCCAGAGGGGGAAGTGGAGGCTCAGAGAGGCTCAGTCCTGTCTCCAGGTCACACAGCCTGGGGTTGGGGAGGCCAGGATTTGAACCTGGTCGCGTGCTCCTGTTCGCTACCACCCCTCCCAGAAAGGCGAGGCTTGCCCTGACCCAGCAGGCTTTCCTGGCGGAGGGTCTGGGTCTGTTCAGGCTGTTATAACAGAACGCCATAGACCAGGCGACTTTAAAGAAACAGATTTCTCATCGTTCCTGAGGCTGAAGTCCCACATCAAGGCACAGGGACCTGGAGAGGCCTGCTTCCTGGTTCACAGACGGTGACTTCCTGCTGTGGAAGGGTGAAGGAGCTCTCTGGGGTTTCTCTTATAAGGACACTAATCCGTTCATGGGGGCTCCGCCCTCATGACCTAAGTGACCTCCCAGAGGCCCCTCCTCCAGTACCTCCGCGTGGGGCGTTTTGTTTCAGCATATGAACTTGGTGGTGGGGTGGGGGCACAAACATTCAGCCCACAGCATAGAGCAAGCATCGTGGGAGGAAATCAAGTCATAGTCGCACACATTGCCACCTGCACCAGGAACAGACAGACCCCAGACCCCGTGGCAGTCTGGGGGGGGGGGGGGGGGCGGGCGGAGAAGGTTCCTCTTGTGACCATGCACTTCTGGGAGCAAGGTTTGAAAGTTTTGCAACAAGAATCTATTATTTTCTGCTAACGCACAGAATCTCATTATTTACAAAATCTTTTTAAAAAATTGATCTTAGAAAGAGGAAGGGACGGGGGGGGGGGGGGGGCGGGGGAGTGAGAGAGAAACATCAGTCTGTTGCCTTCTGCATGCACCCCAACTAGGGATCGAATCCATAGCCTGGGTAGGTATGTGCCCTGACTGGGAATGGAACCTGCCACCTTTTGGTGTATGGGATGACGCTCCAACCAGCTGAGCTACACTGGCCAGGGCTTTGCAAAACCTTTGTGAAAACACAGAGTTCAAAAGTTGGGGTGTTTTTGCTAGAAATGTCTCATTTGGTTACAGAACGGGCAGCCAGTCTACACCTGTGAGTGGCTGCAGCGTCTCAGTCTCCCGGGCGAACAGGGGTCTTTGGAGTTCCCCACTCACCACCCCGTCCATTCAGACCGGTTTAGAAGGCAGCGAAAGAAGGCTGCTGCTTTTATCCTCCCTCTCTCCTCCCAGGCCTCCTCCTCAGCTCACAAACCAGCAGGCTCCTCTCTGGCTGCGAGGCTCAGAGTTCTCTGCCTTTGAGCGGGGGGATGAATGGCTGTGTGCAGGGCATTTGGTTGGATTTTGCTCCGAGGCTGTTGAGGACCCGGTTCCCGTTCATGGAAGCCCGAGTCCTGATCCCTCCACTTGCTTGCTCTGTGACTCTGGGCTAGTGCTTAACCTCTCTGCACCTCAGTGTCAGGTCTGTAAAATGAAGCTCATAGGTGCGCCTCCCTCCTCTGGGTGGTGGTGAGAGTGGATGAGCTGACACAGAGGGCCATCTGGGTGCTCAGGGACGGTGACCGGCGTGCATACAGAGACATGCTACAGATGTGTCTACAGACATGCCACCCTGGGCAGCACTGTTAGGATGTCCTGCCTGAAATTCTTCCCATGCCAGGGGCTGGTTCTGTGTTCGGCGGTTCAAGGTGCTCCCTGTGCACCGGGCAGCTGGTCACTGGGCACCGCCTGCACTTGAAATGCAGCATGAGCCCTGAGCAGCCACGCGCCGGCCAGGGAGAGCAGCTCTGCGGGCGGGGAGGGGAGGCTGGGGTGCAGGTGGTGCAGGCCCCGCCCAGCACCGAGAGCTGGTGATGGCTCCTCACTGGCTTCAGTCTAGTGTGTCCCTGTCCCAGTGCCTGTTCCACGGAAGGAAACGCGGCTGCGCAAACATACTGTCCTGAAAATGCAAATGGAAACACTATCCGGCAGCACCTGCGGCGGGCGAGCTGGAGGCCCCGCACAGGTCCCGACGGGGATGGGACCTGCAGCCTAGGCGTGTGCCCGGACCGGGGATCGAGTCCGCAACTTGTTGGTGTGCCAGGGCCCACCAGTGGTTCTCACAAGTGCTTCAGGGCTGCGTGCACCTGCTTTCCTCACCGTCACCTAGTCGGGCTGTGACAGCCTTCCGAAGGCTCCCCACCAGTCCTGACACTCAGCCGTGAAAAAACCAGTGTGTCCACATTGGCTGAACGTGTCCTGAGGAAGCTCTGCAGGCTGACCTTTCCGTCTTAGAGCAGAGCAGGTGTCTCAGTCCACCCCGAACAGGCGAGGCCCTGCCCCCACGGGGCAGCGTCACCCGGGACACCCGTGTAAAAGCCACGGAGGAGCTGGGAGCCGCGCAGATAGTGTCCGGCGTGGCGCTCCCGACTGCACTTCAAAGCACTTAAGAGTTGGCCGCTGGCCTTCCTGGGCTCACACCTCGCTTGTTTACTTGTGTTTGGTTTGCATAGTAACCCACGTTCTGGAGCGCGTCCCCGTGTGGATTGGAGGGACAGGGTATCAGCTGGTCCCTGCGAGCGCCCGCCTCGCTCCCGGAGTTTCTGCGCGGCTCACTTACCCGGAGGGAGTCACAGCTCGCAGCCCTCCCGCAGGGAGCGCTACTTGTACTTATTTGTTTGTGCACCTAAAGCTGCAGAAGGGCGGGCTGGGTGAGGCGTGGAACCCAGACCAGCAGCCTCAAGTGCGGGACGTGGCCTCCTGCAGGTGGCACCATCCGTGTGTCAGGAGAGGCCGATCGGACACGCCCCCAGCTCTGCCCCCAGCGCAGCGTGACAGGAGCGGGCCTGGAGACTGTCTGTCTAGGCCACTCGGGCTGCAGACTCTGTCTCGCCTGCTTCTTCCTGGGGCCGGAGGAGAAAGCTCCAGGGACTCACAGCCGTTCCAGAGCCGCCGGGAAGCAGCGGGAGCTCCGGTCAGTGGGAAGGACGCTCTGGGCATAAGAATGAGGTGGGAGGTGGGTCCCTGTCAACAGCCAGGAGCCCAGGGAGGCGTCAGGGCAGGGGTGGAGGAGTGGGGGTGAGGAGTGGTTGAGTGAGTGCATTTTGCCACTTTTCTTCTTATTGATGGTCCTGCAACATGTTGCTGGCACCCCGAGGGTTCTCTCGGTCTAAGGGCTAATGCTGAGCTCAATCAGGATAAACAGGCTGGCACCATGGTGTGTTCCCCGCGGGCGGGCAGCATCTCATTAACCTAATAAACCGCAGTGGGCTGAGCCGAAAGGCAGGGCGGAGAGCAGGGAAGTAACTTGCTCAGCGGCTCTCCGGCTGGAAACTCAGTTCTGGGGTTCAGGCAGGACCCGTTTTCTTGAGGCCCGGGTGCCAGGAATTGACACAGCGCCTTTGGGGACGCTGTGGAAAGAGGGTGATTAACTGTGAGTTAACAAGAGTCTGAGGCATGGAGACACCCGGGCCCCTGGGGCTGCTGGAGACCGAATAAGCCACCAGTCACCAGGGGATTGGGCGGGGAGGGGGTGTGTCTGGGTTGAACCGGCTGCACCAGGGCCAGTGAAATACTCTGGTCGGCCAAACCTGGTTCTCCTCCTGGGTCGGCCAGTTATTGGTGAGCCGTGCAGTTGGTTGTGGTACCGAGAGAGCAGGGCTGTTGAGGTCACTAAGTGAATAATTGGTGTTTAGTGCCTGTCTCTCCGCACAGCCTTGGCGTGGTCTCCCCGATCGCTCCCTGGCTTGTCTGCGTGCCGTCTCCCCGATCTGTACCAGTGGGTCTCGGGGTGGCCGTGGGCCTTCCTTAGTGCCCTGTAGATTCTGTCCTTCCAGAGCTCAGCGTTAACAAGCCCTCTCAGTTAACTCAGAGGCCGTCCACTCCTGGTTCTGGGTTTCCAACGGGTTCCACGCTGGAGGGCTGGGACCTGAAGGTGAGGCTGACGGGGGCGTGTCACAGTTTCGGGTGGGGAATGGCAAGAGCTCTGACCTGGTCGCACCTGGCCTGAAGGTGAGTGAAGAGAGCAGGTCGGGCAGGGAGGCGGCCCCAGGAGCAGGACAGCCAGGACCCGGGCACTCCGTCCAGCAGCCAGCGTGGACAGCGCTGTCCCCTGTCCGTACCTGCCCCTGCCCTGGAGGCAGGTAGATGGGATCGCATGTTTGTTCTAGAAGCTGGAGACGCAGCTCCTGCAGGCGCCACCATGGAGCCTGGGACCAGTGGCCCCGCGGGCCCCGGGTGGGGTCCTGCCCTGGACGAGGCCGTCAGCAGTTAATGCAGAGCTTCTCTGAGGAACTGCGTGACCTGCACCTGCACGTGCCCTCACTGTCCTCATGCCGATGGCGCAGTGTCACCTCCTGGAGCAGGAATGATCCTCAGCTGTGTACGAAGGAGCATGTGGGCATTCCACGAGAAACTTGCCAAGTGTAAAGAATTAGGTTTTTAGAACCTTCCTTTCATGTGGCCGCTCTGAGGACACCGGCAGGAGGTTCTGTCAGCACGGTCCTGCTGCTCTTTCCTATTGTGCGTAAGTCAGTCATTTAGGGTCAGGGAAGTGCCTAGACACACAGTGTTCCTGTGACATGTTCCTGTGTCATACCTTCCAATTAGCTTCATTCTCTCTAACCTCAATAACAGACTCAGAATGAAGTCGGATAGTAATCCAGGGGCGGGAGTGACCTCACTCACACACATGGTCTCAGGACAGGGAGGCGGGAGTGACCTCACACATGTGGTCTCAGACGGGGAGGCAGGAGTGACTTCACTCACACACGTGGTCTCAGACGGGGAGGCGGGAGTGACCTCACTCACACACGTGGTCTCAGGACAGGGAGGCGGGAGTGACCTCACACATGTGGTCTCAGATGGGGAGGCAGGAGTGACCTCACTCACACACGTGGTCTCAGACGGGGAGGCGGGAGTGACCTCACTCACACACGTGGTCTCAGGACAGGGAGGCAGGAGTGACCTCACTCACACAGGTGGTCTCAGGATGGGGAGGTGGGATGGCCTCACTCACACACGTGGTCTCAGGACAGGGAGGCGGGAGTGACCTCACACACGTGGTCTCACACGGGGAGGCGGGAGTGACCTCACTCACACACGTGGTCTCCTGATGAGGAGGGAGGAGTGACCTCACTCCCACTTGGGCTCGAGGACCCAGAGGGCCATGGCCATGGGCCCTGAGCAGGGCCAGCGGACAGGTGCACTCAGGACCCACGGGGAGTTTCCCGTCCACAGAAATACTATTGGAGGAGGATTTTGGCAAAATTCCTATGCCAACCTTTATTTCAAAATCAATAAAACCAAGATTCTAGGTTTGCTGTGTTTCACACAAGTAATGGAAAGGGCACAGGAAAAAGTGAGAACTATCTCAACATTCCTGCCCTGGCTGGTTTGGCTCAGTGGATTCAGCGTTGGCCAGCAGACTGAAAGGTCCCAGGTTCGATTCCTTACTGTTCAGGAATCAAAGGCTTAGTTTCCGTTCTGCTCCATCCTGGAGAGAAGTCCTTGGTATTTCTCCCCACCTCTGCCGGCCGGTCCCTTTGTGGGCCTGGTTCAGGAGCCATGTACTATGCCAGGTGTTTTTCCAGGTGCTTTCCCTGCACCAACCCCCTAACCATCACACCACCCATGGACGTGGGCGGAGGGATGACTCCCACTTGACAGTAAACTGAGGCTTAGCTTGAAGGAGGGGGTGCGGGATTGAGGCCCAGCCCGTGCTGTGCAGCCTCTCTCTGGGGATCACAGAGGCCTCCTGCGATGTGGCTGGGAGAGGAGACTCCTGTGAGAGCGAGGGCCGGGGCCCCTTCACCAGAGAACCCCTTTCCGGGGCCGCTGTGTGCTCAGCGTGGAAAACCAGGAAGGCTGGCTGTCCTCTGTCCTCATCCGGGCACCCGGGGAGCTGTGCGCAGGCCCTCATCCAGGGGCCCAGAGTCCAGGGGAGAACAGGAGAGAGAAGCAGGAGCAGGTATCCGAGTCTGGGTGCTGAGCACAGGCCCGCAGGCCCCCAGGGGAGCCGCCTGGAGGCGGAGCACTCAGGGGGCCTGTGCAGTCTGGGTGTGCGGGAACCCCTCGCCTGTCCACTGTCTCGCCCGCCAAGGCGCCAGCCTGGCTCCTGCCCTGTGAACTTGGCAGGGATGCAGGGACGAGGACAGGATGTGGCAAGTGTCTCTAAAGCCTGCAGTTGGGAAGGTGGCTGCTGGGCTCTGGCAGTGGCAGCTGGGGGTGGGCCAGGACCCGGTATCTATTCTGGAAGAGTCTCTCTGGCTGCACCGTGGAGGAGGGGGCTGGCGCCCTGAATTACTGGGGGTACAGGCCAACAAAGTCCTCACAAATGCCTTTCTGAACAGCCCTGACCGGTGTGGCTCAGTGGATAGAGCATCGGCCTGCGGACTGAAGGGTCCCGGGTTCGATTCCAGTCAAGGGCATGTACCTTGGTTGGGGGCACATTCCCAGTGGGAGGTGTGCAGGAGGCAGCTGGTCGGTGTGTCTCTCTCGTTGATGTTTCTAGCTCTCTCGCCCTCTCCCTTCCTCTCTGTAAAAACTCAATAAAATATATTAAAAAAACAAAACAAAACAAACAAAAAAACACCTTTCTGAACAAATACTGACCTCAGGGCAAAGGCTGGCTCAGGTGCTTCCACTCAAGTCAAGGGCACCTGCCACCCTTTGTGGAGGAGACCCCTGGGTCTGCAGTGGGCCTCCAGCCGCAGGGCCCACATCCTCGAGGTGCAGGTGCACGAGGCCTGGGCCTTGAGCTGCACCCGCAGACGGGGGGTGGTGGCCGGGCAGATGTGGATACCCACGCGGGGCTTCTTCTCACTGATGATTAGAAAGGCCGAGGTCCGGGTACGTGCAGGAGAGGCCCTGTTCCTCAGGCCTCAGGTGAGGACTGTCCTCACACCGCGGGGAGCACACACCGCCCTGCAGGAGCAGGTCCTCCCAGGTCAGCAGTCCCTCTGGCTGCTCTGCGGATTATGGAGTTGGAAAGCCTTAGGCAGCAAGACACTGCTCAGGGCAAAGCCCCTCTCCGGCGGGCTAAGGGAGGAGTGGCGGCCTGCCCTCCCTCCCGATGGCTTCTCGGGCCACAGGCCTAAGTGCAAGTCACAGACGGATGCCTCCAAAGGGTCCTGCAATCGGTCTGAAGGCTCCAGAGCCAGTGGGCCAGGTCTGAGAGCAGGGGCAGGGGCGGGGCAGGGGCAGGGCAAGGGCAGGCTTTGCCAGCTGCGGGGCCCGCTCCCTGGCAGGACACAGGTGTTGGAGGGGGCCTCGGCCGTCCTGTCGGGAAGGGGGTCTTTTGTGTCATGTGCAGAGAAGGTGCACAAAGCAGTAACTTTCCCGTCACCCAGTGATGACCCTGAAGCAGGGGTGGAACCTTTTCTCTGCCAGGGGCCTTTCGGGTATTTATAACATCATTCCTGGGCCATACCCAGTGATCCTCTTAAAAACCAGCCGTGGCATTTGGTCAGACATGTAATTAACTTACCCCAATGCCGGGGCAGGGCCAGACCACGTGACTTCGTGGGCCTCATGGGGCCTGCGGGCTTGGTGTTCCCCACCCGGCCCTGAAGGAAGGTCATCGCCAGAGGCCCCTCGAGGGGCTCGCTCAGTGAAGTCTCTCTCCCGCTTCCGTGCGTCTGCGCGGCGAGCGGCATTCGAGGGCGACACTTCGCCGGCATCTCTGTCTCCTCTCAGCTCCGTGCAGAGTCAGAGTCCAGGCGGGGTCACAGGGGGACAGCAGTCCTTCACACTCTGGTGGACTTTCCGCTGTTTCCCAGGGAATAAGAGCGTCATTCCCCCGGGGGGGGAAGGGGGGAGAGAGTTGGAGCTGGGCCTCTGGTGGGAGCGCAGCAACCGGCTCTGGGCCAGGGACTGATGGGCTGGGCATTGCCCCGAAGAGGGGTGTCTGTCCAGCACCGGGGCCCACCCCACTAGCTCACCCCACGTGCTGTGCTCTGGGGTTTCCGTCGGCTTCTGGGTCTGAGGCCCCGGGCCAGCTGCTCGGCGGGGCCCGCTGACCTGGTCCTGCCCGGGCCGTGATGGGCCTGTTTACAGCGGCTCCTGCCGAAAGCCGCTTATTGGATTAGCGGGAGCCGGGCAGCCCGAAGTGGGCCGAGGGGAGGCCGAGCCCCCTGTCTGCTCCAGGGCCCTGCTTTCCTTCCAGTTGGCTTTCCAGACTCGCAGGTGCCTCTGGGTCGGGAGGCAGCACCCCAGAAGTGCGTGTCCCCCTCGTTCTGCCGAGCAGAAGCTTCGCGGCCCAGGCCCGTCCTGTGTGGGAAGTGTGGGCCTGGCCATAGTCCCCTTCCTTATCCTCCGGCCAAGGTGACACTCGCTGCCACCTTCCGCTCTCGGAAGACGGGGCACAGGCTGTGAAGATGCTGGCCCACTACTCGACCTGCCTCTTCTCGGGGGTTTGTGCCGCGCTGGTGGCCGTGGCTCTGGCCTATTACCTGTACTGGTGAGCGTGGCGGTGCCGGGGTCTGGCTGTGGGGGGGAAGGGGTGAGGGGCTCCCATGCTGTGGTTCGCCCTCTGTGCTGTAGGTCCAGACTCTCTCCACCCGCCAGGGGGGATTCATGGCGGTGGGGAAGGAAGCAGTTACTGCCGGAGCACAGTGCATGCAGATTATCCGTGAATGCTCTTTTGTTAGAACCTTCCTGAGGGAGGTCCGGGGGCTCGGTACCCTGACGCACAGTGGGTGCTGGGTGACTGGGAGGGAGCCCCTGCCCGAGCCCGCACCATCGCTTCTGCCCCTCAGCCCAGAGCAGGGGCAGCAGGCGGACACGGGGTCTGTCAGTTGAACAGGAAATGGTAGCTTCCATCAAAGGGATGTTACCCTGTTGTGCCCATAGGTGACAGATGGCTTATGGGGAGTCACCGGTGACCCTTCACAGAAGCGGTGGCCGGAGTGCACTCCAGCGCTTGCTGTGGATGTGGGGGCGTCTGTGAGGTGCCATGGGCCACCCTGGCCTGGGGGTCCAGAGGCTCAGCTCCTCCAGCCTCTCACGAGGCTGTGACATGTGCTCTGGGCCCCAGGTTCTGTCTGTAAAACCGGATGTTGACTGTATCTCTGCAGCTGGCCTTTGCACACGGGCACGCACCGCTGGCACACAGGGCTCGCTCCCTCCTGACAAGTGCTGACGGGGTGGTTGTGGGGAAACCCCAGCCCGGGTCTGGGGTCACTTGATTGGCTAGTGCTGGAGAATGAGCAGTTTCCTGCAGAGAGGCAGGCTTCCCGGAGGTTCCGCCTGGCGTGTCCTTGTTCCTCCCACGCACATGGCTGGGTGGGAGCTCTCCCCTCTGACCTGGAGGCTTTCTCTCCTGCAGATCCGATTAACGCTTCTTTGTGTCTGGTGACGAGGGTGCCGCGGGTGGGCCGGGCTCCCTGCTGGCTCCGGCCTCTGTGGAACCCAGGTGTACCCCAGGCCCCTGCAGCCCGCCTGAACACTCTAGTCGTTTATGTGCCTCTTAGGGGCCTGGTGGCACTGTCAGTCAGCTGGACCCCAAAAGGGGCGGGTCTGCCTCACCGCGCAGCCGCCGCCCACCTCGCCAGGGAGAGGCACGCTGCTTTTCTCGTCTGTCGTTGGACGTTCCCTCTTTCAGCGCTTGTCCTGGCCACTAAACAGTCCCTGTTCCACACGTGGGAAGAGACCCGTTGGAAGAGACCCCGTTGGAAGCTAGTTGTGAGCCCCTGCCACACCCTGCTGAGCCCCGCCCTCGCTCCCAGTGCTGGAAACTGGGAGAGAATGCCAGCTCTGGTTCCTGAGGTTGCAGAGCTGTCCCCTCCCCAGTTAGACCTGACTCACTGGGTGCCTTTTCAGCTGCCATGCTCCCCATTGGCGGGGTGAGTGCCAGAGCTGGTGTGGCCAGCCACCGGGTGGGCTCACCCCACCCCCGCCCCCGCCCCGGCTCCCCGGCTGAGACCAGCAACCTGCCTGGCTCAGGAAGAGCTCCGCTGCTGAAGGGGCTGCCAGCACCCGGTTAACTCGAAACACTTAGGAAAGGGCTCGAGGACTCCGCTGGGAGTTGGTTCCGCTAATGGGGTCAGTGGGAGGGTCCTCGGGAGGCAGCTTCCAGGGTTCCCTCTGCCACTGCTGACAGCACCGCACCCGTGGCCGTCCTGTCTGCGTCTCTGCTGCCAGGACTCTCGGCAGGTCCTCCTTGTGCCTCGAGTGAACCTGCCACAGCGCGGGGCTGGGGTGGGGAGGCTCTCCGAGGGGAAGCCCGGCCCAGCGGCGAGGGGCCACACGGAGCCCCTGATCGCCACCTGCAGGTCTCTGCAGCCGCCACCTCGGGGCTCACGGGCCAGGGGCAGAGCCGTGCTTTTCTCAGGGGGCCTCGCTTCAGACCTGGCGGAAGACGTGTAAGGAGATGTGGGTCCAAACACCAGCCACACGTCCAGCGTCGCCTGCAGGTCACTTTCCCTTTTATCCAGCGACATCGCCAGCCACTGCCTCCAGATGCGGCGCTGTCACACACATGTTGTGAAACGCACCCCGGGCTGTAATGTCCAAGTGCGGCTCTGTACGCGGTGGAGCAACAGCGAGGCCAGCACAACCCGCTGGCCACGTGCTGCCTGGCATGAGCCAGAGCCGGTCACACCCGCTGGGGCTGCCCCGTCCAGAGTTCGCCGCGTGGGAATGCATTACTTTACCTTGGCCCAGCCATAGGCTTGGTGTCGGTGTCTACGCCACGATTTAGGAAAACCAGGCAGAGGAAGCGAGGCCGTTATGTGGGAAGGAGGAAGGCCCAGCTAGAGGGACCCGTCATTCCGGGCGCGTTCCCCACGGGGCGGAGCGCGGGGTGCTTTGTGCGAGGTGGCCGCAGCGGTCCTCCTGGGTGACAACTTCCCAACAGCGGGGCTAGGCGGAAGACGGAGAACTCGGGGTTTCTATGCCAATTAGAGGGAATTAACAATTAAAAGCGATTAAAATGTTGAATGTTGCGGAAGTATTCCTAAATCGGTGGCATTTTTCAGAGACAAGCTGCCTGTGTCTTTGGAGATTGACTTGAGGCAGAGCTTGTGTGCCTGCCTCCCAAGCATCGATGGCTCTGAGGTGCCTTTGTTGACCATTTAATTGAAGGCACTTTGGTGCCAGCGAATTCTATGTTTTTAGTTTCATTTCATCTTGGAAATCCCTAAACTTAGTGCAACAGGTGATCTACCTCTTGGTAGTGTTCTGAAGACTTTATATATCCCTGCTTCTGTCTCCTGTCTCCTAACCTCCCTCCCACCCCCTCCCACTGACACCTGCAGGCAGGAACCCTTTCCCAAGAGGAGTCCCAGTTCCACGAACTTGTCCCATTGCTCGGTGGCAGAATGCTTGTCTAATAGAAAGAGCCATTTTATCAGAGGAGAAACCTACTGAGTGACAGCCATTGGCATCAGCCGCCATCCCGCATGACGCACATGCCAGGGCCGCTGGCACAGGCCAGGCATCGCTGCCGGCCTGGGCCTGTGGGCAGCCCTCGGCCTGGGCTCAGTGAACACACAGGTGTTGGTGCTAGGGCTTCTCATCTCCGTCTGCCAAACACGACTCTTCGGAGCTTTTCACTTCAAGGATACTGTTTTGTTTTTAGTGGCGTTTTTATGATTATAAAAGTAATCGTTATTCCATGTCAAAAACTTAAATGAAAACCAGAAAAGCATTTTTTTTTATTTATTTAAAGGCCATGTTATTTCATTACCAGAGACTTCCCCAGGCAGTTAGGTTCAGCCTCTCCCGGGTGTGTGTGTGTGTGTGTGTGTGTGTGTGTGTGTGTCACGACGTGTGTACCTCTGCCCTCCAGCCGTGCAAGCAGTGTTCACGTCACCGAGGCCTCGGTGCAGCCAGGTCCTGAGGGACAAATGCACCTGGAGGCGGTGCGCCAGGCTCACCGAGGTCGCCCTGCGTCTCCACGTGTTCGGTATCGTCCATCACTAGCCGCCTGCCCACCTGTCTCCTGGTCTCCGCAGGATCGGTTCCTCACCCTGAACTCGGGGCGGGCGGGCGGGGCCTCTGGGGTTGGCTGGAGCGCCCTGTGCCCAACGGCCATGCAGAAGAGCCATCTCCAAGGGCTGTCACTTCCCTTGCTCTTTCTCACCCGATGGCAAAGTGAATTTGCTCTTTTTCTGTGGACCTAGATCTCAGGGAAGGAAGTTACTTACGGAATTTGAGGGATATCTTTGATTATAGAGGCATAAGCCAGGTGCCACTCCGCCCAGCCCCCAGCACAACCCAGACACTTAACGGAACCCACGGGCTCTGCGGTCTCTGCCCCCGTTTGACTGGAGGGCCCTGTGGTGGGTGGTCTTGGGGACAGAGACTCGGAGGCGCAGGCTGTTGCTTGGCCCTCGGTGAGCAGCGTCTGCCGGGCAGCACCAGGGCTGCTACGAAGCGACCTGGGCACAGGCCTCCAGGTGCCCTCGGCCAGTTCCTTCACGGAAACAGGGACGGACGCTGTGGTGAGGGGTGCCAGGTGCCGTGTGCCCTCGGCCAAGCCAGCTGTCGCACGCGGTCACCGTGGAGGCCACGAGGGCCTCACCTTGTGAGTTTGCTGGTGTTCCATGGGTATGGGTGGACTGAGTTGTGCACTGTGAGTTCACCCCGATTTCTCAGAGTGCCGGGCGCCGTCCCGGGGACAGGACAGGGAGGCTGTGGAAGTCATCTCTGAAGGGCTGGGTCACACTTTGCAGTTCTTCCTGGAGACACCGCCCTCCTTCCCCGGGTGGCAGTGTGTTCCAGGGGGACACTGGTACTGGGTTCTAGACCAGGCGTTCCCCGTGCTCACTTCCCAGGGAGGAGACAGGCGAGAGAGCCCATCCTGGGGAACAGCTCTCCAGGGCTCAGAGTGAGGAGAAAGGCCGGGCCGGGCGGGCAGATGCTCAGCTGATGGCTAGGGACCTCCCCTCTCCTGGGGCCAGGCCTGCAGCGGCCAGCCCCCGTGTCCTCCTGGAGTTCAAAGTCCTCTGGGGCAGCCTCCTGTCCCCGTGCCAGCCCAGCCTGGACTTTTCATCCTTCTCGGGGAGCCCCCACCAGCATGGGTCGGCGGTGGCTCGCCGAAGGGCGTGTGGAGAAGAAGGGGCCGAGCGGTGGTCCTGCTGTGAGGGTGCTGGCGGGGAGCAGCAGCAGCAGCTCCCTCAGCACTGTTAGGAAAGGCGCGGCTGGAAGAGTTCTGTTTAAGACCAACGTGGAGGGCAGCAGGCGGGGTTTCTGTGCTGTCATCGCGCTGTGTGACCACTTTCTCACAGAGATGGAGCCCCAGTGCACGGGCGGCGTTAACAGCTGGGCCCGGAGCCTGGAGGGGCTGGCCAGGCTGCACTGAGAAGGGGCCCCCGCGGAGTTTGAACCCTGGCGTGTCCTGCCTCCCCCAGCTCTGCCGGCCTTCCCCTCTCACCCCATTCTTCCATTGACCTCAGCGCCAAGCCTGAAAGTGAGCTTGCAACACAGCGGTGCCCCAGGCCCTAACATTTCACCTACTTGGCAGCGCGCTGTGCCCCGCTGGCTCTGTGACGGATGCCCAGAGCCTGCTCAGAAATGCAGGCACGGGGGCCCCTCACAGCTCTGCGGCCCACGGACGGTTTTCCGCTCTGGAGGTCCATGCTGAGAGGGCCTGGGCTGTCCGAGAGTCCTGCTGGCTGAGTCCCGGGAGGGACAGAGGTAAGGGGCTGTGGTCTGGGCTGTTTTGTGGCCGCCCTGCAGGGTCATGGGGTGGGGGAGGGGCAGGGCAGCGTCCAGCCTGGCTGCTGTGGGTTTTCTCTGGCTTTTGGGCAGGAAGTCGTGGGCACAGATGCCTGTGGGAAGGCAGCTGTCTCCCTAAGCAGGTTCCCCAGAGGGGTCACAGGAAGAAGGCTCTCTTAGGGGCCAGGGATTCCTTCTCTTACAATGTCCCGAGGTCACCATGGAGACGGCTGGGCATGGGCGCCTGTGCCCTGAACCAAAGCAGCCTTGTTAGGGACAAACCCAAGTCAGCGGCTGGGCTGCCCCCTCTCACCAGACTCCATCGTTTCCTGGCTCTCCTGGAAAAACTGACCCCGCTGGAGGGAATAGAGGTCATGTCTGGCCTCGGCGGCTGCTCCCCCACAGGCCAGCGCGTCCTCAGTCCAGACCCTCCTGGTGCCCCGGGGGGGGGGGGCTCAGGAGGCCCCTCATTGCCTCTGTCTCATCCTCACGACCACAGTTCAGAGTCTGCGTGATAGCTTGTGTATCCTTGAAATCACAACCCCAGTGACAGTGTCATGAACTTGAAGTTGTAAGGGCGGGAGTGACAGGCTCTCTGCATTCCCAGGAGGAAGTGGGTCGGAGCGGCCCACAGGACAGAGCAGGGCCGGCCCTGCGGGTGGGTCGGGCGAGGTGTGCGCCATGACCTTGAACTGCCCGCGTCCAGCCCCTCGGGCCAGACCGCTCCGTGCTGCAGTCTGAGGAGGGCATCGACCGGCGGCGGGAAGTGAGGGAGCGGGGTCAGCCACGTGCCAGGTGCTGGGCAGACAGCATCACATGTTTGCTAACTGCTGGCAAACCTGTGGGCACACCGCGTTCACAATGGCAATCTTTATTTCGCCCCCCATTGGATCTTACGTTTCCCGGGTCTGAGTCTTGCTTTTGGAGACCATCCTGTATGTTAAAGCGTGTGCATCTGAGATGTGCCAAGTTTACGTTCGGATGGGAGCTCCGATAAGAGGCAGGTGCTGAGTGACAGGTGACCCTCCTTCCATGACTCGGGGTCAGGGCTGCGGGGGGACCGTGAGGGGCGTCTGGGGGCGCTCCCACCGCTGTGAGCAGAGGCCAAGGGTGGGTATTTGAAACCCAGTTCGTTTGTTCCATTTTGAATCCCTAACTTAAAAAAAAAAATCTACTTATTAAGTGTGTGACTCATAATGCCTCTTTAACTACAAATGTGACATTTTAAATCTTTGTCAGCGCCTTGGTTAAGGCTTGTTTCTCATGATAAAAACCACCCTGATTACCGGCAAGTTCTAGAGTGTGAGCAGGTGGCGCTTTCCCAGGACTCTCACTGTGTGTGTGTGTGTGTGTGTATGTCACAGAGGAAAAGCCGGTAGGAGGGTGAGGGTATCCCCTTTTCCCCCTCCCGCCCCCCCCCCCCCTTGCCCCACAGCTCTGCAGCTTCACACTCACTCGCCCAGCTGTGCACTCACCTGGTCTCTGCTGTTCCAGCCAAAATGCTCTCAGCAGCCTCCTGGATCTGCCCCGGAACCTCAGGGCTCAGTCCCGCTCTCTGCAGGCCCCATCTTGCCCCCAATTTCTTGTTAGCTGGCTGTCCTGTGACCTCAGGTCTCCGATGGGACTAAGGAAAGTCATGAACTTGCACTTTGCTTGGCTCTATTCTTGTAAGGGCGGGAGTGACAGGCTCTCTGCACTCCCAAGAGGAAGCCAGGACTCCCATGTAATTTGTGAATTTGAGAAATCCATTGTACACGCAGAGAAGCATGTCAGCCACCAGCTGGCTGATAATCACAGAGCAAACCTCCACCCATTTCTTGGCGAGTAAAACGTTGTTATTACAGCGGGCGGTTCATTGTCACAAAATTAGGTCTAAGTCAAGTTAGCTGTCACTGGGGTGTGTGTGTGTGTGTGTGTGTGTGTGTGTGTGTGTGTGTGCATGGTGTGTGCTTTGGAACTCGGCCCCCACTCCAGTGCTGTGGCCCCCAGCCCCTCGGGGTGCGCAGTGCCCGCAGCGCCCTGCAGGCCAGAGACCTGGCACAGGTCTGTTGTGCAGTCACCAGGTCCCGGAGCTTTTCACATCTCTCCCCGCCTCCTCCCCCCGCCGCCTCCTCCCCTCCCCTCTGCAAACACCAGAACAGCCTTGAAAAGGAAAAGATTCTGGAACTCGGAGAGGTGGGGTAGGTAGGGTGTGAGGGGTCCTGGAGGTGCTTCACCAGCTGCCTCCTCACCTGGTGGCACCGTGGCTCTGTGCCCCCAGGGCCCCACATCCCCGCTGTCCACAGACTGGAGCAGGCGTGCACCCTCCTACCGGGGTTCTGCAGTTTTGTTTTGTTTTTTAAGTATTTTAAAATATATATTTTTTGTTTATTTCAGTGAGGAAGGGAGAGGGAGAGAAACATCAATGATGAGAGGGAATCCTTGGTTGGCTGTCTCCTGCATGCCCTCTACTGGGGATTGATTCTGTAACTCAGGCATATGTCCTTGACCAAATCGAACCTGGGATCCAGTCCGAATGCCGGCACTCTAGCCATTGAACCAAACTGGCCTTTACTTAAAAAGATTTAAGCACCATTTTTAGAGAGAGGAAAAGAGAGGGAGAGAGAGAAACGTTGTTGGGCTGCCTCTTGCACGTCCCCTATCGGGGATTGGGCCCACAGCAGAGGCAGGTGCCCTGACTGGGAATCAAACCAATGACCTCTTGGTTCATGGGTCAAAGCTCAACCACTGGGCCACACCAGCCAGGCTGGTGTGTCATTTAGTTGTACCTTTATTACTCACTGGTGGAGCATATACCGTATTTTTCGGACCATAAGACGCACTTTTTTCCCCCAGAAGTGGGGGGAAAAGTCCCTGCGTCTTATGGTCCAAATATAGCCTACACATATACTGTAAAAAAAAAGTTTTTTTACTTGCCCGGCTCTGTGTGGTCTCTGTGTGCTTGCCAGGCTCTAAAATGGTTCTAAATGCTGCTGTTTACTTTACAGGGTTGATTACAGGTGTTTATGACTGTGATGTTGGGTTTTAATGCACATAAAATATTTTAGGACACTATTTGTTTCAGAATCTTTTTTTCTTCATTTCCCTTCTCTAAAAACTGGTGCGTCTTATGGTCCGGTGCGTCTTATGGTCCGAAAAATACGGTATCTAATGCTAAAAGATTCACTTAGTCCAGTAGTGGTTTTAAGTTTATTTAATATTCTATTTATTGTAATGGTATCTGAATACAATGGAAATACCAGTCTGTCCAAGTTGAAATAAATAAACGTGAGTACATATATATGTGCGTGCGTGTGTGTGTGTGTGTGTGTGTGTGTGTTGTTCCTTAGCCTGTAGCACTGTGCAGCCCATGCACAGCCTCCACCACACAGAGGGCCATCCCTGTCAGGGGCCCGGGGCTCCCACGGCCTCTCCTCTCACTGGTTCACACGTCTGTGCAGAGGCAGGACCACACTCTTGATTTTCTTCCTTTCTTTTTTTTTTTTTCTCCCTTGGGTTTTCTTTTTTCTTTTCTTTTTCTTTCTTCTTTTTTTTTTTTAATTTTTTTATTGATTAAGGTATCACATATTTGTCCTCAACCCCCCATTTCAATTATCAGCCTCCCCATTCATGCCCCTTCCCCCTATTGTCCTTGACCACTGGTTAGGCTCATATGTATGCACATAAGTCCTTTGGTTGATCTCTCCCTTTTACTTTATTTTATTTATTTTATATTTTATTAATTTTTTTACAGAGAGAGGAAGAGAAAGGGATAGAGAATTAGAAACATCGATGAGAGAGAATCATCGATCAGCTGCCTCTTGCACACCCCCTACTGAGGATGTGCCCACAACTAACGTACATGCCCTTGACTGGAATTGAACCTTGGACCTTTCAGTCTTCAGGCCGACGCTCTATCCACTAAGCCAAACCGGTTTCAGCTATCTCTCCCTTTTTATCCCCACCCTCCGTTTGAGGTCCAACAGTCTGACCCATGGCTCCTTATCTCTGGGTCTGTTCTGTTCATCAGTCTATGTTGTTCACCACACTCTTGATTTTCAAGGCTTCGTGGTATGTTGTGACCTTACGTTGGCCTCTTCCTTGGTTCTTTGTCATGGTTTCCTTGGCTGGTCTTGCCTGTTTGTTTTTCCATATGAACTGTAGGATCTATGTGTCTAATTCTGGGGGTAGGACTATTGGTTTTTTAATTACGGCTCAATTACATTTATAAACTAACTTAGAAAGTATCATTTATGTATTTCTGTCTAACAAACCGCCTCAATATGTAGCAATTAAAAGCAACCATTGTTTTGTTGGCTCACCACCCCAGGTCTCTGCGGGCTGGTTCCTCTCCTGGTCTCACTTGCAGTCCTTTGCATGGTTGTCGTCTGCAGGCAGCCAGCCTGGGACTGTGGGTCCATCTCTGCTCCACATGGTCCCATGGTGGCAGGCTGGCCCCAGCTTCCCCCCCCCCTGAGGCCCAGGGGCGCCGGGGAGGCTGCACGGCCTCTGAAGGGCCAAGCTCTGGAGTCCAGGACGTTCCTCCCACCACATCCCATTCCGAGCCCTGAAGCCAGCCAGGGCCCAGGGGCTGCAGTGGCCCATGCCTGCCAAAGGCACTGGTGAGAGCAGGGAGGGCAGTTAGGTGTTGCCACCTGTTGTTGCTCAGTATTTTTTGATTCGCTTAGTTCTGCTTTTGTATCTCGCAAGCTGTTGTAAGGTTTCATTGCATAGGCTTTGTTTCATTCTTCTGAAGTTTGGGAGTAGGTGTTTGGTCTTTTTATTGCAAACGTATACACTGCCTCCTCCACTATGCCTTCTGCTTTTGTGTGTTTGTGTGGATCCGTGGCTGCACGGACACATGACAGGGCCACGTGTCCTCATCCTCCTGGCCGCCGAGTGCTCAGACTCTGAGCTTGCATTCTGCTTGCAGGAGAGGAAATCCCTAGTCCTGACTTCCAGTGCTCCCCCTTTCTGCCTCCTGGAGAGGGACAACAGAGCCCCCAGGAAGCCGTGCACCGAGGGCGGAGGAGTCCCCGCAGCCCGGGCCCCACGTGTCCCTGTGTGGCCGAGCTCCCAGCTGCCGGGAGCTCCCGTCTTCAGTGCCTGGCTTCCTGGGCCGCTCTGTTGTCCCAAATGACCATCGAGGTCCAGTGACCTGGAACTGTCAAGTCACTGAAACTGTCCGGAAGTAAGCTCTATTGTCATCGTCTCTTCTAGTTACTTCAGTTAGAACTAGTTATTGAACATTATGAGAATGTTGATTTCTTCATGTTTTTACTGATATATTGATTTTAGAGAGAGAAGAAGGGGGGGAGGGGGGGAGAGAGAGATGATAGAGAGAGAGAGAGAGAGACATCGATTTGTTGTTCTACTTACTTATGCATGTGTTCCTTGGTTGATTCCTGTCTGTGCCCCGGCTGGGGATCGAACCCACAACTGGTGTATCAGGATGACACTCTAACCCGCTGCGCTGCCCGGCCAGGGTTCTGCATGTTGTATTTCATTCCTCTCAGGACTGCTGCCGTTACTGTTTACAGTAGCATTTTGGTTGCAGTGGATTCTCTTGGTCTAAGGATCCAAACCTGCTCTCTGCACATAATGATGTTGTTATTTCTCCGTCCTGACATTTAGACTTCTTGGTGATTTCAAAGGCTGATGAGGCTGGACTGGCAACAGATTATTGTTAGCAAAGTAGTATGTCATCTTTTTCCCCGTTACTGAAAGATAAGATGGTCCCCATGAGTGAGTTGACCCAAGAACTAAAGCTAGAACCTTTAAACCTCAAAAATAGGATTCATCTATTCTAAAACTTCAGTTGGAGTTGTAAATAATACCTTTGCTGCTTTCCAGCCTCCTTAAATAACACAGTGAGCATGGTACAGCCCTTTCTCAGCATTTTAGTGAGGTCAGGGTGGGCCACAATTGTTGTATTATGTTCTCATTCATGATGTCATTGAGGTGCTGCTGGGTCTGCAAACCTGCTCCCCAACACTGGACCCCATTGGGGATGGTGCTGATGGAGTCACCAGCTTGTCTCTGCCCCTTTGTGCTGCTGTCAGCAGGCTGTCTGCCTCCAGCACCCCCCTTCCCCGTGGTGTAATCTGGTGCTTCCCATTGGCTGTGGGCCAGGAGACCACACAGCACGCTCATCCAGGCTGTGTTTGAAGCGAGAGTAATGGAGAGCAGTATTTCCGTGTCCTCTCCCTTCTACCGACCACTGTCTCCTCAAGGTCAGACCGACTGCGGGAAAGACCGCACGGACAGGACCAGGTGAGGGGTGCTGTGTGCTCAGCTCGGAAGGGGAACTGGTCCCTGAGAGGCCGTCTCCCCGGAGCTCAGGAACCAGGGCCTCAGGTCACTGACGTGGCTGCGCTGGCACTGGCCAGCTCCTGCTCCAGCCAGAGAGAGCCACGTGGCTGTGGGCAGCCTGGGCTTTGTAGGGGATGGTGCAGCGTCAGGTCCTCTCCGCTCTCCTGCTGTCTTTTTTTTTTTTTTTTTTTTAATATATTTTATTGATTTTTTAATATATTTTATTGATTTTTTACAGAGAGGAAGGGAGAGGGATAGAGTTAGAAACATCGATGAAAGAGAAACATCGACCAGCTGCCTCTTGCACACCCCCTACTGGGGATGTGCCCGCAACCGAGGTACATGCCCTTGACTGGAACAGAACCTGGGACCTTTCAGTCCGCAGGCCGACGCTCTATCCACTGAGCCAAACCGGTTTCGGCTCTCCCGCTGTCTGATTGACGCGCAGTTGGCAGAGGCATGAACGGCACCCAGATGGAAGGGCTGACGTTGACCTCGCGTGTAAATGAAAGAGCCGTCCTCCCCATGCAGAGAAAGCCATTACCTTCTCTGCATTGAGCGAAGCCATGGAGACGCCTGGCCACACGCTGGCTTTCCACAGAGACCCTCAGGAGGCTCTCTGAAGGTCAGACCGTCTGACCAGCCAGTTCTTGAGGTTGAGAGCGACAAAGGGGCCAGGGCTGGGGAGAGGGTCCCCTGGGCGTCTGGTGATGGACTCCTAGGCAGGGGACGGGCTCACCCTTGAGCAGGGCGAGGCCTGGTCAGGGTTCACTGCCAGGCTGTGAACCCTGAGCAGCAGGGCCAAGTTTACAGAGGACATGGGAGGGGCCTGTGCTCTTCCTGGGAAAGGCCCGAGTGCTAAAAAGAAGTGAATTCCTTTGATGGGGCGCTGTCACGGTACCACAGGTGGGGACATAAGCAACAGAGATTCATTCCTCACAGTCTGGAGGCTGGAGGCTGAGGTCATGGTCATCACAGGTCTGGTTCCCCCTGAGGTCTCTCTCCTCGGCTTATGGACGCTGTCCTCTGCCCGTGTCCTCACATGGGCGCCCCTCTGTGAGCCTGTCCTCATCTCCTCTTAGAAAGACCTCTGTCCAATGGGATTAGGGCCCTCACCAGTGACCTCGTTTAACTCGGTTACGTTTATAAAGACCACATTCCCACCTACAGCCACATCCTGAGGCCCTGGAGTTAGGGCCCCAGTGTTTCTTTTTGGGGGACACAGTTCACCCGTCATGAGGTGCCAGGGTCAGGTCTGAGAATGGCCAGGGCTCCTGGTTCCCAGCTCTCCCCTTCACCGCCGGCCTTGAGAAGGAGCAGTGGGTGACAGGGGCCACAGGTGCAGAATTAGCAGAAGCACCTGGAGCAGGGGTCTTCAAACTACGGCCCGCGGGCCACATGCGGCCCGCAGAGGAGTCTGATCCGGCCCGCCAGGTTTTTTGGGCAGTGAGCGCAGCCGAGATGTTACAGTAGGAATTAGTAGTTCATATAGTCCGGCCCTCCAGCTCTCTGAGGGACCGTGATCTGGCCCCCACTTTAAAAAGTTTGAGGACCCCTGCCCTGGAGGGACAGCATCGGGCCGTGGAGGGTCCCTCTGCTCAGGGGCGCTGCAGCTGGGAGGTCTGGGTCTGGTGCCCAGCCCTTCCTGCCTGACTGGGACTCTCGCTGGCTTCCTGGAGCCGTGCCTCGGGCCTGTGAGGCTCACCTGTTGTAAAACTATTTTTAGCTCGGCCTTGCTGAGCCACCTGGCTCACTCCCCTCTCTGAGTGGCCAGCAGCCTGTCCCCAGGGGGTGGGGGTTTGTGAGTGGGGGTGACACCACCCTGTATCTCCCTTTGGGGAGGGTGATCATGCAGCTGAGAAGCTGGGGTCCTAGTGGCCTGTACAGGGGCCACAGAACCCAGGCGGCAGCCACCTCAGCCGGGGAGCAGGCCGCGCAGGTGCCAGGCTCCTGGAACAATCTAAGCCTGTCATCTACCGACGGGACTTAGAAACGGCTCAGGATCAGGTTTCCTCACCATCTCCGAGCTCCGAGGATGGCGTCTGAGCATTAATGAGCAGGCCCTGTGGATGGGTGGGCCGGCTGTCCGCCTTCAGGGCCTGGCCTGGCTCTCCTCTCAGGTACAGCAGCAGCAGAGGCTTCCCCACGGTGCGGGGCCTCCCATGCTGTCCTCCAGGGTCACATGATGGGGGAGGAGAAGGGCTGGGGTCCAGGCCTTTTCTCAACGGAACCCTGTCTTCACGCGTCAGACACAGAAACCAGGAGCAGCTTGTGGCCGAGGGCTCGCCGTGGCCTCACCCGTCCTGAGCCGCAGGCCCTCTGGTCCTCAGTTTCCCCAGATGTAACACAGGGAGGTCAGAGGCCAAGAACCTGCAATATTGAAATTATGACGTTATAGTCATCTGTCTGTGGAGTCTTGTCTGCTGTTGGTGGAAGTGGGTGTTGGCCGGGTCCGTTAGTTACTATAATCATTGCAGTGGTCGGCAAACTCATTAGTCAACAGAGCCAAATGTCAACAGGACAACGATTGAAATTTCTTTTGAGAGCCAAATTTTTTAAACTTAAACTTCTTCTAAGGCCACTTCTTCAACAGATACTCGCCCAGGCCGTAGTATTTTGTGGAAGAGCCACGCTCAAGGGGCCAAAGAGCCGCATGTGGCTCGCGAGCCGCAGTTTGCCGACCACGGCATTAGAGTAACGGATTGTTTTCTGATGCTGCGTAACTAGTGTCCCGGCACGGTGCTGTAAGACAACATGAGGCCTTCACCGCCCTCAGCTCCTCAGGGTCACCCCTGCAGGCAGGCCTGGCTGGGCCGGGCGGTGCTTACGGTCTGCGGGCATCTGAAGGCTTGTCTGGGCCTGGAGGGTCAGCGTCCACGCTGGCCTCTCTCCGGGCACAGGTCTGGCTCCCTCCCCATCCAGCACCCCCTGCTCCAGTGCCCTCCCTGGCAGCTGCTTCCCCTGAGCCAGCCAGGCAAGGACCCCGCTATGACTCGGCCTGGGAAACCCCCGGCACCGTTTCTGGCGGTCAGTTATTCTCCAGGCACAGGGATGCCAGGGGCTGGGCGGCTGGTCCCTGGTGCGCTCAGCTCGCCAAGTGCGGCAGGGGCAGGCCTGCAGGGCGCTCAGCAGGGTGCACGCAGCACAGTCACGTGCCAGCTGGGACTCGCCAGGGCCTGAGTCACAGCTTCCCTGTCTCTCTCCTCACAAGGGGAATTGTCGGGCAGCACCCAGAGCAGGCACAACCCCAGAATGCGAGCTCTGGCGTCACCTTCAGAGCTAAGAATTGCACGTTGGAGAGAAGGGGAGAAACACCAGTTAAGTCCTTGGAGGAGTTGGCGCTTTTGGGTTAGAAACCAAAACAAAAGCCTTTTAGCTTAAAAAAGGCAGTCATGTGTTTTATTTCATGTGCAACTTAATTTTTTAAAATAAGATGCTAAAAAAAAAGTTGAAATTACCCACAATGCCTTTACCTAGAGATCATCGCTATTTATATTTGGGTGCATTTCTTCTAGTCTTCTTCCTTTCTTACGTGCCTGGGTATGTGTGGTTCATGTATGTGTATGTGTATGTGTATGTGTATGTGGTGTGGTGTGTGTGTGTGTGTGTGATATGTGGTGTATGTGTGACACATGGATAGATGCTGTGTGCCAGGTCCCTGTATGTCCTGTGCTGACCCGTAGAAGCTCCTGAGCCTGCCATTGGGCTCCTCCTCGGGCTGCAGACCTGGGCTCTGAGGTGGGGACCATGGGCTTCCCTTCCGCTTGCAGCTCTGGACTCTGGGCCCTGGCTCACGCCCTGACTGCTGCCCCTGTCCCGGTCCCTCCAGGACGGCTGTTCTCAGTGAAGGACCTTGCTCTCGCTACTGAGGAGTGACCATGGGCCTGCTCGCCTACCTGAAGACCCAGTTCGTCCTGCACCTCCTCATCGGGTTCGTCTTCGTGGTGAGCGGGCTGGTCATCAACTTCATCCAGCTCTGCACCCTCGTCCTGTGGCCCCTGAACAAGCAGCTGTACCGCCGGCTCAACTGCCGCCTCGCCTACTCGCTCTGGAGCCGTGAGTACCGCGCGCACCGCTGGGCCTGCTGCGGGGCGGGGCCCTCAGGAGGCGGGGGGTCACTCACGGGCGTGTGCAGAGATGCTCTACCCACGCTCGCCATGAGGGCCAGAGGTGGCATCCCGACCCTGGCCTTGGGCCTGCAGCGGTGGCAGCTGCGTGAGGTTTAGCTTTGGGACTTGGAAATAAAACTCAGCCCACCAATAGCAGCCCTCACAGCTGCCAGTCCGTCCCACTGCTCCTGGGCACCCGCCCCCTCTCTCGGGGCCTGTCATCCCACCTGCCTCTGTCACCTCTCTGAGTCACGTACCTGTGTGCGGACGTGCATGTCTGTTACCTGTGCCCTGTGTCTGTGTTTTTGTACATACGAAATCAATCCATCGTGGGCTGTCAGATGGACAGACGAAAGCTGTGAAATGGAGTTCATGTCACATGCTGTTCTCCCAGTGGCCCTGTGAGGAAGCCACTCTTTTTAAAAAAAATTAATTTCTTTATTGATTAAGGTATCACATATTTGTCCTCAACCCCCCAGGAAGCCACTCTTATCTCCTTTCTGTAAATGGGGAAACTGAGGCTCAGAGCCCCGGCTCCAACCACCGGGCTGTCTTGGAAGTGTTCCCTGGCCTCCATCCCCAAGGGTCGGTGCCCTTGGAAAACAGAGAGGCTAGGGCTCAGCACAGAGGGAGCGGGCTGTGCTGTGTGACCTGCCTGTGCCGCCCACTCAGCCATGCTGCTGACCACAGGACCCGGCTGGCTGTGCCCACACCCACCCCTCCCCCATTCTGTGGATGAAATGGGCGCTATTCCAAAAACCCACAGCACAGGTGGAAATATTAACTGGACACAAGATAACTATCTAAAATGCCAGTTTTCCTAATTCTTTTTCTGCTACTTTCTGGCAGTTTCATTTGTCTTCTCCCCAACTTTTGCTTAGAGAAGGTAATCACAAGTTAGGAAAACTTATTTTATTAAATGTAAGCCACCTGAACCCATGTGTAGCCCAAAAGCGCAGTCCGGATGGAATACTGGAAAAGCCCCGCCCGCGGGCGGCAGAGCCGGGCCTGGCCTGTGCTCCCTCCCCAGGGAGGCGGGCCGGAGCGCAGCTGTGTGCCCACACCCTGCCCCCCGTGTGCCCGCAGAGCTGGTCATGCTGCTGGAGTGGTGGTCCTGCACGCAGTGCACGCTCTTCGCCGACCAGGCCACCATCGACCGCTTGGGGAAGGAGCACGCCGTCATCATCCTCAACCACAACTTCGAGATCGACTTCCTGTGCGGGTGGACCATGTGTGAGCGGTTCGGGGTCCTGGGGGTGAGTGATGTGGGGGGCCCAGGGCGGTGCTGGCCTGGCTCTCTGGGGCCCGGGCTTCCTCTCCTCCCGTTTTAGCTCCTGGCCCCTGAGCTGGGGGTCGGGCACATGGCTGGCCTCAGGTGCCTCGATGGAGGCTGCTCAGGCCTCCTGAGGTCGGCTGTCCCGCCTCTCCTCTCCTAAGCCTTACTGTTACCCTGCGAGTCCCCAGAGCCTCAGTGAGCCGCTGCCCGGTGCAGTGTGAACACCCTGAGCCAGGCCCAGGGCTCCCACCACGGTGGGCACTGTGCGTGGCATCCCCGTCCTCCTCCGGAAGGCCCGGCCTTGCCGCCAGTTCCCGTGGCTGCGTCCTGGGCACCCTCCCTCTGCCAGGCCTGCGCCCTGGTTTCCTCATCTGTAGGAAGGCATGCCTGCACTCTCGGGTCAAGCTGGTCCCAGTGCCCACACTCAGGGCCAGGGTGCCCCTGTGGACATAGTCACGACCACCACGCCAGGCCCGGGGCGCCCGGGGCACCTCCAGCCGAGAGCGCACTACCTGTCCCTCCTCCCCGCAGAGCTCCAAGGTCCTGGCCAAGAGGGAGCTGCTGTGCGTGCCCCTCATCGGCTGGACGTGGTACTTCCTGGAGATCGTGTTCTGCAAGAGGAAGTGGGAGGAGGACCGGGACACCGTCATCGCAGGCCTGAAGCGCCTGGCCGACTACCCTGAGTACATGTGGGTGAGTCCGTGCACACACGTGGCCCTGGCAGGGAGGCTGCGCTGGCTGGTGCCACCTTACACGTATGACCATGACCTGCATCACGAGTGGGAAGGCCAGGCCGACTCACAGCAGGGCCCAGGGGCCACCTGCTCCCGCTGCCCCCATTGAGAGCCAGAGCGGGGAGGGAGGGCGGCACCTCCCTGCACAGCAGAGTGGGGTCCCCTGAGAGGAGTGGGTGCCCAGGCAGCGCAGGCCGAGGAGCCCCCTCTGCAGGGAGGGCCTTCTTTAGAGGTGGCTGCAGAGCGACCCCTAGTGACCTGCAGGTCTGGGTGAGTTCATCCTTCAGGGCGGACAAGAGTCACAGGGCACGTGACACAAGACAGGGGACGCGGGGCACCACCTGTAGCAGCAGCCAGGGCCCGGAGCTGGGGGGAGGGACTCCAAGCCCCTCAGATGCGTTTGACCACACCCGCCTGGAGTCACGGTGTCAGGCGGCTCAGATCTGTGTCCCTGTCGCGCCTTCTTTCTGGCCTCAGAGCTGCCTCCTCACTGAGCGTTTCTACCTCGTGTGTTTTCCGCTCCAACCAGACGGTGCTGCCCAGGGCCTCCACGTGTCCTCCTTCCTGTTGCTCTGAGAATGAGCGCCGTGCTGTTGGCTGCTGGGGAGGGGCTGTGTGTGGGGGGAAGATTTTAGGGCAGGTTGTAACCCTAAAATAAAAGGACATTTCCAAGTGCCTGTCCCTGGAGCAGCGCTGTCATTCCCGCCGATCGGACAGCAGGCGTTTGCTGCCCGGCCGGCTCCCTGTGCCCGGACGCCCCTCCAGCCCCTGCCCCTGTGTCCTCCTAGTTCCTCCTGTACTGCGAGGGCACGCGCTTCACCGAGAAGAAACACCGCGTCAGCATGGAGGTGGCCGCCTCCAAGGGGCTGCCCCCCCTCAAGCACCACCTGCTGCCTCGCACCAAGGGCTTCACCACCGCGGTCCAGTGCCTGCGCGGGACAGGTAAGAGCCCGGCCCAGAGCCGGGACGCTGGTCCCCGGGCCCCACGCCGAGCGAGAGGTGACAGCGGTCCAACGCCACGTGAGAGAATCACATGTAAACTAATGTAAGCTACAGGACAGAGAAGGGAGGACCGTGTGAGCGGAGTTAACACGTTGTAAGATCCTGGTACCATTTCTGAGGTGATAGAATGCTAGTTAGTGGGAAAGTAACTAAAATAATCGAAAAGTATAAAACTGAAAACCTTATAAAGGGGAAAATATATATATATCTTACCCCAGAAGAGGCAAGATGAGAGGGGCAGAGAGCAGTTAGAAGAGGCAGAGAGTGGATTTAGATGCACACACGCCAGCAAGCAGTCAGTGAGCACAGGAGGTGTGGTCAGTTAAATGTACAACCAAACGTGGGGAGTCGGCAAAGAGAACGTGACCCGCGTGACAGCCGCTGGGCTCAGTGCCGGGTGCGGGGTGAGGGGTGAGCGGCAGCCCGGCTCACCCTGCACCCCGGCCCCCGCAGTCGCAGCCATCTACGATGTCACGCTGAACTTCCGGGGAAACAAGAACCCGTCTCTGCTGGGGATCCTCTACGGGAAGAAGTACGAGGCGGATATGTGTTTGAGGTGAGCTCCGTGCCCGGCGGGCTCCCCACCCTGCCCGGTGCCCCCCACCGGGCCGTCCCAGCCCCAGCACACGGCTCCCCTCACCCCGGGCTTAATGCCGTATTTCTGTGGCCTTTGTTAGCACCCGTGATTTCAGCCCAGAATTTAAGGGATCAGAGTCTGTAGGAGTCCAAGGGAGGAGGGTCTGTCTTGGGTTTCACACCAAGTGGCTCCCGGAGCCAGTGAGACGCGACAGAGGGAGGCACCAGGTGTCCGTGCTGAGCCGGGCTTTGTTCTGAGAGGCAGGCGGGGCCTCTCCCGGGAGTGACCTTCATTCGCACAAGATCAAGGTCAGCGACCAGGAGAGTGGTCCCCGGATGGCGACTGCATGTCTCATGGTCAGCTTTGACTCTCCAAGTGTCTCTGGCTCATGAAGAGAAGATAATTGATCCCCGAAATACCTTTTAAACATAAAGCAGTGGAGATTACACTGTTAGTAAAATGGTGTTGTGACTTTGATTCCAGCTCAGGACAGAAGCCCAGGCAGGGCTTCCACGGCCGTCTCCTGTCTGGGTCTCCCCGGTTGAACGGCCAGTGACGCGCCCCCCCCTTCCCCCCTCCCCGCCGTGTCATTCAGATTTTCCCCAGAGGCTGGCCCTTCCCTGGTGTAGAGACCACACAGACAGGCTCTGTGTTAGCGCCCTGGCCTGCTATCTGACCACAGCGACTCCGTCACCATCCTGGCCAGTGTGATTGGCCAAGGCTCAGACAGGCCTCTGCATTGCCGTCTGGAGAGCTTGACCAGCACAGCTTTTAAAGAAAATACCACCCAGACGTGGCTGGCGGTCAGTTGTCAGAGCATTGGCCTGTGCACCAAAGGGATGCAGGTTTGCTTCCTAGTCAAGGGCACATACCTGGGTTGCAGGCATAACCCACGTACATCCAAGTTCTCAATGTTTAGAGCAAAAAGTCTGAGAGATCTTAAAACAGGACATGACCCTTCACCTGGCTCTCCTCTCACTGTGGGCCCCTCTGAAGTGGGCAGCGGGCTCCTGTTGTGAGTTATTCTGGCTCAGGTGTGCTAGTGATCTTGAAGCACAACAGTTGCTGTGAAAGCGGTTCTTCACGCCAGCCGGTTTGGCTCAGTGGATAGAATGTCAGCCTGCGGACGGAAGGGTCCTGGGTTCGATTCTGGTCAAGGGCATGTACCTCGGTTGCAGGCTGGTCAGGGCCCCTGTTCGGGGTGTGTGCAGGAGGCAACTAATGGATGTGTTCCTCTCACATTGATGTTTCTCTCTGCCTTTCCCTTTCTCTCCCACTCTCCCTAAAAACCGATGGAAAAATATCCTCAGGCGAGGATGAACAACAACAACAAAGAAAGTGGTTCTTGTCCTGCTAAGCTTCCAGGTGGACACCTCCTCTCACGGGGCTGGCGATCTAGCTGGTGATTAGGCTTATAAATAAGTTCGTGTCCTAACCGAAGTCAGCTGTTTGCTCATTGAGATTAAAGTTCTAAACCTCTGTTGTTTTTCATATTTGAAGCAAGTAGATTTCATTTGTGAAAGACACAATCTTCTTTGCCTAACGAAAGACTCCAAGTCCTAATTATTTCCAATGAGTGAACCGATAAGAGAGACCAAACCTCCTGCTGAGGTTAATGCAGGGTCACCCTTCGCAGAGGAGCTGGGGCACGGCCTTCTCACTGCACTGCTCCTGGGGACCCCTTGTGACACCCTCCCCCTATCCCATGGACATAGACGCGGCGTGGCCCCCTCTGCAGCGCCCTGCAGGCCCTGGGGGACCCCCAAGGAGAAGTGACTTGGATGCTTGTGTGTTTTTGGGAAGTAAGAGTGAGGTTGATGAGCAGGAGCAGGCCAGCAGGCCACCCTGATGCACAGGTGTTCCCCCATTTTCAGTTTGCTGTCACCTACGCATTCACCTTGCTCTCGATCTTCTTCCCGAAACAGGAGGTTCCCTCTGGAAGAGATCCCGCAGGATGAGAAGGAAGCGGCCCAATGGCTCCACAAGCTGTACCAGGAGAAGGTAAAGGCGAGCTACCGGGCTCTTGGGCGGCAGCCGGCAGGCCGGCTCCCTGTGGGGCAGGAGTTCCCAAATGCTTCTTTCTAATTCTTTCCTTTCATTTTTCTCAGCTTTGAGAAATTAACAAACTAGAGGGAAATATAAGGGTAACAGTGCTTATGTAACTATGGCGGATAATAATTGATCACATTTGTTCCATTTTTTCATGTAAAAGAAATAGATATATAACATGTACATATGTGTATATATATGGTTTGCAAGAAGAAACACACTATAGATGACAAGATTCATACGATCACACCCAGCCCCACCTCCATTCTCGCATGACATGCCTCATTCCTGACTCTTAATTTTGTTTTATTTTACATATACAAATATACAGGACACTAGATTTTTGTTTTCTGAGGGAGGCTTAGATAATCAAGAAATCCTTTCAGGATATAATAAATATTTTTGTTATATACTATTATAAAATAATAAATGCATTGATGAGCTTGCAAAAAATAAGGGAAATCTCTAGGAATAAAAAAAAAAGGAGATGGATGCCCTAGGCAGTTTTATTCAGTGGTTAGAGCATCAGCCCTTGGACTGAAGGGTCCCGGGTCCGATTCCCTCCAAGGGCACATACCTCAGTTGCAGGCTCAATCCTCAGCCCTGCTTGGGGCACCTGCCGGAGGCAACCAATTAATATGTCTCTGTGTATTTCCCGCTCCCTTCCATTCTAAAAACCAGTGGAAAAATATCCTCGGGTGAGGATTAACAAAAAAAGATGGAACTGAGACCTGTAGTAAGCCTGGGGCTGACACAGCCACATTCTCCTGGTGGAGTTTGCTGGTCTCCTTAACCCAAAGTCTGCCTGCCTGGAAACAGAAGGCAAGGGTTTGGTGTTATTCAAGGCAGAAGTTGGAACTGGAAACGCTACTTGAAGCTGGAGCCCTCTGAGAGCTTTACCCTCAGAAAAGTTAAACTAAAAACATTGACCTTCCAGCACAGGGAAATGACTGAGCTTTCCTTTCTTGGTCTCAAAAAGTCCCCCTGGTAAGTCACAATCACAAGCCTGCCTGCAAACAGGTTTGGGGTTTGAATTTACACTCATAACATAGTTCAAGAACAAAGAGAAAATATCAGCATAAAAAGTGGTTCCAGGAAAATCTCTCTGGAGTTCCTGGGAGAAGCATGGGCAAAACTGGAAGAACATGACTCCAAACCTAAGCTGTCCATGATTAGCTCAGGTAAAACTGTGCTGGAGATGAGCTCAGAGCCAAAATCAATCATGGGCAAGACAGACAGAAAAGCAAAACCCTCCAAAAACCTCAGCTAAGGGAACTATCAGACAGAGACTAAAACCAGTATTTTTGAAATGATTAAGCACAAAAGAAGGAACTGGAAAGAAAAAAGCAAGACCTATGGGAAAAAATGAGTCAGATTTGGGAAAAACCAAGCAGAATTTACAGACATGAGAAATCTCGTCACTGATAGTAAAATCTTAATAGATTAAATACCAGATGGGATACAGCTAAAGAGAAGTGAGTAGGAAAGATTTAGGGGATATTACTCAGAATGCAGCCCGGAGGAAGTGTAACTATGAAAAGAAGGCTAAAATGTATAGAGAATAGACTTAGAGGTCCAGTAGGTAACTGTTAAAAAGTCCAGAGAAAGTAGAAGGAATGGTGAAGGGCAGTTGTCACAGCTAATAACCATAAAACTGCTAGAAATGATGGACATAGATTTCAATAGGTTCATGAAGTACAGTTTGAGATAAAATAAAAGGGAAAAGTTCATCCCTGCTTGGCAATGAAATTCCAAAACACCAAAGACAAAAGGAGATCTTGGAATCACCAGAGAGAAAAGACATACTACCCACAAAGGAATGACCAGGAGGTTATCAGAGACATATCTCTTACTATGTATCAGAATTTTTTAAAGTATTACATATTCTATCCTCTTAATAACCACACACAACATTATACATGCACACACATGTACACACAAAACATAGTAAAGCCAGAGGAGAACAAATAAAAATAGCATAAATGATTTACACAGGAAGAAAAGCTACAAAAGAGTGAATCAACAGCACCAAAAGCTTTTCCTTTAAAACTATTATAAAATAGAAAGCCTTGGGCAAGACTGACCAATTAACAAAGAATGATGACATTAATAGAAATAAAAAGGATGACCCAACCAAAGAGCAGAGAGTGAAAATAACATGCTTTATGCTCACACAATTGAAAACTTAGATGAAACATATAATCTACACTAATAAAAGGGAAACATGCAAATTAACCATCACTCAGCTACACCCACAAGCCATGCCCACCAGCCAATCAGGAGCAAATATGCAAATTAACCCAACCAAGATGGCGACCGGCCACAGCTGGAGAAAGCAGGAGGCTTGGGTTGTCCTGGCAATGGAGGAAGCCAAGATTCCTGCCCACCCTGAGCATGTGCCCTGACCGGGAATTAAACCATGACCTCCTGGTTTATAAATTGATGCTCAATCATTGAGCCACACCGGCTGGCACAGGTGTTTTTACAAGCTTTTGGTACAAACAGCCAAGGTCTGTGGGAAGGTCATGCCCTTTTGTCTCCCGCCCGCAGCGCACGATTCTCCAATCCCCGGGGTGCTTGCCAGGAGGAGCTGTGTTTCCGTCCCCGCGTGCTCTCGGGGTACGAGCACAGCATGTAATGACACCACTCTTCCTATGGGCTCTTGCAGGACGCTCTGCAGGAGACGTATAACGAGAAGGGTGTGTTTCCGGGGGAGCCGTTCAGACCTGCCCGCCGGCCGTGGACACTCCTCAACTTCCTCTTTTGGGCCACGGTTCTCCTGTCTCCTCTGTTCAGCTTTGTCTTGGGCGTCTTTGCAAGCGGCTCTCCCCTCCTCATCCTCACGTTCCTGGGCTTCGTCGGGGCAGGTAAGGAACATGAAGGCTGCTGCAGCTCACGCCCCGGGCCTGCCGTGCCCCATGGGGGTGCCCAGGCCTGCAGACCACCACGGTGCCCGGGAGGCATCGAGGAGCCGGGATCCAGGCAAGGCCTCTCGGCCTCAGCACGGGCTCCAGCTGCCCCGCTGCGGGAGCCACCTGCTCCGTGGGGACTGGGCGTGCGGGCGTAGAGGGCGGGCGGGAGGGGTCTGCCTGCCACCCCACAGGCCTCCCAGCAATGATTTCCCAGTCGATCCATCTAACCCACCTTTCTCCTGTTTTAAAGCTTCCTTTGGAGTCCGCCGACTAATAGGAGTAACTGAAATAGAGAAAGGCTCCAGCTACGGGAACCAAGAATTTAAGAAAAAGGAATAATTAATGGCTGTGATTGAACACACTTACCTTGATGGTGGTGTCTGATTAACTCAATTAAAACCAGAACCACACACACAGAGGAAAAAAAAAAAAAGACACTTAGAAACTATTTTCTTATTAACTGGTGACTAATATTAACCAATAAACTTGAGCCAAGAGTAAAGAAATGAGAGAGCCTGCCGGATGGAGACTTCGCAGCGCCCCCTGCAGGGCTGCCTGTCGCTGTGGGAGACGGGGTCCTCTCTGGGCGGTGGCCCCGGGTCCGGGATTCCCCCAGCGCCGTTGCTCGAGGACTCTGCTGGCCAGAGAGAGCCTCTGATGCTTTCTCTTCTTAAACTCGGGTCCCGTTTCCGTTTGTACCTGTGATTTTGGGAACGCCCTGGGCCCTCGCTGCTCCCCGCACCCCAACAAACTCTCCTCAGACTCTTCCCCAGGCCTCCTGGGTGCCGATGTCACAGCCTCTCTGGTCCCCAAGGCAACCAGCATCTTGACTTCCGGACAGTAGGGCGGGGAGCTGGGTGGCCGGGCACGGTGGAGACCGTGCTCTGGTGATAAGCACACACTGGGTGTCGAGTGGATGGGGCCGGCCCGGGCCGGCCGCTGGCAGATGCTGTGCCGTCTCCTCCCTGAGCCTGGGTGTGAGTCCCCGAGGGCGCGGGTGCGGTGAATGTAGCTCCGCTGCCCTTTCCCTGTGGCCCTGAGGGCGGTCCCTCTGCTGGGTGCTGGGAGGGCCACGCGGGGCCAGTGCCCTCTCCCCGCAGCCCCAGGACCCGTGATGCTTCTTAAGAAGCAGTGTCCCACCCAGTCTGTCTTCTGAGATGGTTGGAGACTGTTAGCACAGGGCCTGTTAGCCTCTAGAGATGCCATTTTCACAGTTGATCTGTCGGTGGCGCTCAACTCCCTGATGAAAATGAGCCGTGGCGAGCCGTCCCCCATCCCATCGCCCGCCCGGCCCTGAGCAGGCACCCTTGTCTGGCCAGGGCCTGCTTCTGACCAGGTGGGTGGCCTCGTGGCCTGGCGGTGCCCACACCCACAGGTGCCGGTGGAGTGTCTCCCCGGGTCCCCTCAGCCTGTGCTTGGCTTACGTCCTCCCAGCAGCCTTTGCAGGCGGGGCCCTGGAGGGAGGCTGATCCCGCAGATGGAGCCTGGCCGGCGGGAGGCTGCTGGGCAGACGCAGTGGGAACCAGGGCTCCTCCCGCCTCGCCGGCTCCGCTCAGCCATCCCACCGCACTCGGCTGCTTTGGACTTCCTTCTTAAACCTTCACGTTGGCTTTTTTTAAAGTCACATTTTCCGCCTTTTTTTTTTTTTTTTTTTTTTTTTTAGCAAGGGAAAGAAAACGAATGGGTATTATCTCTGACACGCTGTAACCAGCATTCCGAACAGAGTCAGGTTGGATTTTCTAGAAAAGCAGAGGAAAGAGAAATAAGAGGAATTAGAAACTGAATTGAAAGAAGAATAATGTACTGGCCCTACGTATGCATTGGGGAAGATTTGTCAGGCTGGCATCAGTGCTCTGTAACAACGATGCCCTCCTGGGGTTTGGGTTTGGGGGCCATGCAGAGATGGGCACTCCAGTTCCCGTGTCCCAGGGCGAGTGGGTGCAGCTCCTGTGGGCTGAAGATTCAAAAACAGTTCAAAACGCTTTTGTTTCAGAGCTGCGCGCGCTCGCCTCTGTCCCGAAGCTCGGTCCCCGCCCCCTCAGGGCCAGCGGCCACCTGAGAGTTGATTTCTCTCCATCCCACGCTGCTCACCTGTCTTCATGCGTGTTCATCCATGTCATTGGCTGAGTCACGAATGCCTAAATCAGCTTAAAGGGAACCAGAGGGAGGGTCCTATGGACGGAGCCCCACCAGGAAGATGCAGATTTAGATCCTTTACCACTTACATCAATAGTCTTGGTTTCCCAGCTAAGCCCCCTTTCCCTGAAATTAATTTATAACATGGGACTTCTACATCTAGGCGATGAGTGAGCCGTGCAGAGTCCTGTAAATGGAGCCTGAGACCAGGGTGTAGGTTTCCAATCTCAGTGATTCCTCCCGATTGGACGTGGGTCAGCTCGTGCATTGGACGCGGAGCCCTTCGGGAGCAATAAAAACTCCACCGGGAATGTGCGGCCTTTTTTTTGGGTGGGGGGGGGGGAGAGAGAGAGAGAGAGAGGGTGGATGTTGCTTTCACTTCAGAAGGAAAGGGGAGGGGAGCCCTTTTAATTTTTTACCTTAAATTAATAAATTGCAGAATTGTGCTTTTCTTTATTCTTTGCCTTTACACTCGCTACTGAGTGCCATCTGCTGCTGATGGTGCCATGTCACCTTCAGGCTGAGGGTGGGACAGGCCCTGCTGGTTGCAGTTATGGTGTGCTCTCCAGGCATAAAGGGCGGTCCCGGGTCAGTCAAGGCTGAGAGGTGTTTTCTGCCCCTCCCTGCTGGGGCTGTCTGCTGTCCCTCCCTGCTGGGGCTGTCTGCTGCCCCTCCCTGCTGGGGGGTCTGCTGCCCCTTGCTGCTGGGGGGGGGTCTGCTGCCCCTCCCTGCTGGGGGGTCTGCTGTCCCTCCCTGCTGGGGGGTCTGCTGCCCCTTGCTGCTGGGGGGTCTGCTGCCCCTCCCTGCTGGGGGGGTCTGCTGTCCCTCCCTGCTGGGGTGGTCTGCTGTCCCTCCCTGCTGGGGGGTCTGCTGCCCCTCCCTGCTGGGAGGGATCTGCTGTCCTCCCTTCTGGGGCTGTCTGCTGCCCTCCCTGCTGTGGGGTGGTCTGCTGTCCTCCCTTCTGGGGTGGTCTGCTGCCCCTCCCTGCTGGGGGGTGGTCTGCTGCCCCTCCCTGCTGGGGCTGTCTGCTGCCCCTCGCTGCTGGGGAAGTGTTTGCTGACTCTCTCTCGGGTAGGCTCTGCCACTTGCTCTGTGTCTGGGAACCAGCCCCCTGCTCCTGCCGGGGGGTCGCTGGCTGCATGTTTCTCAGCTCAGGCCAAGGCCCCACTCTCAGGTGCACGTTTCCAATCCCGTGTCCTCTTCCACCTCTGTACCCGGCCCCTGCCTGGTACATGGAGTCTGGCCTGTGGGCCTTCCCCATGTGCCTAGCTGGGGGCGGTCGCAGTCTTTGGGCCCCTCTGGGGAGTCCAGGGGCTTCTAGGGTGACTGTGCTATTTCCAGGGTGACTTTGTAGCAACTACCGGGGGACTCTCTGGCTTCCCTCTCTGGGGTCCTTGCCACAGCACCGTAAGCAGGGACTGGGGAACAGCTGGGCAGAGGGCGAGCATCGATTTGTGAATGCTCGTTTTCCGTCTGCCCTCCTTTTCTCCAGACCTGGTGGAGGCCTGCTGGGGGGTTTGGAATAGCTGCCCATTGACAAGCACTTTCACCAGAGAAAGCAGAGGGGCAGGCTGCCCCGTGCTTGGTGACAGCACTGGCTGCTCGGCCCCATTGGAGGGGCCCTGGAGCTCCGGTCCTCCAGAAGCACAGGATCCGTGTGAAGCGATGAGCTCTGAATGTACAAACCACAACACATCACAAAGCAACAATGGACACCGCACTTCTCTGTACAAAAACGGTGCAGGTGCGGCCACCGATCGCGTCTGAATCTGCCTGTGTGCCCCTGTCACCCCCCGGTGAGCCGAGGCAGGAGAACCTCCTTCCGCTAACGTACAGAGCGTGGTTTGGCCTGAAGGGAGGCGGGGGGTGCTGTCACGTGCAGGTCGGGGCTGTGACTGCGGGTTGTGTCAGGTTTGGGGTGAAGGAGGAGTCACTCTCTGCATGTTGCTTTGTCTCTGCCCGAGACACTTATAGGATAAGCCAAATAGAATCTTTCAGCCCGGCTGATTTTCAGCCGAATTGTTCAACCCCGAGCGTGACTCATGCTGCGAACTTCTCACCAGTAGTGCATGCTCCCCCAGCATGCAACCCTTAGCACCCAATGGTGTGCCGTGGCTCCAGGCCTCCTGCCGTCTACCAAGGCTGAGGGTTGGAACAGCGGGCCCGCCATGCCCACCTGCCTTCTCTCTGGAGTCGGCACGTCCCTGGCCCACGTGCCTGCCCCTTTGTGTAGTGGGTTAGCTCCCAAAGCAAGGGCCAGCCTCTCCGAACGCCCGGGCCTGGGTGCCCCACCCTCACCCCCACACACTCCTGGCGATCCCACCCACTCGCACTGGGCCAGGCTTCGTCCCAGACCCTGCTCGGCCTGCCAGGTGCATGCAGACATCCGGGTTTCACATTCTTGCATATCAGGGCCAGACACAAAAACACAGGGACAGCTTCTGGGCAGATGTCTGTGTGACTGAGGAGTGGACACCCGTGAATTACGTTTCAGCACAAGCATTTGCCCAGTGGCTGATCTCAGTGACAATGGTGGCCTTCTCACTCACCACTCGGGGAATTCAAGGACACAACCACTTTCAGGGAGTCCGGGCAATTCCCAGAGGCGCTGACGCCCGTCGGCCCCCGTGGCAGCCAGGCATTCTTTTCAAAGACGATGGGACCGCTTTTCAATTTTTAAGCTTTGTAATGGCAAAGTCCACCTGGAATTTTCTTTCCCCCTAACCTTTCGTTTCTTAACCTTTTGTTGCATAAGCACTTGGACAGAAGTCAAAACTGTGAATGAGATACTGAAATGCACTAAATTGTATTAAATTAAACTGGAGTTACTTGATAACAATGAAGAAACGCATCTGATCTGCTTGTATTTATTGTCTCGGAGCTGTATGTTGTGACAATCGGACGTTACTTGTTTTCCTAAATGCCGGGAAATTCAAAACTGGCTTCCTGATCGTAAAGACCATCGGCGAGTAATGTACCACAGACTAACCATCACACACGAAGACCATCGGCGAGCACTGTCACCGGAGATGAGCACCTCTCTGGAAAACCTCACAGACCATTGACTTGAGTGCACGTGACAGGTGTTGGGGTCTTTTTCCTATCGTTGACAATCTGCCATAGCTGACCACCGGCCAGTTTCAAGGATGATACACTGAATACAGGGTGCAAATATGTTCTATGGACGTTCCTTTTGTACTCTTCATTTTTACAAGTTTGCTACTCACGACGTTTCTGTAGCTGAGGATAGAGGTATTTTTGGTCTATGGGAGCCGGGGGAGGGGGAGCAGCTAACTTAGACTTCCAAAGCCTGTGCCCCAGAAACTGACTGTGTGTGCCATGCTCCGTGAAGATCACTCTGTAATGGGCGTGCGTGAGCCTGCCTGCGTGGCGCTCTCTTCTGGATCGAATGCTGCAGGCGTCATACTTGTTTGTTAAAGTTGCTGCTGTGAAAGAGAGGGATAAATATCCACAATCTAAGAGAAAAGTGACTGTCTGCCTCCTTCTGTTCCTTTGTCTCTAGTCTGCATAGATTGTCATCTCCTCTACCTGCTCCCCTTCCCTTTCCCCTCTCCCCCTTCCCCCTGCTGCTCCAGGAAGTGAAGGACCTGGGCTCATGGGCTGCGGGGTTGCCGCCTGCACAGGCCACTCACCTGCCCTCCATCTTCCCTTTCCTGCTCAGTGCACTTTGCAAGCCTCCCCTTTGCCTGTCCGTTGCCTTTGGGGGAGAATTGGAGAAAGAGCGCCACCATCTGGCCGAGGCCGGGGAGGAAGCTGGTTGGTGCATCAAGTCTCCGATATATGGCTCTGTCTGAAAATGGGTTTTAATATATTTTATTGATTTTGTACAGAGCGGAAGGGAGAGAGAGTTAGAGACATCGATGAGAGAGAATCATCGATCAGCTGCCTCTTGCACACCCCCTACTGGGGATATGCCCACAACCAAGGTACATGCCCTTGACCGGAATCGAACCCGGGACCTTTCAGTCCCCAAGCCGACGCTCTATCCATTGAGCCAAACCGGTTTCGGCTGAAAATGGGTTTTAGAGCCATCAAGGATGAAAGAGTTTCCAAAGTGGGCCTGTATACATCCAAAGCTATTTTTCATAAAAATGTATTCTCTGGAGAAAACCAAGGGACCCTTTTCCTCCTGGATAAAGAACTCCTGTTAGAACCAAGAGCTAGTCCACGGTCCCATGTGTTTGTCTGAGGAAAATAAATTGAGCTAAAAGAGCCATGGCGTCACGGGAACGGCCGTGACCACGCGTCTCTGCTCTGTGTGGGTCCAGGTGGTGGTGGGAGCTGGGCTGGGCCTGTCCCCACTCAGCTCAGCCCCTTGAGAGCTGGAGAGGCCGGGAGCAGATGGGCCATCAGCTCTATCCGTGACTTATTTTAAAAATACATCCAGAACTCAGAGCATGTGTATACCAGCAAGCCACACCTGTGCACATGCAGGTATGTATACACACATGCACATGTGCCCACACATGCACATGAACACACATAGGAGTGGAGTTTGTGGAGGTGTGATGCAGGAGATGAAATCAAAGGGCCCTGCTGCCATTGATATTAAGTGGTGTGGGGAGGCTTGGTCAGTTCAGCCTCGCTGTGTGCTTGATCCTGTTTGAATGCAAATGTCCAGAGTAAAAATGACTGGCTGTGGATATCACTCCTGAACCCCCAAACCCTGAGTTTCACAGATCTCCGGGACACCCAGACAATGAGCCAAGCCCGCCTGCTTCTCTGGCCCAGATCCCACCTCTGCTTTGACTGCCAGGTGTACTTGATGTGTAGGAATCACCTGACATGGTGAGAAGTGTGTGCCAGAATGCAAATACACATGTGCCTGTGAATACACATACCTAAACACACACACCTACACAAAGGCATATGTATGCATATGCATATACATGCACACAAACCCATGTAGGCACACGGTGGACACACACACACACCTACACACACATGCACTATGTGTATGTATACACACATACTCCAAGACGTGCGCACAAACACACACAGGTGTGCACACATATGTACAGGCACACCCCAAAGAGCAGGGGCAACACTTAGAGGTCATTTAAGCACAAGCCTATTAGGAAGCAGGGTGAAATCACAAGCCTGTGTTCTTGAATCATCTCACGTCCCTCCTGGTACAACGCCTGAGAATGCCAGGGTCCAGGTGCCCGTAAGCAGTGGGATTTGTGGAAAGAAAAGCTCCTCTTAAAGGAAGTGCTCCCCAAGTGCTAACTAAATCAGCTTGCCCTGGGACATCTCAGAGGAGTTAGGGATGTCACGTGACCACTCTTAAAGGAAGTGCTCCCCAAATGCTAACTAAATCAGCTTGCCCTGGGACATCTCAGAGGAGTTAGGGATGTCACGTGATCACTCTTAAAGGAAGTGCTCCCCAAGTGCTAACTAAAGCAGCTTGCCCTGGGACATCTCAGAGGAGTTAGGGGTGTCACGTGATCAATCTTAAAGCAAGTGCTCCCCAAATGCTAACTAAATCAGCTTGCACTGTGACATCTCGGAGCAGTTAGGGATGTCACGTGTTCTGGGCGCTAGCTCCATCAGGGAGCGGGGAGAACGTTACACCCACAGGCGCTTTATTCCAGGGGGCGTGTGGTGTGGACAGTGGGCAGAAAGCATGACTCGTGGGGGCATCAGGTGGTGTTTTCAGTCCCTCCTCCCAGGGAGGGCCCTGCCTATACCCAGCGGGTACCCCAACAGTATGGAGTGGGGCCTGACTCCCTATAATCAGAATTTGGAGTCCAGTGAAGCCCTCAAACTGCCTGCTGGCAGGGTGTGTCTGGAAGAACGGGGTGTAAGCCTGGCCGGAGATGATCGCTCCGTCCTGGAGAAGGGAGACCCAGCGCTGTCCCAGGCCTGTCTCCATCTTCTCTGCAGGCCCAGAGGGTCAGGTGAACTTTGGGAGTCAGAGGCAGGGATTCTGGGGACCCCAGAGCACTCTGAACCAGGAGGTGTGTGCAGGAGCTTGGGGTTGTCCTTAGAGACCTTAAACAGGAGCTGGTATCGGAGGGGACAGCCGGTTCTAGCTAGGTGTGTCCAGCCTGTTTGCAAAACTATTGTGTGCTTTAAGCCCCCGCCACGGAGGGCCAGGAGCCCGGGAGCCAGACTTCAAAGGACTCGGTGCTGTCGGTCCGGGTAGATGCAGACCTGGGTGCACCTTTGCCCAGTGTCTGTGCCGGTGCCACACCCCGGCCCGGGCTTCATGCAGCTTCTCCTTAGGCACCATTCCTGGCCAGAGAGCCTCCAGAACACCCCACAGGCTGTCTCACCCGCTCGCTTTCTGGCAAAGCATCTGACACTGTCTCTAAGCGGTCAGTTCCCTGCCCAGGGCTTTGCAAGGAGCCTGACCCCTGGGGCCAGCCCAGGGCCGTCGGATGACCCTCCACTTATGGCGAGACCCTGCCTCGCGGACATGACTCAGGAGCTGGACCTCAGAAGATGGCGGAGCAGGTGTGAATTACTGTCCATTCCTCTTGTGCAAACCCTCTGAGGCTGCTTCCAACCGTACATAGTGGCGGAGGCCCAGCCGTAGCGCCCTCTGGAGGAGGGGCAGGTTTGGTGTGGAAGGAGACGTGCCCGCCTCTCGGGCCGCACGTGACTCTGGGGTTGGAGGGTGCCCTTCCGTAAGGTGTGTGAGGTTCGTGGTCCTGAACCTCCTCAGCCCCTCCTCAGCCCCTCCTGGTCTGCCTCTCTAGGACACAGAGCTCCCGAAAGCCTTGGAGATTCCGAAGCCATAGAGCACGAGGCTCCTCTCTCATTCTAACGAGGTGACTGTGGGTGGGCTCCTGGGTGGCTCCCAGAGGAGGGCCGGTCACCAGAGAGACCACACTGAGACTGGATACAAGCTCCGAACTCTCAGCCCCTCCCCCACGCCTCAGCCGGGAAAGGAGCCGGAAGGAGAGGGAGGTAATGCTTCCCCCCCTTCCCCCCCCCCCCCCCCCCCCCGCGGGAGGAAGCCTCCACAGGACCCCAATAGCGCGGGGTCCGGGAAGCCCCGTGTATCAGGAGGGTGAGGCTCCCTGGGCTTAGGGTTGCCATTAGTCTCACCAGAACCATGCCAGCCCAGCCCTACAGCTACCGGCTGCCTTTGGTCCTGAGCTCCTGGCCCATCCTGCCAGGACCCCTGGGACTGGCAGAGCCTCCAAGGGAGCCGTTAGGTCCCACCAGAGCTGGGCTGGGGCCTGCGGGCAGCTTGGCTGGGGCAGCCCCCCAGCTCCCACATCCCCTGAAAGGGCTTTCTATTAATAACCATTAAGTCCTCCTAACGCTCGAAAGGAAGTATTTATTGTGTGTGTCCTGAGCCAGCCAAGTCCCGAGGCGGCGTATTAAACATTGAACATCGCAATAATAAATGAATCATTGATTTTCAGTAACCAGGCCACGGATGGATCTGTTTTAGGCTCTCGGGCAGCCATGTGTGCCCACCCCTCTTGGGTGGGGGCTGGGCGGCGTGCGTGGGCAGCAGGACCACAGTGGTCTCTGAGCAAGGGCTTGTTGCAGGGGGTCTGTCTGCCAGAGTGGGGAGTGAGGAAGGGAGGGTTAGGAGGGGTGGGCAAAGAGCCACGGCGGTGCCTGTCCTTGCTGGTGACCTCTGGGGCTTACCCCCTCCCAGAAGCCGCCCTGATGTGCTCTGAGCAAGGGGAGGTTGGCACATTGATCTACCCACTCGGTGCGGTAAGACTTGGTGGTGCCAGTGCCCAGGACTTTCTGCTCAGCCTGCTCTGGGCCTGAGGCAGGAAAGCGGAGCCCTGAAGGCCCTGGCGTGGGCACCTTACCATGCCTGGGCCGCCCACTGCAGTTAGATCAGAACTGAGGGCCTGTGGCCGGGGCACCAGGCGTGTCTGTGAGGGTCTCTGTGCGCCACGCGGGCCGCTGGGGCGGGACAATGGACGCTGTGCTGCCTGGGTAAAAAGGGACGCGTGGAATTCTGGGTTAGCGGCTGATTCCTTCCTGCCTACTCCAGTGAGGTGTTGGTGCCCTCGGAGGTTAGCATTTTGGGCAGCCGGCCCTTACGTTGGCCTTTCCCTCACCCCTCCTTCCTCTTCCGTTCCCGTTACCCCAATATTAGGTGTGCCAGAGGCTGGCACAAGAGGCGCTGGCCCTGCTTCCATAGGCTAAGCCAGGCCACAGCCGGCCTCCCTCTCCAGGGCAGGGTGGCTCCCTGGGCTTGAGGGTCTGAAAAGGCGGGTGGAGGCCAGAGGAGGGTCTCTAGCAGGTGGTCAGTCCTGCTCCCCGCCTCCCACCCCATGAGCAGGGATACCGTGAGGGACGGAGGCCTGGGATGGACTGGCTTCTCGGAGGACAGCCTCCGTTTGGGAGGGGAGAGTAAGAACCCAGGCGGTCAGAAAGCCAGGGGAAAAGGCGCCTGAGCTAGAAACAGGAGAATGTCCAGAAATGCCACCTCCAGCGCCAGGTTGGATTTCGTTGTCGCTAACTATTTAAGTCACACAATGAAGGATGAAGCCTGGGAGGGGGGCGCTGCTAAGGCCTAGATTTCAACCTACTCAGTTCTGCACAAGTGTGGAGAGAGGGTTCTTTCTGAGAACGAGACAAAGACACCGACAGGTCCCCGTGTGGTAGAGGACAGGGCCCGGGGCCCGGGCCGCTCTGCCCTCTAACGCCCATGCCTCAGGCTCCTCCGGTATAAAATGGGGTGGTGATGGCAGCCCCGCTTTGTGTGCCCTGGCTTCCAGCTGGAATGAGCACGGAGCACAGTGTTCCCGTGTGGCCGAGCCCCAGCGGTCAGTGCCTCCACTTCCCCCTCTGTGAAATGGAGATGGGGAGACCTCGTCCTGGGGATTTTGTGGGATCAATTACATAGGATGCATGTCTTGGAGGGAAAAACTCTGCACGAGCCCTGCTTCCGGATGAGAACGTTGAGACTGAGGAGAGGCTGAGTAATTTAGAATCCATGCCCCCTGCTCAGACCCGCTGCCTAACCACACCTGAGCCCTTTTTGCAGACAACCAGCCGCCTCCTCAGATCAGAGGCCTGTGGCCTGGTGGCGGAGTGCAGAGAGACAAGGTCACCTCCAGCCCAGGGCAGTCACTGCCAGTATTTTGATGCATCCCTTCCAAACTCTAAGTTTTTTTTCTGTTATGTGGTTTGATCATGTCTATCACACCCTCACTCTAAGGCTTTTATTTTAGGGTTTTTTTTAAAATATATATTTTTTTATTGATTTCAGAGAGGAAGGAAGAAGAAACATCAATGTTGAGAGAATCGTTGATCGGCTGCCTCCCGCACGCCCCCTACTGGGGATCGAGCCCACAATCCAGGCATGTGCCCTTGACGGCAATCAAGCCCAGGACCCTTCAGTCTGCAGGCCCACACTCTAATCCGCTAGGGCAGTGGTCTCGGGCCACATGTGGCTCTTTGGCCCCTTGAGTGTGGCTCTTCCACAAAATACCATGGCCTGGGCTAGTCTATTTTAAAGAAGTGGCGTTAGAAGAAGTTTAAGTTTAAAAAATTTGGCTCTCCAAAGAAATTTCAATCGTTGTACTGTTGATATGCGGCTCTGTTGACTAATGAATTTGCCGACCACTGGGCTAGGGCATAATTAGCTTTTTAAAAGTCTACATTTATTTCTATTAAAATGCTCAAGAGACCTCTCCCCCCGCCCCCAAGTACAAAGGCCTAAAGCTATGCAGGATTCAGATAAGATTTCAGGCGGGTGCTGACTGTTGGTTTCTCCGTTGCTAAAGCCTGAATTTCAACCCGTTCAATTCCAGGCTGCAGCGATCCCTCTGGTGGGGAGTGGGATTCCTCTGACGTCTGGCAAACCTCCACAGAGAGGCCAGTTTTTATAAAAATGGGAAGGGGGTGATGGACAGAAAGACCATCAGTGTCATCGCCAGGCAGAAAGCTTTATAATCCAGGGATCGACTTTGCTCAGAGAACATTATAGGCGTTTCTCAGGCTATCTGAAACCTCCAAACGCCGTTTTGCTGATGACATAGCAGTTTATCAATGCCAATGGCACACTTTATGTAACACAGTTATTGACATTTCTTTTAGGTTGCTTCCCATTTTTAGCCGATGCTGCAAACCATGCTGCCACATGTTTTTAGCCAAGGTTTTGGTAGAGACTTTCCTTAAAGAGCTCTAAAAGTCCATTGCTGGGTCAAAGGACAGAAGGGTGTCACTGCCTATTTAAAAGGTGGCTTGAGCCGAAACCGGTTTGGCTAAGTGGATAGAGCGTCAGCCTGCCGACTGGAGGGTTCCGGGTTCGATTCCGGTCAAGGGCATGTACCTTGGTTGCGGGCACATCCCCGGTGGGGGGGTGTGCGGGAGGCAGCTGATTGATGATTCTCTCTCATCGATGTTTCTAACTCTCTATCCCTCTCCCTTCCTCTCTGTGAAAAATCAATAAAAATTTTAAAAAAATAATGAAATAAAAGGTGGCTTGGGCTTAGCTAGTAGCTCAGTTTGTTTGAGCATCGACTTAATACGCCAAGGTTGCAGGTTCACTCTCCAGTCGGAGCACATAAGAATCAACCAATGATGCATAAAAAAGTGGAACAACAAATCAAATAGGTGTTTCTCTCTCTTTCTTCCTCTGAAAATCAATTTCAAAAAAAGGAAAAAGAAAAAAAAGAAGTGGCACTTCAGAGCAGAGTGCCCTCCACCTGCTGGTCTGCCTGGTTACCACACCCGCCCCTCCCCACCATCAGCTCATTTCTGGTCTCTTTTATCCCCCCCCCCCCCATTTTTGTTAATTGTTGGAAAAAAATTTATATGGCATTTCATTAATTACTCATGAGTCAGATTATTTATTAGGGATTACATAATTGTTACTAATCCTATTTCCCCTTTTATGAACTATTTGCCCACCTGAAGATACTGCTGTTGGAAGGCTTGTGTAAATGTATTAACTGCATGGAGACCCAGCACTGTGCTGGCCCTGCCCCTTACCACCTGGGGGGAGTGAGGCGAGCGCCACACAGGTCACCTTGTGGGTTCTTTGGAGCCTCACGTGTTACTACTTCAAAGTCAGTTGGGTTTTTTATTAAACTTTCATTTTGAGATGACGTAGGTTCCCATACAGTTGTGACCACCAGGGGTGCGTCTTGCACAGCTCTGGGTCAGCACCACATCCAGGACGTGGACACTGACACGGTCCAGAACAGAGCACCCCATCCCACAGGGTTGCTTTTTTCTCACCACCCCAAGTCAAGTCTCCATCCATCCCCACCTATCCCCCTTTCCCTCTGGTAGTCACCATGCTCTTCTCTAAGTTGTATTTTGTTTTGTTTTGTTTTATTGCTTAATTCCTTCGCCGTTTTCACCTAACTCTTCCCAGCCCCCCTTCCCTCTGACAGCTGTTGTCAGTCTGTCCTCTGTATCTATGAGTCTGCTTCTATTTTGTTTGTTAGCTTATTTTATTCAGTTGAATCCACATGCAAGTGAAGTCCTATGACGCTTGTCTTTCTCTTACTGGCTTCTTTCACTTAGCACAGTGGTCGGCAAACTCTTTAGTCCACAGAGCCAAATATCAACAGGACAACAATTGAAATTTCTTTGGAGAGCCGAAAATTTTAAACTTAAACTTCTTCTAACGCCACTTCTTCAAAATAGACTCGCCCAGGCCATGGTATTTTGTGGAAGAGCCACACTCAAGGGGCCAAAGAGCCGCATGTGGCTCGCGAGCCGCAGTTTTCCAATCACCGACTTAGCACAATGCTCTCCAGACCCATCCATGCTGTTGCAAAGCCACAAAGATGCTTCACGTTGCCCTGTGATAGCCACATCCATGACCCACCTTACCCTACACTCCCTCCTAACCCTTGGCAACTGCTGGTCTGTCTTCCATTCCTATAAGCTGTCACTTCGAGAATGTTCCATAGATGAAATCACAGGCTATGTGACTGGGGTTGGGCGTTTTGCATGCAGCATCCTTCTGGCAAGATCCACCCAGGTTGCTGTGGGCCTGCACAGGTCAGTCCTTTTTATTGCCGCATAGTGTTCCATGGTGCGGGCGGACCAGTTTGTCTAACCAGCCACCCGTCAAAGGTCACCTGGGCTGCTTCTAGGCTTTGGCCGCTATGAGTACACCTGCTGGGAATGCGTGCTGGCTCAGCGGAGAGGGCCCGAGCAGCGTGTCAGAGACAGCCCTGGGTGCCTCCGCTTAGACCGAGCACACGCAGCATTCCAATACATAATTGAACAGGCTTTTTGCGTCTGGACACAGTGTAATGGGCTACCAGAAAAGGCCATTTGGGCTCAAGTGCCAGCAACCTTTATTTAAAAAAAAAAAAAAAAAAAAAAAAAAAAAAAAAAAAAACCTAAAAAAAACCCGCTATCTCAGAACAAAAGGATCTGGAAAAGGAATAGACATCGATTAACAGCAATACCACCATTTCCACCGTGATTAAAAGGAATTGCTAAGCCAGTGTTTGTGCTGAATTCAAGCATTTCCTAAATTCCCAGGTGAATAAAGACTGATGGTTCTGCCGGAGAGAAAGCTGCCTAAGTGTTGCCTAAAACAGAGTTGGAGAGCCCGGCCCCTCCCTCCCATCCCTCCGGGAAGAAGCTTCCACCCAGAGCCGCCAAGGGGGCCAGGACAGGGCTCGTGTCCTCACAAAGGGAGAGCTGTGAGTGACTTAATCTCCGGATGATGATGTCTGGGTGAGAACAGGACGAATGACATGGAGACCTGGGCTTGGACTTTACATTTGGTGTTGTCAGGTTTAAAAATAAAATATTTAAGCTATGCCAAACCCGGTTTGGCTCAGTGGATAGAGCGTCTGTCTGTGGACTGAAGGATCCCAGGTTCGATTCTGGTCAAGGGCATGTACCTTGGTTGCAGGCACATCCCCAGTAGGAGGTGTGCAGGAGGCAGCTGGTCGATGTTTCTAGCTCTCTATCCCTCTCCCTTCCTCTCTGTAAAAAATCAATAAAATATATTTTTTAAAAATATTTAAGCCATTTGAGTAGATGTGAAGTGAGATGACAGTCACTGTCACTTTAATTTGCATTTCCTTGGTACCTCCTGGTCGCTGGACCTCTTTTGATGTGATGATTGGCCATTGTAGGGTCCGCTCTGATTTTTATTCACCCGTTGTTCCTTTCCTGACTGCTTTTGGACTAATCAAATGTTCTTGCTTTCCCCCCCCCTTTCATTTTAATATACATTTTTTTATTGCTGATAGTATTGCACATATCTCCCATAATAAAATGTTTTATATTTTTCCGTTTTGCTGCTTCCACTGGCTTCTTAGCCAAACCCTTATGTTAAAAATTTTTTTGTTTTTGTGGTTTTGCTCCAGGGCTGGATATCCTTATATCAAATTCTATTCTGAGTCACTATTGTATCACTTCAGCCTTCTCTCAGTATACAGGAGCCTTCTCATCGCCCACTTCTCGCTTCACACCCTGAAGTCCCCAAATGCGAGACCCTCTGTCCTTTGTGCTATGGTTGTGCCTTTTACATATATATTTTAAAACCATCACACAATGTATTGATAATTAGGTATGTTTCTTCCTTGAGGAAATTGTGGGGAGAAAAAGCATCGCCACTGCTACCCCCTTGCTGACAGCTCCCCCCACTGTCCTTTTCCTCCTGTTTGTCCAAGTTTCACCGGGCCCCTGTCCTTTCACCCTGAAGGACATGTTCAGCATTTACTGTAGGACCTGCGTGCTGGACACACATTCTCTCGACTTCATCTGAAAACATCTTTCTCTGCCCTCACCTTTTAGAGTGTTTTTGTTGGACACAGGGTTTGGGGCTAAGTTTTTTAAATTCAGCCCTTTACTGCTTTATTCCATTGTCCTCCAGTTTAGATTGTGTCTGATGAGAAGGCAATGAAAATTCTCGTCATTGTTCCCCTGAAGGTAGCGTGTCTTTATTTGCTGGCTGCTTTCAAGACTTTCTCTTTATGGTTTTCAACAGTCTGACGGGGATGTGCCTGTATGTGTTTTTCGTAGTACGTGTTCTGAGGTTTTGCAGAGTTTTTGATCTATAAATCAATCTTTTTCATCAAATTTGTGGACTATGGTCATAATTTTTTTTCAAATAAAGTGCCTGCCTGTTCTCTAAGGCTCTGTTGATTTTTTCTTCAATCTTTTTTCTCTTCCTCAGATTGAAAAATTTGTATTGATCTGCCTGTAAGATCACTGACTCCTCCCGCTATTTCCAATCTGTTGTTAAGCCAATGCAGTAAAATTTTCATTTCAATTGTACTTTTCAGTTCTAGAACTTCATTCTTTTTTTGTTGGTTTGTTTTTTTGTTAATCCTCATCCAAGGATATTTTTCTATTGATTTTTAGAGAGTGGAAAGGAGGTAGGGAGGCGGAGAAAGAGAAACATCACTGTGAGACACATCAATTGTTTGCCTCCCATAGATGGAGGATGGAATCAACAACCCAGGCCCTTGACCAGGAATTGAACCAGCGAACCTTCGGTGTGCAGGCTGGTGCTCTAACCACTGAGCACACCAGCCAGGGCTAGACTGCCCGTTCTTTTTTAATAGTTATTACTCTGCAGTCTTTAATGATTAAGACCATATTTTCATTTAATTCTTTGAACACACCTATTATAGTTGCTGTGTAGTCTTTATCTGTAAATATAACATCTGGGCTATACAGGGGTTGCTTTCTATTGACTACTTTTTTTTTCCTGACTGTGGTTTACACTTTGTGGTTTGGCATGTCTAGTACATTTTTTGTGTGTATACTGGACATTGGTCAGTTATAAGTGTACAGATTCTGGACCATCTTCCATAGAAGAGTTCTGGCATTTGTTGTAACTGGCAGGTCAATTACTGTCTTTATCACCTTGACCTCTGACAGGTTTGGTTTTATTCCTTGTTAGGCTGGATCTGAGAAATGTCCATGGTGTCCCCTACTTGGCAGGAGTCAATGTTCAAATCTCTCTTGCAGATCTTGTCAAGCTTTGCTTTATATTTGGTTATGGTAGGTCCAGTGCAGCCTTATTTAGAACAGGGTTAGAGATGGCTCACAGGCCACATCTTGGCCACGACCTGTTTTGGTATGTCTGTTGAGCTAAGGATAGTTTATATATACATAATCTTTTTTAAAAAAAATGTTTTTATTGATTTTAGAGAGGGAAAGGGAGAGAAACATCGATCCACTGCCTCCTGCACGCCTCCTACTGGGGATTTAACTAGAAACCTGTGTATGTTCCCTAACTGGGGATTGAACCAGCAAGCTCTCAGTACATGGGACAATACGCAACCAACTGAGCCACACTGGTCAGGGCTAATTGTTATATTTTTAGATAATAGTTTTTAAAAATCCCAAGGAGCCGAAACCGGTTTGGCTCAGTGGTAGAGCGTCGGTCTGGGTACTGAAGGGGTCCCGGGTTCGATTCCAGTCAAGGGCATGTACATTGGTTGTGGGCACATCCCCGGTGGGGGGTGTGCAAGAGGCAGCTGGTCGATGTTTCTTTCTCATTGATGTTTCTAGCTCTCTATCTCTCTCCCTTCCTCTCTGTAAAAAATCAATAAAATATATATATTTAAAAAAAATAAAAAATAAAAAAATAAAAATCCCAAGGAAACGTTTGAGACAGAAACTAAAGCCTGTGATACTTATCTGGGCCTTCAAAGACAAAGTCGCTGAGCCCTGGGGATGTATATGGTCCTCAAGCTACTGTCCCAGCTGATGAGGTATCAATGAGGACTTTGCTGTCGCTCTGCTTGGCCTCCAGTCTTTGTGCCATTCTCAATTCTGTAATAGCTTTTTCCTGGTAAGCCACATGGAATCTCATCCTACTCATGCTGAACCCAGCAGAAGCCAAGGACTTTCAGCGCCCCCTAACCCCCCTAGACTCTGGATCTCCAACCCGCCTAGCTCCTTCCTAGTGCTCTGCCTGCCTCAGGGGTGCCAGCCACCCCAGCACTGATTTTTGCCTCCACACTACAATGCACCATGCTACACTACCAACAAGTAGCAGCCGTGTTCACACTCAAACTATTTCACATGTACATTTACTTTATTTCCTTTGCAAAAGTTACTCTAGCCCTGGCTGGTTTGGCTCAGTGGATAGAGTGCCAGCCTGCAGACTGAAGAGTCCCAGGTTCCATTCCGGGCAAGGGCACATGCCTGGGGTTGTGGGCTCCATCCCCAGTAGGGGGTGTGCAGGAGGCAACCGATCAATGATTCTCTCTCATCATTGATGTTTCTATCTCTTTCTCCCGCTCCCTTCCCCTCTGAAATCAATAAAAATATTTATAAAAATCAGATTAAAACAAGATTCTGTTTTTTTTTTTTTTAAAAAGTTACTTTAGCCCTAACCGGTTTGGCTCAGTGGATAGAGCATCGGCCTGTGGACTGAAGGGTCCCAGGTTCAATTCCAGTCAAGGGCATGCATCTTGGTTGCAGGCACATCCCCAGTAGGGGGTGTGCAGGAAGCAGCTGATTCATGTTTATCATCAATGTTTCTAATTCTCTTCCTCTCTGTAAAAAAATCAATAAAACATATATTTTTAAAAAGTTACTTTAAATGTACTTTCCTTACACAAGAAACTTATATGCAGTTAAAAGTAAGGATTCATTTTGTGGCGTTCCCAAAATGTATGCCACTGCCTATTCCATGGAAGGTCCCCTGCACCTGGGTGCAGGGTGGGGGGCAGTTAGAGACGAAGTAAAAGGCACAGTCCCTAAATTCAAGTGTTCCGGCCAGGGCCACAGGAAACGAGTGCTAACAGGAGAGGCGTCAACATGCTGTGGACATTCAGAGAGAAAGGCGTTCATTCCAACCATCTGGAAAGACCTGTGGCAAGGCGGGCTCGAGGTGAGTCTGGGAAGCATTGGGGTTCCGGGCTGTAGGGTCTTTGGTTATAGCGAGAAGGCAGTAACCTTGTTCTACTTCAGGGCATATTACTGTACTTCCTAACGCCCGAGTCACAAGAAAGCACGAGACAGAGGGTTTTGCAAGGGCTAACTGCCTCCAGCCCAGCGGTGGGAGTTAACCGGCGCCCTAACTGGTTCCTCCTGAGGCCTCCAGCTTGGGTAAAGGTAACAAGGCCAGGCGATGGCAGCAGGCCCGCACAGGAGAAGTCACCTGTGTCCACATGCCGCTGTCACCTAGGGTCACCCCTGACCGCATGCTGTCAGTGACCCCAGGGCCATGCCCATGTCCACAAGCCATTTTCAGTGACACCTCCTCCCACCCAACAACCCCTAGGGTCATCCCGAGTCCACAGTGGATCCCGGGTCGTGTCTGTGTCCAGAAGTTGTCAGTGACCCGCCCCCCACCCTGGCTGCCACCCCCACCTGGGGGATCTGTGTGGTGGGGCTGGGGCCGCCCGGGTCATCGGGTGCGATGGAGGGGCGGGGCGATGGAGGTGTCCTCTAGGCCATGTGCACCCACCCTGGAGGTCATGCACGCCGTGAGGGGTTAACCATGTCCTGGGAGCCCCGCAGAGTCCTCTCCGCTCCGGGAGGCTAGGTCCTAGGTCCACCCAGGGGAGACGCGGGTCTCAGGGGCGGCTCCCAGCCCTGCAGCTGCTACAGCTCCGCTCCGATGTGGGCAGCCGCCTCTGGCCCTCGGCCGCCGCCCGCTTTCCCTCTCCGCTCTCCGCGCCGACAAGCTGCCTTTCGGTCGGAGGGCAGCGCCAGCGCAGACGGGGAGCCCTCCCCTTTAAGGCGCGCGTCCCGGAAGTGGTCCCGCGGCAGCCAGCGCCGGTACCGGAAGTGGATGCGCCGGCAGCTGCGGGCGGCCGGCCGGGAATCTTCCTCCCGAAGCCGGGCAGGCGTCGCTGTCGCGGCCGGCCGGCGGCGCCGCTCGGGCACAGGCTGGCCGGGTACGGCCTCGGGGCTGCCCATGGGGCGCGGGGGGCCGGGCCGGTGACGCCGGACGCCCATGGACGCCCCTGAGGAGCCGCTGCCGCCGGTGATCTACACCATGGAGAACAAGCCCATCGTCACCTGTGAGTGCCCGTCGGCGGGGAGGGGGCGGCGGCCGCTGCAGGCTGCCCGGCCCAGGCTCGCCGGCCCCTCGCCCCCTCGCACCCCGCCGGGCCACTCCCTGGACGGAGGTGTGGCGGGGCGGCGGCGGCGGCGGGCCTCCGTCCCGCGAGCGACCTCTGACCTCGTGGAAGACGCCGTCCCGGGCCGTTTCGTGCAGTTTGACAGCAGCGCCCGGCGCCGGCGCGCTTCCCAGGCTCGGCCGTTCGGCCTGCGGCCGCCGCAGGGTCCGTCCTCCCGGCCGGGGGTCGTGTTGTCCTCCGGGTCACACCGCTCCCCGACCCCGGGGAGGGCCCTCGGGGCTCGCAGACGGGAGCGTGGGAGAAGTTTGCGTGCGTTTACCGTGTTGGTACTTGAGTCAGTTGTTAAATGGAGGGCGCAGGCAGTCCCTCTTGCACGGGCGCGACCGTTCCGGGCCGAACCCGGACGGCGGGGCCGGGGCTGCGCCGTGCGCACCTGCTCCTTGGGTTTATGGCCCCGGCCGGTAGGCTCTCGCCGGTCCGGATGCTGTTGCCGGGGAGAAACCCATTTCACAGATGAGATCATAGAGGTTAGCAAGGCCCCACTTATGAATCCACACTCGGGACAACTAGACCTTCTTCCCCCCTTTGCCACATTTATGCATACCCAGAGGAATTGTGTTCCTGTTACAGAAATCCCTCCTAATATGTACAGCCATAGCTTCAGAATGAAATACTTAAAAAATAACGAACGAGAAGGGTTGAAATGTTGGCTGGCATTTCGAGACTCGCAGAGAGGTATTCCGAATTGTGTCAGTTTTGACTTTTGACAGGATTTTGTGTCTTCAGTTAATTTTCCAGATGGTCTTCCGTGCTATGAAAGGAAGCACTTCGACAGCAAAATCTGGGTGGCCAGGCCATAGAAGACCGTGTGTGCATCTCTCTCTCTCCTCCTGTTTTTCTTTTTCTTTCTTTTCTTTTCTTTTATTTATTTATTAATGAACGTACTCCTTGTATGCTTTCTCTTGTCAGATCCCCTTGAAATTGTATGTTTCAAGTTTGCTACTTCATCTGTAGTTGGTAAACTTGCTTAGGGAAATGAACAGTTTCATCTCAACTTGGAGACTTGAATGGTTCAGCAGTAGCTCTTTAACCCCCCCCCCCCCCCCCCCCCCCACACACACACACACACAATACTTGTAACTGAAAGTCTTACTCGGGACTGCACCTAAGTGGGAGAGGACGGGTGTGCGGGGTTGCCCTGGAGGCCCTGCAGTTCCCAAGGGCTTTCTGATCCTCGGCTCAGGAGCCGGTGCCATGCTCAGTGCAGTCTTAACGGGGGGTTTCCTGAAGCTTCTCCCCAGGTGGTGTGCACGTTGTGCATGCTGCATAAACGCTGCTGGTAGGGGCGCCCACATATCTAATCACATCTCGTACCCCTTAGCTTTTAATAGTGTGTTTCTATAGATGTGTGACTATATATTTCTGAGAAGTCCCGAAAGCTCTGTTGGATTCAACGTGACCAGTAGTCTGTGTTTGAGTGCTGTTACTGTGTAGTTTCTTACCCACATGCAGGACAGCTGAGATTTGTTACATTGGGGGAGGTTTGCCTCTGATTAATGCTATGTGCACTGACGGTATCCAACTTAAAAGGCTCCTCAGAAAAGAAAGCAGCGTCAGTAAACTTTCAGAGAAAGTTAGTTTGAAAGGTGAGAAAGACCCCTTTGGAAGTTAAAGATTTTTTAAACTTTTTGAAAGGCTGCCTTCATATTTATTTATTTATTTATTTAAAATATATTTTATTGATTTTAGAGAGGAAGGAAGAGGAAGAGAGAGATAGAAACATCCATGATGAGAGAGAATCATGGATTGGCTGCCTCCTGCACGCCCCACACTGGGGATGGAGCCTGCAACCCGGGCGTGTGCCCTTGGCCTGAATCGAACCCGGGACCCTTCAGTCCAATGCTCTATGCACTGAGCCACACCAGCTAGGGCTGAAAGGCTGCCTTCACAGTTCAGCCTTGAAATGGCATTTTGGTGTCTCCGGGCTGAGCTTTGGTGGCACTTGTCCTGGTTTAACTTCATACTTTACCTTGTTCCATTCTTCCAGCTGCACATGCTTGGACGGAGGAGCTAGTCCAAGCAGTGCAAAGAGAGGGGGGAAATCGCTTTAAAAAGTCCATCCAGAGGCTTCACAGGTTTTGCTGTTATGTACATAGTTGTCTTTGTTTTCAAGACTCCATTTACATCTTCTTGAATACTTACCTAGCCATTGTGCCCGTAGGAGGCCTGTGTTTGTTCATTTTAAAGTGAAAGTGGAGTCTATGCTTGTTTTCAGTTTTTTCTTCTGCATAGAATTTAGAACATCTTAAGTGAAAATGAATTGCACGTAGATCTTTCTGAGAAGAATGTAGAATATAACTGGTTCAGGCAAATTTAGGAACTGTTTATATGTGCCATGAGAAGAATGGAAAGTCCCCAGAGATTAGGGGGAATTCATTGTTACTTGAAAACCTGCTGAATTAATTTTCTGAAGCTACCTAAAAGTTTTAATGGCCTCCGTCCATAGTTAAAAATGTTTGCACCTGCCGCCTACCTCTGGAGCAGTGACTGCCTCAGCAAGGGATCTGGCAGGGATGCTAGGTGAATAGTAGTGGAACTAATAACGTGAGGACATTGGGTGATGAATTGCCTAATCATAGCAATTTGAATACCTGTAGTGTAATTTATTAATCATGAAAAATACACAGTGAAACTGAAATTCAGCAGATCCATTTGATCCAAATTTGTTTTAGCTTAGTCGTCGTCCCCCTCCTCCTCCTCCCTCCCTCCCCCCCATCACTGGGTCAATTCTTTGGTTTAGAATAGACTTAGTTAGTTTCTGATCCAAGGATATGTTAGGAAAGGTAAATTCCTTTTCCAGCTATCTTGTTCATGGACAGTTGTTGGGATTCCACTCAGATGTAACCTTTCTTTGCTGAGTGTCAGCATCATACCTAGAATGGCACATACTATCCAAATGGGATTATATAGAATCTGAAAAATAACACTCTGTCCAAAGGCTCTGTTCTCGTCAGTCACATATTATTTTGCCTATTTCCTTTGTCTGAATCGCTGTATTTGGGGTTCCAGATTTTATATTACAAGTTTTGAAAGGGAGAAAAAGGCAAACAAAAATGAGCAAATCTGTAACATTTTGTATCTGGTTGGAATCTGTGTTTCCCCCTGTAAGTTAAAGTATTAAAATTTGCACGTCACAGTTTTCCACCAACCCTGAAAGTACAGTGCTTGTGACTTAGCTACTATCTCAGTTTCATTACCAGAAAAATACCTTTTAATGTCTTTTTAAAAAAATCAATACACATAAATGCAAGTCTTGGTCCATATTGGATTCTTTTTTTTTTTTTTTTAAATATATTTTATTGATTTTTTTACAGAGAGGAAGGGAGAGAGATAGAGAGTTAGAAACATCGATGAGAGAGAGTCATCGATCAGCTGCCTCTTGCACACCTCCTACTGGGGATATGCCCGCAACCCAGTTACATGCCCTTGACCGGAATCGAACCCGGGACCCTTCAGTCCCCAAGCCGACGCTCTATCCATTGAGCCAAACCGGTTTCGGCCATATTGGATTCTTTTTTTTTTTTTTTTAATAAATTTTTGTTGTTCATATTATTACAAGTGTTCCTTTCCCCCCCCTTCCCACCCCACCCTCCGCCCTCTCCCCACTCCCCATTGTCCTCATCCATAGGTGCACAGTTTATGTTCAGTCTCTTCCCACATTCCCCTCTCCCCTTTTCCCCAAGAATCATCAGTTCACTCCCCTTCCATACCTCTGATTCTATTATATTCAACAGTTAATATTGTTCATCAGATTTTTTTTTTAATTTCCTTGGTTTTTAGATTCACTTGTTGATAGTTACGTATTTGTTGTTCATAATTTTTATCTTTATTTACTTTCTCTTCTGAAAGAACCCCCTTTAGCAATTCATATAATTCTGGTTTGGTGGTGATGAACTCCTTTAGCTTTTTTTTATTAGTGAAGCTCTTTATCTGACCTTCGATTCTGAGTGATAGCTTTGCTGGGTAGAGTATTTTTGGCTGTAGGTTCTTGCTATTCATCACCTTGAATATTTCTTGCCATTCCCGTCTGGCCTGCATGGTTTCTGTTGAGAAATCAGCTGACAGTCGTATAGGTGCCTTTATAGGTAACCTCCTGCTTAGCTCTTGCTGCTTTTAATATTCTCTTTGTCCTTTGCTCTTGGAATCTTAATTATGATTTGTCTTGGTGTGGTCCTCTTTGGATTCCTCTTATTTGGAGTTCTGTGTGCTTCCTGGACTTGTAAGTCCAATTCTTTCCCCAGGTGGGGGAAGTTTTCTGTCACTATTTCTTTCAGTATGTTTTCGATATCTTGCTCTCTCTCATTTTCTGGGACCCCCATGATTCTGATGTTGGATCGTTTGAAGTTGTCCCAGAGGTTTCTTACATTATCTTCAATTTTCTGGATTCTCTTGCCTTCTAGCTTCTGCAGAGGAGTGTCTTCTGGCTCTTTATGTTCCAAATCTTTGACTTGATTCTTGCGATCTTCTATTTTGTTTTTAGGACTCTGTATAATATTTTTTATTTTAATGTATTCTTTATTTCTTGTTGATCCCTTTTCATATCCTCATAGGTCTCAATTATTTTATCAGCCTTTTCTAGGAAACTCTTGAAAAACCTTATAAGTGTGGTTTTGAACTCTATATCCAGTCGCTTTTTGTCCTCCATTTCTTTCGTTTGTGATCTATTTGGTTTAGGCATTTTCGCAGGCAGCTTTTCTGATGGGGCGGGGTTTCAGGGTGGAGCCTACAGCCTTGGCTTCCGTCAGCCCCGCCCTATGCGACTCCTGAGACTCAGGGTCCTTCAGTACTTGTTGCAAGCACCTCTGAGAGAAAGGTGCCCTCGATTTTTGCCTGCTACCAAACAGTGTAGGCTCTCCCGCAATGGACCCGAAACTGGGGTTCAGTTCAGTTGGAAGTGGAGTTGGAGGTGGCGTTCACAGCAGTCTGGAGCCTGTCTCCTTCCCGCCAGGGCAGTCCTATGGCACAGCTGGCCGGCCCTTCTCTGCGCACAGTGTGCACGCCTCTGGGACCTCCTTTCGCCGCTTCCCCGGGTCCTGCCTTACAGCCCAGCTCCCTCTGGATGAGCCTGGATCCCCGGGGTCTGGCCTAGAACGGGGGTTCAGAGCAGTCGGGGGCCCAGCACAGTCGGAGTTTTATCTCCTTTCCGCTAGGGAACGCCAGCCAGGCACTCGGCCTCCCTCCTCTCCGGCTCCGTCCTCTCCGCGCGCGCCACGTGTCTCCGTACCTTGGGCTTTTACAGCTCCTCCGCGCTTTCTTCTGGTTTTCTCCTTGCTTCTCGTTGTAGAATTTCCAGTCAGTCGACTTTCCTGTAGTTCTGGGTAATGTCCATTTTATATTTTAGTTGTATTTTATTGAAATTGTTGCGTGCGGCTGCGGCTAGGTGCCTACCCGAGCAGCCATCTTGGATTCCCATATTGGATTCTTAAGCCAATAGCAGATCAGCAGTTGAGAAGTGGGAGCAGCAGTTCTCCTTAGGAAAGCTCTGCTGTTCCCTGGAGTATATTTGGAGGGCAGGGGCAGTGGGCACTACCATATGTGCTCACCTTATTTTATTTGCCAGTTCTACCTGTGACTGGTTAAAATCAGGTCTTACACATGTGACTTAGAGAGCGAACTAGGAATAGTGATAGTACCAACCTGATAGGTGGAAATGGGGTTAGAAGAATGAATACTGTGAAGCACTCAGAAGAGTGATTGGTGTGCAAAAAGTTAGCTGCTGAGGAGAGATTCCTAAACTTTTGCTGTTCATAATGGCTTTAGTGTCTCAGAAATTTTTCCTGGCACTTAGGTGAAAAAGAATAATTTAAAAAATATATATATATTTTATTGATTTTTTACAGAGAGGAAGGGAGAGAGATAGAGAGTTAGAAACATCAATGAGAGAGAATCATCGATCAGCTGCCTCTTGCACACCTCTTGCTGGGGATGTGCCTGCAACCAAGGTACACGCCCTTGACCGGAATTGAACCTGGGACTTTTCAGTACACAGGCCAACGCTCTATCCACTGAGCCAAACCAGTTAGGGCTGGATTGTACTTTTGATAGCGTATCTAAGAATTCTTTGTCCAGCCCAAGGTCATCATACTTGTTTTGGTGTGCCTATATCTGATGATTAGTGAGGTTATTTTTATGTGTTTATTGGTGATTGGACCTCTTTAGAATTACCTGTGTTTACTTAAAAGATACAGCAAAAAGATGTCTAGAAGATGAAATAGCACCAGGAAAAAATGTGCATTCCATTTTTATATATTTTCATTTTAAAATAGTCTATTTAAATTAGCATATCTGTCAAGGGCAAAGATGTCATCTGACAACAACTGGGAACTTAAAATGTATCCATTTGACCTCAATACCTGTTGTGAACTGTGTGTGTGTGGGAGGGCATTCTTAAATTGAAACTGTACTACGGTCTTTCCCCGCAAGGGAAATAAATGTTCTTATTTGGCTTCTTGGCCATTGTTACATGTTGACTCCTTCCTCAGTACTGTTTTAAGTCCTTGTTATATTTTTCACAATCCTAGGAGAGAATATAAAGAAACAAATATGTATATCAGAACATTTTTCTTATTTTTGACAGATCTGTTTAGCATTTGAAGTCATTGCATTGATTTCAGAGCTGGAATTTTAGGTAGTTACCTTGGAACTAACAACACTTAGGTAGTAATTTTTACAAAATCTGTAACTCACTGTTTATGAGCACTTTTAATTCATCTGGATCCATTAGGAAGTTTCTAAGTTTCAAGCTGAACAATGGGAAGGGCTGTCAGAGGCCTTTTTGAAGGTGTGAAGACCAGATATCACTGTGTTTGATCAGATCCCTCCATGTTTGGTAATGTAACGAGGACCTGCATCATGGTGGCTGATTCCCCTCTACCATAACTTTACCAAGGAATTGGGGAGTCAGGCACCCCCTGCCCACATGGAAGGGGTGTTCTCCCTAAAATTAGCCTGTGAGAAAGCATTTCCTATGGAGTTAAATAAAGTAAAATTATCATTTCCTTCAGTTTAGCAATCTAAAAACCAAGTCAGCCACACTAGAAATTTTTAGTATAATCTAAAATAAAGTTTGTATTCTGAGAACGTATTCTGATGCCCAACCCTGTCATCACTTCTGCTGTAGTATATCCTGTCCTTTGGGGGCCCTGGGTTGCCTGGTGTAAAATATGAAGGAGTCAGACTAGACTCACCAGTCAGCAAATATCCACGCAACATCGGTTACATGCCAGGCACTGTTGGAGCCCTCCAGGATGTCCAATGACTGCCACGGAGGCGGGAGAGGCTCCCGCCACCACTGCTGCCCTCAGCAGTCATGAGCCCAGCTCAGGGCTTCTGGCTGAGCGGCACTCCCCCTGTGGGAGCACACTGACCACCAGGGGGCAGCTCCTGCATTGAGCGTCTGCCCCTGGTGGTCAGTGTGCATCATTGCTATCTATCGTTTGGTTGATTTCCATATTACCCCATAGGATAGGATAATAGCTGTGTATTTGGAGAAAGTCATGGTGGCTTTTCTCCATTCTGTTCAATGTAGAGCCTGGTCAGTGGTTTAGAAGAATTTGACTTTCAAATGTAAATTAGGGCACTGTATTAGTTTGTCAGGGCTGTCATAACAAAATGCCGCACACTGGGTGGCTTAAACAACAGACTGATTTTCTTACAGTTTTGGGGGCTGGAAGTCCATGCTCAATGTGTCCACAGAGTAGTTTTCTTCAACTTCTTTCCTTAGCTTGTAGATGGCCACCTTCGTGCTGTGTCCTTGCATGGTCTTTTTGTTATCTTTTCCAAGACCGCAGTACAGTTTCAATCTAAGAATGCCCCCCCCTCCCCCCCCCCACACACACACACAGTTCACAACAGGTACTGAGGTCAAATGGACACATTTTAAGTTCCCAGTTGTTGTCAAATGACATCTTTGCCCTTGACAGATACGCTACTTTAAATAGAGTATTTTAAAATGAAAATTTGGACATAAATTCAATGTTTATTCCATGATAGAATGTAAGATAAATTGTTATTTTAGAGCCTCCATTTAGGTTTTATTGTGGAACGGATTTCCTGGGGGAAGTAGCTTAGGGAGGGGTGCCGGAAGCATTTCGCTTTTTTACTCTCTGTGCATGTGTTAATTGGGCATTTATGCGAGACTTTATAGAAAACTGAGTGAAAGAGGAGAAAGCTTTCATGTAGCTGCCCTAAATTCTGTGTAGCAGAGTGATGATTTTTGTATGTTAACCTTGGAACCTTTAAAGAGACAACAGAAGTTGGCAATCAAAGATAGGAAATCTATCTGAAGATTTTTATACTTTAATGATTTTTAGGATGTCTACCAAAGAAATGAACATGATGAAAAGTGATAAGTTAAGACATAGAAGTTTTTTTATTTTAACAAAATGTACTAATAATACCCTTATGTTACTCCAGGCCGTGTTCAGGATTATTTATTGGTGTTGACTCTCTTACTCCTCACCACAGCCCTTTTGGAGAGGTAGTCTTACTCTCCCATTTCACAGAGGGTCCCCTGAGGCACAGGAGGGGTGAAGGGTTTCCCCAGGCTGTTCAGCCGCAGCTGTGAAGCTGAGACCAGTCTGTGCCCTCACAGTGCCTCACTGCCTTCTGATACTCACAACTCAGCTGCCCACAGTGTCATTACTCTCAGCAGTGACTCGACATTGCTACATGGTTTGGGGAGGTTTCTTTTTGTTTTTGTTTTTATTTTAGGTTCATAATAGCAAAACAAGCAAATGTTTTAATGGCCCCCATCAATTCCTTTTCTTTAAGATCAATATTAAAGCAGTTTGGGAAATGGTTTCACTTAAAGTCAGAGGATCCTCTGAGTATACGAATTTGAGTACTCTATATTAAAAAGGTTCTTTTCTTTTCTAGCTTATGTATAACAGTGAGGTTATACTATCCTTTTATGAGAGCTAGGTGGGCTTTTTCCATTCTGTTAGAGCTACTGTGAAAGAGCTGAGTGGAAAGCTGAGTGTGTAAAGCCAGGCCCACGAGTGTGTGTGTGTGTGTGTGTGTGTGTGTGTGTGTTTCATGACCAGTGTCTGACAGTCTAGCGGTGTGCTCTGAACGCCTCTCACACCTCCTCTTCCTTCTCTGTCGAGAGGGCTCCAGGTTTGGCCTCGCCTCCTAGGAGTTACTGTGGCTCTGAGTGAGAGTGCATGGTGGGTGTTTTGTATGGTTTTGCTCCCGATGCTGTTTTGAGGCAGAGTGAATTAATTTTGATGATGAAGTTCATGTGCACATCTTCAGGTTTACTTTGTTGCCTAGAATGTTCTGGCTGTTCTTTTGAAGTTGAAGAAAGCAGTGGCTGTAGGGCAGGCTTGGGAGTAAAACTGGGTGGAGGTGAAGGGCTCCATCTTTCCTGAGCTCTGTGGCTTTGGGCAAGTTACTCAACTCACTCTCCTTGAGGGAAAAAGCATACCTACTCTTGGAGGTTAAGTTAGATCATATATGTCAGGTTCCAGGTTTTCTAGAGACCTGTTATATAAAGATGTGCGACATCTTATTTTGTGACATCATTTTACTAAATATGAAAGAGTCTAAAATTACTAATTTAACACATCTTAGAGCCTGTTTTGCCTATACTTAACTAAAAATGTCCTAACTGGATTTCTCTTTATTCCTGTTGTAGGTGCTGGAGATCAGAATCTATTTACCTCTATTTACCCAACACTTTCACAGCAGCTGCCGAGAGAACCAATGGAATGGAGAAGGTATGATGTGTTTGTTTTTTGGCTATATCTCCCTCTTTCACTCTTTAGACATCTGTGTGAAAGTGAGATAGTAAAAGTTAAAGCCCGAGTCCTGCCGTGCACTGTGGAGAAACTGAGTGGCATCACAACTGTGGGCCTTTCTCCTTAAGAAATAGATTTATGCCGAAACCGGTTTGGCTCAGTGGATAGAGTGTCTACCTGCGGACTGAAAGGTCCCAGGTTCGATTCCAGTCAAGGGCATGTACCTTGGTTGCGGGCACATCCCCAGTGGGGGGGTGTGCAGGAGGCAGCTGATCGATGTTTCTCTCTCATTGATGTTTCTAGCTCTCTATTCCTCTCTCTTCCTCTCTGTAAAAAATCAATAAAATATACTTTATATATATATAAAAAAAAAAGTAGATTTATTTTCTCAACAAGTCATAGGATGGAAGAAATAAGACCGTTCTTTTGAGTTAGAGGCCTGCCTTTACAGGAATGATTTCTGATTCTTCAGCGTTCATCAGAATGTCTTAGAAGCATAGCGCTTTGGAAAGGAGACGAGCACTCACTCAGACTCCACATTAAGGCAGAAGATTGGCCTTTATCTGTGCTCTCATAAACACCTCTGTCCGCCCTGAGCTCCTTCCCATGCTCTTCCTTAAGGATGAGGAAGTATACAGAAAGATGTTTTTTTTAAATTAGGACAGAAACCACATCAGCCACCCCAGCTGCCCTGTTGTAATTGTTTATTTAATGACTTGTTCAAAGGAAATACTTGGTTTGGATTATTTCTGGTAAGGTATTATTTTTAGAAAGTGTTTGGATTTTAATTTGTTAACATAGGTAATCTGATTTTAACAATGTGGATAAAAACTTCCTGTTGTTATTCATGCTCATATAATTCTGATTATTGCTGCATTATTCATTTCTGACTACCAATTTTTACCATAAAGAATTAGTATGGCTTCCTGTGGATGACTCACCCAAATTCGCTATTGAATCTAGTCTAATTTTTGTGCCCAATTATTGTGTTACAGGAATGTGCTTAATCAGTAACATTTGATATAAATAGTATTCAGAATGTGGCAGAATTCTCTTATGAAAAAACTAGAGGCCCAGTGCACAAAATTTGTGTACAGGTAGGGTCCCTAGGCCTGGCCAGCGATGAGGGCCAATCAGATTCCCCGCCTCCCCACCTCCCTGCCTTCTCCTTCTCTTGCCGCTCCACCTCCTCCTTCTCTCACCACCCCAAGCCATCCCTTGGTGGTCAGCGCACGTCATAGCAGGCAATCGAACTACTGGTTGAACTCCCAAGGGGACGCTTTGCGTATTAGTCTTTTATATATATTGATTGCTCAGCTTCTGAGGAGGCCTAGTGCTGTGAGTGAGAGAAAACATTTCATTCAGCAAATGGAGGAATTTAATGTCTAAAGAAATGGAATAATTTAAAAAGGATTTCAAATAAGTTTACATTATTTAAACACTCAGAAAGATAAAAGAAAAAAAAGTGTGTCCATGAAACAATAAAGAGAATTATGAGGGGGAAAACGAAGTAGAGAAACTACATAGATTTAATGTAGTATTAATCTCTACCTTCCTAAAACATGGCATTAAAGAGACGTGGACACTTTGGGCACCTTTTAGAAGGAAGAGAGATGGAGAAATTGGGAGAGAGAGCTGAGTCCTAGGTGTCTGCAGAGGAGACTCCCTGAGGAGCAGGCAAGTCCCTGACAGGTGTCAGGGCCTTGATAGGCGAAGGCAAGAGAAGGCGGGAAAGGATAGTGGCAGAGGGCATGGGCAGGGAGCAGTTGGTAGATGCAGGGCCCCCACAGTCCTGTGTCTGTATGCATGCCTGCGTGTGTGTGCTTGTGTGTGTGTGTGTGTGTGCGCGCGCGCGCATGTGCGCGCAGAAGTGACCATAATTGTCTGCCCTTCAGGAACCTGGAGGCGGGGGGTGGGGGTGTCTTTCTATGGACATGAAGCTACAGACCCTTGGATGTGAGGCACTGCAAAAAGTTGGGAGAAGTTCCATTCTAAAATCAGCATGTCTAAATCTGAACGGGGTACAGCTGAGAAGCAAGAACTCTGCCACATCCATGCTCTCCAGGCAAGAGAGTAGAGAATTCATCCAGGAGAAACTGGGTGGCCCAAGGGATAAGGCTACCACACTCCCTGTTTTAGAAAACCTTGGGAGGAGGTGCTTCATCAAACTTAGGACCTGGTTGGTGCAGCAAGCTCCTGGGAGATGCTCCTTTTGGACTGAGTAAAGGGAAAAGGAACCAATAGAATCCCTGATGGCTGACTGTGTGGGTAGCACTCAGAGGGTTTACAGTTCTGTTGGAGAGCTTCGGAAGATGTACAAATGGTGATGCCGGGAGCTTAAGAAAATAAAAATGCCAAGAAGAAGAGAAGTTACATCCTGAAGCCACTGCAAACACAGGGTATTACTTGGCCCATTAATGAACCATGCTCCTACATTTAGTAATAAGGGGCACACGGCATATGGCAACCACCACTTGTGATAGAGCCATTATGAGGGGGAGGGAGAGCAGGAGTATGGACAGCCAGCTAATAAGTGTTTCAGAGGAGAGAACAGAGAATGGAAAACAGGTAATATTTGAAGAACTAACATCAAGATTTTCCCAGAAATGATCAGAACCTGCTGAAAGTCAAGCATAATAAAAGTAAAACAAAGCAAACAGAAAGCTATGCCAAGGAAACAGAGAAAAGGGAAACCAAATTTGCAGTCTCTCTTAACATTTGAAATGCAGCATAAAATAGGACATTTAAGAACAGTCTTCTCAAAGTACTGAAGGAAAATACCTTTGAACCTAGCACTTGTGCAAGAGGGAAAACTGCATCAGAGCAGCTGTAGGAGACTAATATGTAGGTGAGGCAGAGAGGATGGAGGACAAGACAGGGTGCTAAGAGATTTTGTTCCTTTTGGCCTTGGGGACCAGCTGGGGTCCAGGATGGCTAGGGACCCTGATCTGTCACATCTTGTTGTGCACAGCCATATGTGTTACTCCAGAGTGTCATTCAGATATTCTTCTCACTGCTTACCAGAATATGGAAATAGTTGGAAAATAGTGCAATAAATAATAACATTTTTAGACATATGTGATCAGAAACTTTACCACTCTGTCTGAAATAATTAAAGGATGTCTCTCAAGAAGAAAAATGAACTCAAAATTTACAAGATGAAAGAAGCAGATTCCAGCAAACAAGTCATAAAATATTTTCCTAAAGTTAAGGTATCAATTCTTTTGAAAATGAAAAAAATCTGAAGTTCCAGATTGTGGAAAAAAGAGAGGTGTGCTGTCTTTCTTGTCTCATTCAAGGAAAATGCATATTGACTTTAGTCTTTGAAAGAAAATGTAAGTTTATGCATATCTATATATATATATCTATCTTTTATGTTTATAAAAGGTTAATATGCTAAGTATCCAACCATCTGACTGGTTGCTATGATGTGTACTGACCACCAGAGTGGCCATTCCACCACCCAGAGCAGATGAGGCCATTCCACCACCCAGAGCAACAGCCCATCAAATACGCAGCCAAAGCTGCCGAGACCCTGTGGTGCAAAATGTGGCCCACAGCCTAGCCCAGCTTGGAAACGGTGGCTGTGGGCACCGGATAATGATGTCACATAGCAATGCCCTGCTTCCTCTCTCTAGCTATTAGCCTCCTTGGAGTTTCTTCAGCCCAGGAACACAACTTGCTTTATAGCCAGGTGGAAATATTTTACACTTTAATCAAATGTCCGTGAAGTGCTTTCGTGTCTCATCTCATTTGATTCTCACAGAAGTCCTGGAGTAGGTAGGTAGGAGACTTGGTGGAATCCCATTTCCTTTTTATTAGCCAGAAAACAGATTTAGAAAGCTTTGAAACTTGACCCGACTGAAAAGTAAAACATGGTGGACCTTGAAAATGACTTCAGGTTTTCTCCCTGTGCAGAATATAGACAAACACTGCTGCAGTTAAATATTTTACCTTTTGTTCTCCCTGTGTGACCTACAATAATAATCTGCTTCGTGTTGATATTTCCTGTTGAGTTGCTAACAATTACCTGAAAGAGAAGTTGGGGTGCTTCACTGGGCTGGAAAAAGTTTAGCTAAATCAGAAAGCAGGTGTAATTAAGCAAGTTTATATATAGAAAGCTCTTACTGGTGCCAATTGCATGCATGTGTTTTGATCTGTCATTATTGATGAATTTGGTTGACACTTCCATTATAGAGAAAGGGTGAATAGCGATATTAAAATATTTCTTCTAATTAATTTCCTTTCAATGTGCACAAATTTGTGCATCGGGCCACTAGTTAAAAATAAAAATATAAGCAGCAACAGAATAGTAATAGATGGTTAAGATGGAAAAAGAGAACTTGATTTGTCTTACGAAGGACAAAAAAAAAAAAATATATATCCTGCAAATAGGATGTCAACAAATTCAAGTGTGAGCATGATCACTTTCAACATGGTTGGTGTTAGCTTGAAGCAGGGATGCTCTTTGGATTGGAGACACAGCCTCAAGAGGTGGAAAATACGGTTTGGAATAAAGACACATATTGCATAATTTATTTTTAGAAGTATAATAAAATAGCACCCATATCTTCTGATAACCTTAGGTTAGATATTTGTACATGATGGGGTTTTCTGTGTTCTTTCCTTTTGGCCTGAGTAAAGGGAGGAGGGTGGTTACCATGGTTTTATTTGTGCTCTGCAAACAAATCCTGTTCTCTTTCACCAACAGTTCTCTTTTCTGGATAACACAGGTGACAGCAGTATTAGCTTTCATAGTTTCAAACTTCACTTTGGACATTTGAGAAACTTCTTTTATAGTGACTTACAGATGAAGTAGTCAGGTCCATTTTTCTCAGACGTTGCAAATAAGCCCTGGTTAGATAGCATATTCTTGTGCTTGCAGGTATTGAGTAAAAAAGGTTTTATGGACAGAGAGCTTTGATGTGTAGCTGTGAACTGTGTTTAAAATAATTTCTAGAATTATTTTGGAAGACTCCTATTGGTTAATAGTCTATATGTACTTCTGAACTCATAGAAACTATTAAATTCTTGTCCTGGCCAGGTAGCTCAGTTGGTTAGAGCATTGTCCTGCTATGCCAAGATTACATGTTTGATCCCTGGTCAGGGCACATACAAGTCATTAGTGATTGCATGGATAAGTGGAACAGCAATGTTTCCCCCCTCCTTTGTCTCTCTCTAAAAAATCAATTTAAAAAAAAGAAAATGAAATAATAAGATTCTTGTTGCATTTTTCTCTTTCTGCTGATCATACTTCAGTTGTTTTTCTCAGTGACTTTTCAAATTGTTTATAGGTCCTATGGCCGGGCTCCCAAGATGATTCACCTAGAATCCAACTTTGTGCAGTTCAAAGAGGAGTTGCTGCCCAAAGAAGGAAACAAAGCTCTGCTTACGTTCCCCTTCCTTCATATTTATTGGACAGAATGCTGTGTAAGTATTCACTTGGGGGTGGGGATGTCTTGGAATGTGGTTAACAATCCACGGTCTACAATTTTTCATATGTACTTCCTGTGCACCCTTTATTTTTGGTGTTCTCTCTTCACCATTCCTCAGCCAGATGTATGGCTTTGTTGCACCTTTCTGCTCTGGTCCAGTGCGTTGCCCTCATGGTAATCACCCATTGCAGTCTTCCTTCCTGTGTTCCAAGTTCTGTGAGGCATTTCTCTGTGCCCCAGTGGCCACTAGGTATTTTTAATATTTACTTTTAGCTTCGTTTTCATAACCTTCTATGTTCACCATCATAGGGATAGTCCTTGTTCTCCCTTGCTGGTTTGTGTGCTTTCTGAGGGCCTGGGCCCTGTGTCCTTCCTCATGGCCAGGGCCTGACAAAGGGCTCCCGGGACTGCCCAGCCAGTGAGGGAGCCCTGCTGCTGTAGGCGTTCACTTGAACTTGGCACTTGTATATTTATGAATCCAGAGAGAAACTTCTCATTCTTGACAGAATTCTCCTCTCATGAACTAATAGAAAATTTTGTGGGTCATATCCTCCTGTCTGTTTACTCTAATAAAGCGAACATTTAGCAATAAACAAAACACATAAGTCATTGCATATTGTGACATTTTAACCTGAATCTGAGGGTGCAGAAGCAGTTTTTGTAATTTTAATGAGAAATAACTCAAAGCTCATGCCTGGTTTTTCTGGACTTCACCCCATGCACCTTTTGCTTTTGGCTTTTGTCCAGCAACACATGTGGGATGTCATCTATTAGCTCATCAGAGACTCAGCACGCAAGGTTTTTATTGGGGCTGGTCATGTGGCATCTCTGCCTAGCATGTATGTATGAAAACTCTGGCCTCCCAGAGAGAGTGTAGGTTCCAGCACAGCCATAGTGTCTACACAAATGGTGTAGGCCCAGGGAAGCACTCGTCACATGTGGTGGGAGGGAACCCTCTCGAAGTCCACATTCCTAGGGATAGCCAAGGGCCAGCCTTGTGAGAGGCCAGGAGATGGCTGCCCAGCCTGGTAACTTCTCTCTCCAGCCCCTCAGTGTAATGTCAGGTTTGATTGATGGTCAAGGAATTGTCTGGTTTCTTCATGCTCTAGTTGTTTTCACCTTACAACTAATAAGCCATCTTTGGGGGCACCATACGGCACTGGGAGTACCCTTCTCCTCATCCATTGTTCGCACTGAGATGCCATCCCCACCTTCCTGAGCCAGCCTTTACCAACGGTTGCAAACTGCACTCCTCCAAATGTATCAGCCAGTGCTCTACTCCAGGAGAGAGCCTGCATAGGTTTTGTTTAATTTAATGCTTTACAGCCAATTAGCCTTACTTATTCGAGGTTCAAATTGTCCCAGATTTGGCCAGCCAGGGTCACTTCAAATGGCTCCTATGTCCTTTTGAGCATTTTCTAATTTTCCAGGACAATTAGATGTTCTAGGTTCTTGTACTTTTGCTATGTTGACCTGGAATCAGCCATTTCTTCCTTTGCCACTGTGGAGTGCCCCTGCTTTATGCCCTTTTTGTAGACATTGCTAAGAAAGGACATTCTGTGGAGCCTCGAGTTCATACTGATGCCTCAGATTTTAGCCTGACCCCGCAGGGCTCTTTCTGGCTTACCCATTTCATGTTTATATTCACCTTGGTTCTCGACACCAGGAACACATCGGCTCTGGCTCAGTCTACAATATGCATAACATAGTTTCACGGTTGCTATGAATACTACACTGGTTAGAAACACATCTTCTAAGAAGAGTTCAGCACTTTGCAGTTTGCCCTTTCCTAGACTGATGGAACATGTCGTTCCTATCTGCTTGATTTTCCAGGTGAGCATTAGTGTCAAATTCCTTAGCTCCAGATGAAAGCTTCTTGGTATTTTTATTGGGACCATATGAAGTTTATAAATTACCACATGCAGATCTAACATCTTGATGATGTTGAGCTGTTCTAACCCAAAACAAGGGATGTCTTTCCATGTGTGTAGGTCTACTTCTGTGCCTTTCAGAGTGTTTTCTACTTTTCTTCTTCATAGATTCTCAACGTTTTTTGTTAACTGTATTTCTAAGTATTTTACTTTTTTGTTGCTATTGTAAATGGGGTTTTCTCTCCCATTATATATTGTAGTTTTTTTGTGTATATCAAGGTTGTTGATTTTTTTCAAGTCATAAAAGGTAACATACCTTCTGCCAGGTCCTCTTAGGATGCTTTCTCTTAGAGCCCAGCCACCATTCTGTGAGGAAGTCAAGTGCCTCTATGGGCAAGCATGTGGAGGTGCAGCCCTAGTCCCAGCAGGTCCTGGCCTACAAGCACCAGCCTTCAGACCCCACAGCTGACACCAGGAGGCGCAGATGAGCTGTCCACTGAGTCTCTAGGTTGTGGGTTCATGAGCAGAATATATGTTCTGGACCATTACATATTGCGTGGTTTGTTACAAAGCAACAGGTCCCTGGAACAGCAGGTCACTGAAAAGAAAAAAGGAAAGACAGGAGAGGGTTTGATTGTGATTGCCTTGAATAAGTTATAGATTAATTTGAGAGGAATTAGTAATTATGAATCTTTTGGTCTGGGAACATGGTTTGTTTTTGCCTTCTTTCTACCTTTTTTATATCTTTTAATAATGTATTAACAATGTTTTTCACAAAAGTCTTTTATTTTTATTGTTGGATATGATTTTTGTAGACATTATAAATGAAGTGTGTTTTCTACCCTTAAATTGCATTTTCTAAAGGGCCTACAGTGATGGCAGGCAGCCTGCAGCGGGAGGAGCCTCTTGCCTCCCCCATCCTGGCACATGTGTGGATGGGATCCTGCAGTGCTTGGGCACAGGGCCTTTGCCATGCAGTCCTGGGTTTTGAAGTCACAACTTACCTAGCTGACTGTCACTGTGGGCAACTTCCCAAGCTGTCTGACTCAGTCTCTTCCTCTGTGACATTGGAAGATCTTCCCTCAGGCTCCCAAGTATTTGGGAATGACTCAAAGGCCATGTGCGGAGCCTGCCCAGAGACCTGCAGCGGTGGCTCGGTACTGGGCCTCCCCTGGAGCGTCCCCACCCCGGGACTGGAAAGTGCTGTGGCGGCTGTCTTCCCTGCTGTTAGACACATTTTGCTGTAAATGAAAGGGATGGATTAACTTGCTTTCACAGTGACGTGTGTTTTTTTTAGGATACTGAAGTGTATAAAGCAACAGTAAAAGATGACCTTACCAAGTGGCAGAATGTTCTGAAAGCTCATAGCTCTGTGGACTGGTTAATAGTGGTAGTTGAAAATGATGCCAAGAAAAAAAACAAAACCAACATCCTTCCTCGAACTTCTATTGTGGACAAAATAAGAAATGATTTTTGTAATAAACAGAGTGACAGGTAAGTATCTTTAATTTTACCTCATTGGGCTGATACTGGGATGATACAGATTACTGGCTTCGGGTAGTGATAAATGTTTACTCTGTGTGTCTGTGGTGTGCCTGACACTTGAGCGTGTGGTTGTGGTGCTGAAAACAGAACCATGTCCCTGCTGGTGGAGTTCCTGGTCTGGCAGGTGAAACCTGTACACAGTAACCCCCAGTGGAGAGGCCCTCTGGCCCAGTGACCCTGGGGGAGGCCACGTGGTAGGCCCTCATTATTGATAATAATGGGCGTCAGCATAGCAAGGGCTTCAAGGAGTCTTGATATCTTGTGTGCAGGATTCCTTAAAAACAGAAGTTATAAAATGCTGACTTCATCTCCTTCACAAACTGTAACTGGGACCGCCGAAACCTTGGTGGTTTCTCTGTTGCAGGGACTGAATCACCAGCCAAAGAAGGAAGAAGGAAGGAGGGCGGGAGGGGAGAAAAGAAGGGGAGGAAGGAACTCATTGGAAGGAAAATGGAGCAGTGATGCTGTGCTTGGAGAGTATTTTCCAGATAGTCCATTCATGTCTCTGCAGGTGTGTTGTGCTCAATGACCCCTTGAAGGACTCTTCTCGAACTCAGGAATCCTGGAATGCCTTCCTGACCAAACTCAGGACATTGCTTCTTATGTCTTTTACCAAAAACCTAGGCAAGTTTGAGGATGACATGAGAACCTTGAGGGAGAAGAGGACTGAGCCAGGCTGGAGCTTTTGTGAATATTTCATGGTTCAGGTATTTGACTAATGGTAGAGCTGGACAATTTCCTTTTTTCCCTCCTTATCCTCCCTCCCTCCCTTCTAAATAAGGTAACTCTCTTGGGGTAAGTCTTATTGGCATTGTTTTTTAAACAAAAAGACAATATAGTAGCTAACAGATGTTACTGTCCAGAAATGGTATCCTGAGTAATTATATCAACAACTCCCTGGAGCTTCAGAGTTTTACATTTAGCCTTTTATGAAACGGCCTTGTCCTTGAACCCAGTGGTGTTGGATTGGAATCAGAGGTATCAATGTGAACCCACAGTATGATAGGTGGGTGGGTGGATGGATGGGTAGATTGACGGGTTGATTCAGACATATATGTGTATGTGTTGTGAGGGTTAGTACACATACATACTTGCTCTGCCTTCTGACAAGGTCTAGGAAAGATGATATCTCAGTAGCAATAAGCACACCTAGTGCTAGATCTTGGTTTCTAAACTCTGTTTTGCACTAAAAGGTGCTGGAGCTCCTTGTAGAAGTGATTGATTCCAGGGTTGGGGCAGGGACCTGGAAAATCTGTAGAACCAGCAAGTAAGGAAGTGTACAAGAAAGGTGGAGGTCCACCAGAGGAACATAAGTAAACCATTTGTGCCAGATAAATAATGACAGGTTGGTTTGTAACCCATGCAATGAAGTTCATACCCATGAGGCTGCATAGATATGCACTGAGTGGCCAGATTATTATAATCTCTGAATGCATCAGTGTATATCCTATATAATAAAAGGCTAATATGCAAATTGTCCCCTCAACCAGGAGTTTGACCAGCAGGCAGACCGGCCAACTACCCATGTCCCCTCCCCCTGGCCAGGCTGGCCGGACCCCACCCATGCACCAATTCATGCACTGGTGTATATATATATACAATAATATATCTCCATCCTATCTAATAAAAGAGTAATATGCAAATTGACTATAACTAACACACAAGATGGCTGTCCCCATGTGGAGACAAGATGGCCACCACAAGATGGCCAGTAGGGGAGGGCAGTTGGGGGGGATCCAGGCCTGCAGGAGAGAGCAGTTGGGTGGACCAGGCCTGCAGGAAAGGGCAGTTAGTGGTGACCAGGCCTACAGTGGAGGGCAGTTAGGGGTGACCAGGCCTGTAAGGGAGGGCAGTTAGGGGCAATCAGGCTGGCAGGGGAGTGATTAGGGGGTGATCAGGCTGGCAGGCAGAAGTGGTTAGGTTAGGGGCAATAAGGAAGGTAGGCAAGCGAGCAGTTGGGAGCCAGCAGTTCTGGATTGTGAGAGGGATGTCCAACTGCCTGTTTAGGCCCGATCCTACTGGGCAGTCAGACATCCCTCAAGGGGTCCCAGATTAGAGAGGGTACAGGCTGGGCTGAGGGACACCCTCCCTCCCGCACAAATTTTGTGCACTGGGCCTCTATTACACACACACACACACACACACACACACACTATGATGGCCATATTATTATGCGTTCAGAGATTATAGTAATCTGGCCACTCAGTGTAAATAGCTGGTTAAATGAGTATATGGAGAAGGAGGTCCAGCTCTTCCATGTGGAAGATCTAGTGAAAACTTGTATCTGGAATGATGGCAAGGGAAATGCCCAGGACCAGAGTTGACTGTGGTTCTGTGCTGCTGATAAGTCATGGAGAGTCAGAACTCTCCTGGGCCTCTCTGATTGCATCCCAGTCTCCTCTCTGTGCCTGCATAAATGTCATTGACATGGCATTAAACTGGCTTTTACTTAGTAAGCATTGTTCATAACGCTGCATGCTTCCCTCTGTTTCAGTCTTTATTAGCTACATAGTGTTTCAAAATACTGATTCAGGCTTTTGTTTTTTTAAAACTTGGGATAAACAGGAGGAACTGGCCTTTGTGTTTGAGATGCTGCAGCAGTTTGAAGATGCTCTGGTGCAGTACGACGAGCTGGACGCCCTGTTTTCTCAGTATGTGGTCAACTTCGGTGCTGGCGGTGAGTGGTGACGCTTTAGAGGCAGATCCTCTTCTCAACACAGTTTCCCCACTTTTAAGTTGTCTGGAGCTGACATTCATTCACAAAATGGTTCGAGCATCCGTATTATTGTTTTAAAATAAATTATAAGGATATATTCTCTATGTTTCAGTAGGAATGAAATGAGAATTAAGAATTAGTCACTTTCACTTTTAGAAGACTCCTAAGTAACCACCGCATTTAAGTGGTTTTTCAGGTATAAAGTGTCATTTTTACAGCTGACAGCTGGCTAGTGACACTTCTGATTCTGTGCCTCCTTGCTAGCATAAGGGTGGGATCCTTGCTTCTATTGAGAGGTCCCCTTTGTGATATTTGAATGCTCATTGCAGTGAGTTTTATATGACACCATTGTGATAGGTGTTCATTTTCCCTCTAAACTTTCAGGTAATGTCTTAAATTCTTTCAAAAGTACAAAAGTAGCACTGTCAAACCATTTATGAAGTTTATAATTGTTCTCACAATTTTTTTGGTTGCTAATTTATTTAGCTGGAAATAGCATGAAATATGTAGATATTTGTCTGTAGCTTGTTTTTATTAACGGCCCATCGCAGGCATTTCTCCAAGGTAACAGCTGAAATTCTAAGTTATTTTCGTTCATAGCTGCGTGGTGCTTCATAGTGTGGATTAGTTTATTCAGCCATCCCTTGGTGCTGGGCATTTGGGTGTTTTCTGCTCTTGCCACCCTAGCTGGGTTGTAATAGACATCTTTGTTGGGTGGTGGGGGTTTTTTTTGTGTGTGTGTTGGTTTGTTTTCAGAGAGAACTCTTGTTAGGATGTCCAATGAAAGGAGTGATTTCGGGGAACATAGTGTCTGCTAGAAAACTTGGAATGAGCAGTCCCGGGGCGGTCCACTAGAGTCATGCACCACCTTAGTTCTGAAATGGATGATGCAATGTCACTGGTGATTCCACTCCCAGCCAGTTTTTATCAAGTTCAGCTTTGGATCTCTTATTTTGCCAAGACACAATGTAAACATACAACCAAAGCATTTACTAATTAAGTAAAAAAATTTAGAAGAGATAAAATTACATTTCTTATATTTTACATATATTATACATGTATATATTTTAAGTATCTTACCTATTTCTTAAATTATATTTTATAAAATTTCTTTGTTCTCTCAGTTTTAAAATAAACTTGGGGGCCATTTAAAATCCAAAAGTAAACCTGGTCCAAGTTCTGCAGCTGACTGATACAATTGTTCATTTTTGTTCCTTCATTTCATAGACACTTGTTGAGTATCCACTCTGTACCAGGCACTATTCTCAATGAAGCAGGGACCAGAACGAAATCAGGCACAGGAAGAGAAATATTTAACTTACAGGCAGGCAGGAATAAGTGCAGGCTGCAGAAGGACACAGCGAGGGGATAAGGTGGCGGTGAGTGCTGTTCAGGTCTAGGCTAAACAGTCCAGGAAGGCTGAGCAGGTGGCCTTCGCACAAAGCCCGAAGGGAAGGTGGGTGTGAGCCAGGAGAATCCTGGCGGTGGGGACCGCAGAGGGACTTGCTGGTGTTGGGACTCCAAGGGTCTGACTAGACATCACACTTAGTGTGCACTTGACAGCTCTGAGTATAAGTGTAAGTGAGCAAAGGATGCTGTGGGTTGCAGTTGGCACTGCAGATACTCAGTAGTGTCAGATGCCCATTATCAAATTGCTTCCTGACATGATCATGGAACAGAATGGTTCTAACACCTCTCTTTTGGAGTGAGAAAAATAGATTAAGATTTTTTAATAGAGTTTGAATGACTTGTTACTGTAGTTTCTTATGTTTATTTTAAGGTCATATTTGAGTCTTGGGGTTATAAGTTTAAATGGAGAGCATTGCTGGAAATTTTTGACAAGCAAGAATTTCCCTCTCTGCTTCCTGTACTCCATCTTCCTTTGCTTACTATCCTTTTCTCTAGGAGCAGGACTCAGGTAGTCGGCACGACGGAGTTAGAGACAGGGGATTAAGGAAAGGAGTGGAGACAAGGAAGACAAAAGACCTGTGTGGCCCCGGGAGCAGGCTGCCCTCCAGCCCCAGGAGGCCTGCCCCAGCCCGGGCCTCTGCCTTCCCTCAGAGCTGACTGACCCCAGGGCCCACGGCTCCTTCTCCCCTCAGCCGCAGTCTGACTGCTTCCCCACCTGTCACCACCTTGTGGCATGGTACCCTGTGCTCACTGTCAAGTGACAAGTCCTTACTCAGGACCCCATCCCCGCATCCCAAGACTGGTTCCATGCCAACCGGAAGGGGCGGGCCGGTACTTAGGGAGTAACCGGGTGGTGAGCTGCCCGCCAGTACCCGAGGTCCCACAGTCCCTCCAGCATCTCAGTGAGGTGAAGGGATCTGTAGTCAGCTTTCACGATGTGTGTTTGTTTAGATGGTGCCAACTGGCTGACTTTTTTCTGCCAGCCGGTGAAGAGCTGGAATGGATTGACCCTTCGAAAGCCCATAGATATGGAGAAGCGTGAATTGATACAGAGGCAAGAAGCTACCCTATTAGATCTGCGCAGTTACCTGTTTGCTCGCCAGTGCACCCTGCTCCTCTTCCTGCAGAGGCCGTGGGAGGTGGCTCAGCGCGCCCTAGAGCTGCTGCACAGCTGTGTGCAGGAGCTGAAGCTCTTGGAAGTGAGTCGTCTGTTTTCCCAATTTACCCTTTCCTTGACTGTTCACACAGAAATCCCAGACATTGAACTATTTGTGCTTAGGAAAGAGTTTTCTTTTCTCAATGTCCTTAATTTCTTGTATATAATCTGTATAGTCACTCTTTGCATTGATTAATTAATTGCTGGAAAATATAATTTCTGTTCCCAGTGTGGTGGAGTTCATGTTGGCCCAAAGCAAGCCTTTTGGATTAGTTTCTTAATATAATTTTGAAAGTGGCCTTTGGCTTATTCTCTGGGAGCAGGTCTTCATGACAAAGTACCCTCCTGATGGACATGCAGGATTAGGTTTTGCAGGTAGATATTTGTTTTATTTCAGAACTGTCTTCGTTTTGTAAGTGAACATGCAGGTAACAGTGTGACACACAGCCAGCTGTGCCATGTTAATTAGCACAAAGCCTAATGGAAAGTACATTATGAATACGTGTGGGCACATGTGTGTGAAAGAAACCACTTAGTGAGACTAAATGTTGATTTGATCTATAGTGAAATATCGCCTTTAAAGATGAATTCAGCCAGGGTGCCTGAACTCTTCCTTCCTGTAGAATCATAAATATTAATGTGAGGAAACCTAGTTAAATGGGTTCCTAGTTAAATTTAATTTCAGCAGCCTCTTTGCCCAGGAAAATGCACATATGCACTTACACAGTGTTATATATTGTTTCAGAGGATTCATAGACACCCGACCCCCATTCCTCGATGACGAACTAAGTGAGTGGTCTAATTCCACTTCACACATGAAGAAAGTGGGTCTGGAAGTGATTAGGTGACTTACCCAGAAACATAAGTAGTCACAGAATCAGGTCATCCAAGCCATGTTAGTAGCCTTTCTGTCCTTGTCCACACCAGCACGCCCAAGGGCACAGTTATGAAAGGTCGAAGAGTGTAATATTCCTGTGTTAGGTAAGCTGTGGCAGGGGGTAGCTTTCCTAATACAGGAACTTTATTTTGTGTGCCCAGAATGCTAAGCATAGGCTCAACATTTAGTTTGAAATAATCTCAAGTGATTTAAACTTTTTAAATCCAAATGAAGAGAAATTATTTCAGTTCATTTCTAAAGGAGAAATGCCTAGCCCAGCTGTCATAAACTTGAGAATTTAAGAATCTTATCATTTTCTGTCCTCAGACATCTAATCAAGGAAATGAGGAAAAATAACATTTTCCACCTTGAAATAACATTCTTTGACAGGTCACCTGCTCTGGCTACTTCGATCTTGCTGTATAGACCTGGGGATGGGGACTGTGTGTGACAATTCACAGTCAGCTCATGTGTGCCTAGAGCTTACCTGGTTTGGACTCTCGTCTTATTAGTTTACTGGGGGAGGGGAGAGGAAGGGGATTATGTTAGAGTCCAGGCATGTCCCACAGGCACATCATATGGAACAGCCCCGGGACCAGTGATCAGACAGTGCTGTTCGGCTTGGGGCAGGCTTGGGAAACCACAGAGTGGTGCGGAGCCCCCCCCCTTTAGCATGGTGCCCAGCTTGTCACAAACTCAGGGATTTAACCATTCTCAAATTCTTGCTCTTACCTTAGAAAGTTGACCAGTCATAGCATGGCTGCCAACCTACAGAGAGGAGGGGAGGCATTGCCAGAGCCAACGGGACAGAAGGCCTGAGGGCCAGTCCTCTGGTGGGGCCGCTGGCCCTGGGGAGGAAGCCGGCAGTGCAACCACTTCCTTCTCTTGCCCTCCTGCCTCCTCCAGGCCTTCTAAAGCTGGAAGGTGTCATGTGCTTCACACATGACAGCAGGGGGGAGAGTGGCCGGGGACATCCAGCTCAGAACAGGAGGTGTCATTGCGCACTGGTGTCTTTGTCCCGGCACGCAGGTGGGCTGCACCACGGCACACTCGCCTCCTGTCAGCTTTCCCAGTGCAGAGCAGGCTTTGCTCACCTTAGCCGTCGTCTTAGTCCTGTCAGGCCACTGGCTGTGGGAAGAATGGAAACAGGCCAGTTATTGCCCTGGGAAGAGACGTGTGAGGCACAGTGGCGTGGCCCCTGAGTGCCTCGGCAGATTGTGTGGAGGTCAGCCTGGCAGCCGAAGTACCGAGCTCTCAGGCTCCTCCTCTGCCGGGCAGTGCACCCTGTGCTGTTGTCAGGATCCCGCATGCACTGGGGCACTTTACCCCTGGCTCCTTCTTCTTTGGATGAAAATGGTCATTGTCATCATGGTATTTCCCCAAGTGGAGTTTGACCCATTTTTAATCATGTTTAATGTGCTCTTTGTGCGTATCTGGTTCTTCACTGTCCCTCTTCGGAGTGGACCCAGGCCAAATGGGACTGCACGGTGAGGACACGCCACCTGCTGTTCGCTCTCCGTCTCTCCTTCCTCAGGTCCCGCTGTTCCTCCTCTCACGCCACACACTCCAGCAGCTGTCGTGTGACTGCGCCGTCACTCGGAATCCTCAGGACCTGGGCATGCACGAGGTGCCCAGCCCCTGGAGTCCACCATGCCCGGGACATTTTCTGGGGCTCCCCGGGGTGACTGGCACCTTCCTTGCTGGGCGCTTACCTGCTTTGCGCACACAGTGACCTGAACCCCACGGACCTGACTGCCGTCCACTTGCAGGGCTCCTCGGGAGCTGCTTTCACTGCAGAAGTGCTTTCCTGTCTGTGCCAGCAGGTTGATGGCAGTGTCGTCAGTATCCCTGGTGAGGCTTGAGGACACGGGTGGGTGCCAACATCTGCATTTGCATGCCCTGCACCCTTCCCGTTGGGACCTGACGCAGGTACTTGGCTTCGAGCTCACTCTTCCTCCCTGAGACGGAGGCAGACCTTGGCTGCCATTGGGTTGTGAGGACCCATGAGGTACCACGTGTACAGGGAGTGTAGCATGGGCTGGGCACATCACCACCCCTCTTCCAAGTCAGGTGTTAGCATGGCCCTCCTTATCCCTGTCTTCTTGAGTGTTTCTTTCAAGCGATGGTGTTCCCTGTACTCTGGCATGTCAGTGTTCTCCTAAGACTGTAGAGGTCATGTGACCCTGTAAGCATGGAATTACTCTCTCAGCTTTCTCTTCTCAGATTCTTTCTGCAGGGGGAGGATTGTTGTCTCTTACACTAGAGGCCAGTGCACCCACTCGTGTTGCGGGGAAGGGCTGCAGGCAGTTGGCGGGCCGGCCCCACCCCCTGGTTGAACTCCTGGTCAGGGGACAATTTGCATATTAGCCTTTTAGTATATAGGATGTTTTGCAGTTGGCAGTTAACTTGGAAAGTTTATTCTTAGAGTTTCTTTTAACATTTTTTGGAAATATTCAAAGGTCCAAAGACTCAAAATTATTTCTATATTTTGTACAGTTGATTCTACTCTCAAAATCAGACTCCCTTTCCTGTTCTGGGCTGACTTTCTGGTGGGTTGTTTTTCATCATTAGGGCAGGGGCTAGGGGCCGATGGTGAGCTTTGGTTCTGACGGGGGGAGCTGTGGGACCAAGGCCAGGGTGCAGCCAGTGTGAGGCGGGGCTGGTGTCTGGCTCTTCAGGGTTAGGCCAGTGCTGTTAACCTTTTCAAGCCCAAGCCTAAGTATTGCAACGACTGTGCCTTCCTCATTGTGACATCTCCAGCAGGACATGCTGCACACGCTTACTTTTGTGGCTTGGGAGGCCTGTCGTGGTAGCTTCTAGGCTCGTGTATCAGTTGATTTAAGTGTCTTTGAGGGTATCCTTTCTCTGACTCAGGAGAGCAATGGTTTGGGAAGTGGGAGGGAGTGATGGTGTCCACTTTCACACTTTGATTAGAATTTACAGTGATGGGGTGTTACATCATCCCGTGTGTTGCCCACAGGTTTATCGAAACCACACTAACCAAACAGCAAGTGGTCTTCTCAACACTGCAGAGCATGAAAGTCAAGGAATGTCAGTTTGAAGAAATGAGTTTAAATAAAGGAAAAGGGGGAATTGTGAGAAGAAAGAAGTCATCTTTTCTGTCAGAGAACAGTTTAGGCCGCTGCCATTTTGGCCCCCATGACTGGCAGCTCCCCTGGGGGCCGCCATCTTGAAACGGCAAAGGTCAACCTCTCCCTTTGAATTAGCCAGTCGAGAAAGACTGTGTGCCTGAGCTCCAATTAAAAGTGAGGAACAGGTCATGTGTGTCAGGATTAAAAAGCCAAGCGGACTGCCCACTCAGTATGCATGTGTTCCAAGACCATGTGCATGCACACCCTCCTGCTGCCAACTGCCTGCAGCCCCTCCCCCCCACACGAGTGGGTGCACTGGCCTCTGGTGTAAGAGACTACAATCCTCCCCCCTGCAGAAAATAAAAAATAAAAATAAATCAATATTTTGCCTTGCAAAAATAAAAAAATAAAAGTAAATCAAGTATCTTTGAGAGGAAGGGGAATATGCTATGGGAATAAGCTCACCTCTGTGGTTGGGCCCAGAGTCCCACCCAGGGATCCTAGTTAAGAGTCTGGGGCCAGCTCCCCTGATTGAAAATGTGGAAAATGCAAATTGTACTTACCCCATACAGCTTAGGCAGGAAGTTACATCAGCTATGGGTGGGTTCACATAACTGCATTTCAGAGTATTTTTTTTTCTACAACATTTAAAAATTTGCCCTTTATTTACCAAAAATTAATTATATCCTCTGCATATGTTTGGAAGATACGGACAAGCATATGGAAGGAAGTGTCATGCTTACCTGACAGCAGGAGGTCCCTTGCTGGCCTCCGCTGTAGAGGAGCTGCTGTCCTGTCAGTCTGTCCTGCTCTGAGCAGGCTGCTTGTACATCATCCTAATGTCACAAGGTCATACAAGTAGGAACACAAGTTCAAGGATACACTGTTCTTAAAGTATTTAGCATAAACCCTCAGGTGGCCTTCCAGAAAGATCTCCCCATTTCAGTTACACTAGCAATGCCGGTTTTCTAATCTTTACTGAACTGGTAAGGGAGAACAATGTAAGGAAGGTATTTTCTAGAAGACCATTACATATTTGTCTAGTGACTGTCCAAATGATTTTTTTTCTTAATTTGTCCGCCTTGGCACTGACTTGCCTTTTATCCGCTTAGGTTGTGATTGTGCTCACAGACAGGGTAGGACCAGCAGGATTAGGACCCTTCAGGATCCCAGAAGAGCCACTCATTCCAGAGACTGGCAGGAGCCATGCATGAGAGGCCATTGCAGCCAGTTGGCCAGATTGTGAGCAGGGACTGCGGATGGTAGAAGCGTCCAGGTTAAACTGGAGAAAACAGACAAGGCAAACCTTGGGACACCTATCCAGGCGGGCTGGCTGGGATAGGTGTCCCAAGGTTTGAGCCTAGCAGAGGACAGAAGCAGAGGTGTGGTTGAAGGCAAAGTCAGGTCAGCAAGTACTTGCTGTGTGGTAGGCCCTCTGCTGGGCTCCTCGGTGAATACCTGGAGGCTGTTGTGACCTTGAGTCACGAGGATCTGAGCTGGAAGAGTAGTGGGAGTGGACAGGAAGAGGAGATCAGTGCAAAGGAAGGGTGTTGCTAAGGATGAAGTACGATTTGATGGCTGTAGGAAAAGAGATAAAGGGCTACCAAGCACCCTTGGAGAATTTTAAATAAATGGCTCAAGAAAAACTTGAATAGGACCAAAAGATCACCTGTCTGATACTGTAGTAAACATGGGTGGGAGGATAGAGACAAACATGAGGAAGAAACCCACAGTTGAGTGTACTGAGCAAGCATGTACCCAGGTCGTCAGAGCTGGGTGGTAAGAGAAGAATTTTAGGAGAGTCGAATAGAGAAGCAGCTGTGCATGGCGCTTCTGTTTAGTTTAGTAAATGTTTGTACAGTGTCTAACGTGCTTAGGAGGGTTTCTAGAGGTGGTCTTGTATGAGCTAGGTTTTACTTTATTATATTTTTTATTTGAGCTAGATTTTTAAAAATTCATTTAATCAACAAATACTCACCAAGCACCTATTATGTGCCAAGCAAGTGTTTATTTTAGGCACCGTGTTTTTAGCAGAGAGCAAGAAAGACCGAACCCTCATTCTGTGGAGCTTTTGTTTAATGGAATGAGTAGATTGTAGATGTGGCTTGTGGCCAATGCAAGAGTCCATTTCAGACAGAGAAAATGATGTTTTATATAAGGAACTGGAAAGGATCTTAGTCTTGTTAGAAGGGGCGAGACAGGGCTTGGAGGTGAAGGCTACAGAGGTACTGGCAGTGTATCTTAAAGGTTATGAAAGTGCTTGTGTATCGTTTTGAAGGTTGGATTTTATTCTAGAGCACTCCCATTCCTAGGCATCCAAGAAAATAGGATGGCTCTGTGCAGAGCAGCTTATAACCAAGCAGGGGCTCGGGACTGATGTTAACTTCCAGGGAATAACGTTGGTACACCTATGTTCCTAAGCAGCACGGCTTATGATCAGTCACCTTTGATTAGTAGACTGTGTCTGCACTGGGGGACGATGGAAACCTGACCATAAGGCCACGCTCTTGGGCCGCCTCTCTGCTATGTGCAGCTGTTACAGGAAGGGGCTCCGTGGGCCACAAGGTTTCACGAGGGACCCAATGCCGGGATCGCCTGCCTCCTCTGTGAGTAGCTGAGCTCTGGGACAGGGGTCTTCTGGGTCTGAGAAGGCTCCCTCCTCCAGAGTGAGGAAAGCATTGCAAATAGTTTTATCTGTAGGAGCCAAGCCTTCAAAGCAACCGAAATGCCTGTCAGCGAGGGGAATGGATGGATGAAGAAACTGGCATACCGGAGAAGGGCCTGACACCCCCCAGTGAAGCACAATCTGCTGCCCATAGGCCCTGAAAAGCTGAGCTCTGCTGACATTATATTGAGAGAGATGCCACGTGCTGAAGAGCTCATGCTGTGTGACTCGGTTGATGTAAAGTTCAGCAGTCAGGCGGAAGGCATTACTGGTGACAGAGTCTGAATAGGGGAGTGGGTATCGACGGAAAGGGGGCTGGAGGGAACCTTCCAGGATAATGAAATGGTCTGTTTCTTGATTTGAGTGGTAGTGACAGATGTGTCCTTGAGAACTAAACTTAGAATTTGTGCCCTTTACATACCTTGCTGTATGCATTTTGTAACTTGTTTTTTAAGTAATGGGGAAGGTATTACTACAATCATATTTTAAATAAGTAAGTTTCACTAAACTTTCCAAAAGTCTTAGGTGACCCATGCCTGAAGTTCTGGCTGCTGTGGAGCCCAGCTCTGCCCGGCCTTTGAAATGTATGGAGAAGAAACTGGCTCATTGGTAATTTTTTGGTATATAGTTTGGGCCTGGTTGGGAGCCCAGATGGACGCACACAAATGAGTGGCAATGTAAGAGGTAGATGGCACCGAGAAGCTGCAGATCACAGGTGTCATAAGATGCCATGTGGCATACCAATTTACATTCCGGTGTCTTTCAGTGAAAACTTCCATTTAAACGGGGGTTTCATAGGAAATGTAGGAGGCTGTGAGAGTCTCTGGAAATAGGGCCAATGAGTGCTCTGCAGTTCCTGAGCAGCCTTGGTGCAGGAGCACAGGGTGTGTGGGACTTCCCACTGGGCAGGATTGGCTGGAAGCTTCAGGTTCCAGTTAGTAAAACCAGTGCTGCATCTGGACAGTAGGACAGCAGGTCAGAGAACCTCAAGACATTGTGTCAGCGTGTTGTCCATCTGCTGGGTTTGACTTCCTCCAGGTTGGAAGTTGAGGCTTCAGCTTCGGCCATTAGAAAAGCTGATGCTCACTGACTGTGTTATTTTGTACACTCTGTTCTTCAGATTTACAGGTGGTTCTTGCTTTTTGCAGAAAATAATAAGCAAAAAAAAATCTATGCTGTAACCTTTTCACAAAGTGGCCTACTGTTGCCACCACAGCGTTTGACTCTCGCTTCTTCCTTCGCACACACACATGCCACATAGGGGTGGGTGCAGCCTGGTCTCGGAGACGGGCCAGCCCCTGGCTGCTGGTACAGTTGTTCACCTCTCAGAGCTCCCTGCTGTGACTCCTGGGCTTCCTCAGACCCCTCCAAGTTACAAGACACTTAGAGCACTGTGTAGAGCCCTCCAGGGTCCATGCCCTTCATCCTCCCTGGCAAATACCTGTGTATGCCTGAGGAACTGTGTCCACAGGATGGGTACCCGTGTGGTGGTATCTTGTGGAACCAGGAGGCCCTGTGAGGTGAGGCCAACCCATTCGGAGCCCGCCCTGGTTTGACTGGGCAGGGAGGAGCATGCTCTGTCCCAGAGCTGGGTCCTGTGACCAGCTCTTCTGTGCATCCTTTGGGTGTGGTCCATTGTCTGGGCGAGAAAGTCATACCACTTTTGAATGTACCTTCTGATCACGTGATTTTTTTTCTATGCTGATTTTTCTTTTCAAAGGCTCTAAGACAGGGGTCTTCAAACTACAGCCCGCGGGCCACATGCGGCCCTCAGAGGAGTCTGATCCGGCCCGCCAGGTTTTTTGGGCAGTGAGCACAGCCGAGGTGTTACAGTAGGAATTAGTAGTTCATATAGTCTGGCCCTCCAGCTCTCTGAGGGACCGTGATCTGGCCCCCCACTTTAAAAAGTTTGAGGACCCCTGCTCTAAGAGGTTTATCTCATTTTTTTTAGAGACTAGAAAAAGTAGTTTTGTTATGTACGTTTAATGGCCCTCTCTACTTCCGTCTTTTATTTGTGCTCAGGGTATGCTGAAGGAGCCCTTATGTAAGTCAGTTTCATCAGCATTGTGCAGCCCTTCCCTCTTCAGCTGACAGATAATTACTTTCTAGATTCCCTTTTTTTCAAACCTCACCCGAGGATATGTTTTTTTCCATTGACTTTAGAGAGACTGGAAGGGGGAGAGAGAGAGAAACATTGGTTGGTTGTCTCCCATACATGCCCCAACTGAGGATCGAACCCACAACCTAGGTATGTTCTCTGACTGGGAATTGAACCTGCAACCTTTTGGTGTGTGAGATGATGATCCAACCCATGGAGCCACCCAGTCAGCTAGGTCCTATTTTGAATGGTACCAATGACCATCTCACTAGAATTGGGGTGCCAATTGTGAGATACCCCATAATTTAGTGCCTCCAAGAAAGCAGTCACTGTGTCAAGATCCCATTAATTGTGAGACACTTTACAGTTTCAGAGATGCTAAAACATGAAAAAAGTACCTTTTTTAGAGTTGATCATATACAGTAAATATTTTTGCATAATATCACATTTGTTTTATTTTTTAATGGAACAGCTCAACTATATACAGAAGTAGAGAGGATAATGTAATGAACTTATAGATAGATACCTATCACTAGCTGCAACAGTCCCCAACCAGAACGTGGTCAATTTTTAAATTCTAGTTTTATTTTTTTAATATATCTTCATTGATTTTTAGAGAGAGGAAGGGAGAGAGGTAGAAAGATAGAAACATCCACGAGAAAAACATGGATTGCTGCCTCCTTCACGCCACCTACTGGGGATTGAGCCAGCAACCCAGGCATGTTCCATGACTGGGAATCAAACCGTGACCTCTTGGTTCGCGGGTCAGTGTTCAACCACTGAGCCACGCTAGCTGGGCGGGTCCAATTTTTATGTCATCTAAGTCCCTGTCTGCTTTCTCCTGAGTTATTTTTTCAGCAAGTTCTAGATATCATGTCTTATTTGTGTGTGAATATTTTAGTGTATATTTAATCAATAGGAGGTTTTTAGAAACATGATCACCTAAAAAAATTAACAGTAATTCCTAAATATCATCTAATATTTACTTAATATTTAGATTTCTAGTATTGAATATGACCTTTTAAAATATGACCCAGTGGTCATCTGAGATCTTAGCTTCCTTTTTTTGTAATATGTGCTCTTCGAACCCAGACATGACCAGGCCTTCTTATAGGATTCTTTTCTTCATAAGCTTTAAAAATCTATGAGTGAAAGGTATATTCCTGCCAAATCACTCATCAGCAACTGAAATATAGAACCAAATCATGTATTTGGACATAGATCACTTCTTTCTCTTCAGACGTGAACTGATATATTGTAATTATTGTTATTGTCTTCTTTTTCTTTCCTGTAGTTTGGCAGGTGACAGATTGGGTAGCTGCCTAAAGGGGCAGACTAGAACATGTGGGTTTGCGTGCTTTCCCTGAGTACCCTCCTCATGTGCCCTCTTCACGTGCCCACTCTTGTACCCCCCAGGTCTCCGTCCCGCCTGGCGCGCTGGACTGCTGGGTGTTTCTGAGCTGTCTGGAAGTGCTGCAGAGGATAGAAGGCTGCTGTGACCGGGCGCAGATAGACTCGAACATTGCCCACACTGTGGGTTTATGGAGCTATGCCACCGAAAAGGTAACTGCCCCTGAATGCAGACGTGGCCATTGTCTGTGAGCTGTGCCTCTCGGGTGGATGGACTAGCTGTTTGAAGAAGTGTTCACTCAGTCACTACATGTGTTCTAATTACTTTAGGGCGTGTTTGGATTAAATGGTTTCTACTCTTTGTTCAACCCAGATTAAACACTTGTTATGCTTGTGCTGAAGGTGTGGTTCTCTGCCAGCAATTTCGGGGGCAGGGGGTTTACAAAAAAGGATGAAGAGTGAAACATGAGAAATGCAGCGTGGTCCCGTGTGTGCAGCACGAGGGCCTGCTGGAGTGGGTCACAGGGATGCAGATTGAGCGGGAGGCCTTGAAAACGTGGGAGAGCGTAAGCAGGTGCATGGCATAAGCTGAGAATTACCAACTTCAGAGCTACTGTTACTGTGTTGAAGGTAGGAGTGTGAAATGATCCCAATAAGTATATCTTTATATCCAGATAAGAATCATTTAGAGGAAAGCTGAATCTTTTCTAAAATTTAGTTGGATTTTAATTTTTATATTTAAATTTATAAATTCTCTGCTGACTCTTGTGGCAAACTAATTGAAATTGTGGGTTTATCTCAACAGCTAAAATCCTTGGGCTACCTGTGTGGACTTGTGTCAGAAAAAGGACCTAACTCAGAAGACCTCAATAGGACAGTTGATCTCTTGGCAGGTTTGGGAGCTGAGCGACCTGAAACAGGTACTTTCTGAGATGCACTTGTGCACGTAGCACAGTGGAAAATAATACAATGTAGGTTGTAACTCGGCACATGTAACTCAAATTCTAACAGTATAATTACCATTTGGGAAATTGCACTCATTAATAGCTGACCAGATTTATGTAGGATATTTTACCTTTTAATAACATAAAGAAATGTTAGAACTTGTTTAAGAAATTGTTGGAAGATTTCTCAAAACTGTGTGTGAGCTTCTCCCAGGCTTACATGAGCTGATTATGACTTTACAACCCATGTGACATTTAAATGCACCAATTTCCCTGGGAATTACTAAATGATCTAGTATTCTAACAATACGGCCAGACAAATGCTTTTATAGCCAGTAAGTTACTCCTAGGTAATAAAAGCACTTCGAAAGGAGCGTTACTAGTTCCTGTGGGTACAAGTATAGTGATGAGTATGATTTAGCACAACAGGGACAAACTTGTAATAGTTCGTCCCTATTATCCAAGAACTGAAAGGACTCCTACTAAATTGAATACATTTACAAGGGAAAATGTATAATATTGCACTGTCTTACCCAGAGACCACCTCAAATCATTTGGCAGTAGGTAATTCATTGGAGGATTTGTAATATGTACTTTAAAAAATTCTAATCTCAAAGATTTTTTTTTTTAATAAGTATATGAAGGGTTTAGACTGTTTCATGCATTTATTAATTGGACAAGATTGTAGATAATTATGTAGTTTTGGTTTGCACGGCTATGTGTGTAGTTTACAAGTGTTAGGTGAAGTCATCTGCCTGTGGCAGGTGAGGGGCAATATAAACTCATATGTCCCGAAATAACGAAGATGAATAAGGACTCATTTCTTTTTTGTTTAAGCCAACACAGCTCAGAGTCCTTATAAGAAACTCAAAGAAGCATTGTCATCAGTAGAAGCTTTTGAAAAACACTACTTAGTAAGTATTTTATATCTTGTTTCCTGTCTACCTGTGGCAGAAAACCCAGCTCTGGAAGACTTGCTGCTCTGTGACCTTGTGAATTGGGAATGAGCTGGAATTTGGGACTTCCTTCTTGTTGGCCTTTTCAGTTTCTTTGGTGCCCTAGGGAATTGTGGGTAAAACCTGGAATAGTTATTGTTCATGGGGCCATACTCAGGCATAAACTTATCTTCGGATATTTATAAGTTTGTTTAAAATGGCATTGCTAATTCAGTAGAATAGAATTTGTAAAAGAGGATAGTGAATGGTTTTCCATGGACAGAGGAATAATTTGGATTTGAACAGAGCTGTTGTGCTTGTTTTTAAAGGATTTAAATTTGGAACCTTACAAAGCAGTATAAGTAGAAGCTGGGTGAGTCAACTGCGTACCTGAGTCATGGTTAACTCAGGAGTATTAGATGGTGGCTTCTAGTAGTTTGTCCCTGTTACTCAAAGAGTGAAAAGAACTCTAGAAATGTTACCATATATAGAAAGTACTTCGGCAAGCTAAATATTATATGCCTGCTGAGTTTGTATTTCTTTTATTATACTGCTTAATTTTATGTACAAGTTAATGATCTTGTATAAATCACATTATATGCCTTAGCTTCGTGGTTAGCAGACTGCAGCTCACGAGCCACAATCAGCTTTTTGGCCCCTTGAGTGTGGCTCTTCCACAAAATACCACGGCCTGGGCAAGTCTATTTTGAAGAAGTGGCAGTAGAATAATTTAAAAATATTTGGCTCTCAAAAGAAATTTCAATCGTTGTACTGTTGATATTTGGCTCTGTTGACTAATGAGTTTGCTGACCACTGTCCTAGCTGGTTTGGCTCAGTGGATAGAGCAGGTCGGCAAGCAGACTGAAGGGTCCAGGTTCAGTTCCAATCAAGGGCACATGCCTTAGTTGCTAGTTCCATCCCCAATAGGGGGTGTGTAAGAGACAGCTAATCAGTGATTCTCATCATTGATGTTTCTATCCCTCCCTCTCCCTTCTTCTCTGAAATCAATAAAAATATATTTTTAAAAATAATAAATCACATTATATAAAAACTCAATACAAAAGTAGATGCAAAATAAAAATAATGTTAGTATTATTTAATAACTCTTTTGCTTCAGCTTGGGGTAAATAAATGTAGGATGTGTCTAGTATTAAAGTTGAAGTACAACATTATGTGGTGTTTTATTTTCCCACAGGATCTGTCCCACGCTACCATTGAAATGTATACAAGTATTGGGAGGATTCGATCTGCTAAGTTTGTTGGAAAGGATCTGGCAGAATTTTACATGTAATTGATTTTCTTTGAATTTCACACCTGTAGTAAGAAGAGATTTGTTATGTATGTAGTTAATGTGAAGTGTACACATATTTATAGAATGAAAGATTAAAATCTGTTAACCAATCATCATTTTTTTCAATTTCTTCTGAAAACCAAACGGAGAGGTTTTCAGCTTGTTATTCTTAATAGCTGATAACTGATCTTTGCATTCCTTTTATTAAATGAATATAATGATCTTATGTAGTATATGTAACATTGTATATATGTAAGTATTATATGTAAGATATAGTATTATAATTACATTTATTCAGTTAAAGCATTATGAGGAGATACTTAAGATTGTACATCCAGTGTTTACTAAGTTGGGGTGTAGATTCTTAAATATTTTGTTCTATAGCATTTTCTCTAGTTTATGTCAAATGCCTCCTAGGAGTTTGAAAGCCTGGAGGCCAGTGATGTAAAGTAACTGCATGTATTCTGTCGGGAGAGAGGATGGCCATGACTGAGGGATGTGTACACATGCAGGGAGCATTCCGTCTTGTCCAGCTTTAGACTCAGATTTCACAGGAAAACGCAAGACAGCGTATTTCTCACGTGTTTGCTAAAACTGGCCTGCCACAAGGAAGAAATCCTGGCTGGCAGTGTCATTGCTATTTGAAAGCACTGGAAAGAAATATACATTGTATAAGGAAAAATATATTTACGTTTTCTCAAAAGAAATGTGTGTTTGAAATGAAATCTCGAAATCTGTAGTATTTTCATTAGGTGAAACAGTTTTTTTCAACTGATTGGAGTGGCTGCAGAAGGGATTCATAGGCCATCTAAGTGAACTTAAGTTTTCTAGCTTTGCTTAGAGCAGCTAGCCAGTCACACCACTGATTAGCAACAGTCAGGGCTGACTTGGCACTCTCGAGCCTCCATCTAGTGCATTGCAGGAGTAAGCTATTGTGGAGCAAAGGAGCCGTGTCTGCAAATGCTGTGAGTGGTGCCCACCTGGACATTAGTCTGCTCTGAGGCTGGGAGCTACAGTGGCTAATTGGGTCCTGGCTTCACCTTGGCCACATACTAGCTGGGTGACCACTGGCCTCCATCTCTGGGGGCTGAATGATGGTCTGTAGACTTCCAACTCTAGAATGTAAGAATCTTTAGCTAGAGATAGTAACTGAAGAAGTATTGAAAGTTTGGACCTCTTTAAAAAGGGGTGGAATGGGAGAGGACCATAAAAGTGTAGAAAAACAAACACATACTTTGATAGGTTTACATTTTATTTGATTTGAGAATTTGAGAATGTCATTGTTTCAAGAATAGGGCAGTAAAAACGAGGTGTCTTCCAAGGATGCCTATTTAGCCTTAGCCTTTTGTCCCATGAGTTTGGTGGTCCCAGCCCTTTGGTGAGGGCCAGGGGACCCATGTTGTCTTGGAGGCTTTAGCAAGCTCTTGCTAATTGTGCTTTCAATTTTGTTTTATTTGGAACATCTTGAAGGTTTAAATTGGAAAGATCCTCTCTTGAGTGATAGAGTTGCTATTAAATTCTTCATAATTCTCTGTAAATCTTAGAAACCTGCTCAGTGCTATTTGCCCAAGCTCCCCTTTTGGTTGGGCCATATAGAATGCTTCTATATTTCCTATCTTCAGTAAGTAGGTGGCACCAAGCCCTGGTTTTGTAGCTTCCTTCCTAACTAGCTGTGTACCTTCACCTCCTGTTACCTTTGGTATTCTTATATGTCAGCTTGAGATAGTGAACAGTGCCCTCACTTTCTTCTCCTATAAAAGTTCTTTGACTAGTGTATGATGCTGAGCAAATGGTGTGGGATCATTGTCGCCAGGAGCCCATTTTCGGGCCCAGGGGTGTATTCCTGATCCTGTGCTCTTCCTCAGACCAGGGCACGTCTCAGAGAAGCACTGTCTAAGATGGTACAAAGGTCATTGTGGAGGGCTGGAAAGGGCGGAGAGCAAGTCATGAAAATTATGTCTAAGTTTGTTGATTATCATGAACCATAATGAAAGCTTCTATTTGTTGATTTGCAAGGAAGAAAAAGTCTCCACAGAAGGCAGAAACCTATCTTCAAGGAGCATTGAAGAATTACCTGGCTGAGGGCTGGGCACTGCCTATTACACACACAAGGAAGCAGCTGGCCGAATGCCAAAAACACCTTGGACAGACTGAGAAGTATCCTTTAAGTGTAGCATTTCCATGAAATAGGAAAATTTGTTTTTGTTCAAACTGCAACAATGTCTACAATTGAATGTTTAATAAACACCTAATAATTAGAGAGAAAAAGCCAACCTGTACATAGGTACCATGTTCAATGTAAGTTAAATGCCTAGTCCTCACATTTTATCTCTTTCTGAGTTCCTAATACTTTTTTAAAAAAAATACGTTTTTATTGATTTTTAGAAAGAGAAGAAGGGAGAGGGATAGAATGATAGAAACTTTGATGAGAAACATTGATTGGCTGCCTCTTGCACACCCCCTACTGGGGATTGAGCCAGCAACCCAGGTATGTGCCCTGACTGGGAACTAAACCTGTGACCTTTTGGTTTATGAGTCTGCTCAACCACTGAGCTGAGCTGAGTTCCTAATAATTAAAAAAAAAAAAAAAGGGGGTGGGTGGGGGGAATGAATACCTGTTAAACTGCACTTTGAAAGCTCTGGGGCCCGGAGAAGCCGTCTGCGTGCAGCGCCCTTGGTATAAGGTCCTCTGTGCAGGCCCTTGACTCTCCGTCCCAGCTACCTTCAGACCAGTAGCCTTTTAGCCAGCGATCATCACTTAACTGAAGAGGAACGGAAATACTTCTGCCAAGAGATACTCAACTTTGCCAGTGAACAGACAGATAGCCCAGGTAAGGCTAACAGCTTTTTATAGTGAACATTTTCAACTATTACAGAGATGTAAAAAGAGTATACAATGTATAATGTATACTAACCACCTGGATTCAACAACTAGTAATACGTTGCTGTGTAGCAAACATGTATCTATATATTACTTTTTACTTTTTTCTTTTTTGCTAAACTTCAAAGCAGCCTGAGACCAAGTATAACACTTCACCCTGAAACAGTGTAGCATGCTCAAATTGGCAGGGTTCTAATTTCCTGGTATTCAGTAGCTCAAATTCAATTCTCCTCATTGTTTTTATACATTATTTTTAGTAGAGTCTAATCAGGGATCATATATTACATTTGATTGTTGTATCTGAATTCTCCTTTAACTTAGAAGTTTTTCCCATCTTTTTTCAAGACACTGATCGAAATTTTTTAATATCTCAGCTATTTTGAGATAGGTTTTACATACCATAAAATTTACTGTTTTGCAGTGTACAATTCAACACCTTTTAGCATACCAGTATTCATAGATATGTGCGCATCACCACAATCTGCTTTCTGTCTCTGGATACTATTCTGGATATTTCATGTGAATGGAATCATATTCAATATAATATGTGTTTTTTTGTGACGGGCTTTTTTTCATTCAGCATAATGTTTTCAAGATTCATCCATGTTGTAATGTTTCATTATTTCATTCTTTTTTTATGGCTAATAATATTCCATTGGATGGGTGGCCCACATTGTGTGTATTCCTTTATCGGTTGTGTGTAAGACACTGACTTTTAGACATCGAGCCAGACATAATGGACTGTCCCACCTTCTGGAATTTGTTCAGTGTTTCCTCATGAGTATGTCCAACAGAATGTTGTTACAAAAGGCTAAGATTCAAGCTAAACTTTTTGGCAAATGTATTTTATAACTGATCTTGTATGGTAGGATTAAATTTATTGTAACACTTAGCTCCTGGGGTTTTGTTTATCAAGAAGAGTACTTATTTAAAATAGTACTGTCTTTCTTTTTTCTTTTTTCTTTTTTTTTTTTTAATCCTCACCCAAAGAGATTGTTCCCATTTATTTTTAGAGAGAGTGAAAGGGAGAGAGGTGGAGAAAGGGAGAAACATTGATGCAAGAGAGACCCATTGACTGGTTGCTTTTCACACTGACCAGGGCCGCAGATTGAATCTGCAATTGAAGAACATGCCCTTAACTGGAAATGGAACCCACGACCCTTTGATCTGTGGGCCGGCACCAACCACTGTGCCAAACGGCCAGGGCTGAAATAGTACTGTCGTGGTCAGCTCTGGTGGCCATCACAAAATGCCATGGACTGGATGTTTAAGTAGCAGGTGTTTATTGTCTCACAGCTCTGGAGGTTGGAATCTGAGACCAAGATACCGCCAGGATTTGTTGCTTATGAGGCCTCTCCTCCTGACTTATCCTTACATGGCAAGGAGAGAGGGTGCTAGGGGCTTCAACTTTAGACTGTGAGGAGAGCACCGTTCAGTCCATGGCAGTTACTAACTACTTGAAAGCCAGTATTTCATAGGTTTTGGTTTCAGGTCCATATGATCATTGACTGCTGGCTTGTTTTACTCACATTGAGCTGTTTGGATGGGTTTCTCAGGAGCAACATGGCCTTGACTAGTTGGTTTGTTCTGTAATGTGCCCAAACTAGCTATTGGTAGAGCCTTATGCTACGTCTGCTGTATGTGACATATATGTGAGACTATGCAGTTATGTCTTTCCTGCCAACATTCTTGGGTATCTCTGTGTGAATAGGCTATTCCATAATCATCCGCTTTTTGTGTGTGTGTGTGTGTGTTTGATTTTATAGCACCACCATCAGCAAGTTCTTTTGTTGATTAGTGTTTAATAAATACCACTGCTCAGTCCGGCAGCCCTGTGGATTTTCTAGAGTAACCAGGTGCTTGTAGAAAGGAGGTCAAGAAAGCAGTGGGTTCCTCTTGGTTAGTGACTGTGGGCTGGGGTTGCACTGCCCCCTGCAGTTCAGGAGGCGGGGCTCCTCGCTCAGTGGGCTGACATCATAGGCCAGCAAACGCCTGGGTTTGTTTCCTGATACACAGGGATGGTGGACATCTTCATTTGGGAATTTTGCTATGGAGGTGGAAAGTGGTGGAATTTCTTGAAACAGCTCTGGGAATTAATTGGACCATTTAAAAAACGTTGTTTTGGCCCTGGCCAGTGTGCTCAGTTGACTGAGCATCATCCCATGCACCAAAAGGGAGGTGCCTCGACTCCTGGTCAGGGCACATGCCCAGGTTCCAGGCTTGATCCCTTAGTAGGGAACGTGCCAGCAGCAGCTGATCAATGTTTCTCACATCAGTGTTTCCCTCTCCCTCCCCGTTCCCCTTCTTCTCCCATTCAAAATGTTTTGAAATTTAGGAGTTGACCTGTATTTCTCTTTGGTTTATCAAAACAGAACTTAGAAACCATAATTCTTCAGGTTCTTTGATTTCCAGGCATTTGATAAGTTATGTTTTTGACAATGTAATTATTCAGTGTGTGAAGATGGTTATGAGGTTGGGTAGTTTTAAACTGTCTCATTTGAACTCACTACTTCTTGCTTCTCATGTTGAGATACTCCAGTTGGCCCAGTGGTAAACAAGGTCCTGCTGCCTCTGCATCTTCTAGAAGTGTGACTTGGGAAGCAAAATATGCTGCTCTGTATTTGCAGGTCACAAAGTCGTCCTCCCTATGCATTCTTTTGCACACCTGAGAGATCTCCGTTTCACTCCCTCCAATGCTGTGGTACACGTGGGTGGTGTTTTATCCGTGGAGATAACTGTTTGCAGTCAGATGCCCGTCCCTGTCCACATGGACCAGATCGCCATCAGCGTCCACTTCAGCATAGAGAAAAACAGTTACCGGAAGACTGCTGAGTGGCTTACCAAGCACAAGACGTCCAATGGGGTTATTAACTTTCCAGTGGAGACCTCGCCTTTCCCTGCGTCCCAAAACAGTTTACCAGCTCTGGAGTTGTTTGAGATGTTTGAGAGGAGCCCCTCAGATAACTCCTTGAACACCACAGGGATTATATGCAAAAATGTCCACATGCTCCTGAGACGGCAGGAAAGCAGCACTGCTCTGGACACGCCCTCAGGGGTCGCTCTGGATGATGGGGCCCCTGTGCTGAAGTGCTGCAGTGTGACTCTAGAACCAGGGCCCAATACCATAACCTTCAGGACACAGGTATGTGTTGAGTTGGGGAGGTAACTTCATAGGTGGTCAGCAGGGGGCGCTGGCCTGCAAGAATTATCTGAAGTGTGGTGGGAATCAAGTGGAGGCCTCTGTTCTTTTAACCTTGATAATGTTTTTTCCTTAAAGAAAAATAGGCTGACAGTTAAAATAATTTTTATACTTATACAGTTTTAAGGCATTTGATAACTTTTGAATGAAGTGCTTAACATAGTTGTGTTCTCACTGGACTTAGATTTTTTGCCTTTGTTTTAAAATATACCCTCATTTGTTAAAATGAGATTTCAAAGAAGGTAGCATCCTTGATGTTAAAGTTTATTTTCCTTTTGTGACTCATGGCTGTCAAAGCAGTTGCTTCTGATTCACTGACAGTCTTTCTCCAATGCAGTGTGTCCTGTAATTCCTACTAATTAGGGATGTGGCCTCTGGGGAGGACAGCTATTTGTCACGTGTTTTAGTCTTGTCTGAGAGCAGGTTTTACATCTCATGCGCTCAGAAAAGAATGCCACAGATAAAGTTTATTAAATTGAAAATTCATTATTAGAAGTCAAGTTTAAATCCCAGTTACTCAGAAAGATGTCAATAGAACTTTTTAGTGCCTTTTGCAAAACAGCCTGCCTGTAGACACATGAGCAGAGAGCAGTAAGATAAAGAGGGTAAAAGAACAACCAATTCATGGATAATGGTACTTCCACCTCCTGTTCTTCGGGTGCTTGCAGCTGGGAAAGGGGTGATGACTTTCCAAATGCTTGATTTGACCCTAGGCCAAGGAGCCTGGAACGTACACACTGCGGCAGCTGTGTGCCGCGGCGGGCCCGGTGTGCTTCGTGCTTCCGCACCTCTACCCGCTGGCGCAGTACGACGTGTACTCCCAGGAGCCGCAGCTGCACGTGGAGCCGCTGGCCGGTGAGTGGCTGCACAAAGCGGGAGTGTGGGGTCAGGTTTGCACTTCTCTCCTTTTCGAAGGAGCCTGTGAAAGCAGAGCTTTCTGCACCAGCGGACTTGCAGCACGTTGTAGCTGGGTTCCTCTGTCAGAGATGTTTGGGGTAGCACCAAGGGAATCTTGCCTGGCTATGACTTCTGCTCATCGAATATTTGCATTCTGTAAATGCTAACTTTCATGTTTAATAAGCAGGGTATATCCAAACGTTAAAAAAAAAAAAATAAGAGAAAAATGAGCTATCAGTTAATGTCTACTATAGAGAACTTAATAAGTAAATTTCTTGCTTAGCGTTTCATTACAAAGGCTAAATGCCAGATTTAGTTACATTTCATACTCTGATCAAAAGTATTTTCCTTTGAAAGTGTTGATTAAACTTGATCTCCTAGCATAGTATTTGAGAAAGTCAAAGCTGCTGTCCTCTTTGTTAAGTTCTAAAATTAGAAAGAATTGGTGTAAACAAATGATTTAAAACCACACATGAATTAAAACAGTAAAACAGAATGTCTTAGTTGTTTAGCTGGAACAATGTATTTATTGGCTTGTTTCCTCCATTTGAAAAAACCCACAAAGAAAGCTTTTTTTTTTTAATTGAATCTCCCCATACTTTCTGTTTGTGCTTTTAAACTTCTCCATGGCCATCAGGAAAGGCCCTCAGATGCTGAACACAGCAGTCCCTCAAATGATTCTATAGTCAGAGAACCTTTTGTGAAAAAGGCTAAGCTTTGTTGCTGCAGAGCCCGGAATGTGCCCGGTGAGACCAGCCAGCTGTGCTCAGGCCTCCTGCTGCGGCCCCTCACTCCTCTTGCCCATGCCTTCCCACCCCTCTCTCTTGTCTGTCTCTTTCTCTTCCATGTTTCTTATCTCTTGCCATCTTCCTTGCACCTTCCCTGGAGTGGGATTCTCAAAAACCTTAGCTCATCTTTATGTTAAGAGAAACCAATAGCCATGCCTTTAACTAAGTTGTTTTTAAGTCCAAGATCTTACAGGCCTAATCTGAAACAGCCAGAGAAAATTCTGAATAGCAATAGCAATGCAATTTCATCAGTCTGTTCTTTAAAAAAAAAAAAATATATATATATATATATATATATATATATATATATATATATATATATATATTGATTTGAGAGAGAGAAATGTCAGTTTGTTGTTCTACTTATTAAGCACTCATTGGTTGATTCTTATATGTACTGTGACCAGAAATCAAATCTTGCTGCTTTACTCAACTGAACTAACAGACTAGGTCTCATGAATCTGTTCTTTAGTGTCATTATCTGGTTGTCTCTTACTAACTTATTGGCAGTAAAATTTGAGTCCCTCATTCTTGGTTGCCACTGTGATCCCTAACTTTAAGCCATCGTGATGATTAGACCCCTCAGGCTCAAAGCTTCTCTTATTCTCAGCAAGGGCCCTTCAGCCCTGCAGTCTGTGTAATTGAGATTAAAAGTGAGAGTGGAGGGATGGAAACAGTGAATTTGAGGAGTATCTGAAGTGAACAAATCTTTTCTAGTAAAAAAAAACAGTGCTTTTTTTTGTTGTTTTGTTTTTATTTATTTTTTAAGTGTATTTTAGCCTTATACTAGTTCCTCCATTGCTATTTTTGGTTGAGAGTGATGCTAAATGCAGTCTTTTTCCTTTTAGATAGCCTTTTAGCTGGTATTCCTCAGAAGGTCAAGTTCACTGTCACTACTGGCCATTACACAGTAAAAAATGGGGACAGCCTCCAACTCAGCAATGTGGAAGCCATGCTCATCCTGTGCCAGGCAGAGAACAAAGCCGTGATCTATTCTAACACGAGAGGTAAGGGGTGGTCACCCAGCAAAGGTGGACTCTCAGCATTGTTTGCCGTGCATCATGAGGATGTGAGGAGCTGCCATCCTTTCATCCTGCTCGGTCTACAGCTCTTCCCTGGCAGCTTCCTGCCTGTGGGTGGGCGGGGACCCTGCCCCTGGGTGGGGTGTCACATATCGGGAGGATAAACAGAGCCGTGCACGTGCTCACTGCCAGGGGGAGCTGACCCTGCTAGGACTTCGGATGCAGCATGGGCCCGTGCTTGATAGTGACACCCGTGGGCCTCCAGCCTCCTAGAACCCTCCCTGCCTTCCTCACCAAAAAGCAGAAGTAAACGGGCCTTTTTAGGCAGAGGCCAGAGGCCTAAAACAGCCTGTCACCCGTCCTCAGCTGTGAGTTATGGAGGGAAGGACGCTGCTCCCTCTCTGGAGGGAGCTGGTCTGGCAGTGTGACCGAGTGGGAGCACGTTATGCAGGGACACACTCAATGCTCTTCTGTATTCAGACTGAGCACAATGACAGCTCTGTGGCCTGGGACCTGCTGGCTTTCATGCAGTGTGACTGTCTTAGGGGGCTTTGCTCCTGATTTCCCTGGCTCTTCAGGCCCACCTTGATCCTGTCTGTGCTTTTATGTGTATAGGAGCAGTGGGAGTTGGGCTGGAACTTCACTGCTGGGCCCATCACCTGCCAGAAGGAAAAGGAACAAGGAAACAGAAGGAATGTGTTTGAAGTGACTTTTTCTATCTTTCCTAGAAAAGGCTTCTGATGCATCCCTCCGGGTTCAGTCGTCTGACAAGGTCACAAGCATCAGTCTGCCTGCAGCGCCTGCATACCACATGATCGAATTTGAACTTGAAGTTCTGTCTTTACCTTCAGCTCCAGCAGCTGGAGGGGAGGGGGAGAGCACCATGCTGGGGATGTCAGAGGCCCAGAGGAAGCCTAAGGACACACAGAAAGCCGGCCACTGCATGGCTACCACGGACCATAAAGTAAGGAGGGATGACTCCAGTTCCTGATGCCACGCACTTTTGTGTGTTTAGCACTTTTATCTGTGAATCACCCCTTCTTTGATAATGGGTACATCTTGGAAAGACAAACAGTTCTAACTTTCCTATCCCAACTCAAGAGGGAAGGACAGTTTATTATGAAAGATGGTGTTTGCTTAGGGGTGTCACATCAAACTTAGCAAGGAAAAAACTCTGCTTTGGTGCTGGTACTTATTGAAAGTAATTTGAGTGATCCTTGACTTTGGTCCCAGATCCACAGTCCATCAGCTCACAGAATGTGTGGCTAGCATTGTATTGATTCCAGGTGGGTCTGTGTTTTGTGACACCGATATCGGTTCTGAGGGCTTCTGACCAGCTCAGGTATAGAAATGTATTCTTCTGGCTGCATGAATAAAATCAAGACCCATCTGTATGCTGCCTGTAGTAGACTCACTTTAGATATAAGGATATACACAGACTGAAAGTGAAGGATGGAAAAGAATATTCCATGCAAATAGATATCAAAAGAAAGCTGAAGTAGCTCTACTGATTTTAGACAAAATATACTTTAAAAAGTATATTTTTAAATAAAAAGACTGTAATAAGAGACAAAGATGGGCATTACATAACAATAAAAGAGATCAATTCAAGGAGGAAATATAACATTTATAAACCCAAAATAGGAATACCTAAATATATAAAGCAAATATTAACAGACCTAAAGGGAGAAATAGATAGCAATTCAATAATAGTAGGGGACTTACAACCTCACTTACATTAATAGATAGATCATCCAAATAGAAAATCAGTAAGGAAATGTTGCTCTTAAACACATTAGAGCAGATCAACTTAACATGTGTATGCAGAACATTCCATTCAAACGCAAAAGTATACATGTTCTCCAGTGCATACAGAACATTTTCAAGGTAGATCATGTTAGATCACAAGCCTTACTACATTTAAGAGTATTGAAATCATATCAGGCATCTTCTTCACCAAATTGGTATGAAACTAGAAATTACATGAAGAAAACTGGAAAATTCACAAATGTGTGGAGATTAAACAACTTGCCATTGAACAGCCAATGTTTCAAAGAATAAACCAAAAAAATACCTTGAGACAAATGAAAATGGAAATGTAACATACCAAAATTAATGGGCTGCAACATAAGCAGTTCTAAGAGGGAAGTTAATAGTGATAATTACTTATCTCAAGAACCAAGAAAGTTGCAAATAAACAACCCACCTTTATACCTGAAGGAACTAGAAAAAGAACAGACACGGGTCTGGTGCGGCCAGGCCCGGAGCAGCGGCGGCCAGGCTGGGAGCGGCCAGGCCCGGAGCAGCCGGGTCTGGTGCGGCCAGGCCTGGAGCAGCGGCTGCCAGGCTGGGAGCGGCCAGGCCCGGAGCAGCCGGGTCTGGTGCGGCCAGGCCAGGAGCAGCGGCTGCCAGGCTGGGAGCGGCCAGGCCCGGAGCAGCAGCTGCCAGGCTGGGAGTGGCCAGGCCCGGAGCAGCCGGGTCTGGTGCGGCCAGGCCCGGAGCAGCGACTGCCAGGCTGGGAGCGGCCAGGCCCGGAGCAGCCGGGTCTTGTGCGGCCAGGCCCGGAGCAGCAGCTGCCAGGCTGGGAGCGGCCAGGCCCGGAGCAGCCGGGTCTGGTGCGGCCAGGCCAGGAGCAGCGGCTGCCAGGCTGGGAGTGGCCAGGCCCGGAGCAGCCGGGTCTGGTGCGGCTAGGCCAGGAGCAATGGCTGCCAGGCTGGGAGCAGCCAGGCCCGGAGCAGCGGCTGTCAGGCTGGGAGCGGCCAGGCCCGGAGCGGCCGGGACCGGAGCAACCGGTCCCAGAGCAGCCGGGTCGGGTGCGGCCAGGCCTGTAGCAGCAACAGCCAAGTCCAGAGCAACTAGGTCGGGAGCGGCAGTGACCAGACCCGGAGCAGCTGGTTGTGGAACGAACCAGAGCAACAGAGGCCAGGCCCGGAGCAGCCAGGCCCGAAACAGCTCGCTCCTCGCCTGTACCTGCCCACGGCTGCCTCTCAGACATGGCTGGAAACTTTTGCGGGAACTTGAGGGTCTGCTGAATCAAGTGATGAAGGCTTAGATCTGGATGTGTTGAGTTAGTATAGCGCTGGGGTGTTGATCTGTAAGTGCCTTGGGTGGGGCCTGGATGAGGCTGGTTGACCTATTTGGAAATGTCTTTTGTGTGAAGTGTATCAATGGGCATGTGGAGGTATTATTGATATGAGATAATGCTAAGTAACAGATTTACTATCTGAAAAGGGATTTACTATCGGGGAAAGGGAGGGAGGAAGAGACTGAACATAAACTGTGCACCTATGGATGAGGACAATGGGGGATGGGGAGGGGGCGGAGGGTGGGGTGGGAACCTGGTGGAGGGGGGAAGAAATGAGGAACCTTTGTAATAATATGAACAATAAAGATTGATTTGAAAAAAAAAAAAAAAAAGAACAGACAGCCCAAAGTTAGTATAAGGAAGGAAATAAAAATTAGAGCTAAAATAAAAGAGAGAGACTAAAAAAAAAATCCACTAAAATTGAGTTCTTTTTTAAAAAGATAAAATTGACAAAAATTTAGCTAGATTCACCAAGAGAAAAAGAGAGGACTAATAAAACCAGAAATTAAAGAGAAAATGTTACAGCTGATACCATGGAAATACAAAGGATTCTATGATGAACAATATGCCAATAAATTGGACAACCTAGAAAAAATGGATAAATTTGTAGAAATATACAACCTTTCAAGACTGAATCATATGAAATAGAAAATATAGTGAGGAGATTGAATGAGTGATGAAAAACCATCCAATGAAAGTTGAGGATAAGATGTCTTCACCTAGTGAATTCTACCAAACATTCAAAGAAGAATTAATGCCAATCCTTCTCAAACTCTTTCAAAAAGTAGAAGAGGAAACGCAAACTCATTTTACGAGTCCAGCATTACCCTGATAGATACCAAAATCAGAAAAGATGCCATAGGAAAGAAAACTACAGGCTAATATTCCTGATGAAGGTAGGTGCAAAACTCCTCAACAAAATGTTAACAAACCAGATTCAACAACCATATAGGATCATAAATCCCTCTATGAGCAAGGGGGATTTATTCCAAGGATGCAAGGTGGGTTCAAATCTGCAAACCAGAGCAGGCCCATACATCACCAAAATGGACAAAATTATGTTATCATCTCAATAGATGCAGAAGAAGCATTTGACAAAAATTAGCATCCATTTATGATAAAAACTCTCAACAAAGTGGGTATTGAAGGAGCATACCTCAACATAATAAAGACCATGACAATCCCACAGCTAATGTCATACTCAGCAGTGAAAAGCTGGAGATTTTTTCTCTAAGATCAAGAACAAGACAAGGATGCCCACTTTCACCACTCTTTTTGAACACAGTATTGGATGTCTAAGTCGGAGCAGTTAGTCAAGATAAGGAAATCAAAGGCATACAGATTGGAAAGGGAGAAAAGAAACTATTTTCAGATGACATGATCTTATATATAGAAAATCCTAAAGACTTGATAAAAAAAAACTGTTAGAACCACTTATGGATGAATGGATAAAGAAGTGATAACATACGCTCAGGAGGTATTATTCGGCCATGAAAGGAAGTAAGTCCTGCTATTTGCAGCAATACACGTGGATCTCAGTGGTATTATGCTAAATGAAATAAATTAGATAGAGAAAAGGAAATACTGTATCTTCTCTTGCAAATGTGGAATCAAAAATATTCAAAAATACCTTGCAGATACAGAGAACAGTTTGGTGGTAGGTGGTGGGAGCAGTGGTTGAACTGTTTTTTGTTTTAGTTGAACTGTTTTTAGTTAAATGACAAGTTTTAAAAAGTATATGCACAAAAGGCTAATAAATACAGTCATTTCAAAGAGAGGCATAGAATATCAGACCAGTCAGCACCTAAAGAATAATGTTTTAATTTTTCAGTCTCTGAAATGTTTTTCCTCACCCGATACAGAGTTCAGGAGACAAAGGTGATGTTTATTTCAATTAAGAGCATATAGTCTTATATGCTGAATGAGTGAGTTTCCATATTCAATATATTTGTTTGTTAAGTGGGGGAAATAAGTTGAAGCTTGAGGCCTGGTTTCTGCCCTTACAGTAATTAATAGCTTTGTCCACACTGCGCCTTCAAATTGATTGGTTTTCAGCTATGCATTCAGTGTCATGTGGGTTAAGTGTTTGAACAATTCACTTAGTTTTGTAATATCATCTGGACATAAGTGATTAAAAGCACTTTGTCCTAACCTCCTCATGGCCACATGTGGAGGATAGTGAGGTGGGACTTGTGTGCTTGCTGCGGCTTCTCTTCCACAGCTATTGAAATCGTTTTGATGACTCCTGGACGTTCTGCCAGTCCTGTGACCATTTTTATGAATGTAGCTTTGTGTCTCTCCTATGTTTGTGTATATGTTTAATGGGGTTTTCCTTCCGAATAAGGAATTGTAAAGCCATCAAGTATGTAGGAAATTGGCAGCCCCCATAGATTTGGATGGATGGTAGTGGTGCTGTGCCATTGGTTTGTAATCTGAACGGGTGTCCCTCTGTTTCCCAGGTGTCCATCGAGTGCCCGTGGTCCATCTACTCCACTGTCATCGCACTGACGTTCAGTGTGCCCTTCAGGACCACACATGCTGTGCTGTCATCCGGGACACGGTGAGTCCCTGCTTCTGTCCCAGGCTCTTTGACACAGAGACCCTGCTGTTGAGAGCTTGCCTTGTTTTGTTACATGACCGTAATGCTGTTGTCCACTACAGTACCCAATCTATACTGAGATCTTCCCAGCTGTCTCAGTAGTGGTCTGCACAGCTGGTTTGTGGGAGAGGGCATCCAACCAAGTGCCCATGATATTATCAGATCCTTTTTATCTGTCCTTGCCTTGTTCTTCAAGCACATGACCTATTGACGAACATGAGCCACTTGTCCTCTGGAAGGTCCACATTCTGCGTTTGCCTGGTCACATCCTCATGGGTTTGTTAAACTTGTTCCCCCAGAACCTCTAGCTAATTCTAGAGCAGGCCTTTTCAGCCTCAATGCTGCTGATGCTGTGTGGCGATTACCCTTGCTCTGGGCACTGTCCTGCGCACTGTAGGGTGTTAGCTGCTCACCGCTTTATGCCAACGTTACTCCCCATCCTACACACCCATAGTGTGACAACCAAAAAACGTCTCCAGACATTTCCCGATGATCCCTGGCTGGAGTGTGTGGGGGAATTGCTGCCTGTTGAGAACCACTGCGCTTGAGGCTTGATCAGATTCACAGTCAGTTCTTGGAAAAGCGGGAATCTTTGAGATGTGTCCTGTACTTCATATGTCATTGCATCACAGTCCCCAGTCAGTGATGATGCTCACATGACCACTGGGCTTAGGTGAGCCTGGCCTCCATTGTAATATCCCCTTCTGCTTCAGCCATGGCTTATTTGGGTAATTTGGAAACAAAAATGTCAGAATCATATTTATTTATTTATTTGAGAACTTTTAAGATTTATTTTTAAGCAAAATAGTGAAATACTTAGAGCTCACCTGTGAGGTAGTGAGGTTTTTTTTTTAATTAAATTTATTGGGGTGACATTGGTCAACATGAAGATATAGGTTTCAGAACCATATTTAGAGTGGAATATTATTTAAAGGGAAAAATAGCTATTCGAATGACAGTGAGGGAACTGTGGATAATAATGATTAAAAACATCAATAGTTTTGGCACTTGTGCGAACATTGCGCTCCGAGTGTATGGTCCTCGGCCTGCAGCCTTTAGCGCCTGCCACACCATGCATACCCCAGCCCTGGGGCCTGAGGGCAGGTGCTGTCCGGAGGCTGCACACCAGCCCCAGTGTACTCTTAGTGTGTCAATTCACAGAGAAACATGAATGGATGGCAACAGAAAATGGAATTGGAACAGTGGGAATCATCCGTTTTGCATAGGAAGCTTTGGGAAATGTCCTTAAGTAGGGACAACATTGAACAAACCAGATGAGTTTGGTGCTTTGGAAAACGTGAAAGCTGCTAGTGAACTCTATTCTCCTCTATTAGAAGTAACTGAGATTAATGAAGCTCTTGGAGAAAATCCAGGACTTGTCAACAAATCCTATCTAATAAAAGAATAATATGCAAATTAACTGTCACTTCATGATAAAGATGGCAGCGCCCACAGCCAAAAGGAGGGAATATGCAAAGTTGTTGCAAAGTTGGTGACATTGGCCAGAGGCAGTTAGGGGCAATCAGGCCAGGAGGGGAGGGCAGTTGAGGATGATCAGGCTGGTGGTAGGGGTAGTAGGGAGCAGGCAGGCTGGCGGGGGGGGGGGGGGAAGGGGCATTTTGGGGCAAGCAGGCCGGTGGGGGCGACAGTTGGGCATGAGCAAGCCAGTGGGGGGTGGGGGAATAGTTATGAGCAATTAAACCAGCAAGGAGCAATAGGGGGTAAGCAGGCCAGCAGGGGGGGCAATTGGGGGCAAGCAGCCTGGCAGTGGGGTGTAGTTGGGGGTGATCAGGCCATCGGGGGGGGGGGGGCAGTTGGGGGCGAGCAAGCTGGCAGGGGGGCAATTGGGAGTGATCAGGCTGGTGGGTGGAGGGGAGTTGGGGTCAATCAGGCCAGCAAGGGGGGCCAGTTGGGGGTGAGAAGGCCGGTGGGGGTGGCAGTTGGGGGTGAGCAGGCTGGCAGGCAGAGTCGTTAGGAGCCAGTGGTCTTGGATTGCTAGAGACCGGCAGTTGGACATTCCCCGAGGGCTCCCAGATTAGAGAGGGTGCAGGCCAGGCTGATGGACCCCCGCCCCCTGCACAAATGTCATGCACCAGGCCACTAGTCTTATCATGAAGATGGTTGGGTGATCAAGATGACACTGAGTAACCCTTCAGAACTAGAGAACTAATGAGGGAAGAAGCATATGAGAAATATATAAATTTATTAAGGATGAAAAAAAATACACCCTAAATAAAGTAGCATGAAACAACTTTATCTAACATAGTTGTCTTAAATTAGTGGTAGAAGATAGCAACTTTTAGTAATACCATGAAAAAATAAACCACAGCAATGCTATTGGACGAAAATACCTCTAGTTTTTTAATGATTGCAGATAAAGACATTATGTATCTTTTCCCAGCACCCTATGATTTTTAGGCCAGGCTACAGTTATAATATTCATAATTCCTAAAGTTATCTGTGTTAAAACCTAGTTATAAAAATTTTGTATTTTGAGGATAACATTATTGTAAGCCCTTATATAATATTGTAACTAACTTACATTAGTCTCTAGATTTGGGTCAAAATACTTAATGATTGGAAATAACTAGCAGTAGGGAAAAGTTTTTATTAGTTATTACAGTTTCAGATGACGCACAATACTATCTTAATTTTGCAGTATACTGAGGTTGCTGGTGCTGTTTTACACAGTGAAGTAGCAGCCTTTCAGGAAACAAAGTTCAATAATAAAACATTCAACTTCTTCATTTAAAAAAACAAAACAAGTTTTAGCAGAATTTGAGTTTCTTTAAGAACTGTCTTTTCAAAACTCCTCTTTACCTGTAACAGAAGCTAAAGTGAGCCCTGTATTTAGTTTCTCAGAGAGTAATCATTACTTGTGATCACTACTTTCCGGCCTAACTCATTTAGATCCATTGCATGTTTAGGGAGCTCAGTTATAATTGTGTAGTAATACTGTGTCCGAATCAGAATGTTCTTTCATCCTTTTTTTTTTTCTTCTTAGAAATAGTTCACTTAGGAAGATTTATATTTTCTGACCCTTTTACATGTAAAATCAAAAGTAGGAATGTAACAACTAGGTCTTATTTATTTCCCTGTGTCACTTTTTTGATTCCCCAGAGAGGGTCTTGTTAACAAAGCCAAAGTATGTTTCATAAAGTTCTTAAATGTCAAAGCTGTATTTTTTGTTTTTCTGCTTTAGGAAATATATTCAAGTTTGTGTCCAGAATCTGTCGGAACTTGACTTTCGCCTGTCAGATAGTGATCTTGTAGACACTGGGGATAGTACTGACCTGCAGCTACTGCCATTGAACACGAAATCCCAGCAGGTAACCATCTTCTAGAATTGAGCATGAACTGGTCAGAACACAGGAGAACAGGGTGTACTGACCGAGCAACCCACAGGCGTTGGTGGACATGGCCAGTCACACAGAGAATGGCGTGCTGGTGGTCAGTAAGCAGCACGTGCACTGAGACTGCTGGGAACCACCACTTTGTACCGCAGCGTGCATGTCCACCCCCCTCTGTGGGCTGAGTGGTACATGAAGGGATTAGATTCTCATTAGAAGAATTAAATCTTACATTGTCCTACCCTACGTACAGATTTATGTAACTACAAGCTTATTCTTAGTCTCATGTGGACAGGGAATGGTGGCTGTTCCATTCTGCCTGTCATTCAATGCCTGCCTGCACTGCCGGAAGAAACCAGAGGTGTTGGTGTAAAGGGGTCATATCCATGTTCACACTGCCAGGCTGAATCTGGCCTTGCTTTTCATGTTCACTTGTCACATGCATTTCAGACAGTAAGTGTTTGAAAGAGCAAAGCTTCTTAATGATTGCCTAATCTTTAGCATTTTCAAAGGATTTTCCCCAACTAACATCTATCCAATTCTGTGGCTGTGCTATAGGTATGGACTTTTTGTGGGAGGTGATGCTAGTTCCTCATTTAACTAAATGTTAAATACAAAGTAATTGGCATAGATGGATATTTCCTTTTTCATTGGTTGATGCATTTCCCACTTTGGAAATGTATGGGATACTATATACTAATAAACATTTAATTTCGTATGCTATGAAACTTATGAAATCTTAAAAAATTAAAGTATTTTTACCAGCTTTGTGCATCCTGCTCTGAGTGCAAGGGCAGGCAGGAGCAGGAGCAGTGGTGCGGGTACATACAGGACTTAGCACAACACACTCTAGATGTGACTAGCAGAGCCCTGTGGGATCCCTGCTTTGGCTCACCCGCATTCCCATGGCAGGAAGTGGCTTTCTGTGTGTGCGCATTGTTGGCGGAGTGTGGCTTTCTCTGTGCAGTGACACGGCCTCTCTTGCAGCACATCTGCAGCCAGCAGTCGGTGTTCTTTGTCTGGGAGCTGACGTGGACACGAGAGCCTCCCCCTCCACTGTGCGGCCGGTTCTCCATGGAATTCCGCCCAGCTTCTGAAGAACGGCTGTCAATCTCCTTAAAGCCCTATACTTATGAATTTCAAGTGGAGAACTTTTTTGTATGTATTATGTTACTTTTTTGGTGAGATGTGGGGTGGGATAATGAAAAGTCATGTATTCTTTATAATCTAGAAAAATTAGACAAGATCTTTCAATATAATGAAGCAACAGATGAAAGAAAATAGTTAATGCTTAGGGTAGTTAATCACTGACTGACTGTATTTGATCCCAGGTCTTTTTCAGGTGACATGATACACGTGCACTATTGCAGGCGGCTCTAAAGTGAGTGTTTATAAGCATAAAGACCAAAAACTTACTGCTACTCGCTTCTCCTCCTTAGTTGACTTTAGTAGAATCCTTTCATCTTGATCATTAGCTACTATACAGGGCGGTTGTGTTATAAAGACATGTCTCTAGCTTTCTAAAAGAAAAAGTGTAAATGTCATAGAAGTTTACTTAAGTAAGGAAGATTTTTTTTTATAGCCTGCACGTGAAGCTTAAAGTAGCCTTGAGCTAGGTGAGTAGTTGGGTTTTGTTTCTTTAGTGAAATTGCTGGATTTTGTGTTAGCTAAATGAAAATACAGTTGACACTGAACAACTCGGGGGATTAGGGATACCCACCCCCTCTCAGTCGAAAATCCACATATAACTTTTTTTTCTTTATTGATTAAGGTATTACATATGTGTCCTTATCCCCCCATTGCCCCTCCAGCCCCCCACACACTTATAACTTTTGATTCCCCCAGAATTTATCTACCATTAGCCTACTGTTGGCCAGAAGCCTTACTGATAACATAAACAGACTACTGACACATATTTGTATGTTATGTGTTATATATTGTACTCTTACAAAAAAGTTAGAGGAAAAAAGTGCTATTTAAAAAATCATAAGGAAGAGAAAATACATTTACAGTATTTACTTAAAAAAAATCTGTGTATAAGCATTCTTATGCAGCTCAAAACTGTATTTTTCAAGGCTCAACAATTTTGTGGTATTTCATTTTCTTTTCTTTATTACTGAAATTGTCAACACTTTGAGAAGTTTGTGCTGACAGCTCTTGATTAGCAATCTTTTCAATATCTCCTTTCAACCAAAAGACTATTTGTTTGGACCCTCTGCCTTATTTAACTTTCAATATTAGCTATTGAGTAAAACATGATCATTAGCATAGTTATCTTTTTGTAGTACCAACAGGTGCCTTTTTGATGTATTAATAGCAGCTGAACATTAAGTCATTCACATAGTAGAGGGTCTGCAGAAATTACATCTGGTTTGCTTATACATATGATTATTAGCTGATTAGCAGTTTTCTTTTCTTTCTTTTTTTAAAAAATATATTTTATTGATTTTTTTACAGAGAGGAAGGGAGAGCTAGAGAGCTAGAAATGTCGATGAGAGAGAAACATCGACCAGCTGCCTCCTGCACATCCCCCACCGGGGATGTGCCCACAACCAATGTACATGCCCCTGACCGGAATCGAACCTGGGACCTTTCAGTCCGCAGACCGACGTTCTACCACTGAGCCAAACTGGTTTCGGCTGGTTAGCAGTTTTCACTGGTACCTTAATCTTTTTTGCTTCCTCTTCAAATGACGAATATAGAAAATTTTTCCTTTAGAACTGTACAGGCCGAGTAAAAGGCCAGAGAAACAATCTGGTAGATTGTTCTTTTCACAACTGAGGACCAGATATATGGATACCACCTTTTTTTAAAGGCTTTATTGAGATATGATTGATAATCCATGAAGTTCACTCATTTAAAGGGTACAGTTTAATGATCGTGGTATGTTGACAGTGGGCAGCCATTACCATAGTCTTGTTGTGGAATGCTTTCATCATTCAAAAAGAAGCCATGTGCCTCATTAACAGTCACTCCCCATTCCATCCTCTTCCTGGCAGTCACAACCTAGAGGCCACGCTGTCTATGAGTTTGTCTATTCTGAATAGTTCATGTAAATGGGATCATATTGTGTATGATTTTTGTGTGCCTGGTCTTTTTGTGCCTAGTTTTCTTCTCTTGGAATGGTGTTCCCGAGGTTTATTCATTTTGTAGCAGGATCAGAACTTCATTCCTTTTTATGGCTGAATAATATTCTGGTGTGGATAGACCACATTTGATTTTTCAGTTTTCAAAGAGACATCACTTTACATTCCCACTGGCAACATACGAGGGTTGCAATCTCCACCTCCTCACCAACACTTGTTTTTGTTGTTATTTTTATTAGAACCATCCCAGTGGGTGTGAAGTGGTATCTCGTGGTTTTGATTTGCATTTCCCTGATGGCTAGTGATGTTGAGCATCTTTCATGTGCTTATTGGCCATTTATATATCTTCTTTGGAGAAATGTCTACTCAAGTCCTTTGCCTACTTTTTATAAGGTTGTCTTTTTATTGCTGAATTATAAGTGTTCTTTATGTAGTTGAGATATCAGTCCCTTATCAAATATGATTTTCTCTCATTTTGTGGGTTTTATTTTCACTTTCTTGATGGTGTTCTTTGAAACACAAATCTTTACTTTTTATGAATTCCAATTTACTAATCTCTTATTTTTTGTACTTTTGGTCTAGAATCTCAGAAATCATTGTTTATTCCAAGGTAAAAAATATTTTCTTCATGTTTTCTTCTAAGAGTTTTATAGTTTTAGCTCTTACATGTAGGTCTGTGATCTGTTTTGAGTGAGCCTTTGTATTTGGTGATAGGCAGGGGTCCCAATACCATTTGTTGGAAACTATTCTTTCCCCATTGGATGGTCTTGACACCCTTGTTGAAAATCAGTTGGCCATAAATAAATAGTTCTAAATATTTCTCACACTGTCCCTAAAGCCTCAACAGTTGCTGTCAGGTTTGGGAGGCACTGCACTGTTAGACTATGTCCTGTGCTTCCCCTCGGCTGCTGTCCTGCGTTTCACATGCAGCCAAAAGTGATGCTCAGGGACACACACTTGGGAGCACAAGCACCTTCATTGGTCTGTAGTTGTGCTTCCTTCCAAGCTCTGAACACAAGTCACATCCCACCTCGGCTGCACTCAGACAGTCAGACTGTGAGCAGATTTCTCAGGCAGCTCTGCTGTGGTGCCATCCTTCCCTGCACAGCGTTCCTCCATCTCCTGCCACTGCTATTTTCCCCAGTCCACAGACGTGTCTCCTTGCCTGTCCAAGGGCTTGTGTGCATTTGTACCTGCAAGTGCAGGCATCTTTTACGTTCAGTTAAAGAGTTGCATAAACTTCCAGCGCAGCCCTCTTCCAATGGGTACAAGTCTGTCCTGTCCCCAAACAGCCATGATTGGGTGTTTGATAGGGAAACAAATCGCTCATCGAGGCCCATCAGGGTTACTGCGCAGCCTTATTAGCTCCCAGAAAAATGTGAAATCTTCTTGGAACATTTTATAACAACAACAGAACACTTTAAATCGAGTTACACTCTAATTAATTACTTTACATATCTGTTATGACTTCATTAAATTAACACTTAGTAAGTGGAGCACAGGTAGCTGGGTGGTGGGCTGTGGTTCAGCAATAGGCCACAAGGGGAACTGAAATAGAGTTTATTAGTCACAGGTCCTGGAGGAGGTCCCCTACACGCCTGGAGGGGCCACACCGGGAGGTCAGGGCAGGGAGCAGGGCCTGGGGCTCAGTCGTGTCTTTATTAGGGTCTGTGAGTGGAGTGCTTTGAGGTTCTTGGACTAAGACTGGATTTGTCAATTCCAACCCTAGAGCTCTTACTAAGGGGCTCACAGGGTAAGGCGCTGGGAGGCAGGGGAGACTGTTGATCTCAGGTACTGGAGAGGCTGTATCAGGATATGCATTTGCTTTTGACTGTCCGGGCTATTATCTAGGGCAGCAGTCACCAACCGGTGGTCTGCGGATCACTGGGAGTCCGTGAGGTCCAAAAGGTTGGTGACCGCTGGTCGAGGGTGTGGCTTGCACGACGGGTCAGTGTTAGTTTGGGCCCCGCTGGGCCAACACGGAGCAGCTGAGCTACACTCAATGGTGTCCTGAAAGAAGGAGCTCACCTTCCTAATGCAGCCTGCAGCGTGCGGTAGGCGGGCCCTGTCCCCTGCAGGCTTTGGGTCTTTGTCCTGGTGACAGGCAAATGTTGAATAGGTATGAATATCAGATAAACATGTCGCGGAGAAGGAAGCATTTCGGAGAAAGCTGGTTATGGACTTGATATCGGGTAATTCTAAGGAATTAATGTTAAATTTGCTAGTTGTTATAATGGCATTATGTTTTGGTAAGAAAATGCCCATGTGTTTAGTATAACACACTGAAGCATACACAGGTAAAAACAACAAATTGTCTGAAATTTGCTAAAAATACCCCAGGCGAGCTTTTCCCTGCTGATAGTGCTCTCGCAAACATGGTGAGCGTTCCTAAAACCCACGGACGTTGTGTAAGTGTGGCAAGCATCAACCCCACCAAAGTAACAGTGCAAGAGGGGCACCGATTCTCTGTGGGCGCAGGGGAAGTGGTGTTATGACAGGAACTAAGCTGATTTTTCAGGGGGAAAAGGCTAAAACTACAAAGAAGATTGTGCCGAGGCTTGAATGTGCTGTGCCCAACTGCAGATCTAAGAGAATGCTGGCTGTTAGGAGATGCGAGCATTCTGAACTGGGAAGAGATAAGAGAAAAGGTCAAGTGATCCAGTTCTAAGCTTCATTTTTTTTTTTTTTTATGACAATAAAATCTTGATATGTTCACTTAAAAAACCACGAAAAACACCAGTGTAGGTAGGTAGATGAGGAGCAAACGAACGCCATGTTGATAATCTGGAGTGTGGGTGACGGCTCAGAGCCACTGCACTGTGCTGTGTGCGTGCTCGAGCACGGTCAGCATGCGGTGAAGCAAGCCTCCCAAGGGCATCGAGTCGTTCAGGGCAAGCGCAGCGGCTCTGCCGGCAGGTGGCACAGCGCTGGGCAGGCGTCTCCTCCGTCCTCCTCCGAGTCTGGGGCAGCACCTTGTCTGCCTCACAGTGTTTCTTCAGGTTTGTCTTCAGTGTTACACATCTTGTCCTTTTCTCCCCTCTCGCCAGACCTTATACACCGTGAAAGCTGAGATTCTGCCGCCCGCGGGGACGGAGCTCTGTAGGACAGGCTCACTCTGCGCCCTGGAGGTGTCCATCACGCGCCTCTCGGACCTCCTGGAAGTGGACAGGGATGAAGCACTGACAGAATCCGAGGAGTACTTTTCCACCAAGCTGATGTACGAAGGTGGGTTCAGAGGCTTCTCCCTTCCTAACTTGTGCTGCTCCAGTGTGTCCTCTCTCTCACAGAGCGCAGTGTTCCTTGTCCAAAGAGAACCGTCTGGAATTGAGTGTTTTATATAGTGGTCCTACGTTCGCAGGAAGTTGAACTTGGTTGTTATGGAGTCTTCTCTAACAGGTGTTAGCCAGCAGTTGTTGGGCTCAGAGCTGAGCACATGGTAGCACTTGGAGTTGCTCTTTCCTTTCTGCTGTGATTCTTTGCTACTACACCAAAACTTGACAAGTGGCTGTTTTTATAGGCTAGGTACTATGTGAAGTCTGAGTTCACACAAATGATCCTTTTGTACCGGATTTCATGAAATCCTTTTATCTGTCTTGCATGCTGAAAGGCACCGCTTTTTAACACCATGCACTGGTCATTTGGGTACCGTGGTTCCTGGTTATATAGATCTCAATGTTGGCACCTTTCATTCACCCTCACAGATTCACATTGTTTCAAGGTCACACTGAACTCATCAGGATGGTCTGATTATAAGGGACATTGTCAAGCTCACCATGGCAAGTGCAAGTTTTCCAAAATTCTAATTTTTTATGAGACTTGTATCATTGGCCACTTCTTTAAAGTGACAGGCCCATGTCATTCAATTGAAAGAAAATGTCTGCAAAACCCAAAACTGAGTAGCCACAGCTGGCGAAGTTGAGGCGAGCTCGGCAGTCTGGCGCCCTGCGCTGTGCAGATGCCCGGGTGCTACATCACAGGAGACAGCGAGGCGGGGGAGGCAGGCGGTGGGCACACAGGCCTCTCTGTTTGCAGCTTCTTGTGCGTCAATAGTCATTTCACAGCGTTAGGACAGGAATGTGAAAATGGCTATGACCTGCCCTGAGGACCAACTCTGGGAAATGCTGCTCCATGTGTCCCTCCGGATGCTGTATGTCCTTGGCACCACTCATCTTCAGAGTTTCCCCATCTGCAGGAAGCCCTCCTCTGCAACCCCTTCTTTGCTGCTCACACGCTCCTAGGCTCCTGCTTGATTCCCTGTGACCCAGATGCTCGGACTTCTTTGCAGGGCCATCTGCTTCCTGAGGACAACGATGCTGACCTACAGACTTTAGTGAGGCTCAGTTAGGTGTTTGACTTGCTCTGGATTATACACAGCTGTGTTATTAGTATTGATAATAACACCTACCATGTGTTAGACTCTGAGCGGCAGCTGGGATTTAGCCTCTCTGCTCTGATGCCACCTGTTAGAAGATGCCACCTTGGTCCTGTCCCCATTCTTCATTTAGCACCCAGGCAGCCATGCTCCCGAAGAATCACCCAGGTTGTGCGGTGATTCCATCAGAATTGAGTCCCTGTTCGTTTATTGATGAGAAGAGTGATTTCCCTGGGCATTACCATGTGTCCTGGTTACTCCACTGTGTGTGTCTGATTGGAATGTGCAGTCACAAGACATGGAGACAGAGGTGTGCCCCAGTTTGGGATTTTATGCTGAGTGTGAGACTGTTGATGCTTTTGTTTTGTATGAATATGCATCCCTTTTCTGGGGTAAGACAGTGTTTCCCTCTGTGTTTCAGTGGTCGACAACAGTAGCAACTGGGCAGTGTGTGGGAAAAGTTCTGGCGTCATCTCCATGCCTGTGGTCGCACAGGCAACACACAGAGTCCACATGGAGGTGATGCCCCTGTTTGCGGGTTACCTGCCCCTTCCCGACGTCAGGCTCTTTAAGTACCTCCCACATCACTCTGCGCACTCCTCACAACTGGACGCTGGTAAGGACGCTGGTGTGGGAGCAGGCCTGCTGATCACAGCATCTTCTCTGGGCCAGTGGAACCTAAAACCCACACCTGCTCAGGGGGACAAGCCTGAGGCAGCTGCCCTGGAGCTCGTCCTTTGAGGACTCGTGTGCTAGGTTCCTGTACGGGGTTGCCTGAGTTAACGTGCTGCTGCACTGAAGGTTGTCTTGGGAGGCTTGCTACTCCCCGTGGTGGGTAAAGGGTCTGCGGCCATGTGGCCTGCATCTCACTTCCTGCGTGTTTTGCAGACAGCTGGATAGAAAACGACAGCCTGTCGGTGGACAAGCACGTGGATGACCAGCTGGACAGCAGCAGCATCAAGAGCAGGGGCAGCGTGCACTCGGCCTCCAGCAGTGAGCATAAAGGCTTGCCTATGCCCCGGCTGCAGGCGCTGCCGCCCGGTCAGGTCTTCAACTCCAGCACGGGCATGCAGATCCTGGTCATCCCCAGCAAAGATGACCACGTTCTGGAAGTCAGTGTCACATGACCACTCCTCCAGTTACCGCGCCCAGACCCAGCGTGAATGCACTCCAAGGGATCCTATCCATTGTTCTCCATTGTCATTCTGGGGACTCTGCCTGGCCATGGAAGCACCAGAGCGTCTCTGGGTGCAGCCCGTCAGCTGAGTCCAACATTAAGTTTGTGTTGTCAGTGGTGTAATATTGTTCCTTTCTCATCTCCCGGTCCCTGTGCTGGTGTCCCCCAGTGCTGGCCCAGAGCCCACTTTCTTATCCCTCACTCCCTGCATAGGGGTCTTTCCCCCACACAACCTTCTGGTTCTTTTTTTTTCTCTTCCTCTGGTTCTTTATGGAGTCTGTGCGTCCTCCAGGGAGGCACACAGCAGGCCTTGCAGTCTTACCAGTAACACGTGTGTGCCTTTCTGGTCACACGGCCGCCCAATTTCTGGACCAGGTGGATTTGTCAGTCTCCTAAGGAGTAACACAGTCCTTTACCTCAGCTCATCTAGTTGTGCTTTTCTAGAAAAATACCCTTTTAGGGCAGGTGGGTGGGCTAACGGGTGGGGTGGGGAGGGAACAACCCCTTCTGTGCCTTGGGATGTCAAACTGGGCGGACCTGGAGCACCCATCACTGGAGCCATTTTAGAGGTACTTTAAAATAGAGCAGGGCCTAAGGAACAGTTCAGTGTTGAAGCAGTTTAGGAATAAATGTTTCTGGGACTCTCTTTCCCTCATAATGTTGATTGAATATTATATGCACTTGAAATTAAAAATATATTTATTTTAATTGTCATATGTGAGGGTCACTATGTTGTGTTTCCTCTCACCTTGAAACTTAAAGTCTTTACATTTAATTATAACTGTAAAATCAGTATTTTTCTTTTGCACCTTAAATCTTAGAAATTTAGAGGTTCCATTAAGTGAAGATTAGGGGGGGTCCTCTCAGTGTATTTCTAGTCTGGCTGTAGGAGGGACGAAAGTCTTGGCATATTCTCTGCTGGTCCACTAAATTGCAGTTCTGTCATACCAATGGATTAATTTGCTTTCAGTTGTAAATTTAATTGTACATATGGTTGATTTATTATTTTTAAAAGTACAAATTAACTGATGTAATGTTTATGTATAAGTTGCACCAAAAATCAAGGACAGAATAAATGCGTGTTTGTTTTTATTGGTGTGAAAGTCACAGCTTGTAAATAAGTGTTGTATGTATTAAACCTTTTCCAGCTCTCCAAAGCAATGTATTTTTGTACATATGGAATAGAGAACTCTTAATTCACTAAGAAAGTGTGATTGGAATTATAACTTGAACAAATTAATGCAAGTGAGGGTGGGGCTTCATGTGAATAACCTCAAATGTGTGAGCCTTACAGAAATAAGAGCCTCCTGCAGCTGCTACTAGCCGGGCTTGTCTCCTGCTTGAGAGGCTGGTGGCACAGGGGTAAAAGGTCAGGTCGGTACATATACAACAGAGCCGTTGCCAGTCCTGTAGGTTGTCTATGACTGACTCAACAAATAAAGGTGGTGTCATTTCTCCCCCATGTCTTTTTCATTTATGGAAATGAGAGAAGTGTGTGAAGAAGATAACTGTGTTTAATTAAACTTTCCAGAAATTTGTTTTCCTTATGAGCCATTTAAAACAAATAAACTTAGTCACCTATTTAGGCAAATTAGAACTTCAGCATCTAATGATGGTTTAGGGTTTCTAAAATACATTTGTTTTATTGTAAAAATTGATGAGTGCCCTACAAAGATCTACGAGGCCCCGTGAATGAAGAGATCTTTTGAGGTTTGATTTGGCCAGAAAAGCTCTAATCCTCCTGGTTGGCTTGGAGCCCAGGGGACAAATCCGTGTGTAAATTTCCCCCTTCCTTCTGGAAGAGGCAATGTGATTTAATGATAACCTTATCTCTCTTTGTGTCTGGGCTCTAATCCAGGATGACATTCTCTAATTATAGAGAGGGGGAAATGAAGGGAAAACGGGGAAATCCAAACATTTATGAAGGTTTCTTACTGAAAATTTAAGGAAATCAAATTTATCTCAGGTGTTTTTTGTTTTTTTTACCCTAACCAAAAGATCTTTTGCAATATAAGTTACATGAATGCCTCTGTTTATTAAATTTTATTTTTGTTTTTTTCACAAAAGAAGAATGTCACCTAAAACTTTATCTTTTTTTTTTTTTTTTTAACTAAAAGGCTGTACTTGGATTTTTGTGGTGTTTAAAATAAAATAAGGTTTACGGGTTTGAGACAAGCTGGTTTAGTTGATAAAGACGTAGCAGCTGTTAAATAATTATGAAGCCAGATTTAGAATATGCATCTTAAAAAAAACAATATGCAGCTACTTTGCAAATATGTGTGGAAATGTAAATATTAGCAAAGGAACAGAAAGTAAGTTATAATTTTAGTGAATTTCATAGGGTCTCCTATGATTGGAAAGATTATAACTCTTCTGTTTCTAATGTGAAAATAGATGTATTTAATCTGAAAATGACTTCTACCTACAGTTCCATTGTCAGCACAGGCTGTAGTGAGTTGGATTCCTAAATTAGTAAGTCTTAGTTGATGAGGATAGATATCCCATAAAGAGTCAGTAGAGGAAATACAGACTTTTATTCAAATTTTCTTCAGTGTTTAAAATAAGATTGTTATAAAATGAATTTAAACACTCCAGGTGTGTATATAAAATGAAACGTTAAATTTTTTTTAATTAAAGAATTAGACTGACATAAATGTTTCACTGTTAACTGTGATTTAAAAATAAATCCTACATGATTTTAAATTTTGATTTTTTTCATGAAAATGTCCCTTTCTCTAAATTTATTCATTTTATACACCAAGTTATAAAACTAGAAGGCATTGTTAATCAAATTTGCTGGAATTCTGTGACTGGAAAAGGTGACAAGTTGGTGACTTTGACACTGCAGGTATTAATTCCATTTTCAAAGTTTACTATGAAAGTCATTTTTCACATTATTCTGTAATATATTGTTAGACTAAAACCATTGTATTAAGACTGTTTAAAATGTAAGCATTTTAAATTCTGAAAAATACACATTTTAAAAAGAAACTGATTTGCATGTTGTTCTTTTGCTATGGGATGTGAAAATTGAGTGTACGAAGTTTTCTTGTTTTTTCTCCCTGACCTTTGTTTCTGACTCGAAGCGTAGATTATTCGCGTTGGGAGAGCATTAAGGATTTTTTTTTTCATAATTTATTACCCTGTAGCTCACAAGAACCAAGACAATTGAGTTTCACAGGTTTCAGTTTTTGAAGTCATATTTGCCAACCTATCATTTGACAAGGTTACTGCCTCTGTGATGTTCGCTAATACAGTTTTGTTTTTTTTCCCCGGAAAGTGTGGTTTTCAACTTATTCAGAATCTCGTTCCTTTTGGTTCTCCTTTGATAATCCAAAGCTATTAAGTAAGTGCGAAGTCGGATCTTCTCCCTTTCCTTAGTGCAGGAAGGGTTCCTCTGGCCAGCGGGGACCAGCCCCAAGCCCGCGAAGATCCAATCCTCCTGAATGCGCCGGGCCTGCGCAGGCGCGCGACTCCAGGAGGGCAGGGGCGGGGCCGGAGGGCTGAGGCTCCGCCTATGGGCGGGGTTTAGGGCTGGGACTCGGCTTTGGGCGGCGCTGCACCTCCGGGCCGCCGGGGGCGCTGTGGCGCGGGGCCGCGGCCCGGCCCGGAACTTGTCGCCAGCCGGCGAGCGGGGCAACGAGACTGTGTGGCGGCACACGTGTGGCGGCCGCGATGAAGTTCGCGTACCAGGTGAGCAGGGGGAAGCGGAGGCGGGGTGTCGGTGCCGGAGCCCTGCGGCGTGGGGGCCAGCGGTCCAGGCCGGGGCGGGCTCGGCGTCCGGCAGCGCTGTCTCCGGCGAGACCCGAGGGAGTCGGGCCGCGGGGGCTCCGAGCGCCGCAGCGGCCTGGACCCGGGAGGAAGGCGGGCCGGGCCGGGCTGTAGGCGGCGATGTGAGCGGGTAGGCCGGCCCGGAGGTGAAATCCCGGTGACCAGAGCCCCGTTGACGGGGAGGGGTGCCGGCCCAGACGTCCACGACCTGTGCCGAGCCCATCCCCGTCACTCTTGCTCCGCTACTCAGGACCACTGACCCAGTGCCGACCCGCTGGTCCCATGTTTACTTGTGACAAGGAAAGGAGGCAGGGAAAGCTGTTGCTGATATACCTGTGGATCACATGTTACTACAATTAGCTACTGGTAAACTAACCCGTTGTGGTTCTGTTAAAACTCAAGTGCAAAATACTGTGCTACATGTTAGCATGTATCAAGAGGAGCACTTAGTAAGAACCGCCCAGACATTGAGACCCTAGTCTTACCCAACACTCCTCTGTGACCCAGATCCCAGGGGCTTCGCTGCCCTTCTCCCTCCCATATCCGGACGACATGCAGGGGCCTCTCCAGTCCTGGCATTGCCCCCCTGGTTGGGACACCCCACCTTCTGTGTGGAGTCTCACAGAAGCCCAAGTGGCTTCCCTGTTTCCCCTCTTGCCTCCATGGTCATTGGAGTGGTTGTTAAAAAGTAGGAATTGGCCGAAACCGGTTTGGCTCAGTGGTAGACCGTGGGTCTGCGGACTGAAAGGTCCCAGGTTCGATTCTGGTCAGGGACATGTACGTTGGTTGCGGGCACATCCCCGGTAGGGAGTGTGCAGGAGGCAGCTGGTCGATGTTTCTCTCTCATCGATGTTTCTAGCTCTCTACCTCTCTCCCTTCCTCTCTGTAAAAAATCAATTTATATATATATATATATATATATATATATATATATATATATATATATATTAAAAGTAGGAATTGGATCACAGCAAGCCTCTGCTTAAAACCTTGGGTGACCAGGCCCCCGGGGGCTCCCTGAGGTTCTCGGCCCTGCAGGCCTATAGCTCCCAGTGCTGCCTGGCTGGTCTTCGTCCAGCTTCCAGCCCAGGTGGCCCCTCCAAATGCTTCTGCCTCTCCCACCGCTGGGATTTGCTGTCTGCGCCTCGTTCCGTGTGCTCTAATGGTCTCCTTGGCCCTGCCTGCTGCACACAGACCGTGAGGGCATTGAGGGTGGAGGCCCTGTGCACAGAGACAACTGCAGGGGACTCTCACATGTGGTTGGATAAATGAATTAATTAATAAATAGGATGCTGGCAGGCTCCTTCTGTGTTCAGGAAGCCTTGAGCCCAGAGTGCACTTGGGGTGGGTGCAGCTTTTCTCCTAAACGTGGGCACTGTTCTCTCCTCCTCCTGGCAAATACCTCCTGTCTGTGGGGGCTGCCCCAGTGCTCAGCCACCGCAGTGGGAGCTCGGGCCCCTCAGGGGTGAGCTCACTTCTCTCTCTTGCTCAGGGCTGGCTGCAAAGGTGCCCAGTTAGTGTCCCAGGGGGTGACTGGAGGGAGCCCGGGGTGGCCAGGGACCTTGTGGGGGCTCTGCACCACCTTCTTGATCAGTTTTGCCACTTAGCCCTTTGAGATTCTGTGTTTTCTTTGTACGAAGACAACTTTGCTTTCTTTCCAGTTTTCAAATCTGCTGGGGACAGTCTACCGGCGTGGAAACTTAAATTTTACGTGTGATGGAAATTCAGTGATCAGTCCTGTGGGAAATAGAGTCACTGTATTTGACCTTAAAAAGTAAGTTCGTAAGCCCCAGACAGTGTTGCTCAGTGGTTGGAATATTGGCTCATGCACCGAAGGGTCTTGGGTTCAGATCCTGGTCAAGAGCATGTGCCTGGGTTGCAGGTTCGATCCCGACCTCTGTTGGGCACATGGAGGAAGCAACTGCTCAGTGTGTCTCTGTCTCCGTCTCTGTCTCTCATTTTCCCCCTCCCTCTCTTCCACTCTCTCTAAATACCAATGGGAAACATATCCTCTGGTGAGGATTCAGAAACAAAGTATTAAGTTCCTAACACTAAAGTCATGTTAACAGCAGCAGTCATTATAGTTTTGCATGTGAAAATCAGCGGTGTTTCCTTAACTTCCTCTCAATAGTACACCTGTTCATTAGGCAGCCTGAGGCGGAGGCCCCAGGATTACATGAGTGGATGGGTCAGCAGGGGAACTGGCCGTAGGAGTCCCAGTTTCTTCATTCTAGTGCCTCAGCTGTACCCCGTGAATCGAGGTCGTTGCCTTCAAGGTACAAACCATGTGTCACTGGGCTAAATTGTGTGGGGAAGGCACGAGGGCGTGGACGCCGCCCTGGACGCCTGCCCAGGCAGCGCAGCGCTTCTGTGTAAGGACCCCTGCATGGCGGGCGGCCACCCTTCCCGGACGTGTGCGGCCCGAGCACGATCCTCCTGTTGCAGGGGCTGCCTGGGTCTCCCCCGTTCTGAAGGCCGCGGTGCCCCTGCCTGGAGGATAGGACAATAGTCCAGCCCTTCTCCTTGCTGCAGCGCCTAGCACATGTGTCAAACACAAGGCCCGCGGGCCAAATCCAGCCCGCCAGGCCTTGCAATGTGGCCCGCACCGCGCTGTCATCACTGCACTCCGCTGTCAGTTTATGACATTGTCAGTTTATGACTGTTCAGTAAACCATTCGGCCCGCAATTTAGGCTGGATTTTAGATTTTGGCCCCTTCTCTGATTGAGTTCGACACCCCTAGAGCAATGCCTGCGCAGGCCATGCCCAGGGCCGGCTGCTGGCACGGTCACTGCTGTCACTGTTTGTTTAAATGACATCTGACGGGTGCTCTCTAGAGTAACTATCAAACATTCACTGAAGAAAAATTAGGGAATAAAATAACAAAATTGGAATGCAACTCAGCGGTTATCTGTTTTTAACATTAGTTATTTTTCCATTTTTGTGCAATTTCTGTAAAAACAGTTTTACATGGACAGATGCGCTGTCTTTGGTTAATCTCTCCTGTTAATCTCTCTTGTGTCCAGTTTTCTGACTTCATACATGTGTAGGGTTTGGAGGTGCAGTCCTAAAGGCAAACTTGACACATCCAAAGCCTGTATTGTAGGTTTTTAATATGCTGTGCCAACTTCTCCCTAGGGATTTGTCTTCCTTTCCCTTTAGTGAGGAGCAAGGGTTTTCGCCGAGCTCTGGCCTGGGGGCAGGAGGGTGTGTGGTGGGGGCAGGTGACCTGTGGTCCTGGCCTCCCGGTCTGACAGCATGAGACCAGCTTCATGGCTCTGGTTTTTGTCTCCCAGCAACAAGTCCAACACTCTGCCCCTGACCACTCGGTACAATGTCAAGTGTGTGGGGCTGTCCCCAGACGGCCGACTCGCCATCATCGTTGATGAAGGTAACTGCCATTGACCGAGTGGTGCAGGGTGGTGACGGGTGGCACAAGTTGGTGGGGGTGGGGGGCAGGTGTGTGCATCAGGGTGACACACAGCCGACTCCAGGTCCTGTTGGGGTGTAGGCCCGCACACTGGGACCCAGGTGTGGGGAGGGGGGCAGTGGTGGGCGTGGTCCTTGGCCTGGAAGTGGGGCTGGGCTTCAGGTGCTGGAAGCCCACAGAACTCTCTGCAGTTCAGCTGTAGGTCAGGTGTCACCCGGTGGCCGCTCCCTTCCTTCCTTCCTGCAGGGGGCAACGCGCTGCTGGTCAGCCTGGTCGGCCGGTCCGTGCTCCACCGCTTCCACTTCAAGGGCTCCGTGCACAGCGTCTCCTTCTCGCCTGACGGCAGGTAAGGGCCTCCCAGCTCAGGGCTGGAGCTGGCTGGTGCAGACCTGGGGGGTGTTTTCCACTCAGGATGTCCCCGTGGGAGCCTGTGCTGTGCCTTGTGTTGGCAGCCCAGACAGTTCTTGAACCCAGTGATCCCGCTGGGTCCAGGCTCCTGCAGGGCTGCCCACGTGGCCCCTCCGCCCCGCCTGCTCCAGGCTGGTGGGCACATGTCTCCAGACTATGGGGCTATGAAGGAGCCGCCAGCTTCAAAGTCACCGTGAGGAGGCCATGTGGGGACAGGTTCAAGGCCCGAGGGAAAGGGGGCTGGTTCCCAGGCTGCTCAGGCCTGGATATGCGTGGAAGGGGCGGCTCTGTTTCCGCTGTGAGTCTCCTGTCCACACTGAGAAACCCCCTAGCCAGCATCCAGGTCCTGCCTGTCAGTCAGGGCCAGTATCTTCCTTTCGGGTCCTCCCAGGGCTTCGGCAATGGGGTTGGTGGGAGGGAGCGCCTGAGGGAATATGCGCAGGGCAGCGGTGTGGTCGCTTCCCTGACTGTCCGCTGGTCCTCCAGCCTGGGTCCCCCAGGAGCCAGTGAGGCAGGCCCCCAGGTCTGCCTCGCCGGGGACTGACCTCAGAGCAGGCGGTCTGTGTTCCCGGGCCCCCAGCTGGCCTCAGTCTGGCTGGTGTTGAATGTGGTAACTACCGGGACTACCGTTTCTGCCACAGGAAGTTCGTCATCACGAAAGGCAACATTGCTCAGATGTACCACGCCCCCGGGAGGAAGAGAGAGTTCAACGCCTTCGTCCTGGACAAAACCTACTTTGGGCCCTACGATGAGACCACACACATCGACTGGACAGACGATTCCCGGTGAGCCTGGGTGGGGTGGCCGGGAGGCGGGGGCGGCCCGGGTTCCGTTCTGAAATGGCCTCTCCAGCATCTGGTGTGGGGCTGGAGGAGGGAGGGTGCCGGGTTGGATTTAGAGCCACACTGCTTGGCATTGGTCGCTGAACCGGAGAGCAGGATCCACCCAGGCGAGGGGAGCTGTAACCCAGTGCGGTAGCCAGGTTCATGCCAGCACAGGTCTCAGGAGCATGGTCGGTGGGCGAGTTGGCAAGCCTTTCCCCGCCTGCGTGCCCGGGTGGCTATGGCCTATCTTCTCATGGCCGCCATCCCAGAAGGCACCTGAGAGCGGCTGGCTTTTTCTCAGCTGCCCATCGTTCTGCGTTCAGGGAGAGATGAAGTCTGGCGGTGGCTGCTGCTTTGTACGGACCAGCTAGCCTTATAGATCCCTGGCCTCCGTGGAGGGGGGGGGGGGGGACGACTCAGCCCCCAGGCAGCATGTCGGTGGGAGACAGCGGTCGCACGTTCCTGGGGGACAGGCCTGTGGGAGAAGGGTGGGGTGCCCCGAGACCAGGCCTTCTCTGTCATTGCCATAAGCAGAGTTTGCCCCAATTGGGATCTTGTAGAAAGGGGGTGGGAGGTTTCAGAAAGGCTTGGGCAGGCTCCCCAAGCAACACCCAATGGGCTCTGAGATCGGCTCTTGGGACTTCGCTGGCTGACCCTGTGAGGGCCTACTTTTCGAGGAAGAACAGTAACACATGTCCACCAGTGCTCCAGGAGATGCCGAGATGGATGTAGCCAGCACCCTGGCCTGTCCCCGCTCGTCACCCTGGGTGTCCGCTGTGCTTGGGGCAGCGCTCAGCTGGGAGCCTGGGGGTGAGCTGTCTCCTCTTCCAGGTGCTTTGCGGTCGGGAGCAAAGACATGTCCACGTGGGTGTTTGGGGCCGAGCGCTGGGACAACCTCATCTACTACGCGTTGGGCGGACACAAGGACGCCATCGTGGCCTGCTTCTTTGAGTCCAACAGCCTAGACGTACGTTCCTGCAGCCCCCAGAGTCCCGGGTCCCGTCCCTGTAGATGTAGGTGCCCCTCCCCTGCGGTCCTCCCGGGTCAGTTGGGGAGTCACGGTGGCTGTTGGCTGCCCGTTGGGAGTCATCTCTCTGATGTGCGGGGGAGGCTTTGTGGACAGGTAAACGGGGTTCTTGTCAAGCTGCCTGTGGAGGGCGTGGGCCTGGGTCAGGGTGACCGTGCCCACCTTGTGCTCCCACTTGCAGCTCTACACGCTCAGCCAGGACGGAGCCCTGTGTGTGTGGCAGTGTGACACCCCCCCTGAGGGCCTGAGGCTGAAGGCCCCCACGGGCTGGAAGGCAGACCTGCTGCAGAGGAAAAAGCAGGAGGAGGAGGAGGAAGAGGAGGAGGAGGAGCGGGAGACCACCATCCGAGGGAAAGCCGCGCCGGCCTCGGAGGAGCAGCAGGGCAAAGTGAAGTACTCCCGGCTGGCCAAGTAGGTCTCCCGTCCACAGAGCGGGGGCCTCGTGCTAGAATGGGACGCTCCTGTGGACTCCGGCCTCGGAAGGGACCCGGCGGGGGATGTCACGGGGCGAGGACCCAGAGGCACAGAACAGACCGCTCCTCCTAGGCCCGGGCACCAGCTGAGAGGCTCCGTGGGTCCCAGGCACAAGGAGACTCAGGGAGTGAGGAGCTGAGGGTGGGAAGGGAGAGGGGACTCGAGGCAGGACAGTGAGGCCTGGCTTCCCGGGTGCCCACCTGGAGCGGATGCTCTGGCCCCAGTCCCAGGTGGTCCTTCCAGCTCTGCTGTCCCCCGTCCTTAGGTACTTTTTCAACAAAGAAGGAGATTTTAACAATCTGACAGCTGCAGCATATCACAAGAAGATCCATCTCTTGGTCACTGGTTTTGCATCTGGAATCTTCCACCTTCATGAGCTCCCGGAGTTCAACCTCATCCACTCCCTGAGGTGGGTGCCTCTGCTTTCTGAGGGGCCAGTGGCGGGCGGACGGGAGGCCACACTGTGCCTGCCCTGCTCTCGGGCCCTGAGTGGCCTCAGGCCTGGTGGCCGCGTGGGCGGCTTCCCAGGACACCTGGCTTCCCTCCTTCCTGGCCAGGCGCTCGGAGGAGCAGAGGGGATGCCGCTGCTCCCTTCCCTGGGCTTTGGTTCCACGTGTGGGTCTCAGCGTTTCCCCTTCTGTCCTGCTCTTCGGAGCACAGAGAAAGCTAAAATACCCAGTTCACAAAATTACGCACCTTCGAGGGCTTGAAGGCAGGGCCGCGCTCTGGGGCTGCCCGGGCTTTGCATTGAGTTGTTGACATGAGGAGGGAGTGGGCAGGAAGTGTGTAGGCCCGAGGGGCTGGCTCTGGTCTCCAATGGGGACAGGAGGCGCTTGTGTTCACGGAGTCCTGCTTTCTGCTCAGCATCTCAGATCAGAGGATCGAGTCCGTCGCCATCAATAGCTCCGGGGACTGGATCGCCTTGGGCTGCTCAGGTTCGTCTCCTGCCCGATGGTGTGAGACAGGAGCTTCCGCTCTGGAGCACCTGCCCGTGGTCCCACCTCGGACCCTGGCCCTCCTCCGGGCTCCGGGAGACGCCTTCCGGGGCCCGCTGTGAGCGGAGGGGGCCAGCGGTGGTCTGGTGACGGAGCGGTCAGGGAAACTTCCAGAACAATGGCTTCTCTGGCGGGCTGCAGTATGGGGCCCCTCTGCACACTGGTGACTCGGGAGGTTGGGGTGTCTGCTAGGTCCCCTCACGCAGGTGGACAGGTGGAGGGTGATGGCGGCACCTGCCTCAGAGTGGGGTAGGCTCTCAGGTGCCAGCATGAGTCAGGGCCAGACAGACCTTCCCTCCCCCCGAATCTCACAAGCAATGGGTGCCTTCGTCTGCCCATGGGGCGGGGGCTGTGATCAGGCCCTCAGCCCCCTGTGTGCCCCTCAGGCCTGGGCCAGTTGCTGGTGTGGGAGTGGCAGAGCGAGTCCTACGTGCTCAAGCAGCAGGGCCACTTCAACAGCATGGTGTCCCTGGCATACTCCCCCGACGGGCAGTACATCGTGACCGGCGGGGATGACGGCAAGGTGGGCTGGTCGGCGGGGAGGGAGCATGGCCCGGGTGGAGGAGCTGTGGGGTCCTTCCCTGTCCTTCTGCTGGGACATATTGGGTCACCGAGGCACTGGGCGAGGCCCGGCTGCGGGGTTCAGCCCAGGGCTTGCAGGCCCGCTCGCCTATCTGGGCTCATGAAAAGGCATTTACAAGCTCACCCGGATCCCAGTGGGGTGGGCTCCCACACTTGCAGCTGCTTGGCTGATGGGTCTTGGGTGCTACCAACCACCATCTGGCTAGCTATACTTCCAGAATGGCACAAGGCCCCCGACAATCCCCCAGCCCTCCCTCACGGGAGGAGGTGAGGGGCAGACGGTGTCCACACGGGGTGTGTGTGAGTGTGAGAGTGAGCCCAAACCGGGGCCCGCCGGCTCCTCTCTCCCCACAGGTGAAGGTGTGGAACACCCTCAGTGGCTTCTGCTTCATCACTTTCACGGAGCACTCGAGCGGCGTCACCGGCGTGACCTTCACCGCCACTGGCTACGTCATCGTGACCTCTTCCATGGACGGGACTGTGCGGGCCTTTGACCTTCACAGGTGACCTTTCTGCTCAATCTCTGGCTCAAAGCAAGCTGTTCCTCTGCTGGGCTGTAGCGTGAGGCTGAGGGTTCTGGGATTGTCAGGCAGCGTGTGGTGTGGACTGAGGCTCAGCATGGGGCCACAGCATCCAGGCCCCGGGACACATGGGCGGCAGGGGCCTCAGCGGGCGATGTCAGCTGGGCTTCTCTCCGCGGCAGGTACCGGAACTTCCGCACCTTCACGTCCCCGAGGCCCACCCAGTTCTCCTGTGTGGCCGTGGACTCCAGCGGGGAGATCGTTTGTGCCGGGGCCCAGGACTCCTTCGAGATCTTCATCTGGTCCATGCAGACAGGCAGGCTGCTGGAGGTAAGGGCTCGTCCCAGGAGCTGCGCTCCAGAAGGGTCGGGTGGTGGGGGACAGATGCAGGAGGGGCAGAGGTCACTGTTAACTCCAGTTTTCTGGCCTCGCTCCCTGCTTTCCTCATCCCACAGCCCTGAGCGCTCAGAGAAGGGTCGTGTCTCAGCAGCCACAGCACCTGTGCTCCCTGTCCAGCAGGGGTCCGTCCGCCAAGCTCATCTCAAACCTCCTTTATGAACTGTTGTAGGTCCTGTCTGGCCACGAGGGGCCCATCAGCGGTCTGTGTTTTAACCCGATGAGGTCGATCCTGGCCAGCGCCTCCTGGGATAAGACAGTGCGCCTGTGGGACATGGTGGACAGCTGGAGGACCACGGAGACGCTGGCTCTGACCTCCGATGGTAAGCTGCACCGTGGGCCGAGCGGGCGGAAGTCCAGGCTCAGGTGGGAAGGCCTGGTCTCAGTCCCAGCTGTGTGTTTGGGTGTAAGCCTGGGACTCCCAAGGGCTCACAGCTGTCGGGGATGGCAGCCCAGTCGTGTCACTTTGCATCCGGCTCCCCCCTAAGAGAGTGAGCTGGGGCCTGGCTCAGGTTCCTGCCACTCTGCCCTGGCCGGTGGGTTAACCCTTGTCCACAGGAAGCAGTAGGTGCAGGGGGCCCCACCGCAGGCTGGGTGGACCCTGCCACCTGGAGCCCCACCACCTGTGTTTGTGCACGAAGTTGCCCCGTGCACAGCCAGCGGAGTGTGGACGTCCCATCTGGGGCTTCTTTCCCTGCGGCAGCAGAGTTGATTGGTCACAGCAGAGACTGGACTGTTTGCTGTCTGGCCTGCATAGAACTCATCTGCCAACTCCAGGTCCCTGGGGGCTTCTCTGCCCCCTCCCCCACCTGCCTCTGGTTCAGCCTCTTCCTAGCCGGCCTCCTCTATCTTTATGGGGCCTCCACACTGACCTGCATCTCCAGTTAGTCTGTTTCCAGTCTGTCCTTCAGTCTCATCAGAATCACCTTTGCCGTGGCCTGTGTGTGACTCCCCTGTGCCCTCCCGCCAGCCAGGCTGGCCCTGCTTACTCCTCCCTGGACCCATCTGTGGCCAAGTCTGGACCCCTTGCACTGGGGCCCTGTCTGCTCGTGTAGCTGATGTGGTGTGAGCTGTTGGTGCTGAGGCCTTCCTCCTGGGGCGGAGCATCTCAGGGAGAGCTTGTGTGTCCCCATCTCCGCCCCGGCCAGGCCCATCCCTCAGGGAGCTGGCAGTGAGGACAGCGAGGGTGTGGCCCGTCTGCTGGAGCCTGGGGCTTCCTCAGGCTCTGATTCTCCATCTCTTCTCAGCTCTGGCTGTCACCTACCGACCCGATGGCGCAGAGCTGGCTGTGGCCACGCTGAACTCGCAGATCACCTTCTGGGACCCTGAGAACGCCGTGCAGACCGGCTCCATCGAGGGCAGGCACGACCTCAAGACGGGCAGGAAGGAGCTGGACAAGATCACCGCCAAGCACTCGGCCAAGGGGAAGTGAGTGCCTTGCTGGGGGCAGGGCGTCTTTCACGCGGGGCGTGCGCCCTGGCACCCAGGAGCCCGCTCAGCAGAGGGGTCTCTTCCCCTTCACCCCCAGAGGGGGATGGAGCCTGTGTTGGGGTTCTGTGTGGGTCAGTAGATCGCAGTGTCCCCCACCCTGGCCGTGGGAGCAGCGCTGCCCTGAGCACTCCAGGCTGGTGTGTGGATACCTGATCGGCTCCTTGAGGTCTGTTCCTAGGAAGGAGTTGCTGGGTGACTTGGGGCTACTCTCACTTTGAGGAACTGCCGGATGGTTTTCCAAAGATGCCGCACCATTTCCTTGCCCCCCAGCGGTGGGAGGGTTCCGACCTCCCCACGTCCTCACCAACACGTTCTGTGCACCGTTCTGCATCGCAGCCGTTCTAGCAGGGAGCTGCTGCAGTTTGAGGGCGTGTTCCCCAGGTCTCAGCGCGCTCGCTTCTCTGCACCAGATGGCAAAACTCGTGGTTCTGATTTGCGTTTCTCTGAGGACTGACATTGTTGAGCATCTTTTCATGGGTCAGTTGGGTTGGTCATTTGATCGTCAGCTTTGGATAAATGTGTCTCCAGAGCATTTGCCCATTTTAATTGGCGTCAATGAGAACGGAGTCTCTCTCATTTGAAGATATGAGAATTCATATCTTTAAGATACAATGAGAGACTTAGCAGATAGTACGATTTGCAAATATTTTTCCCATTCTGAGGTTGTCTTCGCTTTCTTGATGGTGTCCTTTGAAGCACAGAAGTTTTTAATTTTGAAGACATCTATTTCCCTCTGGCTTCCCAAGGACATGCCCTGATTTGAACCACGTGGTCCTTTTGTGTTGAGTTGTGCCTCCCAGGAGGCTGCAGTCCATGCCCGACACTGAGGGGAACAGGACTAGAGTTGTAGACTGCAGGGTTAGTGTGCTGTGCGTGCAGGGTTCGGGTCCTGTGTGTGCAGGGTTCGGGTCCTGTGTGTGCAGGGTTAGGGTCCTGTGCGTGCAGGGTTAGAGTCATGTGGGTGTCTAGGCTGTGAGCCATGGAGGCTGCTGGGGAACATGGTGGGAGGACCACATGTCGCAGGTCTTGGGTGGTGACTAAGTCCGAGTACCCTGCGCTGCAGGGCCTTCACCACTCTGTGCTACTCCGCGGACGGCCAGTGTGTCCTGGCAGGAGGGATGTCCAAGTTCGTGTGCATTTACCACGTCAAGGAGCAGATTCTCAGGAAGAAGTTTGAGATCTCTTGCAACCTGTCGCTGGACGCCATGGAGGTGAGTGAGCAGCGGGGGCTCCATAGCACAGATCTGTGGGCTCAGTACCCAGTGTGGGGCGGGGCGGGGCTGTGGTGTGAGGGCGTGTGGCCGGGATGGGCCTGGCAGTCTGAGGGAGCAGAGCCAGCCCCTCTCCCTGTGCCTGTCGCCCTCACAGAGGCCCTCGGGGGTCCTCTGAAGGTTGAGTTAGAGAACCCAGCCCCCTGTGGCAGCAGGGCCTCCTACCCAGCAGCACTGGGCTCTAAGGGAGGTTCTGCCGTAAAACTGGCTTGATGCTGTCTCCTCAGGGTCCTGTGTCCTGTGCATGTTCTGGCTGGTTTCCTTAAGTGTTATACACACAGGCAAAGGCGGAGAGACATGTTCCCCTCCCCCACCTCTTACGGAGATACCTGGGGCTTTACTCCTCTAGGAATTTTTGAACAGAAGGAAAATGACAGAGTTTGGCAACCTGGCGCTAATTGATCAAGATGCCGGGGAGGAGAACGGAGTCGCCATTCCGTTGCCAGGCGTACGGAAAGGTGAGCAGAGGGTCCTTGTCCCTGTGGGCTCTGCCGCAGCGGGCTGCCCTGCTCACCCGCTTTTCATTGTCATTGCTGCCCTGGCTGATGTCTGAAAACTCCCTGCACACATGTGTCTGCTGGAGGCTGGGCCGCAGGAAGCCTCCCTGACTTGCTATGAATAGGGCTGGAGGGCCAGGGCCAGGTCTCATAAGGGATGTGCTACCCTGTAACTGAGTGGTTCCTTTGATTTCCAGGTGACATGAGCTCGCGCCATTTCAAACCCGAAATCAGGGTGACTTCACTCCGCTTCTCTCCCACAGGTGAGCCAAGCAGGGCGTTGCTGGTGCTGGAAGGGGTGGGGGTCAGGCATGGACCCACACGATACACCATGCCTCTGCTCCCACGGACAATGTCGGTCTCAGTGTCTGACTAGCTCTGTCTGAGCTGCGCTGTGCCCCATGCGTTAGGCATGTCATCTTTGTCCTCTCTGGAGGGTGGCTGTGACAGCTGTGACCTCAGACAGGCTGGGCTTGGGGACGGGGAGACAGGCACCTGCTCTGAGCACCCTTCACATGTGCCAAGTGGGACCATCCTGGGGGGCCGCTTTCTCGTCTACCATCCTCTACCCTGCCCCCCGACCTAGTGTCCAGCAGACCGCCACTGACAGCTGTATGGAGGGGTCAGTACCCCGAGGCCTGGGGCCATTTGGGTGTGCAGACCAGAACATGACAGGGTGGTGGTGGGTTGGTAGCTGACACTCCCCAGCGTGGAGTGGTGGCAAGGACCGTAAGGTGCAGAGCAGTACGTGGCACAGTGCCACTGTGAGCCAGCGGTACCGACCGCAGCCGAGAGGCAGGTCTGGGCCACCTGGTTTTACAAGTTAAGTGTTTACAGACCAGCCATGCCAGTTTGTTTGCCCTTTTTGTCTGGGCACCGTGGGGGAGTTGAGACATTGCTGCAGAGACCACATGGCCTGCAAAGTTGGAAGTATCTGCTGCCTTTGCCAGGCCTGCCAGGGTAAACAGGTGGGGAGCACCTCTGTGTCCGCTGCCACGTGCACACGGTGCGGGAGGACGGCTGGCGCCAGTGGCCCGGGTGCTCCTCCCAGAGGAAGACGTCCCCGTGCTCCTTCCTGTGCTGCTGCATCCGGGACCACGCACTGTTCGGCGCCTGTTCCTTGAATAAGTGAGGAACAGGAGAGGAACTGTCTGGAGCCATGTGACTGCTTCCTTTCACAGGGCGCTGTTGGGCAGCCACCACCACCGAGGGGCTCCTCATCTACTCCCTGGACACCCAGATGCTCTTTGACCCCTTTGAGCTGGACACCAGCGTCACCCCTGGGCGGATCCGGGCGGCACTGCGCCAGAAGGACTTCACCAGGGCCATCCTGATGGCCGTCCGGCTCAACGAGAAGCTGCTGCTGCAGGAGACCCTGGAGTCCGTGCCCTGGGATGAGAGTGAGCGCCAGGCCTGGCTGGGGTAGGGCTGGGGGCTGGAGCTGCCGGGACCCTGCACCCACAGCTGCTGGTCAGGCTCTCGGGTTCTGTGCACGTACAGAAAGGGCATGAGCTGTAATCGGCTTTCCTCCTGGTTTGAGTTCTTTGCAGAGTGAGCGTGCGTTTCCTTCTCTTACAGTTGACGTTATCAGCTCCTCCCTCCCCGAGTTGTACGTGGAGAAAGTGCTTGAGTTTTTGGCTTCATCCTTCGAAGTGTCTCGCCATCTGGAGTTCTATCTCATATGGACTCAGAAATTGCTCATGGCGCATGGACAGAAGCTGAAGTCCAGGTACGACTCCTGTCACAGCCCATCTTTGCAGATAAAAAGGGAATCTTAGCATGCAAACATGGCGTGAATAGAGGTCTTTATGGGGGTGCACAGCATGAAGTGAGGCCTCTGCACGCGTGTGTGGTGTGGCGTGAGGCCTTCAGATGCACATGCACCACAAACGGGGGCCTTTACAAGCACACACAGCGTGCCGGGCGGCCCATAGCCGCTGAGCACTGAGGGGAGTTTCCTTTCCAGGGCAGGGAAGCTGCTGCCGACAGTTCAGTTCCTTCAGAAGAGCATCCAGCGGCACTTGGACGATGTTTCCAAACTGTACGTTCTGCCAGCGTCGGTGGGCTGGGAGGGGGCTGTGTCTTCGCCAGCTGGACCTCACCAGGGTCCTCTCACTCAGGGATAAGAGATACCACAGCTGGGTATTGTCAGGTTTGCAGAGAGGGTGCTGGGTGCCGGTGAGCCAGCGTTTCTGGTGGAATAGAAGTCACTCCTGCTCTCACTAACGCGACCCCTGCCCTTTCACAGCTGCGACTGGAACCGCTATAACATCCAGTACGCTCTGGCAGTTTCCAAGCAGCGGGGCGTGAAACGCCCCTCGGAGCCGCTGGGAAGTGAGGAGGAAGCCGATGCGTCTGATGATGAGGACAGTCTGCACCTGCTCGGTGGAGGACATGGGGATGGGGATGACGGGGATAGGCTGTTGGTGTAAAGCTGGCTGCATTGCAACCCCGTTCATTGCGGTTAAGACTATGGAAGAAAGATCCACGGCTGTCTGGTCCCGGGCAGTGAGTGGAGGGCAGTCTGGGGAGCTGGAAACCACCACTGAGGACTCGCTCTGTGCAAGAACCCAGCATCAGAGTGAGCGGACCGGTCCCTGGTCAGCTCAGGCTTGGCGCCCAGGGCTGGCCCAGGACCTGATGGTATGAATAAAAAAACGCTGAACGCCTGCTACTGAAAATGCCTTTTCAAGAGGCAAATAGGTTCATATTTATAGACTCATGAACTTTGTATGAAAGTTATTTATATTTTTAATATGAAGTTTTAATGGTATATTTAGGGATGAAAAGATGGGATTTTCTAAAATGTAAATATGGATTAAATCTAAACTGAATTAAAATGTTTATAATGTATCGTGAGTGTAACTGTCATGCGGGGGTCGGGGGGGGTCTCAGCCACCCAACCACTGGCTCCTCGATGCCAGGGGAACAGGTGAGCAGGACAGCCTTCACGGCCCCCATCCTAGGCTGCCTACCCCATAATCTTTCCGTAGGGTCTGGGCAGAGAGCAGCTGCTTGACTCTGACCCTGGAGAAGGACCAGACGGGCCTCCTGAGGAGCTCAGAGACCTGCTGTGCCAGCTCCACCCTACAGTGTCCTTCGGCGGCGTCCCTGAGAGTAGCTCGGACCAGCTTCACCACAGCCGGGTGCTTGGTCCCCTTTGCTAGTAGCAACAGCCCCAGGTGCAGTGCTTGCCCCAGAGTGTACGGGAATGGTTTTGATTATCAGGTGTAGCCCACAGGTCATTGGACAGCCTGGCTCTCCTGTGCTCCTCAGGGTACATACCTGCCCACCTCCCTAGGCTGATGTGAGTATACCTGGCCAGGTGGGGGTAGTGCATATGACAGCTGGTGTACCAGTATCTGCCGCCACCACCACCCAACAGGAATGCCCTCTGTGGCAGGCCTATGCCTGCTCGTGGCCTCTAACCCATCTGTTCACCCACAGTGTATATGCTTAGGCCAGCAGAGCTCAGCCCAGGTCACTGGGTGTTTGTTCTACACCTTCCCCGCCTGTAACATGGGCTGGATAAAGATGTATTCCCTCTCCACATGAGCTTTTCAGTAAGCCTCACGGTGTGCACAGGGAAGTACAGCTGAGCAAACCCGCATGGAGGTGTAACAGGAATGGAAGGTGAAGCTCAGCGGGTGGGGCCCAGAAGCAACAGCCCTGGGTTGTCTGCAGTCCAGCCTGTTGCTCACCTGCAACTTCTCAAATATTTAAAAATCTGTGTTAGTTTGAAACTTCAAGGGAAGGTTAAAGCACCTACCCAGGCATTTGTATGCCAACCGGCTCCTGGATAACTAGGTGTGTTTTCATGCATGTCCCCATTTTGCAATGATTAGTGCAAGGGCGCACACTGAGCATCGAGGGCAGGGAGAGAACAGACCTCGCGGGCTCTGGATGGAAGGACACGCCACAGCCTGGGGCTGTCCTAGTGAGAGTGGCGCCTCTAGGGCCTGCAGTTTGCAGGAGGCGCAGGGAAAGACCCACGTGGGAAAAAACAAGGAGCGGCAGGCCTGGGGCTGCATTCGGATCCCGACACAAACTGCATGGACCCCTGAGAGCCTCAGGTCTGAACGCTGGTCTCCGCTGCTCAGGAATCGCTTTTATGGGTGAGCTGACATAGGCTATTTCACTGCGGGCGCAGCCCTGTACCCGCGGGAGCTGGGGGCGCGAAGCTGGGGCGCGGGGCGGGAGGGAACCAGCGAGGGTCGAGAGCCAGGTGGTACCGCGAACGACGCGAGACCAGGGACCGGGGGAAAAAGCGCCCCAGTTCCCGCGGGCTTAGCCACAGCGCTGCCCGGCGACTGCGCAGGCGCGGCCCCGCCCACCGCCGCTCTTGCGAAGGTGAAACTAGGCTGCGCAGGCGCGGCCCCGCCCACCGGCACTCGCTGGGGGCAATAGGGTGACTGCGCAGGCGCCACTGAGCGGGTTCCCGCGCGGGTCTCCTCCGCGCAGTGACCCTCTGACCCCGCTGTCTCGGCGCGGCCATGGCGGCTGTCAGGGCCCTGTTGGCACCCCGGCTGGTGGCGGCGGCCTCTCCGTTCGCGCCGGCCCCCGGTCTGCGGCCGCTGCTGCTCACGGGGCCGGCGCCCGCCCGGCGCGCGGCCTTCCACGGCTCCGCGCCGCGGCCGGGGCCCAGGGTCGCGCTGGTGAGTGCGCGCGCTCGCGGGGACGTGGGGCGGGCCGCCGAGGTAGGGCTCCCCCCACCCTCGCCCCCGCCCCGTTCCCAAACTGAAACATCCCCGTTCCCCCCGCCACGTGGGCCAACCCCACCGCATGGACTCCCGTGACCCGCGCTCCCCCGCAGGTGCTGTCCGGGTGCGGAGTCTACGACGGCACGGAGCTCCACGAGGCCTCGGCGTAAGCCCCCTGGATAGTGCCCTGGGGAAGGGTTGTCTTCTCCCCAACCGATCGCAGAAACCTTTGTCCCCTTAAGGCAGGAGAGATGGACACGACATAGGGAGGCACAGGGGGGAAGTTCTAAATTACAGCTATAAAATAAGAGACACAAAATAAACTGCTTCAGTATCACCTGTGACATCTAGTGGTTTGAACACCCACGTGTTACAAACATTGGGATCAGGTGCCTGAGTTTTTGAGTTGTTTTCCCCCCTCTATCAGCCGGGTTTCCATCCACGCAGCACCTTTGCAGCTTTCCTGGGTGTAGACTGTCACTCATGTAAACCTGTCAGTTGTTACTGAGTTAGGAGCCTGAGGCTGTTGGCTGTGCATGGCCTCAGAGCCCTTCCATCCCGGGATTGCCAGCTGTGATGGTGTTGGCGCTAGACAAGGCGTGGAATTCAGAGTGTGCGGAGGTGGGTGGCAGAGGGCCAAGAGAGTTTCCTGGTGGGGGAACTAGGGAGTGGAGAAGGCAGGAGCAGCGGGGCACAGTTTGAAACCTCCCAGCATGGACCAGGAGCAGTACGTGGAGTGCCCATGAAGTTGCAAGAACAGCAGAGCCCGAGTGAGTACCAGGGCGGTCCCGGCTCTGCTGGGCCCTGCGTCCTCCCAAAGGGGCACAGAGACAGCACCGAGTCTGGGACTGATGGGTGAGTTGCCGCATGCCTGGCACAGAGCAGCCCTCTGGGAGACCTGCCTGTCTCCGTATCTCCCACCTCCACGACAGCAAAGTTGGGCGACACCTGGAATTAAACTTACTACCGTGAACCGAAAGCCACCTCAGACTTTTGAGACCCACATCAATTGGCCTGTGGGAGGACGGCACCCCCACAGCAGCCTGGGAACCTAACACCCAGACTGTGACACCAGCCAGGTCACCCCTCCCCCTGCACCTCGGTTTGTAAAGGGAGCATGGAGACTGGCTTGCAGTGCAAGCTCGGTTCAGTGACAATGAATTCAAATTGTGGGGGTTTGGACCACAGCCTTTTGCAAAGCAAGTGGGATGTTAACGACACAAGGAATTTATACCTGGCATTCAGCTAAAATCCTGCTGTTAGAAACAGGTGAAGCTGGGCCGGGCCTGTCTCAGAGCCTGGTGTGATTTCCTCCCTCGCAGGGCGCTGGTGCACCTGAGCCGTGGCGGGGCCGAGGTCCAGATCTTCGCTCCTAACATCCCTCAGATGCACGTGATTGACCACACCAAGGGGCAGCCTTCGGAGAGCGAGACCAGGTGTGGGTGCCGCCCCTCTCGTCCTTGGCTGGGAGCTCCCTGGGAACCTGCACCAGAGCTCTGTCAGCCCAGGCAGGGCCGCACCTGTTCCAACGAGCATCCTTCCTCAGGCTCCTGTCCTCCGGTCAGGACTTTGCAGCGAGCCAGTGTTCCTGTCCCTACTTACTTCCACTCCTCGCCAAAACACATTACTGCAGAGTGAGCTCCAGGCTTTGACCAAAGGTTTGCGCCTCAGTTTGTCTGGCGCCTCACTGCCTGCCTGGGCCCACGTGTCTTTGAGTAGCTCCCAGCAGTGTTTCTGTTCCCGTGGCCCCGGGTGCTTGAGATCTCCCCTCCCGCCCTGCCGGGACCACAGGGAATGGCCCCTGGAGGCTGTGGTTCCCGACACCTTTCGGCTGGGCTCAGACAGTGCGGCGAGATGGGCCAGGGGAAGACACTGCAGCTGTCGGCTGGGGGCTGGGGGCTGGGTCCTAGGTCCTAGTCAGGACCCTGGCCTAGGGGGGCAGTGGCTCCCACTGTGGTTGCTGCACTCACCGGATGCAGGACTTCCTAACTTCCCCACCCCCGCCCTGCCGTCAGTTCCACAGAAATGCTGTGTGCGTCAGACACGTAGGGCCTGCCTTCCTGGTGGCCCCTGACTGATGCGGGAGGCTCCAGATGACCTGGGTGGGTTGTGAAGTGCTGACCTGAAGGGTCCTGCAGACGTTTACATCCCTGTAGCTTTAATTGCCTTTTCTGTGTATTGACGTAAAATTCACACGCGAGCATACTCCCTGGGGCTGAGAAAACACGGCCTCTTGTCTTGTGGGCTCCTGCCTGCCGATCTCCCATCTGCGCTGAACTTTGTCTTGGCTTCTTTGTGTCTTTCCCAGGAATGTTCTGGCTGAGTCAGCAAGGATCGCCCGTGGCAAGATCACTGACCTGGCCCAGCTAAGTGCAGCCAACCACGATGCTGCCATCTTCCCTGGGGGCTTCGGAGCTGCCAAGAACCTGTGAGTGTCTGAGCTTGGGGCCTTGGGCTTTCTACCTGGCGCAGTAGCTGGGGACCAGGTGGTGACATGAGCCACTGCTGAGGTCTCGGGTCCAAACGATGCAATAGCCGCTCTGACGGAACCAGGGCAGGATGGGGCTTAGGTCACATTTTGGCAAGACTTGAATTCTCCTCTGCCTGCTCCTTTCCGAGCCCTCCTGGCACCTGGCCCTGTTGTGGGTGTGACTTCTCTGACCTAACCTCCGTACCGGTGTGCCTCCTCACAGCAAACCAGTGTCTTCCTGCAGGCGCCCACGCTCCTGTGTGTTTTCTTTCCGGTCACATGACCGTTCTGACCAGCACCCTTGGGTCTTTGCCACGCAGCTGGTTGGGAGCCTGGGAAGGAGGCCGTCACTATGACGTCCGTAGGGTTTCAGATCCTCTTTCTCTTCTCTCATTCCTTATTCTTGAGTTTCATGGAAATTGTCGGCCCTGGCCTCACTGTCCCAGGACCTGTCTCCTGTGGTGGGCAGAGGTGTTCACGTCACAGCTGAGTGAACACGCAGCGTAGTATGTTGCTTTTGATGGAAACATAGCAGATCAGCAAATCGGCCCTGAATGGAACTTTTCCTGTGTCACTCGTAAGAACGTTCCTTCCCAGGCCCGGGGTCTGTGGTGACAAACCGCCTTCCCGCTGACGAGGCCATTCCTGGGGCTCTGCAGCTTCCTTGCTCCCCACCCTCTGCTGACAGCGCCTGCCCGTGCAGCGCTCCAGGAATCACCACTTCCTCCTGCTGCTCTCTCCTCGTCCCCTTAGCGCTCGGACTGAGTGGGTGCTGCTCTCCCACAGCCTTCCAGGACACCCCCTTTGTGTCCTCGCCGTGCTGTTCACACCTTTTGCAGGTGTCTACCTAGGCGCTCCCTTCTAAGCGCTCCCTCCTCGGTGACTTTTCTGGGTGCTGTTGGGCCTGGCCGGATCGCTGAGCCCAGTGGTCCTTTGTGTACTCCTTCATGAGTCCCCGCCTCCCTCCTGCACCCCTTCCCATTCTCCCCATGAATTGTATTCACATGTTGCATTGCTGCCATCATGTTTGGACTGCAAACCTCCCCCTACTGACCCACCTTTCCAGCTGCCTGCCCCGGAGTCCTGTTGGAACATCTTGCTGATCTTTAGCGCTGACTCCCTCACCTGTGCTCACCTGTCATCAGAATGAGCGAGCAGGGAGATGGGGCAGGGGAGGCTTCAGGCCTCAGCCAGGGTCCTTGCTCATTATCCCCCATCTCCCTGTTTGAACAGTTGACCCCCACACTGGCTCTGTCCATCTGGGTGTCCTGCACCCAGGAGTGATGGGCAGAGGTGGTTATGTTCCCTAAAGTCTGACTCTGCTCAAGGCCTTCAGACCCAGCCCTGAGAAGGCTGCTTTTCTGTCCAGAGCCCTGCCTCACACCCACTCTTGGTCCCCAAAACCAGCCATTCAAGTGACTTCCCCATGTCACCGTCTTCATGAGCTTCCTGGTGGGAGATGCAGAGAACTGTCTGGCTTTTCACCTGCGACAGGACCGGGCTTTCTTTCTCCGAAATATAAGCTGGCTTCACAAACCACTGGTCTCACCTCTGACTGTTAGCACCGCCCGTGGGGCATGTCCCCAGTATGGCTGACACCTGGTTGGCTTAGGAGCCCAGACGGGAGGTGCACCGGGCTCTTGGTGTGTCTGTCTCTCGGTGTTAAAGGGTGTGGGGCACCCTGGACCAGCATGCACTTCCGTCGCTGGCCCAGTCTTTCCTGCCTTCCCAGAAGAAAGGCTCGCTCCTACATCAGTGGTTTCCTACCGGGTGGCTGCTGTGTCATTTGGGTGCAGCAGGTGGCAGCAGGCGAGTTCAGTGGTGACAGAAGTCACCTGGTTCCTCATGGTGGGACCTGGCACTGTTGCTAGCTTTTGTGTGTATTTCCTGAGATATTCACATATGTGGTGTGTTAAAATTTTAACCAGACGGTAGCCTCTTAACAGTGTTGGTCCGTTAATAGTCTAACAGCTGCAAACATCCCACCAGGTGGATGACCCAACATCAATAGGTGCTCATGATATGCAGTCCTCTTTTCTCCTAATACGTTTTGGTGGTGCAGTTGACATGCATGTTTTAAATGATGCATTTTGACGTGCCAGGAGAGTGGCCACCCGTCAGTCCTTTGTGCCAATGCCAGGCGTCTAGGATGGAGGAGTGGGACCCACAGACAGAACACGGGGAAGCCCAGCGTGTGGCTCTTGGCAAAGAGGGTGCACTTTGAAATTTGACGGGTCTCCCAGTTGCCTTCCATGGAGATGGTACAGGCAGGGCAGACCCACCACCTGGGAGGGCAGACTATTCCAGACCCTGAGCCACTCTTGCTCTGGAGAAAAAGATGGCATCTTGTTTAATTTGCATTCCTCTTCCTTGTCAGTCAAGTGGAGCACCTGTCACTGGCTTTAGGCCGGTGCACATCCTGCTGCTCCTTGGTTTCCCAGCAGACCTCTGAGGACCAGGTGGTGTGGCTCGCAGTCCAAAGCTTCACCTAGCTCTGGGTCTGCTTTTCCCACCTCACCTCTGCTGCCCCACCTCCCTCCTCCCGCTTTCCATGCTGTTTTCTCTTTAAAAAACAAAACAGAAAAGCATACAGTGGTATGAGAAGTCACATATTGTGTACATGTGCACACACAGGCTAATCATTTCCTTTGCTGAGGAATCCATGGACCCACACGTCAGAGCTCTGTGGCAAATAGCCAGGGGCTCTCAGGGGCTCTGAGGTGTTGGCCGCCTGTTCTCCCTGCAGGAGCACGTTCGCCGTGGACGGGAAAGACTGCAAAGTCAACAAAGACGTGGAGCGCGTCCTGAAGGACTTCCACAAGGCGGGGAAGCCCATCGGGTAGGTTCTGCTGCCCCAGGAGCAGGCCTGGGGGCAGGTGGGCCTCTGGTGACCGGCAGTGGTGGGGAGGGCAGGGGGCCGGGGCCCGGGGCTCGTAACTGGCAGCTGGGAGCTGCTACTCTGAGCTGTGTGGTCCTGAAAACTCGCCCCGTTCCTCCTCTTAACTGCGGGATTTCACAGGTGCCTTCCAGCTCTGAAAATTCTGTAATCTTGTGGTTGCATTGGTTTCTCCTGATGGCTTAACAGGAAGGAGAGGGGGTGATTGTCAGGTTCCATAATGTTCCCCGGTCCTTCCCTGACCACCAACCTTTCCCAGCAGCCCTGCCCCTTGCCTGGCCTCCATTCGCCCTCCTGTCCTTGCTCAGCTAGTTAGCCCTTGTCTTCCACTCTCACTGCTGCTCTGTGCACTGTTCCTGCCACCATGTCCTTCTCGACTGCCCTCTCTTCCTTGTGGGGCCTGGATCCTGAGGCCGGCCACACACTAGAGTCCCCCTGCTTCTCTGCACCCCCAAACTCATCGGAACAACCATTGCTCATGCCACCGCCCCTGGTCCTTGGTCCTGACAGACAGGTGAGGCTGGCCATACCTGCAACCAGGAGGGGCTCAGAAACGTGATGGCCACCCTGTATAAGACCTGATTTCATCAGACTTTCGTGTCCACAAGTGTCCCAGTGGCTGCTTCTCACTCCTGCTGCGTGGTTTGTCCATGTCAGTGAGCCAGAGTGCGAACGTCTCCTGTGTTTAGAGTCAGTCACTGGGAGAAGGCTTGGCAGGAGCACAGCGCACACACTAGGAACAAATTTGCGGGATGCAAACTTGAGGCCGCTCCTGGCTCCCATGGGTGCTGCTTACTGCCGTGTCACTCATGAACTGAAAAAGAGCAGCTTATGTTAGACCCCTTCATCCCAGTGGGAGACAGAGGCTGCTGAGGACAGTCCCTGCTGACAGCATCTCAGACTTCAGTCACGTGCAGAGCTGGCCCAGCAGCCGTCCTGGAGCCCTGCAGCACCACCAGTGCCAGCCGAGGGTCCGAGCCTGGGAGCGGTCTGTGCATGTGCCTCCTGCCCGCCTACACTGGACCTGTGGAGCGGCCGATGCCATCCACGCTGCGCGTCTCCCCTCAGAGCTGCAGGGGCCCTGCCCCCCTGACCCTGTTCTCCTTCGCCTTCAGCTTGTGCTGCATCGCTCCTGTCCTCGCGGCCAAAGTGCTCCCTGGCGTCGAGGTCACCGTGGGCCATGAGCAGGAGGAAGGCGGCAAGTGGCCGTATGCCGGCACCGCGGAGGCCATCAAAGCCATGGGAGCCAAGCACTGTGTGAAGGGAGTGACCATATCCTTTCCAGCAGCGGGGACCCACGTGGCGAGGGGTCTCCCCTTCTGTGGCTGGGCAAGCGACGTCTCCAGCTAGGAACTGCCCGAGCGCCAGGGCGTAGAGAGCCCCGGGCAAAGGCGGGTCACGCCCCGGGTCTGCACCTGGACCTGAGATGTCCTGGAGATGACCCCGTCACCCCTGGGCGCCCGCCTGTGCTGAAGGCGGCTGTCAGCCTCAGTGTCTTTGTGAGCAGTTAGTTTCAGGTGTCCCTGTGCCCCCTGGCACAGCGGCCAGCAGACTCGTGTCTGGTGGGAAGAACCGGGCTGGCCCGGGGTTTTATGTAGGTCCCGGGCAGGTGGGGCGAGGCCAGTTCTGTTACCTCAGGTCTGCGTGAGCTGGGGTGAGGAGGCGGGTCCCAGGTGGCATTGGCCTCTGCTCTGCTGTTGCTGGCACGCAGCTGAGCTCTCTCAGTTTCCTTGATCTGAAAAGCAGAGGTGCTGCTGCTGCCTTCAAGGTTGTGGGTGCCGTGTGGGTACCGGGGCACAATGCTCTCCGGCTTCGTGAGGCTGACGCGGGTCGCTGAGGCGTGAGCTGCTTTCTTTCTCTTGGGAGCGTGCTGGTCACGTTCCCGTGTAGTTCAGCCGCACAGATTGTGAAAAGTGGCCCTGCCAGCAGATTCCTCCGGGAAGAATGCCCCCCCCTGGGCCCCCCCCCATCACCTTGGGAAGGACGGGACGCTTGTTCTGAGAGCAGCTGGGAGCAGTGGCCGGTATGTGCTTTGTGCCTAAAACTTCCCCCATCCTTGCTGGGCAGTGTTTTCCCTAACCTCTGTGCACGAAGCTCACGTGGACCAGAAAAACAAGTTGGTCACGACCCCAGCCTTCATGTGTGAGACGGCGCTCCACCACATCCATGACGGCATCGGGGCCATGGTGAAGAAGGTGCTGGAGCTCGCCAGGAAGTGAGCCGCCGGCTCTGGCTTCGCCTCATCCACCAGGCGGAGCTGGCGGCCTGCTGTGCAGTCCAGCCTGGAATATGACACACTTGGGGTCAGATAATTGGTGTGAGAGTCGTCATCAGCTCTGCTCGGCTCACCTTCCTTCCAGGAGAGGAGGAGGCGGCTGGAGTCCCCTGCCTGTGGGATGGAGTGGCGGCTGGCCCGGTGATTCCCGGAAATGACAGTCCGCTTTCTCAGGAAGCCAGTCAGGTGGAGGTATTGTATAACCTCAGGTTCACCTAGCTTCAGAATACTTAGTGTTTGGAAGGGAAAAATAATTTTAAGTTTATAAATGTAATCAGAAAACTTGAAACATGGTTATTGACAATTAAAGATTCTCTAAGCTGGAGTAAATATGTACTCATTGAAATGTTCCTGGGATTTCTGTAGCAGGCAGCCACATGTCGGGTCTTCTGAAATGGGCAAATGAAAAATGTAAATGAGGTTTCTTAATTAGTCTCAGTTCTCTTAAATTTCAGGAAGAAATTGCAGTCCTCAGTGTAGGTGGGGGCTGCTGGGTAGTGACTGTCAGGTGGTCCCAGCACGAGCAGCAGCTGACACTGGTGTATCCAGAAGGCACAGTAAATTCTGCCGTGTTCCCTTTGAATTGTGGTTTCTGTTATGGGGAGAGGGCCTTCGGAGGGATCACCCAAGTGTGGAGCGCCATCCCCTTTCGGTCTGTGCCCCTTGGGGGCGCTCCGGACACACGGACGCCACAGTGCTTGTGCTTTGTTTGGTTTGGGAAAGCTCCTGGGTGGAAGCAGCTGGATTGTTTCATTTGGTCCATCTCCCACTGCGCTGTGTCGGAGGCGGCCTGGGAACGGGTGCAGGGACAGGGCCTGCCACTCCCTCCCCCACCCCTGCCAGGGAGGGCGGGTGATGGACGCCCCTCTGCTGGCTTTCCGGGCTGTGATTCCTGGCACCACGCTCGCCCAGGCCCTCTGGCTCACCTGCATCTGGTTCAGCCCCTGGCATCCCAGTCCTTTCTCCACAGGAACCCCCTTGTTTGGCCGCCAGCTTTTCTCCCACTGAAGCTGGGCCCCTGGGCAAGAGCCCCCGTGGTGCACCTGCCAGCACCAGCCATGAGGGCCAGGCCTGTCCTTGCTTGTGCAGCTAAAGGAAACGTCGCAGGGCCCGTTGGGGGGCACGTAACAGGTTGAAGTCTCCTACCTAAGAAAGGTGTTGATTGAAACACGTGTGTGAGCATGTGGGTGTGCGCACCTGGCAGAACACGCAGATCTCAATCATGCTCCTTGGTGAGTTCTCACAGTGAATGCACTCGAACCTCCACCCGGACCCCAAGACCATGGCCCCAGACCTGAGCCCACAGGTGCCGGTGTGTCTCGGCTCCAGCACAGGGGAGCTCGGCTGTGTGGCTTCCCCTGTGGAAGAATCTCCAGACGGGTTTCTCCCCTGGGGTGTCTCTCACGTTCCACGCCTCCACCAACGTCTCACTGTGTTCCCTGCACTTTCACAGGCAGCTGCCAGGCTGTTGGGCAGGGCGGGGATGTTGTGCAGCTTTAGTGCGAATGGCAACAGCGCTCCTGCGTGTCCGTGCTGTGTGCCACCAGCACGCGTGTCCTGCTCTCCCGCCTGCTGGGTGTGGTTGGCCGTCGGCCTCATTCCAGCACCCTGGTAGGAGGATGGTGTCTCCCTGATGTCCACTGAGGCTGATGACCTTTTATATGTTTTTCAGCCTTTTGGCAATCCTCTTGTGAAGGCCCTGTCCGGCTCCGGAGGTTGTCTGTCTTGTCATTGGGGTTACCTATGTGTTCTGGCCACAAGGCCTTTGTCAGTTAAGTGGGTCACCCATATTTTTTCCCACTGTTTTCATTCTCAAGGGTGTCTTGGTGAGCAGATATTCCTCATTTTTTATTTATTTTTTAAAAATATATTTTATTGAGTTTTTACAGAGAGGGTGGGATAGAGAAGTTAGAAACATTGATGAGAGAGAAACATTGATCAGCTGCCTCTTGCACACCCCCTACTGGGGATGTGCCTGCAACCAAGGTATATGCCCTTGACCGGAATCGAACCTGGGACCTTTCAGTTCACAGACTGACGCTCTACCACTGAGCCAAACCGGCATCAGTCTTGGCTCCTCATTTTTTAAAAATATCTTTTTATTGGTTTCAGAGAGGAAGGGAGAGGAAGAGAGAGATTGAAATAACAATGATGAGAGAGAATCATTGATTAGCTATCTCCTGCATGCCCCCTACTGGGGATCGAGGCCACAATCTAGGCATGTGCCCTTGACAGGAATCAAACCTGGAACCCTTCAATTCATAAGCCAATGCTCTACCCACTGAGCCAAATGGCTAGGGCAGTCCTCATTTTTATGTGGCTCATTGATCACCCTTCACTTCACACTTGTGTTTCTCCGTTATTCCTCTCCACCTTTCATCATGAAGGCATTTTCCTGTGTTGTTGTCTGTTACCTGTTGTTTGACCTTTGTTCAGATCAGTGGTTCATCTAGAATCAAAGTTTGTGACTCCATCTGCTCTGCAGTGTGGTTTGTCAGAACTGGACCCTGGCAGCAACCCCTTCCCCCACATCTACCCACTCCGGGCTCACCCCCAGGGCGTGGTGGTCAGAAGTGCTGTGGACAGGGTGCCCGAGAAACGGGGCCTGTGCTCGGGGAACAACAGGCTGGCTGGGTTTCACCTCCTCTCACTTCTGCTTCACCTGCGGTGACCTGGCCAAAGGGCAGGTGACCAAAAGGGAAGGGAGAACTTACAAGGAAACCCCAGAAAGCTGGCGTGTGTCCCTCAGTCCTCAGGCCCTTCCCTGTGTACTTGGTCACTGCGCATCCCATTGCTTTTCCATGCGGTGCTCATGGCGCGGGTCAGATGGCACTTCCCTGCCCTTCCTGAGACCCACTGTGCTGGAGAAGGAGGGTCACCTGTCCCACTCACACCCGTCCCACGTGACCATTGCGGAGGCCTGGGCAGTGGGTCCCTGGCTGTCCCCTATCATAAGGCTAAGCTGGGACTTGGGTCAAGCAAAGACTGCTGCTCAGATCTGAAACGTTGGCGAGGCCCCAGCAGTCTGAACCCGAGTTCAGTCAGTTACTTGTTTTGATGATTGAGTGCCTACTGCATGCCCAGAGCCAGAGGAAACGGGCAGACGTGATCCCAGCACACACAGAGCTTGTGATTTTCCAGGCTGGGGCCACGACTGGCATATAGGCAGGTGAGCCATGGAGCCGACAGACCGTGGAGGACACCTGAGCACACTGGGAAGGAGGACCAGTGGGACCAGGGTGGTCAGGGACGGGAGAGGACAAGACACCTCTGAGGATGAAGTGGAGTGAGCAGGTGGCTATGTGTGAAGAACGTTCCAGGAAGGAGCGGCCGGTGCAGAGGCTCAGTGGGAGCACCAGCAGGGTCAAGGACAGCACGACATGGGGGTGGTAGGGCCATGAGTAGTGTGGTATGTGTGGCCAGTCCCTTGAGGCTCCTTGACCAGAAGACCTAGCCATGGAGCGTGCCTGTGGTTCAGGCCCTGCCACCAGGGGCACCACAGAGCTGTCCTGGGGTCTGGCTGCAGGCACGGTTGGTTGGTTGGCAGAGGAGACTCAGGGAGGCCACTCACCCAGGGATGGTTGACAGCCTGGGTGAGTGGCCTCCCTGAGTCTCCTCTGCCACCTCCATCAGGGGCAGAGCATCTTCAGAAAGCTTTAGAGTTTCTCAAGTATAATGTTAGCTGTGGGCTAATTATAGATTTTCTTTGTTGAGTTGAGGAAGTTTTCCTCTATTTCTAAGTTCCCAGGAGGGTTTTTTTTTTTTTTTTAAATGATCATAAATCAGTGTTAAAATTTGTCAAGTGTTTTTCTGTGTTTATTGATGGGAACTTGTGATTTTCCTTGTTTAGCCTGTTGACAGTGATGGATGACATAGTTGATTTTCAGATGTTGAACCAGCCTCGCATGCCTGGAATAAATCACTTGGTTGTGGTGTTTAATTCTTTTTAAATGAGTGTATTTGACTTGCTAATATTTTGTTGAGGATTTTTGCATCTTTGTTTATGAGAGATGCTGGTCTGCAGTTTTCTTTTTTTTTCTTTTTTTAAAAAAATATTTTTTTTTTGATTTTTTACAGAGAGGAAGGGAGGGAGAGAGAGAGCTAGAAACGTCAATGAGAGAGAAACATCGACCAGTTGCCTCTTGCACACCCCCTACCGGGAATGTGCCCACAACCAAGGTACATGCCCCTGACCAGAATCGAACCTGGGACCTTTCAGTCCGCAGACCGACGCTCCATCCACTGAGCCAAACCGGTTTCGGCTGCAGTTTTCTTATAGTGCCTTTTGTTTGACCTCATGGGCTGAGTTAGGGAGTATTCTCTCAGCTTCTTTCCTCTGAAAGGGATTGTAGAGAACGGGTATAATGCCTTCCTTAAATGCTTGGCAGAATTCACCTCTGAACCCGTCTGGGTCTGGTGCCTTCTGCTTGGGAAGATTATTTAATTATTGCTCTAATTTCTATTTCATACATAGGCCAATTCAGATCATCGGCACCTTGTGTATTTTGGCCAATCGTGTCTTTCAAGGAATTAATTGGTCCATTTCATCTAGGTTAATCTGTGGGTGTAAAGTTGGTGAGAGTATTTCTTACTGTCTTTCTAATGCCTATGGGATCTATAGTAATATTTCCTCTTTCATTTCTGATATTAGTAATTTGTGTCTTCTCTGGCCATAGGCTTATCCATATTACTGAAAAATAAGAACCAGCTACTGGTCTCATTGATTTTTCTCTGTTTCATGTGTTCAGTTTCGTTTACTTCTGCTCTAATTTTTATTTATTTTCTTCTGCTTCCTTAGAACTTACAATTTTCTCTTCAAGTTTCCTGAAGTGCGAGCTTAGATTATTGATTTTAGGTCTTTTTTTTTTCTTTACTAATACATGCATTTAATGCTATAAATTTCTTCCTAAGCAATTCTTTTGCTGTATCTCACAAATTTTGATTGCTGTATTTTCATTTTTATTTAGTTCAAAGTATTTTAAAATTTCTCTTGACATTTCTTGTTTGACACACATGTTCTTTAGAAGTATGTCATTTAACCTACAAGTGCTTAGGGATTTTCCATTACCTTTCTGTTACTGATTTCTAGTTTAATTCCATTGTGGTCTGAGGGCAGATGTTATATGATTTCTGTTCTCTTAAATGTGTGTGTCCTTGACCCAGAATGTGGTCTCTTTTTTTGTTTGTTTGTTAATCCTCAGCTGAGGGTATTTTTCCATTGACTTTTAGGGAAAGTAGAAGAGAGAGGGAACTACAGAAAGAAACATGGATGTGAGAGAAACACATCAGTTGGTTGCCTCCATGTCCTCTGACCAGGGCTGGGTCAGGGAGGAGCCTGCAGCCGAGGTACCTGCCCTTGACCTGAATTGAATCTGGGATCCTTTGGTCCTCAGGGCGAAGCTCCATCCACTGAACCAAACCGGCTGGGGCCAGAATACGGCTCCTCTTGATGAATGTTCCATGTGAGCCTGAGAAGAATGTGTGTCCAGCTGTCGTTGTATAAAGTGGTCCTTAGATGTCAGTTCGACCCAGCTAACTGCTGGTGTCATTGAGGTCAGCTGTCTCCACACTGCTTTCCCATCTGCTGGGTTTGTCCATTTCCGAATTGGAGTGTCAGTCTTTAATGATAATAGTGGGTTTTCTCCTTGCAATTCTATCACTTTTTGCCCCATGTAGTTTGACCCTCTTTGTAGGTGCATGTGTGTTAGGATTTGTTATGTCTTCTTGGAGATGTGGACAAAAAGGGGCCAAAAATACTAAACCTGACAAGCTCTTGGGAGGCATGCATGGCAAGCCTTACAAACCCAGGGGCCTGCAGTAACCACACAGGATGGTCTGAAATGAAAACTTTCTAAGAGTGAGTCATGGTGGATGTTCATGTCCCAGGCCAGTATCTTCCTTGACAAAGGTCAGCCTTTCCCTTCACTGTTTTACCTGATTCACATCTACAGTAGCATACTTGTGGAGTGTCAGAGGAGTCCCCTTTTCTAAACCCATCAGGGCACAGCCTCCCCCAGAACATGAGGCCACAGAAGCCCTCACTATTCCCTCATTCTCCCACATACTGTCACTATTATCCCATACCTGCCACTGTAAAAGAAGGATGTGTCTATTTTACTTTTTACCCAATCTGAGGGATTCCCCCCTAACTCTCCTTAGGTAAGTCCTTTGACTCTGAGGTATAAAATAAGGCACAAAACTGCCATTCCCCAGAACATTTTCTCTTTTTTTTTTTAAATTCTTTATTTATTTTTATTTTTTTATTTTTATTTTTTTATTTTTTTATCAATCTTTATTGTTCATATTATTACAAAGGTTCCTCATTTCTTCCCCCCTCCACCAGGTTTCCACTCCACCCTCCGCCCCCTCCCCATCCCCCATTGTCCTCATCCATAGGTGCACAGTTTATGTTCAGTCTCTTCCTCCCTCCCTTTCCCCGATAGTAAATCCCTTTTCAGATAGTAAATCAGTTACTTAGCATTTTCTCATATCAGTAATACCTCCATATGCCCAATGATACACTTCACACAAAAGACATTTCCAAATAGGTCAACTAGCCTCATCCAGGCCCCACCCAAGGCACTCACAGATCAACACCCCAGCGCTATACTAACTCAACACATCCAGATCTAAGCCTTCATCACTTGATTCAGCAGACCCTCAAGTTCCCGCAAAAGTTTCCAGCCATGTCTGAGAGGCAGCCGTGGGGCAGGGGCAGGCGAGGAGCGAGCTGTTCCGGGCCTGGATGCTCCGGGCCTGGCCTCTGTTGCTCTGGTTCGTTCCACAACCAGCTGCTCCGGGTCTGGTCACTGCCGCTCCCGACCTAGTTGCTCTGGATTTGGCTGCTGCTGCTCCGGGCCTGGCCGCACCAGACCCGGGTGCTCTGGGCCCGGCCGCTCCGGGCCTGGCCGCTCCCAGCCTGGCAGCTGCTGCTCCGGGCTTGGCTGCACAAGACCCGGCTGCTCCGGGCCTGGCCGCTCCCAGCCTGGCAGCCGCTGCTCCGGGCCTGGCCACACCCGACCCGGCTGCTCCGGGCCTGGCCACTCCCAGCCTGGCAGCCGCTGCTCTGGGCCTGGCCGCTCCCAGCCTGGCAGCCGCTGCTCCGGGCCTGGCCACACCAGACCTGCCTGCTCCGGGCCTGGCCGCTCCCAGCCTGGCAGCCGCTGCTCCGGGCCTGGCCACACCAGACCTGCCTGCTCTGGGCCTGGCCGCTCCCAGCCTGGCAGCTGCTGCTCCGGGCCTGGCCGCACCCGACCCGGCTGCTCTGGGCCCGGCTTCTACGGGCCCGGCCACTCCGGGTCTGGGTGTTCCTGGACTGGCCACCCTGGGCTTGGCCGCCTCCGCCTCAGGCCTGGCTGCCACTGCCCCAGGTCTGGCTGCTCCAGTGTTGGCTGTTGATGCTCTGGTTCTGGCTGCTGCTGCTTTGGGGCCTGGCCGTTGCTGCTCCAGGCCCGGCTGCCACTGCCTTGTGCCTGGCCACTCTAGGCCTGGCCGCCGCTGTTCCAACATTCTGTCCTTTTTTTTAAAAAACGCATTTATGTTGCAATGTTGGCTGGTGAGTTGAGTTCTGACTTAGTCTTTGAATTTTTCAAGATCTTCTTTGTATTCTTTCTTAAGTAATTTTACTATCTTTTGCTCTCACTTGATTTCTTCACATTGAGAACTTCTTTGGTTTCTTCCTCCTTGTCCTGGAAGCTCAGCAGGTTGGCCTGTGGCACCCCTTTGTTCTCCGCGGGCTCCTGCGCTGCTTCAGCCTGTTGCTGGGGTCGGCGCCGCCCAGGAAGCAGCCCCCGGCCTTGGCTCTGTTGCCCGCGCTCAGCGGTCGAAGGCTCAGGGGCACCCCCCCCCCCCCCGGGGGCCCCGTCGCCCGGCTCCTTGCTGGTGCCTGGCTGGCCGGTGTCCGGCAGGGGCTCCTGCTCCTTGTCGCGTTCCTCCAGCCTGGAGTTTTTTTTCTCCTTCCGGCTAGGGGAGTCTAGGATCAGAGTCAACAGACTCTGCACGCAATGTGCGCGACTCTGGGGGCTCCGCTTTTCGCCGCTCCCCTGGGATTCCGCCTCACAGCCCCGTCTCCCCTTGCCCGAGCCTGGGTCCCCAGGGTCTGGCCCATAACTGGGGCTCAGCGCTGCTGGTTCGGGGGTTCAGCCCAGGCTGGGGGTTTTATTTCCTTCCTGCTAGGGAATGCCAGGCGGGCCCCCAGCCTTCTCCTCCTCTCCGGCTGCGTCCTCTCCGCGCGCACGCGCACATGCAGGCGTGCAGCATGTCTCCGTACCTTAGGCTTTTTTTCAACTCCTCTGATTTTCCTTCTGGTTTTCTCTTTCCTTCTTGTTGTAGAATTTTCAGTCAGTCGACTACCTGTAGCTCTAGGCAATGTCCACTCTACATTTCAGTTGTATTCCATTGAAATTGTTGTGTGCTGCTGCGGTTAGGTGTCTACCCGAGCAGCCATCTTGGATTCTCCTTCCATTCGAACATTTTCTCAATCCATTAAAATTCTGCTTCCCAGTAATTGTCATTTTGGCTCAAATAAACTCATAAAGATTCTCTACAGGTTTGAGCAGAGAATTGGCTCCTTTATCATCATGTGAGGCCTCTCTTTATCCCTGATGCCTCTGTTCTAATGTCGCCACGTCTAAAATTAACATTGCTGTTTCTGCTTTCTTCTGATCAGCGTTAGCATTGTATTTCTTTGTCTGCCTATTGACTTGTAACCTAAATGTATCTGTGTACAGGACAGGGCAAAAGGAGGTCCACAGTTGTGAGTATGGGAAACACAGAGCTGCTTCTCTTTTTTTCTTCTTCTTTTTTTTTTTTTTTTAAATATACTTTATTGATTTTGTACAGAGAGGAAAGGAGAGAGATAGAGAGTTGGAAACATCGATGAGAGAGAGTCATCAATCAGCTGCCTCTTGCACACCCCCTACTGGGGATGTGCCCGCAACCAAGGTACATGCCCTTGACCGGAATCAAACCCGGGACCTTTCAGTCCCCAAGCTGACGCTCTATCCATTGAGCCAAACCGGTTTTGGCTCTTTTTTTCTTCTTAATTGTCACCCAAGGATATGTTTTTATTGGGTTTTAGAGAGAAAAACATAGATTGGTTGCCGCCTGTACAGGCCCTTAGCAGGGATCAAATCTGCAATCTTTTGGTGAATGGAAAGATGCTCTAACCAACTGAGCCACCTGCCAGGCAGCATTTATTCTTATATTATTATTTATTAACAATTTTATTATTTTTCCGTACCAACAACTGTAAACCTGCTTTTTCCCACCCCGTATTTAGAGTGGGTTTCTTGTAGACGACATGTGGTTGGGCCTGACAATCTGTCCTTTAATTGGTGTTTAGACCAGTGGCATTCAAAGTGAATATTGACACAGTTCAGTTAATGTCTACCACACTGTTCCTGCTTCCTATTCATTGCCCTTGGCCTTTGTTCCTATTTTTTCCTTCCGCTCTTACTCTGCTTTTTGTGGTTTTAACTGAGCATTTTATATGATTCCATTTTCTCTCCTCTGATAGCATATCAATTATATTTTTTTACTTTTTTTGGTGATTGCCTACAGTTTGCAATACATTTATAACTAATCTAAGACTGTTTCAAATACTAGTAACTTTTTTTTTTTGGAGAGGAAGAGAGAGAGAGGGAGGGAGGGAGGGAGGGAGAGAGAGACACACACATCAGTGATGAGAGAGACATCAGTGATTGGCTGCGTCCTGCACATCTCACACCGGGAATTGAACCCACAACCCAGGCATGTGCCCTGACCTGGAATCAAACCATGACCTGGTTCATAGGTCAAGGCTCAACCACAGCCACACTGGCTGGGCAATAACATTTAGTTACAAAGTACTGCAGATCCCGCCCCCTCTCCTATTCATTCCACGTCCATGAAAATAGTCATTGGCCACATTTGTTGCTGTATTATTCTTAACAAACCGCTGTCTGCTATAGATTAGGAATAAGAAAGGTGCTTTGTTTTTCTTCACTGTCCCTTCTCCAGTCCTTCGCTCTATGTGGGCCTGAGTTTCTGATCTGTATCCTTCCCTTCTTCTGTAGAACTTCTGTTAACATTGCTTGGAAGGGGGATCTACTGCAACAAACTCCCCTCAGTGTGTGTTTGTCTGAGTCTTTCTCCTTCGCTTTTGAAGGGTCATTTCTCAGGGCATAGACTTCTGTGTGTGGTTTGCTTTTTCTCAGCGTTTTAAATATTCAATTCCCTGACTTGCTTCATGATTTCTAGATGCCAGATATAATTCTTACCTTTGCTTCTCTGTAGGTCAGGTGGTTAATTCTATGACTTATTTTTTTAAAAACATATTTTTATTAATCTCAGAGGAGAGAGAGATAGAAACATCAATGATGAAAGAATCATTGGTTGGCTGCCTTTGCATTACCCCCCCCACACACACACACACACACACAGGGGATCGAGCCTGCAACTTGGGCATGTGCCCTGACAGGGAATTGAACTGTGACCTCCTGGTTCCTAGGTGGACACACAACCATTGAGCCACACCATCGGGGCTGTGGCTTCCTACAAGATTTAATCTTGGTTTTCTGTAGTTTGACTATGACAAGCCTAGTTCTAGTTTTTGGCGTGCTCCGCATTGAAGGCATGATTCAACCCCTGGGCCCTGCACACAGTAGGGCAGACGTTCCATGAGTGGGGCCCTGGCCTTCGCCCAGCAATGCTGCGAGACTGTTCCTGCTGCACTTTCACAGGAAGGGGATGTGGCCTTGGAAGTTCCCTCCTTGCCTGCTGCTCTCCTGCCGCCAGTGGGCCTTGTGAGAAAGGAGTGGGTGGGCATGAAGGGGCCAGGCTGGCTGTGGTGGTGGGTGGGTGGAGGGCAGGTGCTGTCTGTGCTCACAGCCTGGTGCTTCCTTAGAGACGGGAGCAGGAATCCCAGTGGTGCCCCTCTGGTGGCAAGCCTGTGTGTACGCACACTCCTTTTCTGACAGTGGCTGACGGCCGCTCCAGTGGCTGAATGGCGGCAGGTGGCCTGGGGAGAACAGTTCGAATTGCTGATGCAGGACTGTGAGCAATAAAGTGATGGTTGTTTTAACCCGTTAAGCTTTGGGGTTGTTATGCAGCAGGAGGTAATGATACACCCCTGCCCCAGGCTGGGCCAGGGGCCTGGCCAGGGGGCTGCCCTGCATCAAGAAACTGAGCATATGGCTGACCCCACAGAAGGGGTGCTCCAGGGGGCTGGATGGGGTGCTTCTGGTTCCTGTCCGTCCGAGCCCCCAGCTCGGGGCCTGGGCTGGGAGACACATTGATGCAGTGCTTAGAGTGAACAAGAGACACGAACACCCAGAGGTCTGTGCCAGATGGCAGCAGGTCTCCCGCTACCTGCACATCCAGGCAGGCGGTAGGAAGGGAGGAAGCAGATGGGTGGCTGCGGTGCAGGAAAGCCCCACTGCTCAGCAGTCCACACCGGACAGGTGGTCTGTAACTTCAGGTGGGCATCCTGCCAGGTGGGGTTTGGGCCTGTCCTGTCCTGGGTGGCTGGCCCTGCACTACAGAGCCCTGGCCTCTGGTAGGCCATGTGTGTTATCCGCCTCCCTCACCCCCACCTGCACCCCAAGCAGATTTGAACTCAGGGTCAGGAGGAAAGAGAACAAAGAGGGGGTGGTCACTAGGTCGGAGAGCCACGTTGCTGGGTGAGTCCATGGTTAGGCAGACCATCCGGGGTCCCCTGTGTTGGGAGTTACTCTACTGTGGCTTCATGCTGGGCTGCTGTCTGAGGACAGACGGTCAGTGCCACCCTGGCAGACACCCACCTCTGTCCTCACAGGCTTGGAGAACCCCCACTTTGTGTGGGATTGTGCCCCATTTAGAGTCTTCCAGAACCCCTTGGCAGCCCCACAGTGGTGCAGGCCCAGCCTTATGCGTTTGCCACCGAGAACAAGGGGCTGTGGGGGTATGGGGTGTGCACAGTGGGGCACCCTATGCTGGACCCAGCTGGGACCTGTGGCTACGTAATACTTCCGGCTGTTTCCCCCAGTGGAGACGCCACCCCCACCAGCCACCAGCCCCCGCTGTTCTGGTTTGCTCCCCAGCACCCACAGGTCCTGTGTGTCCCGAGTGTGGCCTCAGTCCTGGGCTCCAGGGGCAGCAGCGTGGGGACCACCACGGCGCCTTGGGATTTATGGAGCTGTCTTAAAATTGCACAATCCATCACTGTTTTAAATGTTTGTTCTCTTTAATATTCTTTGTCTCATTTTCATGCTTCCCTGCACTTCCTGGTTTGGGCTAAGGTCAAATAGCAGAAGTACTGAAATAGTTTTCATTAGCGTCTCATGGAGCTTCTGATCTGACCCGAAACAGGAAGTTCTGTGAGACGTGTCATCGGAAGTCTGCATTCATCACGGGCTTTACACTCGACCTGCAGCCCAGCCCCCACTCTGGGTCCTGCAGGGACACTGGACTCTCCCCCTGCAGGGGCAGTTCCCAGCCTGGGGAGGACCTGGTTTGTTCTCTGGGGGTAAAGGATGGTTTGGGAGAAACCAAGAACCCAGCTGTGTTAGTGCCAGGGGATCATGGTGGCACCACGGATCCGGCGGCTTCAACAACCACGTCATTTTCTCTCAGTCCTGGAGGCTGGAGGTCAGAGATCCAGGTGTGAGCGGGACTGTTTTCTCCTGAGGCCGCTCCTTGGTTTGCAGATAGCCGTCTTCTCCCTGTGCCCTCAGGTGCCTGTGCCTCTGTGTCTGTGTCCTGGTCTCTCCTCAGAAGGACACAGTCAGATTGGGTCAGGTCTCACCCTAATAACCTCATTTTACCTTAATCACCTCTTCGAAGACCCAGCACCAAACAGTCACCATTTGAAGTCCTGGGGTCAGGGCTTCAACATATCAGCTTTGGGGGGGACACAGTTTAGCCCATAAAACCATCTCTTTTTGAGGGGAAATGAGGGGGTGGGGAGGGAGGGAGAGAGACATTGATGTGAAAGTGAAACTTTGATGGCTGCCTCCTGCATGCCCTCAACTGGGGATCAAGCCTGCCACCTGTGCATGTGCTGTGACCAGGAATTGAACCCTCAGCCTCTTGGTTCCTGGGACGACTGCCAACCAACTGAGCCACACTGGCCAAGGCTGCCCATCTGCCTGTGAGCACACTGGAGCCTGGGGCTTGTCTTTGGGAGGACTGTAGGTCAATACAGAGGCTGAAGGTGAAGTTGCGGACCACCTCGGGTTAGAGGGCGGCTGTGCCTGTAACAGCACAGAGCTCACTCTGAAGCAGGCCGAGCCCAATGCCCCCTTGTCAGCCTCACGGGACCCTTGCCCAAACCTGGCCCAGCACAGCCCAGGACATGCATGTGAAGAACACATAACACAACAGGAGTTCCCATCGTACCCGGTCTCAGTGCTCTGTGGCCCCTACAGTCAGTTCAGGACCCCTGGTACCCGATCGCTGCCCACTACCTGCCTGCCTGAGGGCTCGTCCACTCGGGGTGGACATGGGTTTTAGATCCTAGAAACCCTGAGCTGCCATCAGAAAAAATGTAGAAAGCAGCTGCCTGGATCTCAGATCCCAGCTCTGCCCTGAGTGAAGTGGGACCTGGGCCTGTGCCCACAGCGTACTCTGCCTGTCTGGTCTGTCCATCTGTCCGTGAGCACACAGTAGGACCTGGGTCTGTGCCCACAGTGCACACTGCCTGTCTGGTCTGCCCGTGAGCATGCAGTGGGACCTGGGCCTGAGCCAGCAGCATGCGCTGCCTGCCTGCCCGTCTCTCCATGAGCACGCAGTGGGTCCTTCCTCACAGCCGTCCTGCCAGGCCTGGGACCTGACCCCACAGTGCCCAGCTGGCTGTCCTGGACTGGCTCTGCAGAGCCACCTGAGGAAGGGAGCCCAGGTAGGTAGACAGGTGAGGAGACAGGAGGGGACACAGGAGGATGGATGGGGCAGCAAGCAGGGTAGGTGGCTGGGTCGTGGGGCTCTGAGGGTGACCGAGCCTCATGATTCCCTGCAGGACAGGTGGGTGAGAATTCCTTGTCCTCACCCTGCCAGCGGTCCTGGGACACGGGGTTCCAGGTGCTCCAGGCCCAGACCAGACCCAGCGTGCCCTGCGGTGGGGCGGGGCATGAAGAGGCTGGAGGGAGGGAGAGCGTTGCCCCTGCAGGCCCCTCACCTGCCCAGCTGTGGCTGCAGGTGACATGGGTCCCAGCCTCGCTCTCTCGGGGAGGAAGTTGTTCGCTGGAGGCCTGTGGGGGATTCTGAGGGGGATTTCCAGCTGCAGAGCAGCTTTTATTGAGGGTGCTAAACGGCTCTGAAAGGTCAGTCAATGAGTCACCTCGGAGGAAGACTCTGCTGCGGTGTCTTGGGTCCACGCCCAGGAGCACCTGCCTCCCTCCTGGCACAAGCAAGGTCACCCCCTCTTTCCCGCAGCCCCAGCCTGATCCCCTGCCGGCCTCCGCGGTCATGGCTAATAAATGTGTCAGTGTAGCTGCCCTCGGAGGCCCAGATTAAACATTATTCTGGGTGTGTCTGTGTGGGCATTTCCTGACGAGATAAGCGCTTGATTGGACGGACTCTCTACCCTCTTCCCCGGCCATTTCGGCAAAACCAGGTGATAGGAAACCCAAACAAGTCCTGGGGAGCCAGACAAGACCTGTCCCTGGGGGTCTGCGAGGAGTGCGGGTGCGGGCCCCGACCTGGCTCCTGCGGCCTCGCTGGCCAAGGGCAAGGGTCTCGGGGCTGCTGCCTCCAGGACCTGAGCCCGAGACCCTCCTCTGTGAGGCTGCCAGGCCCCTCAGGGCTTCACAGGACTGGAGACAGCCCTTCCCCATGGAAAAGCCCTTAATTGCCCCAAGATGGTTCTCCCTCCCGACAGGGAAGAGCCACTGATGATGCCAGCGTGGAAAAGCCGAGGCCAGGAATGCCCGGGGCCCGCCCTCAAGCCACGCTGCTCCCAGTTTTGATATTTGATGATGTTATTGTGAAAGTGACTGCAGATTGGGGAAAGAAAAAATAAGCCTTGCCTCCAACCCTACAGCCTACAGCAGCCAGGCCCGTGCGTCCTGTGGCTCGGAGTGGGGCGTGCAGGTGAGCACGTTAAAAACCACTGCGCCTCCCAGCCCTCCGGCGGCCCTGCTGGGTCGCGGCCCCAATGGCGGGCCTGTCCTGCTCCTCAGGCGCTTTCACACAGTCATCCCCTCGCTCCCGTGGACGCTCCATCGTTGGCAGCTCCTCCTGATTGAAATCATGTTGGGAAGAACATTCTGTCCTCAGAGACCTTTTCCTCGGGGTATTTTCCCAGAAACGGGGCTGCAGACTCAAGGTTGGGAGCGTTTGCAGCCACGTGACCATGTAGAGAAGTTCTCACCGAGGAGCTGGTCCTTGGTGACGCTCCCAGTGAAGGGCCAGGGCCAGGCGAGGGGCGGGGTCTGGGGGCCTGACGGCAGGACCCTCCCGCCTTTTGGAACCCACATTACCTTTCCAAAAATTGTGGTAGCATACACATCACGTAAAATTCACCATCTTAACCATTATTTTAAAAAAATATGTTTTATTGATTTATTACAGAGAGGAAGGGAGAGGGATAGAGAGAAACATCAATGGGAGAGAGACATCGATCAGCTGCCTCTTGCACACCCCCTACTGGGGATGTGCCCACAACCAAGGTACATGCCCTTGACCGGAATCAAACCCGGGACCCCTCAGTCCGCAGACTGACGCTCTATCCACTGAGTCAAACCAACTAGGGCCATCTTCACCATTTTTAAGTGCACTGTTCAGTGGCATTGAGCACCACCCATTTCTAGAACTTTCCATCTTCCCAAACTGAAACTGTCTCCGTGAAACACGAATTCTCCAGACCCTGATACCCCATCCTACCCTCTGCAGGAATCTGACAACTCCAGGGATGGGGGGGTCACACCGTATTTGTCCTTTCTTGTCTGGCTTATGTCACTGAGCGCAGTGACCTGAGGCTCACCCATGCTGTGGCGTGTGTAGCACTTCCTTCCTTTTCAGAGCTGAGTAATAGTCCACGGTGCGGCTGGACCGCATGCTGATCCGTCACTCACCGTGTGCCCAGGTTGCTTCTCCCGTGACAAATGCTGCTGTGAACATGGATGTGCAACTCTCTCTTCAAGGCCCCGCTTTCACTTTTGAGTGTCTATTCAAAAGTAGAATTGCTGGGTCATATGATAATTCTATTTTTAATTTTTTTGAGGAACCACCATAATATTTTCCAGGTGGCTGCATCATGTTACATTCCCACCCACAGTGCACCTGGGCTTTGATTTCTCACCTTTCATTTTTGGGTTTATGTAATAGCCATTCTAATGGGGAAGACGGGAGTAGGGGGTGAAAACTGATGTAAAAAGGTTAAAGAATGGGAGAGGGAGGGGCCGCCCCCTCCCCAGGAAGACGGCACACACCGCTCTCAGCGCTGACGGTGCATGCGCTCCGGTGAGCGGTCCTGGAAGCAGGTGTAACGCCGCACACAGGTGCTGGCACACTTCCGGGGTGAGGACAACATGGGCGCCCCACCTCCCGCCTCAGAACGTCCTGTAGCAGTGCCCACGCCAGTCTCCGTCCACGGATCCCCACCCGTCCCCGCCTGCCAGGCTCCACGCTGGGTCCCAGCCTCTCCATCCGTCTGTTTGGACCAGTGGTCAGCAAACTCATCAGTCCTCAGAGCCAAATATCAACTGTACAACGATTGACATTTCTTTTGAGAGTCAATTTTTTTAAACTTCTTCTAACGCCACTTCTTCAAAATAGACTCGCCCGGGCCGTGGTATTTTGTGGAAGGGCCACACTCAAGGGGCCAAAGAGCCGCGTGTGGCTCTCGAGCTGCAGTTTGCTGACCCCTGGTCCAGACGCTTCCTGATGACCTGGCTGTGGCAGCGTCGCACGTTCCGGATCTGTCTCCCGCCCGTCCTGAGGTCTTGAACTTGTCTGCCGTCCCCTCCCTGGCTTCCTGTAGCTTGGGGGTTGGATCTGGACCGCCGTCCTTAACCTTAACTTTGCCCCGGAGAAGATGTTTGCCAACGTCTGGAGGAGTTAGGGGCTGTCACGCTGGCGAGGGTGCTGTGCATCGCCCACCCTGTGTAGAGCAGCCCGGGCCCCACAGAGATCCCACCCCAAACATCCTGGCTGGCAGTCAGCGCTGGTCAGACCCTCCGTGTGTCCCGAGTGCTTGCTCAGGAGCCGACCCCGGCCCCCATTTTGGCCTCCACCCTGCAGGTGTATTCCCACCTTGGCAACTACCAAGTCACGGGCGCTCCACTGCAGCCCCCAAGAGGTCCCCTGGTCCCCAGGACCCTGCCCCTGGTGGCTCCTGCCACCAGGCCAGTCCCCGGTCACCAGTGATCACGGGGGCTGCCGAGGAGAGGCCTGAGCTCATCAGCACCTCTGTGTCCACCGGCTGCCTCGCTGCCTTCAAGAGAGCCTCTTCCCTCTCCTCCCCCAGTCTCTTCTGCTGTTTTATTAGGTTTCCGTTTTAGGTTTCAAACAGTGTTTCTCTGGACGTGTGGGTGTTCACTCCTTCAGTGAGTTAGTCATTGTTCTGTTTGAAGTTCAGATTTTCCTAAACTTAGCCCCCGGGGCCGCCCTCCTGCCGCTGAGGTGCCAGGCTCACCTGTGCCCTCGGGCGGCCTCGCTGCTCCTGCTGCCTCTCGGGTGGGAATGGGTGGGAATGGAATTGGGAAACCCAGCCGGGCAGGAGGGCGGGCTGCTGGTGTCAGGTGCTCGGGTTTTCCCACGGGACCAGCCTGGGTGGATCTAGAAGGTGAAGTAAACACGTACAGAAATGCAAAGCACGTACCCATCCCAACTGACATGAGCAGGACGGCTAACCTGTGTGTCTACGCCACCCTCTGTTTAGACCGAAACTCTGGGTTTCCAAGAGCGTCACCTCATTACTCAGCCACGCCCACAGCTCCTCGCGTCTTCGGGGCACAGATCTCCCCGAGTTACCCCGCCCGCGCCCAGGCCCTGCGAGGGCTGCAGCCAGACGTCCCAGCTGCCCCTCTGCCCAGGGCAGCTGTTCTCCGTTCCCTCAAGTCACCAAAAGCAATGCCTTTCACATACACATTTGCCTTTCAAATCTTGGAAATATTCTGAAGATCTGCCTCACCTGGCCCCCTCCCAGAACCTGGGGCCCAGCACGTCAGCCCTCCCAGCGCCCCCTCGTCCCTCACTGCCAGTGGCCACGCCGCCCTGGAGTCCCACCTGCTCCCGGCCAGGGGGCTGTCCGGCTGCCTGCATGAGGCCCAGCCACCGGGGAACCATCAGTGGCGTCTCCCTCCTGCAGGGCCAGCCACGGCTGTCAGGCTGGGCAGTGCCCTGGACTTTCCCGGCCCTTCTCCAGCTCTCCTGCCGCCTGGGCTGGCCGGTCCACAGCAGCGCGTCCGGCTCCGTTCTAAGGAGTCCACTCCCATTCTCCGGAGGTACCCCGTCCAAGACCTACGGCCTTCCTGCACGCCCACCCACAGTCGCTGGCGCTCACTTAAGAGTGATACCCAGCAGGCTTGCCCTTGGCTGGGGGCGGCATCCTCTTGTGAGCAGGAGCGATGGACACCTGTTATTCGGACATGAGCAATCCAATCCCATTCTACAGAGTCCGCTCCGACAGCCCGGTCCTGTCCGCACGTTCCATCCAGCGCCAGCCGTCTGCACCCGGGAACCCCATCTTCCATCTGTGTCAGCAGGAGCACACGGTGGCTCGGGCCTTCTCCTCCAAAACTGCATGCCTCCCTCTGGAGGTGTCCCCACTGATTAGGAGGGACGGGGGAGCAGGTGCCCTGTCTGGGGAGAAAGGGCCCAAAGGACACGGGGAGGCTGAAGTAGGGGGGGGGGGGGGGGCGCGGCCAGGGCTAAACTACACTCTTAAGTGAGCACCACCCTCTGTGCTGTGTGGCCTGAAGCAGCCTGCCCAGCTCTTTGGGCCTCAACTTCCCCTCCTGTGAAATGGGAAATAAGGAGGTGACTGGCTGGGTGCTTGGGGTTGAGGTGGGTGAGTGAGTACCACGGGTGAGGGACCTGCACGTGCGGACATGACCGGGCTGTTGGAGTAGACTCCATAGCAGGGGTCTTCAAACTACGGCCCGCGGGCCACATGCAGCCCCCAGGGGAGTCTGATCCTGCCCGCCAGGTTTTTTGGGCAGTGAGCGCAGCCAAGGTGTTACAGTAGGAATTAGTAGTTCATATAGTCCGGCCCTCCAGCTCTCTGAGGGACCGTGATCTGGCCCCCACTTTAAAAAGTTTGAAGACCCCTGCTCCATAGGATGTGATTGGATTGCTCATGTCTGAATGGCAGGTGTCGACCGCTCCTGCTCACAAGAGGACGCCCACCCCCTGCCAAGGGCAAGCCTGCGGGGTGCAGAGGGAACGAAGGGCATGGGCGGAAGGGGACAGTGAGGGCAGCGCCAGAGTCGGTGTGGGGTGGGCGTGCAGGAAGGCCACAGGTCTTGGATGGGGTGCCTTGGTGGACAGAGCAGAGGCTGGAAGGCGGTATTCTCGGGCGTTCAGAGAGGAGGTGAGGGCAGCATGTGTCCTCACGCCTGGCAGTGCCCTGAGGGCTCTGGAGAACATGGCCAGCCGGTGTCCTGGGCGGCACTCGGCACAGGAGCATGTGCTCCGGGGCCTCCATTCACCTCCCCTGGTCGTGTTCACTGTGACTCAGCCGTCTGGGGCAGAGGTCAAGGTCGGAGGAGGAGAGAGGGAGACTGGGGCCCAAAGGGCACAGAGGGGGCACAAGGCACCCAACTTCCTCTTGGTGGACAAGGGTGGTGAGAGCCGTGAGCTCCGGGGAGAATAGGGAAGAAAGGGGCTCACTATCACCCTGTCAGCAGGGCCTAGCTAACACCTACCCCGGCCGTAGCCATCGGTCAGCTGGCCGCCTGTCCCCTAGGCCAGTGGTCGGCAAACTCACTAGTCCACAGAGCCAAGTATCAATAGGACAACGATGATTTTCTTCTGAGAGCCACATTTTTTAAACTTAAACTTCTAATGCCACTTCTTCAAAATAGACTCGCCCAGGCCGTGGTACCTTGTGGAAGAGCCACACTCCAGGGGCCAAAGAGCCGCGTGTGGCTCGTGAGCTGCAGTTTGCCGACCGCGGGTCTGGGATAAGCAGCAGGCGGCAGAGTGACCGCTGCCGCCCCAGGGCGGTTCCTGGGCCCTCGGTCCTTCCGGCTGGAGTGGGACCAGCACCTTGGCATCCTGCCTGGGGCACCACCGTGCAGAGGAGCCAGAGGGCACCTCCCAAACATGGGGCCGGTTTCCCTCCGCCGTCCTCCAGGCGAGGGGGAGGCTGCCCCCTCAGGACAGGGGCCACACCCGGCTCCCTGCGTCCCTGCACAGCTGAGGGCCAGGCCGGACGGAGGCAGGGACACAGCCTGAGGCAAAGGTGTCTGTCCTGCTGTCCCGGGGAGAGGGCCCGCTGGAGGCTCTGTGTGTCAGAGCCGTGCCCTCAGGAGCCTCTACAGGGCCCTGCTGGCCTGGCCTCGCTGGCCCCGCCTGGAGCTGCCTTCTCCTTGCTGACTGTGGTCCGGGACTTTCCTGGTCAGGCTTCTTACCACAGAGACAGCTCCCGGGGAAACCCCGTGTGAAAGTGGAGTCTGAGGGCCAACACCCTCTGGAGAGACCCGCCCACGTCCCAGGAGCCAGAGGGCACCGCCCGAAGCCTGGGTCAGATTCCACTCTCCCAGCTCACACCCTCACCGGGCCTGTCTGCCAGGCCACACTCGCCCGGCCTTGACCCTGGGCCTCACTGAGCTCAGCCACTCTGCCTGTCCCAGCACCTCGGCCCCCGGGCCTTTGCACGGGCGGCTCCCCTGCCTGGAGGTCTGTTCCCACTCCCAGGGCCTAGCCAGAGAGGAGGCCCACTGCAGGCTTGTTGGAGGAAGGGCAGTGAATGTCGTCCGTACAGACTAGTTGGAACTTAGAGAGGTCGAAGACCACAGAGAACCATCCCAGATGAGAGAGGGGTGAGTGACTAGGGGGCAGGGAAGGCTGGAACTAGAGGCTGAGACCAGGGGGCCTCACAAGGCCCCACAAGGAAGCGGAGGCCCTGCCTCAGGAAGTGCAGAACCCAATGTGCAGACACCTGCGCCCCAAGACAGGCCCAGAAAGCTGTGCTGCAGGCTGGAGTGCTCCAGTGCCCCCCAATCATGGGGTACGGCGGGCACTGGCCTCGGTGGGGTGGCCACTCATCCCCTCTCCCTGGAGACTAGGACACGCCGGGACAGCCAGCGTTCGGGCGGGACCGGGACATGACAGGCAGGTGACCCTGCAGCCTGGGAGAGAGAACCCCTTCTCCTCCTGGGCTAACGGGAGCCGGGCCAGCCACTACCATGGGGCTCTGCAGGGGCTTTCCTGGGAAGCAGCCCGGGACTTGCCCCGACTTTCATTTCTCCACGTGGGAACCTGGCCCGCCGCCCGGCCGGCCGAGGAAGTGAGCTGTTCTGACGGCTTCCCCTGGCACCCAGCTGGGTGCAGGGAGGTGTCCCTGCCGGCGGAGCCCTGGGCGTGGGAGCAGCCACCCTCAGGGAGGGGGCCAACGCGCAGCCCCATGACTCCCGCCTCCCAGAGCAGAGGGCGTGTGTGTGGGGCTGGGCAGGCTTGGGGGCCCCCCATTGGGACCGGTCTGGGGGGTTGGAAGGTGCCTGTGGCTGGGCCGAAGTGCTCAGAAGATGGTCCTGGCAGCCGAGTCTCCCCCCCACTCCCGGAATGGGGACACGGCTCTTCACCTGGCCACGCCTCCGTCTCCCCCGTGTGACCTGCTTCCTGGGGTCACTGTGACGGGGATGGTTCCGGTGGTCAGCGGGCCTGTGATTTTCCACGCACAATAGCCACGATGGCTCCCGAGGGCCTTTCCCATGGTGTGCAGTGTGCTGGCTGCTGCATGCGCATCCCAGTGGCAGGTGCCACGTGTATGTGGCGTCGGGCACCTGCACAGGTGGGACGTGGATTCGCAGACGGGGCGAGTGCTCTGGGCCTGCGGGTGAGAGGGCCAAGCTCCTGGGAGAGGCTGCTGGGAAGATGGCACCATTCCCCAGCGGCCTCGGGCCTCAGTGGGGAAGGCACCTCTACCCGCGTCCGTCCCAAAGCCAGTGGGTCTATGGCCCCTGCCAGGCAGCCTTCCCGCTGGGCCAGGAGACGGCCATGTCATGACCAGGCAGCTTCTGTCTGGTTTTGTAGAAAAACCCGCACGGAGAATTTGGGCAGACTTCATCCCTGTGAGCCTGGACCGACCTGGGGGGCCCGTGTGCTCGGAGGGTGGCTCAGAGGAGCCGCTCAAGGTCCGGGTCTCCCCTGCGTCCACCTGCCCAGCCCTGGTCCCCACGGCACCTGGCTGTTAGTGCTCCGGCTGCTCTGTCCTGGGACACGTGCACAGCTCTGCCTGCAGACATGCAGCCCTATCGCTACAGGAGTCATTTCATCCCAGTCTTCCCTGGGAGCCAGGAGTCAGGACAGAGGTCCACGGAGTCACTGTGCCTTGCGCGTCGACAGAAAGCGTGACTCGGACCTGCGGGCCGTCTTCTCCTGTGACGTTCTGGCCGTGCATCTCGTTGTCCCTGGTGAACGGACCGAGATCAGTGCGACATTCACTGGCTTGCCTTTCTCTGCCTGAGGACACCTCCTCTCTCTCTCTCTCTCTTTCTCTCTCTCTCTCTCTCTCTCTCTCTCTCTCTCTCTCTCTTTCTCTCTCTCTCTCTCTCTCTCTCTCTCTCTCTCTCTCTCTCTCTCTCTCACTTTCACAGAGAGCTGCACACCTCAGCAAACGGAAGCCATCACAGTCCCACTTAGAGACAGAATTCACACATTCTCAAACCCAGCCAGGGAACGTCTTTTTGTTTTTGATGTTCAAACTTTATTTTTAAAAACTTAAATTTGGCCAAAACCGGTTTGGCTCAGTGGATAGACCGTTGGCCTGTGGACTGAGGGGTCCCAGGTTAGATTCCAGTCAGGGGCATGTACATTGGTTGCGGGCATGTCCCCGGTGGGGGGGGGGTGTGTGTGTGCAGGGGGCGGCTGATCAATGATTCTCTCTCGTCGATGTTTCTGGCTCTCTATCCCTCTCTCTTCCTCTCTATAAAAAAAATCAATAAAATATATTAAAAAACACACTTAAATTTGTATGTCAGTTATGGCGGACATTCACTATCACGTACAATTTCCGGGGGACAGCATAGTGGTTACACGTGTATGCACCTTACGAAGGGAACTCTCGGCACGTCTCGCCCCCACCTGGCCCCGTGCGTGGCCATCACAGTATTGTAACCTGCACTCCCTGTGCTGTACCCCACATCCCTGTGACTGTTCCTGTAACTACCTATTTGTACTCCTTAACCCCTTTACCTTTCTCATTTGATTTAAATTTTTATTGATTTTTAGAGAGAGGGAGAGAGAGAGAAACATCAGTGTGCGAAAGGAAAATGGATTGGTTGCCTCCCACACGTGCCCCAGGCGGGGATCAAAGCCCTAGCCTTGGTAGGTGCCCCGATCAGGACTCGAACCCGCCTCCTCTTGGTGTATGGGACGTCTGAGCCCACTGGCCAGGGCAGTCCCTTCCCCTTTTTCACCCAGCCCCCTAGCCCTGCCCATGTGGGACCCGTCAGCGTGCTCTCCCGACGAGTCTCTCTGGGGAGAAACACACACGCTGGCCGTTGCTGGCGACACGCTGGGTGGTTTTTAGATTCTTCTCCGTGTTCTTCTGTACTTTCCCAATTCCCCAGGAAGTGCACAGACCGAGACACAGTCGGGGAGAACATGGTTTCCTGTCGCCACGGTGGAGAGGGGAGCATGGAAGCCACACACGCGTGGCCTGTGTGTGCGCTCTCATCTCTCTGTCACTCCACTTCCTGCCAGGACACTGGGTCTGTGGGAGAGCTCACATCCATGAAGGTGTGAGTGGCAGGTGAGGTCCCCTGAGCCCCACCGAAGGGCCGGACACTGGCTCCTCTTGACCTTGCAAAGCGAGCGCCATCTCACCCACCTTACAAATGAACGGGAGAGGGGACCGCCGAGCCAGCAGCTGGCACTGAGCCAAGCCCATAACCCCCATGGTGCCTCGGCCTTCCTTCGGGTCTCCTGCGAAAATGGAAAGGTTTCAGAGAAGAAAGCTGAGGCTGGCAGACCTGAGAGGGTGGGGAATGTTGGGACTGGGGTCATTGCATTCCCTGTTATTTTGATGCGCAGAAAGAAGTTTCTAGAACAAGGGTCTTGGTGTGGTCAAAAGAGGGCCCCGCATACCCCCCCAGACCCCCTACCTCTAGTCCCATCTGGTTGTGGGAGGGGATAGGCAGGTGGCCACGGTGATGGGATGGCCCGCACTCGCCCACCCCGCAGACCACGGGGGCACATGTGTGGTCACCCAGTACATGCGTGTGCTTTCCCCGGGATGGACGGACGGGTTCACGCTTGGCCGGAGAGGGAGGCCCCTGTGTCAGGACTCGTCGGGGGGCCAGCAGGTTGCAGTGCCCACGGTGACAGGGACCAGCAGTGCTTGCCCAGAGGTGGTGCCCAGGGGTCCTGCCAGCCCCCCCCCCCCCACTCCAAAGACAGGCCACGTGCTGACCAGCCCCCAGCCCCTCCCGGAGGAGTCCTGGGGTGCAGATGCCGGCCAGGATGCCCGGAAATGCCCAGGGGGAGGGGACCCAAGTCCAGAGCAGGGCAGGCGCCTCCCTCCTCCCTGCCAGGTCGCCCGAGCTGTGCAGGGGTCTTCGGGCGGGAGAAAGGTCGTGCCACTTCCTGTGTCTGAGGTTTGTCCTGGGCAGAAGGTTCCGGGAGCCAGCTCCCCTGGCGTGGAGTTCCCCCGGCGGGAGGAGAAAGTGAGCGGCCGGCCTGTCTGCGGGAAGCGGCCCCTGTGGCCTGAATGTCCCCCGGGGGGCTTCCCGGGCTCCCGGGGCCTCGGCAGGGACCTGCCACCACTTTCTCCAGTGTGCCTCCCTGACCTGGATCCGGGGTTCGCTCAGCGAGTCCGGGCGGCTAGGAGGTTCTGGCCTGCATAGAGGTGACGTTCGCACAAGTACTTTATTTTATTTTTTAAATATATTTAATTGATTTTTTACAAAGAGAAAGAGAGGGGGATAGAGAGTTAGAAAGATCGATGAGAGAGAAACATCTATCAGCCGCCTCCTGCACACCCCCTCCTGGGGATGTGCCCGAAACCAAGGTACATGCCTTTGGCCCAAATCAAACCTGGGATCCTTCAGTCCACAGGCTGACATTCTATCCACTGAGCCAAACTGGTTAGGACGCACAAGTACTTTAAAACCGTGAAAACGCTATGTGCCCTTTACCGCGGCAACAAGGAATGCGTGAATGGGAAGAACCAGCCCCCGTTTACCAGCTTCGCCTGGAGGTCTGCCGTCAGCGTGGCACAGCCGGCCCGGCTCAGGGTTCACCTGCAGAAACCAGCGCGGCCCGCGGGGCGCTCAGGCTGAGGTAGAGCTCAGGGCCCGGGGCAGGCAGGGCCTGTTTCCTGGCGCTGGTCGGGCAGGGACCGCTCTCAGCTCCCAGACGCCGCCCTTGGTCCTGGCGGTCTGCCCCGGCCTCCTCGCTGGCCCAGTTACGGAGGCTGGCTGATTGTCCCTTCAGAGTCCCGGCCAGCTTGGGCTTCTGGGAAGTGACTGCCCGGAGTCATCAGGGGTCCTGGCTCCTCGGATCCGGGCTGCTGTCCGGGGCCCACACTGTGAGCATCTCGTCTAGACCTCATGCCTCGCACCTGACCTCATGCCCCCTCCTCCACTGAGCACTCGCTCACCCCCACCCCCTGACCTGGGGCCCCCAGTCCCCCTCTCCTGACCTGGGCTGTGCTTAATGCCAACCCCAGAATAAAGCTCCCCACCACTGCCGTGCTCAGAAGCACGTGTGTGTTTATGTCCGCATGTGTATGTCTGCATGCATCTTGGTGTGTGTGCATGCGTGTGTGCTGTAGCTCATGCAATCTCTCAGCAACTGCTTTGGGTCCAGGGAGGCCCAGAGGGGGTGGTGAGGAGCCCCAGCTGGCACTGCCCGCTGGACTCAGCACAGCCTTGCGCAGCCTGTCCTGCTCAGGGCTCACCGGCTCCAGACCCTGCGTCCTGCACAGGAATGTCGGAGGCCAAACTCAGCCCGGCTCTGGGCACCCAGTGGCCCTCTTCAGTGACCTCCCGCGCTGCGTCTGCAGAGTGCCAGCAGTTCCCTTCCGGGCAGTAACGGGCCTGCCCACGCACCTGCACACCCTGTGCCACTGCGGGTGGGTGGGCACGTAGCTCACAGGACGCGGACAGAAAGACCAAGGTCCCTGGGTCCCCGAGGGCCATCGAGGGTGACCTGCTGCGGTCAGCCACACGGGGGACCAGAAACTGCACTGAGGACATCTCCTCCCTGAAAAACCAACTCAAAAGATTATCCTGAAACCAGAGGTGACCCAAAACAAAGACCACAGACGAGGGGTGGTGGGATGGGGAAGAGAGCTGACTGAAGCCAGAGTTAAGTCCTAGAAGATTCTGTGAATAAAATCTGAAAACTGCAAAAGAACTACCCTTGCCCTGGCTGGTTTTGAAGGCTGATGCTCTGGCCATAGCTGGTAGCTCAGTGGTTAGAGCACCAGCCCACAGACTGAAGGGTCCCGGCTTTGATGCCAGTCAAGAGCACGTACCTTGGTTGCAGGCTCTATCCCTGGCCCCAGTCAGGATACATGAAGGAGGCCACCAGTTAATGTGTGTGTGTGTGTGTGTGTGTGTGTGTGTGTGTGTGTGTCTTTTTCTTTTCCTTCCACTCTCTCTCTAAAAAAAAAATTAATAAAATAAAATCAATGGACAAAATACTCTCAGGTGAGGATTAACAACAACATAAAGAACTATCTGTAATGCTAACACCTTCTCCACCGGCTAGAAGTGATGGCTCTTTGGGGGTTGGGGGTCCCACTGCAGAGGAGGCAGAGCTGCACATGGCAGGCGGCACCCGGGAGAGGTGTGGGTGCCACGGTGGTGACGCTGCTGAGGGCCCCTGTGACGGCAGGCCCCGCCAGCGCCCACACGTGCTTGTCTTGCCAGCCGGTGCTGGCCCTTGAGCTTCTTTCCCAGCAGCTACGAGCCACCTATCATGACAGGCGCAGGCGGGAGCAAAGGCCACGAGGGAAGGCTCCCCAGCCGCGACGTGGCAGCCCCGGGCCCAGCGGCAGAATGGAGGCTCCCGCGGGTGCTCCCGGGTGAAACCCACCCCGAGTTTTCCCAGAGCAGCCTGGCAACGGGAAGTACGGTCACGAGGGTCGCCGACGGGCGTTACTGTGGATGCCAGTGGCTGGTTGTGGGATTAGAGACGTTTTCCTTTGCAAACGAGGCTGTTTCATTAGCCCATCCGGCCCATTTCAGTGTCCCGATTTGAAACCACAAGCCTGACCCTGAAGGCTAGCCTTGGCCCCATACTGGATTTCGTGTTTCTTACTGTGAAACAACGTCAGCCGCAAGGCGTTCTCGCCAAAAATATTTCATTGGAACCCGACAAGCCCTCAGATCTGAGTCTCCGCGCTCACAGGGCAGCTGGCCCGGCTCCTGCCTGTCAGGTCGTGGAAACAACATGTGCTCCGGCCTGACCCCGGGGACATTCACCCACAAGGGAGGCCCCGGCGGAGTCCGCTTCGGGGGAGACCAGATGTCGAAGAGACTCTTCGGTTTGAGGACAATCGTATGAAAGAATTCGTCTTGGTTCTGTTAAGGGTGAGGATGTTATTTGGTTGCGGGGGAAATATTAGTATTTTTTTAAGAGATGCACACAGAAACATTTCCGGAATGCATGCCATTGCCATGATGTCTGTGATTTGCTGCCAAATTTCTCAGCTTTAAAAACATACGTACATGAACAAAAACTGTGTACCTATGGATGAGGACAATGGGGGATGGGGAAAGGGCAGAGGGTGGGGTGGGAACATGGTGGAGGGGAGCAATGGAGGGGGGGAAAAAAGAGGAACATTTGTAATAATCTGAACAATAAAGATTTATTTAAAAACAAACAAAACAAACAAACAGGAAAAAAACGTATACACGACCCGGCCGGCCGGAGGGCCCAGTTGGGTGAGTGTTGTCACCAAAAGGTGGCGGGTTTGATCCCTGGTCAAGGCACATACCCAGATTGCAGGTTCAATCCCTGGTCAGAGTGTGTATAGGAGGCAACTGATCGATGTTTCTCTCTCTTTCTTTCTCTTCCTCTCTCTCTCAAATCAATAAAAACAAACCCTCGGGTAAGGATTTTTTAAAAAGTAGAAAGAAGATATGCCAATATTAAGGGGGAGATTATTACCATTACGGGTCCCTTCCCCATGCCCTGACTATGTGATTCAGAATGAAGTTATATTTATGAAACATAATAATAAATATACACATAAATGGTAGAAATAAGCCATGTTGTGCGCGGTAAGATTAGATGGTTTATTCTTTGGAAAGGAAAATATTTGCCTGTCCTTAGAGCATGTTGAAATCTTAATTTTTAAAGGACTGATAAGGCCTGGTGGTTAATCTTATGTCAACTTGGCTGGACCATGGTTCTCAGATATTTGGTCAAACACATCTGGATGTTCCTTTGAAGATATTTTCTAGAGGAGATTAGCATGGAATCCGAAGTGTTTAAGTACTGTAACGCAGATTGCCCTCCAGATGTGGGCGTGTTTTAAGAGGAAACATACTGAAATTGCTTGAGGAAGATAGGATTCTCCCTCCACACCGTCAAGTCTTCTCTGGGTCTCTGGTCTGCCCTTAAGGAACCTTGCCTGGCATGGTTCCTTAAACTGAATCTGCCTCTAGATATAGTGATGGAGATGGAGATAGAGGGAGATGGAGATGGAGATGGAGATGGAGATGGAGATGGAGATGGAGATGGGGATGGGCATGGAGATGGAGATGGGGATGGAGATGGAGATGGAGATGGAGATGGAGATGGAGATGGAGATATGGATGGGGATGGGGATGGGGATGGAGATGGGGATGGAGATGGGGATGGGGATGGGATGAGGATGGAGATGAGATGGAGATGGAGATGGGGATGGAGATGAGATGGAGATGGAGATGGAGATGGAGATGGGGATGGAGATGGAGATGGAGATGAGATGGAGATGGAGATGAGATGGAGATGGGGATGGAGATGGAGATGAGATGGAGATGGAGATGGAGATGGGGATGGAGATAGGGATGGGGATGGGAATGGGGATGGAGATGGGGATGGAGATGGGGATGGGGATGGGGATGGAGATGGGGATGGAGATGAGATGGAGATGGAGATGGAGATGGAGATGAGATGGAGATGGAGATGGAGATGGGGATGGAGATGAGATGGAGATGGGGATGAGATGGAGATGGGGATGGGGATGGAGATGGGGATGGAGATGGAGATGGAGATGGAGATGGAGATGGAGATGGAGATGGAGATATAGCGCCATTGGTCTGTTTCTCTGGAAAACCCCGACTACTACACAAGGGAAGTGGGTAGATGAATGTCATGAAGCTGCAAAGCGCGAGAAGGTGTGGAGGGGCCTGGCAGGAGGTAGCTGGCTGAGCTAAGGGTGCAGGTCATGGGGTAGGATGGGGACCGGTGTTCCTGCCTATGTGATCCAGGTCAGAGGGCCCGGGGTGGGCAGGGGGCACGGAGACTCTGGTGCTGGCTGTGGACATGATGGCGCCCACATCTCTCCAGGGTGCCGCCTGCCATGTGCATCTCTGTCTCCTCTGTAGTGGGACCCCCAAAGAGCCATCACTTCTAGCCAGTGGAGAAGGTATTAGCATTATGGATAGTTTTTTATGTTGTTGTTAATCCTCACCTGAGGGTATTTTTTCCATTGATTTTTTTTTTTCTTTTTTTGAGACAGTGGAAGGGAAAGAAAGAGACACACACACACACACATTAACTGGTGGCCTCCTTCATGTGCCCTGACTGGGGCCAGGGATCAAGCCTGCAACCAAGGTACATGCCCTTAACTGGAATCAAAGCCGGGACCCTTCTGTCTGTGGGCTGGCGCTCTAACCACTGAACTACAAGCTACAGCCAGAGCATCAGCCTTCAAAACCAGCCAGGGCAAGGGTAGTTCTTTTGCAGTTTTCAGATTTTATTCACAGAATCTTCTAGGACTTAACTCTGGCTTCAGTCTCCTCTCTTCCCCCATCCCGCCATCCCTCGTTTGTGGTCTTTGTTTTGGGTCACCTCTGGTTTCAGGATAACCTTTTGAGTTGGTTTTTCAGGGAGGAGATGTCCTCAGTGCAGTTTCTGGTCCCCCGTGTGGCTGACCGCAGCAGGTCACCCGCGGGGCCCGGCTGTGCACAGACGCCTGGGTTTGCAGCTGGGACACCGTGGCCATTCGCACTCTCTCCTGGTGTTTGCACAGAATTCTCTTGGGCCACTCTGTCTCTCCATGCTTTTCCTGCTGCTATTTTATACCTGGTTATAAAATATTTATTAATTTTGTTTGATACCCAACAAGTTCTTTTGTTAAATAGATTGAGATCTATTTCCAGCCGAAGAAAGTTTCTTCTATTATTTCTTTGATTATTGTCTCTGTTTTGTTTATTCACCTGGAGAAATCAGTTAGCCACCTGGTGGGCCTCTAGGTTTTGTCTCCAAATGTCCCTAAGGTCACCATCACATCTTTATTCCACATTATTTGCTTATTCCAGTGGTTTGCCGCTCTGTTGACTAGTGAGTCTGCCGACCACTGGACTAGACTAAATGTTACCGTGTAGTTGGAAGCTGTGAGGATTAGGCAACTGTGGCATATTGTGTGCAAGGAGGTAAAGGGTAGCATATACAGTGGTCGGCAAACTCATTAGTCAGCAGAGCGGCAAACCGAGGCTCGTGAGCCGCACGTGACTCTCAGGCCACGCTTTGCCGACCACTGGCTTATTCCATCCGTTCTCATTTCCACCTGCCTACCTTCCCATTCACCTGCCGTCTGTCTCGTCTGCTCCTCAGTCCTTATTCCCCACAGATAAAGGTTTCTTAAGTTTTACTGAGTGAAACTAGTAGTCTGAATCTATTCTTTTTCTTTCAAAAAATTGTTTTCAGCCAAAACCGGTTTGGCTCAGTGGATAGAGCGTCGGCCTGTGGACTGAGGGTCCCCAGGTTCGATTCCGGTCAAGGGCATGTGCCTTGATTGCGGGCATATCCCCAGGGTGGGGTGTGCAGGAGGTGGCTGATCGATGTTTCTCTCTCGTCGATGTTTCTATTGTAGCTCTATCCCTCTCCCTTCCTCTCTGTAAAAAATCAATAAAATATATATTTTAAAAACAACAACAACAAAAAAAACACACAAAAAAATAGTTTTCACAAGTAGGTGCTGTTTCTTGGGTTTATGAAAAAGACCGTTGAGTGGTTCCGTGCTGGCTTTGTTTTTCCCTTTGCTCCTCCGCTCATCTCGGAGTTTTGCGGAGGCCGGTGTTCCCCTGCTCGGAGCGTGGTTCTTCCCGCTCCCCTCCCTCCCGTCCGGTGGTTCTGGTCCTGCTCTCCCTTCGCTGGATGGTGTTTGGCGCTTGGTTTCAGCTGCTCCGGGGCAGGGGAATTCCGCTGGGGGCACTTCACATCTTCGTGGCTTCCTCGCCTGTGCCGTGAAGCCCGGTGCGGGCCACGCAGACCCCTGCCCCCACCCGCCTGGGCCCTGCCTCCCTGGGCGGCCCGTGCTGCCCACAGACCCGCCAGCTGCTCCAGCGCGGCCACACTCCGATCAGGGAGAACGCTGCGGCTCAGGAGCGGCCTCCTGCCCGCCCCGCGCCCCCGCGCCCCCGCGCCCCCTGTGCCACAGGAGCTGCGGTTCTCTGTCCGGGCCTGAGGCCTCGGGGCCCAGCCTCCACGCCAGGGGCTCAGGTCCTGGGCTCCCTCCCCTCCTCGGCGCTGCCCTCTTTCTTCAAACAACCCCTGGACACCGTCGTCCAGGAGCCCGTCCCCCCCCAGGCCCACCACGCCTGGTGCGTCACCGGGGGGTGGCAACATGGCTCCCAGGCCCCTGCGGTGTGTTTGTACTTTGGGGGCCTTTGGAGGAAGTGTTCTAGCCAACAGGTGAGTCTGAGCGGAACCAGGGCACGGATCACTGTCCGCATGTCCCCCCCACACACACCCTGACCCCCACTACCTCACCAAGAAGTGCCCTCTGTGGCCGGGACCAGTGGGCCTTCAAGCCTGGCCCCTTGTCCCAGTGTTTTGAGGCCTGAAAACCTGAGAGAGGGCCCGAGGCCTGCAGACACAGACCCTCCCTCACCGAGGATCCAACTCTCCTGCTCCTCCTCTCTGCTCCCATGGGCCTGCACAGCCCTTCTTCCCCACCCCACCCTCCTGAGCTCCACAGACACACGCAGAAGAATATGGTGATAAGGAGGCAGGACCCCTGGGGACAGGGAGATTCCCAAACACACTGACTGTCCTTACCTGTCACAGGTAAGTGGGCCGGTGAGGGCCTAGGAGCCCCCCAGAGCTTGGTTACCTACCTGGGTGGCTAGTTGTCGGTGGGCAAGTTCTGCCTCGGTTTCCCCATCTGTGAAATAGAGGCTGTCACGGGACTTCCTCCATCCAGTGGGCGGGAGTGTTAAAATCACCGTAAACACGCACGACCCGCAGAGCGATCTTGTTCGTTTTTACTGTTACTGTGACCCTCACACACAGACGTGAGACACCCCATCCCCTCCGAGGCCCCAGCATAGCCTTGGCTCGTGTGATCTCAGCCCAGATGCCCGGGTGCTGTTGGCCACCGCTCTGAGGAGCCGGGAGAGGGTCAGAGCGTGGAGAGAGGGCTCACCTGAGCTATCCAACGCCTGTTCCGGGACAGCCTGGCTCTGACCTCTGACCAGGATGGGTGCAGGGCCCAGACAGGCCCTTCGGCCTTCCTCAGGCGTGTGGATCTGTGGCTGCAGCACCTGCCATGCCACCTGGGCGGGAGGGGGAGACGGCCCAGGTCCCTGCCCGTGGACTAGAATGGTGGCTCGCAGGAGCACAAGGAGGACGGCATCCAGTCCCGGAGAGGAGCAGAGAGGAGAGCTGAGACTAGAGTCTGATGGCAGATGTCCCTGAGATCAGCTGCCCACAGTCACCTTTCTAGTAAGTTCCCTGTCCACACCTGACAGTGTGAGTTGGGTGTCTGTAACCTGCAGTCCAAGTGTCACAACCATGAGCAAGACCTTCCCCACAGTCAGTCCCTCCACCAACACAGCGTTCTCCGTGGCCCTGAAGTTCCCTGTTGTCGCTCTGGGATCTGACACTCAGCAAGCCGTCCCTGTGCTCCTGGCACTCACCCCTACTGCCCCCATTTGCCCCCCGACCTCCGCCCCGGCTCAGCCTGCACCCTCTGCAGACTCCCTCAGGCCTCCCAGGAGCAGACTGAGCAGATAAGGGGCATTGTTCTCTGGTTGCTTAGCGCAAGGTCTCTGCATCTTCCTCCTTTCGCTAGTTTTTCTTCTTAATGCTGGTCCGTGTCCTGCCCTTGAACCATCCTTGCACTGCTGAACAGACCCGCTTGGTGGTAGTGTAGATGACTGGATACATTGACACACATTTGATACGTTGGTAGAGCCACTTTGCTATTTTATCCACTGTGTTTGCATCTATAGAGTTACTTGAAGTAGCATCATTTTTATTTCTTCTTCTTTTAAAATATCTTTATTGATTTCAGAGAGGAAGGGAGAGGGAGAGAAAGTAGGAACATCAATGATGAGAGAGAATCATTGATCAGCTACCTTCTGCACACCCCACACTGGGATCCAGCCTGCAACCCAGGCATCAAAACCATGACCTCCTGGTTCATAGGTCGATGCTCAACCACTAAGCTGGGCAAAGTAGCATCATTTTCATATGCTAATTTATGAAGTTGTGTTTTCCTAAATTAAAGGATGCTTTTCCTATTGTCTAAAAATGTTTACAAAAATTTGAAATATCTATTTAAAAAGTAAACAAAATTCAATTGGACTACATTTTCCCAAAGGTAGGTCTTGAATCAGCTTTCTTCATTTCTAATATGGAAGTTGAACTATTCAGATGCTTCCAGTTGCCCCAGGAGTGATTTTGGTAATTTCTGTGCTGCGTGAAGAGCCGCCATTTCCTCCCTGTTCTCATGGGATGGGCCTGACTCCCTTCCTCCGGGAGCAGGCCGGCTGCCCGGCACAGGCTCTCTGCCCACCTCCGCCACAGGCCCGGGCAGGCTCGGCACAGCTCCCCCGGCCCACGGCCCACGTCTGACTGTCCCGTGGCTGTGCTCACGGAGCGGCCCCTCCCTTCGGAAGCACCGTGAGGGGGTGCGGACCCTGAGGGAGACAAAGCAGGGTGGACACCCATGAGGCCGTTTAGATTTCACACTCGTTTTATTCCCAATACGGCCTCCTCATCAGTATATGCAGGTCCCCCCTCACCAGCCCTCACCGGATATCACCTTACGGTGTGGAAACAAGTTCAGCTGGTTCATCAGCTCAGGCGGGGAGATTCCCTCAGGCCCAGGTGGATGGTTGTTGATTGGCTCTTTATTAAAGTTACATTCCTTTAGCATTATAAGTTCTGCTATCATTTAACGTGTGCATTTTTCTTTTCTGCATGTCAAGTACCTGGCAAGGTGTTTGCCACACAAACCAAACGTCTCCGACAGGTAAATCACTCTCACTTAGCTAGTAGATTAAGCTTATAACAAACAAAGCCCATTCACGTTCTAATATTGTTTTTTTAAACTTCAATTAAACATCTCAGCTTAAAATCACAAGCCTAATAGAAATAGACATCTAGGTTATTCCTGAACTTCACTTTGAAGGTAGCGAATACAAAGAGGTTGGCATAGTGCATTATTTCTATTAATTTTTTGTTTCAGTGAAGTATAGTGTAATGCTAACTTGAGGTAACTATAAAGAATTTAATGAGCTATAAATCTTAACATTTTTATTATGAAAATATACAAGTTGTTATGTTTAGACACTTAATCTTTATAACAATGGTTTTATATTATATATATATGTCACATCATTTGTCATCTTAGCTATTTTAAAGTGTATAATTAAATGTTATTAAGCTCATCCATGTTGTTGTGTAACCATCACCACCATCTACCTACAAGGCTTTTCCATCTTCTGTAACTAAAACTGTCCCCATTAAATAATTGCCCTTCCTTTCACTCCCTGGCAAGCACCATAAATCTCACTATCTTAGGTACCTCGTCTTAGTAGAATCATGCGGTATTTGTCTTTTTGTGTCTGGCTTGTTTCACTTAGCATAACACCCTTCCTTTTTTAAGGCTGAGTAACATTCCATTGTATGGATGGACCACCTTTTCCTTACCTGGTTGTTATCAGTGGGAGTGTGGTTTTGGTGGGTACTGCTGGAATAAGAATTTCTGGGGGCCCCCATGAGTGGATGAGATATTGCAGAAAGCTTAATTTCTGTGGAAGCAAGCCCCTGAGTTCCCACGGTCCCATCTCCCTTCCTCTGTTGCTTCTCAGAGCTGGTGTCAGAGCCAGAGCCAGCGTTCCCGCTCCCTGTGGGACCATCAGGCTAGCTCAGCTCGGGTTTGCAGCTGCAGTCCACCCGTCCGCTGCATGTGGAATCCGCGTGGCCACAGGGCTCTGGAGGCAACGTGGACAGGAGCAAAGACAAAGAAGCTAGAGAGCCAAGAGTGAGCTCAGAGCCAGAGAGCGAGCTCATAGCACATTATGTATCTCCAAATTTTCATGGTCTCGCAGTGGTCCTGCTCCTCTCTGTTCCCAGGTTTGATTGATGAGCACCCTCCCTTAGGTCACCCTGACTCAGTGCATATGCGCCCAGCTTCCCCTTTGTCCAGTCCCTTTCCCCATAATTCTCAGGAAACGGGCTGGTGGTTCCCTGGGGAGTATGGAATTGCAGCTTCCTGGTGAAGCCACCCAAGTGGCCGGCTTACAGTGTCTGGCCTCCGTTTTGCTCCTCTCCTATCGCTAATAACCAGTTACAGTGGTGACACAGTCATCTGTGGATGGACTTCTGCGTTGTTTCCTTTCACTTTTTGGCTGTGGTGAATGGTGCTGCTATGAACATGGGTGTACAAATATCTATTCAAGTCCCTGCTTTCACTTCTTTGGGCTGTATACCCTGTGACTGCTGGGTCATGTGGCAGCTCTGTGTTTAATTTTTTGAAGAACTGCCATTCTGTCTTTCATAGTGGCTACACCTTTTTACATTCATACCAACAGTGCACAAGGGTTCCAGTTTCTCCACGTCCTTGCCAACACATTGCTGTCTCATTTTCTTAAAAATATATTTTATTGGCCGAAGCCGGTTTGGCTCAGTGGTAGAGCGTCGGTCTGCGGACTGAAAGGTCCCAGATTCGATTCCGGTCAGGGGCATGTACATTGGTTGCGGGCACATCCCCGGTCGGGGGTGTGCAAGAGGCAGCTGGTCGATGTTTCTCTCATCGACGTTTCTAGCTCTCTCTCTCTCTTCCTCTCTGTAAAAAATCAATAAAATATATTAATATATATATATATATATATATATATATATATATATATATATATATTATTGATTTTTTACAGAGAGGAAGGGAGAGCGATAGAGAGCTAGAAACGTCGATGAGAGAGAAACATCGACCAGCTGCCTCTTGCACACCCCCTACCGGGAATGTGCCCGCAACCAATTTACATGCCCCTGACCGGAATCGAACCTGGGACCTTTCAGTCCGCAGACCGACGCTCTACCACTGAGCCAAACCGGTTTTGGCTCATTTTGTTTTTTATTGTTATCTACAAGACCTAGCTAATAAAGAGGGAATATGCTAATTGACCCTCATGGGGTTGCAAAGATGGCAGTACCCACAGCCAATAAGGAGGGAATGAGGGAATATGCTAATTGACTTCCATGCCCTCAAAGATGGCGGCACCCAGTCCTCTCAGCTCCTCCTGGGCAGCAGGCACGCTGCAAGGCCGGGCCTGCCCCCAGGTAGGCCCAGCCGTTCCACATGCCTGCCTCTGGAGTCCCCCAGTCCCCTTAGCACCCCAGCCACTCAGGCTGGCCTCGTGGCTCAGGCAAGCCTCCGATGGCAGCTGCCCAGCTGCCCAGGACCTCCTGAGGCTCAGGCAATGAGGGCTAGCCAAGGCTTGCACTGCTGGCAGTGGCAGCAGCAGAGGTGTGATGGTGTGTCGCCTTCCCCTGATCGCAGGTTGCCTCCCACCTCTGAGGGCTCCTGGACAGGCCAGGCTGAGGAACCCCCTGTCCAGTGCATGAATTTTCATGCACCAGGTCTCTAGATATATATATATGGCTAATATAATAAGTGTCCCCTCAGGAGTTTGACCAGGAGACCAGGAGTTTGATCGCTTGATCACTATGATGTGTGCTGACTACCAGGGGGTGGTGTGGAGTGAAGGAAGACCCCACCAGCAGCTGGGGAAAGGAGGCACTGGCCAGCAGCAGGAAGGCCCCAATAGGCCCTGAGCCAGGCCTGAGGACCCTACCCGTGCACGAATTTCATGTACCAGGCCTCTAGTTGTTTTAATAATAGCCATCCTGATGGGTGTGAAGTCACGTCTCATCATGGTTTTGATTTTCATTTCACTAACGTTTAGTGAAGTTGAGCATCTTTTCATGTGCTTAATGACCATTTTTATAATTTCTTTGCAGAAATTTATATTCAAGTTCTTTGCCCATTTTAAAATGAATGTTGTTTGGTTTTCTTTGTTGTTGTTGAATTTTAGAATTTTTTTTTTTAATATATTAGCCTTTTGTCAGGCATATCACTTGCAAATATTGTGTGGATTGCCTTTTCCCTGTTGATTGTGTTCCTTGGTGCACAGGAGTTTTTAATTTTGATGCAACCTAGTTTATTTATTTTTTCTTCCATTGCGTGTGCTTTTGGTATCATATCTGAGAAGTCATTGCCCAACTCAGTGTCATGCAGTTTGCCGCCTGTGTCTTTGTTTAACAGTTTTGTAGTGTTAGCTCACTTCGGACTTGGGAACAGTTTGCGTTCACGTTTGCCCGTGGTGTGAGGTGAGGCTCACCATTCACTTCTCTGCCCGGGGACGCGTTGGGGCTTTTTCAGGAAGAGCTCACCGTGTTTTTCCTCTGCGACGTCCCTACGCTCTTGTCTTGCTTTGCGTCTGGCTGCATCCCTGGCAGGCTATGGAACTGGGGCAGAGAGAATGTTTAATGAAGGCCATTTGTGTAATCTTGGCTTAGATTTCCGAGTACACTTAGAGACAGACCTAGTCATCTAACAACCACACAATGAGTCTCAGCTGAAAAAACAATAAAAAAATTCACACAGACACAAACTTGGCCATGTGCACGTTCAGTCGCGGTCGCCGTCGCTCAGCTCCCAGTGTGCTCCGTGGCCGGGTGAAAGTGGGGCATGCGTGGGTCTGGTCTTGTTATCATTGTGGAGTTCCTCACCTTGGCCTTGAGGCTGTCTCACTGCCCCTCCTGCCGATCTCCGCCCTCCTGTCCACAGTCCTGTCCTCTTCCCACGGCCACCATCTCAGAAACAGGAAACAGGACTTGTTAATTGGGACCTGCCTGTGTGCCCCGCCGCTGTGACTGACCCAGGCCGTGCTTATCCCGGCCCTCACGGGTGTGAGGGTCTGGGGCTGGGTGTGCCCACGCATGTGGACTTGGGGAGCAGTTACTTCTCAGCCGTGCTCCCACTTTCTCCCCTCCAGGCCAGGCAGCTCCCTCTCAGTCAGGGTGTCAGGCCCTTGGTCGATACACCCCGTGCACATGGGTGGGTCCCTAAGGCGGGAGAGGGTAGACCATGCATTTTCATTCGTCTCTTCCCAGTGAACTTCTCCTAACACATTTTTATGCTTCACAGTCTTGATCTCCTTCTTACTTTTCTGCAGCTAACTATGCAAATCAATGGAAAATGAAAGTCACTTTATTGACTGTGACCATGAGGTTTTAGGTGCTAATTTTTTTTTTTCTGGGTTGGGAGCATTTTACAATAATGATTATGCATTTGACGAAAACAACCAACTTGTTATCTTGTAGACAAGTCACTGTGACCCGTGAGAGCCAGAGCTTATGGGGAAGCATCTCCCTGTGAGGGGCTGGGGCCCGGCTCCTCACCATGAGGTCTCTACCCAGAGCTCTGTCCCCACCTTCGTTTCTACAAGGGGAGTGGAGGGGAGGGGAGGGGAGGGGAGAGGAGGGGAGGAGAGGGGAGGGGAGGGGAGGGGAGGGGAGGGAAAGGGAGGGAAAGGGGAGGGGGGGAGGGGAGGGCTTTGTAGCAGCTAAATTTAAAATTAAAAACTTGAGTCTATGAATTCTTTCCTAGAAAAGTGCCGAAGTCCTGGGATGCATGATTGTGAGGTCCCGCCAGGTGCCGACTCGGTGAGGCCTCCGTGTCTGCGCGGGATCCCGGGTGGCAGAGGCCTCGGTGGCCGGGGCCTGGGGGCCAGCCGGGCGTTGCTGAGCCTCGGGAGCTGGCGGTGCCTCCAGGCGAGGCTGACCCTGAGGTGGGGGCCAGCCTGTGAACAGAAGCGTAAAAACTTCTTTAAAGTTTCATCACCTCCCTGCTCCGTGTTTTTGATTTTATGTGCCTCCAATCGTTTCTCGCCCAAAAGCAGGGAGCTGCGGACCCCGTGCCCCGCGAGGGGAGAACGTTCTCCCTGCACGTCCCTCTGGCACACCAGTGGACAAGCGGAGCTTTCTGCCCGAGAAACCAGCTGCGTTCACCGGCCAGTTGTGGACATGGGCTCATATGGGCTTCAGAGAAGCTTCCAGAACCTGCTGGGTGTGCTGTCCGAGCCAGCAGCAGCCGAGGCAGGAGTGGGGATCGTCCCATGGAACTCCCCAAGCGCTCGGAAGAAACCTACACAGGAGCCAAGTCAGCGGGCTCCCTCCCTCCCTCCCTACCCCCCTCCCTCCCTCCCTCCCTTCCCAGCGATGTGGCCATGTGTGTATGTGGGGGGGTGGGGGTGCGGCTGCCAGGATGGCTCTGGGACAGGAGGGAGCGATGCAGCGGGAACTGCTCGGTGCTCGGTGTGTACACAGTGTGTGAGTGTGAGGGTACACGCGCTGAGGGGACTCCACTCAGCGTCCAGCTCTGGGGAGTTACTGCGTGAGAATCGAGTGTAACTGAGGTTAACATGCTGTGTCCATTCACCCCGGAGCCCAGCGCCCTAGGCATTTAGCAGAATCCCAGGGACTCTGCGGCCGCCCGGGGAGGGAGGGCGCTTCACTGGGTCTGTAGAATGTGTGCGATGTGATCTGTATCATATGTGCTCTGTGTCCGGGCGGCGTGACGCCGGGGCCCGCAGGAAGCCGGCCTGCCCACACTGCGGCGGCAGGAGCACTGGCCCGGAGCGCCCGCGGTCCTGCTGTCACCCCCTCCGCGGGGGCTCAGAGCAGCTGAGAAGGTTGGGGTTTGTGCTGTGACTCAGGGGCTCCCACACCCACACCCTGCCGCCGGTGTCTGGCTCTCTGGCCACAGGGCCCTGGCGTGGGCAGAACCTGTGAAAATGCGGGGTTAAGGGACTTTGCATATGGGATTAGTTAAGGGTCCTGGGATGGGAGACGGTCTGCAGAGAAGGAGGGTCAGAGAGAAGACCAGAGAGAGGGTCAGAGAGAGAAGGTCAGAGAGAGAAGATCAGAGAGAGTGTCAGAGAGAGAAGATGCGATGACGGAAGCAGAGGCCAGAGAGGGGAGAAATGGTCCCCTGTGGGCTCTGAAGACCAAGGGAGGGGCCAGCAGCCAAGGAATTGGGGGGGGGGGGTGCCTCCAGAACCTGGGAGAGGCCGGACATGGCTCCCCTCCCCCAACCCTCCCTAGGAGCCCGTGGGGACGGACGGAGACCTTCTGACCTCGGAACCAAGTTGTGTTGTTGTAAGCCCCTGGATTGTGGTGATTTATTCCAGCCGCTGCGGGAAGAGGACGCACAAACTGTTATAAAAATCTCCATGAAATATGCTGGAGAGCATGAGAGCGGGGATCGCTTGCATAACCAGGTCACAAGAACCTCATAAAAACAAGAACTAATGACCATTTAAGTGTCTCCCAGTACACAGCTGCCCGTCCGTCCGTCTCAGCCAACGGAGTGGCCTGGGGCCAGGACTTGAGAGGGATCTTCATCTCGCCACCTCCCACAGCTCCAAGGCAGCTGCCTCTGAAGGATGTTAGCATTGCGTTCTGGCCGGCAGCCGCACATAAACACACGGCCGGCCGAGCCCAGGCCCTGGGCCCCCAGGGTCCGAGACACCCGACTCCAGGCCACTTCCCCGGCTGCCCCGCGGTGGAGTGGCCACTCCAGCTTGAGTGGACTTGAGCCAGGAAGGCGTTTGCTGGGGCGGGGGGTGGAGGGACGCGGGGGGCAGGGAGAGCCCCTTTTCCTTCCCACCTGCCCCCGCACCACTTGGGTTCTGGGAGCCCCAGAAAATGTAGCTACCACAGGGCAGGCTGCTGGGCCACAAGGAGCTGTTGGGGAGCCCTTGACCGCTCAAGGAAGCTCCCCAATTCCCACGATGCCCCCCAGAGCAGCCAATACCCTCGCAGAGCCCCGGGTGATGTGGGCGTCAGCACAACTGAGCTTGTTTGTGGGGGTGAAGCCAAGTCCCCTGGCCTGCCCCCACCCCCACCCCCACCAATGAATGCGAAATTCCCTAGGAATGCTGGTGACTGTGGCCACCAGGGTGTGACCGCTAGCATCCCTGCTGCTTCTCACAAGAAAACAAATGCCATGGCCTGTGAGGCAGACGGGAAGAGTCCACAGGCTGTGAGAAAGAATGCGCTCCCAGCCCAGGTCCAGGCAGTTGGCTATTCGGTGTAAAAGGTGGGTTTCTGGCCAAAACCGGTTTAGCTCAGTGGATAGAGCGTCGGTCTGCAGACTGAAAGATCCCAGGTTTGATTCTGGTCAAGGGCATGTACATTGGTTGCGGCACATCCCCGGTAGGGGGTGTGCAGGAGGCAGCTAAAGGATGATTCTCTCTCATCGATGTTTCTAGCTCTCTATCCCTCTCTCCTCCTCTCAGTAAAAAATCAATAAAATATATTAAAAAAAAAAAAAAGATGGGTTTCTAGCTCCAGGGCACCTACAGGATGGAAGGTGCCCCGGGACCAGGGTGAGCCCAGTGGGCACGCACTAGGTCCTGGCCATCAGAGCAGGTGCCAGCACCCTCAACCCGCTGCCCTCCCCTGGGGTCCCTCCGCCGGGTCCTGCTCCACCCCACCTAGCACCCCCACCCGCCTGTTCCCTCCCTGACCCTCTGGCTGTGTCCCCAGGAGAGAGGATCCAGGCATCACTCGCCCGAGGGCCAACCCAGATAGGGGGTGAGGCCGGCAGGTCTGCCCTTGAAATGGGCCTGGGATGGGGGGCAAGGAGCAGCCACTTCTCCCCCAGGCTGGAGGAGGAGGCTCACCCCTCACCCATCGACGGGTGTCCTTTGCTGAGCACTGTGGTTTGACAGTGATGGGGTGATGGCTGTGGACAGCACTGGAGACACAGGGTGGAGAAGACAGAGTATCGTGTGGAGGCCTGAGGCAAATGCAAGCCCTGGTGTGTGTGTGAGTGTGTGTGGTGTGTGGTGTGTGTGTGTGTGTGTGTGTGTGTGTAGTGTATGTGTGTGTGTGTGTGGCGTGTGTGTGTGGTGTGTGTGTGTGTGTGTGGTGTGTGTGGTGTGTGGTGTGTGTGTGTGTGTGTGTGGTGTGTGTGGTGTGTGTGTGTGTGGTGTGTGGCGTGTGGTGTGTGTGTGTGTGTGTGTGTGTATGTGTTTCTCACGGTGAGGGGATGGGGGTCCTCTCTGCGCAGAGACCAACCAGAGGGAGGAGGGTGTGCCCTCAGGCACCTGGGGAGGCGTGTTGGGAGAGGGATAGGCAGGTGCAAAGGTCCTGGGGCCACAGACCCTCTGCAAGTGAAGGCGTGTGAAAGGAGGGAGGAGAGGGCAGAGATGTGGGTTCCTGTGGTGGTTTGGTCTTTGCGGGAGGGTGAAGCCTGCAGTCTTAGGTGTTGGGGGACAGATGCAGGGAAGGGGAGAAGGGTGGAGGCTGGGAGA